>NC_045773.1:57251573-59651573 GCF_008692025.1 Phocoena sinus | reverse complement strand
TACCAGTGTTTATCCTGATGTTGCTATGAACATTCTCATCAGTGTTTTTTGATGTCTATGTACAAAAATCTCTCCAGAGAGTATGCTTACAGTAGAATTACAATACTGGGACAAAGGGTCAAATTTGCCAGAAGATGTCAAATTGTTTTCAAAGTAGTTTCATCAATTAACACTTCTACTGGCAGTATCTGAGTTCCTTGTCAACACAATATTTTCAGACTTAAAAAATATTTGTTCATCTGGTGGGCTTACAATATTTATCTCATTGTGGTTTTAATTTGCATTTCCTCAATTACTAATGTGGTTGAACATATTTTCACACTTTTATTGGTCATTTATGTTTCCTCTGTTGTGAAACATCTGTTTAGGTTTTTTTTTTCCCTCTTTTCTACTGTGTTTTTACTTTTCTCTTATTGATTATAGTTGGATACTAACTCTTATGTTAATTATTTCTTACAACTTTCTTTTCCCAACTTGCAGATGCTTTAAAAAATGTATGTTTATGTATTTTTAAAGTTAAGTTCTTAATTTTAGTGTAGTTAATATTATCAATCTTTCTTTTGTGCTTGTGCTTTTTAAAAAGAAATTGTGTTAAGATATACATAACACAAAATTTACTGTTTTAAAGTGTACAATGCAGTGGCATCGTTATGCAACGATCACCACCATCCATCTCCCTAACTGCTGGTGCTTTTTCTTAATGACTTGTTTAAGAAATTCTTTGCTGGGAATTCCCTGGCTGTCCAGTGGTTAGGACTCACTGCTGAGGGCCCAGGTTCAATGCCTGGTGGGAGGACTAAGATCCTCCCAAAAGCCAAGCGGCTCGGCCAAAAAAAAGAAAAAAAGAAAAAAGAAATTCTTTGCTACATCAAGACTATCTATATACTCGTTCTAAATTCTTAGCTTTGCCATTCACAGTTAAGTCATTAAAGCAGCTGGAATTGATTTTTGTGTACAGAGGGAGGTAGGAAGTATAATTTCCCCCCATAGCCAACTGTTCCAGCACCATTTAGAGCTGTCCATCTTTTCTCCATTGATTTGTACAGTGGACCTGTCAGATGCCCGGTTTCTTCATAGGTGTTGGACCATTTCTGGGGTCTCTGTTCTGTTTCAGTGGTTGATTTGTCTATCCCTATACCAATATCACATTGTCTTAAATACAATGGAGTTATGACAAGCTTTCCATCTGCCTGAAATGCTATTCTCTTAAAGATACGCATGACTAAATCCCTAATTTTCTTCTGGTCTCTCCTTCCTGGTCACATTCTTAGCTAGCATTTCCTGGCTACCCTTTCTAAAATTTAATGCCTCCTCCAAAAACTTAATATCCTCTTCTTCTCCTTTATTTTCCAGCTTAGAATTTCTTATTTAACATAGCAATGTGTACAATTCTCTTGTTTATTATTTCTCTTTCCCACTAGAATATAAGGTTTATGAGGGCAGGGATTTTGGCTGTTTCATCACTCTTGTATTCCCAGCAGAGAAAACATTGCCTGGCACTTAGCAGGTGCTCTGTTAGTATTTCTGAAACAAATCATGCACTGTTGATATATGGAAGGGTAACCTGCCCTCTGTGTACTTTCTTTTAAGATATGTTTTTTCTTTAGTTTTCTTGCTTCTTGATGCTAGCCTAATAAAAGCAATCTGAAACAAAGGGAGAAAGAAAGAGGCTTTAGGTTTCTTCTCAAAGCTGGACAGTGAAATGGGAAGGGTGGAGGGACCAGGATGGAAAAGGCTGGATTGATACAATGCTTAGCCCTGGCAACCAAGATACATATAAATTACAGACCCCAACCTCACAACCTACGTCTGGCTAAGTGTGCATTAACTTTTATGGGTCAGCTGTCCTGCTGGGAATGCCTCCTGTTCCTCTGCTTTCCATGGCAAGTGGAGCTGAAAGGACTCAGAGTTTATAGCATCCTTACTGGGTAAAGAAACTTACCAGGCCTTTGGTTTTTAGGGCAACACACCCTGCACAGGGAAAGAATGAACATTCGCTTTGATTCACCAAGCATGGCAACTAAAATCTCAGCTGTAAGTGTGACATACAACAGGACAGAACTCCTGGAGATGGAGTCGTAAGGGTGAAAGCTCTGTGGGACAGCCTGTCAGCAGCTGGGTAATGCCCAGGGCAGGCAATGAATTAAGCAGTGATGATTCATGGAAATTCCATCAGACAAGGTACTCTGTGCTTTATTGCAGGCTAGACTAGGGAGCCAAGTCATTCTGGAAGGAATGTGTACAAAGTTTTCAGATGAGGACTTGAAGTTTTATAGGTTGGAATCCCATTTGATTCAAACCATCTGTTGAATATCCAGCTGAACACATCACTTTTTTCATACATCTCTCATATTTACATCATCTCAGGATAATAAATATTTGTTGAGGGCCCATGGAGGGTTATAAAGATGAGTGACACAGACACCAGGGTTACAAAGGTGAATGACACAGTAGTCCCTGTTTTGGGGATGGTTATGGTCTAGTGGAAGTAAAAGTTATATGTTTATATGTGTTTTCTTCTCCCTGATTGTGAGGTTGGGGTCTGTAATTTATATTCACCACAGTTGCCAGAGCTGAGCATTGGGTCAATCCATTTTGTTGGTGAAATAAACACAGGAAGAGCTCACAGTGATTTACCAAGTATGGCTAACTGAATTGTATCATTATTGTGCATTATTGGTCCTGTGATACATAGATTCGTATTGCAATTACCAAAAACACTGTCCACAGTGAGATAGTGACAAAAACCGTGGTATGGGAAAACAATAAAGATGCTAAACCAGTTGGAACAGACACAGGCTATTTTGTACTCTGAAGCTTAAAGCATCTTTAACACTGTGAAAAGGCAGCTCTTACGTGACATGTTTAGTAAGCTGTTGGTAATGTGAAACGTGAGCATATTTTTTCCAGCTCTCTCTGAAATGTCATAAAATGACATTAATTACCTCATCTTTTAATTTGGAAGATGCTCTGGTAGGCACTTTAGGTATCACAAAGACAAAAAAAGGGGCCTGTCCCAAAAGAGCTGAAAATCTGGTAGTGCTACACAGTCAGCCACACATGTGTTCACAAACCTTTTGAAAGAGTGAACAAAGTTGGTATGTAGGTGCATTTTTCTGAGGAGTGCATTCATTAAATCATTCAGCGGTTCCTGTTCCCCAAAGATGAAGACCTTCTATAGTAGAGGGGTAGAGCTGGAGAAGGAATTATACAACTCGGAAGTACTGGGGGTTTAAACCGGGCGGCATAAGCAAAGGCTCAGCAGGACAGAGTAAGGTAGTATTTGACAACTGAAGTGCTGAAGGACAGGGAGGATTCCAGCAGGAGGGAAGGTTAGGGCTCCTGAAGCAGGGAGATCACCACAAAGAGACACGGGTAGGGAATGCAAGGTCTTCTTTGGGGAAGAGCTGGTAGTTCAGCTTATAAACTGGGGGCAGCCATAGGCAAGAAAGTCATCGAATCCTGGGGCCACGCTGTGGGAAGCTTTCAAATGTTTCTTGAATTAAAATTAATATAGAACTTTATATAAAATGACAATAGAACTTTAAAAATACCATCAAATGTTCCATTGCCAGTGTCTTAGTTCCCACTTATGTAAGCAATTTTCTGTTTGCAATAGACTAATTTTTTAAATTGTCCAAAGAAGTATTTAATATCATCTATTGTAGAAAAAGGGGCATTGACACTTAAGTTAAAAGAGGGCCAGTTTAAGACCAGGCCAAAGATGAAGCCAAGAAAAGTGAAATAAAAACAAGACTAGTACAGAGGGGCGGTCTTGCACATAAAATTCTGATTGCAACGGATAACACATGCCTGGATTGTAAGACGAGGATAAGAGTTGCAGAGGGCAGCCTATTGGTAGTAGTCAGAAATGCTGCAGAAAATTGTAATGCTATGTTCTTGCAAAATTGGGATCATCTGGCATATGTGATTTTACGTATTCTGCTCTGTTAACTTCATAGCATCCTGAACATTTTCCCAGGTCAATATTGTTCAAAACATATATATTTAAAAAGTCTGTGTAATGTCTCATGATATGAACATACCATCATTTATTTATTTTCCTGGGTTTTCATCCTTATAATGGTGCAATGACGTTCCTTGGACACAAATTTTTGTGTCTATTTCTGGACAGATTCATGTAAGTGAAATACTTTGGTCAAACTGTATGAATTCTTTTAGGGCTCATAATACATATAGCTACAGTAAACTCCACAATTGTAGCACGGCAGTCAATTCCTATGTGAGCCCATCGTATTGTGCTTTGCCCGATACTGAGTATTTTCATTGTAAAATCTTTGCCAGTTTTGTAGGGGAAATTTTTTTTGCTGCCAGTGATAAACATTTTTGCACACGTTACCATTTGTTGCTTTGTCTATGAATTATCTATTGCTATTCTTTTTCCATTTGTATCTTATGATTTTTTCCCCAGTTAATTTACATAAGCTCTTTACATCTTGATGGTATTAGGCTTTTTGATATTATTTTTATTTATTTTTAATTTTTAAAATATTTATTTATTTATTTGGCTGCATCGGGTCTTAGCTGCGGCAGGCGGGGTGGGCGGGCTTCTCTCTAATTGTGATGTGGGCTCAATAGTTGCAGAGTGGGCTCTAGAGTCCACCCAGCTTAGTTACCCTGTGGCATGTGGGATCTTATTTCCCCCACCAGGGATCGAACCTGCGTCCCCCCCATTAGAAGTCTCACTCTTAACCACTGGACCACCAGAGAAGTCCCTGATATTATTTTTATAGTGAACTTTTCCCCTATTGTTATGACTGCAAAAATTTTTGTGAATTTTTTTTTAGATGCACAATTTTATATTTGTATAGTCAAGTCTTTAGGTATTTTTCTTTGTAAGTTGTTATATTTAAATTCCTTCCCTATCCAGAGATCAGCTAAACATTCATATAAATGTTCTTATGGTCTGTGCTCCAGGTTTCTTGAGGCAGTTCTTACGCTTCAGGTGTCTTTTTCAGGCCAGGTGATGTTAGTTATGTGTTGAATAGGAATTAAGGGGAGGCGCTGATATATTAGTGGAATTGGTACAGTGTGGTGGTTAGCACTGTGGTGCTTGGCATGTCTCCCAGACTTTGAACCTGTCTCTGCCATTTACTATGCGATCTTTGAAGTCACTTAATTTCTCTGTTGCACGGTTTCCTTATCTGTAAAGCGGGTTAATAACAGAACGTACCTTAAATGGTTATGGAAATAAAATGAACTTATGTGTAAGTCACTTAGAACACGTCCTGGTACAAGGTCAGTGCCAGCCACAGTTTGGTCCATGCTGGGTAAGTGCTCTGAAGATTTACGCTATTTCAGTGCCGTTTGCATCTCTAAAACCTTGAACATTTCGGAGGGCTCTTCACCTCCCATCTTTACTAGAGCCTCTCGCGGCCCCTTTTGTAAGCGAGACACGCCTCCTGGAGGCCACAGGCGAAGTTTATTCCCAGATCTGAAAACCTTGCGGCCTGCAGTCGGGAGCCGGTGTGGCTCCGGGTCCGCAGCCCTAGGGCACCTTCTCCACAGTGCTCTGCACGTGCTCGCCGCTATGCCCCTCTGGGCCTGCTCTACTTTAGACGCCGAGCGATTTCTGGGTGCACTTGTGCATGATGCATGCGTTCTAGTTCACTGCAGATCTTCTGTGGGCGCCCTGTACCAGGTGTGTGTAGGGGGTGCACTGGACGTAAATCTTTCCCCAGGGGAGGGCCTGCAGTCTAGGAGAAAACCCGACTAGGCGTTGTAAGTAGATGGCCTAGGCATTGTACGTAGATGGCCTAGGCATTGTACGTAGATGACCTAGAGTCTGCCTCCGCATCTGTAAGACGCGGGCCGTGCAGCCTAAGGCCGGGGCCCTCAGAGATTACCCAGAGTCCCTAGCGGGGAGCCAGTACCGGGCCCGCTCTCCGCCCACCGCCCCAGACAGCGCGGCTCCATGCACAGGAACTGCAGCTTACAAAGTGGACACAAATCCCGCGGTCCTCAGAGCGCCCCACTGAGCAAGCGCGGGGCCGCGCAGGTGGGCGGGACCTCTGGGGCGGGTTTGGTGTTCCAGCCACTTCCGCTTCCGGTCCCGTGTGAACTCTCCCGCCACCCGGGGAAAGCGCTTGCCGGGGTTTGTGTGTTTTCACGTCAGGTGTGGCTGGAGGTAGGAGAAGCCCCCGCGGGTTTGGGACGGACAGTAATCCTGGTGTTGAGGCTTGCGAGTCCAGAGAAGGAGGAGAGCGCTTTGGGGCTACGGGCGCAGAGGGTGGGTATCGAGTATTGGTGGCTTGTCCGGGCAGAGCCGCCGGTGCCGGGGCTGACAGACCGCCCTGCGTGGGGGGCGGGGAGGGCGGGAGCGGGGTGTCACTAGGCACCTGTGGACGCTCCTGAGAGGAGCTAAGACCGACGGGACCTGAAAGACTGTTGTCTGTTTCCCGGGGATGTAAGGGAGGAAGCGAGTAACTGGACCCTGCCCATGGAGTCTCTTACCTAGCCGGAATCTCCCGCGCTCTCCTCCGAATTCAGGATTGCTGCCCGTGTGAAATCTTATCTTGACTCTTGGGACGGCAGAGACCTAAGGGCGGAGGCACACAGACCTCTAGTGAGCAGGCAGCATCACCTGCCGTTAATGTTGCAGGAGGCTAGGACCACTGCCTGCGTCTCCTCCAGCGCACACCTCTCCCCACCCCCTTTGCACAATTGTTACAGGTGTATCGTCGAAAGTCTGGAAGATACAGAAGACATCACTCAGGGACACTACTGTTAACACTTCGTGCGTGCTCTTCAACCTCAATTTTTTTTCCCTTTAATGTGGAGTTATCTTTTTGCATTTTTTTAAACTCCATTTTCCATCATTTCAACCATTTTATGTGCTTCCTTCCAAGGTAACAAGATGCAGTTTCTTGGAGGAAATCGGAGGAAACTGAGGTTGGCAGATGACCAGAGGAATGCTTGCTACCCACATAGCCTTCAGTTTTACTTGCAGCCGCCTTCTGGAAACATATCTTTGATAGAATTTGAAAACTTGGCTATCGATAGAGTTAAATGTGAGTGATTTGAATTAGAATTTATGTATTCTTGAGAACCTCACTTATACTTTGTGGAAATGAATTAGAGTAATTTATTTCCTTCAACAAATATTTACTGAGGGTTTTCTGTTGAGATTTTGCCATTCATTCATTTATTCCTTGTACAGTGCCTGTTTATTGAGTGCCACTTTATTCTAGGTGGTAGGGATTTTGAGCTGAATAATGTAATTCTCACTTTCGTTGAAGCTGTATTCTAGTACATGGAGACAGATGTCCAAAATAATAATTGTAGTTTAGTATTTTAAGTGCTCTAGTAGAGGTAACTAATAGGGCTACTGAAACATAGAGATGGGAGTGATTGTCCTAGTCTGATTAAGTAAAACTTCTTAAGAGAAGTTGAAATGTGATCTGGACCTTGAAGGGTGAGTAGCAATTTCTCAACAGAGAAGAAGTGAAGGGTTTTTGCAAGCTGGGATAATGGCCTGTACAAAGGCTTGGAAGCATGAGAGAGAGTGTCATATTGGAGGGAACAGTGACAAGTTCAGGGTAGATGGAGAAGTATGGGTAAGCAAGGGCATTTTTGTGCCAAGATATGGTGTAATACTGGGGTGTAAGAAGGTTGTAGCAGTTTTACTGGGGACCTACTTCTGTGTGTTGGTGGAAGAAAGAAATAAGTTAGGTGTAAACTGAAACAAATAACGGCACTATCTGTAGAGTTTATGTTCCACGATATCCTGGTGGGAAGATCAGAAGTAGAGGTGAGATACTGTTAATCATTCTTAGAGGAGCAGGGTGAGAACTGCTAATACAGAGTATCTGTATTGCCTGTTTGTTGAATGAAGGTGAAGGCAAGGGAGAATGGGTTCTGGGAAGCTTAGCAGTTTCATATGGCTCATTGAGATTAAGGTGATGATTGAAAAGCATCCCTTGGGTTTGGCACTTAGGAGGTGAGATGGTAAGGCAGTGACAGGAAGGGAGAGATTGAAGGGATACTAGGAGGTGTAATTGACAGGGTTTCGTGACTCTTAGCTATGAGGAGTGGTGGAACAGGTGGGGGTGGCTGGAGTTCCAGCGTGGATGATCTGGTGGATAGAAATTCTGCGGATGGAGGTGGGGTGGCAGGAAGAGGAGTGGGATTGAGGGGCAGAGAATGAGTTTGGTTCGGGACACCATAATATGGAGGTACCTGGGGGACATGAGTTTATGTTCAGGATTCATTTTAGAAGTTTTTCGTTCTTGAATTAAAGAATGTCTCTTTTCATACCGATGGCAGAATAATTCATCTGAGGAAGGGTTGACAGAGGCTTCAGGAACCTTTGGACAGTGTGTATGTAGCATCTAGTCATGGTGGCTTGTTTGCTTCTTCACTGCTGTCTTCTCCTCTGTTTCATCAGGAAGGGAAGAACTGTCTTCTGATGAGTCTGTGCTGAGTCAGGGAAGCCGACTGCCTCACAGACGGCTCCACACGAGGGCTGTACATGCAGACACACTTCTGCATCCCTCTGAGGGGATCCTTCTGCACCACTGAGCAGTGGTGCTCAGTCCATCAGTGATCTGCTTCCCATCCCTCTCTCCCTTCTGGTTGAGAATCCCTAGTGTGAGATTATGCTGTGGGATGTGGGTATTTTCTGTACATGGTGGAGATTATCCTCTGATAAACATATATAACTTATATAATGTACTTGCAGAAAATAAAGCTTAAATATTGTCGTCTTTTATAAGCAAGTAATTATGGGATTGGTAGCCATAGATTTTATTTGTCTTGGATTTAGTTTTATAAAATTATCTTGCATTTATATGTTTATTCATTTCTTCTGTTTTTAAAATTTTTTCTAGTGCTAAAAGCAGTCGAGAATCTTGGTGTGAGCTACGTGAAAGGAAGTGAGCAGTACCAGAGTAAGCTAGAGGCCGAGCTTCGGAAGCTTAAGTTTTCCTACAGAGTAAGTAAAAGAGGGAAAAAGATGTTTCTTTGGTTTGTGTATATTCATGTACTGGATATCAGTTGTGGGAAAGGTCTTGTGTTAGGCATAGGGCTTTAAAAAAGACTCTTCTGAAGGAACCTACAGTCCACTATGGGTGATTGACATGCAGTCAGACTACAGTGCTGCAGGGTTTCTTGACCTGGGGACTGTGGACATTTGGGGTCTGATGATTCCTTGGTGCATTTAGGGAGCTCGCTGGCATCTCTGGCTTCCACCCAGTCCATGTCTCCAGACATTGCCAGATGTGCTTTGTGCATTACAGGGTGACGAACTCCAAGAGCACAGAGAATTAGCTCAGGTTGGGGAGGTTTGGGAGGGCTTCCCAGATGAGGTGGTGCTGGAACCGAATCTTGATGGATGTGATACAGTTTTTATTTTGGGAAGATGACTGCCAACAGCAGATGGACAGGGTCATCCTTGGTGGGGAAAACTAGTTAGGAACTTGGAGATGACGAGAGTGAATTGAATGGAGGTAAGAGGACTGATTGGAGAAAGAGTGAGAGGGTAGAATCAGAAGATCTTAGTGACTGCAGAGAGAAGGGAGAGAAGAGTTCTGAATGACACCTGGGTTTCTGGTGAGACAGCTGGCTGGATGGTGATGATATACAGGAGGGGAGGCAAGTCTTTTTAGAGGGAAGACGCTGAGTTTAGTTCTCGACATGACTTTGAGGTACTTGTGGAGCTGTCTGAGGCCAGCAGGGTGTGCACACGGATCTGGACTTCGGGACCTCTGGGGTGGGGGTGCACATTCAGGAGGAAGGTTGGCATCATCAGGAGTAGGTGAGGCAGCCAGGGAAACATTTGAGTGAGAAGAGAAGAGGATGGAGGCCAGGATGTGAGGAATACAACATTCAGGTGGAGTGGAATGGGGGGAGTCTGCGAGGGCAGTTGAGGAGGAGCTGCCTTGGGGTGGAGATCAGCCACTCTGGCAGCCAGGGAAGCTGGGGTCTCAGTACTGATGATCATGATACGCAGGTGATGATACAACAGCACACATTCATATTGTTCTTAACCATGTCCCAGAGTCTGTTCTAAGTGCATCACGTATATTAACTCATGTAATCCAGACAGCAGTCTTAGGAGGGTGGGTTCTGTCATCATCCCTCTTTATAGACAAGGAAACTGGTATTGATAGGCTAGTAACTTGCCCAAGCTCGTAAGATGGAAAACAGTGCAGCCAAGATCTGAATCTAGACCTCTTGTCTTCATGGTGGAACAATTTCAGACACTTAGAACCAATAAGATGAGTTGTATAGAATCATCGGATTTATCAGCGGTGTAGAACCTTGTAGGCAGAGGCAGAAGCTGGAACAGTGGTGGTGTTTGGAGGAGAGAGGTGAGAGGTTGGTATGGAATACATCCTCTTCTAACGTGTAGCTGAAAAGACACGGGGGAAGTAGGTCTGAGTGTAGAAAAAATTGAGGGAAAAAGAGAAGATACACACACATACAACAGTGGTTACTTGAACACGTTTGTAAGCTGAGCAGAAAGATCTAGAAGAGAAAAAAGAGGAGGGAGCTTGAAGATACTTTGAGAGAGCATTTGATAAGTCAGGGTCCTTAGGAGGCAAGAGCAGATGGGCCATGCGGTTTCAGTGTAGGGATTAGCTTTATGTAGGAGGAAGGAGAGAGATTTGTCCACAGAGAGGGAAGGGAAGGCAGTACAGCATGTGGCGGCAGGAGCTTGGGGCTGAAGGGGGGGCCTTTATCTTCTGTAAAGTAAGTGAGGTCATGTGATGAGAGAGAAGAAGGTGGTGTGGCGGGGAGCACTGGCCACCTAGTGAAGATGGAAACAGCTTTCTTAAGACGTGAGGAAAGAGATGGTTACAGGCCAGATCCCAGCTCTGCTGCTTACAAGCTTTGTGACCTGGACAAAATTATATAACTTCTTTCTGCCTCAGTTTCCTCATCTTTAAAATAAGGATATAGTGATGCCCACCTCATAGGGGTTTTCAAAGGATTATATGGGCTAATGGATTAAAAATGCTTATAACAGTGCCTGGTACCTTGCAAATGCTCAGGATGTGTTTGCTCTGACTGTGTTGAGCTTGAATAAAGATGCCTTGGTGTTGGTAAAGGTCCAGTCGAGGTTAGAGGCTGTGAATTTTTAATGTTCCAAATTCCTATAGTTGTATATATCTTTCCCAGAGGTTCTCAGCATTTTGGGAACAGGACTGCAGAGTGTATCTTTGGATTTATTTAGAATCTAGGTTTTGCCAAATGGTTGAAATGAAAGCAGTTGAGGGTTGATGTGAGAAGTAGTAGAAGAGGTGAGTGCCTGGGTGTAGGCTGGATGAGAAGGAAAGTTAAGAGGAAGAAAATAGTGGGGTCCAAACCCAGGAGGTATTGTTGTTCAGTTCTGTTTCATCTGATTGCTAACCTAAGTAAAATGGTACTCACCCTGGGGAGTATATTATGAAATCTGTGTTGTTGAAACTCCTGCTTTACCATTGGCTTATGCTGACTCAGTATTTCTTTACACCTTTTACTGTTCCGATGCATTTATTTTTTTCATGTGCCATTGTTTTTAAGGAAAACTTGGAAGATGAATATGAACCCCGAAGAAGAGATCACATTTCTCACTTTATTTTACGCCTTGCTTACTGCCAGTCGTGAGTATACCTTTGTCCTCCATGGTCAAGTCTGACACCTTGGGTTGTAAACTGGTCCAGGAGGGCTGACAGGCATTGTACTGATTGTAGGAAATCCCAGAATAATGTCAGAAACCAGTGGCTCATGGGCGGAACACTGTTGCAGAGAATTGTTTGAAACAAGTTGTTTACTAAAAAATAAAAAAAAAATTTTTTTTTTTTGCAGATTTTGCCTGTTAAAACACTTTTTACTTTATGGGAGAGACTCTTCATTTAGGATTTAAAATTAGAGGGGATTTCATTAGGAAGGACTTTTGATATTTTTTTTTCCCCAGAAAAAAAGTGGTAGTATTTATAAGAAATAATGAATCAAACACATACTTGAATCTGCACAGGGCTTTAGATGTTGACATTTATGGGCTGGTGCACATTAGATTAAGATCTTTCCTTTGGTAGTTGGTTTCTTATAAGTCAATAGCGCCACCCAGAGGGAGAAGGAGTTAGTTGCTTTTTTTAAACTTTTCTTTTCCTGTATTAATTTTGGTTAAATTACATACTTATTATTATGTTTCTTTTCTGTTTCTTTTTGGTAATAGGATTATCAAATGGGAATCTTGAATTGGTGACTATCCCAAGATAATAACTGAGAAATTATTCACCAGCTTTAGTCCCAGAGTTTTTCTTTTGTAAGAAAGCACATGCAGTTTATGCAATTTATGCAGTAAATGAATTGCTGACAATGTGAAAGTCATTTGGGGAAAGAAAATTAAATCATATTTTACATGAAGTAGCATAATTATTTTACAACAACAGTAATGTCCATCTGTCTTATAAATTAATGTATGTTGATTTAAAAAATTGAGATATCCTAGTGCATATTAAATTTTGTGAAATTATAAACTGTAAAACTGTAAGCAGAGTTTACTTTGCATAGTTTGATCATAATCCATTCAGAGATAAAGTTACCTTTAAAAACTTTTGATGTTTATTTGGCATTGACTGAAGGGATACCCCATTTTCTGATGTAAATGGCTATTTTGCAGTTACATTAAAAGAAGTGCACTGTTTTATGTTATTTGATAATAATGCAGCTAGGCTCGAAGTATTCTGTATTTAATTCTTTTAATTTTATGTTCATAACACCTTTCTCCCCCATATTCTACTCATCCCAGGGAGATTGTGGCATGTGATATGTGTTCACACTCTTATCATAATAGAGGACTTGATGCTTTTAACTTCAGTCTTTTGGCATCTTGCTCATGTTTGAATATTGTTTCATAGAAATTTCTTGGATTTAATAATCAGTGGACTTTGAAAATAGTCAGTGGACTTTTCACTTTTAATTTTCTTGTCTCCATTTTAGTGAAGAGCTTAGGCGCTGGTTCATTCAACAAGAAATGGATCTCCTTCGATTTCGATTCAGTATTTTACCCAAGGACAAAATTCAGAGTTTCTTAAAGGATAGCCATTTGCAGTTTGAGGCTGTAAGTGTATTTTTAAAGTCATTCCCGATTGTTATCACCGTTCATCCCTCCCTTAAGTGTTGGTGTTAATGTGTGGAGTTTGTTCTCTTTACGTTTTCTTCCTAAGTACCCACCTGAAACAATAACTATTGGCTTTGCACAACAGTGAACCTCTCCCTTCCATAACTAGAAGAAAAGAGGCTCCTTAGTACCAGAGCTGCACATTTATTCAGTTGCTGTATTAAATATGTGATTTATGAAAGCACAAAAAGGTTTAATTTATAAAAGTTTATCTTTAGCCAGAATCTTCCAGACCAAAAATTTAAAGCTAATAATGTTCTAAAGAAAACAGAGAAGTGGTAGTAGTTATTTCCAACAATGAGGTTTGGGGGATAATACTTTATTTTAGAAGTCAGTTGTCGGTAAAATATCTGAATAGTTTTAAGGTATAATTTTGTAGACAAATCTGAATGAGTTACATGTAGTAATTAAACAAAATAGAAGAAATGTTGGGCGCGTATTTAGCAGGGATAATTATTGTGGGTGGAAATAGAATTTATGTCTTTTAGGTGAGTGTGCTGCAGTGGGAAGGGAGAAAAATTCTGTTTGGAAAACTTAGAGCAGTCAGATGGCGGTAGGATGGTTTGGGACTCTATTTGGGTGTTAGAATGGGTGTCTTGAGGCCAAATAAAGTAAAAAAAAGTAGAAGTTGGAGTAGGTGAAGGACATTGTCCTGCTGAGAAGTAGATGTGCCCACTGCAGCAAGAACCAGGGTGGGTTATTTCGTTGGGGGAAGGAGATTGTGTGAAGGGAAGTAAATAAACCTTTGGTGGACATTTAGTGTCTGTCATATGCCAGCAAGGCACCTTCCACAGTTTGTATCACGTTTCTGAGTAATGTCTACCTGGGCAGAGAAAAGCGTTGGTCTCAGAGCCGTCTCACCCAAACCTCCTGTGTTTTCCACTTTGCTTAGAATGCTGATCCTTAGTGAAGTCCGTTATTGCTAATATCAGTTACAGTCCATTTGTCCTCTCATATTAAAAATAATTAATTTTTTTCACTGTTGTTGAAATTATGGTTTTATTAGGTCGAGAAGAAGTGTTTGTGAGAAGATTTATTCTTTACTCTAGATTGTCTCAATAGATCAGATAAATTTTTTTAAGAAAAAACCATAGTTTCTTTCTTTTTTAAAAAACTTTTTTATTGAAGTATAACATATACAGAAAAGTGCACAAATCATAACTGTCCAGCTCTGTGAAGTATCACAAAGGTTAAGAAAGAGAACATTGCTGTCACCCTGTGCTGCCTTGTGCCTCCTCCCATTTACTAACCCCATCTCCCTCCTGATAACCACTATCCTGACTTTTAATATGATAAGTAATTCTGCCTGTCTTTGAACTTTATGTAAATAGTATTACATGGTATGTTTTTTTTCCCCAGCTTTATTGAGATATAATGGACATACAAATGTTGTGTCACTTTAAGGTGCACAGTGTGATGATACACGTATATGTTGTGAAATGTTTACCACAATAAGGTTAGTTAACACGTCCTTCACCTCAACATCATTACCATTTTGTTGTGGTGGTGAGAACCTTTAGAATCAACTCTCATAGCAGCTGTACGTGAGATCCCTAGAGCTTATTCCTCTTATAACTGGACGTTTGTGCCCTGTGACCAGCATCTCCTTGTCTGCTCTGCCGCCCAGCCCCTGGCAACCACTGTTCTACTCTGTGAGTTGGACTTTTTTAGATTCCACATATAAGTGAGATCACAAGTATAATCTTTTATGATCGCCTTATTGAGATAGAATTTACATACCTTGACCTTCACTCTTTTAAAACATACAATTTGTTGGTTTTTAGTATAGTCATAGAGTTGTGCAACCATCACTTAGATTTTAGAACATTTTTGTTACCCTGAAAAAGAAACCTGTGCCCAGTAGTCGTCCCTCTCGATTTCTCACTCTGTCATCCCTTGGCAACAGCTAATCTGCTTTCTGTCTCTGTGAATTTGCCTATTTTGGACATTTCATATAAGTGGACATTTCATATAACTTGCGATCTTTTGTTACTGGCTTCTTTCACTTAGCATAATATTTTCAAGCTTCATCTATGTTGTATATGTGGCATGTATCAGTACTTCATTTTATATTCATTTCTCTATTCAATAGTTGATGGACATTGGGTTATTTCTACATTTTAGCTATTATGAATAATGCTGCAGTGAATATTTGCATATACATTTTTGTGTGGATATCTTTTTATTTGTTTCAGATATATATAATACCTGGGAGTGGGATTGCTAGGTTATAGGGTAATTCTGTATTTAAACTTTCGAGGAACTGCTAAACTGTTTTCCAGAGTGCCTGTACCATTGTACGTCTCACTAGTATGTGAGGGTTCTAGTTGTTTCACATTCTCCAGCAATTGTTGCTGTCTTTTTTTTTTTTTTAATACAGTCATCCTGGTGGGTGTGAAGTGATACTTCATTGTGGTTTTGATTTTCATTTCCCTAGTGACTGAAGGCATTGAATATCTTTTCATGTGCTATTTGATTATTTGTATATTTTCTTTGGAGAAATATGTATTCATATCCTTTGTCTATTTTTTATCTGAGTTATCTTTTTATTGTTGAGTGTTACATATTCTTTCCATATTCTGGATACAAGTCCACTATAAGATATGTGATTTACAGATTTTTTTTCTCCCATTCTGAGGATTGTCATTTCATTTTCTTGGTAAGATCATTTTTTAGAAAACATTTTATTTATTTACTTATTTATATTTTTGGCTGTGTTGGGTCTTCGCTGCTGCGCACAGGCTCTCCCTAGTTGCGGCGAGTGGGGGCTATTCTTTGTTGCAGCGCGCAGGCTTCTCATTGTGGAGCTCGGGCTCTAGGCACGAAGGCTTCAGTAGTTGTGGCGTGCAGGCTTCAGTAACTGTGGCTTGCAGGCTCTAGAGTGCAGGTTCAATAGTTGTGGCTCACGGCTTAGTTGCCCTGTGGCGTGTGGGATCTTCCTGGACCAGGACTCTAACCCATGTCCCCTGCATTGGCAGGTGGATTCTTAAGCACTGCGCCACCAGGGAAGTCCCTGTTTTTATCTTTTGTTACTTGTGTTTTTGTTGTCGGATCTAAAAGGGATTTGCCTAATGGAAGGTCGTGAAGATTTACTCCTATGGTTTTTCTCTAAGAGTTTTATAGTTTTGGTCCTTACATTTAGCTCTGTTTAGGTCTATTTATATTTTGAGTTAATTTCTGTGGATGGTGTGAAGTAGGGGCCCAACTTCATTCTTTTGCATGTGGATATCGAGTTGTCCCAGCATCATTTGTTGAAATGGCTATTCTTTTCTCTTTGAATTGTTTTTTCACTCTTGTCAAAAGTCATTTGACCATAAATGGACTCAATTTTGTTAGTTAGAGCTGTGTGTCTCTCCTGTGTTGGTACTGTGTGCTCTTGAATATTGACTCCTGTAGTTTTGTAATAAGATTTGAAATAGAGAAGTGTGAATCTTCTCACTCTGTTCTTCTTTTTCAAGATTATTTTGGCTCTTCTGGGTTCCTTGCATTTTATGAGTTTTAAGATCAACTTGTCAGTTTCTACCAATAAACCAGCTGAGGTTCAGGTTTAGGATTATGAAGACTATGTGGATCAATTTGGGGAGTATTGCTATCTTAATATTAAGTCTTCAGCTCCATGAACATGGAAATTTTTTCTGTTTCTTCAGATCTTTAATTTTTTTCAACAAAATTATGTACTTTTGTTAAATTTATACCTAAGTATTTTATTCTTTAATGTCATTGTAAGTGGAGTTGTTTTCTTTATTTCATTTTTAAAATGTTCATTGCTAGTGTATAGAAATCCAGTTGATTTTTGTATATATCTGGTATCCTGCACCCTTACAAAATCATTTATTCTAATAGTTTCTAGTGGATTCCTTAGGAGATTATGTCTCTTATAAAGAAATAATCCTTACTTTTCAATCTGGAAGCTTTTTATTTATTTTTGCCTATTTTCCCAGGCTAGGATCTCCAGTACAGTGTTGGATAGAAGTGGCAATAGTGGACATGCTTGTCTTGTTCCTGATTTTAGGGGGAAAGCATTCAGTCTTTTACCAAGACATATGATGTTAGCTGTGGGGTTTTGTAGATGCCCTTTACCAGATTGAGGAAATCTCTTTCTAATTTTAGTTGAGCATTTTCATCATGAAAGGGTGTTGGATTTTGTGCTTTTTCTGCACCTTTTGAAAAGATCATAGAGATTTATCCCTTATTTTATTAATATGGTGTGTTACATTAATTGAGTTTTGGATGTTAAACCAACCTTGTTGGGATATTCCTGGGATAAATCCCCCTTGGCTGTATTGTATGATCCATTTAATATGTTGCTGCATTTGATTTGCTAGTCTTTTGTGGAGGATTGTGTTTATTGATAAGGGATATTAGTCTGTAGTTTTCCTATGATGTCTTTGTCTGGTTTTGGTATCAGGGTAGCATGGGTCTCATATAGTGAATTGAGAAGTGTCTCTTCCTCTTCTATTTTTGGGAAGAAGTTGTGAAAGATTGGTGTTAATTTTTTAAAAACATTTTCTAGAATTTACCAGTGATCTGTCTAGGTATAGGCTTCTCTTTGTGGGGTGTTTTAAAATTGCTAATTCATTCTCTACTTGTTGTAGATCTATTCAAACTTTCTAATTCTTTAGACAGTTGTGGTAATTCCTGTTTTCTAGAAATTTGTCCATTTCATCTGTTATCTAATTGACGCATACAGTTGTTCATAGTGTTCCCTTATAATCCTTTTCATTTCTAAAGATTGGTTATGATATCCTCTCTTTCATTCTTGATTTTACCCATTTAAATCTATTTTTCTTTTGATCATTTAAGTACACATTTGTCAGTTTTGTTGATGTTTTCAAATAACTTTGGTTTTGTTTTTTTCTCCATTTTTCTATTCCTTTAATTACTCTTTATTATTATCAATTAAAAATTTTTATTATTTCCTTCCTTCTGCTTGCTTAGGGTTTAGTTTGCTCTTCCCATCTAGTTTCTTAAGGTGGAAGTTTAAGTTACTGATTCAAGGTGTTCTTTTTTTTCTTTTTAATTGTAATATAGTTTACATACAATATTAGGTTAGTTTCAGGAGTCCTACATAATGATTTGGCATTTGCATATATTACGAAATGATCACCACAATGTCTAGTAACCATCTGTGCCCATAGAAAGTTACTACAACATTATTGACTATATTCCTTAATCACATCCCCGTGAGTTACTTGTTATCTCTTAATTCCCTTTACCTGTTTCACCCACCTCCTGCCCCCTGCCTTTTGGCAAACAGATGTTTGTTCTCTGTATCTATGAGTCTGTTTTCATTTTATTTTCTTTGTTAGTTTTGTTGTTTTAGATTGCACATGTAAATAAGATCACACCATATTTGTTTTTCTCTGTTTGACTTACTTCACTTAGCATAATACCCTCTAGATCCATCTGTGTTGTTGCAAATGGCAGTGGCTGAGTAATATTCCATTGTGTATATATATACATACACACCGTATCTTCTTCATTCATTCCTCTCTCAATGGATACTTAGGTTGCTTCCATATCTAGATTAAGGTAAATAATGCTGCAGTAAACATTGGAATGCATGTATCTTTTCAAATTAGTGTTTTTGCTTTCTTCAGGTGACTACCCAGAAGTTAAATTGCTGGATGATGGAAGTTCTATTTTTAATTTATTGAGGAATCTCCATACTGTTTTCCATAGTGGCTGCACCAATTTATAATCCCATCAAGAGTGCACAAGGACTCCCTTTTCTGCACATCCTCACCAACACTTGTTACTTGTCTTTTTAATGGTAGCCATTTTGACAAGTATGAGGTGATATCTCCTGTGGTTTTGATATGCATTTCCCTGATGAGTAGTGATGTTGAGCATCTTTTCATGTGCCCATTGGCCATCCGTATGTCTTCTTTGGAAGCATGTCTTTTCAGCTTGTCTTTTCATTTTCTAATCTGGTTGTTTGTTTGTCTTTGTGATGTTGAATTGTGTGAATTCTTTGTATATTTTGGATATTAACTTTATCAGCTATATTGTTAAAATATCTTCTCCCATTCAGTAAGTTACCTTTTTGTTTTCTTGGTAGTTTCCTTTGGTGTGCAAAAGCTTTTAAGTTTGATGTCACATTTGTTTATTTTTGCTTTTGTTTCCCTTGCTTGAGGAGACATATTCTAAAAACTATTGCTAAGACCAACGTCAAAAAATGTACTGCCTATGTTTTCTTCCTGGAGTTTTATGGTTTCAGGTCTTACATTTAAGTCTTATTCTATTTTGAGTTTATTTTTGTGCATGGTGTGAGAAAGAAGTCCAGTTTGATTCTTTTGCATGTACCTGTCCAGTTTTCTCAGCACCACTTATTGAAGAGGCTATCTTTTCTGCATTGTATATTTTTGAAACCTTTGTTTTAGATTAATTGACCACATAAGTGTGGGTTTATTTCTGGATGCTCTATTCTGTCCCATTGATCTATGTATCTGCTTTTGTGCCAGTACCATACTGTTTTGATTACTGTAGCTTTGTAATATAGCTTGAAATCAGGGAGCACAATACCTCCAGTTTTACTTTTTTAAGATTGCTTTGGCTCTTTGGGATCTCTCGTGTTTCAATACAAACTTTAGAATTACTTGTTTTAGTGCTGTGAAAAATGCCATTGGTATTTTGATAGAGATTGCTTTGACTCTGTAAATTGCCTTAGGTAGTATGGTCATTTTAATATTATATTAATATTAAGAATTAAATATTAATTCTTCCAGTCTATCAGCATGCTTTATCATTCCACTTGTTTGTGTCATCTTTAGTTTCTTTTATCAGTGTCTTATAGTTTTCTGAGTACAGGTCTTTTACCTTCTTGGTTAGATTTACTCTCTTAGGTATTTTATTCTTATGGATGCAATTGTAAGTGAGATAGTTTTCTTAATTTCTGATAGTTCATTGTTAGTGTATAGAAATGCAATAGATTTCTGTATATTCATCTTGTATTCCACAACTTTACTGGGTTCATTTATTAGTTCTAACAGTTTTTCAGTGGCATCTTTAGGATTTTCTGTATATGTATCATGTCATCTGTCAACAGTGACAGTTTTACTTCTTCCTTTACAATTTGAATTCCTTTTAGTTCTTTTTTTTGTCTGATTGCTGTGACTAGGACTTCCAATACTATGTACAATGAAAGTGGTGAGAGTGGACGCTCTTGTCTTGTTCTGATCTTAAAGGAAATGCTTTCAGCTTTTCACTGTTGAAGATGATGTTGGCTGTAGGTTTGTCATATCGGGCCTTTATTATGTTGAGGTATATTCCTTCTATACCATCTTTGTTGAGCGTTTTTTATCATGAATCATTGTTGAATTTTGTCAAAAGCTTTTTCAGCATCTACTGAGATGATCATATGATTTTTATTCTTTGTTAGTTGCACATCACATTAGTTGATTTGCAGATACTGAAGCATCCTTGCATGTCTGGGGTAAATCCCATTTGATCATAATGTATGCTCCTTTCACTGTATTGTTGAATTTGTTTTGCTAATATTTTGTTGAGGATATTTGTATCTGTGTTCATTACTGATTTTTTTTTTTTATTTGTGGTGTCTTTGTCTTGTTTTGCTATCATGGTAATGCTGGCCTCATTGAATGAGTTGAGAAATACTCCTTCTTCTTCAGTTATTTGGAGTAGTTTGAGAAGGATAGGTTTTAGGTCTTCTGTAAATCTTTGGTAGAGTTCACCTGTGTTGCCATCAGGTCCTGGACATTTGTTTGCTGGGAGATTTTTGATTACTGATTCAATTTATTTATTTATTTATTTTTTTTGTGGCACGCGGGCCTCTCATAGTTGTGGCCTGTCCTGTTGCGGAGTACAGCTTCCGGACGTGCAGGCTCAGCGGCCATGGCTCACGGGCCCAGACGCTCCGCGGCATGTGGGATCTTCCCGGACCGGGGCACGAACCCGTGTCCCCTGCATCGGCAGGCAGACTCTCAACCACTGCGCCACCAGGGAAGCCCCACTGATTTAATTTTAATACTGATAATGGTCTGTTCACATTTTCTATTTTTTCCTGATTCAGTCTTGGGAGATTGTGCATTTCTAGGAATTTATCCATTTTTTTCTACGTTGTCCATTTTATTGGTGTATAATTGTTTGTAGTAATCACTTATGATCCTTTGTATTTCTGTGACGTTGTAACTTTTCCTCTTTCGTTTAATATTTTATTGATTTGGGTCCTCTCTTTCTATCTTGATGAGTCTGGCTAGAGGTTTGTCAATTTTGTTTATATTTTCAAAGAATAGGTTCTTAGTTTCATTGATCTTTTCTAATGTTTTATTTAGTCTCTATTTCATTTATTTTTGCTCTGATTTTTATTATTTCTTTCTTTCTACTAATTGAGTTTTGTTTGTTTTTCTTTTTCTACTTTCTTTAGGTGTAAGGTTAAATTGTTTTGAGATTTTTCTTGGTTTTTGAGGTAGATTTATATCACTATAAACTTCCATCTTAGAGCTGCTTTTGCTGTATCCCATAGATTTTGGATTGTTGTGTTTCCCTTTCACTTGTCTCCATGTTATTTGACTTTCTCTTTGATTTCTTCAGGGACCCATTGGTTGTTTAGTGGCATGTTGTTTAGGCTCTATGTATTTGGGGTTTTTGGTACTTTTTTTCTTATACTTGATTTCTAGTCTCATAGTATTGTGGTTGGAAAAGATGCTTGATATGAGTTCAGTCTTCTTAAATTTTTTGGAACTATTTCGCTGCCTAGCATGTGATCTGTCCTAGGGAATGTTTTATGTGCACTTGAAAAGAATGTATTCTGCTGCTTTTGGATGGATTGCTCTCTATATATCTGTTAAGTTCATCTGTTCTTATGTGTCATTGAACACCAGTGTTTCCTTAATGAGTTTCTGTCTGGATGATCTGTCCCTTAATGTAAGTGAGTGTTAAAGTCCCCTACTATTATTTTGTTATTGTCTCTTTATGTTTATTAATACTTGCATTTTTGTATTTAGGTGCTCCCATGTGGGGTGTATATGTATTTACAGTTGTTATATCTTCTTACTGGATTGATCCCTTGATCATTATGTAATGTTCTTCTTTGTCTCTTGTTACAGACTTTGTTTTAAAGTCTATTTTGTCTGATATAAGTATTGCTACCCTAGCTTTCTTTTTGTTTCCATTTGAACTGTGTCTCACTTTCTGTAGTTTGGCCCTCCCACCTCCCACTCAGGTTTGTGAAATTTCATGATGATGTCTGAATTGTTTTTCATTCTTGGATGGGAACTTCATAGGCCCTTTAATCTGAATACTTGGGTTCTTCTGTTTAGAACATTTGTTTTTGTTATGGATTTGATCATTTCTTTGCTTTTGTTTTTCATTGCTCTTTCTTTATAATTTCTTGTTTGTTAGAATTTGGACCTCCTGAATTTCTTGTCTTATTTTCCTTTTTGTTTTAACATCCAGTTAATCTTTTTATTTTCTAGGAAAGTTCTTCAACTGTTTTATAAATCTTTTTTTCCCCCTGTTCTCCTGTCTTTAATTTTATATATTTATTTTTTATTTAAAATTTTTTATACAATTTTTAAAGGTTACTTTCCATTTACAATTATTACAAAATATTGGTTGAATTCCTTGTGTTGTACAATACATCCTTGAGCCTATCTTATACTCAATAATTTATGTCTTCCGCTCCCCCACTCCTGTATTGTCCCTCACATCCCCCCCCCGCCCCGCTGGTAACCATGTATAAGTGATATCATAACAGTATTTGTCTTCCTCTGACTTATTTCACTTAGCATAATGTCCTCCAAGTTCATGCATGTTGCTGCAAATGGCAAAATTTAATTCTTTTTCATGGCTGAGTAGTATTCCATTGTGTGTATCCATTCATGTGTTGATGGACACTTAGATTGCTTCCATATCTTGGCAATTCTAAATAATGTTGCTATGAACATTGGGGTGCATGTATCATTTTGAATGAGTGTTTTTGTTTCTTTCAGATATATACCCAGGGGTGGAACTGCCAGGTCATATGGTAGTTCTATTTTTAGTTTTTTCAGAAACCTCCATACTGTTTTCCACAGCGGCTGCACCAATTTGCATTCCCATCAGCAGTGTATAAGGGTTCTCTTTTCTCTGCATGCTTGCCAACATTTATTGTGTTTCTTTTTTGATGTCTTGTCTTTAATTTATTTTTTTTACTGCTTTTTAAGCAGGTTCTTATTAGTCATCAATTTTATACACATCAGTGTATACATGTCAATCCCAATCGCCCAATTCATCACACTACCACTGCCACGCCCCACCCCCGGGCCGCTTTTCCCCCTTGGTGTCCATATGTTTTTCTGTACATCTGTGTCTCAGTTTCTGCCCTGCAAACCTGTTCATCTGTACCATTTTTCTAGGTTCCACATATATGCGTTAATATACGATATTTCTTTTTCTCTTTCTGACTTACTTCACTCTATATGACAGTCTCTAGATCGATCCATGTCTCAACAAATGACCCAGTTTCGTTTCTTTTTATGGCTGAGTAATATTCCATTGTATATATGTACCACATCTTCATTATCCATTCGTCTGTCGATGGGCATTTATGTGGCTTCCATGACCTGGCTATTGTAAATAGTGCTGCAATGAACATTGGGATGTATGTGTCTTTTTGAATTATGGTTTTCTCAGGGTATATGCCCAGTAGTGGGATTGCTGGGTGGTATGGTAGTTCTATTTTTAGTTCTTTAAGGAACCTCCATACTGTTTTCCATAGTGGCTGTGTCAATTTACATTCCGACCAACAGAGCAAGAGGGTTCCCTTTTCTCCACACCCTCTCCAGCATTTGTTGTTTGTAGATTTTCTGATGATGCCCATTCTAACATGTGTGAGGTGATACCTCATTGTAGTTTTGATTTGCATTTCTCTAATAATTAGTGATGTTGAACACTTTTTCATGTGCTTTTGGACATCTGTATGTCTTCTTTGGAGAAATGTCTATTTAGGTCTTCTGCCCATTTTTGTATTGGGTTGTTTGTTTTTCTAATATTGAACTGCATGAGCTGTTTATATATTTTGGAGATTAATCCTTTGTCTGTTGATTTGTTTGCAAATATTTTCTCCCATTCTGAGGGTTGTCTTTTCGTCTTGTTTATGTATTCCTTTGCTGTGCAAAAGCTTTGAAGTTTCATTAGGTCCCATTTGTTTATTTTTGTTTTTCTTTACATTACTCTAGGAAGTGGATCAAAAAAGATCTTGCTGTGATTTATGTCAAAGAGTGTTCTTCCTATGTTTTTCTCTAAGAGTTTTATAGTGTCTGATCTTACATTTAGGTCTCTAATCCATTTTGAGTTTACTTTTGTGTACAGTGTTAGGGAGTGTTCCAATTTCCTTCCTTTATATGTAGCTGTCCAGTTTTCCCAGCACCACTTATTGAAGAGACTGTCTTTCTCCATTGTATATCCTTGCCTCCTTTGTCATAGATTAGTTGACCATAGGTACGTGGGTTTATCTCTGGGCTTTCTGTCTTGTTCCATTGATCTATGTTTCTATTTTTGTGCCAGTACCATATTGTCTTGATTACTGTAGCTTTGTAGTATAGTCTGAAGTCAGGGAGTCTGATTCCTCCAGATCCGTTTTCTTCCCTCAAGACTGCTTTGGCTATTTGGGGTCTTTTTTGTTTCCATACAAATTGTGAAGTTTTTTGTTCTAGTTCTGTGAAAAATGCCATTGGTAGTTTGATAGGGATTGCATTGAATCTGTAGATTGCTTTGGGTAGTATAGTCATTTTCACAATATTGATTCTTCCAATCTAAGGACATGGTATATCTCTCTGTTGGTATCATCTTTAATTTCTTTCATCTGTGTCTTATAGTTTTCTGCATACAGGTCTTTTGTCTCCCTAGGTAGGTTTATTCCTAGGTATTTTATTCTTTTTGTTACAACGGTAAATGGGAGTGTTTCCTTAATTTCTCTTTCAGATTTTTGATCATTAGTGTGTAGGAATACAGGAGATTTCTGTGCATTAATTTTGTATCCTGCTACTTTACCAAATTCGTTGATTAGCTCTGGTAGTTTCTGGTGGCATCTTTAGGATTCTCTGTGTATAGTATCATGTCATCTGCAAACAGTGACAGTTCTTCTTTTCCAATTTGTAGTCCTTTTATTTCTTTTTCTTCTCTGATTGCCGTGGCTAGGACTTCCAAAACTATCTTGGGTAATAGTGGTGAGAGTGGACATCCTTGTGTTGTTCCTGATCTTAGAGGAAATGCTTTCAGTTTTTCACTATTGAGAGTGATGTTTGCTGTGGGTTTGTTGTATATGGCCTTTATTTTATTGAGGTAGGTTCCCTCTGTGCCCACTTTCTGGAGAGTTTTTATCATAAATGATAAAAGCTTTTTCTGCATCTATTGAGATAATCATATGGTTTTTATTCTTCAGTGTGTTGATATGGTGTATCACATTGATTGATTTGTGTATATGGAAGAATCTTTGCATCCCTGGGATAAATCCCACTTGACTGTAGTGTATGATCCTTTTAATGTGTTGTTGGATTGTGTTTGCTAGTATTTTGTTGAGGATTTTTGTATCTATATTCATCAGTGATATTGGTCTGTAATTTTCTTTTTTTGTAGTATCTTTGTCTGGTTTTGGTATCAGGGTGATGATGGTGGCCTCATAGAATGAGTTTGGGAGTGTTCCTTCCTCTGCAATTTTTTGGAAGAGTTTGAGAAGGCTGGGTGTTAGCTCTTCTCTAAATGTTTGATAGAATTCACCTGTGAAGGCATCTGGTCCTGGACTTTTGTTTGTTGGAAGATTTTTAATCACAGTTTCAATTTCATTATTTGTGATTGGTCTGTTCATATTTTGTATTTCCTCCTGGTTCAGTCTTGGAAGGTTATACCTTTCTAAGTATTTGTCCATTTCTTCCAGGTTGTCCATTTTATTGGCATAGCATTGCTTGTAGTAGTCTCTGAGGATGCTTTGTATTTCTGTGGTGTCTGTTGTAACTTCTCCTTTTTCATTTTGAATTTTATTGATTTGAGTCTTCTCCCTCTTTTTCTTGGTGAGTCTGGCTAATGGTTTATCAATTTTGTTTATCTTCTGAAAGAACCAGCATTTAGTTTTATTGATCTTTGCTATTGTTTTCTTTGTTTCTGTTTCATTTATTTCTGCTCTGATCTTTATGATTTCTTTCCTTCTGCTAACTATGGGTTTTGTTTGTCCTTCTTTGTGTAGTTGCTTTAGGTGTAAGGTTAGATTGTTTATTTGAGATTTTTGTTTCTTGAGGTAGGCTTGTATAGCTATACATGTCCCTCTTAGAACTGGTTTTGCTGCATCCCATAGGTTTTGGATCATCGTGTTTTCATTGTCGTTTGTCTCTAGGTATTTTTTGATTTCCTCTTTGATTTCTTCAGTGTTCTCTTGGTTATTTAGTAACGTATTGTTTAGCCTCCATGTGTTTGTGTTTTTTACGTTTTTTTGCCTGTAATTCATTTTTAATCTCATAGCGTTGTGGTCAGAAAAGATGCTTGATATGATTTTAATTTGCTTAAATTTACTGAGGCTTGATTTGTGACCCAAGATGTGATGTATCCTGGAGAATGTTCCGTGTGCACTTGAGAAAAAAGTGTAATCTGCTATTTTTGGATGAAATGTCCTATAAATATCAATTAAATCTTTTTGGTCTGTTGTGTCATTTAAAGCTTCTGTTTCCTTATTTATTTTCATTTTGGATGATCTTTCCATTGGTGTAAGTGAGGTTTTAAAGTCCCCCACTATTATTGTGTTACTGTCGATTTTCTCTTTTATAGCTGTTAGCAGTTGCCTTATGTATTTAGGTGCTCGTATGTTGGGTGCATAGATATTTATAATTGTTATATCTTCTTCTTAGATTGATCCCTTGATCATTATGTAGTGTCCTTCCTTGTCTCTTGTAACATTCTTTATTTTAAAGTCTATTTTATCTGATATGAGTATTGCTACTCCAGCTTTCTTTTGATTTCCATTTGCATGGAATATCTTTTTCCATCCCCTCACTTTCAGTCTGTATGTGTCCCTAGGTCTGAAGTGGGTCTTACGTAGACAGCTTATATATGGGTCTTGTTTTTGTATCCATTCACTGAGCCTGTGTCTTTTGGTTGGAGCATTTAATCCGTTCACGTTTAAGGTAATTATCGATATGTATGTCCCTATTACCATTTTCTTAATTGTTTTTGGTTTGTTTTTTATAGGTCCTTTTCTTCTCTTGTGTTTCCCAGTTAGAGAAGTTTCTTTAACATTTGTTGTAGAGCTGGTTTGGTGGTGCTGAATTCTCTTAGCTTTTGCTTGTCTGTAAAGCTTTTGATTTCTCCATGGAATCTGAATGAGATCCTTGCTGGGTAGAGTAATCTTAGTTGTAGGTTTTTCCCTTTCATCGCTTTAAATATGTCATGCCACTCCCTTCTGGCTTGTAGAGTTTCTGCTGAGAAATCAGCTGTTAACCTTATGGAAGTTCTGTTGTATGTTATTTGTCGTTTTTCCCTTGTTGCTTTCAATAATTTTTCTTTGTCTTTAATTTTTGTCAACTTGATTACTATGTGTCTTGGCGTGTTTCTCCTTGGGTTTATCCTGTATGGGACTCTCTGCGCTTCCTGGACTTGGGTGGCTATTTCCTTTCCCATGTTAGGGAAGTTTTGGACTATAATCTCTTCAAGTATTTTCTCTGGTTCTTTCTCTCTCTCTTCTTCTGGGACCCCTGTAATGCGAATTTAGTTGCATTTAATGTTGTCCCAGAGGTCTTTTAGGCTGTCTTCATTTCTTTTCATTCTTTTTTCTTTATTCTGTTCTGCAGTAGTGAATTCCACCATTCTGTCTTCCAGGTCACTTATCTGTTCTTCTGCCTCAGTTATTCTGCTATTGATTCCTTCTAGTGTAGTTTTCATTTCAGTTATTGTATTGTTCATCTCTGTGTGTTTGTTCTTTAATTCTTCTAGGTCTCTGTTAAACATTTCTTGCATCTTCTCGATCTTTGCCTCCATTCTTTTTCCGAGGTCCTCGATCATCTTCACTGTCATTATTCAGAATTCTTTTTCTGGAAGGTTGCCTATCTCCACTTCATTTAGTTGTTTTTCTGGGGTTTTATCTTGTTCCTTCATCTGGTACATAGCCCTCTGCCTTTTCATCTTTTCTATCTTTCTGTGAATGTGGTTTCTTTTCCAAAGGCTGCAGGATTGTAGTTCTTCTTGTTTCTGCTGTCTGCTGTCCTCCTGTCTTTAGTTTCTAATAGTCCTTTCTGGTTCTCCTTTTTATAGGCTTCTGTTTTTGCTTCATGTATATATTTTCTTCTTTCTTTTAAAGATTATTAGTTGTCTTCTGCTCCATTAGTTGTCTCTTTACCTCTCATTCCTTTATTTAGTTCATCCGTTTTAGATAGTCCTTTGTGTTGAATTTTTCCTTGAATGTTTAATGATCCTTGACTGTTTTTTTTTTTCTTGTGGTACGCGGGCTTCTCACCGCCGTGGCCTCTCCTGCTGTGGAGCACAGGCTCTGGACGTGCAGGCCCAGCGGCCATGGCTCACGGCCCAGCCGCTCTGTGGCATGTGGGATCCTCCTGGACCAGGGCATGAACCCGTGTCCCCTGCATCGGCAGGCGGACTCCCAACCACTGCGCCACCAGGGAAGCCCGACTATTTGTTTTTATTTAAGATTGAGATGTGAAAAAGTAAATTGGAAGATTGGGTTTTATGTGCTCATGCAGGTGTATATGATGCTTATTTACTATTGGATCTTATTTGATCTCTCTTTTTTTTTTTTTTTTTTAATATTTGATAGTTGGATGACCCCTGCCAAAGTCAGTGTTTCAGAGGAAGCCTCCAGTGTTCTTCCACAGTGATTTATGTCTTAGTGCTGATGTTCTTGTATCTGAGAGCAGGAGCCCACTGCTCACTGTGGTGACTTTTCTTTATTTTTTTTGCATTCCCTGACTTACATCTTTCCTTTGTATGTGGTGTTTCTAATTCATGATTTTGTGTGCTCTCTGTGGTCATATTGGCTTTCTTCTTTTCAGTATCATTTTCTCCAGGGTTAAGTTGTAGGTTCCTCTTTCTTTCTAAATCAGTTAATGCACTTTCATCTCCTTTCCAAAAATATGTAGACCTTTCTTTTCCACTATTTTGTTTGTCCTTTGTGGTTTATAGCCTTTTTACACTTTTGTTGTCATTTTTATTTTGTTGTGGAGGTAAATGTATATGTTCAGTTTACCATTTTTAACCAGAGGCCTCAGCAATCTCAACAATTATAATTTTAAATTTAGGGAAAAAAGTTAAACTTTTGGAATGTATTTTATTAACGATAGTTAGCAGTCCAGCACATTATCAGTGTCGGGAAAAACCCTCCTCCACGGGTCTCTCCTGCTCTTGCACATCTTGCTGGGTATGTTAGGAATGCAGGGTCGTGAGCAGTCTTTACCTGGGCCGTTTCTCACAGCTGTGTTTTTAGCAGGCAACCTCGAGGGATGAGGTAATGTCTTCCTGGTACATAGAGGAGGCTCGCTTACTGCCTGCTATGAAAGTGACTGGTTCCCAGGGCTCCTTAGCTGCAGTGCAACCTCACTGTACTCCGAGCATCCATCTGTGCTGTGTCATGTTGCCCCTGGGGGAAGGAGAACCACACAAACATGCTGGTTCTTTTGCTGCTTCCTGCACTGTGGATAATAAAGGTCTGTGTCTCTAATGTAGGAGTCTGTGTCTTCTGCCTGCCTGCATTAAACAGTAATAGGCAAACTTATTGGTTTATAAGTAGCATAAAATTCAATCCAGACTTGACAGTCAGCTATGTAATTTTGAATCTGTTTTTCAGTTTCCTCATCTTCAAAATGGGGATAATCACAATCCCCACTTCACAGATTTGTGAGGTTTAAAGGAGATAGAGTGTATGGTGTATTTAGTAGTGTGCCTGACATGTATGTTCACTAGTGATGTTAAGGAGGACACAGAGGCAGTAAATGCCTATATGTTGGAAAACTTTGAGGTTATTAGATTGGTATGTTTTGTTGCAATTAAAAAAAAACATCTATTTGGGGTTTTTATTTTAGGAAACAGTAATTTATGGAAAATATATGCATACTTTTAACAAGTGTGTTTGCAATCATGATTGGTTTTTAATACTACTCTCGTTGTTTCTAATCTGCTTGCTATAATTATTTATTTACTATTGCATTCTCCATGTCATTTGAGGTGCATCTTAATAAACATATACATTAAAGTAAGATGTAGAAATATGTATAAAATTGGAAGATTGACTGAAGGGAACATTACTGTCCACATTTGTACATCATGATGGATGGGCGTCCTGTACAGTTTCTAAAAAGAACAGTAACTTTGGCTTCTTGGGTGACTGTTTTGGTTTTTCTAGTTCAGTGATTTTAGGTGGGGGGATAAGATAGAGCTAGTTGTTTGAGGGGATTTATCAGAACCTTGGATGAAGGTGTGGAGAGTGTGAAAAACATTATGCCTTTGCTTTTTGAAATAAACACTATAGATAAAACTTGATCAAGTGGTTGTAGCTGTTGGGGATTCATGGCAGGTAGAGTGAGAAAGTGTTGTAGGGCGCCTGGCAGAAAAGTCATTCCTGGGGCAGACTGCAATCACTTTCCTGGCAGAGACCTGTTCCCCTCTTCTCCTGGTACTCTTCCATGGCACCTCATCCTGGCAAGTAAGGCACTTGAATTCAGGTGCTGTTGATTAGCTTGCACCTCAATCCCTGTAGTCCTTCCAGTTTCCAGACTTTTATAATTAATAGGAACATGCACATTTCCTTCACTTTGGTTAGCATATTTGGTTTGCTTTGAGAACTGTTGTGTTAAAACAGGTGTCAGTGATGCTTTTGGGCTCAGGACCCATGTTTTAGACTCAGGACAAAGCAAGTGTAGGGAAAAGTTACTAGCATTTGTCACATAAGCTAGTCTCGGATGTATAATAGGCCCTGCCGCCTAAGCCGAAGCAGAAGGAAACAGCAGCAGGTGGAGAGCCACAGGCCATCTTGGTTTTCGTGTCACAGAAGCTGGACCACTGGCATACACATCTTAGAGTCTGTCTGGTCTTCAAGTGCTTGTGTGCTGTGTTTGTGTGCATTTTTCCATCTTTTCAGTTTCATTAATGCTGCAATGCCGTTTAAAAAAAATATTTATTTATTTCTTTATTTGGCTGCGCCGGGTCTTAGTTGTGGCATGTGAGCTCTTAGTTGCGGCATGTGGGATCTAGTTTCCTGACCAGGGATTGAACCAGGGCCCCCTGCATTGGGAGCACTGAGTCTTAACCACTGGACCACCAGGGAACTGCCTGCAATGACATTTTTACATTAGGAGGAGATGCAGTGTTATAACTAAATTGCATTATGTTTGCTTTCATGGAGAAATATGTATGGAAAAAGGGATAATTAATTTCTTTGCATAGTTTTTTCTTTTAAATTTTGTTTTTGTTCAGTTTGCCATGGCTGATGTAATTTTATGGGATACAAATTTGGAGGAGGTGAAAATGAGGCCAGTTATCAGATGTGGGACTCTTGTGTTCTCTTTCTGGCACTGGCAGTCCTTTGATACTTTGGCTCATTTAGTCTATATTTGGGTTTCTAATATCTGGTAGCTTTTGAATCTTCATGACATACAACAGAAAGCCTTAATATGAAGTATTCAAAAAAGAAAAACTGATATTTTTCATTCTTGGACTTATGTGTAAATAACTTGGATTTTAAAACCGAAATTTCTTGGAAGGATAAGAAATGAGTAGATATTGCTGTCTGTGGGGACTGTTTTGGACCTCTCATTGCTGAGTTGATTGACTTAACCTTATGTCACGTTAAAGATGAATGGAAGGGGTTAAACAGATTGTGTTAATGCTTCCTTAGCTGACCAGTTAGGCAAAGGTCAGGCTTTGACAGCTGACAGCCTCCCAGACAAAAGGTCTCTGTGCTGCTGCAGTTCAGAGTCTGACAGCAGCTTATAATTTACCTTGATGTTTTTAAAAACCTTCTCAGGACAGTCACATATTTTTTTATTTGATTTGAAATGCCAGTGGCTAATGGCAGGATGCTTTTCACGAGCATAGTACTGAGTGGCAGGGACAGTGAAGCTGAGCATCCAGGTTGGAGAGGATTTTGTGTGTCACAGATGAAAACTCCACTGTGTGTTAAATAGAACAGGTGTTGGTCAGTTGCCAAATGTGTTCAGGGAGTGAGGGTTTTGAGAGAAGGCAAGCGTGGTTGGTAGCCTTATTGCCTGGCTCACTGAAAATAAGTATGTGTAAACTTTGAACTGCTTACTTTTGTTTATTTTAAAATAGCTTTCCTTAACGTGAACCTGACATTTATAATTTGTTTCTTATCCCCTGTAGTTTGAAATCTGAATTTCATCTATCTTAGAAGTTATTTTATGTCATTTTTGGCTGATAACTTCTTTGCAGTGAACACGAATTAAAGTTTAAGTTGTCATTTGTTATTGAAAATGTCAGTTATATGAATTTACTAGGAACTTTTGGTTGCTTTTTTCCAGTTAACATTGGAACATTGATTTTTACATTGATTTAATAGTTTTATGTGTGTAGTTGTGTGTGGTTATGTCTTAGATATTTGCAAGTTGGCCTTGTGGTGGACATGGTTTTCTGATCATTTTGACCCTTATACTGTTTCCATTGTTAGTTGATTTCATTTGGGTTGCTGAAGCTCTTTTGGAATGTGCATCCATCATGTGGTCAACTCTATTCCTATTACTTAAAATATGAAAATGTCATTTCTGTGATGTACATGAATATCTTTATACCTTACCCTCTGTGACATGTTTACAAATTATTATAAGCCTATCAGTAAGTCACAAAGTGATTTTAATGTGGTGCCTGCAAAGTGGAGAAATATGTGTACCTTTAATCTCTCTCTTTGACACAGAATAAATTTTAACCAATAGGGAGTGTGATGGTAGAGCTGAGGCAGGACGCACAGACATAAGAACAGGACACACTAGAGAACACATGTGTGATAAGCCTGGATGCCTTCCACAGGACTTCTGATGGGGCATTGCCCGTGAGGGGAGTGGAGAGGGGCCTGGAGGAGGGCGTAACGGTGGTTAGACACACTCTCGTGAAGCACTCGGTGGACGTCCAGGTCTAAAGGGGACTGAGGAGGGAAAGGATTAGTAACCAGATGAAGGGGCACGTTTGTCTTCAGAGTGGGGAAGTAAGTTGTATGTCCCAAGAGCATGAAGTAGGCAAGCTGGAGTTGAATTGCCTAAGGGTTCCAAGCACGGTGTTCTCTTTGAGAGTTGAGTAAACGTATGAGTTAATTTTGAGAGAAAGTAGTAGTCATTTCAAAAGATTTGCCTCTGTTCTGTTTCATAAATACTGGGTAATCTTTAAGATCAGTACAGTTACATGGAGTACTTATCCTTTCTCAGCGTTAGTATTATTATAAATCACTGTATATGTATTATATATTAAATGAACTTTTTGTGTTGAACTGAATTTGAGGGGTTATGCTGGTTAGCAGATTTCAATTTGTTCTCTTTTTTATTTAGAAAAATTTGTGATTTAGAGCTCTTTGTGTTTCTGTTATAATTGTACCTTCAACTTCTTTCCAAATGATTTAAATGAAAGCATTAACACAGGGCTTCCTTTATAATAGGCAGACTCCACAAGTATGATACTTTTATAATTCTCACAGTGGTTTTTTTTTTAAAACATCTTTATTGGAGTATAACTGCTTTACAGTGGTTGTTAGTTTCTGCTTTATAACAAAGTGAATGAGTTATATGTATACATATATCCCCATATCTCTTCCCTCTTGCGTCTCCCTCCCTCCCTATCCCACTCCACCCCTCTAGGTGGTCACAAAGCACCAAGCTGATCTCCCTGTGCTATGCGGCTGCTTCCCGCTAGCTCTCTGTTTTACATTTGGTAGTGTATATATGTCCATGCCACTCTCTCACTTTGTTCCAGCTTACCCTTCCCCCTCCCCAGTCCTCAAGTCCATTCTCTATTAGGTCTGCGTCTTTATTCCTACCTTGACCCTAGGTTCTTCATGACCATTTTTTTTTTTTTTTTAGATTCCATATATATGTGTTAGCATACAGTATTTGTTTTTCTGACTTACTTCACTCTGTATGACAGACTCTAGGTCCATCCACCTCACTACAAATAACTCAATTTTGTTTCTTTTTAGGCTGAGTAATATTCCATTGTGTATATGTGCCACATCTTTATTCATCTGTTGATGGACACTTAGGTTGCTTCCATGTCCTGGCTATTGTAAATAGAGCTGCAGTGAACATTGTGGTACATGACTCTTTGAATTACGGTTTTCTCAGGGTATATGCCCAGTAGTGGGATTGCTGGGTCATATGGTAGTTCTATTTTTAGTTTTTTAAGGAACTTCCATACTGTTCTCCATAGTGGCTGTATCAATTCACATTCCCACCAACAGTGCAAGAGGGTTCCCTTTTCTCCACACCCTGTCCAGCATTTATTGTTTGTAGACTTTTTGATGATGGCCATTCTGACTGGTGTGAGGTGGTACCTCATTGTAGTTTTGATTTGCATTTCTCTAATGATTAGTGATGTTGAGCATCCTTTCATGTGTTTGTTGGCAATCTGTATATCTTGGTCTGTATAGGTCTTCTGCCCATTTTTGGATTGGGTTGTTTATTTTTTTGATAATGAGCTGTATGAACTGCTTGTTCATACAAGATTAATCCTTTGTCAGTTTCATATGCAAATATTTTCACCCATTCTGAGGGTTGTCTTTTCGTCTTGTTTATGTATTCCTTTGCTGTGCAAAAGTTTTGAAGTTTCATTAGGTCCCATTTGTTTATTTTTATTTCCATTTCTCTAGGAGGTGGGTCAAAAAGGATCTTCCTGTGATTATGTCAGAGTGTTCTGCCTATATTTTCCTCTAAGAGTTTGATAGCGTCTGCCCTTACGTTTAGGTCTTTAATCCATTTTGAGTTTATTTTTGTGTACAGTGTTAGGGAGCGTTCTAATTTCATTCTTTTACATGTAGCTGTCCAGATTTCTTAGCCCCACTTATTGAAGAGGCTGTCTTTTCTCCATTGTATATCCTTGCCTCGTTTATCAAAGAAAAGGTGACCATATGTTCATGGATTTATCTCTGGGCTTTCTATCCTGTTCCGTTGATCTATATTTCTGTTTTTGTGCCAGTACCATACTGTCTTGATTACAGTAGGTTGTAGTATAGTCTGAAATCAGGGACCCTGATTCCTCCAGCTCTGTTTTTCTTTCTCAAGATTGCTTTGGCTATTTGCGGTCTTTTGTGTTTCCATACAAATTGTGAAATTTTTTGTTCTAGTTCTGTGAAAAATGCCAGTGGTAGTTTGATAGGGATTGCACTGAATCTGTAGATTGCTTCGGGTAGTAGAGTCATTTTCACAATGTTGATTCTTCAATCCAAGAACATGGTATATCTCTCCATCTATTTGTATCATCTTTAATTTTTTTCATCAGTGTCTTATAATTTTTTGCATACAGATCTTTTTTCTCCCTAGGCAGGTTTATTCCTAGGTATTTTATTCTTTTTGTTGCAGTGGTAAATGGGAGTGTTTTCTTAATTTCACTTTCAGATTTTTCATCATTAATGTATAGGAATGCCAGAGATTTCTGTGCATTAATTTTGTATCCTGCTACTTTACCAAATTCACTGATTAGCTCTAGTAGTTTTCCGGTAGCATCTTTAGGATTCTCTATGTATAGTGTCATATCATCTGCAAACAGTGACAGCTTTACTTCTTCTTTTCCTATTTGAATTCATTTTATTTCTTTTTCTTCTCTGATTGCTGTGGCGAAAACTTCCAAAACTGTGTTGAATAATAGTGGTGAGAGTGGGCAACCTTGTCTTGTTCCTGATCTTAGTGGAGATGGTTTCAGTTTTTCACCATTGAGGACGATGTTGGCTGTGGGTTTGTCATATATGGCCTTTATTATGTTGAGGTAAGTTTCCTCTGTGCCTACTTTCTGGAGAGTTTTTATCATAAACGGGTGTTGAATTTTGTCGAAAGCTGTCTGTGCATCTATTTAGATGATCGTATGGTTTTTCTCCTTCAATTTGTTAATATGGTGCATCACGTTGATTGATTTGCGTATATTGAAGAATCCTTGCATTCCTAGAGTAAACCCCACTTGATCATGGTGTATGATGCTTTTAATGTGCTGTTGGATTCTGTTTGCTAGTATTTTGTTGAGGATTTTTGCATCTGTGTTCATCAGTGATATTGACCTGTAGTTTTCTTTCTTTGTGACGTCTTTGTGTGGTTTTGGTATCAGGGTGATGGTGGCCTCATAGAATGAGTTTGGGAGTGTTCCTCCCTCTGTTATATTTTGGAAGAGTTTGAGAAGGATAGGTGTTAGCTCTTCTCTAAACGTTTGATAGAATTCGCCTGTGAAGCCATCTGGTCCTGGGCTTTTGTTTGTTGGAAGATTTTAAATCACAGTTTCAATTTCAGTGCTTGTGATTGGTCTGCTCATATTTTCTATTTATTCCTGGTTCAGTCTCCTAAGGTTGTGCATTTCTAAGAATTTTCCATTTCTTCCATGTTGTCCATTTTATTGGCATAGAGTTGCTTGTAGTAATCTCTCATGATCCTTTGTATTTCTGCAGTGTCAGTTGTTACTTCTCCTTTTTCATTTCTAATTCTGTTGATTTTAGTCTGCTCCCTTTTTTTTTCTTGATAAGTCTGGCTAATGGTTTATCAATTTTGTTTATCTTCTCAAAGAACCAGCTTTTATTTTGATTGATCTTTGCTATCGTTTCCTTCATTTCTTTTTCATGTATTTCTGATCTGATCTTTATGATTTCTTTCCTTCTGCTGACTTTGGGGTTTTTTTGTTCTTCTTTCTCTAATTGCTTTAGGTGTAAAGTTAGATTGTTTATTTGAGATGTTTCTTGTTTCTTAAGGTAGGATTGTATTGGTATAAACTTCTCTCTTAGAACTGCTTTTGCTGCATCCCACCGGATTTGGGTCATCGTGTTTTCATTGTCATTTTTTTCTAGGTATTTTTTGATTTCCTCTTTGATTTCTTCAGTGATCTCTTGGTTATTAAGTAGTATATTGTTTAGCCTCCATGTGTTTGTATTTTTTACAGATTTTTTCCGTGTAATTGATATCTAGTCTCATAGTGTTGTGATCAGGAAACATACTTGATACTATTTCAATTTTCTTAAATTTACCAAAGCTTGTTTTTGACCCAAGATATAATCTATCCTGGAGAATGTTCCATGAGCACTTGAGAAGAAAGTGTATTCTGTTGTTTTTGGATGGGATGTCCTATATATCAGTTAAGTCTGTCTTGTTTAATGTATCATTTAAAGCTTGTGTTTCCTTATTTATTTTCATTTTGGATGATCTGCCCATTGGTAAAAGTGGGGTGTTCAAGTCCCCTACTATGATTGTGTTACTGTCGATTTCCCCTTTTATGGCTGTTAGTATTTGCCTTATGTATTGAGGTGCTCCTATGTTGGGTGCATAAATATTTACAATTGTTATATTTTCTTCTTGGATTGGTCCCTTGATCATTATGTAGTGTCGTTCTTTGTCTTTTGTAATAGTCTTTGTTTTAAAGTTTATTTTGTCTGATATGAGAACTGCTACTCCAGCTTTCTTTTGGTTTCCATTTGCATGGAATATCTTTTTCCATCCCCTCACTTTCAGTATGTATGTGTCCCTAGGTCTGAAGTGCATCTCTTGTAGACAGCATATATATGGGTCTTGTTTTTGTATCCATTCAGCCAGTCTGTGTCTTTTGGTTGGAGCATTTAATCCATGTACATTTAAGGTAATTATTGATATGTATGTTCCTATTACCATTTTCTTAATTGTTTTGGGTTTGTTATTGTCAGTCTTTTCCTTCTCTTGTGTTTCTTGCCTAGAGAAGTTCCTTTAGCATTTGTTGTAAAGCTGGTTTGGTGGTGCTGAATTCTTTTAGCTTTTGCTTGTCTGTAAAGGTTTTAGTTTCTCCATCAAATCTGAATGAGGTCCTTGCTGGGTAGAGTAATCTTGGTTGTAGGTTTTTCCCTTTCATCCCTTTAAATATGTCCTGCCATTCCCTTATGGCTTGCAGAGTTTGTGCTCAAATATCAGCTATTAACCTTATGGGGATTCCCTTGTATGTTATTTGTTGTTTTTCCCGGGCTGCTTTTAACATTTTTTCTTTGTATTTAATTTTTGATAGTTTGATTAATATGTGCCTTGGCGTGTTTGTCCTTTGATTTATCCTGTATTGGATTCTCTGTGCTTCCTGGACTTCATTAACTATTTCCTTTCCCATATAAGGGAAGTTTTCAACTATAATCTTTTCAAGTATTTTCTCAGTCCTTTTTTGTTTTCTTCTTCTGGGACCCCTATAATTCGAATGTTGGTGCATTTAATGTTGTCCCAGAGGTCTCTGAGACTGTCCTCAATTCTTTTCATTCTTTTTCCTTTATTCTGCTCTGCAGTAGTTATTTCCAGTATTTTATCTTCCAGGTCACTTATCCATTCTTCTGCCTCAGTTATTCTGCTATTGATCCCTTCTAGAGAATTGTTAAGTTCATTTATTGTGTTGTTTATCACTGTTTTTTTGCTCTTTAGTTCTTCGAGCTCTTTGTTAAACGTTTCTTGTATTTTCTCCATTCTGTTTCCAAGATTTTGGATCATCTTTACTATCATTCTGAATTCTTTTTCAGGTAGACTGCCTATTTCCTCTTCATTTGTTAGGTCTGGTGGGTGTTTACCTTGTTCCTTCATCTGCTGTGTGTTTCTGTGTCTTCTCATTTTCCTTACCTTAGTGTGTTTGGGGTCTCCTTTTCTCAGGCTGCAGGTTATTAGTTCCTGTTGTTTTTGGTGTCTGCCCACAGTGGGTAAGGTTGGTTCAGTGGGCTGTGTAGGCTTCCTGGTGGAGGGGACTGGTGCCTGTGTTCTGGTGGATGAGGCTCGATCTTGTCTTTCTGGTGGGCAGGTCCATGTCTGGTGGTGTGTTTTGGGGTGTCTGTGACCTTATTATGATTTTTGGCAGACTCTCTACTAATGAGTGGGGTTGTGTTCCTGTCTTGCTAGTTGTTTGGAATAGGGTGTCGAGTACTGTAGCTTGCTGATTGTTGAGTGGAGCTGGGCCTTGGCATTGAGATAGAGGTCTTGGGAGATTTTCGCCATTTGATATTACGTGCAGCTGGGAGGTGTCTGGTGGCCCAGTGTCCTGAACTTGCCTCTTCCACCTCAGAGGCACAGCCATGACTCCTGGCTGGAGTACCAAGAGCCTGTCATCCACACGGCTCAGAATAAAAGGAAGGAAAAAAGAAAGAAAGAAAGAAAGAAAGAAAAAGATAAAATAAAATAAAATAAAATGAAATAAAATAAGATAAAATGAAATTATTAAAGTAAAAAATAACAAAAAATTATTAAATAAAATTTAAAAAGTAATTAAAATGGAAGAAAGAAGAGAGCATCCAAACCAAAAAACAAATCCATGAATGATAACAAGCGCTAAAAGCTATACTTGAAAACAAGAAAAAAAGAATAAACAAAAAACGGACAGACAGAACCCTAGGACAGATGGTGAAAGCAAAGCTATACAGACAAAATCACACACTGAAGCATACACATACACACTCACAAAAAGAGAAAAAGGGGAAAAAATATATATATATTGTTGCTCCCAAAGTCTACCTCCTCAATTTGGGATGATTCGTTGTCTATTCAGGTATTCCACAGATGCAGGGTACATCCAGTTGAGTGTGGAGATTTAATCCGTTGCTCCTGAGGCAGCTGGGAGAAATTTCCCTTTCTCTTGTTTGTTAGCACAGCTCCCGGGGTTCAGCTTTGGATTTGGCCCCACCTCTGCATGTAGGTTGCCTGAGGGCATCTGTTCTTTGCTGAGATAGCACAGGGTTAAAGGAGCAGCTGCTTCGGGACCTCTGGCTCACTCAGGCCAGGGGGAGGGAGGGGTACGGAATGCGTAGTGAGCCTGCAGCGGCAGAGTCTGGCGTGACATTGCACCAGCCTGAGGTGCGCTGTGTGTTCTCCCTGGGGCCGTTGTCCCTGGATCACGGGACCCTGGCAGTGGAGGGCTGCACAGGCTCCCGGGAGGGGAGGTGTGGATAGTGACCTGTACTTGCACACAGGCTGCTTGGTGGCTGCAGCAGCAGCCTTAGCGTCCCACGCACGTCTCTAGGGTCCACGCTGATAGCAGCATTTCGCGCCTGTCTCTGGAGCTTGCTTAGGCGGCACTGTTAATCCCCTCTCCTCATGCACCAGGAAACAAAGAGGCAAGAAAAAGTCTCTTGCCTCTTTGGCAGCTCCAGACTTTTTCCTGGACTACCTTCCGGCCAGCTGTGGCACACTAGCCTCCTTCAGACTGTGTTCACGCAGCCAACCCCAGTCCTCTCCCTGGGATCTGACCGAAGCCGGAACCTCAGCTCTCAGCCCCCACCCATCCCAGCGGGTGAGCAGACAAGCCTCTCAGGCTGGTGAGTGCTGGTCAGCATCGATTCTCTGTGCGGGAATCTCTCCGCTTTGCCCTCCGCACCCCTATTGCTGTGCTCTCCTCCGTGGCTCCGAAGCTTCCCCCCTTCCGCCACCCACAGTCTCCACCCGCGAAGGGCCTTCCTAGTGTGTGGCAACCTTTCCTCCTTCACAGCTCCCTCCCACTCGTGCAGGTCCCGTCCCTATTCTTTTGTCTCTGTTGTTTCTTTTTTCTTTTGCCCTACGCAGGTACGTGGGGAGTTTCTTGCCTTTTGGGAGGTCTGAGGTCTTCTGCCAGCGTCCAGTAGGTGATCTGCAGGAGTTGTTCCACACGTAGATGTATTTCTGATGTATTTGTGGGGAGGAAGGTGATCTCCACATCTTACTCTTATGCCATCTTGAAGCTCCCCCTTGCAGTGGTTTTTAAAAAATTAATTAATTAATTTATTTTTGGTTGTGTTGGGTCTTCGTTGCTGTGCGTGGGCTTTTTCTAGTTGCGGAGAGCGGAGTCTACTCTTTGTTGCAGTGCTCAGGCTTCTCATTGCGGTGGCTTCTTTTGTTGCGGAGCATGGGCTCTATGCGCACAGGCTTCAGTAGTTGTGGCACGTGGACTCAGTAGTTGTGGCTCGCAGGCTCTAGAGTGCAGGCTCAATAGCTGTGGTGCACGGGCTTAGTTGCTCCACAGCTTGTGGGATCCTCCTGGACCAGGACTCGAACACGTGTCCCCTGCATTGGCAGGTGGATTCTTAACCACTGCACCACCAGGGAAGTCCTCTCACAGTGTTTTTTGACGTCAGATAATTATGGAAGCCAACATTGTATTATTTTATAGATATTTGATATTATATATATTATAATATATATATATTATATATATATTATTATATAGCTATAGAAATATAATACTATATTTGGAGAATTAGGAAAATGTTCACTGAATTTTCTAGTTAATTCTAGTTAATTGAGGCCTATCCATTATGTATATATTTGTAAAAATACACCTTGTCAGTTGTTCTTTAGTGGCAGTATTTTAGAAGTTCACAGAATTTGGATTTTCCTTACCAAGCTACAAAATTAGATTCTGCTCATCATGAGATAGTTTAAACCTAAAGATCCTATGATTAAATGTGAAGCTGAATTACCCTTGAAGGCTAAAATTAACATATGCAAACATTTTTTACATAACTGGGGAAAGTCATCTTTTAAAAAAATTTCCTGTGGCTTTTGAATCTAGAATTCCTTGTATTCTCATTGTTGATGACTCCGTGCCTGTGACTTTGCCCTTGAAAAATGTATGACTGTAAATTAGCTGGTTTCCACATATAGAGCTATGTTCTAATTGTCTTACAGTGTTATATATATAACATATGTTACTATTTAGATCTTAAAAGAATGAAATTAATTTTATTAAATATCATCTTTAGTGCTCTAATACTTTCTGTAGTTAAACATTTACATTGTAAAGTGTTACTCATGTTTTCTGAAGGTGTTACAAAAATGATACTTAGTTTTTTAATGTTTACATTATTTTTTCATTCCATAATCTTTCTAACCTGTTCCTGTTACCCCCAAGTTCCCTGAAAATTTAGTACTTTTCAGTTGAAGTCATGTTCTGGACTAGTTCAGAGCCTAGGTCAGATTGCTTTGTCTTAGTCTGTGGATGAGAATAAGAACTAGGGATGTGGAAGGCTAGTGGAGTTGCCAAAAGAATCATTGTGTTCCCAGTCATTGAGTGGCTAGATCTAAGAACTAGGAATGTAGGAGGAAGTAGTTGCAGTAATGACAGTTACCCAGTTAGCCCAGGCCCTGTCAGTGTGTCCGTCCTGCTGCTCCCCCCTCCACCTCCCTACCCCCAACCAAGGCATACTGACAGAGCGTTAAACTCCTTATTTCTGGGCTTCTCTCCATCCACTCTCTCCCTGCCCCTGATTGCTAATCTCCTTGGCTTTCAGACTACTGGTGCCATACTTCAAATGTTGATACCTGCCAGCTGTCTGGCTTTTTTCCCTATTCATCTCTGGTTAAAGTATGCTCTCCCAATTTCAGAGTCCCATGCAGCTTTTGGGCAAGAGAATCTTTCTGTCGTCTGTATTGAAGCCTAATAGCCATGTATGTTCCAGCTTCCTTTAGTTCATCCGAGGAGTAAGGCCTCTGCATGCGTGCTAGAAAATCAGGAGGACTGTTTCAGAACTCGCATAGGGTCCTTGCTCCCTAAGGAAGGAATACTCGTTGATGACTGGATGGACAGTGAACTTACTAAGGTTTTGTTCTGCCTGGTGATGTAAGGAGACAGAGGAAAAGAGTTAGTCACTAAGAGGTGACTTTTGTTATGTGTTTACTGAGTGGCAGTCACTAAGCTATATGCTTTCCATGCTTATGTTATTTAATCCTCACAACAGCTCCATGAGGAAAGTGCAGCTCAGAGAGGTTAGGTGACCTCCCCAGAATGGAGTGGTAGAACTGGAATGAAAAAATCATACCTCTAGTTTTTTGAAATGTGTAAATCACAAAGCTTCTTACTAAATATATGTGAGTAGGTTTCTTCCCAGCTAGTCCTTCACTGGCAGTGAAATGAAGTGGAGTAGATGCTGACATGGCCCATCAAAGGCATATACAAACACAGGTGTGAGGTGAGAGATTTACAACATAGGAAATTAAAGCATTAACCTTGATTTATTAAGATGTTTTATTTTCGCTGCCAGTTTTTGGCAGAAATGGAAACCAAATATTGTGTGTTAAATATACCATAAGTGGTTTTCCCAGTGTAATATGTGTGCTGCCTCTTGGGGAACATCGTATTCCTGCAGCCCCATTATCCAGCCCATGGCTTTTCTATACCCTTTGTTGCTTTTCTTCTCTGGGATGTTTTAAAAAACATTTCTTTGATCACATTGTGTGTTTTAGTTCATGTTTCACAGTAGACTCATGTAACATTCAAAGATGAGCGTAAACCAAAATCCAAGAGCAGATTTTACACTGAGGTAGGAGTGATTGAGTTGGACCGGTCAGGAGAAGCTACGGAGGCCACTGGTTGTTTCACGTCGGACCTTAGGAGGACAGCTTCTTGGTCCAGCTTTGGGGTTCTGGACTGTAGGGGCTGTGTTCCCCATCTGGATATTCTGGACGCCTTTGTGGAACTGTGGCGGTTGTGACAATGAGGGGTGGGCACAGAGCGCCTGTGATGCGCCGGGTCGTTCTGCACAGTGACTTGTCCACGTCCTTCTCAACTGTTTAATGTTCCTATTTATGTTTATGTGGACCAAAAAAACCTGTTTCTGTTGATCTGAATCTAGAACCAAACATGTTTTATAAATAAACACAGAATGTTGTTTCCCTCATGGTATTTGTACACCCGGATTTTTCCTGGAATCCCAGACAGAGAGGAGAAAGAATGCTCCTCACTGGTGTGGTGTTCGTGGCCCCCCACATGCCTGTCTGCAAACGGGGCCGTCTGCAGGCGCTTCTAGGAGTGGGTGCAGCATCTGACCACCTGCTTGTGTCACTTAGTGCACGGGACCTCATCATTTATCTATGTCAGTGTTATTTTGTTTTAAATTACTTTGCTTTTCTTGTTATTTTAGTTATGGTATTACCCCACTTTAAAAAGTACATTGTTAACCTTGCTAATACCAAAGTAGCTATCATCCCAGACACATCGTTTCCATAACTAAAGTTATATCTGGTTGTTTTCCTATTTTTTGTAAAAAATAATCTTCTTAAATTAAACCCACAGTGTTGCATATTTCTAGGACCCACATCAACTTGTGAGCATTGCAGATGCAGGAACCGGCCAAAAGCAGCATCTCAGTCGTGCTCCTTTGTAGTCCCCTCACAGCAGAGTGCAGAGCTCTGCGCACAGGGCTTCCTGGTCTCCCAGTGGGCCGGGCAAGCTCACTCCTCAGATGGGGAGGACTAGGGCTGGCTGGCTGGCTGCTCACAGGTCCTCTGGGGGGCCTGGGTCAGGATATTCAGTTCTTTCTGTTCCTCGCTTCATGGAACATACAGTGAAGGTGTCTTTTCCTTGGGATTGTGCTGTCCATACAGTGAGGTTTCTGGTCTTCGGATCACTTTTGAAATGATTCCTAGAAATTATAAATTTATGATTATGACTTAAAGTAGCCAGTCTTGAGGAATGTTAATCCTAAAAAGAATTCTAATTTTTTCAAAATATATCTATATTGTAGTTCATGATGATAATGGTGGTGTGTGTAAACAGCACTGCAGAGGAATTCCAAGCATCATAAACCATTGAGAGAATGTTGCCTTTGGACCTAGGACCTCTGAAATGCATTCAGCTGGTCAGCCTACAGGTCCTGAAGATAGACTTGAGGGATGCATGGGGACGGGTTGGGTGGTTAGGGTGTTCTCTTTTTTCTCTTGCTCTCTTGTGGAGGCTCAGCGGCTGCTGGACCTGTGTTCTGAGGACTGGTTGGTGGTGGAGGCCTCGGTCCCTTCCTTTCTCTCTCTAGCACCATCAGCCTGCTGTTCCTTCATGCAGGGGGCTTCTTCCTCCCCTTTCCAGCTGGAACACAGACATGGCTCCATCATCTCACTTTGCTAATCATAGTGTAACCCCTACCCTCTGGAGGTCTAGATGTTACATACTCTGTTCATTTAATGTTATTTTAATGATTTCTTCCCCCTTTTTATTTCAAGGAAGTACATTCATGTATTTCCCATATTAATCTTGGTTTTGGTTGTATGTTTTTACGACAAGGAAGTTTGTCATTAAATTACGGGGAAGAGAGGCTTCCCTGGTGGCGCAGTGGTTGAGAGTCCGCCTGCCGATGCAGGGGACACAGGTTCGTGCCCCGGTCCGGGAAGATCCCACATGCCGTGGAGCGGCTGGGCCCGTGAGCCATGGCTGCTGAGCCTGCGCGTCCGGAGCCTGTGCTCCACAACGGGAGAGGCCACAACAGTGAGAGGCCCGCATACCGCAAAAAAAAAAAAAAATTACGGGGAAGAGTGGACGATGAGGCTAGCCAGATAGGGTAAGGGCAGGAGGGCATTGGTGAAGGGTTTTGAGGCGTGGGCTGACGTGTTATAATCTAGTATGATGATGATGACTGAGTGAATTAGGAAGTGGAGATGTGGGACCCCAAAGGAGAGTGCAGATTGCCAAGTAATACTGACACCACTTCACTTATCTTATAGTGAAGCTGCCTGCTAACTGAACGTAAGAATGAGTCTATTAAAGGCTTAATGAGATTAATTAGTTAGCACTAAGACCCTTGGGGTAAAATAATTAGTTGTGGTTGTTTCACAAATGTACAGGTGTGATGAAATGGCATGGAGCTGTGCACATGTGTTGTGCTGAAGTCGCCTGTCCTGCTTTAGATGCTGTACTGCAGTTATGTGAGATGGGGCCATTGAGGCCCTGGTTGAACTGTATGTGGGGCCTCTCTGTGCTATCTTTGCAATTTCTTGTGAGTCTATAATTATTTTAAAATTAAAAGTTGGAAAAAAAAGGATTGCCAAGTAGTAGGATGTTGAGACTTATGGTAGAGTTCTGTTAGGATATTGCCAGTTTCTTTGTTAATGATGAGAGTTTGTTGAGTGAATGACCAGCTGAAGGCCTGATGAGAGTCTGAACCATAGCCAGGCTGTGGCAGTGGACAGAGTAGGCAGGGATGGCAGAGTGGGCAGGGATGGTAGTCGTTAGGGAAGGAGCCTGAGGGCTTGACGACTAATGGCCTGTGAGGTGAGGACAAGGCCAAGCTTTTGGTGTGTAGAATACACAGATAGTGCGAGGTTATTGATGGTGGGGAGTATAGAAATAGGAGTATGTTTTTAGGCAGGATAGTACTTTTTGTTCTGAAAATATTGCCTGTGAGTGCTGGTTGACTAATTAAGATAGGCAGTGGACAGTTCAAAATGTTAAGCTGTGTTCAGGAGGTCGTGGTTGGAAATATATAATCAAAATACCATATGACAATACTATTTGAAATGGTGGAAAAGAAGATTGCTAAGGGAGAAAGTGTGAGTGAGAAGACCTGGGAAGAGTAATCTCATAGTGGATTTCTTATGTCCCTGGGTAAGTTACCTAACCTGTCAGTGCCTCATTTTCTTCCTCATAAAATAGAGAACATCATAGTATATCCCTTGTAGGATTGATGTGAAACCAAATGAAATTACCTGTGTAAGTTGCATAATGCTTGTCATGTAGTAACTGTTTACTGAAGGTTACCTATCTTATTATTTATTAAGCACTTTGGTTATGCATGTAAAAACAAAACTAAATAATACTTCTAACTTTAGAAGTTGTATTGAATGTTTCAAATTAAGCAAGTGATCTAATTAGCTGTTATGTTTGGTTTTTGAAGGTCTGGTTGGTTGTAGTCTTGGAACTAATTTTTGTGATAATTACAGTTGACCCTTGAACAATGCTGAGGTCAGGGGCGATGACATCTCCCCCCTTCTCACAGTCAAAAATCCACATGTAACTTTACAGTTGGCCGTAGTTCTCCATCCTCGGACTCAACAAACAGTAGATTGTGTAGAAATGTTGTACACATTTATTGGGAAAAAAATTCCCATATAAGTGGAACCACACAGTTCAAACCCTGTTGTTCAAGGGTCAACTGTATATAATTCACTTTAAGGTATTTTTATTAAAAAAGTTCTCATTTTTCTTGACTCTTAAAACCTCTGTGACACAACCTTTGGTGTAGTAGTTTCACCTTCACTTTCCTTCTCTGTTTTTTATTGTATAGTTCCTTCACCTTTTGAGACTTAAAGATAAACTCTTGGTCTATATATTGGTTGAGAGTTGGGTAAATGAGGAGTGATCATACTAGAATTGAATCGAGTATTTGACAGGTTTCTTCTGATGCAGATGGGCTTCAGGAACACAGTTGCATTTGGCATGTTTCTTTTCTTTGTGGCAGGATTGTTATGCTCTAGAAGTGTCATTTGGGGGAGCCAAAGCACTGTGCTTTAGCTTCCAACAGTCCGTTCAGTGTAAAAGGAAAGCAAATAGTGAAATGAAGTCCATGCTTTGCAGGTGTTTATATGTTTCTTCCTTCTGCCTTAATAGTAAGTGATTAGAGGGGTTTATTAAATAGTAAACACATGTGACTCAATGTTAGACACTTAAATACCTGGTTTTAACTTCTTACACTTGCATTTTAGTTGTCCAGTTGATATTTTAGGGGTTAAGAGAAATTATTATTTTCCAGTTGGATGTATGTCATACTACTCAGAGGTGCTATAGTTACTCTGAATTAGCCTGTTGATTCCTGTCTAATTGAGACCCACCATGAAATGCCTAAAAAAAGCATCCTTGGAATATAGACTTGATTTTTCCAGTCAATGAACCTACTAATATTTTCTGAGGGCCTCTAGACGCAAAGCACTGTAAATTATATTAAAAATATTGCCACTTGAGTAAGTCCGTAAAGAAACAATTTTGGTACTGTTTGGTTGATTAGTGTATATCAGAGCTGTTGTTTGGATTTTCTAGATACAGGGTGTTCAGAGATGCACAGGATCTGTGTACAAATGGATTAGAATTTGGATTTGGAAAGGATAGCTTCTTGTTTGTTTTATTCTGTCTGTCTTGGTTTGTGTTTAGTTTGTTGTATACCCTTTAAAATGGATTAGAATTCATTTTAGTATCCCTTTTTAATATAAACCTTGGCATGATTTTTTTTTCCTCCTCTTTTATTTACCACTTCCTCGGACACACAGGCATGTGTACACACACGCATAAAAGAGCTACAGTTTGGGTAGAATTTATAGCAGGATAAAGATATGATTTATTTGAAGTTTTCAGTAGGTTGCTATCTATAGTCATGAGAAAAGTCTACTTTTGAATTTTGCTGCCTCTTTTTTTTTGCAAGAGAATTAATTCTAGAACAGAGGGGCTGTCTCTAAGACCATGTCTTCATCAAAAGCTGGGGTTCCATATATGTTAGAAATGATATATTCTTCCTCCACCATCCCTCAAGTGCTTGCTATTTATTATGTGACTATTGTTTATCAAATCTGAGTTGCTTACTTTTGTTAGCCAGTGGGGTGTTTTGGGTCAGTTAAGAGAGGAAATAGCTTTTTAAAAAAGTCAGCATTGGGGCTTCCCTGGTGGTGCAGTGGTTAAGAATCCGCCTGCCAATACAGGGGACACGGGTTTGAGCTCTGGTCTGGGAATATCCCACATGCCGTGGAGCAGCTAAGCCTGTGGGCCACAACTGGTTAGTCCACGAGCCACAACTACTGAAGCCCGCGTGCCTAGAGCCTGTGCTCCGCAACAAGAGAAGCCACCGCATTGAGAAGCCCGCGCACCAAAATGAAGAGTAGCTCCCGCTCCCTGCAACTAGAGAAAGCCTGTGCGCAGCAACGAAGGCCCAATGCAGCCAAAAATAAATAAATAAATTTCAAAGAAAAAAAACTCACGCAGTTGAATGGGCTGTTTAAAAAAAAAGTCAGCATCACTCTGTTAGAGAATATAGTTACTTTAGGTAAAAGCAATGGGTTAGCTTAGTTTGTTCTGATGGCCGCTTTGCTACGTTATTGTCTGCTGGCTTCTCTTTGTCTAACAAAGAAAACTGACAGATTGCTTTCCTTTTTATGAGTGCTTTTCTTTAAAACTATGATTGAATATCTGTGAAATTAACTTCAGCTTCTACAGTACTGAATGGCTAAAGTGGAAGGAAGGAAGCCCCCTCCCTCACTCTCTCATCCTTCCCTCCTTTTTCTTAAAAAATGCTATTTGAACCTAGTTTGGGTAAAGTTGACTTCTGGCGGAGTTTATAGAGAAAACTGAAATAAAATATGTATTTTTCTTGTCTTCTGAATTTTGTGTTAATTCGCCCCAAATGTCAGAATGAGCCTAAATGTGAAGTGCTAGGTTTAGCAAACTAAGCTGAACTTAATTTATATTTCTTTATTTTTACTGTATAATGTGGTAAAATTAGATAATAAAGATTTAAAGGAATATCTAACTGATAAATTTACCCTGTTTCACCTTCTTAAACCTAAGAAGCATAATTTGCCTAAATTATGCAAAATGCTAATAAAAGGTTTAATTTGCTAATCATCTCAGTTTGATTAGAAGCAGATGCTGATTATCTGTACAAATCTAGATGGACCTTTCAAAGATGACTTTATTTAAAATCAACTTGTCAAACTCATTAGGATATAAACTTAAGGGATAACAATACCAGTGGTTATCTGTAGACTTTCAGTGTAACATAGGGCAAGGTAATCCATAGATACTGTGAGCCAAAGACTCAGTGTATACAATATTAACAGTGTCATTAGGAATTTCATTTTTCCCGAAGTTTAAGAATTGAACTTTGTTTTTTTACTGAGCTCATTAGAGTCCCTAGTCATAACTTTGTTGGTCCTTTGGGTCTCTGATTTTTGTACTGGCTCTTTTCTCCTGCTGTGAGTCAGACAGTACAGGGAGCCGATAAAATCCTGTGCGGGTGCCTTCAAACCAAGCATAGAAACGGGCAGGTTCATCACAGACAGGTATGCCAGGCTCCTCTCACAGCTGACCAGATCCTCCCCTTAACAAGTCTAAGAGATGTGGCAGGAAATAAGTCAGCAGGTGTGCGTCAGCGTTAATGCCAGGAAGCAGGGGGAGCATCTTAGTTCAGTAACTGAGCAAGAATTTGGATCCCAGCCTTTGGGTTCTTCCTAGCTTGTCTTTTATCAGGAAGAGCAAAGACAGAAGACTGTTTATAGACTGGTGAAGTGTCTGTGGCTGATTTAGGATTAAGACTAGGGAACTAAGATAAAGAATGCATTACCCCTAATCTGAGTCAGGAACAGAAATGTTTGGGGTTTTGCACTGTATACCTAGGGTGTTAGGAAAGGGAACCTTGAGGTATAGACTTATGAATCCTGCTTTGACATGCACCAGGATCAAGGGTAGTGTGCTGTTTCAGTGCGGTAATCTAGAGGTCATACAGCCTGGGGGTGCAGGAGCACAGGCTCCTGTGCCATACCACATATGGTGCTGCCACTTACTAGTTTTTCTTCTTTGATGTGGATTCCTTGCCTGCAAAATAGAAAATATAACAGTACTACCTCCTAAAGTTGGGAAGCTTCATTCAATAAGTTACTGTATGTAAAGTTCTTAGAACAGTGCCTGGCAGATAATAAGCACACAGTAAATGTTAACTCATCATTATTATTGTTATGTTTAGTTGCCATTCTAGCTTTTACATGAGATTTGTAAAAGATGGTGTATATGGAGAATATTGGCTTTTCCCCCAACATCCCTTTGAACCATTTAAAAATGATGGCTACATTTGCAGCAACATGGATGCAACTAGAGATTGTCATACTAAGTGAAGTAAGTAAGAAAGAGAAAGACAAATACCATATGATACCACTTATATGTGGAATCTAAAATACAACACAAACGAACTTATCTATGAAATACAAACAGACTCAGACATAGAGAACAGACTTGTGGTTGCCAAGGGGGAGGGGATTGGGAGAGGGTTGGAGTGGGACGTTGGTGTTAGCAGATGCAAACTATATTCTATATAGGATGAATAAACAACAAGGTCCTGCTGTATACTATGTACTATATAGCATACAGAACTATATTCAATATCCTATGATAAACCATTTCCTATGATAATGGAAAAGAATATTAAATAAAAAAGCATGTGTATATGTGTATAACTGAGTCACTTTGCTGTACAGCAGAAATTAACACAACATTGTAAATCAGCTATACTTCAATTAAAAAAATGATGGCTACAAGTACATGTACAATAACAAAAAATAAGAACTTCAATTGTGTAAGATAAGTCAAGAGAATTTGGAATATTAGAGTTTTATTAAAATGAATAAGCACAGATTTTAGTCCAAATCTTGCTTTTCTATGTGTAGTGTGAGGGATTAGTGATACGTACAGGTAAGTGTTGAATAGACAACTAGACAATTCCGACCATGAGCACTTCTTACATTATAATTCAAAGGGTAAAAGGAGAAGTTACTTTAAAATTCAGTTGTTTTCTAGCTCCTGGAAGATTAGAAACAAGTAATTATGCAATAGGATAAAGGGGTTTTGTTACTACAGGGACTTTGATCAGTAGAATGTGGTGGCAGTGGTGCTCTGCCAGGGTCTGGGGGCAGCCCCTAAGAACTTGGCAGCTTTCCCCTCCTGCGTCCTGAGGTGCCATGTAAGAAGTCCATCAGACTTGCTGAGACCAGCTTGCGGTAGAGATCTGTTCTGAAGCCAGCATAAACCAGCAGCTGCCATGTGGGAGAGGCCGTGTCTCAATGCCTCGACAGTCCCAGCTGAGCCCAGCCCTGGAGCCACCACCCCACCAGGGGCCGGACATGGGAGCGAAGCCTCCTGGCCTCTTCAGATCTGGCTGTTCACTAGCTCTGTACCCCTGTTGACCTCATGTGATGCCACACGGAGCAGAGGAATTGCCAGCTGCATCCTTTTTAAAAAAAAAAATTTTTTTTTTTTTCATTTGGCTCTGCCGGGTCTTAGTTTTGGCGTGCGGGATATTTTACTTGTGACATATGGGATCTAGTTCCCTGACCAGGGATCAAATCTGGGCCCCCTGCATTGGGAGCATGGAGTCTTAGCCACTGGACCATCAGGGAAGTCCCCTTTTCTTAATTTTTGACCAAAAAAATTGGGAGATGGAATGAAATGGTTACTGTTTTAAGCTAAGTTTTGGGGTAACTTGTTATGCAGTAATAGGTAACTGATATCCAGAGCTAAATTCAGGCTTCTGGCTTCTTGAATTTGAGCTGAAAACAAAACAAAATAGTGTGCCCCAAATACCCTCAAACAACCCTACCATGACTTGGAAAGACTTATGAAATGTAGTCAAAATAATATAATTCAAAAACTATGGTTAATAGTATGGAAAATGAAATTCTGATAATTAGGTGAGTAGGGAAAATTCTGAGGGAGAGCAGGTTACTCAGAAGGGACAGAAATGGGGGACTTCCCTGGTGGCGCAGTGGTTAAGAATCCGCCTGCCAATGCAGGGGGCACAGGTTTGAGCCCTGGTCCGGGAAGATCCCACATGCTGCGGAGCAACTAAGCCTGCGTGCCACAACTACTGAGCCTGCGCTCTAGAGCCTGTGAGCCACAACTACTGAGCCCGCGTTCCACAACTACTGAAGCCCGTGCACCTAGAGCCCGTGCTCCGCAATTAGAGAAGCCACTGCAATGAGAAGCCCGTGCACCGCAACGAAGACTAGTCCCCGCTCGCTGCAACTAGATAAAACCTGCGTGCAGCAATGAAGACACAATGCAGCCAAAAATAAATAAATTTATTTAAAAAAAGGGACAGAAATAGGAAAGTTGTTGATAGATGCTTTCTACCTTTCAGAAAATGTGATTGGTGAAGCTGCTTAAAAGAATTCATTGAGAAGTTACGGCTTTTTAATTTGAGGGAAGAGAGGCTTGCCACATCCCTGAGATCTGCCAGGAGTGTCAGGATCCTTTGAGGTCTTCTTTACTTCCAAAGATACCTTTTTTTTTATACAGTGCCCTTACCTGTTAGAGTTTGCTGAAGTTTAAAGTAGACTGAATAATTGTGTTTATTTCATAGCATAGATTGTGAATAGTTGTTTCTTCTTGCTAAATTCAGTTCAGCTAAGAGGTAGTGAGCTAAGAGATACATTCAGGGTACTTCCTATGAGGGATTTGAAAGCACTTTCTTAAATAGAAAGGGACATTCATAAATGAATAAAAGCAATCTTAAGTTACTGTAGACATCATACCATACAGCTCCTTGATTTTTGTGTGCACTTTTGAAATGGTTCCAGATTTTTACTTTCTTCTTTATTTTTAGCAATAGCCTCCTATTGGCTCTTCATATTATGGAGTTTGGATTATGGTAGATAAGGGGGGATGGTTTAACTTCTCTGGAACAATCTATTGAAATTATTTCTTATTGAAAAGCTGAAAATAGATTTAAAAAACTATTTCATAAGTCCAGGAAGCAGGACAGTTGAGACCTATTAAAAACCCGTCTGTGTGTTGGCAGACACATTTGCTGCTATTATAACACTTTGCTTAAGGAACAGGAGAATCGATAGACGTATGCCAAACACATACACAGCTGTTTGAATTTGCTGCTTAGCTCTCTGGATTCATTAAGCTGTATCACTTTTGGATTGTAATGATCTTACTGGAGGCAAGATACAAAGTGAAGGAAATGCAGCATAAAATTCTCTTGTAAGTTTCCAAGGCTGCTTTTCTTTATTTCTATAAAATTGAAGTAATAATTAATAATTTGCCTTTTTGGGGGATAACTTAAAACTAACAGCAAGGAAAATATAGTTAAGGAACCAAGTGACTGATATTTCAAATAAAAAGATCAATGTCAAGATTTACTACAGAGAACAATATAATGTATGAATTCAGTGTGTTTCTCTCTCTTTTTAACAATTTTGAGGACATAGAATGAAAATGGCCTCATTTAGGTGGGGTAGGAGTTCAGGGCTTGAGGGAGACTAATTATAATACAATGTGGATGAGATACGTACTTACATATTACAAGAATGATGGCTGTTACAGGGAGGGTCACATTAATGTCACAGGTTCCTCAGGGCTGACATGAGCTCTTTTTTGGATTTCTGATGTAGAGGAGTAGAAGGAGGGCTGTGAATTGCTGGGGCCCAGAAGAGGGCCCTGGGTGGTGCAGGCAGGGTGCTTCCCATTGTACTCCACTGTTGAAGCCCTGGAGAACTGGAGAACTGGATGTCCCTGAGTAAACCCACTCTGTTGGTGGCGTCACGGCTTCGTCCTGTGTTTGAATCCATGTCTTAAGTGCAGATGGAGCACTTGAACATTTTAGGACTGTAATGAGGGATGGAACTGTGAGTTGGGAAGGGATATAACCAAGGGGAGGACTCGGAAGTAAGATCGAAGGGTGAGCAGCGTCTGCAGGACACCTATGTGAGATGGGTGGGGAACACTTGTCTGCGTCTACATCAGCATCAGGAGGTGGGCTTGAAGGTTTGACTCTATAGCTCCTTTCCTACCAAGGTTCTCAGATTCTCACACAGTTTATAAGAAGTGTGCTTGCGGGCTTCCTGGTGGCACAGTAGTTGAGAATCTGCCTGCCAATGCAGGGGACACAGGTTCAAGCCCTGGTTGGGAAGATCCACACATGCCGCGGAGCGAACTAGCCCGTGAGTGCCACAATTACTGAGTCTGCGCGTCTGGAGCCTGTGCTCCGCAACAAGAGAGGCCAGCGATAGTGAGAGGCCTGCGCACGGCGATTGAAGAGTGGCCCCATTTGCTGCACTAGAGAAAGCCCTCGCACAGAAACTAAGACCCAACACAGCATAAGTAAATAAATAAATAAAATTTAAAAAAAAAAAAAAAAAAAGTGTGCTTGCAAGGCAACTGTGTCTGTAAGATAAGTCCCCTAGCTACCAGAGTTCATTCCTGAGTCCATCCTACGTAGAATCCTTTATATTAATTTGTAACCAATATTTAATAAAGGCTTATGTATATCCAGCAGTATGCTTTGCGTGATGGAGGATTTGCATTAACATGCTTATAGTTTGGGAGAGCAGGAAGAGACTTTTCAAGAAACAGAACAAGGTAAAATGTTTGATGTACTTGTCAGTAAGAGTTATGAAAAAGTAAAGAGAGTATTGCTGTGGGCTGGATTAATCTAGGAAGGCATCATCGAGCTAATGGTATTTCATCTGAATCTTAAAAGAAGGCCGAAAGGAGGTAGGCAGAGACGCTCTGATGGTGGATTTCTGTGCCAGCTGCAGCCTCAAATGTCTGGGTAATTTGCTGAGGAATGAAAATTGTTGAATTGGGTCACCAAATAGGACACCTTTTTCGAAGCCGTAAAACTAATTTCTAATATTTTCAGTTACAAATATATGTATCTGAGCATCTCTTGGAATAAACACCTCCTTTTCCTTCACTGAGACACAAAAAATATCTAGTATTCTACTGTCCACTTGAATTTGAAATACATGATAGACATATAAATTTAATAACACCTAACTTTTTAAAAAACTTAAATTTCCAATGATTTGATTTCCCAAGGGCCTATAAGAGAAAATGTGACGAATCAGTTTCTTTTTCGGACTTTATTTTGCCCCTACTTTTATGTTCATTCTCCATTTGCTTGAATGAACATGACTTTACCAATAGTCTGTATTGACTCTAAGCAAGTTTCATCCTTTCCTCCCCAGCTAAGTAAAGCCTTATTTTTGTAATATCCTACTGTTAGCTGCTTATGTTGGAAAGCTTCTGTCTTATCCTGTCTTTCATGAATCAGAGTTGGCTGCCTCTCTTCCAGTGGTCTTGAAAATGTCCAAAATGCTGCATAGTTAAAAAAACTTAGAACTAAGTAAAGTTGAACACTTTTCTACTGGGCTACATTGAAAAAGTGGGAAAGGAAAATTACTTCCCTTTGTTTTTTTGGAAGACATTTGCCAGTTGGAGCCCCAAACAAAGATGGAGTTTGGAGGCCTTTAATTGTGCACCAAAAAGTTATTGCAGAAGATAACATAAGGGAGAAGTCATAAAAGTGGAAAATTTGAAGCTCAGTAATAGAAAGCTGTGTGAAGATATAGGGAATTGTGCCAATTAACTGGGTGCTTTAATAAAATAGTTTAGAATTAAAGAAACAATTGCAGATTTCATAGACTTGATTAACTTACTTCACAGGAAAACTGGAGAGAAGGGGAACAGCACTTCAGATTACTTTAGTTGTAAAGTCTCCTTAGCATTCATTAAAATTTTGCTTTAAAATATTTACTGATTATAAAGTTTAATAATGCAAAATCAGAACAATTGTTAATCTAATATTTTATGTTACATCATTGAAATAAAATTCTACATATATTTGGGTGAAAATAAATTGTGATGGTAGGAATTCAGTCCTGAACTATTGACTGTATCAGCAGCCAGTAAATATTTCCCAGGCTGGGCACAGTAGTTGTGAGTGTATATGAGGGACACACCCAGTGAAGCCTGTAAATGGTGCCTGACCCTTGGGTCTTCTGATCTGTTTGAAGAACGATGACATAATTATATAAGTAACCAATTAGTAATAACAGAAAATGTGATTGTATATATGAAAGAGATGTGCAGGAAAACATTAAATATTCATCTTACCATAAATGTCCACCTGGTTCCCATGTTGCATTAGCTTGGGTAAAGTACAGCTTTTAGATTTTAATTATTCTTCTTTTGTTTGAATGAAAATGCCTCTCTCCTAAACAAAAACAAGAAAGGAGATTACATTTGTTATTGAAGGATATTTTGCTGGATGAAGAATTCTAGATTCTTGGCAGATTCTTTTAGTACATTGAAAATATATGACTCTGCTGTCTTCTGGCTTATGCTTTTGCTGCTGAGAAGTCAGCTGATGGTCTAACTAACTCCTTTGAGGGTGAGATCTCCAGCCTGCTTATTGTATCCTTTTAAGATAGCTCTGTTTGATTCACTTCTGTTTAATTTTAACCATGCTCAGGTTTGACTCGGAGTGAAATTCTTTAGTTTATCCTGCTAGGGTTTCTCTAGGCTTCTTGGATCTGTAGATTGGTGTCTTATACTAATTCTGGACATTCTCAGCCATATTGATTTAAAATTTCCCATCCATGCATTCATTCTCCTCTCTGTGTGGGATTCCAGTCAGTGTATTTGAGACCTTCTTAGTCAGTCCTTCACATCTCATTCTCGTATCTGCATTTTCCTTTTTTATTCTTTCTCTCTGCTGAATTACAGATGATTTCTCTTCAACTGTTTCCCAGTTTGTTATTTCTCTATTTGTTTTGTCTGTTTTGCTGCTGTTGTGTTTTAAATTTTGGCTATTGTAATTTCTGGAAGGTCTTCTAAAGAACTGCTGTGTTACTTTTTATGGATTTCTTGTTCCATGCTGATATTTTAAAATTTGTTTTCTTTCTCTAAATGTTGTATGTTGTGTTTTAACCTGCTCTGATAATTCTAAAGACTCAAAATCTGTGTAGTCCTTTCCTGCTATTGTTGTGCTTGGTTTCTAACTCATGCCTGCCTTGCTTCCTGTGTGCCTGGTTATCTGTGACTGGTTATTGTCCCTCACACAGTTTTGGGGGTTCCCAAGGGGGGTGAATGTGCTCTCTCTGTAAAGGCAGTGTGTGGCCTCTGCTAGACTTCTGGAGTATTACCAGTGCAGGGACTCTTTTTTTTTTTTTTTTTTTTTGCGGTACACGGGCCTCTCACTGTGTGGGCCTTTTCCCGTTGCGGAGCACAGGCTCCGGACGCTCAGGCTCGGTGGCCATGGCTCATGGGTCCAGTCACTCCGCGGCATGTGGGATCTTCCTGGACCGGGGCACGAACCCGTGTCCCTGCATCGGCAGGTGGACTCTAAACCACTGTGCCACCAGGGAAGCCCCACCAGGAAACTCTTTTTAAACCATCTGTAGCACCATGACTCCTGGGCCTTTGCGCACTGTGGATGTGTGCCTGGGATGTTTGCATGGGGGTGGCTACAGCTTCTCAAAGACTTTGTTTATTCCTACCTTTTTCTTTTTCCTCTTTGTCCAGTGCCAGGAGAGCCTGCTCTTTATTCTTGTGTAGCTGGAGGAGAGATGGTAGAGCTCACTTCTAGTTCAATTCTTCCCTAGGGATGTTGTCCTTTGGGAGGGTCTCCTTTAGGATCCCATGGTTGGTGGGGTGTTAATTCCTTGACTTTTGCTGCCTTGCCCCTTGAGGCGTGAATCTGAAGCACCAGCAGATGGCACTGGCTGATGCCTTCAGGGCAAAAGTGGCTTTGGTTCTCCTGGGTTTAGGTTGTCCTCAATAATTTGTCCTGGCAGTTTCCTTGTTCTGTCAATTTTTTAGTGCTCTTAAACTATTATATTTTAATGGTTTATTCCAGCATTTTTCATTGTTTTCAGTGGGAAGTAGATCAGAATAACTAAGAAATTGGGAAACTGCCTAACGGCCCAGGCTGGAGCCAGAAGGCCTCTGTCTACTTCCAACTGCTGTGCTGTTGGAATGTTGTTGTAAACCACACCCCCTCCCCACCCAGCATGTGCTGTGCAGCCTCTGTGCAGGCTGGGGCTGCAGAGAGGATGGCTCTTAGGGGTGCTGTTGCTTTAATTTGCATGAACTGTCCATGTGCTCATCTGGCGTAACTGTGTCAGGTAAAACCATCTTTATTAAAGGTGCTGTTGTTCATGCTTTCACCCAGGCATGATCCATGTCATCTTCACTTCTTGGTGTTTCCTTTCCATCTTTCTTATTGCTTATCTTTTTCTTCCATTTCTATCACAATGTTCTAATTCTAGGATTACCTTACTACTGCTTGTTGGTCTACTGCAGTAACCTCTTAACTGGTCTTTGATTACTACCAGAATTGAACATCCTTTTGCATTTATGAATTCTTACGACTCTTTGTATAAATTATCTGCTTTTATCATTTGATGAATTATTTATAATATGCTCTCAATAACATTTTTAGTCTCGGAGTTTTACCATACAGAATTTTTATTTTTTTTCTTCTCTTTTTCTGTGTTTCTTCAGTTTGAACATTGTCGCCTTTTGTAGTTCATATATTCCAGTCTGTAAGACGTTGCACCAGGTATTACGACAAAAATCTGGGAATATAAAAATAAATATAAGTAAATATAACACATTTATCTATGCTTAGGTTCATATTATGGTGTGGAAGATACACATATACATGCTTATGGTACAGTGTGTAAATACTGTAATACTGCATATAACTATTGTTGACGAAATCTGGGGAAACTTTGTGGAGATAATGTGTTAGCTGCATAGCCATTTTTCTATAGAAACACAGGGTATGGGAGGAAATTTCAGATATGGAAAATGTGTGCAAAATCATAGCGATGAAAGTCATGGTGTGCTACAGGGAATGCATATAGGTTGGTATCATTGGAGAACAGAGTATTTGGGGAATGAAAATTGAAACCAGGAAGAGTTTCAAGGCCTGGGTTAAACAAGACTTTGATGGGCCCACGGAGCGTGCGTGTTGGGGATGATGGAGTGGGTGAGCAGCGGGGTGAGGCATCCGGCTGGGGAGAGCGTGTGGGCTGTGGCTGTGCTGTGGCTGTGGGAGTGGGCTGCTGAGGTGGGGTGGGGGTGGGTGGCGGGCCAGGGCTGTGAGCATAGTGTGGACCAGTCTTCACATGGATACAGCAGTTACTTCGGAAAGTGGCAAGAAGGGAGACGTTACCATGTCAGGAAGATTTGGGTTTGGACTGCCTCGGTCCCAGTTTTAGCCCTGAAAGTCCCATGTCCTGAGACACCCTAAGTCCTTTGAGAACTGGGATGGTGGATTATCCTGGGAGGAGCCAGAGGGGCTGATGCATTTGGAGCTGTGAATGGTGTGGGGGAGGTGCTGGCCAGAGTTGGGGGAGGGAGGGAATCAGTCTCTGCTGACTTAGGCCAGAGCAGTGTCCTTAGGAGGCTGCGGAGGTCCAGGAGGACTGGGAAGGAGGGCAACCTGTGGGCCGGGCTGGATAGGAGGCTAAGTGGGAAATATTTTGGAATGAGCTCAGAGGGAGTATACATATCACTGAGGGGGTAGATGGGGCAGGGCTGGAAGAAATGAGAATGGCCAGGAGCACTGCTGGGGCTCCAGAGGGTCTAAATTTTAGGTACTGACTGAGGGCAAGGACGAGGGACTTGCATGAAAATAATTGAAGCAAAAAGATTCATTGAGATCTTGGTGCAGAGTTGTCTCAGTTCTGACTCTAGGGTTTCCGACTCAGCTTTTAGCCTCTTGGTTAGGATTAAATATATAAACAGTCTGATTTTTCTCAGCCACTTATTTCTCTAAGGTTCTATATTTTATATTTAACCTATTGTCTTGTAATATAGTTTACATTGCTCTTAGGAATAGATATGAGTTTTTAAATTTTCTTAATATTGCTTTCTATATATTCAGCATCATTTATTACATAATGCATTGTTTACTTATTGTTATTTTATGTTTTGCTATGTTAGTGGCATTTTTCTAGGCACACCAGCTTGGGAGTTATTCAGCTATAAATTGGCCAGTTGAGTCCTGCTCCCCAATTCAGACCTGGGGTGGGGTCTGGTGTGTGTGTGTGTGTGTGTGTGTGTGTGTGTGTGTCCGAGAGAGAGATTGACTGATTGAGATTGATTAATTGAAGTGACTTTCTTCCGTCTTCTGTGCCCCATGTGGCTTCCTAGGTGTCCGGCCTCGGAATGGTATCAAGCTATTCTCAGTAAATCATAATGTTTAATGCTGTTAAGTGCTGCCTGGCTACCCTGTTAGTGCTGATCTATAAGCCTCAGGCAAAGCTACTGCCCTAGTGGTGCCATTGGTGACTTCAGCTTTATCCACGCTCTTTGAGTGAACGGTCTCTGAGCTGGACCTCTAAACGTAGGTTCCTGGAATGGATCCCTTGTTGCCTCTCTTCCACTCTGCTGAGTGTGCTTCCTTCCATCTGCCCACCTCTCGCTCCTGTGAGCCAAGGCTGAGCACCGGGTCATGTGGCGTCCTGCCTGCCCTGGTGGTTGGAGGGTGTCCCCACCTCACCCCGGCAGCCCTGGGGTACGTGCTCCATTCCCACTCTCCCCGGGCCTGGCAGACACCCAGGTCCTCGTAAGACCTCTGCTCTCCTGCTGCTGCAGGAGGTCACACCTTCTCCTTTCTGAGTGGCTGCTGCTTTCAGATTTCATTGTTGGTGGAGTCAATTTGTCCTCTGCTATAAGCTTTTGCTATGGTTGAATAATACAGTTAGTTTATAAGTAGCACCTTACTTTTGCTCGTGTTATCTGCTGGCACTGTACCTGGCTTCTAGAAGGTGCTGAAGGAATGTTTGCTGAGTGGGGTGGGATGGGGGGAATGCTTTCCTGATGTGTCCTGTCAGATTATACTGTTCTCATGTATATCTGGGTCTGTTATGTGCAGCTCAGGAATTACTGTTGTTTTGATTTATTTAGGAGACTTAGAAGAACTTTTGTATAAATTACCCAGCTCTTTTTAAAAAGAGGCTTGTTTTCTTGTAGGAGAGAAGAAATGTGCTTGAGTATAAGTGATTAATCTTTCCTTTTTGGTGTTAAATTTTAGTGTGTTCCGAATGTGCCTATGCTATTAAAAAAAGAGCAGTAATAAAATAACCAGACGATTGATTTTTACATTGATCATGTTGGCAGAGTTACTGAGACATCAACATACTAATTAGAATGTCAGGATATTAAATTATTGTTCATTTTTCTAACTTTGAATGTTTTGGGTGACTATAAAAATGACAAAGAATTTGTAAGTAAAGTAAAGATTTCCCCTAGAGATTTACCAGTTTAATTTTTTCCCCCTTTATTTGGCTCTCTTCTGTACATTTAAATGAAGGAAGTATTTTGTAAGAATTGGATTATTAGTAGAAAAAATGTTTCAAACTAACTTTTATTTTAGGTAGATAAGTGTTCTGGCTATTTATTACTGTGTAACATCTGTATCCAAACCTAAAACAACAATTCTGAAACCTAACATTAAAACTTTAAAACCATAGTCTAACCCTAGTGTTTTAAAACAATACCACTTTATTATATCTCACACTTTTGAGGGTCCGGGATTCAGACTGGGCTCAACAGGGCAGTTCTTTTGCTCCACATGGTGTTGCATGGGGCTCCTTGGTTGGTAGCTAGTCTGGTCTAGGATGTCCAAGACAGCTTCACTCACATTCCTCTTGCTGGATGAGGACTTCTAGAAGGCTGGACTCTGCAGGGATCCTCTCCATGGCATCCCGCAAACAAGGGGGCTGGACTTCTTTTCTGGTGACCCAGAACTCCAAGAGAACAAGGTGGAAGCTGTCAGTCCCCTCAAAGATGAGGCATGGGATGGCCTGGCATCCCTTGCACCATACTTTGTTGTTCAGGCAGTCATAGGCCAGCCCAGTCATGGGGAGAGCGAATAGATCTCAGCTCTCAATGGACAGAGTGTTAGGGAATTTGCCGCCATCCTAAATCCCCACAGTAGGATCAATGATTGGGTCATAGGGCATTTGGCAAACATGTGCCCTTTATAGATCACAATATTTACTACTGATATAGCACCAATGTTTATTAAAAATAGTGGTAACAATATTAAAAATCATGAAAATTGCTTTCAGTATTTGCTTTACCCACAGATTTTTAATTTCATTATAAGTGATTCCTAATTGTTTAATTATACATTGGATATTTTAAACAGTCTTTCCATCAATTACTTGTTTTAATTAGCTTTTTTACTATTAATATTTTATATTAAATTAAATTTGTAGTAAACAAAATATTACTATTTTAAATAAATATTTATATTTTAATATTTAACATTAATAAAATTAGAAGTTTAATATTGTTGGTATTATTACTTTTCACCTGCTATACAGATGTGTTTAATTTTAAGAAAAAATGGTACTTGAAATCATTTATTTGTATTTATTGATGCCATGCCCCTTTCTACAAAGGGTTAGTGGTGACTTGCAACAAGACACATATGATAAATATGTATAGAAGTAAAATATAAATGGCAGTGGAGATGAGGATCAAGAAAAAGATGAGTCAGTAAATGGTGTCACCATCTGTCCAGTGGCTGAAGCCCCAGACCTAGGAGTCTTTTTCTCCACCCCTTCATTTGCAGTCCATCAGCCCATGCTACCTCCTAAACATATCCCAAATCTGTCCACTTGTTTTTTTCCTACCTGTACTTCTCTAGTTCAGGCCTCTGTCATCTTTTCCCTAAACTGCCCACTGAGAGTAGATCTCTTTCTCTCCAGTACAATTCTTTACAACACAATCCTTTCTCCATTCAGCACTAGAGCAAGCTTAAAATCACAGTATAAATCAGATCGGAACTTTCCTCTGCCTGAAATTTCAGTTTACTGTACCATTCTTCGTACAAAATCCTATCTCAGCAGGCCTCAGAGCCCTGTCTGTCCCTCTCCTGCCCCTGCTCCATCGCCTCTTTCTGTTCCTCCAGCGTACTAGCCTTTTTTCTCTCTAGCACCTTAGCATTAACTGTTACCTCAATGCTCTTATCATTCAGGTTTCCAATTAAATGTCACTTCTCCAGAGAGGCTTTAATTGACTATACAACTGAAGTATAAATCTGTCCCATCCGTAGCACATCCCTTTGTTTTATTTTCACCATAGATCACTACCTGATAGTTTATTGTTTATTGTCTGTCTCACGCCATTAAACTATAAGCTTCATGACAGCAGCGGTTTTTTGATTTTTTTTTTTTTTGGCTTGTTTATAGCTGGATCCCATCTGCTGGAAATAGTGCTTGGTATATAGTAGGTCTAGTGTTCAGAAAGAAACATTCTCAAAAAAAAAAAAATCAAATGCTAGAATTGATGGTAGTATTTCTAGGACATGGTAAATTTATTTTAGAAAAGAGGATTCTTTCCCTGGGATTTACTGTATTTTAGACTAGTGGTGTGTTTCAGAGTCATTAATGGACCTTTTAAAGAAATATACACCTCTGGGCTTCAATCTGTAGGTCTAAGTGGTACCAGGGATCTGTAATTTTGAAAAGCTCCACTGCAAATCTGATGTACAGCTATGTTTAAGGACCAGGCCTTGATAGAGAGAGCTGTGTGGATTCAAGGAGAAAACTGGCCAAACTGTTTATAAACATAAATGAATATTGTTGATTGGAAGTTTATGGAATAAATCTCTGGGAAGCATTGTTTGTATCTTTACTTCAGAGGCCAGGGTAATAGACTAGTGGTTTCAAACTGGTGTGCCCAAGATGATCATTTGAGAATGTGGGAAGAATGTAAGTAATGCAACTTATATATTTTTAATCTCATTCCTTTTTCATTTTCTTTTTTGGGGGGGGAGGCATGTTATCAGTACCTAATATACAGTGATATGTGTATGTAATTTATAAACATACTGGAATTATGTGCTCAAAATAATTTATTGATGAAAATGTGTGATCCAAAGAGGAGGGAGATCACTCTATCAGTCAGGATAGGCGATGCAGTGGTAACAAATGACCCCTAAGCCTCAGAGACTGCTAAAAGGTTTGTTTCTTGTTCATGCTTTACGTCTCCTGTGGGCCAGTGGTAGCCCTGCTCTGTGTCATTTTGGCGCCATGATTCAGGCGGATCGAGCAGCCTTCATCTGGAACTTTACCAGTTGCTGTGGTGGAAGGAGGAGAGAACTGGGTAAACCACGTGCTTGTAAATTTTTGGCTTGGTAGTGACATGTGTCACCTCTACTCACCTCTCACTGACTGAAGCAAGTCACATGGCTACATGTGAGTTCAGCAGGTAGGGGATGTGTAATCCCCCCTCAGTGAGGGACTCTGCACAGGGTGAACAGCAGGGCAGTCTACACAGACAGCCTCCGACACCTGTTCAGTGTGGGGACGTTTGCCGCTCCAGACCTCGCTCTTAATCCCTTTTCAGGATAGCTGGCAGAGGGCGCCTGCTCTCCCCATTCTTGGTCTGATGAAGAATACCAAAAAGAAAAAGAAGCACACAACCAGATCCTTAATTCTTTTACTAAGGAGCATGTAAAGCAACATGATTATAAAATAAGGAAGTATAACTTTACCAAAACTGTTAGAGCTCTGTGTGATTTTTGCTTGAAAAAAGATTATACCATTACTGCATATACCATTTGAAACATTCAGGTACTTACTATTTCGTGGGTGGTGTGGAAAATAGAGGTTGAGGTAGGGGAATTGTGAGTAGTGGTGGAAAGAGAACTTCAAGGCTCAAATGTTCAGGGTCTTTGCTGATTGAAAATTAACCAGACTGAAGATGGAGCATCTCGGGAATAATAATGTAAGTCATTCTGGAAAATGCGATTCCATTTAGAGCAGTTTGTTATATACTTCTTTTCAGGAAGATGTTAATTTGGGAAGCATAATATGCCTTGATTGTAAGGTTGCTGTAGCGATAGCTAGCTTACTTTATTAGTTATTTTGTATACCCCCTAAAGACCAGTCATATGTTAGTTTAACTAATAAAATGACAAATTCATAGAAACCAGTTTAGTTTCAGAAACATTTCACTTTATTTACTTAATTGAAATATATTTGACTTACACATCATTTTAGTTTCAGGTGTACAACATAATGATTTAATGTTTTATTACATTACAAAGTGATCACCACTATGCGTCTTCTTACCATCTGTCACCATACACAGTTATTACAGTACTACTGACTGTATTCCCTATGCTGTACATTATATCCCTGTGACTTACTTATTTTATAACTAGAAGTTTGTACCTCTTAATCACCTTCACCTATTTTCCCTTCCCCCGTCCGCCTCCCCTCTGGTAAAAACTAGCTTGTTTCTGTGTCTGTGAGTCTGCTTCTGTTCTTTGTTTGTTCTTTTGTTTAGGTTTTTAGATTCCACATATAGGTAAATCATGGTATTTGTTTTTCTCTCTCTGACTTATTTCACTTAGCATAATACACTCTAGGTCAGTCATGTTGTCACAAGTATCGAGATGTCATTCATGGCTGAATAATATTCCATTGTGTATATATATACCACATCTTCTTTATCCATTTGTCTATCAATAGAGGACTTAGATTGCTTCCATATTCTTGGCTATTGTAAATAATTGCTTCAGTGAACATTGGGGTGCATATATCTTTTTGAATTAATGTTTTGTTTCTTTCCAGGAGTGGAATTGCTGTATTGCATGGTAGTTTTATTTTTAATTTTTTGAGGCATCTCCATACTGTTTTCCACAGTGGCTGCACCAATTTACAATTTAATACACCAACAGTGTATTAGGGTTCCTTTTTCTCCACCACCCTCCCCAAAATTTATCTTTTCAATAATAGCCATTCTGACAGGTATGAGGTGATAGCTCATTGTGGTTTTGATTTGCCTTCCCTGGTGAGTAGTGATGTTCAACATCTGTTCATGTGCCTGTCGGCCATCTGTTTGTCCTTCTTTGGAAAAAATGTCTGTTCATCTCCTCTGCCCAGTTTTTAATCAGATTGTTTGTTTTTTGATATTAAGTTATATGAGTTGTTCATATATTTTGGATATTAACCCCATATACACTTATCATTTGCAAATATTTTCTCCTATTCAGTAGGTGGCCATTTTGTTTTGTTGATAGTTTTCCTTCATTCGTGCAAAAGCTTTTTAGTTTGATGTAGTTCTATCTGTTTATTTTTGCTTTTGTTTTTCTTGACTGGGGTGACAGATCAAAAAAAATAAGAAATTGCTGAGACTGATGTCAGACAACATACTACCTATGTTCTCTTCTATGAGTTTTATGCTTTCAGGTCTTACATTTAAGTCTTTAACCCATTTTGAGTTTATTTTTGTATATGGTGTCAGAAAATGGCCATTTCACTCTTTTGCATGTAGCTGTTCAGTTTCCCAACACCATTATTGAAGAGACGGTTTTCCTATTGTAAATTCTTGGCTCTTTGTGTAAATTAGTTGACCAAAAAAGTATGGGTTTATTTCTGGACTCTTAATTCTGTTCCACTGATCTATGTGTTTGTTTCTGCAGCAGTACCATACTATTTTGATTACTGTAGCTTTGTAGTATAGTTGGAAATCAGGAGCATGATATTCCAAGTTTGCTTTTCTTCTCAAGATTGCTTTGAGTATTTGGGGTCTTTTGTGGTTCATACAAATTTTAGGCTATTCTTGTTAGGACTGTTATAGTTCTGTGAAAAGTGCCATGGGGTATTTTGATAGGGATTGCATGGACTGTAGATTTTTTGGGGTAGTATGGGCATTTTAACAATATTTATTCTTTCAATTTCATGAGCATGGTATATATTTCCAATTATTTGTATTGTCTTCATTTTCTTTCGTCATCTGTCTTATGGTTTTCAGAGTACAGGTTTTTAGCCTCTTTGGTTAAATTTATTTCTAGGTATCTTATTTATTTTGATGCATTTGTAAATGGGATTTACTTAATTTCTCTTTCTGAGAGTTATTAGTGTACAGAAGTGCAACGATTTCTGTAATTTAATTTTATATTCTGCAACTTTACTGCCATGAATTTATTAGTTCTAATAGTTTTTTTGCTTGAGTCTTAAATTTTTTGCTACATGTAGTATGTCATCTGCAAAATAGTAACAGTTTTACTTCTTCCCTCCAATTTGGATGCCTTTGATTTCTTTTTCTTGTCTGATATGCTATGGCTAGGATTCTAGTACTGTGTTGAATAAAAGTGGTGAGGATGGCATCCATGTCTTTCAACTTTTCACCATCAAGTATAGTGTTAGCTGTGGGTTTGTTGTATGTAGTCTTTATTATGTTGATATATGTTCCCTCTATACACACTTTGTTAGGAGTTTTTTTTATTATAATGGATGTTGATTTTGTCAAATGCTTTTCTGCATCTATTGAGATGATCATGTGATTCTTTTTCTTTGTTTTATTATTGTGGTTTTAGCACATTGATTTGCAGATATTGAACCATCCTTGCATCCTGAGACTAAAGCTCAAGTCATGGTATATAATCCTTTCTAATGTATTGTTGAATTTGTTTTACTAATATTTTGTTGAAGATTTTTTGCATTCTATGTTCATCAGAGACAGTGGCTTGTTATTTTCTATTTTGTAGTGTCTTTGTCTGGTTTTGTATCAGGGTGATATTGGACTTGTAGAATAAGTTTGGCAACATTTCTTCCTCTTCAATTTTTTGGAATAGTTTGAGAAGGATAACTGTTCTTTAAATATTTGATACAGTTCCTCTGTGAAGCCATCTGTTCCTGGACTTGTTTGCTGGATTTTTTTTTTTTTTTTTATTACTGATTCAATTTCATTACTGGTAATTGGTCTGTTGAGATTTCCTATTTCTTCCTGATTCAGTTTTGGAAGATTGTGTGTTTCAAGGAATTTATCCATTATTACTAGGTTGTCCAATTTGTGGGCATGTAATTGTTTGTAGTAGTCTTTTATGGCTGTGTTTCTGTGGTATTGGTTGTAAATTCTCTTTTGCTTGTGATTTTATTTATTCGGGCCCTCTCTTTTTTTTTTTTCCCTTGATGAGTCTGGCTACAGGTTTGTCTATTTTCTTTATGTTTTCAAAGAACCAGCTTTTGGTTTCATTGATCTTTTCTAATTTTTTTTTTTTTAGTCTCTATTTCATTATATCCACTCTGGTCTTTTAATTTCCTTCCTTCTACTAATTTTAGGTTTTGTTGGCTCTTCTTTTTCTAGTTCCTTTAGGTGTAAAGTTAGATTGTTTGTTTTAGTTGTTTTTGTTTTTGGTTTTTTTTTGTGGTACGCGGGCCTCTCACTGTTGTGGCCTCGTCCCTCTGCGGAGCACAGGCTCCGGATGCGCAGGCTCAGCGGCCATGGCTCACAGGCCCAGCCACTCTGCAGCATGTGGGATCCTCCTGGACTGGGGCACGAACCTGAGTCCCCGCGTCAGCAGGCGGACTCTCAACCACTGCGCCACCAGGGAAGCCCTGTTTTTGTTTCTTGCGGTAGGCCTGTATCGCTATGAGGTTTTTTCTTAGAATTGCTTTTGCTGCATCCCATAGTTTTTGGATCATTTGGTTTCATTTTCATATGTCTCTAGGCATTTTTAAATTTCCTTTTTGATTTATTTGTTCACTGATTGGTTGTTTAGTAGCATGTTGTTCAGCCTCCACATGTTTTTGTTTTTCCAATTTTCTTCTTGTAATTTATTTCAAGTTTCAAACTGTTGTGATCAGAAGAGGTGCTTGATATGATTTCAGTCTTCTTTAATTTATTGAGACTTGGTTTTGTGGCCTAGCATGTGATCTGTCCTGGAGAATGTCACATGTGCACTTGAAAAGAATGTGTGTTCTGCTGCTTTTGGATGGAATGTTCTAGACACACACACACACACACACCCATCTATTAAGTCCATCTGGTCTAGTGTGTTGATTAAGGTCAGTGTTTACTTACTGATTTTCTCTCTATCCATTAATGTAAGTGGGATATTAAAGTCCCCTACTATTATTGTATTACTGTCAGTTTCTCCCTTTATGTTTGTTAATGTTTGCTTTATATATTTATATGCTCCTATGTTGGGTGCATAAAGATTTACAAACATTCTATCCTTTTGTTAGATTGACCTCTTTATCATTATGTAATGTCCTTCTTTATCTTTTGTTACAGTCTTTGTTTTAAAAAATCTTTTATCTTATACAAGTGTTTGTCTCCCAGTTTCATTTTTTTTCATGGAATATCTGTTTTAATTTCTTCACTTTCAGCCTGTGTGTGTCTTTAGATCTGAAGTGAGTGTCTTGTAGGCAGGCTATAAATGGGTCTTATTTTTTTTATCCATTCAGCTACCTTATATCTTTTTATTTGTGAGTTTAGTCCATTTACATTTAAAGTAATTTCTGATAGCTATGTACTTATTGCCATTTTGCTGTTGTTTTCTGGTTGTTTTTGTAGTTCTGTTCCTTTCTTCTTCTCTTGTTCTCTTCCCTTGTGGTTTGATGATTTTCTTTAGTGCTATGTTTGGATTCCTTTATCTTTATTTTTTGTGTATCTCTTGTAGGGTTTTGGTTTTTGGTTACCATGAGGTTCATATATGTATATATATATATATGTGTGTGTGTGTGTGTGTGTGTGTGTGTGTGTATGTATATATATGTTTGTTTTAACCTGATGTTTGCTTAAGTTTGAATGCATTCTAAAAGCATTACTTTTTTACTCCTCCCATCTACATTTAATGTTTTTGGTGTCATATTTTACATCTTTTTACTTTGTGTGTCTCTTAATTGCTTATTGTAATTATAGTTGATTTTATGACTTTTTTCTTTTAATGTTCATACTAGCTTTTTAAATGGATGATCCACTGTCTTTACTATGTATTTGCCTTTAGCTGTGAGGTTTTTTTCTTTCATATATTTTCTTATTTCTAGTTATAGCCCTTTCTGCTTAAAGACCCTTTAACATTTGTAAGGCTGGTTTAGTGGTGATGAACTCTTAGTTTTTGCTTGTCTGGGAAACTCTTTACTCTCCTTTGATTCTGAACAGTAGCCTTCCTGGCTGTTCTTGGTTGTAAGTTTTTTTCTTTCATTACTTTAAATGCAGCATGCCACTCCCTTGTGGTCTGCAAAGTTTCTGCTGAAAAGTCAGCTGATAGCCTTTTGGGGGTTCCTTTGTATGTGACTCACTGTTTTTCTCTTGCTGCCTTAAAGTTTCTCTCCCTATCTTTACCTTTTCCCCATTTTAATTATGATATGTCTTGGTGTGGATCTCTTGGGTTCATCTTGTTTGGGTTTTTATGCTTCCTGGACCTGCATGTGTGTTTTCTTCCCCAGTCTGGGGAAGTTGTCAGCCATAATTTTATTGAATAGGTTTTCTGCCCCTTTCTCCTTCTGGGCCCATAATGTGAATGTTAGTGCACTTGATGTTGTCCTAGAGTTCCCTTAAATTATTCCCATTTTTAAAAATTCGTTTTTCTTTTTTCTGTTCTTATTGGTTGAGTTTCACTATTCTCTCTTCCTTGTTGCTTATGTGGTCTTATGTATCATCTAAAATGCTGTGTATTTCCTCTAATGTATTTTTCATTTCAGTTGTTGTATTCTTTAGCTCTGATTGGTTCTTTCTTATATATTCTAACTCTTTGTGAAGTTCTCATTGTGTTCCTCCATTCTTCTCCTGAGTTCTGCGAGCATCTTTGTGACCATGCTTTGAACCCTTTATCAGGTAAATTACTTATCTCCATTTCATTAGGGTTTTCCTCTGGGATTTTATTTTGTTCTTTTGTTTGGAACAAATTTCTCTGTCTCCTCATTTTGTTTGACTTTCTGTGTTTGTTTCTGTGAATTAGGTGAAACGTTATGTCTCTTGGTTTTGGAGGTGTGATCTTGTATAGTGAGTATCCCCAGTGTAGACTGTATGTGCTGGTCAGCTTTGGCAGGCCAGGTGGAGTTGTAGTGGGGTTGGGCTGGGGCTTTTCCAGGACATGTTGGGGCTGCTGCCTTGGTGGGATGATTGGTGCTGGAGTGGACCTGGGGTTTGCTGGGGTGGCCTTGGCAAGCTATCTAGAGCACTAGGCTCTTTTTAAACTGCAGCCTCTGTGCTGGGACTCCCAGTGAGTGAGTTTGTGCGTGAGCCCTTTAAGAGTGAAATTTCAATTTCCTTCAGGTCTCCTGTGCATAAGCCCTGCTGGTTTTCAAAGCTAGTTAAGTGGGCTCACCTACCCAGTGCCAGTCTCTGCGTCTGGTGTGCCCAATATGGGGCTCAAACCCTTCGCTCCTGAGGGAGGGCCTCTGAGTTTGTGATATCTCCTCCTGCTTGTGGCTTGCTGCTCTGGGGATGTGGGTCTTGACTAGATAGTGTCTCTGCCCCTTCTACACTACTCAGTGTGTTTTTTAATTTATATCCTTAATTGTACAAGAGCTCTTCTGCTAGTCTTCAGGTCATTCTCAGAGAGAGTTGTTGTATATATAGGTGTAGTTTTGGTGTGTTTGTAGGAGGAGGTGAGCTCAGGATCTTCCAGCTTTGCCATCTTATCATGATCATGTGGATCAAAAATGTTTCACTGTGTTCCTGGAAAACAAGCTAATCAAAATGTACATTACTGATAGTAATAATAAATATTTACCATTTATTAAAGGCATGCTATATGTTAGGCCTATTCTAGACACTTTACATACTTTATTTTACTTAATTCTGACAAAAAAGTTCATGAAACAGGTATTATTTTCTTCCTTTTACCAATGGAGAAACTGAGGTATGAAGAGGTTAATTCACTTTTTTAAGATTTGAACTTAGGTTTCTGCAGTTACAAAAGCTATATACTTTCTACTCAGTTCCTCTGCTTTTATAATTGTTCCACTGTAGCTGTTTTTAACTCTTACATGAGATCCTTTGTTAGTAGAAGCAGGAAGCTATTTAATTTTGTCTTGCTCTTTTGGAGAATGAGTTTTTTCTAGGCATCCAGTAGTTAACCTCATTAGGGGAGCCTGAGAAAGTGAAATATGCTCATATTTTTCCCAGTAGTTTTTATACCAGAAGCAGAAGAGAATACTCAAGATTATTTTAGACATTTGAAATAATGAAGTTAATAGAAGTTTATACTAATTAATAAAGTTTCAGACAGTCATCCAACATTTTTCAGTGACAATTCTCTTATTTTGTTTATTATTAAATAGCTAAATGAAGGTTTAGATGTGTGTGGCAAATGGATGAACTTTTTAATTCACCAAGGAAAAACAGTATTTACTGAAAGGCTATCATGTAGGAAATGACATTAATTTCAGCTAGAATGTGCATTATTTGGAATGCACCCAGTTACTTTGGGTGAACAGTTTAGAAACACATTGAATCCCTTAGAATTTTCTTCATTATTTCTAATCTAAGTAAAGTCTAGATAATTTTTTTTCAATTCTTTTGGGGGTGGGGGAAGATTTCAGTGAAAGATAGTCTTACCACATTCTTTAATAATCTATTCTAGTTTTCATTCAAGACCTTGAATTTTGTTTAAATTGAGTCTTGACTATATACCTAAGGTAGAAGAGTGTTTGGAACATTAAGTCTCTTGTAAGTAAAGTATTCTGTTGTATGACAGTTGAGCTGAAGTGTGCTTCCCCTGCTTACCTGACAGTTACTTGGTGAGCAGTTAATTGCTTATAAACACCTGTGGTATTGTTAATACAAATATTTGAGTTGAGTTTAGGGAAAGAGAGGTACTATATTCCCCTATATTCGTGGAGAAGTCTTAGTGGTACTTATATATTGCTGTGGGATTTGTTCAGTTAAAACCCCAGATATTATCATGGCAAACATCTGTATGTTCAAAGTTATCTAATTCTTTGTTGCTATAATAAGTGATTGTAAAAAGGGACGCGGTGGTTAACACATTTGGCCTCAACTTCAGTATTGCCAGATCCAGTCAAAACCATTTGGGCAAAAAACGATCCATGCAATCACCTATGATTATCCCCATTAATAGTGGGGAGAACAGGCATGTGTATTTAATTTTTATTTAATTTCAAATAAGTAAGTGTTCACTGCTCAAATTTGAAATAGTTTTTATATTTAAATTGGAAATCACTTAAAGATAGTGAAAGATCATCACGAGGATGTACAGATATCTTGTTCCCTTTCACCATGTCTCCCTGGTCAGTTTCTCGCTTTGTCAGTCGCTGTTTGCGAATTACAGCTTGGCTCTGAAACATACCTGCCTCTTCTCACATAGTCTTTGTATTGTGTATCTGGTGGTATATTTGAGCTTGGAAGGATTTGTCCTATGGAATGCGAAGTAAAAGGTAAATAGTCAATTTTGTAGAGAAGTTACTATCAACAGGTATATGTAAACAAAGCCAATACTAAAGGAGAATAATCTGGTGTTAGCTCTTAGAGAAATATTTGCTATTGCTAAAGCTCAATTTAAACACTCTAGAATGAGTGTTGATTGTATATAATGTGTGCTATGACACCCTTTAAAATTTTTGCCTATTGAGACTTCTCATGACATCTAGTTATATTACATTTTTAGTTTTTGTATTTTTATCCTGTCCATTACCAAAAAGGAATTGATGTGGTAGTTTTCAGTTGATGACTCTCTTGCACTGATTTTTGATGATACATGTTTGTTTGTTCAGTGCTCTCAAATACAATAATAATGAAAATGTTTGAAATACTTTGAGAATTATGAAAATGTGACAGAGACGAAGTGAGCAAATACTGTTGGAAAAATGGTGCCAACAGACTTCCTCAACACAGGGTTGCCACAAACCTTCAATTTGTTTAAAAAAAAAAGTAATATCTGGGAAGCACAATAAAGCCAAGTGCAATAAGACGAGATATGATTGTATTTAATGGCCCTTCAAATTTTCTCAGTTGTAAAGTGTGTGTTCATATCTTTTGATCATTTTTCTATTGGGTTGACTGTCTTTTTCTATCTTGGCTTTCCTTGGCACTTTGTGTGTCCCTACACATTCTAGAAGCAACACAGACGCATAAGCTATTGTGATTTTGCTTGAGAGTATATTGATTCTGCAGGTTAATTTGAGGAGAATTGGTACATTTATAGTATTACATCATCTGGTGCATGTTTATGGATGTCTCTCGGTTATTTAGGGTTTCTCCAGTTTCCTTCAGTGAGGTTTACATGTTTTTTTTTTTTTTCCTAGAGGCCTTGAACATCTTTTGTTAGATTTATTCCTAAATACTGATAGTTTTAATCACATTATGAATGGTAGTTTAAAAAAAATCCATTATTAAAGTGGGCTGCTGGCAGATAGAAATACAATTGGTTTTTCTGTATATGACATTGTAGCCAGATACCTTGCTTAATTAGGTCAGTAGGTCTAATAATTTATCTGTGGATTTTTCTGGATTTTCTAAGGATTCTAATCACATAATATGTAAATAATGACAATTTTGTTTCTTTTTTCCAATCCTTATACTTTTCTTTTCATTTTACCAATCTGGTTCCCACTGATGGAGTCTTATTTCCTTGTGTGTGTGTTTTCTCTGTGTGCTAGAGATTGTATTTGGGGAGTTATTTGGAGGACTATACTAAGCCCTAGGAGAATTGTATATTTCTTCAGAAAGGTTTTCATTTTCTCCTTTCAGGAGTCTGTGGGTGCAGCTAGTCCAGGATATTGTTTCTCTGCTACTGTTCTTTCGATATGTGTCCTCAGAAATTGACAGAGTAGAAATTTGAAAGTATATTGAATTTAAATTTTCTTCTATATTTTGGCTTCATTAATGATAGTAATGACTTAATAATCATATTAGGAATGATTTCAGGTACCAGGGTTTTAAAAGTTTTTGAAAAGTATAGAATCTTCACTAGAACAGGAAAGTGCTTTATTGAAACTGAATGCAGGGTTTTAATTTTTAAACGATATAAAATATGTTTCCTTTTAGATAAGTGATGAAGATAAGACTCTCCGAGAACAGGATATTATGGCTTCATCACACAGTTTAGGTGGGGTTCAGTTGGAGCTGGAATCAGTTTATAAGGTAGGTACGCTTTTAAAGTACTTCCTAGGTTTTGTTAAATGTATCACATTGAGCTTCTATCCGTGTTTTATTGACGCATTTGTGTAGCCTCTTGTGGGCGCAGCCTCTCCCCCTTCTGTTCGGATGTTGTCTTCACCCCCCGGATGTGCTGCTCCCCGCTCCGGGCTGCGCTGCACCGACCCCTGGCGCTGCTTGGGTGCCGACCCATTGCGGGCCACGCTCTCCTCACTGTGCTCAGCCTCGGGCTGCGCTGGGGCTGGGAAGCCCTGCAACTCCCCTCTTCCCCGGCCCCTTGTTCCCTACGCCGCCTCCGCGAGGGAGCCTCTCCTCCCTCCCGGGTGTCCTGGGGCCCCGGCCTTCTTCCCCCTGCCCGGGTCCAGCCCCTGCCCCCTCACCGCCATCCGCGCACCCTCAGCACAGACACCTGCCTGTGTGAGCCAGGTGCAGGGCTGCGGGGCTGAGGACCTCCCGAAGCAGGGGAGGGGCGGCTAGCTGCTGCCCATGCCTGGCGTCTGGTGCGGGTCCTGCCACCACGGGCACTCCATCCCCACCTCCCCCGCTCCCCGCCCACCAGTCTGGCCAGCGTCCTCCTGCAGGGTGTGTTTGTCCACATGAGTCTGTCTTGTTTCTTCAACCAAGTGGTAAACTGCTTCAGGGCAAGGACTGTGTGCTGGATGTAGAAATCTGTAAATTAATTAGAAACTTTCTGTAAAAACACATGATCTGATTATTGTGTGGTGTCATTGAATACATTGAAGAATTATGGGCATATAGATTTAACTCTTCCATAAAACTTGGGTGAATAGGGTATTTGGGGAATCTTTTTTTTTTCTTTAAACCTAGTTTTTTATCTCATTTTTAAGAAGTAGAAAAACTCTGTTGAAGAGTAAGGATGAGTTTTGCAATTTATTAATACCATTACCATAATCTCATCTCTTAAAATTTTACCATAGTTCATAGGACTTTAAAAAGTGTAAGTAGAATAGTATTTATTAGGTTTTTAAAAAAATATTTACTGGCAAGTACTTATTTTAAAGATAAAACTGGACATTTATTATTATTTCCATTTCTTAGTGTTGAGATTAGCTTTTCCAATATATTTCTCTGGAGAAAGAGTGGAAACATAGATGAAGAAATTTGGAATTACTTTACTTACTAGTAATTTTTAGCACTGAACATATTGTATACACATTGGATTCCACTTGATGCAGAACAAAATGTGGACTATGTCACGTGAGAGGAATGCAGTGTACCCAGAGGGCTTGAGCTGGGAATTTGAAATCCTGGTGATTATAATTTGTAAACTGATGAGTTAAGAATGAAAGTAAAGCATTTTAACTTGGCTTATTATTTTTTGAAAGATCCACTCTAAAACAAACACATTTTTTGCCTGCCACTCCTTCCTAATGCTGTTGTTTACTTACAAGGAGTATAAATTGATCTTCTTGCTTTTTTTTTTCTTTAGATCTGCTAGGACTAATGACTTTCTCAGAGGAGGGATTTTGTTTAGCCTTAGTACTTACGAAGACGTAGGAGAATTTCGTAATGACAGGTACTGACTTATTTCCCTGTTTTTCACACTGAATTCAGATCCCTTTTGCTGATGCTCTGGATTTGTTCCGAGGAAGGAAAGTCTATTTGGAAAATGGCTTTGCTTATGTACCACTCAAGGACATTGTGGCTATCATCCTTAATGAATTTAGAACCAAACTGTCCAAGGCTTTGGCTGTAAGTATTTTACTTTGTTTCCATATTTCCGTGTTCACTTTATTTCTATATGTTCATGTTTTCAGTTACATACTGTTGATAGTTTTGTTCTGTACTTCTTAAAAAATAGTTTAATTTTTATAATAATATTCAGATTGCTTATGATGCTGTACTGTTATTTGTAGAACTCCTAGGTTTTAATTTTTTTTAATTTATTCTATTGAAGTATAGTTGACTTACAAGGTTGCGTTAATTTCTGCTGTACAGCAAAGTGACTCAGTTATGCATATATATATATTCTTTTCCATTATGGTTTATCACAGGGTATTGAATATAGTTCCCTGTGCTATACAGTAGGACCTTGTTTGTTTATCCATTCTATAATAGTTTGTGTCTGCTAACCCCAAACTCCCAATCCATCCCTCCCCCTTGGCAACCACAAGTCCATTCTCTATATCTGTGAGTCTGTTTCTGTTTCATAGATAAGCTCATTTGTGTCATATTTTAGATTGCACATATAAGTGCTGTCATATGGTATTTATCTTTCTCTTTCTGACTGACTTCACTTAGTGCGATAATCTCTAGCAGCCATCCATGTTGCTGCAAATGGCATTATTTCATTCCATTCCATTTTATGTGTACCACATCTTCTTTATCCACTCATCTGTTGATGAACATTTAGGTTGTTTCCACGTCTTGGCTATTTTAGTAATGCTGCTATGAACATAGGGGTACATGTATCATTTTGAATTATGGTTTGTCTGGGTATATGCGTAAGAGTGGGATTGCTGGATCATAAGGCAACTCTATTTTTAGTTTTTTAAGGAACTCCCAATACTGTTTTCCATAGTGGCTGTACCAGCTTAAATTCCCACCAACAGTGTAGGAGGGTTCACTTTTCTCCACACCCTCTCTAGCATTTGTTGTTTGTAGACTTTTTAATGCCATTCTGACTGTTGTGAGGTGATACCTCACTGTAGTTTTGATTTGCATTTTCCTAATAATTAGTGATGATGAGCATCCTTTTATGTGCCTATTGGCCATCTGTATGTCTTCTTTGGAGAAATGTCTATTTAGATCTTCTGCCCATTTTTGATTGGGTTGTTTGTTTTTTTTGTCATTGAGTTATATGAGCTGTTTGTGTATTTTGGAAATTAAGCCCTTGTTGGTCACATCATTTGCAAATATTTTCTCCCAGTCCATAGGCTATCTTTTCGTTCTATTGATGGTTTCCTTTGCTGTGCAAGGGTGGTTTTTCTTTCTTTTGCTTGTAAGGTTGATTAGGTCCCATTTGTTTATTTTTACTTTTATTTCTATTGACTTGGGAGAATGACCTAATAAAACTGGTATAATTTATGTATGAGAATGTTTTGCCTATGTTCTCTTCTAGGAGTTTTATGGTGTCATGTCTTATATTTATGTATTTAAGTAGGGTTTTTTTTAATTTATTTTTTTGGCTGTATTGGGTCTTCATTGCTGCACACGGGCTTTCTCTAGTTGTGGTGGGTGAGGGCTACTCTTCGTTGTGTGCAGGCTTTCTCATTGCGGTGGCTTCTCGTTGCAGAGCGTGGGCTCTAGGCACGTGGGCTTCAGTAGTTGCAGCACATGGGCTCAGTAGTTGCAGCACGTGGGCCCTAGAACACGTGGACTTCAGTAGTTGTGCTGCGTGGGCTCGGTAGTTGTGGTGCACGGGCTCTAGGGCACGTGGGCTTCAGTAGTTGTGCAGTAGTTGTGGCTCGCAGGTTCCAGAGCATGGGCTTTGTGGCACAGGGGCTTAGTTGCTCTGCAGCATGTGGGATCTTTCCAGACCAGGGATCAAACCTGTGTTCCCTGCATTGGCAGGCGGATTCTTAATCACTGTGCCACCAGGAAAGTCCCTTTAAGTAGGTTTTTATTTGTTACTTCTCATAGTTAATTTTGTCATTTTTTCTTTCTCCTAGTAATACTATTGGTGAGATGATTAATTTTGTGAACAGCCTTTGTCTCTTCAAGGTTGTGTCTTTTTTTCCTTGGAGATGGATGTCATATGTGACCCTTAACAATTAGTGTGGCCTGTGGTAGATATAACCCCTAGATTTCTGTTCTAAATTGTTATTTTGTGTCAGTAGAGGGCAATGTAGAAGAAAGTCTTTATGTTTAATTAGGAAAAGCAGTACTAGGTTAGTGCTACAATAAACAGCCTGCTGCTGGGTGAAATTGGAGGTAGCTGAGTTAAATAAATGACATAATCAGTGCTTTTTAAGAGATTTGTTTAAACAGACACTTAAGTGATAACATCTTAAAATACATTTTTCAGTGTTGTTTGTTAATCTGAGTGTAGTTTTCTTTGTACTTTTTTGGGACACTTTTTTGGGTAATTAGTGTTTAGTACATAACTTCAAAGTTATGTGCTGTGGCTCTTTTTAAGCTGTACCGATTACCGTATAAGCAAAGGCCAACCTTTCCTTTGAGTTAAAACTTATAATTTTTCTGGTATTGTTCTTATTCTGAAAACAATAACTTTTACTCAGTCCTACTTTGTATTGGTGCCAAAAGCCTCATTTTCTAAAATACTGGGTTGGCCAAAAAGTGCTTGGCTTTCTTCTGGGTAGGGTCAGGGCCTGAGTCTGGTTGAGAGGTTGTCCATAGAGCCCTTTGCCTCGCCGTGAAGGAGAGTGGATGGAGGGGTTTGCCTGGGAAGCTGTCCTGACAGCTTTGGAGTCTGAAGCTATGGGAGGAAGGGAAGGTGTTGCTTTTAGGCTGAGGCAAAGGGGAAATTAAACCCATTGTGATGGTTTTCTTGATTACTGTCTTTTCCAGTGAGGAAGGTTTTGACCTTGAAGTATGTAATTGAAAGAATTTGAAAATATCCTTGTAGGATGAGAAGAATTGCCCTAAAGATTTAGAAAAAGGTATTCTAATTTGTGGTAGAGGAAGAAATAAATGGTGCTGGGAAGGTCAAAGTTGATAGAAGAATTTTAGCCCAGGTGACATCTGCAAGCTTGTTGTTAGTCCTTTGATCATGTGATTTATATTATAAGATAACAAATCTGGCTTTTGAGCATGCTTTAGGACTAGTAAAAGATGGGCATTATGTTCTCATTTGATAAGAGCTCTTTTCTCACCCTGCTGATCTGTGAGACTCAGCTGTGGCAACCGTTTCCTCCAGGAAGCCCCCCTGAGCCCCAGGATTGTAGTGAGTGTTTCTCCTTTGTGCCCCCACAGCATTCTGCACACTACCAAACTGCAGTGAGATTACTCCAGTTAGCGTTTTTCTTCTCAACTACAATGTAAGCTTTTTGAGAGTAAGGGCTTGGTCTTAAACTTTTCTCTCTACATAACATAGGGTCAGTGCTCAATAACATTTTGTTGGACTGATAGATACTGAATAATGAGGATGACTCTTACTGTCCGCACATAGTTTACTGCTTGTCTGTGATCTCATTTGATCCTCACCACAAGTCTCTGAGATGGATGAGGATGACCGTCTGCATCACACAGGCTAGGAAAGTGCTGCTCAGAGAGGCAGGTAGTTTGTCCAGTGTCTTTTTGGCCAGTAATTGCTGCAGCCATAACTGGATCTCGGGTTTTCTAATTGTGATTCTTTGGATCTTTTGATGAAAACTGTGCCTTTATGAGTAGTTGTATTATCAGGGGATTTAGATCTTCAAACTCAGGAAATATTGAAAGGTATAGTGTATTAGGGTCCAGTTTACAGAGCAGGCAAAAAGGGTGAATTTGGAGTTGAGATGCAATAAATTGATAACCAGTTAGGGAAAAGAATGAGGGAAAGATATATTTCTTTGCTTCACATAACAATTTTAGGAACCTTTAGCCAGTTCTCTCAGTTAATGGTTTTTTTTTTTTTCTTTTTTAATAACTTTTTATTTGTTCACCCATGTATTGTTTTCAGTACTAGGGATATAATACTTAATAGGATAGATGAAATTTCTTCTCTTATAAAACTTATACCAGTTACCAAAGAAATAAACAATAACAATATTATATGTGACATGAAAGGAGCCAGCAGAGCAAAAGTAGAGGAAAGTACATTCTAGGCAGGAGCGGTCATTGATGCCAAGGCCCCGAGGAGAGAGGGTTGGCATTTTTGCACAATGCTGGAGTATAGTGAGCTAGCGGGGAGCTGTACAGAATGAGACAGCAGCGATGCAGGACTTTGAATAAACCAGGGTAGAGAGATTGATTTTTTAGCCTAATGTAGTGGAAAACCATTGGATGGTTTTGGAAAAGGGAGTGATATAATCTGATTTATATTTAGAATAGGTTACTGTGGCTGAAAACCACTTTGGAGGGTATAGAAAGAATGGCAGTAGGAAGACTAGTTCAGAAGTTTATCACTTTAATCTAGATGGTGGCTGGAAAGAGGCTGGTTGTGGTGGTGATGATTCAGAGAACTCTCTGGATTTCAGTTACTTTCTTGAAGTGCTGTTGACACACTGGGTGTGAGAGAAAAAGAGGAAATCGGGAATAAAAACAATAATGATAGCTTATACTTAGTGAACATTTTATATTTGCCAGGTGCTGTTCTAAATGCTTCACATGAGCTTCACATTTCATCTTCACAGTAATCCTGTTAGGTGGGTACCATTTTCAGTCTCTGAGGCGTACAGTCTGCACAGCTAAGTGAGGAGCCAGGGCAGGGTTTTGCATCCATGCAGCCTGGCTTCAGTCTTTACTCCTGACCACTGTGTTGCACTGCCCAGATTCTTGGCCAGAGTAACTGATTAGAGGGCGATGTCTTTACCACGATGTGGAAGACTGTGTGAGAAGTCCACAGGCTAAAACCAGGAGTTCTCCTCTGATCATGTTAAGCAGGAGGTGCTTGTCAGTCATCCAGATGGTGATGGCAAGTGTGAAGTTGGGTTTAAGTCTGGATTTCTGGGGAGGATAAAGTGAAGCCCTGAGACGTAGGGGGTCACATGGCCGAGCTTGGGTTTTCACACACTTCCACTCTGTGTCACTGGTGGAGCGTGCTTGCTTTGTTTTTAGAAAACGGGCAGCTTCTTAAGTTGTAGCTGAATATCTTTAAGGCAGATTCTCTTTTTCTCACGTTATGTGGACTAATTTCACTTTCTGTGGTGAGATTCATCATTAGAAGGTGCTGGTAAAACTTTAGAAAACAGACTTTCAGAAAAATATTTATTCTAATTTAGAGATAGAAAGAGGACTTTCGAGAAGCTCCCTGGGAAATAACTGACAACAAGACAGCAGCTTTCTTGGAGTCACAGAGGAAAGTAAGGATTTTCTTTTTTTTGAAAAGGATTTTCTTTTTCACATGTTTAGAATAGTAGTTGGATCTGTGACTCACCCAGTATTTGTTGCTTTGGAAAAATATTCTTTGTAGGCACTTGATCAAGTAATTTTTTATTTCTACAGAGCTTAGAATCCTCTTAAATCTTTTATCCTCTTTTTAAAAGCAGTGTTCAGTTTAGTTCCTTAAGCTGTGCTTAAATATAATTAATTTTCTTGAATGGTTACTTTGTGATCATATAAGAATTTTCTTTGTCTTATTTGTGTCTCGTTGATTTCCTTTGGTTTTGGATTGATTAATATGTCTTTTCCAATATTACTTCCTGGTTATTTAATGTTATTTTAAAGTGATTGCAGTGGACCAGTCAGTGTAGCTGCTAATCCTTCACTTCTGACTTTACTCTCAGGCACCAGCCCATTCATTCTCCCCTGGTACTGAGCTCTAGGAAACAAAGCAATGCAGTTAAAAGCCATGAAACTATCGATAACAGAAAAACCATTCATTTTGGGGGAAAAAATAAACATCCTCTTTTTACTTTGAAGACACACTTGTTGACTGAGGATGCTAAATTCAATGTTGCTCTTTAGATTGTAGAGGACCTAGTAACCGAAGTGAGTATTTCGAGGTAGGGTGTGGGGTCAGGCAGGCGCACTGGATCCCACAGACGAACAAGTCATTACAAGTGAGTCTTGGCATCTTTCTCCATATGTATTGTATTGGGTTGGCCAAAAAGTTCGTTTGGGACTTTCATAATATCTTACGGGAAAATCCAAACGAACTTTTTGGCCAACCCAGTATTTTAGAAAATGAGGCTTTTAGCACCATCACAAAATAGGATTGAGTAAAAGTTATTGTTTTAGTGGAATATTCTAGGTTTTTGATAGGCTGGCTTAGATTCGTTGGAAAAAGAATCAGTTATATATATATTATATATATGTGTGTGTGTGTATATATATATATATATATATATATATATATATATATATATATGGTGCTTAAAAAATTCCAAAGTGCTATATATTTTTCAGGTGTTCATTTGAAGGGGCTAGTTCATGTAAAGAATAGAATTTTAAGGGGTTTGAATTTTTCCCTGTGGTGCTTAGTACAATTTTGCACTTTGTGTTTATGGAAATTATTGGTGGCAAGAATTTTAATGATTCACTTATTTCTAGTTGCTAGCAAATGTTAGCAGCACATCGACATAGGATTTTTAGAGCAGCACAGGATTTTAGAGTTGTGTGATAATCATTTGTGTGTTATCTTGCCCTCATTCTTGGCTCCTAGAATCCAAACTTGAGGTTTATAGATATCAGTGGACATGCATGTTTGTCCTATTGTGTATGGTAGTGCTTTAGCTTTCTTTTATAGGGAGCTCTCAATAAAACTTACCAGTCAGGCCTCTTCATTTTGCCCATGAAAGTTTAGCTCCGCAAAGGCTTGGGTGGCTTACCAAAATTCTTGTGGCTGATTGGTGAAGGACTTGGGTTCTTCACTGTGGGTCTCCCATAACTCCTTAAAGTCAGTGCCTTTTTTTCATAGATTGTTGCCTCTCCCCAGGCGCAGTCAAATACCTCTGCCCCTCTACTGCTCTCTTATTCACCCTCAAGTGTTCTATGACATGTTTTACATGTAGGCTTCTCCAGGGTAGGGACTGAGCCCTGTTCAGCTTCTCCAGGGTGGGGACTAAGCTCTGTTCAGCTTCTGCAGGTAGGACTGAGCCCTGTTCAGCTTCTCCAGGGTGGGGACTAAGCTCTGTTCAGCTTCTGCAGGTAGGACTGAGCCCTGTTCAGCTTCTCCAGGGTGGGGACTAAGCTCTGTTCAGCTTCTGCAGGTAGGACTGAGCCCTATTCAGCTTCTCCAGGGTAGGGACTCAGCCCTGTTCAACTTCTCCAGGTAGGGACTGAGCCCTGTTTGGCTTCTGCAGGGTAGGGACTCAGCCCTGTTCAACTTCATTCTCTCTGATGCTGAGCACAGTACCTTGAGAAGAGCAGGTGCTCAGGATCTGGTGAATTACCCTGTGAGAGCTGCATGTTTGTGTTTTCTCCAGATTTGTTGAAAAAAGTACGTGAAACGATGTTGCACTTCAGTGTTCTGTTTATAAAAGGAAAGAGTGAAGCACCTCAGATGTGGGAAGGGCTGTGCATGCAGAATATTTCTGCAATCTCTGTTGGGAACGTCTGTGGCTGCAGTACCCTGCTTCCTAAGAACCGCTGCAGTTGGCTGCAGGGGTTACAGTTGTTACTCTTGACAGGTTTTCTCTCGAGTATGTAATATGTGAGGTTATATTTTGTCTAGAAATATATGATGCAGCCTCAGCCAGGTTTAAACTCTAGCTTGAGAACAGCAGCTTCTCTTTTCATGGTGAACTAACTTTCCAGAGTAATTCTTAGGTTACTATTTCTGTGGTCACCTTTGTGTTCCCTGTGCACCCTTCCCCCCACTCACAGAAGAATGCCTCTGTACTCCTCTATAAACACTCCTGTTCCTCAGATCATTTATCATATTTAACAATTATAATTACCCCTTTTAACACTTCAGCCGAGATTGGCTAGAAGATACTTAGTATTTTTACACACTATTTATAGTGTTTTTTTCCACTGAGCTGCATTGCTTTCATTGACACTTGAGTGCACTGAAACACAGATTTTTATCCCTATTACTCACTTGTGATGAGAAAATATCTGCAGATTCAGTTGCTAGGAAACAGCTGAATACTGAAATAGGTTTTTTTTGGGGGGGGTCCTTGTAAATTCAGTTTTTTGACAGTTCTACTCTCATAGAGCAAAATTTTATTCAGTCTCTACAAAGAAAGATGCATCACCTGTTAGTTTTCCAATATAAAAATTTTGCACAGGGGGAGCTAGGAATACGAATACAGTTTTGTTCCAGGATTGATTAAATTTTGAGAGTGTAATTTTTCACAGTGACTGGACATTGAGAAGTAATGATTATGTGTACATCTTTGAGTTTCAGTTTTTTTTTCAAAGCTTTCTGATTCCTTATTAATGAGAAAGAATGAGGATAAGAGAGAGATACACACACACAACACAGAGGAATTTAAACCAAAGTAAAATATTATATTAATTAAACCAACTTTGTTTCATAGAAATAAGATTGACACATCCTGTGTTAAATCCAGATCAGCTTTTTTTTTAATCTGTGACACTTAATAATGGTGTGCCAGAGAAAGAATAAATATTAAAAAGAAGTGTTTGGTTATATATAATGTTTGGCTTTCTTTTATACCTGACTGTCATTTTTGTCATAATTATATAACATTTAGAAAAAGATTTTTATTCAGGTTCAACATAGTAATAAACTCTTTGTGAGTATTCACTGCGTGCCAGGCAAATATGCAGGGGCAGAGGTATGATTAAGCTTTCAGGGTGAATGGTGAGGGGGGCAACAGTGGGCAGAGATGTAAACAGTCCTCCTGCGCTGTGGTCTGTGAAAGAGCAGTGTGTCCTGGGTGCAGCGGTAGCACAGGAAAGAGGTGATGGACTTAGTCTGGGGACCGCAGAGAAGCCTTCAAGGAAGAGGTCAGCTCTGAGCTGAGTTTTGCAGGGCTCTTTTTGGATGTGAACAATCCCTTGACCTTGTTTTTTTGGGGGTGGGGGTTGGGGATGGGGAATAAGACCAGTATTAGTTGTCTTCATTTGTAAGTTGGCTCTTCGTTTCTTCCTTGTCCACACCCTTGGTTGATGTTTCTCTTCCCCGCCCTGTCTGTACAGGCAGGTGAGTACTGGTCAGATACCAGCTACTAATTCTGTACCTTCAAATTTCACTGCTTGTCTATTTAATGGCACACATATATCTGAGGAACTTGGCAGGGAGTGCAGAATACATCTGATTTACATGCATTGAGAATCTTGTGTCTCAGAAATAAAAATCTTATTAAGGCTTAATGTCCTAATCCAGGTGACACAGAGAACTCTGTGAACTCAAGTAGGCAGCATATGTAACATTGGAGTGGCATGGAGAATGTTATCTGAAATGAGAGTATGTGTGAGTTCAAAACAAAAATAAAAACAGCAAATGGAAATTGTCCCCGACTAGTTGATACTAGAAATAATCAAGGAATGATAGAATTGAGAATCACTAAATGCACAGGTTTGGTTTCCCCTAAATTTTAAAAAAGGCACTAAGAATAGGAGTAAATGTTTGTGAGACTCTTGCTGTGTGTATAAAATCCTTTTTATTTTTAATAATTTTATACATTGAGGGTGCATTTTAGAGCATGATATTAGGTGAGTTTCAGTATTTTCAGGCCTACATTTTAAATTAGAAACCTATTATAGAGTTACGAGACTTTAGTAATATGGAAGGCACTTAGGTCTGTTAAAAAAAATTATGGTTGTCCTTGGAGCAGCTATGATTTTGTCCGTATATACAAGACTATATTGTTGAGTTGCTAAGTGGTTAAGGGAACAGTGTCAGTGAGCAACTAAATTGAGATGTGAATGGGGTGATAATCTAGAGAAAACAGACCTGAAAATGGAAAAAGATATATAAGACAGATTTTCTTTCTCATAAACTTGGAAACAGAAGAATCGCAAACAAGATTCGTAATCAGGTAATCAGGTCCAGATTTTCAGCATTGACTATTAAAGGCTAAAATAATGGAGGGAGGTGAAATAACATTCAATCTTTGAGGAAAAAAACTTAACAGCTTTGGATTTTGGCAGGGTGGCTGTAATCCCAAAGAAAGAGAATAACAGTTTGCATTTACAGTCTTTTCTAAGGCTTCAGGGTGGCTGTAATCCCAAAGAAAGAGAATAACAGTTTGCATTTACAGTCTTTTCTAACGTCTTTTGTAAGTACATTTTCATTAATCCTTCAGGCTACTTTTGAGTTTGTTTAAAAATTAAGAAGGGCTTCCCTGGTGGCGCCAGTGGTTGAGAGTCTGCCTGCCAATGCAGGGGACGCAGGTTCGTGCCCTGGTCCGGGAGGATCCCACATGCCGCAGAGCGGCTGGGGCCCGTGAGCCATGGCCGCTGAGCCTGCGCGTCTTGGAGCTCCGCAACGGGAGAGGCCATAACAGTGAGAGGCCCGCATACTGCAAAAAAAAAAAAAATGAGAAGGAAATCATTTCTACTTCCTAAGATGCTGAAAAAAATTACATACTGAAAGTCATAGAAATTACTGCTTTACCTTGATGGCTTCAATGTTTTACGTATTTCTCATCATTTTTTTTGTTTAACACTTTGGCCAAGGAATTATCATTTGGCAAATATTTATCAGTTGCATAATGAGGGTTGGGCCTGAGGCAGTATGTTACATGTGCAGGTGTGAATGTGCACACACACGCACACTCACACACACACACACATTTGAAAGTGTGTTTTCCCCCCCTTCAGTTCCAGGTGGTGCCGAATCATTCTTCTTAGGTCAGGAACCTCTGAGCTTTATTTTAGGTGGAGAATTGGCCTGCTTGGTGGTGGTGGTTATGGTTATGGAGGCAGATTTCTGTGTTATTAAGCACTTACTGGGTGCCGGACACTATTAAATTTCTTATATGCATTGCTGATTTAATCCTGTCAGTAGTTACTGAGCTGGTTATTAGCATGAGTTTTGCAAATGAGGGAACTGAGGCTTTGAAAGGTTAACAATTCGTCCAAGATCACAGTGCTAGTTAGTTTGCTGAGCCAGAATTCTACCAGTGCACCTGAACCCTTGGTGCCTTGTTTGTGATCCCTCTTTGTGGGAAGTGGCACAATGATTCCTTTTTCTTTTTCTTTTTTTTTTTTGGGTTATCACTTGATGAGCATAAATGTGTCAGTCAACACCTTACTGTAGAGCGATGGTAGGATTGGGAATTTTACTAGTTGGAAAATATCTTAAACAAGTAGTTTCTTGCATGTTAGATTGCTCTGTTGACCGAGATCCTTTAATTCATTACTGTTTTAGAACGAGGAACTTTGTAGTGTCTTTGTTTTAATTTTTATTTTTGTGACACAATATGATGTAATTTATACCAGCTCAGTCTTGGATTTGAAAATGTCAATAGATATTCTTAACTGTTCCAGCCTTCTCTCTCAGTTACACTCTTTGTATGTTCACTCCCACTTTCCTGCCCATCCCAAAGCCCACCCACCCATGTCTTATATTCCATATACTCATCTTCTTATTGTCTCTTACATATTGTATGACGGTTCAGGTCCACATCTTGTGTCTTTGCTTCTCTCATCCATATTTCTTCCCAGTATTTTTTTACTGTGGTAAAATACATGTAACATGAAATTTACTGTCTTAACCGTGTTTAAGTGAGACAGTTGTACCTGGTTCTGAAAGTGCTGTGAAGAAAGCCCCAGTGCACTGCCCTTGCTGCTGTGGAACCCAGGTGGTTCTTTTTCTGCTTCTGGTGATGAAACCACAGTTGTAGTTCTTAGTGCATGATCACAACTTTTCTCTTTGTTTTTGTGGCCAAATATAATTTATGGTTCCTCCAGTCCCTAGTTGTAATTTCTACATGTACCGTTGCTAAAAGTACATAATACGTGAATGATTTTTAAAAATGATCTGTGAGTGGTGCTTGTTATTGGACTAGCCAACAATTTGACATTTATTTTGCCTTCAATAAGTTCTCAACTTCTAAGAATACCATATATTTGAATCCACTGTTTTACCTTACAAAGAAAAAAATCTGTGTTAAATAGATTAGCATATCTTTTGAAAAATATGGTATGGGACTTTGAAGCTTTCATATTATAGTGTTAAACGATTCATCTACTCTCTTGGTTCATTGTTTATTATGTTACTAGAATACTTCAACACATTTCAGACTTAATTCATAATTCAGTGTGTCTTGGATGTGAATCCATTGTTCAGTGCATACACACACACACACACACACACACACACACTCTTACATACACTCTCCAGTTTTCTTAAACTTTTCCCTCATAACTCTGCTAGTTTATCAGTGTTTATGGTAAGAAAGATTAACAATCTACCGGAAGATGCAACTAGGCAGTAATAGGTAGTTTTTTTGTTTGTTTGTTTATTCATTCATTCCTTTATTTGCCTATGGATGTCCAATTGTTTCAGTATCATTTGTTAGAAAGGCTATCTTTCCTTTGTTGCATTGCTTTTGCATCCTCATCAAAAATCATATTTGTGTAGATTTATTTTTGGATTCTCTGTTCAGTTATGGTGATGTATGGATTTATCATCTGCCTTTAACAGTCTTTATGACTGTACTTATAAGTCTTGAAATCAGGTAGTCTGATTCTTCCTACTTTTCTTCTTTTTCAAAATTGTTTTTTGCTGTTCTAGTTCCTTTGCCTTTCCACATAAATTTTAATATAATATTGTTTATTGTCTTCAAAAAATCTTGCCATTATTTGGATAGAAATTGCACTAATCCTATATACCAACTTGGGAAGAATTGACATTTTTACTATGTTGCATTTTCCCAGTTCATGAACATGGTATGTCTCTCCATTTATGGGGATTGTATTTGATTTCCTTCATCAGTTTTGTAGTTTTCAGCTTACAAGTAATATACATGCTTTGTTAGATTTTACAATAGGTAGTTAGAGTAGCTTAGGCCTAATGGACAAGCCTTGTCTTCAGTTTAGATGATGTCTGTTATGTTATATGTAGTTCTTCACTAAAGAAACATCCAAATGTTGATTATATTTTACTTTTGGTAGAGAACTTTGTTTAAGAATTAGGAGAAATTTGAATGCCGCAGTTCAAGTTAAGTACCCTTGTTGCTTCACTGTAAGCTTTGTTAGTAGAAAACTGTTCTGTCCTTTATATGCATTGCAGGCTATTTTCTCTTTCTAGGTCATCCTAAGGAAATTGTTAGAACTCCTGTTCCCAGGTGTGTGTGTATGTGCACGCATACATGCGTGCGTGTGTGTGTTTCCCTAAAGGAACAATGCTAGTGACCTTCTTTGCTCTTACTAGTCTGTTTGCTTTAACTGTGCTTAGTATTTTTCTCTTTAAGGCCATCTTTGGCATCTGAGGCGTTGAAACTGACATTTTGTTAAGAAATTGCCTTACAATGGGGCCTCCTTTTTCAGCAGCTGGGCCCTAATTCACTTAAGAATCCCTCACTCCTGGTTTTCACAGTCTTGTTCTTTAAGGATCAGGTATACTTTTCCCATGGTTATCAACAGAAGCCATCAAACAGAATAGAAACTATTTGAAATAAGAGTGTAGGTTTTTTTTCACTTCTTAAAGATTTGCAGCATATTCTTGGAGAATAAGTGTAGTGAAGATTAGAATTACATATGCCTACATTATACCTTAGGTTAGTAATGTATGCAGGTTATATTTTAATGTTTATGATCTCTATTTTTTCTTTTTAATAATGTTCCTCTTTTCTGTGATTGGGACTCTGCTTTTTATAAGTATTATGTTTGAATGTTTAAACTGGCTTCATTGAGGTATAAATGACATACATAAAGTTCATCAATTTTAAGTGTACAGTTGGATGAGTTTTGACATGTGTATGCGGCTGTGGGAAACCATCACCACAGTCAAGATATGTAATATTTCCATCACCCCCCAAAATTCCTTGTCCCTTAAGCATTTAATCTCCTCCTTCTACACCTGGCCTTTGGCAAACACTCATTTGCTTTCTGTCATGATAATTTTGTTGGTTTTTAGAATTTTATATAAATTGAACCATATAAATATCCTTCTGTGTTTGGCTTTTTTTGATCTGTATTATGTTTTCAGTATTCATCTGTGTCAATTCATATTTTGGTAGTTCATTCTTTTTTTTATTATTGTGTAGTATTTCATTGTATGAATGTACCACAGTTTGTTTATCCCATCCCCACTTAATGGACATTTAGATTGCTTCTACTTTTTGGCTACAGTGAATAAAACTGCTGTGAACATTTGGGTAAATGCCTCTGAATGGGATTGCTGGGTTGTAGGCTAAGTATGTACAAAGTATGTTGAATTTTATGAGGCACTAGGCTAGAGTCTTTTGCATTTCCACCAGTAGTGTATGAGTTCCAGTTATGCTGTAACCTTGCCAAAAGTTGGTATTATCAGAATTAAAGATTTTAACAATCCTAATGGGTGTGTGATGACATCTCATTATGCTTTTTTTTTTTTTAAACATCTTTATTGGGGTATAATTGCTTTACAATGGTGTGTTAGTTTCTGCTTTATAACAAAGTGAATCAGCTATACATATACATATGTTCCCGTATGTCTTCCCTCTTGCGTCTCCCTCCCTCCCACTCTCCCCATCCCACCCTTCCTCATTATGCTTTTAATTTCCCTAATGACTAATGATGTTGACCATCTTTTCAGCCCTTATTTGTGATTCATATATCTCCATTGATAAAGTGTCTGTCTATATATCTCTTTCACATTTTAAAAATTGGGCTGTTTGTCTTTTTATTGGGTTTTATGAATTCTATACACACACACACACACAATTCTGTATATTATATATATACAGTTCTCTCTGTATAGAATTCTGTTTGTGTGTGTGTGTGTATATATATAATTATGTCTGTATACACACATTCATATATAAATATGTATATGTGTATTTGTGTGTTTTGTGACTATTTTCTCTGTCTATACTTGCCTGTTTTTGTTTGTTTTAACAATTTCTTTTGAAGAGGAAAAATTTTAAGTTTTTTTTTTTTTTTTTTTTTTTTTAACATATTTATTGGGGTATAATTGCTTTACAATGGTGTGTTTGTTTCTGCTTTATAACAAAGTGAATCAGCTATACATATACATGTGCTCCCATGTGTCTTCCCTCTTGCGTCTCCCTCCCTCCCACTCTCCCCCTCCCAACCCTCCAGGCTGTCCCAAAGCCCCGAGCTAATATCCCTGTGCCTTGCGGCTGCTTCCCCCCAGCTATCTACCTTACTACGTTTGTTAGTGTGTATATGTCCATGACTCTCTCTCGCCCTGTCAAAACTCACCCCTCCCCCTCCCAATACCCTCAAGCCCGTTCTCCAGTAGGTCTGCGCCTCTATTCCTGTCTTATCCCTAGGTTTCTTCATGACATTTTTTTCCCCTTAAATTCCATATATATGTGTTAGCATATACGGTATTTGTCTTTGTCTTTCTGACTTACTTCACTCTGTATGACAGACTCTAGGTCTATCCATCTCATTACAAATATCTCTCAATTTCATTTCGCTTTAAGGCTGAGTAATATTCCATTGTGTATATGTGCCACATCTTCTTTATCCATTCGTCCGATGATGGGCGCTTAGGTTCTTTCCATCTCCGGGCTATTGTAAATAGAGCTGCAATGAACATTTTGGTACATGACTCTTTTTGAATTTTGGTTTTCTCAGGGTATATGCCCAGTAGTGGGATTGCTGGGTCATATGGTAATTCTATTTGTAGTTTTTTAAGGAACCTCCATACTGTTCTCCATAGTGGCTGAACCAATTCACATTCCCACCAGCAGTGCAAGAGTGTCCCCTTTTCTCCACACCCTCTCCAGCATTTATTGTTTCTAGATTTTTTGATGATGGCCATTCTGACTGGTGTGAGATGATATCTCATTGTAGTTTTGATTTGCATTTCTCTAATGATTAATGATGTTGAGCATTCTTTCATGTGTTTGTTGGCATTCTGTATATCTTCTTTGGAGAAATGTCTGTTTAGGTCTTCTGCCCATTTTTGGATGGGGTTGTTTGTTTTTTTGTTATTGAGCTGCATGAGCTGCTTGTAAATTTTGGAGATTAATCCTTTGTCAGTTGCTTCATTTGCAAATGTTTTCTCCCATTCTGAGGGTTGTCTTTTGGTCTTGATTATGGTTTCCTTTGCTGTGCAAAAGCTTTGAAGTTTCATTAGGTCCCATTTGTTTATTTTTGTTTTTATTTCCATTACTCTAGGAGGTGGGTCAGAAAGGATCTTGCTGTGATTTATGTCATAGAGTGTTCTTCCTATGTTTTTCTCTAAGAGTTTGATAGTTTCTGGCCTTACATTTAGGTCTTTAATCCATTTTGAGCTTATTTTTGTGTATGGTGTTAGGGAGTGATCTAATCTCATACTTTTACACGTACCTGTCCAGTTTTCCCAGCACCATTTATTGAAGAGGCCTTGTCCCTTCCTCCACTGTACATTCCTGCCTCCTTATCAAAGATAAGGTGTCCATATGTGCGTGGGTTTATCTCTGGGCTTTCTATCCTGTTCCACTGATCTATCTTTCTGTTTTTGTGCCAGTACCATACTGTCTTGAATTACTGTTGCTTTGTAGTATAGTCTGAAGTCAGGAGCCTGATTCCTCCAGCTCCTTTTTCGTTCTCAGATTGCTTGCTATTCGGGGTCTTTGTGTTTCCATACAAATTGCGAAATTTTTTGTTCGAGTTCTGGTGAAAAATGCCAGTGGTAGTTTGATAGGGATTGCATTGAATCTGTAGATTGCTTTGGGTAGTAGAGTCATTTTCACAATGTTTGATTCTTCCCATCCAAGAACATGGTATATCTCTCCATCTATTTGTATCATCTTTAATTTCTTTCATCAGTGTCTTATAATTTTCTGCATACAGGTCTTTCGTAGTCCTTAGGTAGATTTTATTCCTAGATATTTTAGTTCTTTTTGTTGCAATGGTAAATGGAGTGGTTTTCTTGATTTCACTTTCCAGATTTTTCATCATTAGTATATGGGAATGCCAGAGAATTTCTGTGCATTAATTTTGTATCCTGCTACTTTACCAAATTCATTGATTAGCTCTAGTAGTTTTCTGGTAGCATCTTTTAGGATTCTCTATGTATAGTAAATCATGTCATCTGCAAACAGTGACAGCTTTACTTCTTCTTTTCCAATGTGGATTCCTTTTATTTCCTTTCTTCTCTGATTGCTGTGGCCTAAACTTCCAAAAACTATGTTTGAATAAGAGTGGTGAGAGTGGGCAACCTTGTCTTGTTCCTGATCTTAGTGAAATGCTTTCAGTTTTCACCATTGAGGATGATGTTTTGCTGTGGGTCTTGTCATATATGGGCCTTTATTATGTTGAGGAAAGTTCCCTCTATGCCTACTTTCTGAGGGTTTTTATCATAAATGGGTGTTGAATTTGTACAAAAAGCTTTCTCTGCATCTATTGAGATGATCATATGGTTTTTCTCCTTCATTTGTTATATGGTTTTATCACATTGATAGATTTGCGTGTATTGAAGAATCCTTGCATTCCTGGAATAAACCTCCACTTGATCATGGTGTATGATCCTTTTAATGTGCTGTTGGATTCTGTTTGCTAGTATTTTGTTGAGGATTTTTGCATCTATGTTCATCAGTGATATTGGCCTGTAGTTTCTTTCTTTGTGACATCCTTGTCTGGTTTGGTATCAAGGTGATGGTGGCCTCGTAGAAGGAATTTGGGAGTGTTCCTCCCTCTGCTATATTTTGGAAGAGTGTTTGAGAAGGATAGGTGTTAGCTCTTCTCTAGAACGTTTGATAGAATTCACCTGTGAAGCCGATCTGTCCTGGGCTTTTGTTTGTTGGAAGATTTTTAATCACAGTTTTCAATTTCAGTGCTTGTGATTGGTCCTGTTCATATTTTCTATTTTCTTCCTGATTCAGTCTTGGCAGGTTGTGCATTTCTAAGAATTTGTCCATTTCTTCCAGATTGTCCATTTTATTGGCAATAGAGTTGCTTGTAGTAATCTCTCATGATTTTTTTTATTTCTGCAGTGTCAGTTGTTATTTCTCTCCTTTCTCATTTCTAATTCTATTGATTTGAGTCTTCTCCCTTTTTTTCTTGATGAGTCTGGCTAGTGGTTTATCTATTTTGTTTATCTTCTCAAAGAACCAGCTTTTAGTTTTATTGATCTTTGCTATCGTTTCCTTCATTTCTTTTCATTTATTTCTGATCTGATTTTTATGATTTCTTTCCTTCTGCTAGCTTTGGGGCTTTTTGTTCTTCTTTCTCTAATTGCTTGAGGTGCAAGGTTAGGTTGTTTATTCGAGATGTTTCCTAGCTTCTTAAGGGTGGGCTTGTATTGCTATAAACTTCCCCCTTAGACTGCTTTTGCTGCATCCCATAGGTTTTGGGTCGTTGTTGTCTCCATTGTCATTGTTTCTAGGTATTTTTTTATTTCCTCTTTGATTTCTTCAGTGATCACTTCATTATTAAGTAGTGTATTGTTTAGCCTCCATGTGTTTGTATATTTTAACAGATCTTTTCCTGTAATTGATATCAAGTGCTCATGGCGTTGTGGTCAGAAAAGATACTTGATACAATTTCAATTTTCTTAAATTTACCAAGGCTTGATTTGTGACCCAAGATATGATCTATCCTGGAGAATGTTCCATGAGCACTTGAGAAAAATGTGTATTCTGTTGTTTTTGGATGGAGTGTCCTATAAATATCAATTAAAGTCCATCTTGTTTAATGTATCATTTAAAGCTTGTGTTTCCTTATTTATTTTCATTTTGGGATGATCTGTCCATGGGTGAAGAGTGGGTGTTAAAGTCCCCTACTATGAATGTGTTACTGTCAATTTCCCCTTTTATGGCTGTTAGTATTTGCCTTACGTATTGAGGTGCTCCTATGTTGGGTGCATAAATATTTACAATTGTTATATCTTCTTCTTGGATCGATCCCTTGATCATTATGTAGTGTCCTTCTTTATTCCTTTTAATAGTCACCTTATTTTAAAGTCTATTTTGTCTGATATGAGAATTGCTACTCCAGCTTTCTTTTGGGTTCCATTTGCATGGAATATCTTTTTCCATCCCCTTACTTTCAGTCTGTATGTGTCTCTAGTTCTGAAGTGGGTCTCTTGTAGACAGCATATATAAGGGTCTTGTTTTTGTATCCATTCAGCCAATCTGTGTCTTTGGTGGGAGCATTTAGTCCATTTACATTTAAGGTAATTATCGATATGTATGTTCCTATTCCATTTTCTATATTGTTTTGGGTTCGTTATTATAGGTCGTTTCCTTCTTTTGCAATTTCTTATCTAGAGAAGTTCCTTTAGCATTTGTTGTAAAGCTGGTTTGGTGGTGCTGAACTCTCTCAGCTTTTGCTTGTCTGTAAAGGTTTTAATTTCTCCATCAAATCTGAATGAGATCCTTGCTGGGTAGAGTAGTCTTGGTTGCAGGTTTTTCTCCTTCATCACTTTCAGGTATGTCCTGGCCACTCCCTTCTGGCTTGTAGGGTTTCTGCTGAGAGATCAGCTGTTAACCTTATGGGGATTCCTTGTGTGTTATTTGTTGTTTTTTCCTTGCTGCTTTTAAATATGCTTTCTTTGTATTTAATTTTTGATAGTTTGATTAATATGTGTCTTGGCGTATTTCTCCTTGTATTTATCCTGTATGGGACTCTCTGTGCTTCCTGGACTTGATTACTATTTCCTTTCCCATATTAGGGAAGTTTTCAACTATAATCTCTTCAAATATTTCTCAGTCCCTTTCTTTTTTCTTCTTCTTCTGGAACCCCTATAATTCGAATGTTGGTGCGTTTAATGTTGTCCCAGAGCTGCTCTGAGACTGGTCCCTCAGTTCTTTTCATTCTTTTTCTTTATTCTGCTCTGCAGTAGTTATTTCCAACTGCTTTATCTTCCAGGTCACTTATCCGTTCTTCTGCCTCAGTTATTCTGCTATTGATCCTATCTAGAGTACTTTTAATTTCATTTATTGCATTGTTCATCGTTGCTTGTTTCATCTTTAGTTCTTGTAGGTCCTTGTTAACTGTTTCTTGCATTTTGTCCATTCTACTTCCAAGATTTCGGATCATCCTTACTATCATTATTCTGAATTCTTTTTCAGGTAGATTGCCTATTTCCTCTTCATTTGTTAGGTCTGGTGGGTTTTTATCTTGCTCCTTCATCTGCTGTGTGTTTTTCTGTCTTCTCATTTTGCTTATCTTACTGTGTTTGTGGGGTCTCCTTTTTGCAGGCTGCACGTTCGTAGTTCCCGTTGTTTTTGATGTCTGTCTCCAGTGGCTAAGGTTGTTTCAGCGGGTTGTGTAGGCTTCCTGGTGGAGGGGACTAGTGCCTGTGTTGTGCTGGATGAGGCTGGATCTTGTCTCTCTAGTGGGCAGGTTCACGTCTGGTGGTGTGTTTTGGGGTGTCTGTGGCCTTGTTATGATTTTAGGCAGCCTCTCTGCTAATGGGTGGGTTTGTGTTCCTGTTTTGCTAGTTGTTTGGCATAGGTTGTCCAGCACTGTGGCTTGCTGGTCGTTGAGTGAAGCTGGGTGCTGGTGTTAAGATGGAGGTCTCTGGGAGATTTCCACCGGTTAATATTATGTGGAGCTGGGAGGTCTCTTGTTGATCAGTGTCCTGAAGTTGGCTCTCCTACCTCAGAGGCAGAGCCCTGCCTCCTGGGCTGGAGCACCAAGAGCCTTTCATCCACACGGCTCAGAATAAAAGGGAGGAAAAGTAGAGAGAATTATTAGAAGTATGAGGAAAGGAAGGAAGGAAGAAAGAAGCAAAGAAGGAAAAGAAAGGAGGGAGGGAGGGAGGAAGGAAAAGGAAGGAAGGAGGGAAAAGAAGGAGAAAAATGTAGAGAGAATTAGTAGAAGTATGAGGGAAAGAAAGAGGGAAAGGAGGAAAGGAAGGAAGGAAGAAAGAAGGAAAGAAGGGAGGGGAGGGAGGGGGAGGGAGGGAGGAAGGAAGGAAAGAAGGAGGGAAAGAAGGAGAAAATGTAGAGAGAATTAGTAGAAAGTTTGAGGAAAGAGAGAAGGAAAGGAGGAAAGGAAGGAAGGAAGAAAGAAGCAAAGAAAGAAAGAAAGGAGGGAGGGAGGGAGGAAGGAAGGAAGGTAGAAGGGAAAGAAGGAGAAAATGTAGAGAGGAATTAGTAGAAGTTTGAGGAAAGAAAGAAGGAAAGGAGGAAAGGAAGGAAGGAAGAAAAGAAGCAAAGAAGGAAAGAAAGGAGGGAAGGAGGAAAGGGAGGAAGGAAGGAGGGAAAGAAGGAAAAAAGACAGAAAGAAAGAAGATACAGTAAAAATAAAATAAAGTATAATATAGTTATTGTACTAAAAAATATTTAGAAAGAAAGAAAAAAAAAAAAAAAAAAGAACAGATAGAACCCTAGGACAAATGTTGGAAACAAAGCTATACAGAGAAAATCTTACACAGAAGCATACACATACATGTTCACAAAGAGAGGCAAAGGGGGAAAAATCATAAATCCTGCTCCCAGAGACCACCTCCTCAACCGGGGGTGATTCGCTGTCTAAAGGAGGGCAGGAAGGAAGGAAAGAAAGAAAGAACGAAGGTAAAGTACAATAAAGTTATTACAATTAAAATTAATTATTAAGAAAAAAAAAATTTTTTTTAAAAAAAAAACCATGGACGGATAGAGCCCTAGGACAAATGTTGGAAGCAAAGCTATACAGAGAAAATCTTACACAGAAGCATACACATACACGTTCACAAAGAGAGGCAAAGGGGGAAAAATCATAAATCCTGCTCCTAGAGACCACCTCCTCAACCTGGGGTGATTCGCTGTCTAAAGGAGGGAAGGAAGGAAGGAAAGAAAGAAAGAAAGAACGAAGGTAAAGTACAATAAAGTTATTACAATTAAAATTAATTATTAAGAAAAAAAAATTTTTTTTTAAAAAAACCATGGACGGATAGAGCCCTAGGACAAATGTTGGAAGCAAAGCTATACAGAGAAAATCTTACACAGAAGCATACACATATATGTTCACAAAGAGAGGCAAAGGGGGAAAAATCATAAATCCTGCTCCCAGAGACCACCCCCTCAACCTGGGGTGATTCGCTGTCTAAAGGAGGGAAGGAGGGAAGGAAAAGAAAGAAAGAAAGAACGAAGGTAAGTTCAGATAAAGTTATTACAATTAAAATTAATTATTAAAAAAAGAAAAAAATTTTTTTTTTTTTTTAAAAAAAAACCATGGACGGATAGAGCCCTAGGACAAATGGTGGAAAGCAAGAGTATACAGACAAGATCTCACACAGAAGCATACATGCACACATTCACAAAAAGAGGAAAAAGGGAAAAAAAATCACAGATCTCGCTCCTAAATTCCCCCTCTTCAATTTGGGATCACTCCCTGTCTATTCAGGTATTCCACAATGCAGGGCACAATCAAGTTGATTGTGGAGCTTCAATCCGCCGCCTCCGCGGCTGCCGGGATGAGACCTCCCCCTCTCCTCCCTGCTCTCACAGCTCACAGGAGCTCAGCTTTGTACCCGGCCCTGCCCCTGACGCACAGATCGCTGGAGGGCGTCTGTTTTTTTTGCTCAGACAGGACGGGGTTAAAGAGCCGCTGATTCGGGGCCTCCGGCTCACTCAGGCCGGGGGTTGGGGGATGGGGGAAGGAGGGGCACTGCGTGCGGGTGGGCCTGCGGCAAGCAGAGGCGCGTGACGCTGCGGCAGAGGGCTGGCGTGACGCTGCACCAGCCTGAGACCCCGCCGTGCGTACTCCCGGGGAAGCTGTCCCCGGATCCCGGGAACCCGGCAGTGGCGGCCTGCACAGGCTCCGCGGAAGAGGGGCGCGAGAGTGACCTGTGCTCACACACAGCCCCCCCTGGTGGCGGCAGCAGCAGCCCCAGCGTCTCCCGCCCGTCTCTGGGGTCCGCGGTTTCAGCCGCGGCTCGCGCCCGTCTCGGGGGCTCGCGCCCTCAGCCGCGGCTCGCGCCCGTCTCTGGGGTTCGCGCTTTTAGCCGCGGCTCGCGCCCCTTCTCTGGAGATCCTTTAAGCAGCGCTCTTAAACCCCTCTCCTCGCGCACCAGGAAACAAAGAGGGAAGAAAAAAGTCTCTTGCCTCTTCGGCCAGTGCAGGCTTTTCCCCGAACTCCCTCCCGGCTAGTCGTGGCGCCCCAACCCCTTCAGGCTATGCTCAAGCCGCCAACCCCAGTCCTCTCCCTGCACTCCGTCCAAAAACCGAAACCTGAGCCTCAGCTCCCAGCCCCTCCCGCCCCGGCGGGTGAGCAAGACAAGCCTCTTCGGGTTGGTGAGTGCCGGTCGGCACCGATCGTCTGTGCAGGAATCCTCCCCGCTTTGCCCTCCACACCCGTCGCTGTGCACCACTCCGCGGTCCCGAAGCTCCCCCCTCCGCCTCCCCGCAGTCTCCACCCGCGGAGGGGCTTCCTAGTGTGTGGAAACTTTTCCTCCTTCACAGCTCCTCCCACTGGTGCAGGTGCCGTCCTTATTCTTTTTGTCTCTGTTTTTTTCTTTTTCTTTTGCCCTACCCAGGTACGTGGGGAGTTTCTTGCCTTTTGGGGAGCTCTGAGGTCTTCTGCCAGCCTTCAGTAGGTGTTCTGTAGGAGTTGTTCCACGTGTAGATGTATTTCTGGTGTATCCGTGAGGAGGGAAGGCGATCTCCACGTCTTACTCTTCCGCCATCTTCCCGCCGACCTCTCACGTGTCTAGTTCTGCGCGTCGCGCGGACTCCCGCAGAGGCACTCGGCGAGCCTCTGGGGACTGTAGGGGACTGTAGGCCCGGCGGCGCCAAACCGGGGCTCTCCGCCCGCGCTTGGCCCCGCACCCAAGGCCAGGTGAGGACCGCTCCAGGCCTCAGCACGCAACCGCCCTTTACGGTGGGGCAGCCAGTCACCTGCCCTTCCTACCCCCAGCGGTGGGGAGAGGGCCTAAGGCGAACTAGACTCTGCACCGCAAGGGCTCCCCCGAGGTGGGCGGAGTCAGAGAGAAACCGCGGCGCCCCTTAAGTTTTGATGAAGGTCCATTTTATCAGTTTTTTCTTTATGATTCATTTTCTGTCTAAGAAATAGTTTGCATTAAATGGTCTTATTAGTTTACTAGGGAATGGAGAGAGTGATATAAGAGCCGTGAGTCTCATATTCTGATTTCTTCAAAATATACCAACACTTCATAACTTAGTGAAAGAATCTCAGTACTTACAAGCTTACTTTTTATGGCCTATGTCATTGATGAAAGTTTTTGGACTAAAAAATAGGTGTCTGGGACACAGAGAGAGACCACACTAAGCCTTATAACTACGATATTGATCCACTCAAAAAGTAAGTAATTTGAAAGAAATGAAAGAAAATAGCAGTGAAACTCAAAACTGTGTGAAGGGATGGGCAGAAAATTTGGCCTTTATAGTAAATTTAAATAGACAATACAATTTAAGAATGGGGATGATTGACAAAAACTTAGAGGAGAAGGAAAAGTGGAGGAGAATAAATTTGAATTGACGTATGTTTTGGTGGACAAAACAAAATGTGAACTTTAAAAAATATATATATTTATTTATTTATTTTTGGCTGCGTTGGGTCTTCGTTGCTGTGTGCGGGCTTTCTGTAGTTGCAGCGAATGGGGGCTACTCTTCATTGCGGTGCGTGGGCTTCTCATTGCAGTGGCTTCTCTTGTTGCGGAGCATGGGCTCCAGGTGCTCGGGCTTCAGTAGTTGTGGCATGTGGGCTCAGTAGTTGTGGCTCACGGGCTCCAGGGCACAGGCTCAGTAGTTGTGGTGCACGGGCTTAGTTGCTCCGTGGCATGTGGGATCATCCTGGACCAGGGATCGAACCCGTGTCCCCTGCATTGGCAGGCAGATTCTTAACCACGGCGCCACCAGGGAAGTCCCGAAAATGTGAACTTTTAAATAGAACCTTGGTGTATATCTTTTTCATAGTAGGTAAATTCATTTATAACCTCTTTGTTCCCACAAAACATCTGAGGCAGCTTACACAAAACACATTGATTAAAATAGTTAAAAAAAGAAAAAGGAAAGAAAGTTAGGACAAATGAACAAATCATAACTCTCAAGTGTCAGTCATAGGATTGAGCTTTGTATTTGGCTATAAGCTTTCTGGGAATAAAGGCAAAAAGGAAACCAGTCATTTACATAGAAAGGAGGGGGCTGTACCATTTTCTGAAATCCGAGACATAAGAACTGTGCTGTACCAGATGAGTAAAAATTTTTACTGATGGAGGATGTATGAGTTAATATAAAAAATTTAAATCACCAAAATGATAAAATCTTTCAGTATATTTGAGACTCTAACGTTAAACACTGTAGTAGACATAAGTAATTTGAACTCTCTTTTTTCAATTTTTATTTATTTAATTTATTGAAGTATAGCTGACATATTAGTTTTAAGTATACAACATAGTGATTTGATATTTTGAGAGATTATACATCATTCAAAGTTGTTATAAAATATTGACTGTATTCTCTGTGCTGTATATTACATCCCTGTGATTATTTATTTTATAACTGGCAGTTTGTACCTCTGAATCCCCTTCAACTAGTTTGCTCTTGCCTCTACCCATCTCCCCTTTGGTTTGTTCTCAATATCTATGAGTCTGTTTCTCTTTTGTTACATTTGTTAGTTTTGTTTTTTAGATTCCACATATAAGTGAACACATATGGTATTTGTCTTTTTCTGTCTGACTTATTTCACTAAGCATAATACTCTTCAGGTCCATCCATGTTGTTACAAGTGGCAAGGTTTCATTATTTTTTGTGGCTGAGTAATATTTCATTACATATATAGTATATACCACATCTTTATCCATTCATCTGTCATTGGGCACTTCCATATCTTGGCTATTATAAATAATGCTTCTATGAACATAGGGGTGCATATATCTTTTCTAATTACTTTTTTTGTTTTCTTTGGAAAAATACCCAGAAGTGGAATTGCTGGATCATATGGTAGTTTCATTTTTAATTTTTTGAGGAGCCTCCGTACTGTTTTCCATAGTGGCTGCACCAATTTACATTCCCACCAACAGTACCCAAGGGTTCCCTTTTCTCCACATCCTTACCAACACTTGTTATTTGTTGTATTTTTGATAATAGCCATTCTGACAGGTGTGATATGATATCTCATTGTGGTTTTGATTTGCATTTCCCTGATGATTGGTGTTGTTGAGCATCTTTTGATGTGCCTTTTGGCCATCTGTATGTCTTCTTTGGAAAAATGCCTATTCAACATATGTATATGTATAACTGAACCACTTTGCTCTACACCTGAAACTAACACAACATTGTAAATCAACTGTACTCCAATGTAAAATAAAAATCAAAGGAAAACAAAAGAAAAAAATGAAAAAAGAAAAAAGCCTATTCAGGTTCTCTGCTCATTTTTAACCAGATAATTTTTTAAACTCTTTTTTATACATCTTGGTATTTATGTACTTATCCCATCTTTCTGTTGTTCATTGAGAAGATACTGTACTCTCAGCATTGTTGCCAGGGCTTTGAAAGGATACAGAGGCACTTAATGTTGTCCCTGTAACTTGAAAGCTTAAGTTCTAGACAGAAAGGCAAATGAACAACAGGAAACACTTAGAAAATAATTACACATAAGCTCAAAGGTACTTGCTGTAAATACATTGATGTGGACTGTTACTGGATCTGGGTCTTGATGTATTTGGCTAAGTGGGAAATAAGTTGTGGGGTTGGTAGGAATTCTGCTGCTGCAAAGGTGAGGTGCACCTGGGCTTCATCCTTTCAGTTCAGTTCAGAGCCCAAACAACATTGGACTGGACAATCAGAGGCCACTTTCATACCCTCTGCAAAGGATAATCACAACTGATACCCATTAAAGAACATGAATATTAACATGAATATTTTTATGACAGTTGAGAAACATAGATTGAAAAGATGAGATGGTTCTTTTTCATCTTTAAACTCTCAGTGTTTACCATATTACTTTGTGTATTATAAAGACTTAATAAACGTTTATTGAATGAATGACTAAAAAGAAAAATGGGGAGAGAGGTGTTCTATAACCATTTGTAAGAGAAGTAAAATATTAATCGATAAAAATAGAAACCTTTTTAAAGAGTTTTATAGAAAGGATTGGATGATGAGAGCTGTTAATTTTTCTAATACAGTTATGGTGACAACTTGTCAGTATTGTGTTTGTTAGAATCTAGTTTATCTGTGGGACTTAAGTGAAACAATACTAATTTATAGAAGTTGTATGTACTTACAAAATAATCCCATGTGTGAAGTCACTTGTCACTAACCTGGCAAAGAAGCCACAGATTTCGAATAGCTGAATGTAGTTGCAGGTGAAGCATTGCTCCTTAATTATCAGAGTTCTTTTCTTACCTTCTTTATTACCAGTCAACTTGCTGGGCTGTTAAATATTTGATATTTCTGGCACCTAGTATAGTGTCCAACAGCATATATGCAGTGTGTAAACAAATGTTTCTTAAGTGCTTTCTACATATGGGATGTGGAGTAGAAGTGGTTTAAGACAGGATTCATTTTTTTCTAATTTATTTTTTAAAAAATTTATTTTACTGAAGTATAGTTGATTTACAATGTTGCATTAATTTCTACTATACAGCAAAGTGATTCAGTTACACATATATATACATTCTTTTTCATATTCTTTTCCATTTTGGTTTATCATAAGATTGAATATAATTCCCTGTGCTATACAGTAGGACCTCGTTTATCCATTCTATGTGTAATAGTTTGCATCTGCTAATTCCAAATTCCCAGTCTCCCCACCCGCTTTGGCAACCACAAGTCTGTTCTCTATGTAAAACAGGATTCTTGATACAAGTAGCTTATGTACTCTTCCAGTTGACATGAATAGATACACAAATAACAATTAGTATAGCATTGTAAAAACATAATTCAACAGCTATGCCAGTTTGGAGAAGGAAAGGGATCTCTAATTTGTTAAAGGAAACACTGATTAATCTTTAAAACAAAGATAGAAATTCATTAATTTATTCAGTCACTTTTTACTGGTTAAAGAAAGAAAAGGAAGCATGCATCTTTTTGCACTTCTTTTGACAAGTATGTGTGCAGCCATCTAACACCTTGCTAATCTGTTTGAACACAAAAATTGTAAATCATTGTTTTAACAGGAAGTTAGCCTTTTGCAAATAGGTGAATATTTATAGCCAGAAGGTTGCTACAAGGCAGCTCTTATAGTGTCAAATAAATGCTAAAAAATCCTTCACCAAAGAATAGGAGGTATTTATAAATAAGAAGGCTTAAAAATGTCCATATACAAATGCCATAATAGTAAGATTGAATGGAGAAGATAACTGGGCAGAAGACCACATTTACACTAGACAAAATGTAGGGGAAATTTTAGGGAGGAAACTCATGTAGGGAAAATTTCTATTAGTCAAAGGGGATTTTAGGTAAGAAATCTAGGTCTAAATTAAAAAGATAAGGATGAATTTAGAGGGAGGATAAGGACTGAACCTTGGGATAGTAATGGGATAAGGTCATGTTACCTACACTTTTAAAATAATTAATTAATTAATTAATTAATTATTGTCTGTGTTGGGTCTTCATTGCTGCGTGCAGGCTTTCTCTAGTTGTGACGAGTAGGGGCTACTCTTCGTTGTGGTGCACGGGCTTCTCATTGCGGTGGCTTCTCTTGTTGCTGTAGGTGCGTGGGCTTCAGTAGTTGCAGCACACGGGCTCAGTAGTTGTGGCTCATGGGCTCTAGAGTGCAGGCTCAGTAGTTGTGGTGCATGGGCTTAGTTGCTCCGCGGCATGTGGGATCATCCAGGACCAGGGCTCGAACCCGTGTCCCCTGCATTGGCAGGCAGATTCTTAGCCACTGCACCACCAGGGAAGTCCCTCCTATACTTTTATATTCTTACTGATTCATTAATATTTCATGATTGCCACCTCAATCCACAGTCTGTAAAGAGCAACTTAGGAAGTATTTTTCGTACTTAAGTTTGCCTAGTTGTCAGAAAAGAGATAACTTATTTGCTTGCCAAACCTGTTTTTTTTCCCATGTATCTACTCATACTCACATGTACAAGTGATGAGGATGATGGGGAGCCAGTTGTAGGTCTCCTTCCTTCTGAGGATGTGCCTTAGGGCACTGAGATGAATTATTCTGGAGCACATTTTCCACAGTGCTTTCTGTATTTGTACACAGTTTACTTCTCTGAGATGTTCAGTTTCCCAAAGAATTAAATATTTGATATGAATTTTATATGCACATGAGTTGGTGGAGGTGGCACAAGGTGGGCTTTGACGTGGGAGAATTTGTGAGGACATGGGTGCAATATTCAGGTTTGAAGTTCTGAGAACCCAGAATGGATAGAAGGAGAGGGGGGAGTGTGAGCCACGTGCCCTTGAGCTTGGCCGTTGATGGGGAAAGGCTGGCCCAGGAGGACAGGGCAAGGAGAGTGTGGGGAGTTGCCATCAAAGTCTAGTGTCCAGAGGGTACATAGCACTCAGACTTACTCCAGACTGATGTCAGTGTCCAGGATGGTTCACTGGTGTATGGGATACAACAACATGAGTGTCTTCTTACTGCCAATGCTGCCAGGTCTGTGGTGACATTGATACAGTTTTGGGTGGTCTCCTTGTGTGGAGGAGGAAGTAGCTATGGCTGGGGGAGTGGGTGTTGGTCTCAGGAGCAAGGGGTGGTCTCTCCGGGCCTGGTGACTGGCAGTACCCAGGCAGGGAATTTGGGCTCCAGCCAAGCAATCTGGGCCCCAGAGTGGGTCCCATTCCAGCAAGTACATTGAGGTGAGCTCACCCCAGTCTGGCAGGGTCTTCGACAGAACCCTTGTGGGCCTGGAGGCAGGGGCAGGAAGGACAGGTGGGATATAGTAGTATTTGCGTTTATATTTAACCTCACCTTTTGAATAGTCTTTTTATATTTGGGCAAGTTTTCCCAATATAGATCTAGCCTTGCTAATGTAGGAGTCAGTCTTGCCAATATGGAAAGCTGTACTCAAATTTTCATCCTCTTTTGTAGCCAGATTTATAGGCATATGACTTAGACTTAACCTGTTAGACTCACTTCCAATGAGACTTCGGTTAGAACTGAAGAAGCAGATTCTGCAGAGAGCTTCCACTTGTGCTGGTGGAGGTGGGGGGTGGCAGCAGGGACTTCCCAGTGATTGATTGCAGTGTTGGCCATTTTCTAATCACTCCTGTATTGTGACATGGTTGGGACTTTGTTCCTGGAAGCTTAACTTTGACCGTATTTCTTCATCTTCCCAATAATTTTGTGAGATGCCCAGTAATCTCTTAAACTCCTTTTCTGCTAATCAGCCAGGGTCAGCTTCTTTTGTGTTCAACTAAGGGCCATGGCTGGGCCTGGCTTACCTAGGAGATAAGGCTGCAAATGAAGACAAGGCTTCATCAGAGTCCACCTAGTAACTGGCTGCAGCTGAGTGTGTGGGGTCAGCCAGTCAGTACCTGCTGCTGAGTAGGAGTGAAGCTGGCTAGGGATTAACTTCCACATCCACCAGGACTCATTTCAGATTGCTTTTTGGGGGTGAGTTGGAACAGAAATGGAAAACAACTGTGTTGATAATTGGTCTGTTTGGCTATTGAGTGTATGGAACAGTGATTTTAGTTTTGGATATGTTTAGTTTGAGGTTCCAATAGAATTACTCATTTTTGGAGATATCTGGCATGTAACTGGAAATGCAGTTCTAACATTCAGAAAAGCGATAGGTGATAGAAGTGATTTATTCAACTCACGGTTCTTTCAAGGCTCTGTTGAAGTTGGATGAGAGCAGCATGGAATGAGGAGAGGAGGGTTGAGGGCAGGCCTTGGGGAGTGTTCATACTTGTGGGGAAGATTGGGGAAAGAGAGCATGAAGAAGCCTGGAAAGAAGTGTTCTGGAAGGATGGAAGGGAGCTCAGTGGGTATGCTGTTGGGAAGCTGAAGGGAGGTAGAGAGCTCCCAGGAGCAGGTAGGAACCAGCTCCTACGAAGGGCGTAAAGACAGAGGAGAGGCCTTCGGTATTTTTGTGACTTTGGAGAAAGTCATGGAAAATAGAGTAAAACCTTACAGTAGCAGAGCGAAGGACTGAGGTAATATCTGGAACAATAGAGGTTAAGTGGAGATTCTGGTCAGATATTGTTAGACAGATTTGGAATCTAAATCATAAAATAAACTATGAAACTAGGGAACAACCCATATCTTTGTCCTTAACTGTTTTTTATCAGGTTTTTTTTTTAATCAGGTTATTAGTAAGTTCATCTGAGTCATTGCACCAATGTATCATATCCTTTTGTTTGAATGAGACAACAGCTCTCTAGTGCAGAAAATTTGGGAAAATATTCTGCTTTACGATTTTAGTGTTCATTAAACATTATTATGTAAGCTGTAAACAAATGTTAGAGAACTTAAATGTTTGTGACACTGTGTTTTTATCATGAATGTTAGGTGTTCTCTTGTATTACAGTGATCATTGTTAATAGTTTGACCTCGCTGTATATTTCTGCCAGACTATTCAATGATAGCTATTTGCATTCTGTCTTTTCTTCCTTTTTTTTTGGTGATATGCGGGCCTCTCACTGCTGTGGCCTCTCCCGTTGCAGAGCACAAGGCCGCACGCGCAGGCTTAGCGGCCATGGCTTACAGGCCCAGCCGCTCCGCGGCATGTGGGATCTTCCCAGACTGGGGCACGAACCCATGTCCCCTGCATTGGCAGGCGGACTCTCAACCACTGTGCCACCAGGGAAGCCCTTTTCTTCCTTTCATTCTAGTTTTTCCCCATCCTCATGAACAGTGACTTCATTGTTATTGAATGAGAGGCTTGACTGCTGTGGTTGGTTAGAACCTCTGCGGTTCAAGATTTTCATTTTTTCTGCATTTTGAAGTGCTGTCTTTTTATATTTTCATTTTCTCTATTTTAAAGAGCTGTCGCTTTATGTTTGATATTCTGATAGAATTATCTACTGAAAACGAAAGTCTGTGCTCCTTGAATTCTGGATTCAAAATAATCATCTAGAATAGATATGATACTAGAGCAAGATGAAAGATGCCAAGATGCCAAACTTCACTTACAAAGGTTTATTATCAACAAGACTGGATCTTGATTTGTACCAGTCTTAAAAATGTATCTTGCATTGTAATTTGAGCTACGGTATTTCATCAGACATACAGTTTAAATTTATAGGATCCTATTTTTTTGCCTTAATTTATGTCATCAAATAGAAGACACTAAATTCAAAAAGTGTTTCTTAAAATAAAGATATATTTATATGTTCTGTCATTATTTTTGTGCAGAGTGTTTTAAAATGAATTGTTCTTAATTTGTGGAAGATGATCTGAATATAATTACGTATCATAGAACTTTAAGGATTCTTCAGTGGTCGTCTAGTTCAGAATCTAAACCCTCCTATAAATTATTCCTTTATGTACATGAAAGCTTAAAGTATCTTTTAGTTATTGGTTTTGTCAGTGACCTGATCCTAGGCAGCATACATGGTGGTAGAGTTAACTCCTGCCCCGTCCCCAAGATGAAGGAGGTGAGGCCCGGCAAGGCTGAGTTGCACCTGGGTGGCATCTGGTGAAGAATGGAGGTCTGCTAGGGATTTTGAATTCCTACCCTGATATCTGTCTTGTTTTAATAAACTATTCTGACAGAGATGTTTATAAGATAATTCATATGTCTAAAAATTAAATATTTTTAAAATGTTTTTTGTCAGTAGCTGTATTGAGTTTGCTAACTACTGAAATACAGGATTTTTTTTTTTTTTTTTGCGGTACGCGGGCCTCTCACTATTGTGGCCTCTCCCGTTGTGGAGCACAGGCTCCAGACGTGCAGGCTCAGCGGCCATGGCTCACAGGCCCAGCCGCTCTGCGGCATGTGGGATCTTCCCGGACCGGGGCACGAACCCGTGTCCCCTGCATCGGCAGGCGGACTCTCAACCACTGCGCCACCAGGGAAGCCTCCAGAATTTTACTTAGACACCAAGTTGCTATACAAAAAAAAACCCCACCAAACTTTTAAATCATTTTATTAGAACTCATATGTCAGAATTCAGTGGCAGTAATACCATTTACATTTTTTCTTGATGGGATTTCCCTGTAGTGTATTGCTAGTCTACAAATGACAGCGTTTTATGCTAAACAGGTTTTTTTTCTAGATGCAGCAGAGCTCTGTTTACACTGTGACCTTTCAGAATAAATTGGCAAGCATGTCAAAGCTAAGAAGTGTTGGAAAAACAGTTTCTTGGCAGTGAATCTTTGGGATGCTCCATTTACTTGAAATTTTAAGCAATGAGCTAAAGGACCATGTTGAAGCATGAATGTTGCAAAATGATGATTAATGAGGAGCTTGTCACTTGGGATTCACTTCATGTCCTGTTTACAGTGTTAGCCCAGAGTTACTCCTTGTAACACAAATGGATGATTTTTATAACATGAACACACAAGGTTAGTATAGTAAGGTAGTAATTAAGCAACACAATAAAAGCCTCATGTCCTTTGCCTTTTTCACTTTGAAGTTGACTTGTTAGCCTATCAGAAAGCTTATTTTCATTTCTTCATTAGTGTTGTACCGAGGTTTTGAGGTATTCTGACAATTTATATTTATTATATATATGTATATATATATTTTTTTTGTCTGAGAAGTTCTAGGTTTAGGAACATATTTTAATAGACTTTTATGTATTTTCACATAGTTCATCATTGTTCAAATAAGCATGTTTATAAACTTCATTTTAGGCCAGTGAGCTGAGAAATGCTGCAGTTGATAATATATAAAATTAAGCAGGATCAATATGTTGATGGTTAACATGGAAGAAATCTAAAAGGCCCCAGTGCCAAATATGAGACAACACAAACTTTACATTAGACCCTGTTGTCCTGAATGGGGTTGAGGGTAGGAACCTTGACATTTGGAACAATGTGAATGTAGTGGGTGAGGCTGTGGTGAAGTCGGGAAACCTGAGGGCAGCAGAATTGGGTCTGGTAAGATATCCACAGTCACTGGGCTGTAGGATTTAAGTTAAAGATATAGGGCCTAAGTCCTTTTGAGATAATTATGGTGAAGGAGCAAACTGAGCTTGGTACGTGCAAAGCCAGGGGAAGCTTCACGTTGCCTGAATGAACAGTTTAGTGCTGAAGGACCAGGGCTGTCGTGGAGTAGCTCCTGGAGCAGTGCTCACTGTGGGGAAGGGTGCAGGTTAGTTCAGTAATGGTCCCACAAGCCAGTCAGTCAACCGGTTAGTGCAGGAGCTTGAAGAGTCTGTGTCTGAAGGTGGACTTAGACATTTTGGCTCTGTTTGGAGGTCCTTCTTGTGTGTGCCTGTGTGTGTGTGTGCCGTAGGCATGCCTGTGGGTGCACATGGGGGTGTGTGTGTATCCCACAAAGTTTGGGCTTGATTGAAGCCCCATCAGTTCTATTCAAACTATGTACTGAGCATTTGCTTTTTAATACCTTATTTCCTAGGAGTAGCATTCTTGTGTTTTGACTTTGGGCTGACCAGAAATCTTTGTCTATGGGGCCAGCTGTGGGTGGATGGATGCAGAGGTAGAGATGGGTGTGTTTTAGCCAGCATGGATTGTGAAAAAGCACATTTATTTCAGTAAATTACGAGAAAAACAAAACAAACAAAACATGGATTTAATTTAAACATTAGATACTTCCAGAAAGTAGAGATTCTTTTCACTGTTTATTTACTCAGGTTAGCTCTCTGGAGTTTAACTAAAAGACCAACACAAATCAAATACTTGTTTGTCACAAAGACGTCTTACAGTGAGTGCTTGAAGTAATATACCTTATTAATGTAAGGATAGTAAAAGTTTTTTAAGCTGCATCAAAGGAGAGATTAAACAAAATTGAAAGTCTGGCCAGAGAAAAACAACCGGATTTTATATATTTAGTTAATTATACGAGAACAGATGCAAAAGTTATGAGCAATTGCCTGACTCCAGAAGATAACCTGAGAAAGTGCTAAAATAAAGGTATTTAAACTTGTAAAGTAATTGGTAAATAGCAGATCAAGGGTAGAGATCTTTGCAATAGCTTCACTAAAAGACTCTATCAAATTTGGGAAACTCTTATATTAAGGAGATTAAATTACCATTAAATCAAAGAAATGCTTACACAGTAATTCTGGTCTATAATTTAAGGGGCTCTTATTTATGCAGAATAATACGTTAAAAAAACTATCAAGTTGGATAATTCAAATTAGAAGAGATTGGAACGTGCATTTCTCACTTAAGTTACTTCACCTGATGCTACAATACTTTTTTCATCAGCAGTTTTTATGAAAAAGTTATTATTAATCTTGATGCAGACAGTATAATTTGAGACAACTAAACTATATTATTATGAAATGAGCTAACAGGAGTCTTTTTGGATCTTTTATATATTTACAAACAAATGCTATTCAGATAACTAATAAAAAACGCTTGAATGGTGTTCCCTCAAGTACGAGGTAGAGGAATAATGAATGAATGAATGAATGAACGGACAAACAGACATACATAAAACATTTTTTTCTTGGTTAAGTAGGTAACTATAGAATAATACTTAGGAATAGTTTTGACTTTTCAAACTTTTCTGACATAAAGTATGTACTGTATCTAGTTGTTTTGGTCTGATTGTATATTTAAATTATATTTTTATTTCCTTTCCTTTTTGAGCAAATAATATTTATTCATTTGATTTGGATTCTAAACACATTTTTTTCATGGAATTATTTTAAATGTTTCATCGTGTGGTCTAATTTATAATAACATTAGACATTTGCCTCAAAAGACTGGAAATCTCCTTCGAGCATGTGAAACATGTGGTCAACATAAGTTTAATGGTCTCTTTAAAGACCAGATAATTCTCAGAAGCTAGAAGTTGTTAATAGTCTGGGTAACGATGAGGGTCATTTAGGAATACAACTCCAAGGTACTTTCAGGAGGCCAAGGATCGGACGGACAGTGGCAGAAACAATAGTAAATCATGCTTTTCAAAAATAGTGTACCTTCTTATTAATTCATTTTCTCTCCAGTGGTCAGTTGAAGTGTTTTAAAATAGATGGAAATTCAGAATGACAGGGTCTTTTAGTCAAATATAAACCTTCTTGTGCCCAGAATGGACTCTGTACCTAGGCTTCAGAGTCAGATATCAGTTTTATGTTATGAAGGAGTTTTAAAACTTATGTACTGTAGACAGCTGAGTCAGCACTTCTTTTCACACAAACATTAAAATTCAAGTATGAGGTTTGAAGATATGTAAAGTAGCTCATGTAGTAATTACTAGGATATAATTTACATATAATGAAAGTCATACATTTAAACTATACAAGTCTCTAACATTTGGCAAAAGTATACACTATGTAACTACTACCCTAAACACGGTATAGAACATTTCCATCTTCCCAGAAAGTGCCCTTGTGCTCTTTGTAGTAATTCTTTCCAGTTCTCTGCCACAAGCAACCACTGATTTTGAATGTTATTGATTAATTTTACCTATTTTAGGATTTTATATGCGTCGGGTCATATAGTATGTATCCTTTTGTGTCTCATTACTTTTGCTCAGCAGGATGCTTCTATGGTTCATCATTTGTTGTGTTTTATTCCTCTTTATTGCTGAGTAATATTCCATCATGTGAATATACTGAAATGGGGAAAGGATTTGAACAGGCATTTTACAAAGACATATATATTAATGGCCTATAAGTATGTGAAAAAGATCCTCAGCATCATGTGTCATACAAGGAAGTGGAAATTAAAGCCAAAGTGAGAAACAACCGCACACCCTCTAGAATGGCTAAAATTAAAAAAACGTTCACGCCAAGTATTGGTGATCAAATTGTATTCTCATGCATTCCTTTTGGGGGTGTAGAATGGTGCAGCTACTTTGCAAAGTAACTTGGCAGTTTCTTATAAAGCTAAACATACACTTACCGAATGATGCTGCAATCTCACTCCTAGATATTTACCCAAAAGAAAGCAAGCCATATCTGTACATAGTCTTGTTCATGAATATTCATAGCAGTTTTATACATAATATTGATAGCTCCAAACTAGAAACAACCCAAATGTCTACCAACAAGTCAGTAGATCAATACATTCTGATACAGATTTGCTTTTGTTTTTGTACCTGAGGTTTATCCTTGGCTAACTTAAAAATGTGTAAAATTTTCAGAAATGTAATACTGCAAGATTCTTGAAAAAAAAATAGCCAGGTCTTTGTTATGTCAAAAACTACAATAGAATCCTATTTCATTTCATTCCTAACATAGTATAAAACAGTGGCTCTCTGCATTGTGTATGTGACCTATAGTAAGCTGGAGAACCTCATTGAAATTGTGGCTCAGCCATGTTCTGTCTATCTGAAAAGAGTTCCCTTCTCATGGGTTAGAACTGAATCATCTACAAAATGAGATGGACTTCTGTATCCCTGGCACAAATTGGCTTAAATAATGAAGTAGTTTGTTTTGCTTCCTCTCAGATTCTTTCAGTCTTAATTTTGTTACAAGCTTTATTTTCCACATTTCATAAGTATTCAAGATGATTTGGGGAATGGGTATGTCAAGAACTGTTAGATTGCTTTAAACCAAAAACTTTTCAATTGTATTTTAACTTATCAATTCTTAGCCTTACTGAATTTATATCACTGTTGTCTGTATTGCAGTCATAATCATTTTTGTGTTTGTGGTTTATTTATAAATGAAATTAAGCTGTATTGTATGAATTCTTAAGGATGATGAATTAAGAGCCGTATTAGGACTACTTACTCAAATGGTAGAAAATTGTAAGATCAGAAGTCAGAATTCCTGAATCTTTTACATATGGTTTGTGTATTGTAATGCTGCTTTTTCTTGAAATAAGAATACTATAAATTTGAACCTCATAAATGAAACTTTGCAGATTAACTGCAAATTTCAAGCTGTTTCAATTAATTTAAATTTGTATGGAAAACTCAAATAGTGATTGTTTCTTAAGGGGACTCAGAGTTCTGTGGCTACATCTAGACAGTAGAGAAGCTAGATTAAAAACTAACTTTAAAAAAGCCACTTATTAAGTATGTGGCTTAATTTTAGACAATTGGAATTGATATACATTTTTTAAAATCAAGGATTATTTATACCCTGGAAGTGGTTTTCTTAAAAAATTATACACACAACAGATGTGTTAAATTTGTCATTGTCATATTGCTGACATGTAATCAATTACTCTCCAGTAATTGAATATGAATCAATACCAAGACTTAAAGTTGTTTACTTTCCCTCTCTACCTTGCTTCATTGTTTCTAAAATTAAATCTAGGGAGAATAAAATTAACAAACAGAAATTGGTGTGAAATTGGTCTTAAAATCCTGGACTATATATTTCAAGGTAAATTAATCGAGTCCTCATGTAAAGGTATTTTGAAGAAAGAAATAATAAAACCATTAATAATTTTTGCCTAAAACATTGATTCTCAAATTTTTTCTACTAGGGCTCCCTCTCCAGGTTTTCTCAGCCCCTTGACAGCATACCCATACTACTGTGGTGGGACTCGAGTGTTTGGGGTGCGGGGTGCAGCCTGATGTCACAGTTGTTTCTTTTGGGGTGTGTGGAGGGAGGGCATGAACTTGGCAGTACAGCCTCTGAGCATGGTTCTCCAGGCTCTCCCCCTGAGAGTCCAGTAGCTATGAATATTTACTTTTAAACTTTTTATTTAGGAATGGTTTTAGACCCATAAAAGTTGCAAAAATAGTGTAGAGAGTTTCTGCTGTACTCCTCACTTAACTGTCCCCAAAGATAACACCTGACCTAACCACAGTACTATTATCAACTAAACTACAGACCTTTTTTCAGATTTCGCTGGTTTTTACATGTACTCTTTGTATGTGTGTATGTTTGTGTTCTGTGAAGTTTTACCACATGCATTGATACTTGTAACCACTGCAGTCAGGATGCAGAACTTTTCCAACAGGCTTAAGAAATTTTCTCATGCTACTCCTTGATAGTAATACCCTTCCTCCAACCCTGGCAACCACTGATATGTTCTCTATCACTACAATTTTGTCATATGGGGAATGTTATATAAATGGAAGCATACCATTGTAGGCTTTATTGTGTCTCCCCAGAATTCACATGTTGAAACCCTAGCACTCAGTACCTTGGGATGTGACTGTTTTTGGATACAGGGCCGTTAAAGGGGTGACTGCGTTAAAGTGAGACTGTTTGGATGGGCCCTAATCCGATCTGACCGTTGTCCTTATAAGAAGAGAAAATTTGGGCACACAAAGACACACCTGGGGTGCATGCACGCAGAGAAAAGACCCTGTGAAGACAGAGAGGGCAGGCGGCCAGCAGAGGCCTCAGAACCAGCCCTGCTAACCTTGATCTTGAGTTTTTAGTCTCCAGAACTGTGAGAAAATTGATTTCTGTTGTTTAAGCCACTCAGTCTGTGGTAGTTTTTTATAGCATTCATAGAAAAACTAATATAGACAGAGTCTATAACCTTTTAAGATTTTTAAAAATTCAACGTAATTCTCCATTTACTAGTTTATCAGCTGTTCTCTCCTTTAATTGCTGAGTAGAATTCCACTGTGTGGATGTTCCACAGCTTATTTATACACTCACTTGTTCAAGGACATTTGGGTTGCTTCTAGTTTTTGGCCTTTCTGAATAGAGCTGCTGTGAATACTCATGTATAGGTTTTTGGGAGAATGTATGTGTTTATTTCTCTTAACACACGGGAATAAGATTCTTGGGTCATGTGGTAAGTGTATGTTTAACTTTATAAGAAACTGCCTAGCACGTTTCCAGAGTAGCTCAACCATTTTGCATTTCCACTGGCAATGTGTGAGAGTCCAGTTGCTCTGCATTCTTAGCAGCACTTGGTATTGGCAGTATTTTTTATCATTGCCATTCTATTGGATGTGTACTTGTTTCTCATCATGGCTTTAATCTGCCTTTCTGTAATGGCTAATGACGTTTAGTATCTTTTCAGTTACTTGCCATCACTGTCTTCTTTGGTGAATAAGTTGTTTTTGATTTTAGTTCACACATAGAGCATTGCAAGCCTGGAGTCAGGGCCAGAAAGTTGACCTTGAGGATGGGGATGGAGATCATTTGGCATTAGGGGATGTGGGGAACTCTAGAGGCTGGTGAGTTGTTAGTTCAGCCACAATGAAGTAGCCCTTTGAATTGAGTTCTGCACTTCGGGTCTGTCCTTGGTGCTGTGCTTTGTGTTGTGCTAAGACAACTTAGTGCTTGAAGAAGAAATCCATCTCGCTGGAGACTGTTAAAGTGCATGAATGTTATTCATGAAGGTAATCGGAGAGCTGATTCTACCCCTTCACCCATTTGCTGGTAGAGTTATACGGGTTAGTTAGTAAGTAGCTGGGAAACTAGACTAGAGTCCTGAAGACACTGGATTGAAGTCTGAGTCTATAAATAAGTAGTAGTAAAACCAAAGCAATTTTATATGAACTGTTAGCTTTTGACGTGAGTTTCTCACATCTTGAAAAGCTCCTATTGAGAGAAGCAAGTTAGACTAAAGGAGTAATACATGTAATTAAATCCCGTAATGTAGTTTTTGAAGATTATTTGGATAATGAATAATTTAAAAATGTATCCTCTGTTGACTTCAGGCATTTTCTTCAAATAAGCGTAGCCTAGCTTTAATGGGACTGGTTGCAGAATCAAAACAGAAAAGCTTTTGCATGTTTTGAAGATAAACTGTTTCAAATCAGACCACTTTCTCACATAGTATTCATAATGTTATGGATTTTGTAGATGGCAGTTTTAGGGACAGGTTTCAGAGTGAATGCTCCTGTGTGTGCACACACACATAACCACATGCAAATGCACACGTGCAAATGTAGGTACACACAGAGGCAGCCTTCCTTCGGCCCCTTCACCTCCCTGTCCTCTGGATTGGATGCTTCTCTTCCTCGCCCCGGCTCCCTTCTCTAATGTGTCCAGGTGGAAACTGGTCAGTTACTGTGCTTGTACCTGCGGTGCTGTGGGCCACACTTGGAGAAGCATTCACAGAGCCAGACCATCCTTCTCCACTTCATACAGCAACCATGAGCCACTGCTCACAGGCTGAATGTGCTTCCTGGGGCTCTGCCTGTTTAAGTCATTAGTGAGTAGACTGTCTTGACATACACTGTTACAGAAAACTTGAGCTGTTTGTTTTGAGAGAGAAGCCTAGTATTTGATCACTGTGCATTTAATGATGTTTTCATATAAAAGCTGCTGAGTGTGTGTTGGTCTTGTGACCCAGACCTGGCTGTAATAGCTGCGTTTTGCTCCTCTCAACACTCTCCTTCCACTTTTGAGCATAACATGGGCGCTTTCTTTTAAGTCAAGATTAAAAAATATGTGTGTGTGTGTGTGTGTAGGTTTTTATTTCTATGTCTATTTTGGACCTGAAATAATAGAATTGTATGAGTAGTTGTGGCTGAAAAGCAGCAAGACTGAAGCATCTTTGTAGATGTGGGTTTACCGTAGGAACTGTAAGATATTAAAACATTTATTTTCTCCCTTAATATGGATATAGCCTATTCCAAGTAATATGTTATCACCAACTTAGCCTTTGTAAAGTTAAGTAAGATGAATGGAATACTGGCATTTGGGATTTCTTTTTTGTGTTCATCTACTTTTGGCGTAAATGAACTTGAAAGTATGAGAAATGAGAAAAGCTTACATTTTGAGTGGTAGATTATACAGTTGCTTTCATGAAAGAAATTTTCTTAGATTCTAGTAAAAATACAGCTTTTCCTAAATTCTTCTACCATTAAGTGCCTGCTGACTCAGGGGTTGGCACACTATGGGGCCACAGACCAAATATAGCCAGCTGCTTATTTTTGTAAATAAAGTTTTATTGGAACACAGCCATGCCCATTTGTTATGTATTGTCTGTGGCTCTGGTGGCAGAATTTGAATAGTGACAGAGATCGTGTGGGCTTCAAAGACTAAATTATTTGCTATCAGACTGCTGACCCCAGTGCTAAATGATAGCACAAAAAATGCATATAAATGTTTGTTTTATTTTAAATTGTGTTGAAAGACTAGAACTCTTTTCTGGTTAAAAAGTTAAGCTGTCACTTACACTGAAGGGAGCAGGGCACATATGTTGGCAACTTTGGGGATCCTTTCTTTACCTTAACTAGTGATTATGTATAACCTTAAACAGCTGGAAGTTTTAATCATTGAATAAATGTGACAGACCAGTGTCTTTTAAGATGTTAACAGTTAAATTATACAAGACCCTCAGAGCAGGTGGTTGGAACCATTTATTTTCACATTTTATTTTTCTTGCTCCACAGTTTATAGCAAATTATCTTATGTTTTATGATTTGGAAATAAATTTTTGCCCTCAAAATTTTTTTTTATTTTTTAAAGACTTATTTATTATATATTTATTTAATTTATTCATTTTTGGCTCCATCGGGTCCTAGGTGTGGCATGCAGGATCCTCGTTGAGGCACGTGGGATCTTCCGCTGTGGCTCATGGGCTTCTCTCTAGTTGTAGCATGCTAGTTTTCTCTTTAGCTGTGGCATGCGGGTTTTCTCTTCTCTAGTTGTGGCGCGCAGGCTCCAGGGTGCACGAGCTCAGTAGTTGTGGAGGGCGGGCTTAGTTGCCCTGCAGCATGTGGGATTTTAGTTCCCTGACCAGGGATCAAACCCGCGTCCCCTGCACTGTAAGGCGAACTCTTTACCACTGAACCACCAGGGAAGTCACTGGAAATCAATTTTTAATTTTTCCCTTACAGCCTGAGTGAGCCTGTTTTGTGGCATATCTGGAGAGACGGGTTTGAATCCTGCTTTTTCCGCTTAATAGTTGTGTGGGCAAGTAACTTCTCTGTGCTCCCTTGTAAAATGGGGACAGCAGTAAGACCTACCTCATAGGGTTGTTGGTTTCATACATGTAAAGCACGTAGTACAGTGCCTTGCATATTATAAGTGCTTACTGTATGTTGTTGTCAGTATGGTTTGCTTTTATAGTACTTTATTGAAGCTTCTCCAGTCACAAGGGGGCAGTCTCTGTTATTGAAAGCAGTGTGTTTGGATGAAGGTAAAGCAATCAGGAATTTTCCCTGAACCCTTAGCTCTTTCTGTAACAACAGTAACTGTCAAATGATGCCATTCCTATGAGTTATCAGAGTTGAAAACCAACGAAGCACCTGCATTTCTGAAGTAACATGAAGATTATCCATACAGTACAATCAAATTTAATTATTGAGTGGCAGATTAATTGAGGCAAATGCTTCTTTTAAACACTTGATTTAATTTTTCTTTCTGTTGTCTGCTTTCTGCCATTTATATATTTTTCTCTACAGCTTGAGCTTCTGAAAGTGTGGTGTGCCTTTTAATATGTCAAATTCCTGGGTCTCTGCTCTGACCTTACTGAATCAAGATCGCTTGGGATGGGCCCCAGGTGATTCTTATGCACACTGAAGTCTGCAACCAGATCTGGGGACAAAGTGATTTGAGATGCAAACGATTGAGTTCTCTTTTCTAGTATTTTTGGCGTGAGGCTGCACTCTGGAGGAGAATGAATTTCTGTCAGTGTCTTAGGATTTGCTGAGCTTTGCACAGGGCCTGTGGAGGAAGGCCATCCAGGAGGCCATGGGGTCTGAACTGTGGACCGTTCTTCCTCTTTCTTGCTGTCCTGGCCTGGGACTCCCTCCAGTCCCTTGGATTACTCCTTCCCTTTGACCTCCAGATAAACTGTGCTTGCACTGAGCTGACCCTGTTAGGACAGCCTGATAATTTCTAGGGAACTTTGGAGACTAAGCAGAAAACAGATACTTAAAGGAAGAGACAAACATTGTGAAATGTGGGCTTCTGCTTCTAAGAATTCTAAAGAAGGATGTGAGGAACCTTTGGAGTCTCGGCTCCCTTTCTTCTAGCAGCTGGTGTAATGTGCGTGGCTAGACTGTCTCCAGGCTTCGTCCCACGCTCCTGCCTTCTTTATTGCCACATGGAGGCCATCTACCTGCTCATTTTGCTTCACTTCAAGACAGTGCCTACTGTTGGTTTACTTTAAAAATTTCCAGACTCCCTAGATCTTCCCAATTTAACTTCAAGATCCTCACCAAGTCAGTATTTCTTTGTCAGTCAGGGGTGATTAATACTTAAACAATCTTAATAAATACTAGATTTGTTACTCCTTTACTTTTCTGGAGCATTCCATTAGTATAACCCCCAAAATGAGTGTTCCTTTTCCTTCCCTTCATTAAGCCCTCCATAGAGGGAAGCATCACAGTCTAACCGTACGTTATCTCATGTTGTTTGTTGTGTAACGGTCTTCAGAATTGGGCCCAGAAGAGGAAGGGTGAGGTGGTTTTTCTGACTTGGGTCTCCTGCCCCATGATTGCAGATGCTGAGTTACTCAGTGACTAGTGCTATAGGATTTGCCTCTGTGGGAAGGTTACAGGTGTGGCCAGGGAACCTGCATGTTGGGAGGACCTTTTCCATGTCCCCTGACTCTGGAGAGGCCCATATGTAAACTATTCTATTTTTAAAGTCTCTAAGAAAGACAGTTTCACAGCCTGTCACGATAATCTGTTCCTTTTTCTTTTTCTTTTTTTTTTTTTTTTTTTTTTTTTTGCTGTATGTGGGCCTCTCACTGTTGTGACCTCTCCCATTGCGGAGCACAGGCTCCGGACGCGCAGGCTCAGCGGCCATGGCTCATGGGCCCAGCCGCTCCATGGCATGTGGGATCTTCCTGGACCGGGGCACGAACCCATGTCCCCTGCATTGGCAGGCGGACTCTCAACCACTGCGCCACCAGAGAAGCCCTCTTTAATTTTATTTGTTTTTTGGCTGTGTTGTGTCTTTGTTGCTCCGCGTGGGCTTTCTCTTCGTTGGGAGCATGGGCTGCTCTTCGTTGCGGTGCGCGGGCTTCTCTTTGAGGTGGCTTCTCTTGTTGGCAGAGCATGGGCTCTAGGCACGCAGGCTTCCAGCATTTAATCTGCATTATAGATTTTAATGCACTTCTGTAACATCATCAAGCTGTTTTTTTGAAACACACATGAGGTTTCTTTTAAATAGTTTCTTAATGCTGATTGATTAAACTTTTGGTCCGTTCTGACTTTGAGATCTTTCACTGCTCCCATGTTTGTGTGACTAGACATTACCCATATCACTTCTGGGGCATTTAATCTTTTAATCCATCAGTGGGCTTTTTTTTTTTTTTTTTTTTTTAACATCTTTATTGGGGTATAATTGCTTTACAATGGTGTGTTAGTTTCTGCTTTATAACAAAGTGAATCAGCTATACATATACATATGTTCCCATATGTCTTCCCTCTTGCGTCTCCCTCCCTCCCACTCTCCCCATCCCACCCTTCCAGGCTGTCACAAAGCACCGAGCTAATATCCCTGTGCCTTGCGGCTGCTTCCCCCCAGCTATCTACCTTACTACGTTTGTTAGTGTGTATATGTCCATGACTCTCTCTCGCCCTGTCAAAACTCACCCCTCCCCCTCCCCATACCCTCAAGTCCGTTCTCCAGTAGGTCTGCGTCTTTATTCCTATCTTACCCCTAGGTTCTTCATGACATTTTTTTCCCTTAAATTCCATATATATGTGTTAGCATACGGTATTTGTCTTTTTCTTTCTGACTTACTTCACTCTGTATGACAGACTCTAGGTCTATCCATCTCATTACAAATAGCTCAATTTCATTTCTTTTTAAGGCTGAGTAATATTCCATTGTGTATATGTGCCACATCTTCTTTATCCATTCATCCGATGATGGGCGCTTAGGTTGTTTCCATCTCCGGGCTATTGTAAATAGAGCTGCAATGAACATTTTGGTACATGACTCTTTTTGAATTTTGGTTTTCTCAGGGTATATGCCCAGTAGTGGGATTGCTGGGTCATATGGTAATTCCATTTGTAGTTTTTTAAGGAACCTCCATACTGTTCTCCATAGTGGCTGAACCAATTCACATTCCCACCAGCAGTGCAAAGAGTGTCCCCTTTTCTCCACACCCTCTCCATCATTTATTGTTTCTAGATTTTTTGATGATGGCCATTCTGACTGGTGTGAGATGATATCTCATTGTAGTTTTGATTTGCATTTCTCTAATGATTAATGATGTTGAGCATTCTTTCATGTGTTTGTTGGCATTCTGTATATCTTCTTTGGAGAAATGTCTATTTAGGTCTTCTGCCCATTTTTGGATGGGGTTGTTTGTTTTTTTGTTATTGAGCTGCATGAGCTGCTTGTAAATTTTGGAGATTAATCCTTTGTCAGTTGCTTCATTTGCAAATGTTTTCTCCCATTCTGAGGGTTGTCTTTTGGTCTTGGTTATGGTTTCCTTTGCTGTGCAAAAGCTTTGAAGTTTCATTAGGTCCCATTTGTTTATTTTTGTTTTTATTTCCATTACTCTAGGAGGTGGGTCAGAAAGGATCTTGCTGTGATTTATGTCATAGAGTGTTCTTCCTATGTTTTCTTCTAAGAGTTTGATAGTTTCTGGCCTTACATTTAGGTCTTTAATCCATTTTGAGCTTATTTTTGTGTATGGTGTTAGGGAGTGATCTAATCTCATACTTTTACATGTACCTGTCCGGTTTTCCCAGCACCATTTATTGAAGAGGCTGTCCTTTCTCCACTGTACATTCCTGCCTCCTTTATCAAAGATAAGGTGTCCATATGTGCGTGGGTTTATCTCTGGGCTTTCTATCCTGTTCCACTGATCTATCTTTCTGTTTTTGTGCCAGTACCATACTGTCTTGATTACTATTGCTTTGTAATATAGTCTGAAGTCAGGGAGCCTTATTCCTCCAGCTCCTTTTTTCGTTCTCAAGATTGCTTTGGCTATTCGGGGTCTTTTGTGTTTCCATACAAATTGCGAAATTTTTTGTTCTAGTTCTGTGAAAAATGCCAGTGGTAGTTTGATAGGGATTGCATTGAATCTGTAGATTGCTTTGGGTAGTAGAGTCATTTTCACAATATTGATTCTTCCCATCCAAGAACATGGTATATCTCTCCATCTATTTGTATCATCTTTAATTTCTTTCATCAGTGTCTTATAATTTTCTGCATACAGGTCTTTCGTCTCCTTAGGTAGGTTTATTCCTAGATATTTTATTCTTTTTGTTGCAATGGTAAATGGGAGTGTTTTCTTGATTTCACTTTCAGATTTTTCATCATTAGTATATAGGAATGCCAGAGATTTCTGTGCATTAATTTTGTATCCTGCTACTTTACCAAATTCATTGATTAGCTCTAGTAGTTTTCTGGTAGCATCTTTAGGATTCTCTATGTATAGTATCATGTCATCTGCAAACAGTGACAGCTTTACTTCTTCTTTTCCGATTTGGATTCCTTTTATTTCCTTTTCTTCTCTGATTGCTGTGGCTAAAACTTCCAAAACTATGTTGAATAAGAGTGGTGAGAGTGGGCAGCCTTGTCTTGTTCCTGATCTTAGTGGAAATGCTTTCAGTTTTTCACCATTGAGGATGATGTTTGCTGTGGGCTTGTCATATATGGCTTTTATTATGTTTAGGAAAGTTCCCTCTATGCCTACTTTCTGGAGGGTTTTTATCATAAATGGGTGTTGAATTTTGTCGAAAGCTTTCTCTGCATCTATTGAGATGATCATATGGTTTTTCTCCTTCAATTTGTTAATATGGTTTATCACATTGATAGATTTGCGTATATTGAAGAATCCTTGCATTCCTGGAATAAACCCCACTTGATCATGGTGTATGATCCTTTTAATGTGCTGTTGGATTCTGTTTGCTAGTATTTTGTTGAGGATTTTTGCATCTATGTTCATCAGTGATATTGGCCTGTAGTTTTCTTTCTTTGTGACATCCTTGTCTGGTTTTGGTATCAAGGTGATGGTGGCTTCGTAGAAGGAATTTGGGAGTGTTCCTCCCTCTGCTATATTTTGGAAGAGTTTGAGAAGGATAGGTGTTAGCTCTTCTCTAAACGTTTGATAGAATTCACCTGTGAAGCCATCTGGTCCTGGGCTTTTGTTTGTTGGAAGGTTTTTAATCACAGTTTCAATTTCAGTGCTTGTGATTGGTCTGTTCATATTTTCTATTTCTTCCTGATTCAGTCTTGGCAGGTTGTGCATTTCTAAGAATTTGTCCATTTCTTCCAGATTGTCCATTTTATTGGCATAGAGTTGCTTGTAGTAATCTCTCATGATTTTTTTTATTTCTGCAGTGTCAGTTGTTACTTCTCCTTTTTCATTTCTAATTCTATTGATTTGAGTCTTCTCCCTTTTTATCTTGATGAGTCTGGCTAGTGGTTTATCTATTTTGTTTATCTTCTCAAAGAACCAGCTTTTTGTTTTATTGATCTTTGCTATTGTTTCCTTCATTTCTTTTTCATTTATTTCTGATCTGATTTTTATGATTTCTTTCCTTCTGCTAGCTTTGGGGTTTTTTTGTTCTTCTTTCTCTAATTGCTTGAGGTGCAAGGTTAGGTTGTTTATTCGAGATGTTTCCTGCTTCTTAAGGTGGGCTTGTATTGCTATAAACTTCCCCCTTAGAACTGCTTTTGCTGCATCCCATAGGTTTTGGGTCGTTGTGTCTCCATTGTCATTTGTTTCTAGGTATTTTTTGATTTCCCCTTTGATTTCTTCAGTGATCACTTCATTACATTATTAAGTAGTGTATTGTTTAGCCTCCATGTGTTTGTATTTTTTACAGATCTTTTCCTGTAATTGATATCTAGTCTCATGGCGTTGTGGTCGGAAAAGATACTTGATACAATTTCAGTTTTCTTAAATTTACCAAGGCTTGATTTGTGACCCAAGATATGATCTATCCTGGAAAATGTTCCATGAGCACTTGAGAAAAATGTGTATTCTGTTGTTTTTGGATGGAGTGTCCTATAAATATCAATTAAGTCCATCTTGTTTAATGTATCATTTAAAGCTTGTGTTTCCTTATTTATTTTCATTTTGGATGATCTGTCCATGGGTGAAAGTGGGGTGTTAAAGTCCCCTACTATGAATGTGTTACTGTTGATCTCCCCTTTTATGGTTGTTAGTATTTGCCTTATGTATTGAGGTGCTCCTATGTTGGGTGCATAAATATTTACAATTGTTATATCTTCTTCTTGGATCGATCCCTTGATCATTATGTAGTGTCCTTCTTTGTCCCTTTTAATAGTCCTTATTTTAAAGTCTATTTTGTCTGATATGAGAATTGCTACTCCAGCTTTCTTTTGGTTTCCATTTGCATGGAATATCTTTTTCCATCCCCTTACTTTCAGTCTGTATGTGTCTCTAGGTCTGAAGTGGGTCTCTTGTAGACAGCATATATAAGGGTCTTGTTTTTGTATCCATTCAGCCAATCTGTGTCTTTTGGTGGGAGCATTTAGTCCATTTACATTTAAGGTAATTATCGATATATATGTTCCTATTTCCATTTTATATATTGTTTTGGGTTCGCTACTATAGGTCATTTCCTTCTCTTGTGTTTCGTGTCTAGAGAAGTTCCTTTAGCATTTGTTGTAAAGCTGGTTTGGTGGTGCTGAACTCTCTCAGCTTTTGCTTGTCTGTAAAGGTTTTAATTTCTCCATCAAATGTGAATGAGATCCTTGCTGGGTAGAGTAGTCTTGGTTGCAGGCTATTCTCCTTCATCACTTTCAGTATGTCCTGCCACTCCCTTCTGGCTTGTAGGGTTTCTGCTGAGAGATCAGCTGTTAACCTTATGGGGATTCCCTTGTGTGTTATTTGTTGTTTTTCCCTTGCTGCTTTTAATATGCTTTCTTTGTATTTAATTTTTGACAGTTTGATTAATATGTGTCTTGGCGTGTTTCTCCTTGTATTTATCCTGTATGGGACCCTCTGTGCTTCCTGGACTTGATTAACTATTTCCTTTCCCATATTAGGGAAGTTTTCAACTATAATCTCTTCAAATATTTTCTCAGTCCCTTTCTTTCTTTCTTCTTCTTCTGGAACCCCTATAATTCGAATGTTGGTGCGTTTCATGTTGTCCCAGAGGTCTCTGAGACTGTCCTCAGTTCTTTTCATTCTTTTTTCTTTATTCTGCTCTGCAGTAGTTATTTCCACTGCTTTATCTTCCAGGTCACTTATCCGTTCTTCTGCCTCAGTTATTCTGCTATTGATCCTATCTAGAGTACTTTTAATTTCATTTATTGCATTGTTCATCGTTGCTTGTTTCATCTTTAGTTCTTGTAGGTCCTTGTTAACTGTTTCTTGCATTTTGTCCATTCTACTTCCAAGATTTCGGATCATCCTTACTATCATTATTCTGAATTCTTTTTCAGGTAGATTGCCTATTTCCTCTTCATTTGTTAGGTCTGGTGGGTTTTTATCTTGCTCCTTCATCTGCTGTGTGTTTTTCTGTCTTCTCATTTTGCTTATCTTACTGTGTTTGGGGTCTCCTTTTTGCAGGCTGCAGGTTCGTAGTTCCCGTTGTTTTTGATGTCTGTCTCCAGTGGCTAAGGTTGTTTCAGTGGGTTGTGTAGGCTTCCTGGTGGAGGGGACTAGTGCCTGTGTTGTGCTGGATGAGGCTGGATCTTGTCTCTCTAGTGGGCAGGTTCACGTCTGGTGGTGTGTTTTGGGGTGTCTGTGGCCTTATTATGATTTTAGGCAGCCTCTCTGCTAATGGGTGGGGTTGTGTTCCTGTTTTGCTAGTTGTTTGGCATAGGTTGTCCAGCACTGTGGCTTGCTGGTCGTTGAGTGAAGCTGGGTGCTGGTGTTAAGATGGAGGTCTCTGGGATATTTCCACCGTTTAATATTATGTGGAGCTGGGAGGTCTCTTGTTGACCAGTGTCCTGAAGTTGGCTCTCCTACCTCAGAGGCAGAGCCCTGACTCCTGGCTGGAGCACCAAGAGCCTTTCATCCACACAGCTCAGAATAAAAGGGAGAAAAAGTAGGGAGAATTAGTAGAAGTATGAGTAAAGAAAGAAGGAAAGGAGGAAAGGAAGGAGGGAAGAAAGAAGCAAAGAAGGAAAGAAAGGAGGGAGGGAGGGAGGGAGGGAGGAAGGAAGGAAGGAGGGAAAGAAGGAAAAAAGACAGAAAGAAAGATGATACAGTAAAAATAAAATAAAGTATAATATAGTTATTGAATTAAAAAATATTTAGAAAAAAAAAAGGGACGGATAGAACCTTAGGACAAATGTTGGAAGCAAAGCTATACAGAGAAAATCTCACACAGAAGCATACACATACACCTTCACAAAAAGAGGTAAAGGGGGAAAAATCATAAATCCTGCTCCCTGAGACCACCTCCTCAATTTGGGGTGATTCGTTGTCTAAAGGAGGGAAGGAAGGAAGGAAGGAAAGAAAGAACGAAGGTAAAGTATAATAAAGTTATCACAATTAAACTTAATTATTAAGAAAAAGAATTTTTAAAAAAAAGTCATGGATGGATAGAGCCCTAGGACAAATGGTGGAAGCAAGAGTATACAGACAGGATCTCACACAGAAGCATACACGTACACATTCACAAAAAGAGGAAAAGGGAAAAAAATCATAGATCTCGCTCCTAAATTCCACCTCTTCAATTTGGGATCATTCCTTGTCTATTCAGGTATTCCACAGATGCAGGGTATATCAAGTTGATTGTGGAGCTTTAATCCGCTGCTTCTGTGGCTGCTGGGAGAGATTTCCCTTTCTCTTCTTTGTTCTCACAGCTCACAGGAGCTCAGCTTTGGATTTGGCCCTGCCTCTGCGTTAGGTCGCTGGAGGGCGTCTGTTTTTTCGCTCAGACAGGACGGGGTTAAAGGAGCCGCTGATTCGGGGCCTCCGGCTCACTCAGGCCGGGGGTTGGGGGATGGGGGTAGGAGGGGCACTACGTGCGGGGCGGGCCTGCAGCTGCAGAGGCAGCGTGACGTTGCGGCAGAGGCCGGCGTGATGTTGCACCAGCCTGAGACCCGCCGTGCGTACTCCCGGGGAAGTTGTCCCTGGATCCCGGGAACCTGGCAGTGGCTGGCTGCACAGGCTCCACGGAAGAGGGGTGTGGAGAGTGACCTGTGCTCGCACACAGGCCCTTGGTGGCGGCAGCAGCAGCTTTAGCGTCTCCCGCCCGTCTCTGGGGTCCGCGGTTTTAGCCGCGGCTCGCGCCCGTCTCTGGGGTTTGCGCTTTCAGCCGCGGCTCGCGCCCGTCTCGGGGGCTCGCGCCCTCAGCCGCGGCTCGCGCCCGTCTCTGGGGTTCGCGCTTTTAGCCGCGGCTCGCGCCCTTCTCTGGAGATCCTTTAAGCAGCGCTCTTAAACCCCTCTCCTCGCGCACCAGGAAACAAAGAGGGAAGAAAAAGTCTCTTGCCTCTTCGGCAGGTGCAGGCTTTTCCCCGAACTCCCTCCCGGCTAGTCGTGGTGCACTAACCCCTTCAGGCTATGTTCAAGCCACCAACCCCAGCCCTCTCCCTGAGCTCCGTCCAAAACCAAAACCCGAGCCTCAGCTCGGGGCGGGCTAGCAGACAAGCCACTCGGGCTGGTGAGTGCCGGTCAGCACCGATCGTCTGTGCAGGAATCTCCCCGCTTTGCCCTCCGCACCCGTCGCTGTGCACTACTCCGCGGTCCCGAAACTCCCCCCTCCGCCTCCCGCAGTCTCCGCCCGCGGAGGGGCTTCCTAGTGTGTGGAAACTTTTCCTCCTTCACAGCTCCCTCCCACTGGTGCAGGTGCCGTCCTTATTCTTTTGTCTCTTTTTTCTTTTGCCCTACCCAGTTACGTGGGGAGTTTCTTGCCTTTTGGGAGGTCTGAGGTCTTCTGCCAGCCTTCAGTAGGAGTTCTGTAGGAGTTGTTCCACGTGTGGATGTATTTCTGGTGTATCCGTGGGGAGGAAGGCGATCTCCGCGTCTTACTCTTCCGCCATCTTCAAGGTCCCCCCCCATTGGGCTTTTTTATATTTCATGAGTATGGTGCCTGATCATTTTTAATTTAGAATTCTCTGGAGCTGCTGATTGATTCTTCTTGGCAGCAATTGGCAAATTACATTCAGATTCTAGCAAAATTATGCCACCCTCTTTTCATTAATAAAATTGGGTCTAATTTCAACTTGTAAGTTTTAAATACTTCTTCTGTCTCCTCCTTTTGTTCTTTTCCCATCTTCTCTTTTCATGTTTGTCTCTTCCTTGGATTCACTCTCTTTTCTTGTGTGTTAGAATGAGGAGGCTAATATTTGGTTTCAGAGCTTTTTCTGAGTTTGCCAACAGTGGTATTGACTAGGTTGTAATTTTTAAGAACCGTGGGGACAGCTTTATTTCAGATGAAGAGGATTTGAATGAGTAAAGGTGTGAAAAAACCACATCATAGCTTATAAATCCTTATAAGGTCCCTAGGTCTCTTGCAGAGCATAATGTGGTTTGTCACCCTTCGTGAGCTACAGATGTCATTGATCATGAGAAAGAAAAATCGCTATTTAAATGTTCGATCATTTGTCTTCAGAAAACGTGATCTTCAACTTTTTTTGGAGTCACAGAACTTATAAGCAGTAATGAGTTGGATTCCCCTTGGCAGGACTGACCACTGGGGAATGTTCATGGGTGAAATATAGACTGACTTGCCTTAGATTGGTTGCTGCTTCCCCAGCCCTTAGGGCTTTCGACTTGTGCCCCAGGCTTGAATGTTGACGGACAGAGGGTCTGTGATGGAATATATTTCTGTGTGGTGCTTTTCATGTGAAGGTTTAACCCTTTTTTGTTGTGGTGGTAAACATTTATTTTACTATTGAGCAAGAATTTGTGTGAAAGAATAAAAACAGGACATTTTCTTCATAGATCCTTTTATTTAAAGTAAATTGCATGAGCTCTGGGAGTCTTGTGGGTGTGTACATACCTAACAAAAATTGTTGTCTGCCCTGGTTTTGAAACTGGAAGGAAGTGATACTACTTTAGGATTCTCTATTTCTTGTTTTTGCAGTTTTTATAGAAAACAGTTATGCAGACTAGACATTTTATTATTCTGCTTAGGGGTGAGGTTTTGGGATGCTATTGTTATTTTATTCACTCTTTGTCTTCTTCAGTTACTCTGTGTTCATCTGGTTGACTCCTATGTGTTTTGTTTAGACTTTCCCTAGCAGAGGTAGAGTGACAGAGGTGCACACAATTTTTTGGAAGGGAGGGTTAAGACCTAGAATTCATTTTCAGTGTAGAGTTTTGAGATAATGTGATTGAAAGAGAGATGATCTGTACATTAGCAGCTAACAAAGATCCTTGGGAAGGATTTTTAAATACAGTTGACCTTTGAACCATATGGGTTTGAACTTTGTGGGTCCATTTATATGTGGATTTTTTCAATAAATACTACAGTATCTGGTTGAATCCACGGATGCGGATCCCCTGATGTGGAGGGCCAAATGTAAAGTTAACAGGCAGATTTTTGACTCGGGGGGAGTGGGTGGTGGTTTGGTGCCCCGATGTTGTTCAAGGGTCAACTGTAAATTCTTCTCTAATTCCACTCCCTATTTAAATGGTATTTGTCACTAAAAGAAGTTAAATGTTTTCCTAACAGCATTTTAAAAATTGGTTTAAGAACCAAGAGACTTCAGAAAGTCTCTTTTCAGTTTTGAAATATTTTAAATGTAGTCTTTTGCCTAAATGCATAAATTAAAAATCCATTAGTTATTTTTTCAAATACATGACTTGCTCTTTAAGATTTTTTCCAAAACCCCAGAGAATTCTCTTGTTGGTAGTATATCAGTGACCAAAGTCTCTCCTGTTGAAATGTTCAGTTTTACAAGCTTTGCTGCTTTGAAACTAAAAATTCTTCAAGGAAGGGTTATTGTTTGGGCTAGGTTCAGGTACTCTTGGATCTCAACGACTGTGTGGAGGGAAATGAAGAGAAGGAAAATTGTTGCTGAAATTGACATGGGAAGTGCTTTCCTGGCTCTTCAAACTCCAGTAAAGAGGTGCTGGCCTCTGGAGTCACCTACCACGCCTGGCCTGCAGCTGTAGCTCTCTTTGAGCTTGATGAATATGAGCATATTTTTAACTTATTTTAGAAATCATCCTAATTCTGGCTGGATATTGGTTCATAGAAGTCATACTACCTCAAGCATGAAGGAAATAGATTTAAATGTTCCTTGAGACGTTTAGTTTAAAATGATCAGTTTCTGAAACTTGGATTTTACACTATCTATCTAACAGTCTTTGCTTCTTTGAGCAGAAATGTATACTAACACTGGGAGCGGGGGCGTGGTGGTGGTCCTGCCTCTCTAGGTTGATTCCCCCAAGTTAATGAACCTTGTGTCTTGCTTTTGAGCTTTTTTTTTTTTTTTAAATGCATTTTTAAGCTTTTAATTAATTGTCCTACTTTTTTTTTTTTTTTTTTTTTTTTTTTGCGGTACGCAGGCCTCTCACTGCTGTGGCCTCTCCCGTTGCGGAGCACAGACTCCGGATGCGGAGGCTCAGCGGCCATGGCTCATTGGCCTAGCCGCTCCGTGGCATGTGGGATCTTCCCGGAGCGGGGCACGAACCTGTGTCCCCTGCATTGGCAGGCAGACTCTCAACCACTGCGCCACCAGGGAAGCCCTTACAAGTTTTTTTTTTTTTTTTGCGGTACGCGGGCCTCTCACTGTCGTGGCCTCTCCCGTTGCGGAGCCCAGGCTCCGGACGCACAGGCTCAGTGGCCATGGGTCACGGGCCCAGCCACTCCGCGGCATGTGGAATCTTCCCGGACCGGGGCATGAACCCGTGTCCCCTGCATCGGCAGGCGGACTCTCAACCACTGCGCCACCAGGGAAGCCCTCGCTTTTGAGCTTTTTAAGGAAATGCTGCATCTTAGGATAGAAATCACTTAGGATAGAAGTCACTGTTGCATCAAACATTATAGTTGGATTTTTTGAAGCTTTTTTTTTTAAAGCTAATAACTAGATTATCAATTTAAAAGTCAGGCTTATTTAATGTGGAAAACTTTTGAATGATCAGTGCTTATTTTAAAATATTTTAAATTACATATATATGCATATATATATAAATGTGTTTATATATATACATATATACACGTGTGTGTATATCTATATCTATATCTATATCTATATCTATATCTATCTGTTTCCTGATGACTAGAGTAATACATGTTCCCTTTGGAAATTTCAGAAAATACAGAAAAATGCCAGTAAGAAAATTAAAGTTACTTAAAATCCCATCATTATAGAAATAACCACAATTTACATTCTGGTAAATAAATTTCCATTACTTTTTCTAGTTCACATTATATTTATCTTAGGAGAAAATTCTAAGCCAAACTTCCAGCCAAGGCTGGAGTATTGATTATTAGCTGACAACAAGAGAGAAATGTGAGAAAATGAGTTAGAGATTGGTGCTTGGTTTGGGATCATATTCCCCTTTAGTTCTCACTTTTGAAAAAGTAGTTGTTTGCAGACAGTTGATTTATTTTGAAGCACAGACATCCACTCCTCCGTGCCCTGGACTCAAGAGCTTTTTCTGGGTTGCACGGTATCCAGTACTCTGACTAATCCGTCTTCGTGACCTCTCTTGTCATTTAGGGAATACGTTTGACTTTCGACTGGCAGCACTTCGAATGATTCCATCAACTAACAAGACTGTGCAGTAACCGTATTTGTTGACCAAATTAAATTGCTTCCCAGTAGCCGTATTTGTTAATTTTCTGTGAAGCTCTCTGTATAAATCTTTTCCCTATAGAGATGCCTGCAGAAAAGTCATAAAGTAAGACCTTCCTTCTTGCCATCTGACAGCAAAATTCTAATAGCACTTTTGTGCAGAATAAATGTCTCAGAACAGAAATGATGCTGGTTTGGCACAAGTGGCACTAGAGCCTCTCTGATGTCAGGAAACGTCTGCATCTCTGATGTGGTGTCTCCGTGAAAGTGATGGAATTACAGGGTCTGGTTGTTCTTTGCTGAAGTCAAGTGCGTTTTGTCATTTAATGAGTCAGCGATGTGGTGCTGATTGTAGCTGCAAAGGTCCCATTGCTCATCAGCCCATATATCTGTGTGGGCTTTCACATCTCTGTGTGCTCTTTCATTCTCAGGGGTAACTTAAAGAGAAGACCCATCAAAGAGAACCCCTTGCCCACTGCCAGAGCGGTAGCTGTCTTGGCTATGAATTGTTCATTCTGCCAAACTTAATGGTCAATATCTTTTTCTTTCTCGCTTCTGAGCTTACCAGAACAATTGCAGTAAACCAAATGGGAGAAAATAAACCATTACATTTAAAAAAATTGGTTTTTTGTTTGTTTTTGCACATTGAAAATAATGATTCCTATAAGGGAAGTAATAATATATGATAGTATGTAAAAGGTTTTGATTTTCATCAGTATTTTGTTTACTCTAAGCGATCTAAGGAACAGTGGTTATGTAAATAGACCTGTCATACTTCCCTACAGAATTATGATAGGTTTCTGGTTTTACAAGTGTTAATGGACAATTTTCAAAAAGGTAAAATCATCAGTCTCAGGTAAATATAAAATGAATCTGTGTGAGAGATTTTATTTAACTCATGAAATTAATGAGGAAATCAGTAAGATGTTATGGCTGGTTCAAAGAACATTTGAGACATCAGGCATATATAGGTAATTTAACAGAGAAATGCTTCTGGGTTAGATAGAAAATCAGTTAATGCCCATCAGAGACATCAACCTTTGTGGTTATCTGTTCCACCAGACAGACAGTTTTTGCGTCTCATTTGGATAAATATCTGCAAGTTCACAAGCTCCTTCTCTCATCCTGGAAGTTTAATCCAGAGTAAACAATGAGTTGCATTAGATCCATTTGCTTGGTATGCCTTTTACCTCCCCGTTTGATATTAAAAACATGGGCCCAGATGTTTCACAAGTTTGTATACCTTTTCTCTGATATGAAGAAAAGGAAAAAAAAAAAAAGAAGGGACATGATGTTTGCTTTTATTACAAGAAAACGAAGGGGGAAAGTTTAGGAAAAAAGAAGATGGATTAGGTAAGAAATTTTTACTTTTACAGTGTTTGATGTGAAAAATCAAACACATCTCATGTTATAGAAGAAACAACTTTTTTCCTTTTCTCCTGGTCTGTAATGTTGGTGCTCCTCTAAAAACCAGTGGATAAACTTAGCTATTGTCAACTCATTCATGTTCTAGGGCCTGAGTTTTTTCCACAGCTGAGTAGAATGAACTCTTTTTTTTTTTTTTTTTTTTTTTTTGCGGTACGCGGGCCTCTCACTGTTGTGGCCTCTCCCGTTGCGGAGCACAGGCTCCGGACGCGCAGGCTCAGCGACCGTGGCTCACAGACCCAGCCGCTCCGCGGCATGTGGGATCTTCCCTGACTGGGGCACGAACCCGTGTCCCCTGCATCGGCAGGCGGACTCTCAGCCACTGCGCCACCAGGGAAGCCCTAGAATGAACTCTTAGTAGAACATGATCCAGTTAGCATTTGAGCAGTTGACTTACTGAGTCATTTTGTATTTTGATTCATTTGTGACACCCAACCCAGTTGTAAGAAATAAAAATTGTTTAAAAAAAGTGTTAAGGGACTTCCCTGGTGGTCCAGTGGTTGGGACTCTGCGCTCCCAGTGCAGGGCGCCCAGGTTCAATCCCGGGTCAGGGAACTGGATCCCGCATGCTGCAACTAAAAAAAGATCCCTCATGCCGCAACTAAGACCCAGCCCAGATAAATAAATAAATATTAAAATTAAAATTAGTGTTAAAATGTCAAAAATGGCCATGTAATGCCACTAAAATAATACTAAATAAACTTTGTATTAACTCTGTGATGTAGAATCTTAGACACTTATAACGGGCGGGACTTAAGAGGTTTCATGTGGATGAGGAGACTGAAGCCCAGTGAGGCTGAGTGACTCCACTGGCTTATTCTGGGAAGAACGAGAACTAAAATCTGTGCTTTTTACTGTTGATCCAAGACTGTGGCCTTTTAAATGTATGCATAATTGTGAAATATAGTGCTCAGAAAACTATAATCTTGGCTTAATACTTATTTTGTCCTTATTATTTTACTAACTGTGCAAGGTATTTAAACTACAAAAAAGACAATATACAGTCTGTACTCTTGAAGGGCTTAAGATCTAGCTGAAGAAACTGAATATTATTTTTTAAAGAATTCACAACACAAGGAATGATACACACAATATTTAATGAGTGATTAATGGAAATAAGTGCTGCAGGAGTTTAGAAGGAAGGGGTCAGAGATGAAGATACTAAAGAGGTAAAAAGCCATGCAAAGTAGTACATGGAAGTACCCAGAGGGCTGGAGAGTCATGATCAGGAAGCGTTTCTTTTCTCCAGGGCACACTTGGTGTAGCACCTTGCCCACTTTTGTCATCTTTTTTTTTTGGTGGGGGCCGCACCGAGGCTTGCAGTATCTTAGTTCCCCGATCAGCCATCGAACCCATGCCCTTAGCAGGGAAAGCGTGGAGTCCCAACTACTGGGCCGCCAGGGAATTCCCTGTCATCTCATTTAATCCTGGTGGTATCATTTCGGTTCTGCTGTTGGTGCAGTACTTTTACTTACTGGTGCTAGTAAAAGTTAATTTAAATTGAATTTTGGTTACATTATTCATATATTTTAAAACTTCAGGTGACCCTGACAATCCATTAAAGTACATTTATTGATGTTAAGGGTGGTGACCATATGTAATCCTGTCTAATCGCGTGGTAGGCACCAATTTACAAATATATGTTTCCTGAAAGAATCATTGAGTGGAGTAAGAATCCTATTATGGTGTCTAAATATTTATGATTTCGGTTACTTATGGGAGAGGCAAAGTTGTGAAACAGGGCAAAAGAGTTCATAGACACGTGCTCATTTTACAAGGGCATTTTGTACTTTAGTTTTAGCAGAAAAGTTAACATTTTGATTGATGCATTTATTAAGGTTATAGGAAGCAAAAGCTAAAATTAATATTTCACAATTCTAATTGCTTTTGCTTGGCTTCTTTATGCATGTTATATGTTCTGGTTTTTAAATATTTAAAATTCCATCTCTAGGGCAAAGTGGAAGTGAAATAACTTAGAGTGTAGTGTTTTGTCAGTGATAGTCTTCCTTGCCCCCCTTTTAAAGCAGAATGATGTTCATGTTATGTCTTTCTAGCATTAAGAGAAATTATTTGCTAAGGTGACAATTTTTCTGAACGCTAACAACACCTGGAGAGTGAACATTTATAAGGTGTGACTTCATGGCGTGTGTTGTGTGGTAGATATAATTGATAATTCTACTTTCTCCTGTTGAATATCTAATTTCTAACTCTCGTGACTGTCTTTCTGAAGTATTATTTTTGGTAGGTTTAGGAAGATTGCAGAAAGATGGGCATTTTTGTGTTTGCCAACATTCTAATGCTGGAAGGAATTCAGGATAACTCTAGTGTAGCCCTTCATTTTTGTAATTGAAGAAAATGAGACTCTACCTGGGGACAGAAAAAAAAAATACACACACACCCCCACATGTACATATATACACATCTGTAAATGTTTCCATATCTCTCTGTGTGTATGTGTGTGTATATGGTAAAATCATGGGTTCATAATGATACTTTCCGTTCTAACTCAGCATCTTGGAGCTCTTTTTAAATACTGTCTCTGGCAGTGAGAAACACAGCACCTATTATCCTCAATATGGTTTCCTATTTGCTCAATCAAAAATAATTTGCTGTAGGTAGATCTGCCAACCGCACTGCTATCTTTGCTGCTCACCACCTCTATGCCAGCCCCTGCCACTGCCTCGATGGGTCCAGGCCTCTGCCTCCACCCCCAGCCCTTCCTCACTGCTGTGCCTGTAGCCACCCAGCTGCTGTGCTGCTGCTCTGTGCTGGCAATAGAAAGGAAGGCAAGCTGGGAAGAGAAGGGCAAGTTATAATTCTTTGATACTTCACAGATAGTACCCTCAACCCTGCCACATTTTCTTGAGAACATGTTTTCGAGATTCTTCTCTGTGTAATAGCCTCAGAATCCCCAGATGCTTGCTCATTCTTGTGGTTGGTCCTGGCTACTGTTTTCACAGAAGGGAAACATGAAGCTCTCATTATTTTACCAGAGGGGTTGAGTTTCCTGCAGCCCAGGGTAGTTTTTTTCCACTGGAGAGAAGAATGGGCATCATTTTCCCTGCAGCCTCATACTCCACAGTGATGTTGCTGAGGGTCTGGCATTCATTTCTGTTGGTGGAGGGAGGCTCAGCCGTGGTCCTTACAGCTCTTTAGTTCAGCTCCTTCAGCAGGCACAGTCACAAGAGCCATTTCTTGGTATTCACGCCCTCAGAGCTAGGGGCTGGCCGGGTCAGGAAGAGTTGCCCTAGCCAGCATCGTGTTTGAAAATTCCTCTTGTAAAAACTCCAGCATCCTGACCCTTGAGGATAAGAGGAGTCCATTCTGCTCCTAAACCTATGGCCTTACTCTTTTTTTTTTTCAGCTATTCAATTTAAGGCAAGTTTACTACTCCTTTTGAAGCTTCAGTTTCTTATCTTTTATATATGTATATATATTTTTTAAATTATTTTTTTAATTGAAGTATAGTTAATTTACAATGTGTTAGTTTCAGGTGTATAGCACAGTGATTCAGTTTTATATATATTTATATACATATAAATATATATATATTCTTTTTCAGATTCTTTTCCCTTTTAAGTTATTACAAAATATTGAGTATAGTTCCCTGTGCTATACAGTAGGTCCTTATTGGCTATCTATTTTGTATATGTTACTCCCAAACTCCTATCTTTTTTGTGCCTCAGAATGATAAGTGACATTTCTTTTTAGTTGCAGGTAATAGAACACTTGCCTCAGAATAGCTTGAACATGAAAGAGTGTATGTGACATATAACTGACAAAATCCAGAGCTTGGTGGGCTTTAGGCCTGGCAGGCTCTGGCTCTGTTTCTCTGTGGTTCTCTTGGCTGTGTTCTCTCTGTATCAGCTTTGACCTTGGGGAGCTTCCCTTATGGTAGCAAAATGGCTGCAGTGGTTCCAGGCTTCACATCCACATACCACATGGTCCAGAGGGAAAGAGAATAATAGCATTTTGGTTTTATGTTGATTGGACCAACTCAGGTCATGTGTTTATCCCTGAATCAAGGATTATAGCAAGCAGGATGGGATTATGCTGATTGGATCAGGCCAGTTCAGACCTACCCTTAGAGCTGAGGGTGAAGTCGGTTTCATCCAGAACAGCAGAGGTGCCACAAAATAAAGTAGTCTTCGTGGAATAGTGATTGTAATTTCAGCTTTCATAGCATTTAGGGCAATATATTTATTCATTAAAGATGAAAAATTTTTTGTTTTTTAAATACTTGGATAAAAAATGTTGAATTTTACATATATGTATATATCTTAAGCTAATTTCTTTACCAATGTTCTTAATTTTTAGTTCCAGGGTCAATCTTACTTTCATAGAGTAGTTGTGAATCATATGAAGTGGATAGTAACCATTTAAGCCGGAGGCTAGATGAAATCGAGGCTAAGATCAGATAAGATTTTACTCTACTTTCATGTATAATACTTTCATGAAAATATGTTTAAAGGTACAGTGTCTGAAAGGTAAATAGTAGAACATGTTGAGTGGGTGGTGGATTGTGTCAGTTTCTAGAGAGGTAAGAAATAACATACAGTCACTTATTTGGGCTTATAACGGGGGCAGCTTTGCTGGACACAGGCAGTGAGGCAGGAAGGTGAGAAGTATCAGAAATATCCATTCAGTTATTAATGGCGACTCGGTCCAACGCTGTCAGTTAAGCAGCCCTTAAACTTAAAATTTCTGCACAGGACTTTGCTACTTTCCTGAAGTAGGTATTTGGGAATAGGATCTGCTTACTCCTCCCTCAAGAGGAGTGCAGACTCAGCCAGCCACCTCCATTCCTCGTGTGTTATCCTGGCACCCACCAGGCTACCATGTGCTTGTTCACCGTGCTGCACCTACACTCCTTGATGGAAGGGCAGTCAGATATTGGGGTGGAAGGAGGTGTGGGTCCAGGTGTGGTTCCTTCAGGGAGCAGCGAGGTCTCAGCCCTTGAGCCTCACCAGCAAGAACTCCTGGAGGCCTGTCCTGGCCAAGGTCTCACACACAGCCACTAGACCACTGCTTGAAATCATCTTTCCAGCAATTTCTGTAATATATATAAGTGTATGATATGTGACAGTTGAGAGTGGCTTTAGTGAGTTTTTGTTATGGGGCTGGGCCTCTTTACCTTTATTCGGCTCTGACTGACATCTGGGTGTATTCTGGTGTGTCTGTGTAGATTTATGGAGATAATGGCTCTGGATGTGGTGTATGGTGCTGACCCTGGTCCCAGTTGCTCTCAAGTAGCTCATCACAGAACTGACACGTGTGACACAATTGAAGAACAAAGTGACACCTTATGTGGCAGTGAGTTTTTGGAGATTCAAAGGAGGGTCAGGCCCTTATGGTCCAGAGCTGAGAGATGTGTTAAGCTGTGTCCTGAAGATGGGCAGGATCTGGGTAGCTGGAGAGGAAAAAGAGGACAGGCAATGCTGAGAGAATGGGCACGAGGAAATGGGTGGGAAGGTGTGATGAATGAAATAAACATAGGAGATAATGATCACATTTATTTAACTGAAGGAGCACAGGTGGAAATAAAGTTGACTAGGATGAGATAGGGTGAGACATTGTAATACAGGGGTCCCCAACTCCCGGGCTGCAGACTGGTACTGATCTGCGACCTGTTAGGAACCAGGCCACACAGCAGGAGGTGAGCGGTGGGTGAGTGAGCGAAGCATCATGTGCTGCTCCCCATCGCTCGCATTACTGCATGAACCCCCCACCCCCAATCCGTGGAAAAATTGTCTTCCACAAAACTGGTCCCTTGTGCCAAAATGGTTGGGGACCGCTGTTCTTTTTTTAAATACATTTTAGGTGTCTGTTTTTCTTTTTCTTTTTTTTTTTAAATTTAATTTAATATATTTATTTTTATACAGCAGGTTCTTATTAGTTATCGCTTCTAATAGGAGGCTAAAGAAGCAAGGCAGAGAGAAGTTGTAGGTTGAAAATATGATATTTTAGGAGACTATTAAATTAAGCTTCTCAGCAGTAGCTTCTTTAAGTAGAGAAAACTGTTTCAAATGATTTGTTCCAAATTAAGGAAATGTTAGGGAATTAGGAAAACCTTTTACCTTCTTATTAAAATGGCCCATAACTCAAAAATATGTATATATGTTTTGATAAAATAGTTTCATATATTAATCATTGAAGAAAAATAGTTGGAATGAGTAACTTTTGTTTTTTGGTGTTATCCTAATAGATAGCAAAACTAGTCCCAGACTTCCAAGGTTAATTTTGGGAATAGTTCATCTTGAAGTATTTATGTCATTTGTTTCTTTTTCTTCTGGAAAGTGAAATAACCAAATCGTCATTCAATTTTCTGAAGTGAATTTGAAAGAATTAAAAAGTACTGCCTTCAGATGTATAGCAAGCACTTTTCAAAGTACAAACCTCTAAGACTATTTATTGAGACAATGCATTATGGAAATTTCTATAGAAAAATCTAACACAGGATGTGTTCCTGGCAAGAGATTTTATTCAGTAGGTTACTTTTAAATCCAGTAACTTTTATAAGATATCTAAATTTTCAAATCAGCTAGAGTTTCACAGTATCATGTAATGAAAATAGAATGTCTGTTTAATACTTAGGGTTTCTTTTGGGCATCAGTGTTGTTTCTGAGAGTAAATTCTGAAATAGGGTGGCGGTTGGTTGGGAAGAGGGATACACTTTTGTCTAACAGCACTTCTGAGGATCTGTTTTAAACCTGGGATAATGTGAAAAAAAATTTAAACCATCTTTAAATCAAATTAAGGTTTATGTTTTCATTTTGGTCAACAGGGATTAATTTGGAAAGTAAACAGTAATGAGCTGATATATATGTTAATTTCTGTCTAAGGGTTGACAGTTTAGCCTTAGGTGCTGAATTTGTATCAAAGAATTATGATCAAATAATTTCTCATTAAATTGGCAAACATTTGCTTTAAACAGTCCTCTAGAACAATTAAAATTACTTTATTGTTGTTCTTATGCTTGACTCTAAACTTGAGAAACTAAATTTCTAATTGCAAGGAGAATAAAATGACAAAATGTGTTAGGATTATTCAATTATTTTATGTAAATACAAACCCATTTACTTTAAGGAGAACCATCACACCTTTTAAAATATCAATCAACACCTTTCTTAGAATTGCTTTCATTGAGCTAACGACTAGATATTTTTATTCTTGAAATATTGCATTTTTATTCTCCTTATTAATGGCCCTCCCTGCAGAGGAGTGAATAAATCATGGGGCTGCTAGTAGTTCTAAGTGCTTTTCAGAGAACGTTTAAGTGCTTGTAATCACTAAGCAAAGGAGAACTATAGATTAAATGTGTTATAAACCACACATGGAAGCAATGTCTTTTTTTAATATCTGTAACTTTAATGGAAAGAAAATGTTAATTTAGGGTAATGAAATAGACCTCCAAGTATGATCGGTGAATAGACCATTAGGTTAATTAAAATGAGGATATGTATCACTGTTGTGCTAGAACTATCACTGGGGAAGAGACAGATTCATTTAGTGCTTGAATAGTAAAATTCATAATGTGTCACTCCCAAACCAGATTTACTACACAACGGAACAAGATTGATGACAAGGGTAATTCAGTTTTGTTTCATTTACTTTTACCTGTCACATTGCTTGTCATTCTAGAAAGCTTGTCACTTAAAGGTGAAAATTTATCCAAGCTTTTAAAAATCAATTAAGTGTAAATTTTGTTACTTTCCTCTCTGCCTATCATCCTAGCTGAATTAAACACAAAAACAAGACTTAAGTAATAGGCAACATACAGATTGTAATATAACTTTCAAAAAGTTAGCAACTTTAAATTTATTAAATTGTAAAAAATGCAGTTGAAACAACCGCTACAACTTTTTGGTTATTAGTTCTTTTCAGTGTCTGATATCCAAACCTGTTGGAAACTAATTTTTTATAGCTATCTACTTGGCCAATTTACTATTTGAATTTACTAAAAAGACTTTTTGATGCTTTTTACGATGCTTTTTACGTCTTCCCTATGAAAAGTCTTAACATTGTGCCAACCATAAGGTAGCTTTTCAGTAAGTGCTTCTTATTTTGATTTAAAAGGCTTGGCATGTGTTTAGACAGAAATTAAGTTCACTATACTCCTGAGCTCTTCAGTTTCCCCCATCATATGCCTCATGTAACAGATTAATTTCTATTCAGATTTTAGATCTAGAATCACAGCATGGGGCCTAAAAGTCAACCAGTGTAGTCACTGCCGGTAGCTTTTTGTCTGGGACCTAAAGTATGCATGCAGGTACTAAGCGATTTACAGAGTAAATGCTTTCCCCAAAGATATATATGGTCGATCAGTCAACCTAGTATTTATTGAATTCTAGTACTGAGCCTTGTATTACAGTGGGTACTTTCATCTGCTTAAGGCTTTCTCTGGGAAAGTTGTGCGTGTGCTTGTAAAAGAATCATCTTCTCTCCTTACCTTTAGAGATAAGGAGACACCTTTTTAGGAAGGTGACATTCTCTTTCTCTTTTGTTTCATCGTCTTAATTCTGGGAAGGTCTTTTATTTTTGCCTTACGTCTCCATTTTTCTTAAATTTACCTAGATGATATTTAGTAGGAGATATTTAATGAGTTTATGTAAGTGTATGTATTTAATATTTTTGATTATTTATGAACATTACCTTAAATAAGCTTGATATAGGAAAAAAATTAATGATTATATTAGGAAGTGAATCTTTATTCTGTGATCGGGTTTACCATAGAATTTTTCTGAATAATTGCCTTAGAGCGTCTGACAGGGACTTTCGTCCCACTTTTTTCACTGAAGACTTAATTTAATTTTGACTTGTCATAAAGTATCTTAGGTTCAACCTTGGCATTTGTCATGCATTGCTCACCACCCAGTTCTTTCTCTTTCTTGGTTTCCATTCCTCAGGGAAATAATCTAATTGACGTAGATCAGTCAAAATAAGCAAATTCATATTGAGGTAACAGAAATGACCCACATACCTTCTTGTTCATGCCATGTGGTCATCATGGATTGGTTGGGGGCTCTGTCCCGTATTGTCCTTATTCAGGGACCCAAGCTGCACTCGTCATTTGAAGCATTGTCAGAAATAAAGTGCCCACGTGTGCACCAGCCTATCCAGCTTTCACCCAGAAGTAACATCACTCTGGCTCATATTTCATTGACCAAAGCAAGTTGCTGGGCCACCCATGGCATTGATAGAATGAAGATGCACAGCCCCCCATGTGCCCTGGAAGAGAACTGAAGTTATCTGGGGGACAGACACCAATGACTACTGCAGTTGGCCCCTCCAGCTATCAGCCACTCACTTCACTTTTCTTGCCACATGGAATACACTCTCTCTTTTCCTGGGAAACAGTCTATGTCCTTGGCCAGGTGACTTCCACCAACTCCTAGTAGGCAAAGTATACTCTCTCACCCCAAGGCAAGGCTTCCATGTGACTTGCTCTGGCCCATGGAGCATGTGCAGATGTGACGTATGCCAACTCTGGGCAGGAGATGTAGATGTGGTTTGTGTGATTTGGCTTGAATTCTTTCTAGATGGGAAATTCAAGCTCCTTATGCTTGAATCCCAGTGTGAGAAGACGTGTAGAGTAGACCTGCAGCCTGGAGCAGACCTTAACTCAGCCTTTACCTTCCAGTTACTATGAACTGTGTGATGTGGTTGGTCACCGACATTTTGGATATGTTACTACCGTCAAGAGCTTACTTAACACAGTGGAATTTAGAGTTAAGAAAACCTGGGCTTGAGTGTTAACTCTGCTAGTTGTGTGATTTGGAGTAAATTATTTAAGTTCCCTTAGGCTGGGTTTCTTCACCTATATAATGAAGATAATAATGCCTACCTTACAGTTTTGATGTGAGGATTAAATTGAATGACTTGTAAAATACTTAGAGTAGCGCTCAACACGCGAGAAGAGTCAATGAATGTCATTTCCCTTCCCTTTACCTTAGGCCCTGCCTGCCGCGTTAGTGAAGTTGTTTCAGTACAGGATTACTTGAAAGGAATTAATTAATTAATTGAAAAGAATCAATTACGAGATTAGAAATTGGATAAAATGCTCTTTTTAAGTGGACCTTTTTAGCCCCAATTTAAGAATTTCCTTCTGAAGAGAGTCTGAAATGCTCCCATACCTGATCTTTTTCACAAATGATGGTTTCCCATTACAGTGATATGTCAGCTAGGTTTTTAACTGAGCTGAAAGGTTCCCAGTACAGCAGGCCTACCAGCCCTGCAGGCATCTGAGAGACTCTCTGCCTGTTGAATAGTCAGTCACGTACATCTAGAGCCCCACTGTCACCACTAGCTCCCTCCTCCACAGAGGGTGACCTGCTGCACTGGGACCAGGACAGTTAGCCCAGTAGCTTGCGGGTGGCCTGTGGTTTGCCTGAGCTCGAGAAGGTGAGACATCTGTGTGAGATCATGGACCGAACGAACCTGTGCCTGGAGCGGGAGAGATTAAATAACACAGAATACTCATAGTGTGTGTGTGTTGACTGGTTAAAAACAAGATGAAGTATCGAGTTCACAAATAGACAAAGAAGTATATAGAGAGTCTACACATTTTGAGCCTTGTAGGATAGAAAGAGACTAATTCTCAATCCCTACAATGAGGGTAAAACTGAGAAAGAGAGAGAGACCAGTTAAAGCTCAACTCTGGCAAGGATCAAATCAAGAGTATGGTTTCACGCCTTACAGTGTTCCTGCAGCTCTTTGACACTGTTTCCTTCAGAAGGTGGCATGTGCTTAGCTAGTGGCAGAGTGGGTGGGTGTGATGGCACATGACCTCCAGGGACGAGCTCACCTTGGGCGTTGCGCCACCCTCCTTGTTCTTGCTTCTACGTTGCTCACATTGAGAGAAGCCCGCTGCCGTGTTGTGAGGACACTCACGCAGCCCTCTGGAAGGGTTCACGTGTGGAAGAACTGAGGCTGCTTGCCACCGTGAATGAACCGTCTTCACACAGATCTCCAGCCCAACCAGCCACAGTCGGGTCCTCTGAAGATTGTGATTCTCACCACTGGGCTCACTGCAGCTTAAAGAGAGACCCTGAGCCCGAGCCACGGAGCTGAGGCACATCTTGTTTCCTGGCCCTCAGGAACTGTGAGACAGTACCTTTGAGAGTTACTACACAGCAGTAGATAACTAATGCTTAGTGAAATCTCTGAATAGATTAAAGTATCTTTTCAGTGACACCCAGTATAACCTTTCAATATACAGTATGTTCCTTCAATTGGACAAAATGACTCAGAAAAACAGTTGTTACACTATAATTTATGTTTCATTTCTTCTTGGATAAAATGATGTTTTTAATAAAACACTAAAAAGGGTACAGGGGTTAAAAAGTGCAGCCTATTTTGGAAAAAAAAGTATAAACTGTTCAGCTTTATTTTTATCCGAAGACTTTTTTATTGATATTTTCTTTTGTTTGATTTTCTTTTTTTTTTTTTAAACATCTTTATTGGGGTATAATTGCTTTACAATGGTGTGTTAGTTTCTGCTTTATAACAAAGTGAATCAGCTATACATATACATATGTTCCCATATGTCTTCCCTCTTGCATCTCCCTCCCTCCCACTCTCCCCATCCCACACCTCCAGGCTGTCACAAAGCCCCGAGCTAATATCCCTGTGCCTTGCGGCTGCTTCCCCCTAGCTATCTACCTTACTACGTTTGTTAGTGTGTATATGTCCATGACTCTCTCTCGCCCTGTAAAAACTCACCCTTCCCCCTCCCCATATCCTCAAGTCCGTTCTCCAGTAGGTCTGCGTCTTTATTCCTGTCTTACCCCTAGGTTCTTCATGACATTTTTTTCCCTTAAATTCCATATATATATGTGTTAGCATACGGTATTTGTCTTTTTCTTTCTGACTTACTTCACTCTGTATGACAGACTCTAGGTCTATCCATCTCATTACAAATAGCTCAATTTCATTTCTTTTTAAGGCTGAGTAATATTCCATTGTGTATATGTGCCACATCTTCTTTATCCATTCATCCGATGATGGGCGCTTAGGTTGTTTCCATCTCCGGGCTATTGTAAATAGAGCTGCAATGAACATTTTGGTACATGACTCTTTTTGAATTTTGTTTTCTCAGGGTATATGCCCAGTAGTGGGATTGCTGGGTCATATGGTAATTCCATTTGTAGTTTTTTAAGGAACCTCCATACTGTTCTCCATAGTGGCTGAACCAATTCACATTCCCACCAGCAGTGCAAAGAGTGTCCCCTTTTCTCCACACCCTCTCCATCATTTATTGTTTCTAGATTTTTTGATGATGGCCATTCTGACTGGTGTGAGATGATATCTCATTGTAGTTTTGATTTGCATTTCTCTAATGATTAATGATGTTGAGCATTCTTTCATGTGTTTGTTGGCATTCTGTATCTCTTCTTTGGAGAAATGTCTGTTTAGGTCTTCTGCCCATTTTTGGATGGGGTTGTTTGTTTTTTTGTTATTGAGCTGCATGAGCTGCTTGTAAATTTTGGAGATTAATCCTTTGTCAGTTGCTTCATTTGCAAATGTTTTCTCCCATTCTGAGGGTTGTCTTTTGGTCTTGATTATGGTTTCCTTTGCTGTGCAAAAGCTTTGAAGTTTCATTAGGTCCCATTTGTTTATTTTTGGTTTTATTTCCATTACTCTAGGAGGTGGGTCAGAAAGGATCTTGCTGTGATTTATGTCATAGAGTGTTCTTCCTATGTTTTCCTCTAAGAGTTTGATAGTTTCTGGCCTTACATTTAGGTCTTTAATCCATTTTGAGCTTATTTTTGTGTATGGTGTTAGGGAGTGATCTAATCTCATACTTTTACATGTACCTGTCCAGTTTTCCCAGCACCATTTATTGAAGAGGCTGTCCTTTCTCCACTGTACATTCCTGCCTCCTTTATCAAAGATAAGGTGTCCATATGTGCGTGGGTTTATCTCTGGGCTTTCTATCCTGTTCCACTGATCTATCTTTCTGTTTTTGTGCCAGTACCATACCGTCTTGATTACTGTTGCTTTGTAATATAGTCTGAAGTCAGGGAGCCTGATTCCTCCAGCTCCTTTTTTCGTTCTCAAGATTGCTTTGGCTATTCGGGGTCTTTTGTGTTTCCATACAAATTGCGAAATTTTTTGTTCTAGTTCTGTGAAAAATGCCAGTGGTAGTTTGATAGGGATTGCATTGAATCTGTAGATTGCTTTGGGTAGTAGAGTCATTTTCACAATGTTGATTCTTCCCATCCAAGAACATGGTATATCTCTCCATCTATTTGTATCATCTTTAATTTCTTTCATCAGTGTCTTATAATTTTCTGCATACAGGTCTTTCGTCTCCTTAGGTAGGTTTATTCCTAGATATTTTATTCTTTTTGTTGCAATGGTAAATGGGAGTGTTTTCTTGATTTCACTTTCAGATTTTTCATCATTAGTATATAGGAATGCCAGAGATTTCTGTGCATTAATTTTGTATCCTGCTACTTTACCAAATTCATTGATTAGCTCTAGTAGTTTTCTGGTAGCATCTTTAGGATTCTCTATGTATAGTATCATGTCATCTGCAAACAGTGACAGCTTTACTTCTTCTTTTCCGATTTGGATTCCTTTTATTTCCTTTTCTTCTCTGATTGCTGTGGCTAAAACTTCCAAAACTATGTTGAATAAGAGTGGTGAGAGTGGGCAACCTTGTCTTGTTCCTGATCTTAGTGGAAATGCTTTCAGTTTTTCACCATTGAGGATGATGTTTGCTGTGGGCTTGTCATATATGGCCTTTATTATGTTGAGGAAAGTTCCCTCTATGCCTACTTTCTGGAGGGTTTTTATCATAAATGGGTGTTGAATTTTGTCGAAAGCTTTCTCTGCATCTATTGAGATGATCATATGGTTTTTCTCCTTCAATTTGTTAATATGGTTTATCACATTGATAGATTTGCGTATATTGAAGAATCCTTGCATTCCTGGGATAAACCCCACTTGATCATGGTGTATGATCCTTTTAATGTGCTGTTGGATTCTGTTTGCTAGTATTTTGTTGAGGATTTTTGCATCTATGTTCATCAGTGATATTGGCCTGTAGTTTTCTTTCTTTGTGACATCCTTGTCTGGTTTTGGTATCAAGGTGATGGTGGCCTCGTAGAAGGAATTTGGGAGTGTTCCTCCCTCTGCTATATTTTGGAAGAGTTCGAGAAGGATAGGTGTTAGCTCTTCTCTAAACGTTTGATAGAATTCACCTTTGAAGCCATCTGGTCCTGGGCTTTTGTTTGTTGGAAGATTTTTAATCACAGTTTCAATTTCAGTGCTTGTGATTGGTCTGTTCATATTTTCTATTTCTTCCTGATTCAGTCTTGGCAGGTTGTGCATTTCTAAGAATTTGTCCATTTCTTCCAGATTGTCCATTTTATTGGCATAGAGTTGCTTGTAGTAATCTCTCATGATTTTTTTTATTTCTGCAGTGTCAGTTGTTACTTCTCCTTTTTCATTTCTAATTCTATTGATTTGAGTCTTCTCCTTTTTTTTCTTGATGAGTCTGGCTAGTGGTTTATCTATTTTGTTTATCTTCTCAAAGAACCAGCTTTTAGTTTTATTGATCTTTGCTATCGTTTCCTTCATTTCTTTTTCATTTATTTCTGATCTGATTTTTATGATTTCTTTCCTTCTGCTAGCTTTGGGGTTTTTTTGTTCTTCTTTCTCTAATTGCTTGAGGTGCAAGGTAAGGTTGTTTATTCGAGATGTTTCCTGCTTCTTAAGGTGGGCTTGTATTGCTATAAACTTCCCCCTTAGAACTGCTTTTGCTGCATCCCATAGGTTTTGGGTCATTGTGTCTCCATTGTCATTTGTTTCTAGGTATTTTTTTATTTCCTCTTTGATTTCTTCAGTGGTCACTTCATTATTAAGTAGTGTATTGTTTAGCCTCCATGTGTTTGTATTTTTTACAGATCTTTTCCTGTAATTGATATCTAGTCTCATGGCGTTGTGGTCAGAAAAGATACTTGATACAATTTCAGTTTTCTTAAATTTACCAAGGCTTGATTTGTGACCCAAGATATGATCTATCCTGGAGAATGTTCCATGAGCACTTGAGAAAAATGTGTATTCTGTTGTTTTTGGATGGAGTGTCCTATAAATATCAATTAAGTCCATCTTGTTTAATGTATCATTTAAAGCTTATGTTTCCTTATTTATTTTCATTTTGGATGATCTGTCCATGGGTGAAAGTGGGGTGTTCAAGTCCCCTACTATGAATGTGTTACTGTCGATCTCCCCTTTTATGGCTGTTAGTATTTGCCTTATGTATTGAGGTGCTCCTATGTTGGGTGCAAAAATATTTACAATTGTTATATCTTCTTCTTGGATCGATCCCTTGATCATTATGTAGTGTCCTTCTTTATCCCTTTTAATAGTCCTTATTTTAAAGTCTATTTTGTCTGATATGAGAATTGCTACTCCAGCTTCCTTTTGGTTTCCATTTGCATGGAATATCTTTTTCCATCCCCTCACTTTCAGTCTGTATGTGTCTCTAGGTCTGAAGTGGGTCTCTTGTAGACAGCATACATAAGGGTCTTGTTTTTGTATCCATTCAGCCAATCTGTGTCTTTTGGTGGGAGCATTTAGTCCATTTACATTTAAGGTAATTATCGATATGTATGTTCCTATTCCCATTTTCTAAATTGTTTTGGGTTCGTTATTATAGGTCGTTTCCTTCTCTTGCGTTTCTTGTCTAGAGAAGTTCCTTTAGCATTTGTTGTAAAGCTGGTTTGGTGGTGCTGAACTCTCTCAGCTTTTGCTTGTCTGTAAAGGTTTTAATTTCTCCATCAAATCTGAATGAGATCCTTGCTGGGTAGAGTAGTCTTGGTTGCAGGTTTTTCTCCTTCATCACTTTCAGTATGTCCTGCCACTCCCTTCTGGCTTGTAGGGTTTCTGCTGAGAGATCAGCTGTTAACCTTATGGGGATTCCCTTGTGTGTTATTTGTTGTTTTTCCCTTGCTGCTTTTAATATGCTTTCTTTGTATTTAATTTTTGACAGTTTGATTAATATGTGTCTTGGCGTATTTCTCCTTGTATTTATCCTGTATGGGACTCTCTGTGCTTCCTGGACTTGATTAACTATTTCCTTTCCCATATTAGGGAAGTTTTCAACTATAATCTCTTCAAATATTTTCTCAGTCCCTTTCTTTTTTTCTTCCTCTTCTGGAACCCCTATAATTCGAATGTTGGTGCGTTTAATGTTGTCCCAGAGGTCTCTGAGACTGTCCTCAGTTCTTTTCATTCTTTTTTCTTTATTCTGCTCTGCAGTAGTTATTTCCACTACTTTATCTTCCAGGTCACTTATCCGTTCTTCTGCCTCAGTTATTCTGCTATTGATCCTATCTAGAGTACTTTTAATTTCATTTATTGCATTGTTCATCGTTGCTTGTTTTATCTTTATGTCTTCTAGGTCCTTGTTAACTGTTTCTTGCATTTTGTCCATTCTACTTCCAAGATTTCGGATCATCCTTACTATCATTATTCTGAATTCTTTTTCAGGTAGATTGCCTATTTCCTCTTCATTTGTTAGGTCTGGTGGGTTTTTATCTTGCTCCTTCATCTGCTGTGTGTTTTTCTGTCTTCTCATTTTGCTTATCTTACTGTGTTTGGGGTCTCCTTTTTGCAGGCTGCACGTTCGTAGTTCCCGTTGTTTTTGATGTCTGTCTCCAGTGGCTAAGGTTGTTTCAGTGGGTTGTGTAGGCTTTCTGGTGGAGGGGACTAGTGCCTGTGTTGTGCTGGATGAGGCTGGATCTTGTCTCTCTAGTGGGCAGGTTCACGTCTGGTGGTGTGTTTTGGGGTGTCTGTGGCCTTATTATGATTTTAGGCAGCCTCTCTGCTAATGGGTGGGGTTGTGTTCCTGTTTTGCTAGTTGCTTGGCATAGGTTGTCCAGCACTGTGGCTTGTTGGTCGTTGAGTGAAGCTGGGTGCTGGTGTTAAGATGGAGGTCTCTGGGAGATTTCCACCGTTTAATATTATGTGGAGCCTGGAGGTCTCTTGTTGACCAGTGTCCTGAAGTTGGCTCTGCTACCTCAGAGGCAGAGCCCTGACTCCTGGGCTGCAGCATCAAGAGCCTTTCATCCACACGGCTCAGAATAAAAGGGAGAAAAAGTAGAGAGAATTGGTAGAAGTATGAGGAAAGAAAGAAGGAAAGGAGGAAAGGAAGGAAGGAAGAAAGAAGCAAAGAAGGAAAGAAAGGAGGGAGGGAGGGAGGAAGGAAGGAAGGAAGGAAGGCAGGAAAGAAGGAAAAAAGACAGAAAGAAAGAAGATACAGTAAAAATAAATTAAAGTATAATATAGTTATTGAACTAAAAAATATTTAGAAAAAAAAAAAAGGGACGGATAGAACCCTAGGACAAATGTTGGAAGCAAAGCTATACAGAGAAAATCTTACACAGAAGCATACACATACACGTTCACAAAAAGAGGCAAACGGGGAAAAATCCTGCTCCCAGAGACCACCTCCTCAACCTGGGGTGATTCGCTGTCTAAAGGAGGGAAGGAAGGAAGGAAAGAAAGAACGAAGGTAAAGTACAATAAAGTTATTACAATTAAAATTAATTATTAAGAAAAAAAAATTTTTTTTTAAAAAAACCATGGACGGATAGAGCCCTAGGACAAATGGTGGAAGCAAGAGTATACAGACAAGATCTCACACAGAAGCATACACGCACACATTCACAAAAAGAGGAAAAGGGAAAAAAATCAGATCTCGCTCCTAAATTCCACCTCTTCAATTTGGGATCACTCCCTGTCTATTCAGGTATTCCACAGATGCAGGGCACATCAAGTTGATTGTGGAGCTTCAATCCGCCGCCTCCGAGGCTGCCCGGAGAGACCTCCCCCTCTCCTCCCTGCTCTCACAGCTCACAGGAGCTCAGGTTTGTACCCGGCCCTGCCCCTGCGCGCAGGTCGCTGGAGGGCGTCTGCTGTTTGCTCAGACAGGACGGGGTTAAAGGAGCCGCTGATTCGGGGCCTCCGGCTCACTCAGGCCGGCGGTTGGGGGATGGGGGAAGGAGGGGCACTGCGTGCGGGGCGGGCCTGCGGCGGCAGAGGCCGCGTGACGCTGCGGCAGAGGCCGGCGTGATATTGCACCAGCCTGAGACCTGTTGTGCGTACTCCCGGGGAAGTTGTCCCTGGATCCCGGGAACCTGGCAGTGGCGGCCTGCACAGGCTCCGCGGAAGAGGGGCGCGGAGAGTGACCTGTGCTCGCACACAGCCCCCCTGGTGGCGGCAGCAGCAGCCCTAGCGTCTCCCGCCCGTCTCTGGGGTCCGCGGTTCTAGCCGCGGCTCGCGCCCGTCTCTGGGGTTCGCGCTTCCAGCCGCGGCTCGCGCCCGTCTCGGGGGCTCGCGCCCTCAGCCGCGGCTCGCGCCCGTCTCTGGGGTTCGCGCTTTTAGCCGCGGCTCGCGCCCGTGTCTGGAGTTCTTTTAAGCAGCGCTCTTAAACCCCTCTCCTCGCGCACCAGGAAACAAAGAGGGAAGAAAAAGTCTCTTGCCTCTTCGGGAGGTGCAGGCTTTTCCCCGAACTCCCTCCTGGCTAGTTGTGGTGCACCAACCCCTTCAGGCTATGTTCAAGCCGCCAACCCCAGTCCTCTCCCTGCGCTCCGTCCAAAACCGAAACCCGAGCCTCAGCTCGCAGCCCCGCCCTTCCCGGCGGGTGAGCAGACAAGCCTCTCGGGTTGGTGAGTGCCGGTCGGCACCGATCGTCTGTGCAGGAATCTCCCCGCTTTGCCCTCCGCACCCGTCGCTGTGCGCTACCCCGCGGTCCCGAAGCTCCCCCCTCCGCCTCCCGCAGTCTCCGCCCGCGGAGGGGCTTCCTAGTGTGTGGAAACTTTTCCTCCTTCACAGCTCCCTCCCACTGGTGCAGGTGCCGTCCTTATTCTTTTGTCTCTGTTTTTTCTTTTTTCTTTTGCCCTACCCAGGTACGTGGGGAGTTTCTTGCCTTTTGGGAGGTCTGAGGTCTTCTGCCAGCCTTCAGTAGGTGTTCTGTAGGAGTTGTTCCACGTGTAGATGTATTTCTGGTGTATCCGTGAGGAGGAAGGCGATCTCCACGTCTTACTCTTCTGCCATCTTCCAACCCCCTGTTTGATTTTCTACCTCAGTGATTTTCCAAATATTTCCTGAGCCTAAAACTTAAAACAGGTTGTATCAGGCTGGGTTCCTCAAACAGACTCAATAGAAGATAAAGGGAGGTGGGGAGGGAGAGAGAGATATTAAGAAATTGGTTCATGTGACTGGGAAGGCTGTCAGGTCTGAAATCTGTGGGTGGATCTGTCAGCTGGGCAGCTGGAAACTCAGGTAAGAATTGAAGTTGTTGTCTTGAGTCTGAAATATGTAGGGCAGGCCACCATACTAGAAACTGGCAGGATTTCTAGATTATAATTTAGAGGCAGAATACTTTGTTTTCCAGGAACTGGTTTTTGCTCTTAAGGCCTTGGACTGATTGAATGAGGCCTACCCCCATTAGCAGGGTGTGGCTCACCGCCAATAGCAAGGGTAATCTTCTTAAAGTCCACTGATTGTAAACGTTGATGACATCTACAAAATACCTGCACAGCCATACCTAGATTAGTGTTTGCCCAAACAACTGGGCATCTAGCCTAGCCAGGTTGACACAGAAAGTTAATCATCCTGCAGGTGAACAGGGTGGAAGGCACGGAGACCTAGAGACGCCTTCCATAACCCATTCGTATGACGGCTGTTGCTGCCCGTTCTTCCTGATTCTCTAGTACATTTGATGCCATGTTGTGGGGATGCTAACATATAAGCCAGAGTAAATGGCTTTTTGGTGGTCTTCAAACTGTCTGGGGGCTCTGTTTTTCAAATTTCCATTTAAAGAAAAAGTAAATTTTGTTCCTAATTAGAGCTAAAACGAGCTTGTTAGATATCGGAGGGAGGATGAGGCTAGAAAAATTTCTCTACTGCTGGTCACTTGCTACCAATAGAAAAGTTAGGAATGTGTTAAATTTATTGGAGCGTTCAATTCAGTGATAGTTTATGGCGGGCCCTTGTAGAGCCTTCTCAGGTATTCTGGAATATACGCAAGTCTCAGTAAACTTCTCCTTTGAGAAACAGTCTCTGCGATTTCACAGACTGACAGTACTTGCGGAAGCCACCAGGGTATTACTCTATAATGCTTGTTAAGTTCTGTCTTCTTTAGGACATTAAATACTATATCTACTGGATTTTAAACCTCTGTCATTTTAAAGAGTGTCTTTTAAGAGTTAACTGATTTAGGTCTTTGGATAGGCAATTTGATTTTACTTTTTTTTTTAATGCCTTTAAATTGAACTTTAAGGTTGGCTTCTAGGTATAACTTATGCAATCTCTCTGTGGGTTTGATTTATTGCAAAAGTAATATTATTAATTTTATGAGATTGCTTCTAAGCTGTGTTTTCCTTGCTCTTGGATTTTCCCTGTGAAAAATGCAGGATTCCTTAGCCAAGTTTTATTGGGGTATGATCAGTTTTATGAAGCCTGATGACTTCTTATTCTGAGTTTTACCTGAGCGATGCTCCAGCTTAGCTGAGGGGCTCATAATGTCGAGTGACTCTCTGGTCAGCGCCTTTATTGATTAATGACACAGATGAGAAAAATGTACCTTGTTGCAGCAGGATTAGACTCAAGTAAGCTAGGAGTCCCTTATCCGAAGATGGTTGAAAGTCAGTATTTAGCGTGATACGATCCATGAAAGATGGAAGAGTCAGGGCTAGTTAAGCAATGTGGGGTGGAGGGAAGCACAGAGGAGGCTCAGGTCAGGGTGTAGTCTTAAAAATAACTTGTGGGAAGGTGAAGCCAGCAAAACGTTACATGAAAACCCTGGTAAGTAAGTGGCTCCGCTTGCCTAGTGGGAGGATGAGCACTTCCTGATGGTCTCGGTGTTTGGCTGTCAGGGAGCCGGCGCCGCTTCCTGCTGGTCTTCCTGAGATGGTTGGACCCTGTGGTTCAGGGCGGTCAAGGGCACTGCAGTTAGTGCTAAACAGTCCTTGCTCTGACAGGTTCTGGCCACAGAAGCTTCTGGCAGATGTGCAGGTGCGGCCTTAGTGTTTCCGAGGACCTGACTGGTGTTGCAGAGTCCTGGGCAGGCCCCGTAGCTGAATCCCGTAGTGAGTTCAGGGGAAATCAGCTATCAGAAGAGGAGAAATACTAGACATCAGGGTGGGCTGTTGTGGTTATCTTTTGCTAATCACGGTCACCTTTGGTGAATTTTGAGGGTACGTGCCTTTAATAAGATAACAGGGAATTCATGCAAAAAGAATTTGTATATACAAATGCTGGCCTATCTCAGGTGCAGTCAATGCCCGCTTTTCTCTCCTCGTAGGATTGCATTAGCCAGCTCTGGAATAGTGTGTACATAAAAATGATAGTGATTCAAATCAATTTACGTAGACTAGTACCTGGAAAATAAGAAAAGCTACCTGAGGAATCAAACCATTACAGAGTAAAACAGTCTGACATGAAAGACAAGCTGTAGTGTAGTGTTTAAAAGCTTGGGCTCTGGGGCCAGACTGTGTGGGTTCAGATCCCTCTCTTACTCTTCAGGCATTCTCTTCTACCGTTTCTTTTTCCGCAGTGTAATGGCGGTAACAACAAAAGAGTTTTAAATGAGGTATTAGTAAAAGGGTACCTGGCACACCTGCTCCGTGCATGTTGGTCGTCTTGGTGGTGGCGGTAAAGATGACACTCCGTTCTGTCTGCCCGAATAAGTCAGACAGCTGCAGAATCTCGATACTTTGCTAAGCTTATACTGCCATGACAAAACACCATAGATGGGGTGGCTTAAACAACAAAGATTAATTCTCACAGACCTGGAGGCTAGGAACTCCAAGATCAAAGTGCAGGCCAGTTAGCTTCCTGATGAGGGGCCCCCTACCTGGCCGGGGGTAGGGTGGGGACATGAAACATCTCTCTTCCTATATGGCCAGTCAGTCCTGTCGGGTTAGGGCTCTCTCGGTAGGACCTCCATTAACCTTAATTACCTCCTAAGACCCTGTCTCCAGATACGTTACGTTGGGTGGTAGGGCTGCAAAACATAAATCTGGGGAGACGGTTCACTCTGTAGCACTGGATAAACATAGATTGTGACCATTTGGCAAAAATGAGAGGAGAATGTGGCAAAAGATTAAAATAAAACCTGTGGAGGTATGAAAAGATGAATGTTGTAGAAATCTTCTCTTTTTATGAAAAACAAAGGAATGAAGAAAAAATAATTGTGGGCTTTCAGAACAACTGATTTGTTAGCATTCTTAGTTCTATCCATTTGAAGATGTTACTAGATTCACCAAACTATTGTCCTAAAATCTTTGAATTAATGTTATAATTTTGCACTAATGTTTTATCCTATTTGACAAAAAATGAAAGGACTTCATTGGTATTAGAAACATGAAATTATTTAGTCTCTTTGTTACCAGTTATCAAAACCATAAATGATCCTTTCGTACGTCTGGCCCAGCCCTGATGTAGGGTTGTGTCGGGTTCACTCTCTTAGCTGTTTTCTCTGTGATCCAGTCTTGGTTTCTGGAGGCTGCTGCAGTAGAAGAACTCAGTGTTATAGGGGTCTTTCCTTTGCTGCTTAAAAGACTCCTACTTCCCGGCATTACCATCTTGACCATGACTTCTCCCTATGATGGTGTTAATGTACGAGGGTCACCCAGCATGCTGTACAGGTTTTTATTCCCTCTAATAATTATTTCTAACAAAAAATCTCTGACGTTGTTCTTTGCTTGTAATCTGATTCCTCTTGAAAGTGACATCGTTAACAAAAAAGGGGAAGTTTCCAGTTAATCAAAATTTAACTGTTTTGGAGAAAAGCTGACAGCTGTTAAACGAATGTAGTCCAACGTCCCTTGCTACGTGCCGCTCTTTAGTTTCTGGTTTGTTATGTTGCATGTTAGTGTTGTTTATGTCGAGGCAGCTTGTGCTCAACGGTGAGAAGGGAGCCAGCTTCCTCAGTGGGTTAAGACAGTTTTGGTTTTGGGGCAGATTAAGGACATGGTGTTTTCTCAGGGGCAGAGGAGTCATGGAAAGAGCACTGGATATTGGAAATCTGGGACCGAGCTGTAGTCCTGGTTTTGTTACTGATGACCAGCACGGTTTCCTCAACTAGAAAACGAGGGAGATTAGGCTGGATCATGTCTCTCGGTCTTTTCTGTCTTTAATTTAGCCTTTTTGGTTCTGTGGTTCAAAACTTTCTGGGTAGGTGGAGGGCAGGAGAGGTTCCAGCAGATGCCTTGTAAAGCATCTTCAGAGAGTCCAGACTGTTCAGGCCACCGCAGCGATGCATGTTAAGTATTGAGTATTAATAGCCTCTTAACCCCACGTGAGCCTCTTCCTCCATGGGGGGTGTCCCCTCTTCAAGGGGGTATCCCGTCTTCAGGGGGTGGTGGCTCTCAGTGCCCAGGGGCTTAGCTGGTTGGTTCAAGAGGAGGGACGTGGTGCTGTTGCCCCTCTCCCTTGCCTCGGGGATGGGCGGGCGCCCCTGACGTGGTTTGGGAGCCTTTCCATGTCTGGCCCGTGCCTCTTCCTCCCTGGTCACACTGCCTTCTTCTGGTGTGTCCCCCAGCAGGGACGCTCTGTGCTGCTCCTCCTCCATCAGGCCACTCCCCTGACCGGCCTAACTGGTCACGTTTCCTTACACACAGTCACAGTGCCGTATACTCTCCTTCGTTGTGATGTCTTTGGTTTGTGTGGTCATTTGATGACTCAGTTCCTTCCCCTGTAGACTATAAGCCCCATGAGAATGTAGATCTTGCCCAGTTTTGCTGTCTTTGTATTTATTTCTAGAGCATGGCTCAGTATGTATTTGTTATGAATGCAGGAGCCAAAGCTCCAGAGCCTCATGACGTGGGATGAGTGATGGTAACAACAGTAACTGAGGCTGCAGAGGCTGTTTGTGATGTGAGTCCAGTGCTCCAGGCAGTGTTCTCGTGCTTGTGTCCCCGTCCCCATTGTCGTTAGTATTTTCACAGTCACCATTACCACCATTTCTTGAGTCTTTTAACCCAGGCATGAACCCTAGAATCCACATCCTTGGCAACTGTGCTCTACAAGTGGGAACATTATGGAAAAAGACCAGAAGCTTCCTGTGGCCTTTATTACCCAAACCAAGTCCTGCTCTTTGCTCTTCAGTCTTTTCTCTTCTTTGTTGTGTTCACCGCTGCCATCAGAGTGTAGGGCTTCTCCTGTAGTTGATTTTGGCCCCACATCTCATTTCCCGGGAAATTTCTGCGTACGGAGACCCTTTCTTTCTCCTGTGAGGACAGAGTTTACCTCTTTTTACATAAGCAGAGTGTCAGATACCCTCCTTCCCAGATTTTCTTGAAGCTCGGGTGTGGGTATTAGATGCATTTGCCCCAGTTGCCAAATCAGAAGCAGGTGATGCAGAGCAGGAGGTACCAGGTAGAGTCCATCTGCTGAGGGTTAGGCGGGAGCAGCAGCTGGGCTTTCAGAAGGACCACTGGCAGCCGTTCCAGAGACAGGGTCGAGGGCCTAGGTGTGAACTGCAGAGTCTGTGCCTGGAAACAGAGCAGTGGCTTCTCCGTGGGGCCAGTGTTGGACGTGATTTGGAGGCTTGTTCCTGACCTGCTGGTCTGTGAGAGGCAGCCTCAGGCACGGGCTCCACCGCCAGGCTGGCTGCTTTCAGATCCCAGATTGAAGCCCAGCTCCACCCTTTCCTGCATCCCAGCTCTGCCCTTCCCTCCATCCCAGCTTGCCCCCTTCCTGCATCCCAGCTCCCCCCTTCCCTGCATCCCAGCTCCCCCCTTCCCTGCAGCCCAGCTCCCCCCTTCCCTGCATCCCAGCTCCCCCCTTCCTTGCAGCCCAGCTCCACCCTTCCCTGCATCCCAGCTCCCCTCTTCCCTGCAGCCCAGCTCCACCCTTCCCTGCAGCCTAGCTCCCCCCTTCCCTGCAGCCCAGCTCCCCCCTTCCCTGCAGCCCAGCTCCCCCCTTCCCTGCAGCCCAGCTCCACCCTTCCCTGCATCCCAGCTCCCCGCTTCCTTGCAGCCCAGCTCCCCACTTCCGTGCAGCCTAGCTTCCCGCTTCCCTGCAGCCCATTTCCCCCTCCCTGGCCCATGGCCTTGCCTGTCCTCACCAGGTTCCTCTCTCCGGCCTCAGGTCCCTCAGTGTCAAAAGGGGAAATGCCAGTGTGTACCTCATGAGGCTGTCAAGAGGATTAGAGGAGCTAAAGTAAAACTCTTACAACAGTGTCTGGCGTGCTTATTGTTGTGTGTATTAGGGTTTTCCATCGTTCTTCTCTGATCCTCTGGGTAGTTTGTAAAAGCACATATCCTTTTTAACAGATTATTTTTTCTGCTTGAATGTGTTGGTTGGAATCTGTTGCTGACAACTTAGTGCCCTGACTGATGCTATGACATACACTTGTTGAGTGATAACTGAGGGTGGATCTTGTAGAACCAAGCATTTCTTTTTTTACTGGGCAGTTACAGAACTGTTTCCTCATGCGTGTCTGGGGCCAAAGTGCACATTCTTTTTATCAAGACACTGAACTCACTTGCTCTCTCGTTTCTTTTGGATTGACTTGCTTCGTTCAGGACCTCAGGCTTTGACCCCAGGCTTATGGCCACATTTGGTCATAAACTGCTGCAGAGCCTCCCCGAGGGTGAAGCAGTTATGGGGGAGGCGGTTCTGCAGGGACATCTGGTGTGTGGGTGGGGATCTCATCCACTGCCACCATCGCAGGCCTCTCCTCACAGTCAAGGTCATCGCTGGTCCTGGTGCCCACTCCTGCCCAGGGAAGGACCGCGGGCCTGCTTCCCCCTGCAGGCCCCTCTGCCCGGGAGACATTGCTTCCTGGACCATTAGCTCTGGGTCCCTGAAGCAGACACTTTCCAAAGGGAAGATGTTGTGCCAACTGAACTATTGGTATTTTCACAGCAGAGAGAGTCTCACCACCCTCCCTCCATATAAAAACACTCCTGAATCTCATTTGTGGTTTTTGTCAGCATTACAGTGAGAACTGAGAGTGACATTTAAACCTGGGAAAATTCAGCCCCGATATTGACTGTTCATGTGAAAAACTTGAAAAAGCAGGTAGAACACTGGGACCTGAGTGATGTGAATTCTCTAACCAGAGTGTACAGAGCAGTCAAATATTTGACTTACTGATTTTTGGAGAATTAAGCTGTTTTGTATGCAAGGTATGAAAATAGAATGAATTTTTGTCCTTGATTCAGAATGAGCACTGAGAGCCAGGGTCTGATGCTAGAGATTTGAATTCATGTTGAATATTTTAACAAATATTAGCAGAAGGGATACTCAGTTTTCCATGTGTTTATAGCTATGTGTTTAAAACATAATACTTTGTACTTACATATTAATTTCTCTTTTGAAAATGTTACTAATTTATTAACAAATATATACTGTTATTAGGAATGTAGCAAAGTATCTTAAATCTTAAAAAGACTCCAGCTACACAGGGTTATAAACTTCCTCTGTCCACATTTGAACATACCTCTTTCTGTACTCTCATCCTTTTAAATTTTGCTCTTTTGTAAAATTACCCATCAAGAGCTTTATCTGTCAATGTCTGGTACATTGGAAGCTAAAAATAAAGTAGGTTGAGTTACCCTGACCTGTTAAAGAAGGCATTTCATTTTAACTGAAGTTCACCTTTATAAACATAGATTATCTTTTGGACAAATAGTGTTCAATAAATTCTGCTTCCTAAAACAATAATGTGGGTAGATTTGACCATTGTGGCATTTTATCAGAAGTGCTTTCCATTTTCCCTTAATCTTTTCAGCCACAGCTTACAAATATTTGAAAACACTTTTATTTCCTCACTCTGGATAACCCTCTTGTCCTTGCTGTCTTCTTTTCTCCATGGTGCTATGTTCTGAGAGCCAGGTGGCTCTTCATTTAAATTCCATCACAAATTTGTTGGCTTGGATTTTTAGTGGGCTGATTGCTTTAAGTAAGATGTGGGGGCAAAATTTTTTTCCTGATGGTTTAGGTAATTTCTAACAAAGCTAAATACTAGAACATTGCTGCTTTGGTAGAATGATGTGTAGAGGGTAAAGAGTCATCATATTTCAGAATGGCTTTGGAAACCTGAAATCCCAGGATTCTGCTTTAATCTTTAAATTCCATTGAGAATTTATACCGGAAAAGGTATTTATTAAATAATTGCATGTAGCCTCCATGTTAGCAGATATTAATTCTAGTTTGGTGGAATTAATGTCCATTGTCTTTTAAAATCTTACTAGATTTTAGTTAAAATTAACTTTAGTTACAACCTGTTATCTTGTGCTTTCGTTTTTATGGTCCAGTAGTGCCTGGATTCTAGGTTTTCATGAAGGTCATGCCTCCTTCTTGGTGTTTGGCTCTTCACGTATTCCTCCTCCCAACTCCCCTTCCTCATACGAACTTCCCAGAACAAGTCCCTGTGGTAGCTTCCAGGGTGCAGTTACAGAGATGAATAAATACCGCCTACTTAATTCTGTGAGATCAGAACCTAATTCTCTATACTCAATTTTTGTAAAAGTATTGGTGGAAAATTATAATGATAATAATGATTGATTTGGTCCCATGTGACAGTTGTATAGTGTGAGATATTAGCTTTTTTTAAAAAAAAAATCCAGAGTCTAATTTTTCTAGTCCCTTGGAATTTTAGATCTTGCCTTTCTCCAGGGTGCACCTGGTTTGGGAAAGGTGCTTGGCTGTTGACATGGGGTGTGAGCTTCTGGGAAGGACACCAGGATGGGGCACTAAGGGGCTAGTGGAGGGAGATGCTAAGGCAGGGGGAGAGCAGGAGAGCCAAGGCAAGTAACAGGGCAGGAAGGCAGACCGGTTGGGTGGGAGTGGAAGAAGTGCCCTGGAGAAAGGGAGGAGGAGGTCAGAGAGAGAGAATCTAGAGAAAAGTGAGTAGTGAGAAAAAGAATGGAGGTAGAACGGGTTCAAAATAAGGTGGAAACATTGGTAATAAAAGCATGATTAAAGGAGAGGAGGAGGTACAGAGTAGGCAAAACTGAGAATACAGCTGAGAAGCATGGGGAGAACGGAAGGGATTGACTCTCTGTCTAGTGTTTCGCTGACATGGGTGTCATCCCTGCTGAGGCTGTTCTTTCCGGTTGCATGGAAGGTGGAATCCTGCAGTTCAGGGCAGGCCAGTGGTGGTGCGTGCTTCACAGCTCCTGAAGGAGACTGGAGAAACAATGGTGTGCATCCTTCCACGTTATAAAGTTAAATTGAACCAGGTGAATCATCAAATTACCTTCTTTTCCTTAGAACAAGTTAAGTGTAACACTTCGGTAAGAGAGCTTCTTTGTGTGATGATAATATTTATTACATACATGAAAAGTTGAATTTTACATATTTCATTCAAGATAAGAGAGGAAGGGAAACTTTAGCCAGACATTTGAAAAGATGCAAGTTATTTTGAAGCAGCCTTTAGTAGTGTTTATTTGGGAACACTTGTTCTGGGATGCGCAGTTTTTCTGGAGAGCTGTCACTGTTGACCAGCCAATAACTTAAAACCTGTAAAGAAGGCCTGCCTTTAACTGGAGTTATTCTGGAGTCAGCCACCAGTTAGGTGACTTTGATGGATGGATAGGACAGATAGATGGATAGGATGGAGGGAGAGACCTTGAGGGTATACTTGGAGCTGTAAGTGTGAATTTTGCCCCAGAGGGCAGAGAGGGACCTCAAAAGAGGCCAAGTTTTGCCTAGGGCTGGCCTTCCCTGCTGAGTGGAGGTCAAGTGTGGAGTAGAGATTGTCAACCTGCTGGCCTTTAGTGGGTCCCTACCAGGTTACTCTGCTTGTTACATCCTAAAAATGGAGCCTTTCAGAAGGATTTGAATTTTTATGTTGGGGCAGTTTTATGTGATGCATCATTCGATTGGGGGGAAGAGAGGAATTTAATCAGTATGAAATCTTAGAATGTTCAAGTCTCAGGGTAACTAATTAAATATATCATAGGCAAATGTGAAAATTTGGCTTTACTATTCTATTAGATTAAACATAAAAAGGGGTAGTCAAAGAAAAAATTATTTTGCTTAAAATAAAATCATAACTTTTAAAAGTTTGGTTTGGAGAACAGGAAGTAATTGTATTGTAAGTGTGTAATTATCTGCATTCCTTTCCAACCTCTTTGGGATCAAATTGGTTTTCTCCAAGAAAGGCAATTATATGCGAGAGGCCACTTTTTGTTGAATTCCTGTGTGTTGCAGGCAGTGCAGCCCACAAACCTGAAATCACAGATGTACTGCTATGATTTATAATACCCATTAATTACAGCTTCCTATTAAAGGCTTTTGGTTTTCTGCTTCAGTAAACCTAAATTCTCCTTTTGAAGAATTGCTTCCATTAGGTCTTATGCTAAATAGTGAGTCCTGTCTTTTAGAATCTCATCGGGGTACTTGATGCAGTAAGGACTTCTCAGTTGACTTTAAATGTGCAGCGCCGAAGCTGGTTCCCTTTGTAGGGTGCTGAGGTAACTGGAGGAGCTTCTGGTCTGTTGATGAGGAGGTGCAGATGGGAAACTGCAGAGCCTTAATCAGATATGTTTATCCATCGATGTCTACCACCCTCCGAACACCGTGCCATGCTGTACTATGTATCACCCCGGCTGATCTTTAGGTTCACCTCCAACCAAAAACCAAAAACCCTCCAACCCCACCCACAGCAATTAAATACCGGGCCTGAATGGTTTCAAAGGGCTAGCTCCTTGTTGAATCTAATGTGTAGCCAAGAATGAAAACACATATCTATCTGTTCAGTGCTATTTGGTGGCTTTTCCCTTGAAAAGTTAGTCTTTCTCTTTCCTTTGTTTTGGCTTCATATTCCTTCTGGAAGTAGAAAATATGATCAAGCAAAACAAATGAACAAAATCACGTTGCGTTCTTTCCTCTTGGGCTTCTGTGATGGTCTAATTCTATTTGGGGACAGGCATTTCCCTGGCGACTCCCTTAATTTTTCTAACTTCACCATTTTTTTACCATGTGAAGACTGTCTAATCCAAGGTTTCTTTGCTAAAGTCAACCAGTTTCTAACCCTGTCAGGGACGGGCTTCTCGGTGAGGCTTTGTTGACTTTTTTCCCTGTGAATATTTAAGATTACATTTTGACCTAGAAAAGTTTTTAAAATATGGATTTATAGTGCTTTTTTGAAAATTACTCATTAAACTTCATTTTGTTTAGATTTCACACACCTGAGGAATTTATAAGTATTATCCACTCTGTTTATAAGGAGGGGAGGTGTAGTAAGTACAGATTGATCTTGAATTTGAAAATAGGGTTAGTGTTTGTCAACTACTAATGCTGCTTTGCTGTCTTTTATTTGGATGTATTTGGAAGTAATCTCTCTGTGGCGGGTGGTCTAAAATCCTCCTGTAAGCAGTTCTGAGGGGAGGATGTTTATTAGTAACCATGGTAGTGGCAGCCGCAGCGTTAGGCAGGCCTGCACATGGTGCCCCATGTGCACACTAACATCGGGAGGAGGACACGCTGTTCCTGTCCCAGGTTTATGGGCGGGAGGAGAGTGGACGGTGGGGAAGAGCCAGGCCTGTGGCTTCTCACCCCATGGCTGTGAGGCTCGCTGCCGGCACCCCTTCCCTCCTAGGAGCTCTCGGACAGTTTGGCCTCCGCCTCTCTTGTTTTCTTTCCTCGCGAGCACCAGGCAGCCTCCTGCCCTGGGCGTCCTTTCTTCACATCTGATGGACAAGGCACTGGGGTTGCAGGCTCTCTCGGGGCTTGGCAGAGAGAAGGGGCTCCAGAAAGGCTGCAGGGAGCGGTTACGATGGTCCCCTTACAGGCCTCAGTGCGGTTTGTTACTGTATTCTGGTTTTTGTTTTCATTTTTTGCTAACACTCTTATTGAGATATAATTCACATACAACAAAATTCACCCATGTAAAGTGTACAATTCGTTGGTTTTTAATAGATTCATAAAGCTGTGTGCCATCACCTCAGTCAGTCTCAGAACATTTCCATCGCTCAGTCCACCTGTCTCCCTGCTTCTAGGTGTGCCTACTCTGGGAGCTTGGTGTAAATGCAATCGTACTGCACGTGGTGTTTTGTGACGGGCTTCTCTCACACAGCGTAGTGTTTTCAGGTTCATCCCTGCAGCAGTACCATCTGTACTTGGTCCCCTCTTGTTGCCTAGTGACATTGCAGTGTGCATCTGTAGCGGTCACTGAGTTAGTGTGGGGACATAACAGCTTGGGGAAGGTGTTCTGGCTTCTGTGTCTCATCCGCTGACTCCAAGCCTTGTCCTGACAGCTGCAGCCGGGGCCGAGTCTGCAGTCATACCCATGAGGACAGGCCCATCTGCATGCTCGCCGGGGTGAAATGGAGCCAGTCTTCTTGATCTCGGAGAGATAGCAGTGAGCGGTCCTGAAGAGAGATCTTAGTTCCCTGCCCAGGAATTGGACCTGGGTAGCCTGGATGAAAATCAGGAATCCTAACTGCTAGGCCACCAGGGGCTAGAGACTAGAAGCAAAGTGGCCCTAGCTCTTTCCCCCGTTTGAAAGCAAGAATGTTTCAAGGAGGCAGAAACTGTAAAAACAGGTACAAAGTTTATTATTAAAGACACAGCACAACGGGGAGAGCACACAGAGAAGCAGTTTGTTTATTTAAGACAGAAGCAAGGCAGAGATACACACCCAGAGAGACAAGGTGTGGGCGTCCTCTCTAATGAGGAGGAGCACAGTAAAGAGGTGATTTAAATCACTTACATAGGACAGTCCTGCTGGGTCTTTGACCAATTATCTCATTTCTTTTTTCACACCTGACTGGTCCCTGACTGGTTTTCCCAGCGTGGCATGCACAACTTTTTGCTAAGATGGATCCCACCTCAGAGGCCTGTGGGTGCATGTCCACGCTTATTATGGGGTGGCACCCCCTCACTTTTTGACCTCCAAGGAGCCTTTCTGCACATGTGCGGACATGGAAGTTTTCCTTGACCTCAGGAGTGGGCACCATATCTCTTTGCTTCAACAGAGCTCAGCTTCTGCCACTAGCTTTGTCCTTGGAGTGTCTGGGTGAGAACAAAGCTTCACGTTTACTCCACTTGACAAACACCAGATGTCTAGTCCAGGGGCCCATCTATCTCCTACCTCAGTCTCTCCAGCATTTCCTACTGAGTGCACAGAACTGGGCTAGATGTTTTTTTTTAATTTATTTTTGGCTGCGTTGGGTCTTCATTGCTGTGTGTGGGCTTTCTCTAGTTGTGGTGAGCAGGGGCTACTATTCTCGTGGCGCGCGGGCTTCTCACTGCGGTGGCTTTTCATGTTGCGGAGCACGGGCTCTAGGCGCACGGGCTTCAGTAGTTGTGGCATGCAGGCTCTAGATTTCAGGCTTAGTAGTTGTGGCGCACGGGCTTAGTTGCTCTGTGGCATGTAGGATCTTCCTAGACCAGGGCTCAAACCTATGTCCCCTGCATTGGCAGGCGGATTCTTAACCACTGGGCCACCAGGGAAGTCCTGGTCTAGATTTTTATCACACATACGTGGAAACACATAGAAGACATGGTGTCATGTGTGACCTGTGCTGTAACTCAAGTTCAGGGGAAGGAAAGTGTTGTTTCTGTGTGTGGGTTGTGACTGCCAGTTCTGGCTCCTCGGCCTTACTCTCCTTGCAGTGGTTTTGGGTGCTTTATTCAGCAAGTTCATCCCCTCCCCTGCATGAATTTAAATAGTAAAATATGAATCTGAGTTGTTTTGGAATTTTTTCAGTTTAAGACTAATAAATATTAAAATATTAGAATCTTGAAGGTCATAGGTCATAATGGATCTAAAAACTTAGAGTATCAAGTTATATGGAAATGTTCACAAATGGTACATTCGGTCACCAAAATTGCACAGTGATAACGTCCTATTTAATTCAGCTGGAATTCAAGTTAAAGGCACGTTTAATGGATGGGAGACCTCGTAGCTTCTGCATATTCTGATAACCGTTGCATAAATACCAGTTGCAGTGCTTGAGTGAACTACAATCCACAAGAGAAAGTCTCTTTAGGATGCTTTAAAATGCGTTCATCTGCTTCAGTTAGATGTTCTAGCTAGCATGTCATCCTTTACTGTTGGTTAATGTTATATAATATTATACCAGATAAAATATTCACATCACTGTCATTATATTTGTAATGCGGTGTCGTTAGCTGTGAAAGTTGAATGCTCAGCTATGTACTTCTCTTGCTCTTTGCTAAAAATTGTGTAGGATGTCTTCATCCATTGATTTAAATATCATGTAGTTTAAATAATATGATTATGTGATTTAAAACTTTATAATAAACTATAAGAAACTGGGAAGAGATCTTAGTTACTAATTTTGTAAAGGAGTTGGATTTTAATAATTTTGCGAAATTTAATTCCTAGTTTTTGAAGTATGAATAGTACTGTGTGGTTATAATTTGAAGCCTATATATTCGTTTAAAAGTAGTATAAAGATATCTTCAGAATTAACAGCATCAGAAATCAAAAATGTTCCTTAAAACTTGAAATCCATAGAAAGTAGCTTCTCTTCCACTCTTCAAAGGAAACTAAAATGCCTTCCATTTGTATAGCGTTTGTTTTAAAATTTTTAAATGAGTTATTTTATACTACATTCACATGTAATTTTTCACATTCACATGTCTCCTAACAGCAACAGTAGTAGTCATGGATATTTAGTTAAACTGTAAATGACGGTGGGTTTTTAAGTGTAGAATGATAGGAAGCTATAGTAGTGCAAGTGAGTGGTGATAGGGGGTTTGTTTGTTTACAGCCAAGTAGTAACTTCTGTGGAAGAAATCAGCATAAAACAAGTAGTGTGGGGCTTCCCTGGTGGCGCAGTGGTTGAGAATCTGCCTGCTAATGCAGGGGACATGGGTTCGAGCCCTGGTCTGGGAGGATCCCATATGCCGCAGAGCAACTAGGCCCATGAGCCACAGCTACTGAGCCTGCGCGTCTGGAGCCTGTGCTGCGCAACAAGAGAGGCCGCGATAGTGAGTAGCCTGCACACCGTGTTGAAGAGTGGCCCCCACTTGCCACAAGTAGAGAAAGCCCTCGCACAGAAACGAAGACCCAACACAGCAAAAATAAATAAATTAATTAATAAACTCCTACCCCCCAACATCTTCTTAAAAAAAAAAAAAAACAAGTAGTGTGTATATGTGATTATAAGCAGTATTTTTTTTCTTTTTTTTTTTTTTGCGGTACGCGGGCCTCTCACTGTTGTGGCCTCTCCCGTTGCGGAGCACAGGCTCAGCGGCCATGGCTCACGGGCCCAGCTGCTCTGCGGCATGTGGGATATTCCCTGACCGGGGCACGAACCCGTGTCCCCTGCATCAGCAGGCGGACTCTCAACCACTGCGCCACCAGGGAAGCCCTATAAGCAGTATTTTTAAACTAAGTATCATACACCCCACTTAAGCTATAAGCTGTTTACGTTTTAGATAGCATCATATTCCTTGCCCATAGCCATAGTAGATATTCAGTGCATCAGTGATAATTCAGAATCATGCACTGCTCTGAAATATAAATAATAATCAACAATAAAATAACAGTAATGGCTGTGGTTGTTTACTATAAGCCAGATAATATGCATATGTTTAACACCCACAGTTCTGTGAGGTGTAGGGATTTCTCGTTTTACAGATTAAGAGCTGAGGCTCAGAGAAGCTAAGCAATTTTCCAGAGGTCATGTAAACTTGATAATCCCATTATCTGCTTTTCCCACCACTGTCATACTGCTTTGTCTTGTTATTTTCTGTTAGATTCTTCTTAAATTATGAAATACTGTACGTCTGTTGTAACAAGTTGAAAAAATAAGGGGTATATCACCTGTATATTTCTTGATACACACAAAAACACATAGAGATTAACCTGACCCTACTAATATTATTTAATTTTCCCTTTATAAGAATGTATCTTTTCTTACCTGTAAATTTGAAAGTGAACTTTAGTGGGGTGGGGGGTTGGAATTTGTATCTACTCTGGAGTCACAGAGACCTGAGTGTGAAGCTTGGCAATGCCAGTCTTAACTGTTCCCTTGGGTAGGCTTCTCAGCATTTCCAAGCCTGTGTCCCTTTGGCTCTGACGTGGTTGTCCCTATTTTGTGGCTGTCTTACTGACTCTCCTGGAGAGTGAAGAGACTCAATTAAACTGTATTCTAGTTAAACATTTATTATCATCATTCCGTATAAGTTTTAGTAGCTGGTCTGAAAATGGGAAGAAAGTGTATGCATTAAGAATAGAGCATCCTTTTTATCATGTATATAAATACCTGTTACTATATTGTGTAGCAGGAAGTAACATACTGTTGTAGGCCAATTACACTTCAAATAAACAAAGAAACAAACTCATAGAAAAAAAGATCAGATTTGTGGTTACCAGATGTAGGGGGTGGGGAGAAGGGGGCATTACGTGAAAGTGGTCAAAGGTACGAACTTACAGTTATAAGATGAATAAGTACTAGGGATGTAATGTAGCACATGATGAATATGATTAACACTGCCGTATGTTATATATGAAAGTTAAGAGAGTAAATCCTAAGGGGTCTCATTACAAGAAAAACGTGTGTTTTCTTTTATTTTGTATCTGTATGAAATGATGGATGTTCACTAAACTTATTGTGGTCATCATTTCATGATGTACATAAGACAGATCATTATGCTGAACACCCTAAACTTATACAGTGCTGCATGTCAACTATGTCTCAGTAAAACTGGAAGGAATGGAAAAGAATAGATCATCTGATTTATTTGAGTGTTGATAATTCTGAGGATTAAGTGGTTGTCTTTCAAATACATGTGTGTGTACATGTATACATATATATACATATGTATAATAACACATTGGAAATTGCTTGACTGACCATAGTTACTTGGTTAATGTATTTGTGAACTGCTCAAAAAAAATCAAAACTTAAAATAATTCTTTCAAGAAGAATAGGAATTGGAAAAGTTACATGTCGACTGCTTTTATTCATACCCTTTTCATGATTCATCTTGTATCTCAGGTCTTAACCTGAGTAGAAAGAGAACTAATGATCTTTTCTGTCTGAGCAGGAAATAATTTGCAGCTGTTTCTTGGAGATTTCTAAAAGATAGATTTTTAAGCATAATCTAAAATGCTGTTACTACTGTCTTGCAGGGGGCGAAAGCTTTTTTTTTTCCTCTCTCACAGCTGGATATAGTGTCCTATATACATGTGGCATTTAAAGAACATTCGAGTGTACCACAGTCCTCATAATGGTGCTTAGATGGCTAAGGGGATTGTAGATAAAGACCTGACAGCATATTTAAGTGTGTGTGGTGTGTGTGTGTGTTTAAGATTTGCAAAATACTTTGCCTGTTGAAAATCTAGCCAACATGTATTATGTACCATCTGCAAGGTCACCAGCTAGAGTCCAGGCAAGATGAAAAGATGAGTAATGTAGCCATGAATATGGAGACCATGTAGTGTGACAAGAAGCGAAAACAAATAACTACACTATCAGCCTGAGCATGGCATTTCCATTCTAGAAGGAGTAGTTACGGCATTCAGCAGAAGGAGAGGTGATACCCTGTTGAAGGAGGCAGGAAAGGTGTGATGGAAGAAGAGACCATCTGAAATGCGCCTTAAGGGGTGAGTAGGATTTCCTTAGCTGGAGATGAGGTGGAAGGATTGAGTTAGGCAGGTGATCCAGGTGGAGAGAACCTTGTGGACTGAGAGTTGGAGTCATAGATGCATGACATGTGTTTAAGAGCAGAGGGGGATGGTGGGAATGTCTGTGTGGATGTGTACAGTAAAGAACATGGAGAGAGAAAGTGTAATGAAAACTTGGGTATTGGTGTTTGGTGATGAATGGTTGGGGTACTGTTGACAAAAGTGAATTCAGAATTTTGTTTTTAGTTTTGGGACAATGACGAATTTGGTTTCAATATGATCGTTTTGAGTGTACCTGGCATATTCGAGTGGAAGTGTCCAGAAAGAAGTTATAAATCTGAGTCTGTAGCTTTGAAAGGTTAGGGCTAGAACTATTTGAAGATTAAATACAGAGAGATGATACTTCACCTTTTGCTTGGACATGGGCAGTAGTAAACCAAAGAAATACATGAGCCAGCTTTAGAAGGAAGCCTAGGAGGGACGAATTTAATAGATGTTGGTGGCTAGCAGGTTCCTGTCCCATGGAAGATGGAGGAAGATGCGGCTAGAAGAAAGGTATGGGAGGCAGTGCAGTCCACTGGGACGTGAAGATGCCTGAGCCGGAGGGATTGAGGTGTAAATGTCAGCAGTAAGTTTGGGGATTTTTTTAAGACACAGGAGAAATAAGCATGCTTATATGAAGAGAAGAGAGGAACCAGTAGGACCTTGAATGATTTAAGATGCAGGTGAGAGCAAGTCATCTCAAAGCTGCAGAGCAAGGGTGCTGGAGAGGAAGAAGCAAGATGAGAGGGCACCACCCTAGGGACAGCGTCAAGAGACAGGAGGAGGCATTGTCTCTGGCTGGGTCCGTCTTTCGTGGACCCAGGAGGAAAGGACGAGAAGGATGTGCCACATATAGAGATTTTTTGAGTAGGGAGATTGGGGCCAAGTCAGATGGCCACCTTGATCCTCTTAGGAAAGTAGATTGTTTTTTTGTAAGACATTTTGGATGATTCCAGATTATTCATTTTGTAAACTGTGGCTTTGATTAAAGCCTCGGGATATGAACACAATACAGTCTTTCATTAGAATGTTTAAACAGCAGCAGCAGCAAAAAGAAATGCCTGCAACATAAACAATATATCTTATAATCCTGTCAGTGGGCTGGTTTTAAAAGGGACACACAGATGTCTACCTGTATATCTTAGAAATTATATTTAACAAAAATATTACGGTGAACATGAAAACATGCTAATTACATATGATACATAGCTTAAAAAAACCCCACCTAAATCAAAATTTATGACTGTCAGATAAACCAGAAGCTGGGATTTCCTAGTGAAAATCCTGGTGGAGGAAAGGATTGCTAGCGAAAGGCAGTGTTAATATTGACTGAATTCAGTGTAGATTATGACATTCTGTGGACCTGGAAAGCAAAAGAAGGAACAGAATGGGATAAGAGAATGGGAACAGTGAAGGCAATTCTGTTTGCTGTGTTGCATGTAGGGCTTTTGATTGGGGAGGCACTGGTTGTTGGCGGTACAGCATCATCCATCACTGAGGCTTGGTGTTTCATCCAGCAGAAGTACCTTTGTTGTAAAATGAAATATTTATTTTCTTTGAAACGTTACATAACTTACAATGCAGTGTGAGCCAGTATTGAACAGAGGCACAAGAAGACAATTTAATTGTGATGTAGAAGTAGTAAAAAAAAAAAAAGTAAATAAATGAAGTGGCCTGAGTTTGATGCTTAAGTGACTAAGATATTAAGTAGTTCTGATGTCATTAAAATATTATTAGGCTTTGTATCATTTTATTTACTGATTTAACAGTACCTCATGCTATTTCAAATACTCTATCCTATGATTGTTGGTTGCTATTAATAGTTAAAAATTTATTTACTTCATTCTGCTTATTCACAAACAATATTTTGACCTTGTTTGAGTTTAAATAGATTTAAAAGCTTTAGAACATGGAAAATTAAAATCATGTTTTTCACTGGGATGATTGTACAAAATCTTTTTATAACAGATTCAGAAACCTGATGCATTATAGTATTTACACAGATGTTCAGAAAGTAAATAATAGAGACAGGGATTGTTGTAGGGATTACGCTGTCATTAGCTGTTGTAGTTGCTGTGCTGTTCTTGTTCTAGAGTAAGAAGGTGTAGATACACGTCTCAAGTAAAAGTAGTTTGTTTGGGATGAGAAGACACATGGCTTCTTATCACCCTCAGGATAAAGAATCCCGATTCCTAACCATGATCTAAAAGCACAGTGTGGTTCCTGTCTGTCTGCTCAGTGTCATTTTGTGAAATCCCGTTTCCTGATGGCTCACTAGCCGTTCCATCCTGTCCTTGTTTCAGGGCCATTCTTGTTCTTCCTTCCCCTGGGACTGCTCCTTTCCAGCTTTCTGTGTTCACACTTGGACTTCAGGCATTTGTTCTTCCCTCATCCTGTAATGTTTTTCCCCAGATGTTTAGGTGGTTTGGGCCCTCACTGTATTCGGGTCTCTCACCTCGGGTGTCATGTTCTAAGAGAAATTTTCCTGCCTGCAGTAGCCTGGACCTCCCAAGCCTTCCTCATCACCCCTCCGCTGGCCATTGTCATTACTGCACTTACTGTCCTGACCTTAAACTTTGTGTTTGTTTACTGTCTCCACCACCAGGGGGCAGGGACTTTGCCTTATTCTTGGTTCTGTCCTTAGCACCTAGAACAGTGACCCATTATTGATGAGTGGATGGATCCTTGCCAATGAAGTTGTAAAGACATTTACTGTGGAGCTGGTGTTTTGGGGATATTTGACTAGTGGTTTAGCTGTGTGGGGTGATTAGTAGAAGGAGGCCCAGGTTCTGCGACCCTGTCACATAGGCTGGGAAATCATAGCTTCACATCCTTCTGGCCACGGTGGTTAGTCTAGGATATCCTTCCCCAAACTGAGCTGATAGGCAGAGCCTGGGCTCTGTTCTGTGAGGCCTGCCACTGCCCTGTTTGCTGTAGCTCTTCCTGAGATTCTCTGAGCTGCTCCAGCCTGGACTCCTTTTAACAGTTGCTGTTTTCCTCCTCAGGTGGTTAGACTTTGGTGTCTGTACCTTGCCTTTGAGAGTTATGCCTAATGTAGGTGGACACAGACAGGTCCTGTAAATTAGTTCAGCGTTTGATGTTTGTAACCATTAACGTAGATCTGAGTGGATATTGGTCGATGGAAAGGGCTGGTAAGTATAGTGCTGTATTTTCTTGTTCTTTGAGTTTTAGGTCTCCAAGGCAGAATAGAAGATAGGAAAATGTTTAATCAGTATTTTGAGAACTCTTAGGTCATAGGAAATAGGAACGTCTGTAGTGGTCCACACATTACCGATCGCTAGAGAATTATCCATTTATTTGTTTATTTGGTTTATTTGGTAGGTATTTAATGAGTGCTTACTGTGTGCAGGACAGTTTCCTTACATGCCGAGGCTAGTTCATTCATTTGACAGAGTCATTTATTGAGTGTAAACTCTATGCTGCATTTATGGGGGCAGAGATGAGCAGCCCTCAAGGAGCTTGGAGTCCGGGAGAGGGAAAGTGACAAGCAAACATACACGTGTGCGAATCACAGGAGGGAGTCATCAACTGTCAGGTTATGGCTGGGACAGATAGGAGATGTTTCCTGGGAGGCTTGTAAGGAATGGAGGGGGGTGGAGTGTGTAGAGGGACAAATGGAATCCACAGAACAGAGGCGTGGAGCTCCTGGACCAGTGCCGAGGATGGGGGTTCAGAGTGGCTGGAGCGCAAAGCCTCAGGGAGGAGGAGTGGGTGAGGGATGCTGCTGAACGAGAGGCAGGAAGAGGCAGACCACGCTAAGGGTGGGGGTGTATCTTGAAGGCAGGGAGGAGTCACTTACAAGATTTACTCAAGGGAAAAGCAGAGCACGTTAGGCCTATCGCTGGCACGATAAATGGGAGTGAGTATAGGGTGGAGGTGCATGAGACTGGGGGCAGGAAGCAGGAGAGCAGACACCTGGAGCCTCCTGTTCTTCTTATACTCATCCTTAGGGAGAGATGATAATTAAGAGATCCGGCCCGAGCAGAGACGTGAGATTTGGCTTCCAGAGGACACTGGGCGCCGTGGACACGTTCCTGATGTGTCCAGTGAATGTGACATGGCCAACTTCCCCAGCAGTTATATTGTCTTTATAACCCAACCAGTCACATTTCACACTGAGTGACAAACCTGTGCAACAAACCTGCACATCAGATATGAGATCTTGGAAAACACTAGAACACCAGCATTATTTCACTGAGTGAAACAGCTTGGTCTGGTGAGATGCATGTCAGGGGAAAATGGATCAAAATTGAGTAGATACTCAACAGATGTTTCTGTGGTTGATTATTTATATAAAAGTTGCTGGAGCCATAATCTCTTCTTCCCCCCACATAGAGGATACATTTAATTTCTTCTAGTTAGAAGCATAAGGATTTTATTCATATTCCCCAAATAAAGCATTTCAGAAAAACTTGTTTGTTGAGTGGCAGAAGCATTTAATATTTATTTTTGTGACATTTATTTAGCCATTGAATTTTTAGTCACTGTTGCATCAGAAAAGATCACTAGTGAAGTTCTGACAATTCTGCTAGAAAGTTACAACAAAAATGTCTTCTAATCAGCTTAATAGTAAATTTTAATTGGAACAAACGTGCAACTTGGTTTTGAATCAGTGTCTTCAAGTCTGCCCTCTTCTATGAAATGTTCACATAGTAAAGATGGACAAGAAGGGGGAAACTAGTGTAAGAGAGACATAATCTAACGTGTTTCAAGGTGTCATGTGTATTTGTATTAATGAATGTATATGTATTTCTTTTTAAGGAATTGTCTAGTTTGGGGATAATATTGTAGAAGAAATGTAGAAATGTGTATCATGTTTGGGGCTGAGTTTATTTGATCAATGAAATTTGGAACCTAAAGTAATTATTTTTATGGTACTATAAGCACTGTGTTCAGAAATAATGAGAAGCTGATGCTTTGTGGAGGTGGCATTTTACTAAAAACCATATAGTAATAAATATATATATATATTTTAAAGGAGTAGATTGGATCCATTGGGAATTGAAATAATTTGAGAAACCAGTAAATGTACTCTTAGGGTAATTGCCTCAAGAGTAAGCATATTAACTCTGAGTGAAGCTTGTCAATTTATTTGAAATAATAGAAGTAATAGTAATGGTGATGGTGGTAGTTTTAGTAGTGGTTAATAGCAACAACTAGTACTAGCTCTTAGCATGGAGCCTGTTATTTTGCACAGTGCATATTTGCTGAATAAATAATTGAAGGCATTTATTATATATAACATACTATATTATATATCTATAAGTTTCTTTCATTTATTATTTTTAGTTCTTACAGTAGCCATGTGAAATAGGAACTAGCCCCCTCATTTTACAGATGAGGAAGTTGAGGCCCTAAGGAATTAAATAATCACTTCAAAGTCGTAAGCTAGTGAGGGCTAGGATTTGAATCCAGGCATGTGTGACTTGAAGCTCAGGTGCACACTGTTCACTACTGTGTTCCTCCTGCCTGATTTCCCCTTTCAGCCCCACACGCATTAAAGTCCTAGTGTGTAACCCTGAGGTTGGAAAGGAGGATCCACTAAGACAGAGGCCAGTGATGGTGTGGTGTTGCTGCTGGTGGTGTTTGGAATCCTGGTGGCTCAGTGTTCCTGGGATTAATTGCCTTGGTGGCATTTCCTGTCTCTCCCCTTCCCCCCTCCCCACACCCCACCCCCCATCATCTTCAGTGTAATGTGAATGGGGACAGTGGTTGTGGGTCAACTCCGGGGTTTATACAATAGGGTTTCAAGGCTGTGCCTTTTAAAGCAGAAACTGTGGTTAGCTAAAAAGTAGAATATAGGTTCAAGTCACCTGTAATTTTATCACAAGTCACCTGTAAATTTAATCACAGAAAAATCTGTGATTCTGAGAGTATGTTTGTACTTGGAGCAAATGACACATGTTACCACCTCAGATGAGGAGTCCTGCCTGGTAGAGGGGAGCACAGACATCACCCAGGAGGTCAGCCCACTGTGGCCAAAAAGGCACCAAAAAGGCACTACTCTCTCAGCTGGCATGAAACAGCACTTACCCACGTGGAGAGGACGCAGGGCAGGGACGGCTTCAGCAGTGCACAGGGCCCCCCAGGCCAGCGGGGTTGCAGGAAGGTGGTTTGTTTGTGCCCCTCTGTGCTGCGGGCAAAGGACCTGTCCCCTCCTGCCCGCTGCACCAGCAGTGGGTTTGGCCAGGTGGCACCTGACACACAGGCTTGAGCAGAATGAAAAAGTGCACCTCAGACCCAGATCAGGGAGAGAGATTCCCAGGAGAGCGGTGAGCATCGCGGGCTGTGACAGCTCATCCTCTCCTAAGGAGATGTTCCAGCCCGAGACTTAACTCTTACGTGGCTGCTCAAGGGGTGACGGCTTCCCAGCGATGCTTATGTTGTGCCAGAAATATCTCAGGGGTGGAGATGTGTTGTTGGCATTAGTCTGACAACTGGATTAGAGGTTTGTTTGTATTTTTAACTGAGCGTGTCCTGCTTTAAAAGCCTTAGATTTATACTGTGTCATCAGTTATCCTTACAGATAATCCTGTTTTCTAGTATTTTACCAGTTTCCTAAACTGTAGCACAGGGAGTTCATTGCTTTGCTCAGTTACTTGATACTCTGTCAGAATGGAGAGGGAACGTGGGCTGTTGGCTCTGTTTCCCAAAACTAACCATGGAGACACTGCAGACATAAGAGGAAAGCCTGGATCTCAGGAAATAATTAAAATAGCCATGAAAACTCCAGGGGTGGGGAGGCTGCTATGGGTTGGTGTGCGTGTATAGGTGGTTTAGCCTTGGATATAGGGTGGCCTGAGGACTCAGGAGAAGATGCATTGTTTCACGGTTTTTCCTTTCAAGTTTTGTTTTTGACCTGACTTTTTCCAGTGGCTTGAAACAGTGACTGCCTGCCCGTCTGCTCCAGAAATTGATGTGGGTAGGGTCCTGTCAGGGCCGCACAGGGGCCCTGCTGGGGTGAGGAGCTGAGAAAAAACAGGTCCCAGCCAACCAGCAACCCCAGGGCCCTTGTTCCTCCTGGGGCTTGAGGATTGCATGGAAATTGCCTCCTCCTGGTGCTGCTGCTTTTAGAGTTCAGTGGCTAAATAATCCTTTCCAGTAAACAGAAGTGGTCAAGAGTGGTTATTTGGTGCCTGTGGCTCATCCCTCCTCCCCCTTCCTTCTCAAATTCACAGGGAGGGATAGGACTTGAGTTTGGGCCATTTTTCACAGGTTTACAGATCTATTAGCTCATATCCTTTGGTGAATATGACCTCATAGCCCAAAATAATTAGACACATGAAGATACAACTACTGTTGAAAACATAAAAAGATAAACTGAATGGTGTATGCTTCATGAAGTAGAATCATTAGAACAGATGGATTAATAACGTAAAATAAACAATACATATATTCAGTGATAAAAGGAGGATACTTAGTATTAAGAAGGAGCAAGAAGTCATAAAAAGAACGAAGTCGAAATACTAGATATGACAGATACAGTAGTTGGAGTTACAGAACTTAATAAATCAGATAAACAAGATGGATACAAGTGAAAAATGAATTATTGAACTTGAAGGAATTCTGAACGCAGAGGAAAAACAGGGATAGAAAATAGCAAGTAAGCTAAGAAATATGGAGGTGAGACATAGTGGTGCCAACATTCAAAGAATAGAATTCCAGAGGGGAGAAAAGAAATTGGCAGAGAGAAGAATATTTGAAGAACTAATGATGTTAAATTATTCAGAATTAAGAAAGAACAAAGACTTCAGATTGAAAGGACTAATAGAATACCAAGGAGGAAAGATAAGAAAAACCCACATCTTGGTAGATTAGTGAAATTTAAGAATATCGTAGCCAAAGAAACCTAAAAACTTTTGGAGCGAAAGAATAGATTATCCACAAATTAAGATGAATTAGAGTAAGTTATCTTTTAAGCCCTGAGGTTCTCGGTTATTCTGCATATGTGAAGTGAGGGAAATCATCTCTATAATATATAATTTAAAACTTGGAAAATAAATTCATTAATTCATACTGCATCTGGTAAAGTATTTCTCAGTGTAATAAGGGACATATTTTCTCTATAACCTTCCTGCTTGAAAAAATATTTTCAATATGTAATTTTATGATTTTGTATAACTATTTGGGAGAAGTTGCTGTTGTTTTCATTAAAGAGATACATTTCTCCTTACCTTTTTTTTGTGTGTGGGGGTTATAGTTCTGATTTATCTCCTATTGGGGCATGCACAAAATGTGTTTTTGCGACCACATGTAAGATGGATGATTTTCTGTTTCTAATGATTGCATGTGACACTAGTGATTTTCAGTTACTCTTCTTCATGCTCCAAGATTTAAATTATTTAAATAGCATGTTATTACTGCTTGTGTTGGTACCAGAAAGAAGTCATATTCACCTTTGGTTCAGAAATCCCCTGTCCAGTAGAAATAAAATGTGATCCATGTATGTAATTAAAAAATTTCTGGAATCCACACTAAAAAGGTTTTAAAAGAATGAGATTAATTTTACTGTCTTTTATTGAACCAATATTTCAACATGTTATCAATATACAGAACTTTTAATGAGCTATTTTACATTCTTTTAGTTTTTAAAAATTTGATACATGGTTTACAGCACATCCCAATTTGGACTGGCCACATTTCAAGGACTTAATACCACATGTGGCTGGTAGCTACCATCCTGTCAGTGCATCCCTACAAAAATGATGGCTCAATATTCTGAGAATTGTTGGATGACTTCAGAGCTTCTTGCAAGGCTTCAGTTGTATTAAGGGATCTTAGACCTTGGTGGTCCTGTAGCAAGTGACACTTGTATCTATTAATTGTAGCTGATAATAAAAAGGAGCACTAAAATTGCAAGACATTGATTGCTATAGTTTTCAGGGTAGAAATTTTGTTAAAACACAATCTACAGAATGTTCTGAGAATGGCTGACTAGTTCTGCAGCTTTTTTTTTCTCTTTTCTTTTTTTTTTTTCTTTTTGCGGTATGTGGGCCTCTCACTGTTGTGGCCTCTCCTGTTGCGGAGCACAGGCTCCGGATGCGCAGGCTCAGCGGCCATGGTTCACAAGCCCAGCCGCGGATCTTCCTGGACCGGGGCACAAACCCGTGTCCCCTGCATCGGCAGGAGGACTCTCAACCACTGCGCCACCAGGGAAGCCCAGTTCTGCAGCTTTATTTCCTGAGTCCAGGTAGTTCTACCTGGATGTCTAACAGCCAGTTCAAACTTAACATGGGCAAAACTGAACTCTGACCTTTCCTTCTAGATTTGCCCCTGCTGTATTAGTGACAAGCATCTCGGTTCTCTCCTGGCATAGGGGCCAACAGCTCTATCGTTGACTTCTAGCTAGAAAGTTGGTGAAAATTCATAGTCTACTGTTGCAGATGTCCAGTTGCCTTAAGTCTTTCATTGCCCATAATTTTATGATGATGTATCTTTAATGAAAAAAGTCTGCTGAGGACTTTTACGTAATGTTAATATCACTTAAAAAAAGTTAAACTCAATGGAGATTTAAGACAAATATATGTGTTTTTCAGTCATTGACTTTTAAATTTGTCAGCTGTGTGGTAGTACACATGCCAACACTATTGAAGCATCTTAGTAGGACTGATTATAGTTTATGCTGGCATTCATGAACATTCGATTAAAATGAACAAACTGAGGGGGAAATGTAAGCCAGGCACAAATAGCAGAACAGAAAAAAAACAATCTTTGCATTTGGTGAACTGTGCTTTGTCTAGGGGATCTTGTGGCTATTCATTCGGAACATTTTATTGGAGAAAGTAAACTTTAACTAAGAAATGTAGGATGCAAATCTCTCTCTCACCCCAGTTGTATAACTGTTGTTGACTCTTTAATTGCAACAAAATGAGTTTTTACTTAAGCATTGACTGCTTCAAGATAATACTGATTTTGATTTGGGCCTTTCTGTGTGTAGTGATTTTTTTTGGCTACATTGGGTCTTTGTTGCTGCGTGTGGGCTTTCTCTAGTTGTGGCGAGCAGGGGCTACTCTTTGTTGCGGTGTGCGGGCTTCTCATTGCAGTGGCTTCTCTTGTTGCGGAGCACGGGCTTTAGACATGCGGGCTTCAGTAGTTGTGGCATGTGGGCTCTACAGCGCAGGCTCAGTAGTTGTGGTGCACGGGTTTAGCTGCCCCATGGCATGTGGGATCTTCCCAAACCAGGGCTCGAACCTGTGTCCCCTGCGTTGGCAGGTGGATTCTTAACCACTCCACCACCAGGGAAGTCATGTAGTGAGATATTTTGGAACTAACATTGCCTACAGGTTTTTGTTCCCTTTCCCCTTTCCTAAGATATGTAGTAAGGTGTGAAGATGTCAGATATAAAGGATGGCTGTTGCTCAGACTTGTCCTTTGTTTATCTGGTTATCCATCAAACACTATCAACCGGTTCTTGCCAGAAAGTGTGAAATAATGTCATTGGAAAGCTGTTGGTCAAATGTATGTCATGGTCTTTTAAAAGTCTCAACTAGCTGTTCTGATGTGAAAGGATGTTTTACAAATATGCTGTGCTAAAATGATTACTCTTAGGAGATGTATCTTTAAACATGCTTACTTTACCCCCCTCTTGATTTCATTCCTTGGTGCTTTGGGCTAGATTAAGGTGCACGTAATCACAGTATGTATGTCACCATGGTCTGGAATCCACACCCTAGACAGCTTGCAGGGGAGTGTCTTATCACTCAAATGGCAGCTCATAACTTTGCCCTGTCAGGACGATAGGCACTTGTTATGATAGCCACATTATTTTTAAAAACCTTCTCCAGCTAAACCAGCAGGGAAGGATTCTTTCAATTTTCAGACCAGCATTTCTTCTTTACCACAGACTCTACTTATTGTCTCCAATTTTTTAAATAATAGAAAAGGTCATAGCCTAGGAAGGAAATAAGGAGTAAAAAAATTTTGACCTTTCTTAGGAAAATGGAGTTTTGCTTGCAATTTTCATTTACTGGTGATCTAAATTAACTATGAATGGCTTTATATTTTTCTATTAATAAATTAAATTTAGGGGTTTGGGTTGGTGTTCTTAAGGGGATTTGAAATGTCTGAGTTTAGAAATGAGAAGACATCAAGCATCCAGGTTGCTACTTGTGATAATTCTTAATTTTGAAAAAAAAAAATAAAAGGAAGAAAGAAAAGAAGAGGATTTGGGGTATTCTGTTGTGGTGGTTGAAACATTTCAAAATACATTTACTTCATTTTCCTTCATACTTCTTCAGTTGTAGTGAGTTTTGTCTCCAAATTTATGGTGAATTATTTTGAAAATCATCTTATCTGATAGTGGAGTGCTGAGGTGGAAAGTCCAGTTGGCATTGTTTAAATGTCCTTATCACAGTAAAGACATTATACTTCTTTATTACCTTCTAATAATGAGTGGTGGTTATTCATATTTATGTCCTAGTAATGGAAAAAAATATTTTCTGTTCTGATTTGTTTTAAATATAGTGATAAGAAATTTTATAATCATAGGGCAAGGCAAAACCTTCTTGTCTGTGCATTATTGAAAGCTGGTCAGATATTTTAAGAAGCTCCTTTCAGAAGGGCTTAAGTGTAGAAATTCTTAAGTTCTTTTTTTTTTTTAAACATCTTTATTGGGGTATAATTGCTTTACAATGGTGTGTTAGTTTCTGCTTTATAACAAAGTGAATCAGCTATACATATACATATGTTCCCATATGTCTTCCCTCTTGCGTCTCCCTCCCTCCCACTCTCCCCATCCCACCCATCCAGGCTGTCACAAAGCACCGAGCTAATATCCCTGTGCCTTGCGGCTGCTTCCCCCCAGCTATCTACCTTACTACGTTTGTTAGTGTGTATATGTCCATGACTCTCTCTCGCCCTGTCAAAACTCACCCCTCCCCCTCCCCATACCCTCAAGTCCGTTCTCCAGTAGGTCTGCGTCTTTATTCCTATCTTACCCCTAGGTTCTTCATGACATTTTTTTTCCCTTAAATTCCATATATATGTGTTAGCATACGGTATTTGTCTTTTTCTTTCTGACTTACTTCACTCTGTATGACAGACTCTAGGTCTATCCATCTCATTACAAATAGCTCAATTTCATTTCTTTTTAAGGCTGAGTAATATTCCATTGTGTATATGTGCCACATCTTCTTTATCCATTCAGCCGATGATGGGCGCTTAGGTTGTTTCCATGTCCTGGCTATTGTAAATAGAGCTGCAATGAACATTTTGGTACATGACTCTTTTTGAATTTTGGTTTTCTCAGGGTATATGCCAAGTAGTGGGATTGCTGGGTCATATGGTAATTCTATTTGTAATTTTTTAAGGAACCTCCATACTGTTCTCCACAGTGGCTGAACCAATTCACATTCCCACCAGCAGTGCAAGAGTGTCCCCTTTTCTCCACACCCTCTCCAGCATTTATTGTTTCTAGATTTTTTGATGATGGCCATTCTGACTGGTGTGAGATGATATCTCATTGTAGTTTTGATTTGCATTTCTCTAATGATTAATGATGTTGAGCATTCTTTCATGTGTTTGTTGGCATTCTGTATATCTTCTTTGGAGAAATGTCTATTTAGGTCTTCTGCCCATTTTTGGATGGGGTTGTTTGTTTTTTTGTTATTGAGCTGCATGAGCTGCTTGTAAATTTTGGAGATTAATCCTTTGTCAGTTGCTTCATTTGCAAATGTTTTCTCCCATTCTGAGGGTTGTCTTTTGGTCTTGGTTATGGTTTCCTTTGCTGTGCAAAAGCTTTGAAGTTTCATTAGGTCCCATTTGTTTATTTTTGTTTTTATTTCCATTACTCTAGGAGGTGGGTCAGAAAGGATCTTGCTGTGATTTATGTCATAGAGTGTTCTTCCTATGTTTTCTTCTAAGAGTTTGATAGTTTCTGGCCTTACATTTAGGTCTTTAATCCATTTTGAGCTTATTTTTGTGTATGGTGTTAGGGAGTGATCTAATCTCATACTATTACATGTACCTGTCCAGTTTTCCCAGCACCATTTATTGAAGAGGCTGTCCTTTCTCCACTGTACATTCCTGCCTCCTTTATCAAAGATAAGGTGTCCATATGTGCGTGGGTTTATCTCTGGGCTTTCTATCCTGTTCCACTGATCTATCTTTCTGTTTTTGTGCCAGTACCATACTGTCTTGATTACTGTTGCTTTGTAATATAGTCTGAAGTCAGGGAGCCTGATTCCTCCAGCTCCTTTTTTCGTTCTCAAGATTGCTTTGGCTATTCGGGGTCTTTTGTGTTTCCATACAAATTGCGAAATTTTTTGTTCTAGTTCTGTGAAAAATGCCAGTGGTAGTTTGATAGGGATTGCATTGAATCTGTAGATTGCTTTGGGTAGCAGAGTCATTTTCACAATGTTGATTCTTCCCATCCAAGAACATGGTATATCTCTCCATCTATTTGTATCATCTTTAATTTCTTTCATCAGTGTCTTATGATTTTCTGCATACAGGTCTTTCGTATCCTTAGGTAGGTTTATTCCTAGATATTTTATTCTTTTTGTTGCAATGGTAAATGGGAGTGTTTTCTTGATTTCACTTTCAGATTTTTCATCATTAGTATATAGGAATGCCAGAGATTTCTGTGCATTAATTTTGTATCCTGCTACTTTACCAAATTCATTGATTAGCTCTAGTAGTTTTCTGGTAGCATCTTTAGGATTCTCTATGTATAGTATCATGTCATCTGCAAACAGTGACAGCTTTACTTCTTCTTTTCCGATTTGGATTCCTTTTATTTCCTTTTCTTCTCTGATTGCTGTGGCTAAAACTTCCAAAACTATGTTGAATAAGAGTGGTGAGAGTGGGCAACCTTGTCTTGTTCCTGATCTTAGTGGAAATGCTTTCAGTTTTTCACCATTGAGGATGATGTTTGCTGTGGGCTTGTCATATATGGCTTTTATTATGTTTAGGAAAGTTCCCTCTATGCCTACTTTCTGGAGGGTTTTTATCATAAATGGGTGTTGAATTTTGTCGAAAGCTTTCTCTGCATCTATTGAGATGATCATATGGTTTTTCTCCTTCAATTTGTTAATATGGTTTATCACATTGATAGATTTGCGTATATTGAAGAATCCTTGCATTCCTGGAATAAACCCCACTTGATCATGGTGTATGATCCTTTTAATGTGCTGTTGGATTCTGTTTGCTGGTATTTTGTTGAGGATTTTTGCATCTATGTTCATCAGTGATATTGGCCTGTAGTTTTCTTTCTTTGTGACATCCTTGTCTGGTTTTGGTATCAAGGTGATGGTGGCTTCGTAGAAGGAATTTGGGAGTGTTCCTCCCTCTGCTATATTTTGGAAGAGTTTGAGAAGGATAGGTGTTAGCTCTTCTCTAAACGTTTGATAGAATTCACCTGTGAAGCCATCTGGTCCTGGGCTTTTGTTTGTTGGAAGGTTTTTAATCACAGTTTCAATTTCAGTGCTTGTGATTGGTCTGTTCATATTTTCTATTTCTTCCTGATTCAGTCTTGGCAGGTTGTGCATTTCTAAGAATTTGTCCATTTCTTACAGATTGTCCATTTTATTGGCATAGAGTTGCTTGTAGTAATCTCTCATGATTTTTTTTATTTCTGCAGTGTCAGTTGTTACTTCTCCTTTTTCATTTCTAATTCTATTGATTTGAGTCTTCTCCCTCTTTTTCTTGATGAGTCTGGCTAGTGGTTTATCTATTTTGTTTATCTTCTCAAAGAACCAGCTTTTAGTTTTATTGATCTTTGCTATTGTTTCCTTCATTTCTTTTTCATTTATTTCTGATCTGATTTTTATGATTTCTTTCCTTCTGCTAGCTTTGGGGTTTTTTTGTTCTTCTTTCTCTAATTGCTTGAGGTGCAAGGTAAGGTTGTTTATTCGAGATGTTTCCTGCTTCTTAAGGTGGGCTTGTATTGCTATAAACTTCCCCCTTAGAACTGCTTTTGCTGCATCCCATAGGTTTTGGGTCGTTGTGTCTCCATTGTCATTTGTTTCTAGGTATTTTTTTATTTCCTCTTTGATTTCTTCAGTGATCACTTCATTATTAAGTAGTGTATTGTTTAGCCTCCTTGTGTTTGTATTTTTTAAAGATCTTTTCCTGTAATTGATATCTAGTCTCATGGCGTTGTGGTCGGAAAAGATACTTGATACAATTTCAGTTTTCTTAAATTTACCAAGGCTTGATTTGTGACCCAAGATATGATCTATCCTGGAGAATGTTCCATGAGCACTTGAGAAAAATGTGTATTCTGTTGTTTTTGGATGGAGTGTCCTATAAATATCAATTAAGTCCATCTTGTTTAATGTATCATTTAAAGCTTGTGTTTCCTTATTTATTTTCATTTTGGATGATCTGTCCATGGGTGAAAGTGGGGTGTTCAAGTCCCCTACTATGAATGTGTTACTGTTGATCTCCCCTTTTATGGTTGTTAGTATTTGCCTTATGTATTGAGGTGCTCCTATGTTGGGTGCATAAATATTTACAATTGTTATATCTTCTTCTTGGATCGATCCCTTGATCATTATGTAGTGTCCTTCTTTGTCCCTTTTAATAGTCCTTATTTTAAAGTCTATTTTGTCTGATATGAGAATTGCTACTCCAGCTTTCTTTTGGTTTCCATTTGCATGGAATATCTTTTTCCATCCCCTTACTTTCAGTCTGTATGTGTCTCTAGTTCTGAAGTGGGTCTCTTGCAGACAGCATATATATGGGTCTTGTTTTTGTATCCATTCAGCCAATCTGTGTCTTTTGGTGGGAGCATTTAGTCCATTTACATTTAAGGTAATTATCGATATGTATGTTCCTATTTCCATTTTATATATTGTTTTGGGTTCGCTACTATAGGTCATTTCCTTCTCTTGTGTTTCGTGTCTAGAGAAGTTCCTTTAGCATTTGTTGTAAAGCTGGTTTGGTGGTGCTGAACTCTCTCAGCTTTTGCTTGTCTGTAAAGGTTTTAATTTCTCCATCAAATGTGAATGAGATCCTTGCTGGGTAGAGTAGTCTTGGATGCAGGCTATTCTCCTTCATCACTTTCAGTATGTCCTGCCACTCCCTTCTGGCTTGTAGGGTTTCTGCTGAGAGATCAGCTGTTAACCTTATGGGGATTCCCTTGTGTGTTATTTGTTGTTTTTCCCTTGCTGCTTTTAATATGCTTTCTTTGTATTTAATTTTTGACAGTTTGATTAATATGTGTCTTGGCGTGTTTCTCCTTGTATTTATCCTGTATGGGACCCTCTGTGCTTCCTGGACTTGATTAACTATTTCCTTTCCCATATTAGGGAAGTTTTCAACTATAATCTCTTCAAATATTTTCTCAGTCCCTTTCTTTCTTTCTTCTTCTTCTGGAACCCCTATAATTCGAATGTTGGTGCGTTTCATGTTGTCCCAGAGGTCTCTGAGACTGTCCTCAGTTCTTTTCATTCTTTTTTCTTTATTCTGCTCTGCAGTAGTTATTTCCACTGCTTTATCTTCCAGGTCACTTATCCGTTCTTCTGCCTCAGTTATTCTGCTATTGATCCTATCTAGAGTACTTTTAATTTCATTTATTGCGTTGTTCATCGTTGCTTGTTTCATCTTTAGTTCTTGTAGGTCCTTGTTAACTGTTTCTTGCATTTTGTCCATTCTACTTCCAAGATTTCGGATCATCCTTACTATCATTATTCTGAATTCTTTTTCAGGTAGATTGCCTATTTCCTCTTCATTTGTTAGGTCTGGTGGGTTTTTATCTTGCTCCTTCATCTGCTGTGTGTTTTTCTGTCTTCTCATTTTGCTTATCTTACTGTGTTTGGGGTCTCCTTTTTGCAGGCTGCAGGTTCGTAGTTCCCGTTGTTTTTGATGTCTGTCTCCAGTGGCTAAGGTTGTTTCAGTGGGTTGTGTAGGCTTCCTGGTGGAGGGGACTAGTGCCTGTGTTGTGCTGGATGAGGCTGGATCTTGTCTCTCTAGTGGGCAGGTTCACGTCTGGTGGTGTGTTTTGGGGTGTCTGTGGCCTTATTATGATTTTAGGCAGCCTCTCTGCTAATGGGTGGGGTTGTGTTCCTGTTTTGCTAGTTGTTTGGCATAGGTTGTCCAGCACTGTGGCTTGCTGGTCGTTGAGTGAAGCTGGGTGCTGGTGTTAAGATGGAGGTCTCTGGGATATTTCCACCGTTTAATATTATGTGGAGCTGGGAGGTCTCTTGTTGACCAGTGTCCTGAAGTTGGCTCTCCTACCTCAGAGGCAGAGCCCTGACTCCTGGCTGGAGCACCAAGAGCCTTTCATCCACACAGGTCAGAATAAAAGGGAGAAAAAGTAGGGAGAATTAGTAGAAGTATGAGTAAAGAAAGAAGGAAAGGAGGAAAGGAAGGAAGGAAGAAAGAAGCAAAGAAGGAAAGAAAGGAGGGAGGGAGGGAGGGAGGGAGGAAGGAAGGAAGGAGGGAAAGAAGGAAAAAAGACAGAAAGAAAGATGATACAGTAAAAATAAAATAAAGTATAATATAGTTATTGAATTAAAAAATATTTAGAAAAAAAAAAAAAAGGGACGGATAGAACCTTAGGACAAATGTTGGAAGCAAAGCTATACAGAGAAAATCTTACACAGAAGCATACACATACAGCTTCACAAAAAGAGGTAAAGGGGGAAAAATCATAAATCCTGCTCCCTGAGACCACCTCCTCAATTTGGGGTGATTCGTTGTCTAAAGGAGGGAAGGAAGGAAGGAAAGAAAGAAAGAACGAAGGTAAAGTATAATAAAGTTATTACAATTAAACTCAATTATTAAGAAAAAGAATTTTTAAAAAAAAGTCATGGACGGATAGAGCCCTAGGACAAATGGTGGAAGCAAGAGTATACAGACAAGATCTCACACAGAAGCATAGACGTACACATTCACAAAAAGAGGACAAGGGAAAAAAATCATAGATCTCGCTCCTAAATTCCACCTCTTCAATTTGGGATCATTCCTTGTCTATTCAGGTATTCCACAGATGCAGGGTATATCAAGTTGATTGTGGAGCTTTAATCCGCTGCTTCTGTGGCTGCTGGGAGAGATTTCCCTTTCTCTTCTTTGTTCTCACAGCTCACAGGAGCTCAGCTTTGGATTTGGCCCTGCCTCTGCGTGTAGGTCGCTGGAGGGCGTCTGTTTTTTTCGCTCAGACAGGACGGGGTTAAAGGAGCCGCTGATTCGGGGCCTCCGGCTCACTCAGGCCGGGGGTTGGGGGATGGGGGTAGGAGGGGCACTACGTGCGGGGCGGGCCTGCGGCTGCAGAGGCAGCGTGACGTTGCGGCAGAGGCCGGCGTGATGTTGCACCAGCCTGAGACCCGCCGTGCGTACTCCCGGGGAAGTTGTCCCTGGATCCCGGGAACCTGGCAGTGGCGGGCTGCACAGGCTCCGCGGAAGAGGGGTGTGGAGAGTGACCTGTGCTCGCACACAGGCCCCTTGGTGGCGGCAGCAGCAGCCTTAGCGTCTCCCGCCCGTCTCTGGGGTCCGCGGTTTTAGCCGCGGCTCGCGCCCGTCTCTGGGGTTTGCGCTTTCAGCCACGGCTCGCGCCCGTCTCGGGGGCTCGCGCCCTCAGCCGCGGCTCGCGCCCGTCTCGGGGGTTCGCGCTTTTAGCCGCGGCTCGCGCCCGTCTCTGGAGTTCCTTTAAGCAGCGCTCTTAAACCCCTCTCCTCGCGCACCAGGAAACAAAGAGGGAAGAAAAAGTCTCTTGCCTCTTCGGCCGGTGCAGGCTTTTCCCCGAACTCCCTCCCGGCTAGTCGTGGTGCACTAACCCCTTCAGGCTATGTTCAAGCCGCCAACCCCAGTCCTCTCCCTGAGCTCCGTCCAAAACCAAAACCCGAGCCTCAGCTCGCAGCCCCGCCCGCCCCGGCGGGTGAGCAGACAAGCCACTCGGGCTGGTGAGTGCCGGTCAGCACCGATCGTCTGTGCAGGAATCTCCCCGCTTTGCCCTCCGCACCCGTCGCTGTGCACTACTCCGCGGTCCCGAAACTCCCCCCTCTGCCTCCCGCAGTCTCCGCCCGCGGAGGGGCTTCCTAGTGTGTGGAAACTTTTCCTCCTTCACAGCTCCCTCCCACTGGTGCAGGTGCCGTCCTTATTCTTTTGTCTCTGTTTTTTCTTTTGCCCTACCCAGTTACGTGGGGAGTTTCTTGCCTTTTGGGAGGTCTGAGGTCTTCTGCCAGCCTTCAGTAGGAGTTCTGTAGGAGTTGTTCCACGTGTGGATGTATTTCTGGTGTATCCTTGGGGAGGAAGGCGATCTCCGCGTCTTACTCTTCCGCCATCTTCAAGGTCCCCCAAGTTCTTTTAATTTAAATTTAAATTCTTAAATTCGTTAAGTAGAGGAACAAAATTCTATAGTAGTCCTACTTATTTTTAAAGGAAAACTGTAAGACTTATTCATGGATAGAGAAAATAGCTAAAATTTCAACCGAATTGAATGAAGCCAACAATAGTGCAAAATTTGATTATTTCAGGTTAGGGAAGTAAACTGAGAGTGAGATATGGAGGCACTCTGGGCTGTTTGCACTGAACTGGAAACATTTACTTCTACAAAAGCAGGGTCTTTATCAAGGAAGGAGTCAAGGTGCTCTGAGCTGGCTGAGAAGAGTAGGTCACAGAAGCAAGGAGAGGCAGCTCTAGTGCTCAGTAGTGAATGCCTTCTGCAGCGCCTGTTAACATTCTCATTTGGAGGTATGCTGTGAGCCATCTGGGCTGCCATCCTAGAAGATACATGGAAGTTCAGCTGTGGGTAGAAGTAGAGTTGTTTTTAATCACCTCCGGCCCTCCGGGTCGTCAAGTGCATGCTCAGGGACTGTGTTCTGTCACCCAACAGTCCCTGTCACTGAGGCTGTAATGACAGTCCTTGTCCACCCCTGTCGCTCCACTCCTCTGGGCCCTGTCTCCATGTCCAAGTGCTCATGAAAGACCAAATCAAGGGAAAAAGAGTTGTCATAGAAAAATGAAAGTACTTACTCATACATATCTTTTGTGTGTCTCTTCACCTGGTAGTTAAATATAATTGTGGATCCTTTGACATTAATTTCAGATTATTTAATAAATTAATGTTAAAGGATTAAATACAACAAACAGAAAAGGAATAGTTTCATTCTGGAAAACCCAGATAAGTATACTTCTTACATTAAATAAGTTGACAAATGTAAATTTAGGTAAATATGGTAGAGATGTTTTGGGAGACAAAAATGATGAAAGAAAATATGGTAATAATGAGTAAGGAACATTAGAACTTCAGTTATTGTCTCACAGATTTATTAAATGGATGGAAAAGATATATGGCGGAAACAAATGTCCGGTCTATCCCTCTATAATTGTGATAGTTACATGAAGTGACACAGGACTTGGCCAGTGAAATGTAGCAGGAGCCAGAATCATCTCAGCCAATCCCCTCATCCCAAATGTACCAGCGGAGACTTCTTTCAGGGGGGCTATAAGGAGTAAAAGTGTGGTCATGTGTTTTCTAAAGCTATAAGATGGCAAAATCTATGGGATTATACATCTTCGGGCATATATAAAGTATGTATAGCACAATGGTGCTGTTTTACTCAGTGGTAAAATAAACATTTTTATAGTAAAACTAAGAAGCACATGTTCTAGAATCAAGTATAAATGTGGGGTAAATTTTTACGATAAATACAAGAGACTAAAATATTAAGGCATAAAGGTCACTGGTTCCCTGGTGCCTTTGGCTGAATAGTTCTTGAAGCCCCTGATGTGCCTCAGGGGTAATAACCCTTTTAGAGAACGTTGTAGAATTGGAGTCTGTGTAGAACTCCTAGCAGAATGCTCTGCATTTAGTAAAAACACGAGGAACGCAGGTCGTGTTGCTGCCACTCTCATTCCCACACAAAACAGCAGTCCTTTAAGAGGACAAAAGATCGACAATTCAGTCTCTTGGGTACCAACATGTTGAATTCCACTTGCCAGATATTGGTTTTGCTTGTGAGAAGTCTCATTGTGAAACTGCTTACTATAGTAGTTTAAGAACTTGGTACTCAAATTATCAGAGTATTCTAGAAGTAAAATGATTTTATGGGTGTTTAACTCTAAGGGAGAAAATTCAGCGATCCGTGTACATTTAGCACCACGTATCTCTTCATTCCTTTTTCCCTTGCTCAAGTAATTGTTTTGCATTTTTAAATGATGTAGAGCATCGTTAAAGTGCTTAGCTTAGCCTTTGAATAACAAGCTTTTTTTCACACCATAGGTTTCATGATCAGAAATCAGCCCTGGGATGTCTGCTTGCACTGTTCCCAGGTTTACTCTCTCAGTTCTTTGTATCATCCAGACCCCTGAACTGGAAATACCTTGTTAACTCTGCATTGCTTAATATTCTTTGTTAATTAAACTACTTGGGCATGTTTAGAGCTCAAGTGGAACGTATGCATTTTGCTTGACAACGTTGTTGGCTGGTGTTTAGAGCCCATGTACTAGAAATCATGTTTGTGGGCAGCTGGTAGAGAAAGATCCATGTGCCAAAGCATTGCACGATGAAACCAGCTCTGTTGTGAAGATCCCGTGAAATGATGTGTCTGAGCCCGAGGAAAACCGGAAAGTGCTGTAGGCGTCTGAACATGAAACCAAGGAACAAATTGGGTTCCAAGAGCAGGACGAATAGAACGTGGATTCTCATTGTTTGGGATTTGTAATTGGGGTCCATTGCTATTGTAAGAAAATGCAGTTCACAAAGACTTAGGATTTTCTGTTGTTAAAATCAATGAAGTTAAAAGAGCAGCTGCTTGTAAAAGTTAATTTTACTTGACATCTGCCAGTCCCAGTAATAAAAGAGAGCATTCTGTGGAACATCCTGTTCTCTATAGAACTGTATCTTTTTGTTACTATGAGGTCTTGGTTAAGATAAGTTGTTGCCTTTTGGTTTCAAAGGTTATTTTCTCGACCTATAAATTGTGTGTCTCTTAGAACATATACATGCTAAGGCATATGTATGGAATCTAAAAAAAAAAAGTGGTACTGATGAACCTAGTGGCAGGGCAGGAATAAAGATGTAGACATAGAAAATGGACTTGAGGACACGGGGCAGGGAGAGGGAAGCTGGGGCGAAGTGAGAGTAGCATTGACATATATATGCTGCCAAATGTAAAATAGCTAGCTAGTGGGAAGCAGCAGCATAGCACAGGGAGATCAGCCCCGTGCTTTGTGACCACCTAGAAGGGTGGGATAGGGAGGGTGGGAGGGAGGCTCAAGAGGAAGGGGATATGGGGATATATGTATGTATATGACTGATTCACTTTGTTGTACAACAGAAACTAACACAGTATTGTGAAGCAATTATACTCCAATAAAGGTGTATTAAAAAATGAGTATATGCATAAGCATGAATTGTGCATCTTCAATTTAGTAGAAAAGGGTTGGTGTGCTTGATGTTAAGTTGATACTCTCTGGCAGTTAGGAAGTGCAGGAGGAGCCATCTCAACTCCTGTATGAAGTGAGGAGAACGTAAAGACATTTTGAAAAGCATTCCCTATGTTTTTCATTAAAAAACACACCTATCAGAAATTTGTCAGCCACACAAAAACCTGCACACAGATGTTTTTAGCAGCTTTAATCCTAATTGCTAAAACTTGGAAGCAACCAAGATGTCCTTCAGGTGGTGAATGGAAAAAAAACTGGTACATCCAGATGAAATGAGCTATCAAGCCATGAAAAACATGGAGGAAGCATCAGTGTTCATTACTGAGTGAAAGAAGCCAGTCTAAAAAGGCTACATCCTGTATGATTCCAACTCTGTGACATTCTAGAAAAGGCAGAACTATGGATACAGTAAAAAGATCAGTGGTTACCAGAAATTAGGGGGGAGGAAAGGATGAATGGGTGGAACACAGAGATTTTAGGGCAGTGAGACTGTTCTCTGTGATACTACAGTGGTGGGTAAATGTCATTATGTGTTTGTCCAAACCCATAGAATGTACAATAGCAAAAGTGAACCCTCTGTAACCCTAGATAAACTCTGGACTTTGGGTGCTAATGATGTGTCAGTATAGGTTCATCAGTTGTAATAAACGTACCAATTTCATGGGGGTGTCAGGGAGGCTATGCGTGTGAGGGGCAGAGGGTGTATGGGAAACCTTGTACCTTCCTCTCAGTTTTGCTGTGAATCTAACTAAAACTGCTCCAAAAAATAAAGTCTGTTAAAAATAAAAAGGAAAAAAAACCCAAACCAGAACAAAAACTACCTAAATTTGGAGTCTTTGTGAATGGATATGAATGCCCTACCCTAATATCACCGGAAGAGTCTATTCTGCTTTGAGTGGAAGAAGATTATATGAAAAAAAGGGTCTGCCTTGTGCTGATCACCTATCTTGGATTTCTTTTAAGGCACAGCTTTGATAGGAGTGCACGTGTTCATTCCTCCTGGGTTTGTAAGGAAGCTGAAGTGAGTGGTAGAGGGTGAAAACACCAGAGAACAAAATGGAGCAATATTTTCGAAGTGAGCATTGTTTTCCTGTCATTTTTATGTGTTTTAGTTTAGCCAGTGTTGGGTGAGCAGTTCAGAGAGAAGGGATTTATTATTTTCAAATGAAGCCACTCTCTTGTTCTTCATTTTCAACTGATTGCATCACCCTTGTTTTCCACAGGTCTGCTGACTCTTTAAAAGCCGTTTTCTGTGTTCCTTACATGCTTATTAACTCCTTGTGTATTCTCGTTCCCTCCCTTCATGCCCATCATCTGAAGAGGGAAATCATGAAAAATTTTTTCTTACTATAGGCCCTGTTCACAAATATGACTTCACAATTGCCACTGGCTGGCAGCAGACTCTCCTTTAGGATTTTAAGAGCAACAGTCAGCCTCACAACTGGTGGCAGAGTGCTTTCCTCAGGGAACGTTTTTTTCAACGTTGTTCCAAGTGTGCGAGAAAAGAGTTAAATTAGAGGAGCTGCTGGTTGTATTCTCATTCTCTCCCTTCCTCACCCTTCTCTCTTCCTCCCTCCCTTCCCACCCCCACAAACCTGTAATTGCATAAAATCAGTATTATTTTGGCAGAATTCCTCATTTCTCTCTCCCAATGGGGAAGCACATACCCGGCAGGTCTCCAGGGCAGACGTTGCCATGGGTCCTGTTCTCCCCTGGGTGGGGCTTGAACCCTGAGCTCTAAGCAGCACTGCCACTGACATTCCTGCCTTATGCACATTCCCTGGGAAACCCAGCCCTTCCATGGTGTATCCGCTGCTTGTGTGCTGATCACGCCTAAATCTACACCCTCAGCTCCACACCCTCTCCTGGGCTCTAAATCCATATATGTTTCGTTGCCTCTTGGATATTCAAAGGCACCTCAAATTCAGCATGCCTAAAACTAGGAATTTTCTTTCCTCTCTGGATCCTCCTCTTCCTGTGGCCACTGTATTGCAATTAATAGAACAGTCAGCCCACCAGATGTCCTCTGTCACTCCTTCTGTTGTGGGCATGAAGTTATGCGGAGAATTTCTCCTTATTTCCTTTCTTTTGCTGCTGCCTTGTTCTGGATCATGGGTCCCTGGATGGCCCTCTTCCAAGCCATTCCTCTCCCTTTGAAAAAATCCCTCAGCCCTCCTTCCCTCCCTCCCCTGAACTATACTTCACACACAAATGTATGCAAAATAATGTAACAAACGCCCTTGTACTGATCTCCAGGATCATAATTCTAAAGGTTACTTTTTCCATGCTGATCTAATTTCAGCGGGACGTCTAGACATTGTTTTCTGTGTTTGCCTTACTCTTGAAAAGATCTCAGAACCTTGAATGCTGTACAGCCAGGCTTTTCCATTCTTGAGTAGATTAATTTTCTAATTGCTGTTTGGGTTTCGTTTTCAAAACTTTACGTCCTTTTTGGGGTAGGAATGTTTCAAGACAAATATTTTGGACTCCTTTTCAAAATAACTTATCCACCAGAAACTGTAATAGTTAGCAGTAATATCTCAAAAAGCGTTTACCCCAGCACTTTAGTTTCAGCATTGTTATATAAACGACACAGGACTTTTTTTTACCAGTCTCCGACTGGTTTCTATGTGGCTTGTGCAGTGGCAGGTAGCTGTCCCATGGGTCCTGGTCTCGCATGGGCTGTGTGTGCAGTACCTCGTGCTCAGGCCTGAGGATGCTGTTTCCTCAGGAGGAAACTACGAGGTGGGCCAGACACCTCCAGACTCACTTTTACTTTTTGTGCCTTTGCATCTGTGTGGTTTTTTTTTTTTAATTTATTTATTTTTTAAATTTATTTTTGGCTGCATTGGGTCTTCGCTGCTGCACGGGCTTTCTCTAGTTGCGGCAAGCGGGGGCTACCTCGGGCTTCTCATTCCAGTGGCTTCTTTTGTTGTGGAGCACGGGCTCTAGGCGCACGGGCTTCAGTAGTTGTGGCACGTGTACTCAGTAGTTGTGGCTCATGGGCTGTAGAGCGCAGACTCAGTAGTTGTGGAGCACAGGCCTAGCTGCTCCATGGCATGTGGGATCCTCCCGGACCAGGGATCAAACCCGTGTCCCCAGCATTGGCAGGCGGACTCTTAACCACTGCGCCACCAGGGAAGCACCTCATCTGTGTGGTATTTAATGTCATTAAAAGAATTATTAGTTGGAAAAGTGCATTATTATTTTTTGTACACAAATATATGGCAAAATGCAAGATTTACTCAATGATAGTAATCTTTGAAATGAGATTTATTTAAGAATGAGTAGTTTATAATGCTGAAAAACAGCACAAACCTTGCATTGATTAATTCAGTGTGCTAGATGTATTGTTAATAATGAAAAGACATCTTAAGAGCTCACCTCTGACCTCTCAACAATAAGAAATAAGGTACATTTTATGCCAACTTTTATTAATGTTACCATGAAACAGCCCTAACTCATACACCCCATTTAGGCTTTGCAGATGTAAACTCTGATAGATCTTCTTTCTCTTTCATTGTTGGTGATTTGTGTGTCAAGGACATTGTTGTATTTTCTATCAAAACAAAGAAACAACTAAGACATATCTGGAAACCAAAGTCTATTTAAACTAGACGAATACTCATTTCAGGTTGTAGAGGAAAGAAAGTCCTTAATGCTGAAAATCTTGTCATGACTGTGTATTGCTTTCTTGGAAGGCTGACAGTTGTGATTTATTAGTTTTGATTTAGATTTAGTTTTGCTCAAAGCAGGAATTTGAAAAGCTTTAGCTGTGAAAAGTATATAGATTTTTTTTTTATGGTTATCAATTTTTTTACTGAAGTCTAGTTGATTTACAATGTGTTAATTTCTGCTGTATAGCAGAGTGATTCAGTTATATATATATACATTCTTTTTTAAAATATTTTTTTCCATTATGGTTTATCATAGAATATTGAATATAGTTATATGTGGAATCTAAGATATGACACAAATGAACTTAAATATAATTTTTTTCATCAATTAATGGAATTACACAGTTGCAAGTTTTTGGCCCCTCATAGCCCAGGGGATATAGTAATAGCTACTTGGGCTCAGAGAGAAATTCCAGAAGAAATGATAGAGCCTGCAGTCCCTAAAATGAAGTTTATATTCTGTCAGCAAAAGGTCAGTAGACAGCTTTGCCACTTTAAAGAGCTTTGGAATAGCTTTATTATCTAATCTCCTTAACATGAAGAGATGTGTGCTCTTTTTGAAAATGCTGATTGTTTATTCTTCTCAGTGATTCAAACTTGAAAATAAGGTGTGGGGGTTGGGAAGGGGTGGGGAGAGAATCAAATCGTTGAGTATATGTGTTCCAGAAACTGGAGTAGTGGCCCATTTCTTCCTGATCTGCTGCCACCATGTCTGTTGGAGATGGCTGAGCTGTCGTTCTGCACCATGTTTCAGAAATTCGGCCCAAGAGGAGGATTTTAAGAAGCTGTCTGATGAAAGAATTGGTGTGATGAAGTTAGCCTGCGAGCCTGAGGGAATTTTAAGTGGTTTTAATTTGGGGAGTGGGTAACTTTCATTTTGAAAATTTCACTCCAGCAAGACAAGAAGGGAGGGAGAAACATAGTGAAGATGCTATATCCACAGTTCAGGATAAAGGGAATGCAGGCTCAAATGGAGATAGGTGTATGATTGAGATATATTTCCAATGTGGAATGTAGAGACATTTAGGAGTATTTTGCTGGTGTTTCTGTTTGCTTGCTTTCATTCAGAAAACATGGGTTGATCAGAAATTGTGCTACACAGATTGACAGAAGTAACTCCTAGTCTGTCTGCTCCATTTTCAGAAAATTGACTTTTGAAATATCTAGATAAGTTATTTTAATCTTTTTAGAGCATAGCTCTGTTTCTGAGTCATGAAACCTCTTGAACAATGAAAATGATACTTTGTAAGGGGATTTGACATTAGCAGATATAGGGTGTAGTAAAGTGTCTTGTTTATAAAACCTTTATAACATATGTCATGAAATACTAGACTTAACATTTCTCCGGGATACTGAGAATCTTTTGGTTGCACTAAATTGCAGCAGACTGTCTCACTTTATTGTATTTTAAATTAATAACTGTTCACATGTATTGACTCACAAAATTGGGAATGTTTCTCTGTTATTACTAGATACGATTTAATAAAATGACTTCATATTTGGCATTTTGGTCAACATGTTTTCACAAATATAGTATTTATTAGATGTTTTTAAAGTGACAGTTTTATTTGCATAACATTGAAAATTAAGTTTGAATTAAATTAATTGATGAATTACTTTTAATTAACAAAATAATTAGGATACCCTATATAAAACCAAAGGATATCCTTCAGTTTCTTTTTTAGTTTTAGGAAGGTTCTCTTTTGTGAATTATCAAATGATTTATTAGTAGAATACAAGAGCTATGTATACTTGAATCCAGAAGAAATCTATCCTTTACATTTGTTTTGGTGGTTTATTTAGGTGACTTCAAGGTATCTAATTACTTTGAATATTTTTAATTTCTTTGTTTCACATTCTTATAGCATAAGAGGGCTTTCTCAAGAACAGAGACAAATATAGAGATACACAGAGATAAGATTTTAATATTATTGCACTAAAGTATATCAGAGGCTCACATTTCCATGATATACTGTCGACCTGACACACAGTAATTGAGAAATAAGGCTTGGCTCTTACATTTTGTTTCCTAGATCCCCTGGGGGTCACATTTCAAAGTTAAGTACTTTGAGTTGCCTTGTTATGTTTATAAGGTATTCTTGGTTACTTTTTTTGCTGTACGCAGGCCTCTCACTGTTGTGCCTCTCCGTTGCGGAGCACAGGCTCCAGACATGCAGGCCCAGCGGCCATGGCTCACAGGCCCAGCCGCTCTGCGGCATGTGGGATCTTCCCGGACCGGAAGATCCGTGTCCCCTGCATCGGCAGGCGGACTCTCAACCACTGCACCACCAGCGAAGCCCTCTTGGTTTCTTATAGTAACATGGTCGTCGAAATGAAGGAATGCATTTGTGTGTGTATGTATGTGTGTACATACACTTCCGTGTGTAACCAGTTTCACAGTGACTTAGCTATAAATGAAAGTCTCTCTCCCCAATTTCTTCATCATCCCAGGATTCAGTGCTGTAAGGTTGGTTGCTGTAAATTTAGAAGTTTTTCCATTTTTATTTGTAAAGATAATATTTTCATGGCTAGAGGTTTTTTCATGAGCTCAGGTAGATACTCCCCTCTTATTCTTTGTTTTGTCTCCTTTTTCTTTACTTCCAAACTCAGGGACATACTCTACAAACCTAGGGTCATATGGATAGCTTTTATCACAGAATGGATCAGATTTCTATACAATTCTTTGATTAAACAAAGAACAGTGGGGAGGACCTTCAAGATGGCAGAGGAGTAAGACTTGGAAATCACCTTCTCCCACAAATATAAAAAAATACATCTATATGAGGAATAACTCCTACAGAACACCTACTGAATGCTGGCAGAAGACCTCAGACTTCCCAAAAGGGAAGAAACTCCCCACGTCCCTGGCCGTGTGGCTGACAGGGTCTTGGTGCTCGGGCTGGCTGTCAGGCCTGAGCCTCTGAGGTGGGAGAGCCGAATTCAGGACATTGGACCATGAAGGACCTCCCAGCCCCATGTAATGTCAATTGGCAAGAACTCTCCCAGAGATCTCCATTTCAACACTAAGACCCAGCACACCCAACGGTCAGCAAACTCCAGTGCTGGACGCCCATGCCAAACAACTAACAGGACAGGAACACAACTGCACCTATTAGCAGAGACGCTGCCGAAGATCATACTAAGTTCACAGACACCCAAAAACACACCACAGGATGTGGCGTAGCCCACCAGAAAGACAAGATCCAGCTTCATCCACCAGAACACAGACACTACTCCCCTCCACCAGGAAGCCTACACAACCCACTGAACCAACCTTACCCACTGGGGCAGACCCCAAAAACAACAGGATCTGTGAACCTGCAGCCTGCGAAAAGGAGACCCCAAACACAATAAGGTAAGCAAAATGAGAAGACAGAAACACAGCAGATGAAGGAGCAATGTAAAAAACCCACCAGATGAAATGAATGAAGAGGAAATAGGCAGTCTACCTGAAAAGAATTCAGAATAATGATAGTAAAGATGATCGAAAATCTTGGAAATAGAATGGAGAGAATACAAGAAACATTAACAAGGACCTACAAGAACTAAAGAGCAAAATAAACAATGATGAACAACACAATAATTGAAATTAAAACTTCTCTAGAAGGACTCAACAGTAGAATAACTGAGGTACAAGAACGGATAAGTGACTGGAAGATAAAATAGTGGAAATAACTACCGCAGAACAGAATAAAGAAAAAAGAATGAAAAGAATTGAGGACAGTCTCAGAGACCTCTGGGACAACATTAACACACCAACATTCGAATTATAGGGGTCCCAGAAGAAGAAGAGAAAAGAAAGGGACTGAGAAAATATTTGAAGAGATAATAGTTGAAAACCTCCCTAATATGGGAAAGGAAGTAGTCAATCATGTCCAGGAAACACAGAGAGTCCCATACAGGATAATCCAAGGAGAAACACACCAAGACACATATTAATCAAACTGTCAAAAATTAATACAAAGAAAACATATTAAAAGCATCAAGGGAAAAGCAACAATTAACATACAAGGAATCCCCATAAGGTTAAGAGCTGATCTTTCAGCACAAACTCTGCAAGCTGGAAGGGAGTGGCAGGACATATTTAAAGGGATGAAAGGGAAAAACCTACAAACAAGATTACTCTACCCAGCAAGGATCTCATTCAGATTCCACAGAGAAATTAAAACCTTTACAGACAAGCAAAAGCTAAGAGAATTCAGTACCACCAAACCAGCTTCACAGCAAATGCTAAAGCAACTTCTCTAGGCAGGAAACACAAGAGAAGGAAAAGACTTTAATAACAAACCCAAAACAAGTAAGAAAATGGTAATAGGAACAAACATATCGATAATTACCTTAAATGTAAATGGACTAAATGCTCCAACCAAAAGACATAGACTGGCTGAATGGATACAAAAAGAAGACCCATATATATGCTGTCTACAAGAGACCCACTTCAGACCTAGGTATACATACAGCCTGAAAGTGAGGGGATGGAAAAAGATATTGCATGCAAATGGAAATCAAAAGAAGGCTGGAGTAGCAATTCTCATATTAGACAAAATAGACTTTAAATAAAGACTATTACAAGAGACAGAGAAGGACACTATATAATGATCAAGGGATCAATCCAAGAAGAAGATATAACAACTGTAAATATTTATGCATCCAACATAGGAGCACCTCAATACATAAGGCAACTGCTAACAGCCATAAAAGGGGAAATTGACAGTAACACAATCGTAGTAGGGGACTTTAACTCCCCAGTTTCACCAATGACAGATCATCCAAAATGAAATAAAATACGGAAACACAAGCTTTAAATGATACATTAGGGCTTCCCTGAGTGGCGCAGTGGTTGTGAGTCAGCCTGCCGATGCAGGGGACATGGGTTCGTGCCCCAGTTGGGAAGATCCCATAAGCCGCGGGCGGCTAGGGCCCGTGAGCCGATGGCTTCTGAGCTTGCACGTCCGGGAAGCCTGTGCTCCGCAACCGGAGAGGCCACAACAGTGAGAGGCCCGTGTACACACAAAAAAAAAAAAAAAAAAAAAAAAAGATACATTAAACAAGATGGGCTTAATATTTATAGGGACATTCCATCCAAAAACAGCAGAATATACTTTCTTCTCAAGTGCTCATGGAACATTCTTCAGGATAGATCATATCTTGGGTCACCAAATCAAGCCTTGGTAAATTTAAGAAAATTGAAATCGTATCAAGTAATCTTTTCCAACTGCAACACTATGAGACTAGTTATCAATTACAGGAAAAGATCTGTAAAAAATACGACACATGGAGGCTAAACAGTACACTACCAAATAACCAAGAGATCACTGAGGAAATCATGAGAATACTTAGAAACAATGACACTGAAAACAAGATGACCCACAACCAATGGGATTGCAGCAAAGCAGTTCTAAAAGGGAAGTGTGTAGCAATACAATCCTACCTCAAGAAACAAGAAAAATCTCAAATAAACAACCTAACCTTACACCTAAAGCAGTTAGAGAAAGAAGAACGAAAGAAACCCAAAGTTAGCAGAAGGAAAGAAATCATAAAAATCAGGTCAGAGGGCTTCCCCTGGTGGTGCAGTGGTTGAGGGTCTGCCTGCCAATGCAGGGGACATGGGTTTGGTGCCCCGGTCTGGGAAGAGTTCCACATGCCGCGGAGCGGCTGGGCCCGTGAGCCATGGCCGCTGACCCTCGCGCATCCGGAGCCTGTGCTCCGCAACGGGAGAGGCCACGACAGTGAGAGGCCTGCGTACCGAAAAAAAAAAAAAATCAGGTCAGAAATAAATGAAAAAGAAATGAAGTGAATGATAGCAAAGATCAATAAAACTAAAAGCTACTTCTTTGAGAAGATAAACAAAATTGATAACCATTAGCCAGACTCTTCAAGAAAAAAAGGAGAAGACTCAAATCAACAGAATTAGAAATGAAAAAGGGAAGTAATAACTGACACTGCAGAAATACTAAAGGATCATGAAGAGATTACTGCAAGCAACTCTATTTCAATAAAATGGACAACCTGGAAGAAATGACAAATTCTTAGAAAAGCACAACCTTCGGAGACTGAACCAGGAAGAAATAGAAAATATAAACAGAGCAATCACAAGCACTGAAATTGAAACTTTGGATTAAAAATCTTCCAACAATACAAAAGCCCAGGGCCCAGATCGCTTCACAGGCGAATTTTATGAAACATTTAGAGAAAAGCTAACACCTATCCCTTCTCAAACTCTTCCAAAGTATAGCACACTCATTCTACAAGGCCACCATCACCCTGATACCAAAACCACACAAGGATGTCACAAAGAAAGAAAACTACAGGCCAATATCACTGATGAACATAGATGCAAAAATCCTCCACAGAATAATGGCAAACAGAATCCAACAGCACATTAAAAGGATCATATACCATGATCAAGTGGGGTGTATCCCAGGAATGCAATGATTCCTCAATATACCACAAATCAATCAATGTGATACACCATATTAACAAATTGAAGGATAAAAAACCATACGATCATCTCAGTAGATGCAGAAAAAGCTTTTGACAAATTTCAACACCCATTTGTGATAGAAAGCCTCCAGAAAGTAGGCATAGAGGGAACTTACGTCAACATAATAAAGGCCATATATGACAAAACCCACAACAGACATTATTCTCAGTGGTGAAAAACTGAAAGCATTTCCTCTATGATCAGGAACAAGACAAGGTTGCCCACTCTCACCACTGTTATTCAACATAGTTTTGGAAGTTTTAGCCACAGCAGTCAGAGAAGAAAAAGAAAGAAAAGAAATCCAAATCGGAAAGAAGAAGTAATACTGTCACTGTTTGCAGATGACATGATACTATACATAGAGAATCCTAAAGATGCTACCAGAAAACTACTAGAGCTAATCAATGAATTTGATAAAGTAGCAGGATACAAAATGAATGCACAGAAATCTCTGCATTCCTATACACTAATGATGAAAAATCTGAAAGAGAAATTAAGGAAGGCACTCCCATTTATCACTGCAACGAAAGAATAAAATACCTAGGAATAAACCTACCTAAGGAGACAAAAGACCTGTATGCAGAAAACTATAGGACACTGGTGAAAGAAATTAAAGACGATACAACAGAGGGAGAGATATGCCATGTTTCTTGGGTTGGAAGAATCAACATTGTGAAAATGACTGTCCTACCCAAAGCAATCTACAGATTCAGTGCAATCCCTATCAAACTACCACTGGCATTTTTCACAGAAGTAAAACAAAAAATTTCACAATTTGTATGGAAACACAAAAAGACCGCAAATAGCCAAAGCAATCTTGAGAAAGAAAAACAGGAGGTGGAGCAATCAGGGTCCCTGACTGTACTACAAAGCTACAGTAATCAAGACAGTATGGTACTGGCACAGAAACAGAAATGATAGATCAATGAAACAGGATAGAAAGCCCAGAGGTAAACCCACACACATATGGTCACCTTATATTTGATAAAGGAGGCAAAGAATATACAACGGAGAAGAGACAGCCCCTTCAATTAGTGGTGCTGGGGAAACTAGACAGCTACATTTAAAAGAATGCATTTAGAACACTCCCTAACACCATACACAAAATAAACTCAAAATGGACTAAAGTCCTAAATGTAAGGCCAGACACTATCAAACTCTTAGAGGAAAACAGGCAGAATGCTCTATGACATAAATCACAGCAAGATCCATTTTGACCCACATCCTAGAGAAATGTAAGTAAGAACAAAAATAAGTGGACCTAATGAAACTTCAAAGCTTTGCACAGCAAAGGAACCCTAAAGAAGATGAAAAGATAACCTTAGAATGGGAGAAAATATTTGCAAAATGAAGCAACTGACAACGGATTAATCTCCAAAATATACAGGCAGCTCATGCAGCTCAATAGCAAAAAAACAAACCACCCAATCAATAAATGGCCCAAAGACCTAAATAGACATTTCTCCAAATAAGGGTATACAGATTGCCAACAAACACATGAAAGGATGCTCAACATCACTAATCATTAGAGAAATGCAAATCAAAACTACAATGAGGGTATCACCTCACACCAGTCAGAATGGCCATCATCAAAAAGTCTACAGACAATAAATGCTGGAGAGGGTGTGAAGAAAAGGGAACCCTCTTGTACTGTTGGTGGGAATGTAAATTGATATAGCCACTATGGAGAACAGTATGGAAGTTCCTTAAAAAACTAAAAATAGAACTACCATACGACCTAGGCAATCCCACTACTGGGCATATGCCCTGAGAAAACCGTAATTAACAAAGAATCATGGGGCTCCCCTGGTGGTGCAGTGGTTGGGGGTCTGCCAGCCGATGCAGGGGACGCGGGTTCGTGCCCCGGTCCAGGAGGGCCCATGTGCCGTGGAGCATCTGGGCCCCTGGGCCATGGCCACTGGGCCCTGCACATCTGGAGCCTGTGCTCCACAGCGTGAGGGGCCACAGCGGTGAGAGGCCCGTGTACTGCAAAAAAATAAAGAGTCATGTACCACAATGTTCACTGCAGCATTGTTTACAATAGCCAGGACATGGAAGCAACCTAAGTGTCCATCAACAGATGAATGGATATGATGTGGCACATATATACAAATGGAATATTGGCCATAAAGAGAAATGAAATTGAGTTATTTGTAGTGAGGTGGATGGACCTAGAGTCTGTCATACAGAGTGAAGTAAGTCAGAAAGAGAAAAAAACAAATACCATATGCTAAAACATATATATGGAATCTGCAAAAAAACTGCTTCTGATGAACCTAGGGGCAGGATAGGAATAAAGACACAGATGCAGAAAATGGACTTGAGTACACAGGGAGGGTGAAGGGTAAGGTGGGGACGAAGTGAGAGAGGGCCATTGACATATATACACTACCAAATGTAAAACAGAGAGCTTGCGGGAAGCAGCCGCATAGCCCAGGGAGATCAGCTTCGTGCTTTGTGACCACCTAGAGGGGTGGGATAGGTAGGGTGGGAGGGAGACACAAGAGGGAGGGGATATGGGGATATATGTATATGTATAGCTGATTCACTTTGTTATACGGCAGAAACTAACACAACATTTTAAGTAATTATACTCCAATAAAGATGTTAAAAAAAAACAAACAAAAAAAACAGTGTTCTTACATTTTAGGCACCCCCCATCTCCTTCCGCTCTCCGGGTCCTCATTTTTTTTTTTTTTTTTTTTTTTTTTGCGGTACGCGGGCCTCTCACTGTTGTGGCTTCTCCTGTTGCAGAGCACAGGCTCTGGACGCGCAGGCTCAGCAGCTATGGCTTGCGGGCCCAGCTGCTCCACGGCATGTGGGATCTTCCTGGACCGGGGCACGAACCCGTGTCCCCTGCATCGGCAGGCGGACTCTCAACCACTGTGCCACCAGGGAAGCCCCGGGTCCTCATGTTGCATGTAGTTCAGATGGAGTTCAGTCCTGAGGCGTTTGCTGTGGTTACTCACCCCCTTCTCTGCTTTCAGTTAACAGCCAGGTCCTTGCCCGCTGTGCAGTCGGATGAGAGACTCCAGCCTCTGCTCAACCACCTCAGGTATACAAAGGCCCAGCCTGTCAAACTTGTAAATCCACCTGCATTACAGTGGTGTTAAAGCCTCTTCGATGTCTAAAAACTTTACAAAGCCTTTCTTTTTTCTTTTTTTTGTCATTCTCTGATTTAAGTTGAAGTTCCTAGTGCAATGCACTTGTTACCCTTGACTTCAGGGTAGTATAGAAAGTTCTTTTAATTCTGTAAAAGTATGTAGAACTGGTTGATAAGTTGAAGTTAAAATGAGTAGTGATGACTGAGTTCAGAAAGATCTCAAAGGAATGAGCTATTGCTTAATTAACTGCGAGGCTAAGACAAACTATGGGAACCTGCTCATATTTTGTTGGGGGTAGTTGAAGTAAGTTATATTTGTTTTCTAAATACAAAAATAATTTATCCTCATTATTTAAAAAACAAACTTTGAAAATACAGGAAAGGAGGAGGAAAAACCTATCATCACTATTCAGAAATAATACTGCTTTCCTCTGTGCTGTTTTAAAACTGAGTGTTGTAATTATACTTTTATATAATTCCACTATTTTTTCATTTTTTCTGTTACTAAAATCTGTCCACAAACATAGTTTTTCATGATTATAGGATATTTTCTTGTATGGGTGTCCTATAGTATATTTATCATTCTTTGGGGAGCATTAGACCATTTTTCATTCTTTCACTAGTGTAAAAAATGTGGTATGTAAATCTTTATCTGTATTTTTGATTGTTTCCTTAGCATGGGTTTTCAGAAGTGGAATTTGTGAAAGCATATGAACCCTTTTAAGATTTAAGCATATTTATTTCTTTTTCAAAAACCTTATTCTACTTGTGTTTTCATATAAGATCCCCCATGTTGCTGTACTCTGAACAAGAAGGGGAGCTAAAACAGTTGCTAATTTAATAGGTTTACCATAGAGATACTGTTGGTATCATGTACTTTGCACTGATAATTATTAAGAATGATTTTAAATCATTTTGTTATCCATTTTTTTTGAGGTGGGATTAACTATCTTTGCCCATTTATTGATAGCATCTTTTGATTATTTGATCTTACATACTTTAGATATAAAGGATAGTGACTCTTCGTTATATTTGTTACAAACTTTTTTTTTCTGAGAGTTTTTTATTATGTTGCATTATCCAACATACTTACATTTTCAAGTTATATGCAGCCAAGCACCTTTAGTGTTTTCCTCAATGGTTTCTTTTTATTTTTTTGAAACCTAGAATGCTACTGCTCCTGTCAGAAATTGGCATGGACGTTAATTTCCAGTGTCTTTCAGTGTTCTTCATTTTCCTCCTCTCCTGCCTCCCTGCTCCCTCTTTTCCCTCCTCTCCTGTCCTCCTCTCCAGTTGGGGAGGGTGGGGGTCCAGACTAACACTTCACCAGGGACTGAGTAGCATGAGTACTGTACAGTTGTTAAATTTCTGAGAGCTCTGTGTTAGTGAGTCACTCCCCTGCCCCCCTCTCCTCCAGTCTCAGCCTGAGCATCTCCTTCTGGTGGCCTCTTATCTTTGTCCGATTTGCCCTCTCTATTTCACATCACTGCTGCAGTCATTATATTATTCCTTGGAGTTTTAAAAGCATTCTTTCTCCTGCATTTCTTTCGGGATGAAGTGAGAACTTCGCAGTCCTGGCAGATAAGGTCCTTCTGGAAGGAGCTGGCCTGGCCCCTTTGGACTTTCTGTCAGTACTGACGCCCTGACTTCTCCTGCCAGCAGGTGCCCTGAAGCTTCTCCAGTGTGACATGCCCTTGCTCTCCTCAGTGCCCTTGCAGATAATTTCCTCCTGCCCGGAATGCTCTTTTCCCCTTCCTCCACCTCTGTGATTTGACTAATGTTGCTTGTTCTTGTTCGCCTCCTCTGATGAGCTCTCCCTGACCATTTGGTTCTCACCCTCCTCCCCTGCCCCATCTCCCTCTCAGGTGTTTTATTTGTGTTCCCATAATACTGCCTGGCTCCCCATGTTACAGAACCTATGATATTGTTAATCGCTTGTTTCCTTGCCTGATTTCTCCATTATAGTATGAGCTGCTCCAGAGCTGCTACAGTGCTTTTCATGATAGGTCTTTCATTATGTGTTTTGTGAATGAATGAATACGTGTTATACCAGTGATATTTTGTTGGTTTTTTTCTGCATAAGAGTTTTTATAATTTATAATAATCATATTGTTACAGTTCTTTCCCCTATAAAACCATTGGGTCAGAAGACATAGACCTAAAGGACTGGATCTCACATCTAGTCAGTGCTTGATTCTGTGAGATAATGTGGATTCTCCTTCCTCCACCCCAGTGTGGTCATTGTCAACTAGAGTTTAGATTAACTACTGACACGTCTTCTTGAGTCCTTGAAACTTGCACAAACTGTACATTCATTTAGGGCTTTCCTTCTCTGTGGAAGTCACTTGTGGCTGTTTGCTAAGCAACCAGGGCTAGATGCTACATGTAATATGCACCAACTGATGTTGCTTCTCTTATTATTATTATTAAACCAAATGGTTTCTTGTTTTTTTACCATGTCAGAGACATCTGTATGTAGGGTGGCAGCTGATGTGCATAGTTGGACACTTCCTGTTACAAAAAGTAACCTTGTGGAAAGGCTTTCAAGTATATTGAATTGTCTCTTGGCTGTCTAAATGTAATGTTTTTCTTTTACCTTCCTTTTGCTTAGGTCAAAATAGGAAAGAATACTGTTTGGCTTGAAAGATGCTAATGATAATCTTGTTAGGAAAAAATAATCATCATTGATTTGCATAAACTGTATAGTTTAAATATAACCTAGAAGGGGTGGTGGATATTAGGAGGTTGAAACTGAAATCATTATTAGATCTAATTTTGTTTAGTGCCTCTGATGATCAAAGAGGAATGATGAGTAGTGTTTTAATTAAGTTTGTCAATAAAACTAATTTGGGAGGTGATACCAATACCCACAAAAATTGAAGTAGCAATACAGAGAAATTCTCAAGTCATTTTACAGGACTTAGACATTCAAAGAGAATTAGTATAACACTTTGCCAACCTAATAATTTAGTATATTGCTTAACAATACATATCATTCTGAGAATGTAGAAGTGATGTGTCCAGATTTTCTTAGTTGAACCTAGTTATATAGTTAAAAGTTAAATTAACCACAGAAAGCATTTTGCTTCAATCTCTTATGGAAATGCAAGCTATTCGTTAGTAGCATCCATCAGTAACTGAGCACCTATTATGTGCCGGGGATTAAAAAAAAAAAATAAGACAATTTCTGTTCTCAAGGAATTTACAGTTTTGATTTCATTTGAGAGATAGGCACTTAAACACATTACAACATTTGTAACCTTTTGAATGGAATTAAACACAAAGTACATTTCCTTAAGTGATGAGGCCATGAAGTGGTTGTTTGGATTCCACACCCCCTAGCACAGTGGTGGCTCACAGTGGGGGCTCAGATGATTGGACTGAACTTTGATCTCACCTGGGGGAGGATGTTGTCAGTGACCGTGAAGGAGAGTAAAGGAGGACAAGGGGGTGAATTGGACTGCTGGGATCGTAGGTTCAGTGGGTTAAGACATTTTAAAGTTGAGATGCTGGTGGAGCATATGGGGGGTGTTTAGTAAGTAGCTGAATATAGACCCGCAGTTTTAGAGCGAGGTTTATAGAGAGACATTTGCTAATCTCCACTATATAGGGGTGGTTAAAATCAGGGGGATGGTTGAGACCACTCAGGGAGAGAATATAGAGTGACAAGAAAAGGGGAAATGGCCCTGAATAGAACCCATAGAAGTTAGTGTTTAAGTGACCTGTGATGGGCAGTGATGGAAGGAGGAGATGAGTTAAAAGGGAAGCCAGTAAAGACACCAGGGAGGAATCTCGAGTGAAACAGGAGCACAGCAAGGGGTGGTGGCATCAACAATGCTAAGGGAAAGCTTTCAGAAAGGTGAACACTGTTAAACGCGTAGGGAAGTCAGGTCAGAATCTCCTCACGTCAGTTGGATTAGGTGCATGGGAGCCATAGGTGGCTCAGCCCCCACCTTGCAGTGGTACAGATGCAAGTCTATCCCTGGGGTGGGGGTTGAGGAGGAAATGCGGAACGAGGCTGTGGGCATACAGGGAGCGTAGACTGCTCTTGGCAGAGCGAGGAGGAAAGGGGACTGTACCCATGAGTGTCATGGTTGAAGCAAGTGTTTCATTTTTCCCCGAAGACTGGAAAGGTGAGCAATGTTTATTGGTCAGGGAGAAACGAGGTTTATGGGAATAAGGAAATAATTGAAGGGGCAAGTATTTAGAAGAGGGAGGAGAACATGGGACCAAGAAATCAAACTGGCTAGTTTACAAAGTACTGTTCAAACTGGCTTTTTAGTTCACACTCAGAACACCCCAGTGAGGATGGTAGATGGTTGTTTGTCATTAATCCTATTTTAAAGTTTAGTGATGGAGCCTCAGGAAGTTCATGTTAAATTCTGAAATGCCAGAGAGAATTTGTGTAAATCATAATTTCTGCTCTCCTCAAGTCACATATCATTATATACATCATCTAATGAGTCCACATCTCAAGGTGACTTTACACATCCTCACACATCACTGCATTTTCTAGGGTGAATTATATCATGTACTGATTTTCTAATTTGGAGATATATAAAGGCCTTGGGATATGTTCCTGTAAATGTAGAAGTTTATTGTCTATATGTGTCTTTGCTACCCTAATGTTTGTACCTATGGGATAATATTTATAAAAATGTATTAGACTACCAAGGGTGTTTATGTTAAAGATTGTTATTTATTTATTTATTTTTGCGTTATGCGGGCCTCTCACTGTTGTGGCCTCTCCCATTGCGGAGCACAGGCTCCGGACGCGCAGGCTCAGTGGCCATGGCTCACGGGCCTAGCCGCTCCGCGGCATGTGGGATCTTCCCGGACCGGGGCACAAACCCATGTTCCCTGCATTGGCAGGCGGACTCTCAACCACTGCGGCACCAGGGAAGTCCTTTCCTTGTCTCTGGGAAGCCCAAGATTGTTATTTTTATTTATTGTATTATTTACAAATGCTAGGTGTAAATAGGTGAGACTGCAGAAGAAAACTTGTAGCCCACAATCTACATGTGATTACTTGGATATGATTTTTTTTTTCCTTAAAAATAATGCCTTTCCCCACAGTGTGTCTTCCTCCTTCACCTCTCCACCTCAAGATATGAAGTGAATATTGTTCTCATTTAATATTTTGCCAATAAATTTAATGATTTTCCAATTCTTTAATTAAAAATTAAAAATTAAAGAATTTCAAAACCATGTATTTGTTACACTATTTTTCCTAATTTTATTAGCATATTTCAACCTAAGAATAAAACAGAAATCAAGATAAGAGAAGCTAGCAAAGAGAAGCATTACCTGTAATAAATACTTGAACTGTATCACATGGATTAACTTGTAATGCATCCTGAATTTCTAAGCAGATGTTTATATTGACCTTTATTTGGAAATCATTTAAAATAATGAAAGCATCTTCCTTCAGTAGGTATTTTTTTTCCTTCAGTTGGTATTATTACCAACAATTATTTTGTAAATTTTTTTCCTAATGCAGTACATTTGGTTGATATGTACACATTTCTATTTATTCCTCTGAAGAATATGCTGACACAGATTTTATATCAGAAATGCAATCTCTGTAAGAAAGCTTTTCCCAATATCCATGGTGGTACAGTACCCAGTGTTTTCTTTTTGAATTACTTCTCATTTTGAAATCAGAAAATTGTTGGGCATTCATGTGTTAGGAAAGGTTTGGTAGATCAGGATGCCCACCAGGTGCGGGCTGACGTGAGAGCCTCATTAACGTGGTCCACGGGCTACAGCTGTTTGTCAGCTCTTCCTCATCACCTGTTTCTAAGCTCTGGCATTAACTTTAGGTTTATTTCCTTTTCTACATGCAGCAACATAAGCTTTTAGCTCAGTGATTATTGTGAAGGTGTTTCAGGTGTCTTGTAAGATATTAATAAATTAGAAAGAATGTGTTCTTTCCCATTATTTATGGTCTTTGAGTTATTTCTTTTTTCACGTTTGTATTGAAAATGTTTATGCCTTTTTAGAGATGTACTTTGTCAAGAGTGAGCATTTTATTAAAATCCTCCCATTGTGTTAAGGGCACTACAGTGGATAGTCTGTGTACAAAGATGCTAAGAGATGTGGTCCCTCAGCTCAAGATGTTTATATGCTAACAGGGAAAGAAGACCAATCTACACACACACACACACACGCACGCACGCACGCACGCACGCATGCGCAGCTGTACTGAAATAGTTGCTGCAGCTTAAACAAGCAGAGGAAGGAGAGAGGTGTATGTGGCTTATGTTACAAATTTTATGTCATTTAATTTTTTTGGTAAAATTTATAGTCACACTATATAAAATTTGGAAAAATAGAAGAAACGAATCCTGCTTCACTAATATAACCACTGCTAGGCTTTTGTTGTAATCTCTATATATTTTTACGTAATAATAATTTAAATGGTTAAACTTAAAAAAATTTATTTTCACTTAGTATGTCATACCCATGTAGTAAAGTAGAAGATTACTTTTCATGGCTCCATTTTTAAGTGACTTACAATATTCAGTTGAGGATAGATATATCTATCTTAACCGTTTCCATTTTACTGGGTATTCAGGCTTTTTTTTGGTTGAATAAAGCTGTGAAGAACAATTACAGAGTGTTAGCATCTTCTTTGTGGCCAGGTGAGGTCCACTGGGGAGAAGATATGCTGTGATGACTGCATTAAGAGGGATTGCAGCGGAGATGTTTCCCAGGAGACGGAGATAGGACAGAGAGCAGCAGCAGCCTAGGTGGCTTATAGCTTTACAGGGACAAGAGAGGCGAGAAAGTAGCCGCGTCCTTAGCAAGTGAACCAGTGACTTGAAGAAGACAGAATTCAGGATGCTGAATTTTAAACCTTATTGGTGTGTCTAGATTAGAAAATTTTGTTGTAGCCATAACAAATTACCACAAATTGAATGGATTAAAGCAGCACTCATTTTTATCATACAGTCCTGTAGGTCAGAAATCCCACATGGGCCTCCCGCAGCTAAAATCAAGATGCCAGCAGGGCTGTGGCTGTTGCTGGAAGCTCTGGGGCAGAGTGTGCTGCTAAAGCTTATGCATGTTGCTGGCTGAGTGCAGTTCCTTGTGGCAGGACTGAGATCCCCATTTCCTGGCGGGCTGTCAGCCAGGGGCCCACATTCCTTCCTCTGCTTCCCTGAGCCCCAGAGGCCTCTTTCTGGTCCTTGCGTGTGGTCCCCTCTCCGAGCCGGCAGCAGTGCATCAGTCCTTCTCATGTGTCAGAACTGACTTCTGCGACTGCATCTCTGCCCCCACCCTGAGAAAGCTTTCTGCTTTTACAGTCTCATGTAGTTACATTGCCCACCTGTATACCCAGGATAATTGCCCCATCTTAAGGTCCTTAATCTTAATTTCATCTGCAGAGTCCTTTTTCCCACATAACCTAACATATTCATGAGTGAACATCTTTGGAAGACCATTGATCTGCCTATTAACGTGAGGGTTTTCTCTTGGGAGGTTGAAAACAGCTTTTAACATCACTTTGCATCAGTTTTACAAGTAAACCATCACTCTTAATTTATATACAATACTAAATTTCCCTGGGGTTTGTAGTTACGTCACTTTGTTAGCTTAACATGTTTTAAAGTTAAAAAAGGGTTAACGATGATTTTTACAGAAATATAAAGTACTGATTTTCTTTTCAGTGATATAGAAAGAAGATAGGAAAGTCTTTCCTGTCTCTTCAACTGGCTATCTTGCCAAGGCAAATAGATACCTTTGTAAACAGTAGACTTTGTAATGAGGTTGTACGTAGTGGCTGTGACTTGTGGAGGTAAATACATGGTCACAAACCTTTATTCTAAGAGTTTGTTTTATTTATTATTAATTTAACACATATTAAGGGAACTACTTGGTGCCAGGCATGGTGTTAGGTTCTAGGGATACATGTTTATTTCTGTTCTTATAGGACTCAGTGTTGCTCAGAAAAGAGAGAATCTTAAAGTAATTATAGTAAATTATGATGGCTGTTAGCATAGTAGAGGTACCTGATTCTGTGGGGCACATAGCATCATGGAAATCACAGTAGAGGGACATGATTCTGTGAGCACACAGCCTTGCATGTCACAGTGTTCTTGCAGCTTGTTCCCAAGTAGAAATGTCAGATTTCTGTTGGCCCTCTGACTCCAAGGTTTCTTAGGGATTTATGGATTGTGGATGCTGTCAGTCTTCCTGGAAAGCAAAGTTTATGATTGTTTATGTTTTTCAAGTAGTTTCATTGTCTGTAGTTTTAAAATTTCGTATTCTTCACTCTTTGGGTTTCTTTAAAATATTGATTGTCCTCTAGTTAAGTAATAAAGAAAATTAGTTATTTTACAATGTGTTAGGCATAAAGCACTAACAAGGTACAAAATGATGACTATGCTATGGGAAACAATTTTCTTAAAAAGCCTGATAAAGCATTGTGGTAGTTACTGTAATATATTAGCAGCGAAAAAGTAATTTGTGTAGTGCTGTGCAGTAGAACTTTCTGTGGTGATGGAAGTGTTCTGTACCTGTGCCGTTCAACCCAGCAGCCAGCAGCTGCTTATGGCTGTTGAGTGCTTGAAGTATGGCTAGTGTGACTGAAGAACGCAGGTTGTAATTTTATTTTAATTAATTTAAATTTAAGTAGCCGGTTGTAGCTAATGGTTATTGGACTGGACAGCACGGTTCTCTGTCATATTTGAAATATGTTTACATAGTCATATATTTTTTAAAGTATAGTAATGGTTTCTAGATTAATGGATTTGGAGTTCCAAGTCTGAGGTGGCTGTGGACGTAGTTCTAAGGGCTTGCGGCCACTGAGGGGTCTGAGGTCCCTGAGCCGCAGCAGCCCTGTGCTTCTGGGTGTGGGCGTGTCCTCCTTGCCTCCGAGCTGCCCACCTGTGCAGGTGTTGCAGGAGGTCTAGTGCTCACGCTGCCCAGCTGGTGAGCTGGCGTTCTGTCCTGGGTCTTTCTGGGCCACCTGGTGCCACTTGTGGAAATCTTGTGAGTCTAAATGTTTAGTGAACCTAAGAAGACCCCCTGGCAACCAGGCACAATTCACAGTAAAAACAAAACACTTGATAGATTGGGCTGCAGACAGACCGACAGCCCAGACTCACTGAAGGTGTAGCTCCCTCTCAGTTGTTTGTAACTACTGTTTAGAAAGTAGTTCTAAAAAGATAACATTGATACAAAGGGAATAAAAAGTCCATTTTTAATTGAGCTTCTGTGGTCCTTGGTGGACGGCGTACATACTGTCCACAGGAAGCCACTGGGGACCTTGGTCACATGATGTAACTGTGTCCTCTCAGCCTCACAAAAGGCTGCTTCTGGTCACCCAGCTCACACTCACCCCCGGGGCCTCTGTGCTGTCACCTGCTCTGTTTTCCTCACAGCAGCATCACTGGCTGAAATGGTCATTTTTACGTGTTCATTTGTGTTTTTGGTGTGTGTTTGTCTGCAGTGTAAGCTCCATGAGAGCAAGGCATCCTTCCTTCTGTTTACCTCTCTCCCTGTTGCTGTAACAGGGACTGGACCTCAGAAAGACTCCTGAATGAGCCAGTGCTGGGAGAGAACACTTTTAGGTTTTAAAATTTTACCTCATTTAGGTTTTTTAAGCTACTAAATGTTGAGACTGGATGAGATGGTATAATAGTTTGGACAAAATGTTGGTGAATTTTCTGTCATTTCCAAAGAAAAGCTTTGGTAAAGAAACACTCTTTATACATTGTAGAAATGTATAAAGAGTGTTTTGCCTTTGGTAAAGAAACACTTTGGTAAAGAAACACTCTTTATACATTGTAGAAATGTATAAAGAGTGTTTTGCCTGGTTTTGCCTTTTGTTTTGGGACTTGGGACTGTTTCTCCTGGAATCAGGAGCTAACCGAAGAGAGTCCTTTCTGTTTCTCTGTGTGACCTCAGAAGGATCCCCTTTCTTTCTCCCCAGTGACCTATCCAAATGTTGAAGACTGTATTTAAAAACAAAATAAAACCAAAGCTATTATGAACCTTACTGTTTTGATCTATGAAACGAAGACCTTAACATGATGAGCCATTGTTAATGGCTGTGTAGGAGTGACAGAGTGTGTAGGAAAAGTGTGTGATGTGATCTCTGGATGTGACTTGTAATAATAATCCTCATTAGCTCTCCCCTTCTTCTCCCCTCCCTTCAAAACCTCCATCAAACCCCCACCTTCGTGTCCCTGGTTCTCTCTATTATTAGGGAACAAGTGTGAGGGGGCATCGTCGGGTGCTATAGACCTGTGATAGTGCATCTCAGAAGCATCCCGCCCTCTGTACATTGTGGGGAAATGAGACGATGACCATCAATTTAACGTCTTAGTTCTCCTGTGTGTTAGAACTTCATTTCACGCCCACCCCGCCCTCAACGCCCTCAACTTTTCAGTACCAATCTCCCAGGCAAATTTCTTTATTGTAATCATTTGACTATCCTGGGTCAAAGTCAAGTCAAAACAGCCTCTACTTAGGGGTCATTGTGCTCCCAGAATATGCTAAGAATGTAAAAGGAGTATAAAATACATACTCATGGGGCTTCCCTGGTGGAACAGTAGTTGAGAGTCCGCCTGCTGATGCAGGGGACACGGGTTCGTGCCCCGGTCCGGGAAGATCCCACATGCCGCAGAGCGGCTGGGCCCATGAGCCATGGCCACTGGGCCTGCGCATCCGGAGCCTGTGCTCCGCAACAGGAGAGGCCACAACAGTGAGAGGCCCGCGTACAGCAAACAAAACAAAACAAACAAACAAAAAACATACTCATGAAAATAGAGATCTTTGTTGGGGGCTTTAAGTGTGTATGGTGCAAACATCTATGTAACACTGTAGTGTGACTATCTTACAGGGATGTATGTGTATATTTTACGTTTTAAATCAATTTTATTGAGGTATAATTTACATACAATGAAATGCACTCATTTTAAGGGTACAATTCCATGATTTTTGACAATTGTGAGGTACAGATATTTTTTATAGAAAAATGAGGTGCAACTTTCAACTGTCTTGCAGTTATTGGACTGTTGCAGCTTAGAAATGGGAATAAATAGAAAAATATGGACCATATGGGAAAAGCTGAGGCCAACTTCAAACAAAGAAGAGTAGTGATTGTGCTGTTTGTAGTTCTCACCTGATGTGGAAACCCATATGAGCTTGTTTTTTTTATTGTGTATGTGCACCTCTTGAAATCATACAGCTTCTCTCAATTGTAGGGAAATATAGATCATTATCCTACGTATCGTCTGATGGTAGTTTTTCGGAGAGAATTTTTTTTACGTAAAATTCATGCTTGTGGAAAAATAATTTACATTCAGTTTATAACAGAATTTTATTGATTGTGTTCTCGTTTGGAGTAACTGCAGGGAAAATCACTTGGACTAACACAAGTGGGATACCATTTACTAGGGATTTAGCTGTAGAAAGAAATTCATTTCAATTTCAGTGGTGACAGCTATTGAGTGAATTTTCCTGTGATATCCTCACAGCAGGAAGTGATATATTGTAACTGTGGTTCCCTTGATTTCCTACACACCCAAGAAATCCAAACTGCAGGGATTGTGCTTTCTAAATGTCTGAATAGCCTAGCTTATGTGGTCAGAGTATTTTTTTTTAACATCCAAAGTGGGTAAAATTGTGATTGCAAAAGTGGATATTACGGGTGATGTTCAAAACCATTGTTTCCTGTTTTTGAAATTGTTTTTCCATTTGTGCTATGATTACACCTTACTTCATGTGAAAGGGTTGTATTGGGACTTGGTATACTTTTATAGAATGATGTAGGAAATTACAGTTCATTTTGAAAGATGTATTAGCTTACTTTTTAATTTAAACAAAGAAATATGTTTCCTTGATGCAGAGATCAGTTTTGATTACTCGTGATGCTTTCTTCACTGCTTTTTTATTTGATATCTGTTTTTAAAATATGATAAACTATAGCTGCCAGATAGAAAGGAGTAAATAGTGTTAACCTCTTTCAAGAGTACTGGGGAATAGTTGACGAAGAGAGGAAATGTGTTTTATGTGTTACTATTTTATGAACCTCAGAGGCTGTTTGTTGGTGGGGAGGGAGGGTGTAGAGGTGCTCCCTGAGGATGGGAGGCAGGTTCTGTCTGGCCTAGCCCAGGGTCCTGCGGTCTTCCGGACTCATACCCCCCCACCCCCCCACCCCCATCCCCGGCCCCCAGCACAGCTTCTTACAGATGAGAGGAGAATGGATTGTTGTGATTAAGTGTTGAGGTGAGTCACGCAGCCCCAAAGACCCCCAGACAAAAATGTGTCACACATACACACACCCTCCCCCACAGTGATTCCAGTTACCTCCAAGCTAATCAGAATTCACGATTGCTTCCCTGATAGTAGAAATGGGAGGGTGTGGCTCAAGTTTGGAACCTTGATTCCCAAGCACAGTGTTATGAAAACAAGCATATTTACAGTTGACTTGAGGCATTCCTTTAGTGGCCCAATTACAGCTTGTATTCCACTTATGACCAGCAAAGTCTGATCTTCACTTGGCAAATAGAAGTCAGGGTAGGTCAATTGGCATTTCTGCATGTGGACCTAGTCCTCAGGGGAAGCACTTGATTGCTTCGTGTCACTGTCCTCACTCTATGACAGTGCTGTCCAGAAGTATATGAGCACCACAAATACGAGCCACATGTGTAATTTTAAATCACTTCAGTGACATTAATTTTAGTATTATCTTATTTAACTCATATCCAGAATATCATTTCAACATGTAATCGATAGGAAAATTTATTAATGAAATGTTTTACATTAGTTTTTCATACCAAGTCTTTGAAATCCAGTGCAAATTTTACACTTATGGAACTTCTTAATTCTGACTAAGCTGCACTTAATTCTGACTAAGTGCAGCTTAGTCACAGTTGGCAGGTGGCTACCATATTGGATATGCAGCTCTGCAAAGCTGGGTTCCATTGAAACCTGCAGTGTTTGAGTTTGAAGTTTTGCACTGTGGAAACTTTCTAAGACTGTAGCTATAGATAAAACCTTCCAGATCATCAGGTTTTTCAAGGACATCTAAATTCTACTTTAAGATTAAATATTTTATGTGATAGTATAAAGAAGATAGGAAAGAAATACATTTTTTTCCTGATATTCAAGGGAAGAAAGTGGTGAATGTTAAAGAGTAGAGAGAAACAACAATCAAAACGTCCACATGTAACAAATTGAGGCCTGGATGATAATGATGATTACAATTTGAGTGAAGTATTGGCCGCATTGGCAAGATCCAGGCCATGTTTAGTTCCAGCGTGAAGATTGCCAAGCCCAGTGGTGCGAAGCCAGATGAGTTTGAGTTGGGCATCTCCCAGGTCCTTCTGAAGCTGGAGATGAACTTGTACCTCAAGGCCCAGCTGCGGGAGTTGAACATCATGACCACTGAGGAAATTGAAGTTGGTGGTGGTCGGAAAGCTATCATAATCTTGTTCCCATTCCTCAACTGAAATCTTTCCAGAAAAATCCAGGTCCGCTAGTGTGTGAGTTGGAGAAGAAGTTCAGCGGGAAGCACCTTGTCTTTATCACGCAGAGGAGAATTCTGCCTAAGCCAACTTGCAAAAGCCGTACAAAAAATAAGCAAAAGCATCCCAGGAGCTGCACTCTGACAGGAGTGCACGGTGCCATCCTGGAGGACTTGGTTTTCCCAAGTGAGATTGTGGGCAAGAGAATCTGCGTGAAGCTGGTTGGCAGCCAACTCATAAAGGTTCATTTGGATAAAGCACAGCAGAACAATGTGGAACACAAGGTTGGAACATTTTCTGGTGTCTGTAAGAAGCTCACGGGCAAGGATATTAATTTTGAATTCCCAGAGTTTCAATTGTAAACAAAAATGACTAAATAAAATATTATTCACAATTAAAAAAAAGACAATTTGAGTGAAAAATCGTGTGGTAAACTCTTATAGACATCTCATTTGATCCTCACGGCAGTCCTCGGAGGGGGTACTTTCGTGACCCCTTTTGAGATCCCTGTTTCCCAGTGAGGAAACTGAAAGCAAAGTCACGCAGTGAGTCTGATACCTGTGCTCCTCGTCAGTCTGCTTGGCTCACTCCCTTACTCTGCTGTACTCCCTGATTGCTTTGGGCAGATTGGACTTGGAAAAATTATGCAAATGAGGCAGAATTGCAGCTAAATCCTAAAATGTTGCAACTATTCCACTACTCCTTATTCCCTCCCTCAAGTTGCATCACTAATCGGAAAACGGGAAAATGATTGGAGAGGTGTCACCCGTTTTGCCAGCTGTGTCCTGTGGCATTTGTGTCTCAGTGGTGGGACTTGTGAAGGCCACTCAAGCAGAGTTGTGATGGGCCGTCATGTGCTGAGATCAGGGCCACAGCAGGAAAGGTTTTTTTCCTTAACCAGCTAATCTTGTCATGAGACCCACAAATCCACTTTAATATAATTTCTTTTTGTTTTCGCCTCTTATTTTCAGCGCTCAAAAGCAACTCCCTGTTGAAATCTAAGTGCTCGTGTTGACATTGGTGGTGTATTGACCAAGGCTTATATTTCTGTTGTTTCTACAAAGACCAGGCATGGGTCTACCTTTCACAGATCAGATGTGTGCAGATGTATGTGTTTCTGATTTACCTCTTTATATATCCACTGCATTTCTATTGTGTAGATTTGATGTTTGTGTGGTAGTGTTTGGGCGAACTGGTTCTGTGTGCCTGTGACTGACTGTGCCTTCCTGTCTCTGTTATGCCTCAGCCCTCCTCCCACCCCCCTATTGAATTGTTTAATTGGATTGAAAATAGTATCATGTCAAATATGGTTATGTAAATATGAGTTATGGATATTTTGAAAGTCTCTTCTCCTTTCAACTCTTAATTTGTTGAAACTGTTGGTTTTACAATTTTCTGTCTACTGTGATTTTTAGCCTTATTGGAAAACTAACTCTGCTTACATCTTACTGTTTAATGAGCAAGACAATGTGGGAGGAAAAAGTTCCTCAGATGTGACTGAGTTTTAATTAAGTTGCATGTAGGCTTACTGAACAAATGCAACAGTAGGAAGATGTTTTTATATATTTTGTGTACCATTAGTTCTCTTATAGTAGATTGGATAACTTAGGACCATCACCTCAAAACAAAACAGAACAAAATAACCAAGGACAAACACTGAATTACTTCTGTGTTTGCAAAATTCAGTTTTCTTAGAAAATACTATTATGCACAGGTTTAGGTTTTTAAAGGTTTTAAACTTGACAAAACCTCAAGTTTTTATTAAAGTCATGATTTAGCACTATGTTATTGCAAAAGGAAGTAGAATTGGCTCTTTATTTTAACGGTTTTTGTTCAGAGACCTGCGTTTCAGGACCTACCTGCCCAGTTTCAGCTCTTTTTTCCCCTTGCCTCTGCTTACCTCTTTTGCCACCTAACCCAACATCTTCGTCTATAAACTGTGAAATTTCCTTGGCTTTGCTTGTGTCTTTCTGCCTGTCCATCTGATATGCGCTAACCCTCTAGATGTTGAGAAAAACAGACTTTTTTATTATCCCCAAATGTCACCTCCTTATCACATGCTTTTAACAACCCTCCAACAACCCTAATAAACTCATGTCATATACTTTTCTGAACCGGATCAAAATTTAAAAATGTTTTAATACATATAAAGTTGTTCAACTATGAATGGTAAAAACACTAAAACAACCAGGCCTGTGACTTTTCAGTTTTTCCTTGACTGTGGTCTCCTGCTCTTCCCCTCTGCTGCCCAGGCCCGCCTTCTCCCTGATGGTCAACCTCCTCTCCTTCGGCCTTGAGCTGGTCCCGCTGACTTGGCAGGCGTCTGCTCAGCTTGGGCACTGTGCTCAGTCATCTCAGCAGTGTTCTCACGACACTCAGAATCCTGGATGCTGTCCCTGGGCAGCTCTCTCTGAGGTGCCCTTTCGGGGCTGCATGTGGTTTGTCCTCCTCCCCCTGCTCTGAGAAGGGCCTGTTCTCTGCGGCCTTGTTGGGGCTCTCATCACCTCATCATGTCGTACTGTTTGGGTCATCTTTGGGTCCGTCACGACTTTGTGACTCTTCCTTGGCCACAGAAGTGCTTGATGAGGGATTGAGGAGCTGTACAGAGACCCTTGAAAGCTTTTTTTAAAAAGGTAATTAGAAAAGGACAACAACTGGGATGTAGAAAAAGTCTCTTATAGAGAGCCTGACAATCTAATGAAATGGTATTTTAAAAAGTAAGGTTTGTCCTGGGTTTTCTGCATTTCTCTAGTTCTGTTTGGGGAGTGAAGGTGTTTGTGTTGCTTGTGCAGTGCTGTGTAATTGCTACATTTTAGCAAACACACACTGTCGCCTTTCACCACAGACAGTGTTCTAATATAACTCAGTATTCATGGACCCACATCTTTATTGTTTTCACCACTTTTCTGGCTTTTTGGTGACTTGAGAAAAATGATACCATTTTACCTTCAGTGCCTTTCACCTGATACTCTAGCAAATAGAAGATAAATTAGCATACAGAATGGAAATAAATCACTATAGCTCCTAATCCCTTACTGTCTACATTTATGGATGAATAATTAATGCATAGTTTGACTTATGCTTTTTTTTGTTTGTTTGTTTGTTTTTTTGCGGTACGCGGGCCTCTCACTGTTGTGGCGTCTCGCGTTGCACCGGACACGCAAACTCAGCGGCTATGGCTCACGGGCCTAGCCGCTCCGCGGCATGTGGGATCTTCCTGGACCGGGTCACGAACCCGTGTCCCCTGCATCGGCAGGCGGACTCTCAACCTCTGCGCCACCAGGGAAACCCTGCTTTTTCTTTTTTACTTGTGGCAAATTAGTGGCTAAACTGAGAATTAAATCAGATCTTGACTTTTTAAGATTCTCTGATTAATCAAAACTTCCTCTTTACCATTGTAAAGCAATTATACTCCAATAAAGATGTTATAAAAAACAAAAAGAACATGGGCTTCCCTGGTGGCGCAGTGGTTGTGAGTCCGCCTGCCGATGCAGGGGACACGAGTTCATGCCCCAGTCTGGGAAGATCCCACATGCCGCGGAGTGGCTGGGCCCGTGAGCCATGGCCGCTGAGCCTGCGTGTCCGGAGCCTGTGCTCCGCAACGGGAGAGGCCACAACAGTGAGAGGCCCACGTATCGCAAAAAAAAAAAAAAAAAAAAAAACTTTTTATATTTGGCAGGATAGTGATTAGTGACATAATTTGATTTTTGTGGCCCATTAAAATGTTTTTTGGTCCACTGTGTTGAAACAGATGACATTTGTGTTACCTCTCAATTTATTCTCTTGTGGAAGGTTAGAAGCAGGAAAGCTTTTATGCTGACTAAATCCCCTTTGTTAAAACTGTACATCAGTGACAGCGAGTGTTTCTTAAAGCTGTGAGTATTTAAAATGAACTGAAAATAGTATTTTCTGCTGGGTTTGTGTGTGTGTATATCGAACCAATTAGAAATTGTTTTTACTGTTAAAAATTACAGTAAAATTTTTTTTTTAATTAAAAAAAGTTATAAAAAGTTTTTATTTCTGTTTCCCTAGTACCATGATTAAGAAATGTTTGTTCATAAAGTTAACCAAGTTTTTAAAATCATGAAACTAAGACTATATTTTGACAGTTCATTATGTATGTTTTTGCTCATTAGTGTAGCAGCTGCATTCATTTGGAAGCTGTGTGATATGAAGCTGCCACCAGGCTCTGAGGGTGGTAGAAGGTGCCTTACCTGTCCTGGGGGCTGTTAGGAGTTTCATCTCGTAACATCCCTGTGCACTTCCAAGTAAAAGCCAAAAGTCCAGTCTCATAAGCTAATGTGAATTGTTATTAAGGATTTTTAAAAAAAATAAATTTATTTATTTATGTTTGGCTGCGTTGGGTCTTCGTTGCTTTCCCCAGGCTTTCTCTAGTTGCGGTGAGCGGGGGCTACTCTTTGTTGCGGTGCACGGGCTTCTCATTGTGGTGTATTCTCTTGTTGTGGAGCACGGGCTCTAGGTGCGCGGGCTGCAGTAGCTGTGGCTCGCGGGCTCTAGAACCCAAGCTTAGTAGTTGGGGCACACGGGCTTAGTTGCTCTGTGGCATGTGGGATCTTCCCAGACCAGGGCTCAAACCCATGTCCCCTGCGTTGGCAGGCAGATTCTTAACCACTGCGCCATCAGGGAAGCCCCAAGGATTTTTATTCTTTTATGGCAGCACTATTTGTTCCTTTTTCTTTTACCTTGATTGCCTTCCTTTCTCCATCTATTGCCATTACTTTACTGAAGGTCTTTACAAAAACTTCTCTTGCCCGGAATGTTGCAATATTCTTCCGACTGGTTTTCCATTTCCCAATCCCTCCCTTTCTAATAATTTCTCTACACTGCTTTCTTTCTCGAGTATAAACCTGATTATGTGAATTCTTGTCCAAAATCTTTTTATGGTTCTTTCTGCCTGCAGATCATTGGATACACTGCTTCTCATGATTTGCCTTTCTTATAGCTGAAAATCCCCCCCCTTGGCTTCATCTATCCATAACTGTTCAAGTATGTATTAAATAGCTGTGATGTAACAACTCCTTTAACCAATATATATATTATCCTTTCTGATTCTGAATGAGTGGAAGAGGAATCTCATTCCCAATTCTTATGCTTCAATTCTTCATTTCTGTCACTTTTCTTCCAGGGTTCCACACTTGCCCTTACTGGGTTGGCTGGTGACCATCTTCTTGTCTATTTATAATATTTTTAGAAGTATGATGTCTGACAGTTTCCTTGTATTCTCTCTGTAGTTATTTATACCCAGTAAATTCTTTGCATTTATCATTGCTACCATTCTCTTTCTTACTTTTTTTTCTTGGAATTTGGTCCCTTTGCATATTCTATTAAAACTTTGAGGAACAAGCATTTTATACTGGCATTCAGGCAAACATATGTGTCCTCTTTATACATCTTCTCTTTGTACTTTGTATACTGCATTAATCTGGGCTGAGAAAACTACTCAGTGACTATAATCATGTTTGTACATCATTTTACCATTTGTACAGGACTTTTGTATTTGTTCATCTATTTGAGCTGAACGGTCCTGTTAGATGATCGTGATCAATTTATAGCCTAAAGCTTACAGGAGTCAATGGAGTGGGCTAGCATCTCCCAACTGGGGGATGACTCCTCTACAGGATCATGCTGCCTCCCTTCCCATTCTGTTTCATCTTGTTTTGTTTTGTGTTCCTCTGTACTTACTGGTCAAGACTGCAGTTGCTCTGTGTACTGGAATATGCTTTACTGATTTTAATTAGCACTTTGAATTTATTAGTTCATTTGATCTCCCTAGGATTTCTGTTAGTTAGGCAGGCCTGGCCTTATTAATACCATTTTATAAATGAGAATAGTGCAGATTACCAGTTTGCCAAACCAATGATTTAAAGAACAAAAACAAAAGCAAGTCTTCAGACTCGTAGCTTATGCTGTTTTCACTGCCTTGTGTGTAAGACATATTGGAAAGTGAAATATGTTTTTATTTGAGGGGATTTCACTGAAACAATTCTCTGGTTGTGTTCTATATTAAAATGTAAAATATTAAAATTAAATGGTAGCTGTTGATTTAACTTAGCATGAGTTTTGTGTGGCATGGCACTACTATGATAAAGGGAATGGATAGAGTCCAGTGATATGCTGTCAGAAATTTGTTACTGGAGGGAGAAATAATACCAAAGGCAAAAAGATGTGTTTTAGGTGCAGGATCATTCTGTGTCACTCTCTGGCATTCTGCTTGTCCTGCTCTCAGAGTGATTCTCAGGCCATTCTTAGCCCATGGAGGGAGGACTGTCGGAAGGGGACATCTACACTTGTGACAGTCTCCTTGCCAGTGGCTGCAACGTCCCGAGATATCCAGTAGTTTTGCTTCATAATCCGTACCCATTGTTTAATCAATAACCTGATTGATTGTAGGAACAACAGCCTTTCTACAGAGCATCTTGAGGGTGTATGTTATCCAGCAGCAAGAAGCTATAGTGCTGAGCAGGAAGAAAGTAGAGCATCCGGAATCTCTTGTTATTGTAATGATATTTTACTCCAGAACTTCCCTTTAGTTGTGGAGTCTGCATAAACCACAGTTTGACTATGGTTTTCTATGTAACCTTGCACCAGTTCTTCGCCGCGTGATCCCTGAATGTCTGCATCTGAGTCATTGTTGATGGAGCTACGGGTGTGGAGTTGTGTCAAGGAGATGATAATGTACACAGGTGGAGGGCTTTAGGTAGTATGTGCCATGTTATATTTCCTAATTTCTAAATAATACAAGAGGAAAATGTATCACAGGGAAGAGAATGGCATGGTATAGTGAAGAAACAGGAGGTTGGGAGTCAAAAAGTTTGAGTTTCTGCTGCACTGCTGACTTGCTGTCTCATCTAACAAGTTCCTCACTTCTCAAATGTAAAATAAACCTGCTCTGTTGGGGGTGTTGTGAGGATATAATTAGAGGATATAGATAAGGACTCTGTACATGTAAAGTGCTGTTCACATGTTACTTATTTTAATGAATAGTGATTACTGTATGTCCAGTCCTTTAACAAAAGGTATTTCAATTCTGACCTCCTGTCAACACTGCAGGGCAGGCACTGTCATCTCCATTTGATGGATAGGGATCCTGGGGTGTGGAGAGTCTAGGTGACTCACTCAATTGGCCTACTGAGTGATGACTCTGGACGTAAGCGCCCATTTATTCCTAGCTCTGCTGCCATGCTGTTTTATAAGGGGTCAGTGTGGGAGAGGTGTTAACTTTAACAACAACTTGCATATTGCTTCCAGGAAATGGAAATGGCACCCTAGATTAGGAATCGGGAGATCCAGATGAGCACTGCATTTCTGTATTAATTTTGGGAAAGTTACTTAAATGTATTCTATTAAATACCTTTAAAACACTTGGCTATGTTTTTCCTAAGGTATGTGTAAAATATCTTTGTGACTTTGTATCAGAATTTTAAAGATTTCCTTTGAAGTGATCAAAATATGTTTTACAAATCCTATTTTAATATTTTGTTCTTTTTATTTTTAGTCATTCGTACACTGGTCAAGACTACAGTACACAGGGAAATGTTGGGAAGGTTTCTTTAGATCAGATCGATTCGGTAAGCATCTCATCCTTTTAAACTTAAACCTTTGTCAGTGGAGGAAGCACAGATTTTCTTCAACCAAAGATTATTTTGTGGGTGGGGAGATGGGAGGGAATGTTGTTTCATTGCTTGCCAATCATTTTTTAAAGAAATCCCATGTGCTATACATATGATTTTTTTTTTCCATCATAGGAAAACCAAAAAAATCAGAAAATTATTTGTAGTCTGATAAAAACAGAATTTAATCAGTTTTCCAAAGGGGGAATTCTTTTTAAGTGATGACAACTAAATAGTGTTTATTGTTTATATTTAAATACCATATACATATAGTAAAGGAGAAATGTAAAATACTAAGTATATCCATTTGCTAGGGCTGTTGTAACAAAATACCACAGTCTGGGTGCCTTAAACAAAAGAAGCTTATTTTCTCACAGTTCTGGAGGCGAGCATTCCATGATGAAGGTATCAGCAAGTTTGGTTTCTCCTGAGACCTCTCTCCTTGGCTTCTAGGTGGCTGCTCATCCCCATGTCTCTTCCTCTGCTTAGAAGGACCCCAGTTACCTTGGACCAGGGCCCCACTCCCATGAGCTCATTTAACCTTGATTACCTCCTTACAGGTCCCAGCTCTAAATACAGCCACATTCTGAGGTCGTGGGTTTAGGACTTGGCATGTAAATTTGAGGAGGATACAAAATGTATTCCATGACACTAAGGGTAGGCTCCCATCTTGTGTTGCCACTAGATTAGTAGGCAGCTCATTTCAGCTTCACTTTGTGGCTCCATAGGAGAATGAAAGTGTGCACACGTTACCATACTTTTACTTTATAGAATTTCTCTTTAAGACATTGTAGAATTTCTGCATTACCCAAAAAAGGGAAACTGAGTCAGCCATAGTTAATCTTTGTTTAGACAATTACCAAATTACTTAAAATAAATTAAAAATACACAGGTGAGGTTTTAATGCTTGGAAACAAGAGTTATGATGGTGAGTAGGGGGAGACCCTGAGCTTTTGGAGTCTGGAATAAATAGGTCATCTTCCTATGAAAAATTATAATCAAGTAGAAGTGGTTACTGTGAAAGATGAAGAGGCTGCCTGGTTAGTCAAGGGAGCAAAGTGAGACATGCCCCTGCTCACGGGCAAAGTTGAACCTGCTGAGGAGCCCGTGAGAGGTGGGAGTTAAGTCTCAGGAGGATGCTTGAGGAGGTCAGGGAGAACGCAGTTGAGACCATAGATGAAAAAGGTTTCCTTTTAAATAAATAAATAAATAAATAAATGTATGTATGTATGTATGTATGTATGGCTGCATTGGGGTTAGTTGCTGCGGTGAGCAGGGGCTACTCTGTTGTGGTGCGCGGGCTTCTCATTGTGGTGGCTTCTCTTGTTGCGGAGCACAGGCTCTAGGCTTGCGGACTCAATAGTTGTGGCATGCGGGCTCAGCAGATGTGGCTCGCGGGCTCTAGAGCGCAGGCTCATTAGTTGTGGCGCATTGGCTTAGTTGCTCTGTGGCATGTGGGATCTTCCCGGACCAGGGCTTGAACCATATCCCCTGCATTGGCAGGTGGATTCTTAACCACTGCGCCACCAGGGAAGTCCAGAAAAGGTTTTCTTTTAATTGTTAATTTCTTTAATACATTTATTTGAATTCACATTTTGAGAACCATTTCTCTTATTTTTATGTTTTACTTTGTATTGGGGTTATTTTAAAAGTTCATCTGTGATTCACCAATTGTACTTTTGAACATTTATCCCAGGAAAATGAAATCTTAGGTTTACATGAAAACCTGTACACTCATTTGTTTGAAATAGCCCCAAATTAGATACAACCCAAATATCCTTCAACGAATGAATGGTTAGACAAATGGTGTTATGTCCACACCATGGACTATTGCTCAGCAGTTAAACAAAATGAGCTATTGATACCTGCAACAACTTAGATGAATTTTGTGGGAATGCTGAGTAAAACGCCACTCTCAAAACGTTAAACTATATGATTCTATTTGTCTAACACTCTTGAAATGACAAAATTATGGAGACGGAGAACAATTAGTGGTTGCCAAGGGTTAGGGAATGGCGGGGGGAGGGTACAGAAGATGGGGGTTATAAAATGGAAACATGAGGGATCCTTGTGGTGGGGGATACATGAACCTACACATGTGAAAAAATTACATAAAATTATATACACATGTACACAGATATGAACACGTGAGTGTAACTGAGAAAATCTTAAGACTAGCGTATATCAGTGTCAGTATCTTGGTTGTGATAATATACTACAGATTTGCAGGATATTACCTTTGGGGGATACCAGGTACATGACATCTCTTTGTATTATTTCTTACAACTGCATAGGAATCTACAGTTATCTGAAAAGAAAACGTTTAATTAAAAATTATAAAAAGAAAAGAAATAGGTGAAATAAATTTTAATAATATGTTTTATTCAATGCAGTATATCTAAAATATTATCATTTTGACATGTAATCAATATTAAAATATTAATAAGAAAAGGAATCTGTAATCACAGTGAGACAGTAATAACTTCCTTACGGTTTTTTGATTTTATTCCAATTAAACTGAATTTACGATTTGCAAATTAGATTGATTTTTGCAACAAATATTGTGGGGGACCTGATAAATAACAAAACACTCTTTTTTCTTGTAGCTTTCTACCAAATCCTTCCCACCTTGCATGCGTCAGCTACATAAAGCCCTGCGGGAAAATCACCATCTTCGTCATGGGGGCCGCATGCAGTACGGCCTCTTCCTGAAGGGCATTGGCCTAACCTTGGAACAGGCATTGCAGTTCTGGAAGCAGGAATTTATCAGAGGAAAAATGGATCCAGACAAGGTAATTTTGAAAAATCAGAGCAGAAACTGAAATTCTAATTTGTCTGAAGACTAAAAGGTTTGTTTTTTGAATATGCCCCAAAATGTAGTTGAAAATTCTGTAAGTGTGTCTACAGTTTCATTTAGGTAAAAGAAACTCACGTATTAATCTAGTAGTTGCTCAACAAAAGATTGGGAAAGTGGATTCAGTTTAAAGGGTAAGATCGGAACAGCAATGTAAGATGTAAAATAATGCTTGAATGAAGAGTCGTCTTCTTGGTAGGTAAACTGCCAGTAGTTGTTATAACTGAAATTGCGTCTGAGTTGTATTTCTGTAGGAATGTGTGTGTGTGTGTGTGTATGTAATATGTATAGACATATATACATACATGCACATGTAATGTTATTTTCAGGACCGAGAAATGTTGAGAACAAATACAGTGAAAGCAGTTTAGAATGCATCCTATTGTGTTATGTGGAATCTTTCACAAGGAATTTTAATTTATTTTTATAAATTTATTTATTTATGTATTTATTTTTGGCTGCGTTGGGTCTTCATTGCTGCACATGGACCCTCTCCAGTGGCGGTGAGCAGGGGCTACTCTTCGTTGTGGTGCGCGGGCTTCTCATGGTGGTGGATTCTCCCGTTGTGGAGCATGGGCTCTAGGCGTGCAGCCCTCAGTAGATGTGGCATGCGGGCCCAGCAGTTGTGGCTCTCGGGCCCCAGAGTGCAGGCTCAGCAGCTGTGGTGCACAGGCCCAGCCATTCCGCTGCACGTGGGATCCTCCCGGACCAGGGCCTGAACCCACGTCTCCTGCGTTGGCAGGCAGATTCTCAACCACTGTGCCACCAGGGAAGCCCATCACAGGGAATTTTTAGATAGACGTTTATCACTGTAAACCTGAGAACTGCCTTTAAATCTGTTCTTACTTCTTAGATTCCCACTCCTATTCCTTATTTCTCTTAAGTAGGACTAGCTAATAATGTTATGGTTTCTCGTCCCTTCTATGGCTTAGCACTGTGGGATGAAGTACATTTTTTATTGTTTATTTCTTGTTTGTTTCTTCTTAGGAAAGGTAAACTATAGGACAGAATATTTGCCAAGTAAATTTTATAATGACACTTTATTATGTCTTGTATCAGTTTGCTCGGGCTGCCATAACAAAATACCACAGACCGGGTGCCTTAGATAACAGAAATATATGTCCTCACAGCTCTGGAGGCTGGAAGTACACAATCCAGGTGTGGGAAGATTTCTTTTGGTTTCTCCTGAAGCCTCTTTACTGGCTTCCAGCAGTTGCCTTCTTGGCTGTGTCCTCACGTGGCCTTTTCTCTGTGTGTCCACCTCTCTGGTTTTCCTTCCTTCTCTTAGAAGGACCCCAATCCTGTCGGATTAGAGTCCCACCATTATAACCTCATTTAACCTTCATTACCTCTTTAAATGCCCTATCTCCAAATACAGTCACATTGGGAGTTAGGGCCTCAACAGATGAAGTTTAGGACACAGTTCAGTCCATAACACGTCTCTAGCTTTATACTTTTTTAAAAAGTTCAGCCTCTTTTATAATATATTATAAAAAGCTCTTGCAGTTTTTACAGATTTGTTTTAAAAACTGTTTTCATTGATAACTGTCCGTAGAAGCTTAAATTTATCATTGAATAGAGTTTTATTTAAACATGATTTTGGATAATGTTTATTAAATAGTAATAAATCAAATAATTCTGGATAATGTTATATTTTATTTTAAAGGTAACATATTCTGATTATAGGAAGTATGAAAAATACAGAAAATTTTCCCATCATTGTCTCATTCATAATAATTACTGTCAACATTTTAGCCTTTCTCTTTAGTCTAGATAGCTAGATATCATTATTTTTCCCATTAAAAACTTGACATTCTATTGTGATCATTTTCCCAGGTTGTTGAATCATTTTTGAAAATATCATTTGTGTTAGTTGCATGACAACACATCATTTGAAAGTGATATAATTTGCTTAATCATTCCCCTATTATTGAACACTTGGTTGTGTCTATTTGACTTTGTCATAAATGTTATTGCAACCAATATCTTGAGCACATAAATCTGATTATAATTCAGATGTCCTCTGTATATGTTCACCAGGGAACCAATTTACCTGGTGAAAAACTGTAGACGGTTTTGAAGTTTTGATGTATGCTATCATTGCTATGAAATGACTGGAAAGGCTTTAAATTAGACTGTCATCAAGCTATGTGAGAACTTTGCTGTGTCACTGACATCATTATATGTTATTACTTGAAAATGTTTTTTGACCTTTTTATTAAGAATTTGATGTATTAAGTAGTAGGTGTGTTAGGGTTCTGCAGAGAAACAGAACCAATAGAATATGTGTGTGTGTGTGTGTGTGTGTGTGTACATGTGTACAAAAAGAGATGTACTGTATGGAATGGCCCGTGTGATTATGGAGGCTGAGTCACCAAACTCTGTGAGCAGCAGGCTGGAGACCCAGGAAGAAAGAGCGGTGTTTCAGTTTGAGTCTGAAGGCAGGAAAAAATCCATGTCTGTGCTCATGGCCCTCAGGCAGGAGGAAATAACCTCTTAGTCGCAGGAGGGTTGGTCTTTTTGTTCCATTCAGGACGGCAGAGGATTGGATGAGACACCCCCGCCCTCAATGGGGGAGGCATCTGCTCTGCTCAGTCCAACAATTCAGATGTTAACCTTGTCTAGAAACACCCTCACAGACACACTTGAAATAACGTCTGACTGGAGTTCTGGGCACCCTGATGGTCAAAAAATTAACTGTCACAGTAGATAAGTATTTATGAGCTGTGGTTTTGAAGTGAAGAGAGAGAGAAGTTGAGGTAGCATTTTAGCTTGGTTTGTGCTGTAACTAAGCGGGGAAAAGAGGAGCGTGACATATGGGAAAGCTTGATCTGGGTGCCAGGCCTTTGGCTTGTGCGTCTGTTCACTGACCGCCCTCTTTTGTGTGTATCTGGGATGGCCTCCTATCAATGTCATCAGTATTTCGTTATTTTTAAACCTATGTGTTTGAAAACTTTTTTCAAGTGGGGTTTTTATTTTATAATGTAAAAGTAGTTTTTTTGAAAAATTATTGTAAAAGAAAATCAATAATTTTTACCTTTCCAGATAATACATAACAGTCTGTATTTTCATTAGCTTATTATTGATTACAGCAAATGTATTATTTTGACTAAAAGGTTTTAACATACACTTATGATTTACTGTCTGTTTAGTGTTCTGTTGTTACAGTCTGTTTTTGTAAATAAACATTCATATTTTTCTCAATTATATCTTCTTACGTATTTTTCCAATGAAATGTAATTTAGTATCCTTTTATGAAAATATTCTCTTCAACTTAATAATTGTACCTACTTGTTAAATGGTACACACCATTAAAAATACTCTTTAGAGGTGTAGAAAATTGATTGCTTAAAATACTATTTATAGAGAATGGTTATGGAGGATATTTTAGATATTTTTTGTAGTGCTCTAATTAAAAGACTTGATGTTGAACCCAGGAATGATTTGGCACATTCACTTCTGTTGAATAGCTTATTTCCTGACAGTGCTGGATATTTTTGAGGTGATTTAGTCATTGTCAACTGGACTTCTTCTTTACTGTGGTTTCCCAAATGACCATATGTCTGATTTCTTTCTCTTTACAGTCATGCCCTCATTGTAACTTATTTGAGATACGTTGCTTTGTGCATCTGAGTAAAACTTATGGGTACCTTGCCATTTCTTTCGAGGCAGCATGAAGCAGTCAGTACTTCCAGCACTTTTGAGCTGTAACTCTTCGCCCCAGCTACACTGCCTAGAACTGAACATTTCTTCTGCCTAACTCCTTTCCAGAAATTAAACTTTGTTCCTTGTAAATTGACTGCCTGAGCAGTGACTGTCTCTTTCTCTCATCTTCCTTGCTTGGTTTGTTGCAGGCATTTATTTAGTTGTTTGTTTGTTTGTTTTAAAAAAAACTTAGAATACTTTTCTCTCTAAGGTTTTACTTAGTGTTGGAGGGGAATTTGTTGTCTGTAATGTAAAATAATCTAAACTGTATGTATTAGTTTTTGTAACTGTCATCCAGAGTGTATTAAAGTAGCATGTTCCTAGATACCCCTTATTAAGGATAAGCAATTTTCGTATTATAATCTACAAATTCTTGTTTTCTCTTATAGTCAGTTTTTGTGTGTGTGTGTGTTTGCGGAGGGGCTGCGATACACAGCTTGTGGGATGTGGGATCTTAGTTCCCCAACCAGGGATTGAATCTGGGCACTTGGCAGTGAGAGTCCTAACCACTGGACCGCCAGGGAATTCCCTCTTATAGTCAGTTTTGAATAGTAATAATGCGATTGTGGAAGCAGCTGAGGGTTCTGATGCTCACTGTTAGTTATTGTTTATTAGGAATTCGATGTACTAAGTCCCTCTGTGTATGTAAGAAGTAGCCATCTGTCTGTAAAATGCTTATTCAGAGTTGTTAGTTTGGAATGGTTATTTCTCTCTTCTTTTAAAACTATTTTCAGACTAGCATACACATGCCAGTAGATGGTATTAATAACATGTAGAGGTGCTACCTTATATGGCTCCTAGTGACTTGCTACTAGGTTATGCTCTTATAATTTTGGGCACTTCTCACTACCTCATATTTATTTATTGTTTATTTGTTTATCGCCTGCAATTAGAATAAAACTGTAGAGAAGCAGATATCTTGTCTGTCTTGTTCACTGCTTCATGTTCAAGCACCTAGAACATACCTGACTCATAGTAGGAACTCAATAAATGTTTTTGAATGAAGTAATAAGTCCCCATAAAAATAAATACACAGAAAACTAGAAAACTTGGCCCATTTTCCCCAAATGCCTTCACATAAATTAGAGCATAGTACTATACAGTTATTTGTTAATGTGCTGTTATTCCATTTGTAGTGAACTTGAACTTGAATGAAACCAATAATTTTAGTGTAACCTGAAATTTGCAATAGAAGTTATCGATTTATAGGTTAAAAGGGACTTCTCATCATTGGCTTGCCCAGGAGTCCATGGCATAAAAAGGTTAAGAGCCCTTAAAGTTTATCATAGGAGAGGATAGGGCTTCTAGTTTATTGTCTGACACTTAGTTCGTTGTTCATTAATTGCAGTTTTCATTTTTTTCTGCTATATTAGGAGCAAAATGCCTATATTGATCTACCTTCATTGAATTTTGTACATGTCATCTTTATAACTTATCAAATTATAGTATTTATGTTTGCATGTGTGTCTTAAGAGTGGATTCTGAGTGACTTGAATGCAGGAACTGTGATTTTTCCATTTTGGGTCTCGAGGACTTAGCACAAGACCTGGCAGCTCTTAGATGTTTGCTGGGCACATGGTCAATTCTGCCAAATTTTTAAAAAGTGGTTTTCAGTATGAGAAAATAAATCCTCTTTGTTTCTTTTTAGATAGAGGTATATTTCTAACAAGTTATAAAATATTAATAGTCATTTTAGTATTTTAGCCAAATTTGTTCTCCTCCATCTGTTTTTCTAAATCAGAATATAGGTTGGAAAAATACACAACTATATAAGAAGTGGTAACCAGTTATTACTACTCAATATCCAGAAATACAGTATATACTCAGTTACTAATATTTAACTAATACATTAGTCAAGTTGTGATTTTTATTAAAAATACAAAGAAATACGTGCGTGTGTGTGTGTGTGTGTGTGTGTGTGTGTGTGTGTAGACAAACATACATATTCCATCTAATTTGTGTCCATCACTCACCTGACTTGCACTGAGTGTTGACCGTGGACGGGTGCTGTTCTAGACACACTGTAGTAAAAGACACAGCCGTTATTTATGAGGACTTTACAGTCTCCTGGAAAAAAACAGATAAATACAAACATACAAATTCAGTAAGATAATTGTGGGATAGAGATGGTCATGGGATTCTATAGTAGAACAGAGGAGGGAGCTAGCTGACTGAGAGAAGAGTTGTGGAGTGTGTCAGTCAGGAGGTTATATTTGCCGGGTGAAGTTAGGGAGTTCTCCAGGGAAAGAAGGGAATTCCGTGTGGAGGGGGACCTTGGATGAGCGAGTGTAGCCCATCTTGTAGGTGGTGGGAACTGAACTGTGAAAGTGTACTTGTGGCAGAGATGATTCTGCAGATGTAGGCTTTTTTTTTCTTTAATGTAATTACTAAGAATAGAAGGATTAGTAGCCAGTAGGAAGTGGTCTTGCTAGATATATGACTGCCAACTTGGACCAGCTATGTAGGGTCATTGATAACTGTAATTTTAAAGATACATAATTTAATATCTTTGAATATTCACTAAAATTGTGTAATCAATCTGAGATGCTATGAAAGTTTACTGACAGAAAGAAAATAGTATGGACAAGGTTTCCACTTACAATCCCACTTGGTTCAAATGAATTTGGCTTCTTTAAATATGGATTTTAGATTATATGGGCCAACACTGATATTTTAAAAGCCTTTTGCTTTAAGATTTTAATCTATTTGGTAATAGGGTAAGTTGAGAGATAGAAGTAACCAGAACACAATTACGAGACATGATGGTGAAAAGGAGAGTGTCAGTGAGGTGATGTGGGGATGGGAAGTTATTAGAGGGGACCATGCTGGAGGAGGTTTGGTGAAGATCAGTCTCGAATCGGGGTTTGAAGGAAGTTATGGTGGATCCCAATCTCCTAATTCATCCCCCCCAACCCACTTTGCCCCCTTGGTGTCCATACGTTTGTTCTCTACATGTGTGTCTATTTCTGCCTTGCAAACCAGTTCATCTATACCATTTTTCTAGATTCCACATATATGTGTTAATATATGATATTTGTTTTTCTCTTTCTGACTTTCTTTACTCTGTATAACAGTCTCTAGGTCCATCCACGTCTCTACGAATGACTCAGTTTCATTCCTTTCTGTGGCTGAGTAATATTCTATTGTATATATGTACCACATTTTCTTTATCCATTTGTCTGTCGATGGGCATTTAGGTGGCTTCCATGACCTGGCTCTTGTAAATAGTGCTGCAATGAATATTAGGGTGCATGTGTCTTTTTGAATTATGGTTTTCTCTGGGTATATGCCCAGTAATGGGATTGCTGGGTAGTATGTTAGTTCTATTTTTAGTTTTTTAAGGAACCTCCATACTGTTCTCCCTAGTGGCTGTATCAATTTACATTCCCACCAGCAGTGCAAGAGGGTTCCCTTTTCTCCACAGTCTCTCCATCAATTGTTGTTTGTAGATTTTCTGATGATGCCTATTCTAACTGGTGTGAGGTGATACCTCGTTGTAGTTTTGATTTGCATTTCTCTAATAATTAGTGATAATTGAGCATCTTTCATGTGCCTCTTGGCCATCTGTATATCTTTGGAGAAATGTTTATTTAGGTCTTCTGCCCATTTTTAGATTAGGTTGTTTGTTTTTTTTAATATTGAGCTGCATGAGCTGTTTATATATTTTGGAGGTTAATCCTTTGTCCGTTGATTTCTTGGCAAATATTTTTCTCCCATTCTGAGGGTTGTCTTTTTCATCTTGTTTTTAGTTTCCTTTGCTGTGCAAGAACTTTGAAGTTTCATTAGGTCCCATTTGTTTATTTTTGTTTTTATTTCCATTACTCTAAGAGGTGGGTCAAAAAAGATCTTGCTGTGATTTATGTCAAAGAGTGCTCTTCCCGTGTTTTCTTCTAAGAGTTTTATGGTGCCTGGCCTTACATTTAGGTCTTTAATCCATTTTGAGTTTATTTTTGTGTGTGGTGTTAGGGAGTGTTCTAATTTCATTCTTTTACATGTAGCTGTCCAGTTTTCCCAGCACCACTTACTGAAAAGGCTGTCTTTTCTCTTGTATATCCTTGCCTCCTTTGTCCTAGATTAGTTGACGATAGGTGTGTGGGTTTATCTCTGGGCTTTCTATCCTGTTCCACTGATCTATAACCAATTCTTTATTTTTGTCAGCTGGTTCGGGGGTTGTTGTGAGTTTTGGTTGTTGTTATTTTTCAATCTCTGCTTTCAGACTTCTTTGTGGACCTGACCTGTCAGTATATTTGAATACCATTTTTATTTGGGTGCATATTGTAGTAGAGGGTAAGAGATTCTAGTATTAGAACATCAACCATTTCCAGAGAACATTCTGTTGTTATGAGTGACCTTGTAGCAAACTAACTGCGTTAGGGTATACTTTACTCCCAAAATATTAGCTTCATAATGTAGGATTTTAATCTTAGATTTAATTGTATTGAGTGTGAATATTTATGATATATTAAAAATTTAATAATAAAGCTTTTTCAGTGGGGGTTGGGGACATTTGAAAATTGCACTTAGGCATCAGATAGGATTCTTTGAATTTGTGAGTGATGGTATTCAAAGCTTTGAATGTCTTATTCTTTAAATAATTTCTGAGGTTACTGAAATAAATGCACCTGTGCTTTATGCAAATAAAATATATTTAATGAATCATAGTACAGTTTTATGCAAGTTTTTCTTAGTTGTAATTATAATTTACATGCCAGTCTACCTGAGAAAAAGCCTCACCCTGTTTGCAAGAGATAAAATTAATCAAACCTCTGTGGAAAGCATGAAGAAACATAGCACTAAAATATTCTTTCAGTTGGAACTTGGATATTAAAGCCCTTCAGCCACTAGCTTTGTTAAGAGTTGAATTGAGCTGTATAATTCTGCTCATAAATTCAAAGCAATGTGTCCTTTTAATCAGATTGCTCATAGAGCTGTTGTCTGAATTGCTTTGACCTGACTCTTTTGGACGTTAAGCACACCATAGATCATGTATGTGTGATGTAGCTGAGTTCCTGTCCCTGGTGAGGGTGTACCCGAGGTCTACTATGTGTCGTTATAATTGGGTCAGGCAACGTTTAGCATTGTGAAAACGCTTATTTTTTGTCCCAGAATCCAGCTCACATCGTGACTTAGAGCAGACCTATGTCATTAAAATGGACTACCAAAGGATTAAGTATTTAGCTGGCAGTGTGTGCGTATATGAAGCATATTTATCACTGGGTTTTTCTTTTTAAGACCAGTGGTTCTCCCAGGACCCTGACCAGCAATATCAGTTTAGCACCATCTGGGGATTTGTCAGAAATGCTGACTCTCAGAATCAGACTCTGGAGGGAGGTCCAGAGCTGGTAGTTTCCCAAATCTCCAGGTGAAATTGACGCACACTGAAGGTTGAGAATCATCTTTTAGATGCTGCCCTCATAGAAACCTAAGTGGCCACTAGCTTATCAAAATAGAGGCGTTGTAAATCTTCAGCTGTTTGTTCTCCTGTCTGTTTCTGTTGCGATTTGAGTGTAATGTTATCCTTTATCAATAGCCTACACTGAATGTCAGGCTATATTTGAAGCCCCACTGCGTGTCAGGTACTAGTAAGTACTAAATGAATACGTGCAGCAGAGTTCCTCGGCTGGTGCTCTGCTGCTGAATTTCCAGTACACTCGATGGTGACCCCGTGGGCCCTTCAGGGAGCTAGGCTGGGCCTGGGGTACTCAGTGTTAGTTGCCTTCAACTGTGAGTAGCTTCTTCCATTTATTCTAGAGTGCTTTACAAATATCATTTTATATGTGCTTATATGAAAAAGGTCGGAAAGAACTAATATAGAGTACAGAATTGGAGTCAGACTGAGTTCACGGTTAGTTCCACTGTATACACACTTCGGCAAATTACTTGGTATGTGTCCTCATCTATAGAATGTGGACAGTAATTATGTATACATCTGTGGATATATAGATATATCCCTGTATACATTTGATTGATGTAGTGAGGATTCGGTAAAGACTTAGCACAGATTCTCACATGTAGTAAGCACTAGCTCTTCTTATTCTAGGACTTCCAAGGAAGGAGAAGTTAGCTTGATGCAGAGTAATCAGTAAAGTTTCCACTGGTAGAATAGAATCTGTGCTGCCTTATTAAGGCTACATGTAACCTAGACTGGAGAGGAAGGTTGGGGGAAAGAAGGGTACTGGGGACCAAATTCCAGCAGAGATGTTGGGCTAGACAAAAACTTCATTTGGGTTTTTCTGTAACATCTTATGGAAAAACCCAAACAAACTTTTTGGCCAACCCAATAGTTTGTTTCGGGAAACGTTCAAGGGATTTAGACTAATGGAGTGTATTTCAGGCCGTTCTTGGGAACTCTTAGGTTCCAGAGCAAAGAGGGCAGAAGTTTACAGGGGAGACTGAGGTGTTTGATTTCTGTCCCCACGTTAACAAGTGTATTTGTACCTTTGTTTACTTTTATATGTTTGGAGTCTGTATAACATTTTACTTAAAAGGAGGATTTTCCTACTTAAAAATGTTTACAAAATACTATCGTAGTTTATTTGTGTTGTAGAATTTAGGAAAGTAGGAGATGAGAGAGAAAAAGGAGAAAGAGGGAGATTAGTGCAAGAATAGAGTTGCTTTAAATGAACCTTGTTTTTAGTCAAGAGAAAGCCACTAGAGAGTGTTAAACAGGAGAGAATTGTTTTTTCAGAAGATAATCTGAAAGTGGTGTGCAATCTTGAGACAGGGAGAGACCAGGTTAGGTCTTCTTATGGTACGATTGGAACAAAGTAGAGACGGTGGGTTCAGGAAGTGTTCAGGGAACAGTTCGCCAGACAGCCAGAGGGCCGTCGGCCTACAGGTAACAGGAAGGTGGTGGGGAGCTCTGTGAGCACGGGTCGTGGGCGGGGCTGACAGGTCTGGGATCAGAGTCTAGAGAAATGGGTCACGAGTTTGGTTTTATGTTTAAATTTGAATTGATGTCCAAGAAGAAATTCTTCTTGGTTGATTGGTTGGCTTATCTGTTCCTTTCTTCCTCTGTGATTCTTTATGGAACCCTTAGAGTGTGAAAGCTCTGTCCCGTGAGAGAAAATGTGGAGGAGATGTGGATTTGAGAGTCATTCAGACACAACTGGGAGAAAAGCCTTTTGCAGGTAAACGAACTGGCAGATGGAGAGTGTAGAGGAATATAGAGGGCAGAGGCTCAACTTTGAGGAATACCTGCCATTTGGGTAGAAATGGAGGAGCCTGATGTGAGAACTGAATTACCAGAAATACTGGAGAGAAGGAGAGAATAGTCTGGAGTCCTGGCACTAAGGAAGAGGTGGCTTTCAGAAGTAAGATGTTCTTGCTACTCTTAGTATAGATGGTGTTTTTAGGAAGTTACGTCTAAGAAAAGTACAGAACAGCAGACAGATTTCCTAGTCTTAATGACAGATGAGGAAATAGAGGCAACAGAAATAGAGTGTCTAGAAGCCTAAGAAGTCAGGAAGACAAGAAATGGAACTGTTAGCTGTAACAGATGCCTGTGCGGAGTGAGGTTAACTTCACGTGGGGTGGGCATGAGCAGTGGGCTCCTGGAGATGCAGGAGGAGCTGGGGATGAGCGAGGAGTGAGACCTGAGGCAATGGGAAGGTCATTTGTGAACGTATATTTATAGTGTGATTATTATATAGTGTGAATCCCCTCCTTTGAGGCTCCCTGAGAACAGGGACTGTCTGTCCTTTCCCCCTACCCCGTGCACTCAGCATTTGGCTCGGTGCCTGGAAGGTTGTAGACAGTCAATAAAATGTGTTGAATGAAGGAACGAGATGTGTAAGGAGTTAAGTGAGGATATTTTTCCGAGACCTGCAGGTTTTATGAGAGATTTTAAGTTGATAAAGAAGTGTTGGAAGGAAGAAAGTGGAGCTGGGGAGGCTCGTGCCTACTGCCCATCTTTCCAGTTAAGGAAGTGGGAGATCACTTACCAGAAGGATCTGGTGCTGTCAGGGCTTGAGGAAAATTGAAGAAAGTGTAGAATAACACCTTCTGGACCTGTACAAGCAAAGGAGTTCACCTACGATAAATACAGAGATTGAAAAGCTGCAGAATGGGTCCAGTTTGACCGCTTACTTGAGTGCCTCACATTTGCCAGGAACCATAATTAATACTTTACACACATCCTCTTAAAACAATCCTAGGAGATGGGTGTTATCTATTATTTAGGTCTCGCTTACTGATGAGAAAACCGTGCTAGACCATAAATTTATATTGGCTAAGTCAGCACTGTTACATTGCTTTCTCTAGCAATCCTTGTGGCTGGCGAGCGGAAGCAGACAGGGCAGAAGGCAACATTTACGCAGGTTTAGGAACTGGTAACACAGGCATGCTGTCACTAAGTCCTTTCCATGTTCCTTATTTCGTTTAATCTTACAACAACACTGTGAGATAAATACCCTCCGTTTATGGAGAGTTTAATGATTTTTTATTCAGGCGGCAGAGGTGGTACTTGAGAAGACCTGAGTTAGAACCCAGGTCTGTTTTATTCCAGACCATGTGCTTTTCCCAGCACTCTCAGGAGGAACAGGCGTGTTGTGTAGAAGGTGGGCATGTCTGACCAGCCGTGTAAACCCAAGAGGACACAGCTTAGAACAGAGGTTTACAGTTCTGTGTCTAATCACCAGAGCTGCAATCACATACATCATCATTAAAAAGGGGACAACAGTACCACCTACTAAAATGTCGCAAAGAAATAAGAATATGCATGAACTACTGTGTAATATATAAAATACTAAGACATTATTAGTAATAATTTTTAAAAATTGATAAATGGGTTAGTCTATAATCATTCATATGTTTTCTCCATGTATTTGTAAGTTAACTTGTGGACACAAACTTTAGTTTAATTGGTTATGGTTTTGGCTTTTCTTTCAAAGAAAATTTTGTTTTGCTTGAATATTCACATTAGCTATATCCTAGGAAAGTAATTGGAATGTAATAAAAAGTAGTTTCTAGCAAAAGTAGCCTAATCTTTGTCACTATTGATCTTGAGTAGCAATTTAAAGGTACCCTTAGCAGTTACCAAGTCTCTAGAATGTATTTTTTAAAGTTTTATTCGATGAAATTTCTGTTATATTCTCTCTTCTCAGTATTTTAATGTATAATAAAGATGTATGCATGTTAAGGGTTTAACTCTTATCTCCATGCTTTCCATTACATTTGGAATACAAATTCTAGATAACACAGTATAAGAATTAATATTTAAACATTGACTTGAACAGGTTGGACTTGCTTTCATGAATTGTCAAGAGGCTAGCTAGTCAAATGTTCAATTAAATTATGTATTGTGTTAAATCTATCATTAGAATAAAATGGGTGTTATTATCCTTTCCTCCCAACACTATCCTGGTGAAAAGTAGCTTTAGTAATAAACTGCTTTTGCTGTTCTACTCCAAATGCTTTCAATTCTTAAATTATGAAAGTGAGATAAAAGGTAGAAGACTTCAACTTTAATCATTCATTTATAACTGTTGTCTTCTCAGTGATACCATATGGATTACGTTGTATTAAAATGACATTTTACCCAACATTTTAAGAGGTAGGCTAAATTTTTGTTGTTAATATGTGCAGTGCTCTTAGGAAAAAATGACAATGAGAAGGTACTAATTTAAGGTTTCACAGAGTCTGTTCTGGTAGTAAATTGACTGCAGATAAATTGGATATGTGTAAACTCCAAAAAGGGTCAGACTTCAGATGCTAGGGGATTTTTTTCTCCAAAAGTTTTATTAAAGTTAGGAATCTCGAGGACTCGAAATGTGGAGAAGAATGTACACTTGGCTTTCTTCAACAACCCACTATGTCTTTTTTTTTTTTTTTTAAACATCTTTATTGGGGTATAATTGCTTTACAATGGTGTGTTAGTTTCTGCTTTATAACAAAGTGAATCAGCTATACATATACATATGTTCCCATATGTCTTCCCTCTTGCGTCTCCCTCCCTCCACTCTCCCCATCCCACCCCTCCAGGCTGTCACAAAGCACTGAGCTAATATCCCTGTGCCTTGCGGCTGCTTCCCCCCAGCTATCTACCTTACTACGTTTGTTAGTGTGTATATGTCCATGACTCTCTCTCGCCCTGTCAAAACTCACCCTTCCCCCTCCCCATATCCTCAAGTCCGTTCTCCAGTAGGTCTGCGTCTTTATTCCTGTCTTACCCCTAGGTTCTTCATGACATTTTTTTCCCTTAAATTCCATATATATGTGTTAGCATACGGTATTTGTCTTTTCCTTTCTGACTTACTTCACTCTGTATGACAGACTCTGGGTCTATCCATCTCATTACAAATAGCTCAATTTCATTTCTTTTTAAGGCTGAGTAATATTCCATTGTGTATATGTGCCACATCTTCTTTATCCATTCATCCGATGATGGGCGCTTAGGTTGTTTCCATCTCCGGGCTATTGTAAATAGAGCTGCAATGAACATTTTGGTACATGACTCTTTTTGAATTTTGGTTTTCTCAGGGTATATGCCCAGTAGTGGGATTGCTGGGTCATATGGTAATTCTATTTGTAGTTTTTTAAGGAACCTCCATACTGTTCTCCATAGTGGCTGAACCAATTCACATTCCCACCAGCAGTGCAAGAGTGTCCCCTTTTCTCCACACCCTCTCCATCATTTATTGTTTCTAGATTTTTTGATGATGGCCATTCTGACTGGTGTGAGATGATATCTCATTGTAGTTTTGATTTGCATTTCTCTAATGATTAATGATGTTGAGCATTCTTTCATGTGTTTGTTGGCATTCTATATATCTTCTTTGGAGAAATGTCTATTTAGGTCTTCTGCCCATTTTTGGATGGGGTTGTTTGTTTTTTTGTTATTGAGCTGCATGAGCTGCTTGTAAATTTTGGAGATTAATCCTTTGCCAGTTGCTTCATTTGCACATGTTTTCTCCCATTCTGAGGGTTGTCTTTTGGTCTTGGTTATGGTTTCCTTTGCTGTGCAAAAGCTTTGAAGTTTCATTAGGTCCCATTTGTTTATTTTTGTTTTTATTTCCATTACTCTAGGAGGTGGGTCAGAAAGGATCTTGCTGTGATTTATGTCATAGAATGTTCTTCCTATGTTTTCCTCTAAGAGTTTGATAGTTTCTGGCCTTACATTTAGGTCTTTAATCCATTTTGAGCTTATTTTTGTGTATGGTGTTAGGGAGTGATCTAATCTCATACTTTTACATGTACCTGTCCAGTTTTCCCAGCACCATTTATTGAAGAGGCTGTCCGTTCTCCACTGTACATTCCTGCCTCCTTTATCAAAGATAAGGTGTCCATATGTGCCTGGGTTTATCTCTGGGCTTTCTATCCTGTTCCACTGATCTATCTTTCTGTTTTTGTGCCAGTACCATACTGTCTTGATTACTGTTGCTTTGTAATATAGTCTGAAGTCAGGGAGCCTGTTCCTCCAGCTCCTTTTTTCGTTCTCAAGATTGCTTTGGCTATTCGGGGTCTTTTGTGTTTCCATACAAATTGCAAAATTTTTTGTTCTAGTTCTGTGAAAAATGCCAGTGGTAGTTTGATAGGGATTGCATTGAATCTGGAGATTGCTTTGGGTAGTAGAGTCATCTTCACAATGTTGATTCTTCCCATCCAAGAACATGGTATATCTCTCCATCTATTTGTATCATCTTTAATTTCTTTCATCAGTGTCTTATAATTTTCTGCATACAGGTCTTTCGTCTCCTTAGGTAGGTTTATTCCTAGATATTTTATTCTTTTTGTTGCAATGGTAAATGGGAGTGCTTTCTTGATTTCACTTTCAGATTTTTCATCATTAGTATATAGGAATGCCAGAGATTTCTGTGCATTAATTTTGTATCCTGCTACTTTACCAAATTCATTGATTAGCTCTAGTAGTTTTCTGGTAGCATCTTTAGGATTCTCTATGTATAGTATCATGTCATCTGCAAACAGTGACAGCTTTACTTCTTCTTTTCCGATTTGGATTCCTTTTATTTCCTTTTCTTCTCTGATTGCTGTGGCTAAAACTTCCAAAACTATGTTGAATAAGAGTGGTGAGAGTGGGCAACCTTGTCTTGTTCCTGATCTTAGTGGAAGTGCTTTCAGTTTTTCACCATTGAGGATGATGTTTGCTGTGGGCTTCTCACATATGGCCCTTATTATGTTGAGGAAAGTTCCCTCTATGCCTACTTTCTGGAGGGTTTTTATCATAAATGGGTGTTGAATTTTGTCGAAAGCTTTCTCTGCATCTATTGAGATGATCATATGGTTTTTCTCCTTCAATTTGTTAATATGGTTTATCACATTGATAGATTTGCGTATATTGAAGAATCCTTGCATTCCTGGAATAAACCCCACTTGATCATGGTGTATGATCCTTTTAATGTGCTGTTGGATTCTGTTTGCTAGTATTTTGTTGAGGATTTTTGCGTCTATGTTCATCAGTGATATTGGCCTGTAGTTTTCTTTCTTTGTGACATCCTTGTCTGGTTTTGGTATCAAGGTGATGGTGGCCTTGTAGAAGGAATTTGGGAGTGTTCCTCCCTCTGCTATATTTTGGAAGAGTTCGAGAAGGATAGGTGTTAGCTCTTCTCTAAACGTTTGATAGAATTCACCTTTGAAGCCATCTGGTCCTGGGCTTTTGTTTGTTGGAAGATTTTAATCACAGTTTCAATTTCAGTGCTTGTGATTGGTCTGTTCATATTTTCTATTTCTTCCTGATTCAGTCTTGGCAGGTTGTGCATTTCTAAGAATTTGTCCATTTCTTCCAGATTGTCCATTTTATTGGCATAGAGTTGCTTGTAGTAATCTCTCATGAATTTTTTTATTTCTGCAGTGTCAGTTGTTACTTCTCCTTTTTCATTTCTAATTCTATTGATTTGAGTCTTCTCCCTTTTTATCTTGATTTGTCTGGCTAGCGGTTTATCTATTTTGTTTATCTTCTCAAAGAACCAGCTTTTAGTTTTATTGATCTTTGCTATCGTTTCCTTCATTTCTTTTTCATTTATTTCTGATCTGATTTTTATGATTTCTTTCCTTCTGCTAGCTTTGGGGTTTTTTTGTTCTTCTTTCTCTAATTGCTTGAGGTGCAAGGTAAGGTTGTTTATTCGAGATGTTTCCTGCTTCTTAAGGTGGGCTTGTATTGCTATAAACTTCCCCCTTAGAACTGCTTTTGCTGCATCCCATAGGTTTTGGGTCGTTGTGTCTCCATTGTCATTTGTTTCTAGGTATTTTTTAATTTCCTCTTTGATTTCTTCAGTGATCACTTCCTTATTAAGTAGTGTATTGTTTAGGCTCCATGTGTTTGTATTTTTTACAGATCTTTTCCTGTAATTGATATCTAGTCTCATGGCGTTGTGGTCAGAAAAGATACTTGATACAATTTAAGTTTTCTTAAATTTACCAAGGCTTGATTTGTGACCCAAGATATGATCTATCCTGGGGAATGTTCCATGAGCACTTGAGAAAAATGTGTTTTCTGTTGTTTTTGGATGGAGTGTCCTATAAATATCAATTAAGTCCATCTTGTTTAATGTATCATTTAAAGCTTGTGTTTCCTTATTTATTTTCATTTTGGATGATCTGTCCATGGGTGAAAGTGGGGTGTTCAAGTCCCCTACTATGAATGTGTTACTGTCGATCTCCCCTTTTATGGCTGTTAGTATTTGCCTTATGTATTGAGGTGCTCCTATGTTGGGTGCAAAAATATTTACAATTGTTATATCTTCTTCTTGGATCGATCCCTTGATCATTATGTAGTGTCCTTCTTTATCCCTTTTAATAGTCCTTATTTTAAAGTCTATTTTGTCTGATATGAGAATTGCTACTCCAGCTTTCTTTTGGTTTCCATTTGCATGGAATATCTTTTTCCATCGCCTTACTTTCAGTCTGTATGTGTCTCTAGGTCTGAAGTGGGTCTCTTGTAGACAGCATACATAAGGGTCTTGTTTTTGTATCCATTCAGCCAATCTGTGTCTTTTGGTGGGAGCATTTAGTCCATTTACATTTAAGGTAATTATCGATATGTATGTTCCTATTCCCATTTTCTAAATTGTTTTGGGTTCGTTATTATAGGTCGTTTCCTTCTCTTGCGTTTCTTGTCTAGAGAAGTTCCTTTAGCATTTGTTGTAAAGCTGGTTTGGTGGTGCTGAACTCTCTCAGCTTTTGCTTGTCTGTAAAGGTTTTAATTTCTCCATCAAATCTGAATGAGATCCTTGCTGGGTAGAGTAATCTTGGTTGCAGGTTTTTCTCCTTCATCACTTTAAATATGTCCTGCCAGTCCCTTCTGGCTTGCAGAATTTCTGCTGAGAGATCAGCTGTTAACCTTATGGGCATTCCCTTGTGTGTTATTTGTTGTTTTTCCCTTGCTGCTTTTAATATGCTTTCTTTGTATTTAATTTTTGACAGTTTGATTAATATGTGTCTTGGCGTATTTCTCCTTGTATTTATCCTGTATGGGACTCTCTGTGCTTCCTGGACTTGATTAACTATTTCCTTTCCCATATTAGGGAAGTTTTCAACTATAATCTCTTCAAATATTTTCTCAGTCCCTTTCTTTCTTTCTTCTTCTTCTGGAACCCCTATAATTCGAATGTTGGTGCGTTTAATGTTGTCCCAGAGGTCTCTGAGACTGTCCTCAGTTCTTTTCATTCTTTTTTCTTTATTCTGCTCTGCAGTAGTTATTTCCACTACTTTATCTTCCAGGTCACTTATCCGTTCTTCTGCCTCAGTTATTCTGCTATTGATCCTATCTAGAGTACTTTTAATTTCATTTATTGCATTGTTCATCGTTGCTTGTTTCATCTTTAGTTCTTGTAGGTCCTTGTTAACTGTTTCTTGCATTTTGTCCATTCTACTTCCAAGATTTCGGATCATCCTTACTATCATTATTCTGAATTCTTTTTCAGGTAGATTGCCTATTTCCTCTTCATTTGTTAGGCCTGGTGGGTTTTTATCTTGCTCCTTCATCTGCTGTGTGTTTTTCTGTCTTCTCATTTTGCTTATCTTACTGTGTTTGGGGTCTCCTTTTTGCAGGCTGCACGTTCGTAGTTCCCGTTGTTTTTGATGTCTGTCTCCAGTGGCTAAGGTTGTTTCAGCGGGTTGTTTAGGCTTCCTGGTGGAGGGGACTAGTGCCTGTGTTGTGCTGGATGAAGCTGGATCTTGTCTCTCTAGTGGGCAGGTTCACGTCTGGTGGTGTGTTTTGGGGTGTCTGTGGCCTTATTATGATTTTAGGCAGCCTCTCTGCTAATGGGTGGGGTTGTGTTCCTGTTTTGCTAGTTGTTTGGCATAGGTTGTCCAGCACTGTGGCTTGCTGGTCGTTGAGTGAAGCTGGGTGCTGGTGTTAAGATGGAGGTCTCTGGGAGATTTCCACCGTTTAATATTATGTGGAGCTGGGAGGTCTCTTGTTGACCAGTGTCCTGAAGTTGGCTCTGCTACCTCAGAGGCAGAGCCCTGACTCCTGGGCTGGAGCACCAAGAGCCTTTCATCCACACGGCTCAGAATAAAAGGGAGAAAAAGTAGAGAGAATTGGTAGAAGTATGAGGAAAGAAAGAGGGAAAGGAGGAAAGGAAGGAAGGAAGAAAGAAGCAAAGAAGGAAATAAAGGAGGGAGGGAGGGAGGAAGGAAGGAGGGAAAGAAGGAAAAAAGAAAGAAAGAAGATACAGTAAAAATAAAATAAAGTATAATATAGTTATTGAATTTAAAAATATTTAGAAAAAAAAAAGGGACGGATATAACCTTAGGACAAATGTTGGAAGCAAAGCTATACAGAGAAAATCTTACACAGAAGCATACACATACACCTTCACAAAAAGAGGTAAAGGGGGAAAAATCATAAATCTTGCTCTCAGAGACCACCTCCTCAATTTGGGGTGATTCGTTGTCTAAAGGAGGGAAGGAAGGAAGGAAAGAAAGAAAGAAAGAACGAAGGTAAAGTATAATAAATTTATTACAATTAAAATTAATTATTAAGAAAAAAAATTTTTTTAAAAAACCATGGATGGATAGAGCCCTAGGACAAATGGTGGAAGCAAGAGTATACAGACAAGATCTCACACCGAAGCATACACGTACACATTCACAAAAAGAGGAAAAGGGAAAAAAATCATAGATCTTGCTCCTAAATTCCCCCTCTTCAATTTGGGATCATTCCTTGTCTATTCAGGTATTCCACAGATGCAGGGTATATGAAGTTGATTGTGGAGCTTTAATCCGCTGCTTCTGTGGCTGCTGGGAGAGATTTCCCTTTCTCTTCTTTGTTCTCACAGCTCACAGGAGCTCAGCTTTGGATTTGGCCCTGCCTCTGCGTGTAGGTCGCTGGAGGGCGTCTGTTTTTTGCTCAGACAGGACGGGGTTAAAGGAGCCGCTGATTCGGGGGCTCCGGCTCACTCAGGCCGGGGGTTGGGATTTGGGGGAAGGAGGGGCACTGCCTGCGGGGCGGGCCTGCGGCGGCAGAGGCGGCGTGACGTTGCACCAGCCTGAGGCCCGCCGTGCGTTGTCCGGGGGAAGTTGTCCCTGGATCCCGGGAACCTGGCAGTGGAGGGCTGCACAGGCTCCGCGGAAGAGGGGTGTGGAGAGTGACCTGTGCTCGCACACAGGCTCCTTGGTGGCGGCAGCAGCAGCCTTAGCGTCTCCCGCCCGTCTCTGGGGTTCGCGCTTTTAGCCGCGGCTCGCGCCCGTCTCTGGAGATCCTTTAAGCAGCGCTCTTAAACCCCTCTCCTCGCGCACCAGGAAACAAAGAGGGAAGAAAAAGTCTCTTGCCTCTTCGGCAGGTGCAGGCTTTTCCCCGAACTCCCTCCCGGCTAGTCATGGTGCACTAACCCCTTCAGGCTATGTTCAAGCCGCCAACCCCAGCCCTCTCCCTGAGCTCCGTCCAAAACCGAAACCCGCGCCTCAGCTCGCAGCCCCGCCCGCCCCGGCGGGTGAGCAGACAAGCCTCTCGGGTTGGTGAGTGCCGGTCGGCACCGATCGTCTGTGCAGGAATCTCCCCGCTTTGCCCTCCGCACCCGTCGCTGTGCACCACTCCGCGGTCCCGAAACTCCCGCCTTCGCCTCCCGCAGTCTCCGCCAGCGGAGGGGCTTCCTAGTGTGTGGAAACTTTTCCTCCTTCACAGCTCCCTCCCACTGGTGCAGGTGCCGTCCTTATTCTTTTGTCTCTGTTTTTTCTTTTTTTCTTTTGCCCTACCCAGGTACGTGGGGAGTTTCTTGCCTTTTGGGAGGTCTGAGGTCTTCTGCCAGCCTTCAGTAGGTGTTCTGTAGGAGTTGTTCCACGTGTGGATGTATTTTTGGTGTATCCGTGAGGAGGAAGGCGATCTCCGCGTCTTACTTTTCCGCCATCTTCCCCCACTATGTCTTTATCACCCATCGTGTTCCTATAAATCTTTCTTGATTTATTTTTTTCTTGTTTTTGCTTAAAAAAAAATTACTTGGCACCATCTTTCCAGTTAGTTTACTTCTTGGTAAAGTAGGATTTCATTTTATTTTAAAAATAACCAGATAGCTATATTGCCCCTTTAACAACATGCATTTCTCTTTATAGTGAGAAATTGTGAGTTCCCAGGGTTGTGGGTACCCAGAGGATGTTTGAGCTTTAATGGTGCAGTTGTTGTATGCAGCTCAGTGAGAAGAGTAGGAATCCTAATCAGGTAAGGAACAGAGGCATGTTTACTCAAGGAGAGGTCTGCATGGTCCATGTTTTGGACTGGCAAGAGTGCCATCTTTTAAGGGAAGCACCGGTTTAAGTGAGAATATAGGTTCAGAGAAGAATGAGGCATCGGATGCTCAGGTTAAAAAATCTGAATAGTGAGAGTGATGTTGATGAGGACTCTAAGAAGTAGATTGCTTTTTGACTTAGGAGCCTTAGGATAATCTTGTCATTTTCTTTTGTACTATCCCAGATCTGCCCAAGCCAACCTGTGTTAAGACTGTTTTATTTTTCCATTTAACAAATATTTATTGTTATTCTGGGACCTACTTGTCCCAGAACCTCTTTTAGATTACCAGAGGTACAGCAGTGAACAAAACAAGACAAAAATATCAACCCTCTGGAGTTTATATTCTGGTGAGGGGAGATACAATAAACAAAGAAGTAAATTATGTATTAGTTGGTGATAAATGCTATGGAGAAAATTTTTCAGGGAGAAGACAGGGAATGTAGGGTTTCTTTTTTTGTTTTCTTTGCCCTCTGCGGCATGCGAGATCTTAGTTCCCTGACCAGGGATCGAACCCACGCCCCCTGCATTGGAAGTGCAGAGTCTTAACCCTGCAGAGAAGTCCCACAAGGAATAGAGTTTTGAATAGTAGTCAGGGAAGGTTTAAACAAAAGGTGACATTTTACCCACAACTTGAGTTTTGCATAACAGCTCTGTGTTTGGCATGGTTATTTATGTCTTAGTGGGGTCTGAATGAGCAAACGTCAGTCCTCACCACTTTACAATGAAGAAAACTTGAGTCAGGGAAAACTGTCCACATTCACCCAGAAATCCAGACCCTGGATCTTAGAGCCTTGGCTGTGGTGATGTGGATCTCTGTGAGCTGAGCTGCAGTGCAGCCAGAGCCAACCAGAAAGTCAGGGCTTGAGGAAAGGCCAGCAGGAGACAATGGGGTGCCCTTAGGGACGGAGGCTTGGGCGAGCCTGGGAGAGGACCATCACACACCCAGCCTGCAGTAAGCTCAGTGCATCTTGAGTTTCAGGCAGGGAAGCAGTGCCACACCCTTTGTTTTGGAGGGTGATGGTTTAAAAGGAGGTACCAAGCTTCATGATCACTCTGGGACTGATTGGGGCAGACTCTCTTGCCCTCAGCCCTTTGATCCCAGTAACCTAGTAGGATGAGTAAGCAAGACTGCATCACACATAGCCTTGAGGATCCCGTGATTTAGTCAAGGTCCTAAACCTTGAGAGGGAGAAAGGTGATTTTCCTACTAGAATCTCAAAAGAATTGCTGCCTATCTTTTTATCCCCACTGGAAATGTTGCAGGAAAGGGAACCCCTTCCAAGGCCTGAGGTGGGTTCTTGTCTAACACTCAGAAATGAATTGTCTGAGGAGACACACGTGCTGACAAAGCAAGAGATTATTGGGAAGGGGCACCTGGGCGGAGAGCAGCAGGGTAGGGGAACCCAGGAGAACTACTCTGCCACGTGACTCACAGTCTCAGGTTTTATGGTAATGGGGTTAGTTTCCGGGTTGTCTCTGGCCAGTCATCTTACTTGCCCATATTTGGTCTGACTCAGGGTCCTTGCTGGTGGCTCGTGCATCTCTCAGCCAAGATGGATTCTGGTGTGAGGGTTTCTGGGAAGTTAGTGATCTCCTCCCTCCTCTTTTTGGCCCCTCCTGAATTCTCCCAGTTACTTTTCCGTGGCAACACCATGTTCTTTATTGGGACATCCTGTTGTGAGACAACTCAGGCAAGTGGTTATCGTTGTGCCTGGCCAAGGCAGGCGGTTTCAGTCAGCAGTTCCCTATCAGAAAGATACCCCAAAGAGAAATGATTGTTGTCTACAGTATGGTCTGTGGGTTTGGGGCTAAATTAATTCTTTTAGCTACTGTATCCTTTCATTTTTCTTCACACCTTTGCACCTAAAAAGACCTTTTATTGCAAACTTTTGTTTCTCTTTTTCCTTTGCATTGAATAAGACTGACTGTCCCTTACACTTTGCAACTCTGCAGATAGATTGCAAAATGCCACCCACACCTCTGAATTTTCACATGGAACTCAAAAAAGTACATAGGAGTCGCTAGGCACTGAAGTCCTAGCCCTGCCCCTGGCAGGTTGGCACTGTCATCACCATGCAAAGAATCTAGCGTTCTCTCTGCCCAGCTGTCTTTTTTGCTCCTTCCTTGGGCAGTTTTTAGTGAGAAGGTTTTTGTATAAATAAAACCTATTTCCCATAGTCTTTCAAAATAAAAGCCACGATGAAAGTTCATCTCAGATACTTTCCTTCTAATATTAAAAGCCTTGCAAATAAATTGTACTTTATCCTAGTAGATTTACTTAGCAGTGGAGTGGAAAACAAAACACTGGTCAGAAAGAGTAAACATTTATGAAACAACAAACCATCATCATTAGCTGGTAGTGGTGAGTAGTGTTGTTCAGTTAATGCGTGTGTCAAGGTAAAGCCAGATTGGTAAAACTGACATTTCACTAGGAATGTGTGGATTAGACATTTTTATTTGTATAAATATGGTAATTTAGATATAATGACAATACTTTTAAACCCCCTTAAAGATGAGTTATGCTTTCCACTTCGATGTTTTTAGATTTTATCATCACTGTGATGTTTCTTTACTGACAGGGGAGAAAATGTATGTTGATAAATTCCACAATTATGCTTTTATTTCTACCTTCAGTTTTAAACCACGTAAAAATTCCCCTGGAAAATATGTATTTAGAAAAACATAAATCTAGGACATGGTCATTTTATCAGCATATTTGAATATAATATTCGCTAACAAAAATGATTTCATTCAAGGTAATTAAAGAAGCGATCATAAAATATTTCTCTTGCTTTTCCAGGATTTGTCCCATTCTTTCTGTCTTTACAGGTGGGCATGGTTTCTCTTTTTTCCTAATGTTACCTGTGCTTTGCTTGCCCTTTCCTCTTGCTTCCTGGTGTGCCTAGTGTTAGCTCACTGTGAACACCTTGACTCTCCTCCTTGCTTTGAGGTCTGGGTGTCCTCATTCTTTAGTGATAATATTACTACAGAAACACTTTAGCTTGATCCCTGGAATTAGGAGGATGTCATAACACAGCTACTTCCTGTCCTCTCTTCCTGCTTCTTTATCCCTTTCAGAGTGTTGCCTTGGCCGTATATAAATTCAGGCAGATATTTCTGCAGTTTCTAAATTCTTACTGCAGAGACTTAGAGCAAAAATGATTTCCAAAAAGTACCTTCTCTAAGGCATTCTCCATCTCTTACTGTTGTTTTCCAATTTATAGGCCTTTAGGACTAGTACAAAAAAAATCTGTCTTAATAATGAGCTCTTTCTGATAAGTCAACTCTTTTAAACATTATTTTAACATAATTTTATGGTGAATATTATCTGCTGCAGTTTTATGTATTTTAATTATTAACTTATTGATTGCACCTTGAGGCCTTTTACACAAAGGATGCAATTTGAATAAGGCTGTGGTAAGCTTTTAATCTCTGTTTACAACTGTATTATGTTTCATTTCAGCCAGTAATGAGAACTCCTTCTAGTGGAGTCCATGGCACGATGATTTACATGTAAATATTGTTTTAAAAGCTATACTTTTGTTAAATTTAGGTGTTCACATTCAAGGTCATTCATAAAACTTTATATGATTTTTTAAAAGATAATTTAAATCTGCCTGTAGGATGGATAAGTTTACTGCCTAGAGAAAAGGGAGAGATTGTACTTTCGGATGAGGGAGAGAATTCTGAATAATCAATGGCAGCTAGATGGAATTAATTTCAGTACCACTGGGGATGAATTAGATTTCGTTTAAGCCACTGTTGGTTGGAGCCAAAAAATCATTCCTATTGATCATCTGAGGCCCAGCCCCTGTGTTAGCCTTTTCCTAAATATCTGAGCCAGCAGTGACTACCCCCCTCAATACCCCTTTAAATGTCAACTAGATTTTAAGTGTCTAAGTAGTAGAAACCTTATCTTAAAGTTTTTATCCTCTTCCCACCCTCATGGCAGGGTGGGAAGCTGTATATGTAGTCTTTCCTCACTATGTATTCATTAGTTGAAAATGGTCTTAGTAGGTCAAGCTATTAGTTTTCCTCATTACATGTTCCCGGATGTGTTACTTTTTTTTTTTTTCCCCCCTCCCTTCATATTTGAATTTAGCTGTAGTAATAAAGACCTGCTTTCCATTTAAAAGGTATAATTAATCAGGAACAAGTTATCATCGTTTCAGGGAACCCCTCCAGCCAGATGACTTGCTCTTCTCACTGTTGCTTATAAGGTGGCTTTTCCTTAGACAAGTGGACCCTGAGTGCCAGAGTGAGTGGCTTGTGGTGTTTTCTCTTTATAAAGAGAAACCAGACCCTAAAGGAGAACATTTGCTGTACTGTTTGTATATCGACAGTGAAGGAGAAAAACAGCTATCAACAAGAGATATAGAGGCATATGAAGTAAAAAAAAAAAAAGTTATTCTTTTCCTTAGAAATATTTACTATTTTAAATGGCTCTTAGAAAAGTTGACTGATTTAGAGTAAACTTGCTACCCACTGGCATGGATAAGCCATTTGGAATAATTTGTTAAAATAGCGAATGCTAGCATTTGTTGAGTTCTGCAGTGTGCCTGGCACTTTATGAAAATATTCTTATTTAGTCTTCAGGAATTCATATGAAGTGGGCATTATTATTATCTGAATTTTGCAAAGAGACACCCTGAAGCTTGATGAGTTTCCTAGTAAGTGAAAGGTCCACGGTTTATGGGATCTTTCTGTCTGCTGGATAGGCCATACCACAAACACTAGATCTGCGTTGATGGAATTGTCCTCTTCCTTTAGAAAGATGAAAAAGAAAGGCAGAATATTGAAAGAAACAGAGGAATAGGCATTTCCGAACACCAGGTAGCTTAATTACTGAGCCCTAAATTTAGCAGAGGGGTGAAGAAAATCCCATGATCCTCATTTTTGGAAAGAAGTCTAATTTTTTTAGACCAGAAGAGCTTACATATTCATAGTATTTAAACTCTGTATATACCAATGCTTTAAGGACTGTGAGGGAAAAAATATGTATAAGACGTGACTCATGGCCTCAAGGAATAGTCTGTACCAGACTGATAGAACTTTTATCTTATTATAATACAACTATTGAATTACCTTCTAATTAGTTATAAGCTTTTTGAGAGGTGGAGACCATGGTTTGTTTTTTTTTCTGGTTTAAATTTGAGTAACATTTATTGGATACTTGGAAATCTTTCACATACCTTAATAAATGAAACACTAACCTCTCGAACAGAGTAGTTCAGCTTGTTTCAAAGGCAGTATGGTCTGATAGGGACAGTGTAGACTTTGGAATCAGACCAGAGCTCAGGCCCCATCTGCTGATTATTAGCTGTGTCACTTTGATAAGTCAGCGTCTCCAAACTTATGTTTTCTTGTCCCGCAAATAAGGACCGTAATGGAATTAAATGATAATACTCTTAGTGAACTGCTTATTATTAGTGTCTAATTTATAGAAGATAATCAATAAAATGTCCTCCCTTTAGTGCTTATTTAATATGAGGTAGGAAGTGATAAGTACAACGTGAGGGCAAGCTCAAGAGTGAGATGTTGCACCCACCCAGGGCATTCAGAGAGGGCTCCGTGGGGAAACTGATATTTGAATTGAACCAACCTTGAAAGGTGATGGGATTTGTACACGTAGCATTGGGACACATGAGTGTTTCATAACTCATGAAATATCTATATAAAGGCTGTTGGTAACATAATGGAGGATCCTTTACACCATGGTTTGGCTAAAGACACAGATCCACTCCTCCAGTGGATGAGCCTTACACTGAACCTTGTAAAAGCTGAGTGCCTGTTGTTAGGTCTCAGTGATGGTATTCTTGCTGGATGAGAAGTACCAGGCTGGCTTCACTGCTGTCTGGTGGTCTTAATCCAGGAAGAGAGGTTAGAAAATCTAAGTGAGTGGTTGCTTTATATGTGTGTTTGGCTTTTCCTCCAGAATGTCAGGTGTCCAAAGAAAGTTGGCAGTGAGTGCTGAGATGAGATCTGTGCAGAGTTCAGTTTTCTAACGAGCGCCAAAAGGCTAACTTCTAGGTAGTCACTTAAGATACCTTTTAGGCCTTGACATGATCCACAGGTGGTTTAGATCAGTGCCTCTCAGATTTTTCATGTTTGTCACACATATTTGGATATTTGAATTTGGGTGGCACACGTCAAGGATTTGGGTTGACCCCTTCCTTGGCCTTGCCTGTACATCTTACTTGCAGCAAGTTGTGCCTTCCTCAAAATCGTATCTGAGGACCTGCTAGGCTCAGGGTCCCACCTGATTGATGTCACAATAGCCATCTTTCTTCAGTTGCGGCAAAGATGAATTTACCCTTTGATCAGAATTTAAAGAACTGGTTCAGAAGAGTTCATGGGATACTTGATGGGCTCGATCCTGGACAACATAGATTCCATAGACATTCAGCATCTCCAAGGCAGTATTACTTGTTTTCAATAGTTTAGTGCCCTAGGACACAGCATAGTTTTATTTTATTCTTTTAAAATGTATACTGAATCCCTAGATGAACTTATCCCTTTTTTAAGGCTTCTAATGTATCTCTCCAGCCTAGTCTATTGCCTGAGCTCTAGACCCTGATAGCCAAGTGCCTACTTAGGATCTACATTCTAGATCATACAAACTTGATAATATTTAAAGCATCTCAAATTTGAAGTCTCCAAAAGTGAGCCCCTGGTCCACCAGCCTGCCCCAGATCTACTCCTCCTACAGCCTTTTCCATCTCAGATAATGGCAGTTCCATTCTTTAAGTTGCTCAGATCAGAAACCTTGATGTACGTACGGTCTTTGACTCTTTCTCTCGTACCTACCCTCTCAGCAAATCCTTTCGGTTCAGCCTTGAAGTACATCACTTCTTACCACCCCTGCCGCCAAACGCTGGTCCACGCCATCACCATCTCTCACTTGCATTATCGCAGCAGCTTCCTAATTGCTTTTCCAGCTCTTGTCTCAGAAGATTTGATCATTGTCAATAGAGCAGGGGAAGAAGGGCCACTGTTTAGGCCAGTATTTTCTCTAAAAGCAATTTAAAATTCCTTCAAGCCCTTGGACAAAAGTTCTCTGAATACCCCGTAGAGTTTCATGCCCCAGATTTTGAAAGGAGTGATTTTTCCCCCTGTGTATTGTTGACCATAATATAAGAGTTGCTCAGTATGGCTCCTGTGAATGTCTGACTTGGAATTGACCAGTCTCTTGATTGACTGTTGCCCTGTATACCTTAGATATATTACTAATCTTAAAGTAATGTGAATGTTATAAACTACACTCACTACCGAAAGTATACTGAACATAATCTCATATTCTTTTTTAATGATTTAGAATGAACTTCAGGATTTGGACCTGCTGCAGGCTGGTCGTTAGGAACATCAGTTACCACTGTGCAGTAAAGAAAGTGCTGGTTAGGAGAGATTTCCAGTTAAGTGTCAGAAAAAGCAGCTCTCTCTAATACTAAAAATAGTTTATTAAATTTTTCTGGTTATTTTTTTCCTCTGAAATTTGGAACATAAGGTCATCTATGGTATGATGGTAGTGTATTTTGTTGTGGACTTGCCAGCATTGATGGTTGACTGGTGGATTTTATATATCACTTAAAAAAGGAAAGTTCAGTAATTGACTTGTGCAGGTATTTTATTTGACTTGTATATGCCTTAACTTCTTTATTTTATATTTATTTCCCAGCCGTGTAGCCCTGAGGCCCTTTCTGGTTTAGTGGCAAAGTAAAAGCTACTAATGAGAATGTCTTTGGGACATAATTATGTAGATTTAAAGGAGCAATGTCGTTTTAATTATGCCCTTTAGCTAGTGCACTTGCATATTAAACCCATTCATGTCTCAGTATATTTCCCTCTGAAACTTTGCTTTTCTCAGGCCTTAAATTACTAATCAACTCATGGGTGTACCTGAAGGTTATGTAAGCTGAGTTGAAGACTGCCAAAGAATGTGTTTAAACTATTAATCCAAAATGTACAGATGTTATAGTTATATATATAAAATGGCCTGTGGGTGTATAGTGTTCTTTTCTGGATTCATGAAGAGAAATTCCAGCATTGTGTGTGTCTAGGAGTTTCTTCCTTCCTTCCCTCCCTAAATAAAAAACACCCTTTGATTGTAATGAGTGCAAACATGTAATATATTGTTTCCCCTGGATAATTTTATTAAACCCAGTGAACTTGAAGTAACATAATCATAATTTTTCTTTAAGTTAAAAAGTTTTTTTACATCTTTGCTTTTTTGGCTTGTTTACTATCATTATAAGCTTCTAGATTTAACAGAAAAGTAACTATCTTGAAGATATGAAATGACTTATTCATTTATAGGACAAAAGTGTGAAGCTACCTGAACCCTACTTTTTTTTTTTTTTTTTTTTTTTTGCGGTACATCGGCCTCTCACTGTTGTGGCCTCTCCCGTTGCGGAGCACAGGCTCTGGACGCACAGGCTCAGCGGCCATGGCTCACGGGCCCAGCCGCTCCATGGCATGTGGATCTTGCCGGACTGGGGCACGAACCCGTGTCCCCTGCATCGGCAGGCGGACTCTCAACCAGTGCGCCACCAGGGAAGCCCTCTGAACCCTACTTTGTGGGCAGTTTTGTTTTTATTTCTGAGAAGCTAAAATAGGGAAAATCCTTGGTAAATCTTAAGGAGAAAAGTTCTAAAAATCTTTTGAGGCTAAATTTCCTCTCAAATAGTGAAATGATAGAATTCAGAACAGGAGTAAGTAAACTTTGTTTATAGGGAGAGATAGTAAATATTTTTGGCCTTGTGGACCATGTTCGTTGCACTTCTTCTGATGTATGCAGCCTGCAAGCACCCACAAACAATATCTGAACAAATGGATAAGATGATGTTATTATGACAAAAACAGGCAGTTGTCTGGATCTGGCCTGTGGGCCAGATATAGTTTCAGACTCCTGATTTAGAACCTGGATTCTTTAAGTTTTCCCCCTTTTTCAGTTTTCAAACTGTCATTCATCAAATACCTGATACACGTTTTAGCTACTTTTATATACTTTTAATCAATGATTATCACAGTAACTTAAGAAACAGGTGGAGAAAATACTTCTTAAAATTTTTACATTATGAAAAATTTCAAACATGTACAAACACAAATCCACATATGCTAGTTTGCAACCAGTGACTCTGGGACCAGGAAGTAGAGAGGAGGCTGTGGCCAGAGCTGGATTGGGTCTGGCCTGGTTCAAACTCCGCTCCAACCTGACAGGGAATACCAGCCGGTTTGGGGTCTCTGCCTGTGCCTCTAAGTCCCAATGGGACTTTTCCCCCCAAGGTTACTAATTAAATATAAAATTTTTAAATAAATAATTTCTTGATGTGTCTTGAAAAAGATACGTCAAACAATTATTAGTTTTTGTATATTTCATTTATTTATCGCTTTTTATTCTTTATATTTTCTCTGAAGTGTTTTAAGGCAAGTTTTAGACTATGTCATGTGATGCCTACATAGTACTTTAATATGTAGAAAACATTTTCTTACATAATTGTCATATACCATTATCTTACCACTTGGAAAAATTAACAGTAATGTTTTGATAACATCTGATTTCTAGGCCATGTTGAAATTTCCCCGATTGCCTAAAAATATACATATATATTTAACATCTTATTTCTTTGAACTAAGATCTACATGTGTTACATTTGGCTGTTGTCCCATAAATCTCTTTTAGTGATCTGTTATTTACCTCCCCCTTTTTTTCTTCTTTTTCTCTTTTTGCTTGTTTTATCAGGCTATAACTTACTGAAGAAATGAAGCAGTTATATAGAATTTCACATTCTGGATTTATTTGTTTGCTTCCTATGGTATTATTTAATTTGTTATTATTTCTCCTGTAAATTGAGTCAGCTGTAAAGACTTTTCTAAATTCAGATTCAACCTTTTGGCAAGAATCCTTCATAAGAGGTACTTTGTTTTTCATATTGTGTCCCATTAGGAGGCACATTGATAGCCTGAACCTTCCATTGTAAAATTCTCCTTAACTTTTCATCTAATGGTTTTATCCATTGAATATCCATTGATTTCCCAAATCAGTTATCTTATTTTCATTTCTACATTTATTAGCTAGAATTCTTTAAAGAATGTTCCCACACTATCTTGGTATTTATTTCATAAGGAAGGCAGTATTTTTGAACCTCAGTTGCAAGTTTGGCATTGAATCTCAAAAAGGTTTTTAAATGAACTGCCTCAAGTCACTAACCTACTAACCTAAGTAGCTCAGAATCAAACTGAAGTTTTTGATAGCCGTTCTGGTTGCCTCAGATATACATGAGTGGGAACCAGTGGACCAACATTGTACAAGTTCTTCTTGGTTCAGAAGTTAAAGAGTGAGAAATAGAGTGATTTGGGATAATTTCTCTTTACTCTCTCTGTCCTCCCCTCCGCCCCAAATAAATTCAGAAAAGAGTAGGTAGTTTTATCTGATAAACTGCAGAGATAGTTTTCCAGAGCAGTCGAGTGCTTGGAAATCAAATTACTTGGATTCCTATTCCTGCTCTACCTTTTAGCAGCTGTAATCTGACTTTTGGCAGCTTACCCTTTCCAGGCTCAGTTTCCTTGTCTGTAAATGAGGATCCTAACAGTATCTGCCTTAAAGGGTTGCTGTAAGGATTAAATGAAGTTGATACAAGGAAAGGGCTTAGAGCAGTGGCTTGCATATAATAAGCACTCAGTACTGTTTAGCTTCTCAGAAATAAAACTGTCCCACAGTTAACATTTTTAATTCTGCTGGCCATCCAAACCAAACATTCAAAAAATGTAGTAATCGTTAGGTAAATAATATGATGTTGTGCTGTTGATGCTTAAAAGTGATGGTAGGTGAGAATTGAGGTGGTCTTATTTTGCAGACCTAAGAATAGCATGAACCTGAGGAGTGGCAACTGTGGCTGCCCCATTTCTATGATAGCTGTAATTGTAGAGAATCATGGTTTTACAGCTTTAGTTACACACATAGGATTATTAAATTAATTTGTGGATAGTGATTGAAGAGATGTATGTTATCTGCATGTTCTGCATTTTAGACATTTTATTTTTAATTAATTTACTTATTTTAATTAATTAACTTATTTATTTTTGGCTGCATTGGGTCTTCGTTGCTGCACGCAGGCTTTTTCTAGTCGCGGCGAGCGGGGGCTACTCTTCACTGCAGTGCACGGTCTTCTCATTGCAGTGGCTTCTCGTTGCAGAGCATGGACTCTAGGCACGCGGGCTTCAGTAGTTGTGGCACGCGGGCTCAGTAGTTGTGGCTCACGGACTCTAGAGCACAGGCTCAGTAGTTGTGGCACACAGGCTTAGTTGCTCCGTGGCATGTGGGATCTTCCCGGACCAGGGCTCAAACCCGTGCCCCCTGCATTGGCAGGAGGATTCTTAACCACTGCACCACCAGGGAAGTCCCCTAGATATTTTATGATTGAATTTCTCAATGTGAAGAATATTTCTTTTTGGAGTCTAAAGCTTTTCTCTGAGCACAGTAGGAAAAGGTGTCATGTCATATTTTCAACAGGATTAAAATATTGTACAACATGTGGAAAAAGCAAAATGCACTCTGCCCCTCACCTTTCAATTACCTACATTTCTACTTGCTAGAGTTATAGATAGTATCACTATATTTAGGTTGTCTTTATAATCATGTCTTAGTTGTATTGGGAGTATTTTTAAAGACCAATTTTAAAAGATTCTTTTAGCAGAGTATTGTAAACCATTTTATAAAGCAACGGAAATCATAATTCTATATTTCAAGATGTAGTGCAGTGAAATCTGCTTTAACTTTATCATTTTGTATTATTTTCTTATGGTTGACATTTTAAGACTGGACTGAAGATATGTGTATGCATTTGATTTGATCGTAGACTATTCTTTTTTGTTCACAGCCATTTCTTCTCTGATTTGTTGTACAGTATTATGAAAGGTTTTTCCCTGTTTGTTTCTTGAGTTGTCAAGTACCTTTTGAGCCATATTCAAAAGGACAGTTATGGTATAGATATGTGTTTTACCTCATTTAAAATTTTTCTGAGTATTTGAAAGTGTGTTCTGTTTGGCCATGTGAATCAGAATTGGTGCAGTGGTCCAATTTTCTAGATGTATAGTAGGCAGATTTTTTTGTCCATGACCAATAATGTGGTTTGTTATGGTGTGACCCAAATGCAGTGAGTAGCTTGGTTTGGCTACTGTAAAGTTCCAGCTGTTTTTATCAGTCTCCCCTCATTATGTGAGATTGCATCACCCAGCCTGAAGTAGGAAGAGGCAGCATGCACAGAGCTGCAGGTTTGCAGGCCTGTGTTAACATTTCCATGAAAGAAAACACTATTTATTCCCTAAGCCAGCTTTTCAGTATTATTTGTTTACTACATGCCCCAGAATTTCTGTTTTTGGGAATGGAACGCCATTATAGAAAGTTCTGATTGAATAGAATACCATTAGGCACAGTAATCATAGCTTTTTAATTTTAACAGTTTTGATTTTCAAATAAAGGAAAATGTATATAAATTTCTATTCTTACAGAGCTATTAAGGGAATAATAAAAACGATCAGCAAGTATGTGAGTAAATGTGCAGATCAGCGAGCTCTCAGTCTCCAAGGGGCTGCGCCAGCCCAGGGCTTCTGATGCAGACACACCTCTCTCCAATTTCTGGCAGGGCCGGAGTGTCCAAAGGAACACTGGATCTGAGGGCTAAAGGTCAAAGGACAGCCCCTGGCCTCTGCCTACGGAGCTCTGCACCTCTACTTTCTCTTCTACAAAAAGAAGGAAATAATACCTGCTTTTTTTCTGTGAGGATCAAAGGTTAATAAGTAAGTTTCTTGAAGTGAGGATTCTCAAGTACAGATTGTTAGAGCATCGGAGGTGGGCTGTACTGGTTGTGAAGGAGGGTGATGATGCTTGTCTGGGTCTGTTAAGGTTTGACTTGGTTCATTTTATGATCTTGGTCAAGAGGAGCAGCCTTCCCCGAGGCCTGTCCTGTGCCCTCATCTCTGTGTGGGGACAGTAATCCCTACTTTGCGTTGGTTCTGGTGAGGAGCAGTGATAATGTCTGCCAGGTGCCCAGCACGTGGCCAGGCACACGTAGGTGCTCTGTGCGAGGTCACTGCTGTTGTCGTTTGCTTTAAAAGATCGTCATTTCGTGCGTATTACTGTGAAAGGAACTGAATCCTTTTGGTAGGAGGAAGTTGTAAATATTAACTAGCATGTGCCACTTGCGGAGAGTGTCAGTTTCTAGTAATTTCATTTTTTAAGTTAATAATATTAATTAAAAGTCAGTGTTGGAAAATTAAGTGAACAATATTGACTTTTCTTGAAAGCAAAACATTGATAATGAAAATAAGTAAGGAAGTTCGAAGCTTCCATTTCATTTATACTCAAGATCTTTCCTTTCATATACTGTGTTCATTACTTAGGCATTTAAAAAAATTAGAATTTGAACATAAAGTTGTGGAAGTAAAAGTATAATTAAATGAGAAATACTTGTATGTTAAAGTTCAGTTTCTGCTTGTGAATTCTAAGGTGAATTCATAGCCTCCCGCTTTCCTTTCATTCTCACTCTTGGCTTCGGTTAGCTCTGTGAGCTATCCTTGCCCATTGTTTTCTCGTGGACGTGGACATGAATGGCATGTGCACAAGAAACCACCTTTTTAATTCATTAATTCATCATGGCAGCTGCCCAGCCTTGGCAGCATCTTTAAGAAAGGTAATAGAAACGCTTGTCTAGGAAAATGCGAGGAACCGAAGTTAACTCATGTGAAGGATAAGCCTTTTAAAATTCTGTTTTATGTAGGTTTATAGTACAAGCCAGATGCCTTTCTTTTAGCTTTTTGGTTTCATACCTTATCAGTATTGTGGAGTGGAAAATGATTTCTTACCATTTCTTTTGTGATCATTTAACAAATGTCTTCAATTTCCTTCTAGAATCCATGAACTTGATTGTGTTTTCCCACTCACTGTCAGTAATCTTGTCCATCACAATTCTCAGATTATAGTCTGAGGACTTTCTCTTGGTACCTATAAACAGCATTGTTTAACATTCAGATAATTTTTCTGATTGTAAGTGTTGTAAAATACTTGGGTATTTAACATTGAAAGGATTAATTGCTTTCTGGGGATTTTAATGAAAAGGTATTAAGTGGCTTTCCAGGATGTCCTAGATAAACTGAGGATTCTCATCAGCCTTTTGTCTATAAAACTAAAGTTTAGTTAGGCGGAAAATAAACCATGCCATTCAACATATTTTCTATAATTGACTTAATTTCATTATTGGAAGTAAAGCATTGGGATTTTTGTTCAAAAAATAAAATATCTTGTCCTACATGATAATAAGGAGCTAGGGATGCCACTATGACCATTTCATATTCTGTAATTCACAGCAGCCACTTGTTATATGCTCAAAATGTCAAATCTCATGACAGTTTTTGAAGAATGTTGTAAAAATATTGTGTTTCTGTTAGTAAAGTTGATTTAACTTTTTACTTACATAAAGTAGATCTAATCTTATAACTAAACATAACTTTTGGTATAGTTATTTATGCTATGTCTGATGTATGAACAGTATGATCTAAAAGAATAATTGACTGTGATGTCTACTTTTCAATCTAGGAAAATAGGAGGAATAATTGTACTTTGAAAATATTGTTATATGCTGGTTAATTTTTTTAATTGAAATGTAGTGATGTACAATATTATTTAAGCTACAGGTGTACAACATAATGATTTACAATTTTTAAAGTTCATAGTCCATTTATAGTTATAAAATATTGGCTGTATTCCCTGTGTTGTATAGTATATCCTTGTAGCATATTTGTTTCATACATAATAGTTTGTACCTCTTAATCCCCTACCCCTATCTTGCCCTCCCCCTTCCCTCTCCCCACTGGTAACCCACTGGTTTGTTCTCTATATCTGTGAGTCTTTTTCTTTTATTCACTAGTTTGTTTTATGTTTTAGATTCCACATATACGTGATTATCATGTACTTGTTACATTTTATATTTCAGATTTGAAACACATTAATTTGATTAAAAAAAAAAACTTTCAGAGCAAGTGCTTTAGAGTTAGTCAGACCTGAATTTAGATCTGAGTTCCACTACTGACCAGCTGTGCAGGCTTTGTGAAGTAGGTTGCTTTATTTCTCTAAACCTCAGTCCCTTATCTATAAAATGGGACGGAAGCCTTTTTCTAAGTGTTGTTGGGACTCAGGCAAAATAAAATATGTAAAAAAGTACCTAGAATGGAGCAAGCACTCAATAAAGGATGGCTGTTACTGTGGTTAGAAAATAACTTTTCTTTGCCAGAAAGTAGAACACAAATGTTGGAATATGAATTCAAGATTATTGTTGAATTTGAGCTTTGGACACTGTTTCACAAGTGATGAGAAGATATAGTTCACACTGGTTGTCAGTTTTTAGTGAGAGACCTCAAAGTGCATAAAGTTTCTTAATCTTCAGGTTGTAAAGCTGAAGAGCATTTTTTTTTATTGAAACTACCATCAAACTGGCATCATTTCTATAATTTTTTTGCCCCCAAGATATTCACATTGACAATTTATGCGTAGAATTTCATTGGAAAAGAAAATCTATTTGATCTACATAATGATAAAACAATAAAGAATGCCAGTGTTCCTCTAGTCGCTTGTATTGAGGTATCAAAAACCCAAATCAAGCGGCTTCCCTGGTGGCACAGTGGTTGAGAGTCCGCCTGCCAATGCAGGGGACACGGGTTCGTGCCCCAGTACGGGAGGATCCCGCATGCCGTGGAGCGGCTGGGTTCATGAGCCATGGCCGCTGAGCCTGCGCGTCCAGAGCCTGTTCTCTGCAACGGGAGAGGCCACAACAGTGAGAGGCCTGCGTACCACAAAAAAAAAAAAAAAAAAAAAAAAAAAAAACCCAAATCAAAAATACATGAAAAGCATTTTCTTATTTTTTTCCCTTTAGCGAATACCTGTCATCTCTGTCAGAAGATTTTGCACAAACTTAGAATTTTATTGCGTTATTGAGTTTTAAAGCGGCAACATTGGAAATGACATATTTTCTTTAAATTATTATAAAGCAAGTGTTCCTATGTATCAGTTAGGTGATGAATAAGAGTTATGGATTTTTCTTCCCCCTATGATCTTTCTACACTGACTCTTATTAGAGCAAACAGCAGTGAATACATTCTTAAGTATGAAATACAATGAAAGTGAGGCTCACAAAACCAAAATTTGTTTGTGAGCTACCCAGCAGATTGGCAAATTACAGTTGTTATTAACCAGGTTCATAGTTTCCAAAGACTTAAAATCATAACCTACCTCCTAAGGGGATGAGTGGAAATGCGCAATGCAGGTCACCTCCTTGAGTTACCAGAACAGCGCCCTCCTGACTTCCTGTGTTGTCTGTGTGTGTGACCTCCAGCCACCCCTGGTCCTGCTGTGAGTGTTAAATTCTTAACGTCTGTCACACTCTATATTTGTTGAAATGTTTCTCTCTGTTTGTCTTATTATGAATATTTTGCATCTCTAACTAGAATTTTAAAACCCTTGATTTTCTTTTAAACTATGCCTTTATTTTCTGCCTTCTTTCTCCAGTGTCCAGCATAGCACTCTGCAGTCTATTTCTTTAAGGAAAAACATTTAATTAATGAACAAGATGCTGTCAGTGTAGTATAGTAAAAAGAGAAGAAAAGACAGATTAAAGCTTCTTTTTATTTTGCTTTTTTCAATCCCCAGTTGAATGGCCTGGTGTTGAGCAGCAGCCAAAACCATGGAGTTTGAGATTACTTGTTTCAATATTGAATGAAGACTCAGCTGAGAGAGAAGAGATGGGTTTTAGTGCATTTTCTTTCCCTTAGTGGAATTCAGGTGACTTTCCTTTGTACATTTTGTCACCACAATTTAGGAGCTAAACAGCTTGTGCTTGTTGGTCAGGTGGCTTGATTCTGCAGCTTTTCGGGGCATGATGTTTTCATAATAGAAGGGAAGGGTAGATAATCATCCTCTGAGCCTTTAAGGAATTCAGACAGTTCATTACACACTTATATGCTATTTTATGTGCATACCTATGGAATTTAATTTGTAATTTCTGAAGACCCTCAATATCAAGGGTAGTGGGCATAAGGTAGAGAGATTTAAAGAAATAGAAGTCCCTGCCATCACAATTCACTGTTCGGATTGGATGTTATACAGCTGAGGAAGAGAAACCCAAACCACATGAGGAGTACATTCATTGCCCTAACACAGGGCAGCGAGTGTTGTGAAATGTGGATCATTTAGTATTAGAAGACAAAACACGTTTTTCAGCGTTTATAGAAATCAGCTGATGCTGCAGCTGCTTGGTGAAAAGGTTCTCATGATCTGCTACTATTTAAGTTTCGAAAGTGATACTGTGCTTTTATTTCTTTAGAAACAAATTAAGTGCACCCGCTTGATTTGGGGATTATTCCTTTCAACAAATTACTCCTTAAAGCCACACATCAAAATATTATTATTCCTGTAGTTTTACATGTGTTGTGCTTCTCATTACTGTTCTGCTCATTTGTGTGCTGTATAGAATACCAGAGGCAGCTTTCAGATTAAAAAAAAAATTAATCTACATAGTAAATAGCCAGTAGACTCGGGCTTCTAAACGTTGTCATGTCAGAGTATCATGCTGAGATTTTCACAGCTATCCACAGCTTTATTTCTTGTTATTACCTTGTCAGTAGATCATCAAGTTTGAATTAATGTTTACCAGGAGTTCTTATTTCTGGAACTGCTTTTCTTTGTAAAACAGAAATGGAAAATGATAATTTCTAGTAAATGCTGAATTTATGATATGAGAAACTGAAAAAGATAGCTACTCAAGAAATTTTTTGTAGCAATATGGTAATTTAAGGCATTATTCATATACATATATTTTAAAGGTCATATTTGTGTGTGCGTGTGTAAGAGAGGTGTTTCACATGATAATCTACATCTACCTAGGTAACTATGCAGGCAAGATTATAAGCGATGGGATTTTTTTTCCAGAAGTTTCTAAATGTGACATAGCATAGAAACAGTTAAAGGGGGAGAATCCCTTAATGTCATTAACTACTTTAGGAGCATAACTATACATATCTAGTACTTCTGTATAGTTGGTGATAGAGGCAGGTTGTAATGAATTGAGCACAGAAGTGAATTTGGGGACTTTGAGCTTATTTCTCTACTCTTTTGCTATGGTTTGGAGAAATAATCCATCTGTCACTCAGTTATTTTCCTATAAAGTGGTGATTATAGTATTCAGAAAGGTATTGTAAATGTATTCAAAGTCAAATGCTTGTATAATTTACAAGTGGTCTTTAACTTTCTAGTAATTACTTACAGGAAATATCAGGAAAAGGTAATTACTGGCATCATCATCACTAACAATAAATGTTTCTTTAGTGCCTATAATGCACTAGGCGTGAACAGGGAGCCTGAGACCCCAGAGGTCTTTGAGGAACAAGGACCACCCTCCGCACCTCCACTCTGCTGCTGCCATTCTTTTTCTAGCTCATGCCCAGAAGACAGATGGAAATGAAAAATTATAGTTTATCATCTGTTTGATAAGTATTAGATGGAACCATATTAAGTTGCCATTTACATAGAACAAACATATGTAATGTCATAGCAATTGCATTTGGTCCCACTTAGTATTTACAGGGCCTCTGGCATTTGCCAGGTGTTGTGGGAGCTGAAGGCACGGAAGTTAGCAAAGTGGACACCATTCCTGCCTTCATGGAGTTGACATTCTAATGGGTTCTCCAGCCAGACCTATCTTTATCTAGGATATCTAACTGCCTTCACTACGCCTCCACTCAGATGCCAAATAGGTGAATAAACAGTACACCTAGATATTATGTGGTCTGCCCTGTAGATAGAAATCACAGCCAGAAGGATCATGGATCTGTGACCTAGCTCAAGATTCTCTCTCTCTCTCTCTTTCTCTGTTAAGATAATAGAGCCAATAAATAAGACAGTAATTTCTATAGCACCAAATGGTGATTTTTATGTGTTGAATTTTGAAATGTACCCAGTCATGAGAATGGAGCCTGGTAGGCTGCTAAACACAACTGTGATGTGTTTGCTCTAATACATTGGGCCAGGCTGTTCTGTGTCCCTCACTCTACATGGTGAGTGGCTGAGATGTGTTAGGATTCAGTGAACGTGCTCCTGATCGGGATCAACAGAGCTAGGTTGTGGTTTCAGGTTTGCAGTTGGGGAACTCAGATATCCATCAGGAAATGCCATACGTTAACTGTTCTTACATACTTCAGTGATGTGGTGAAAATAAATGACATAATAATCACTGAGTGGTTTGAAAATTCACTGTTTAAAAGAGGTGAGAATTTCATATAAAATATGGATAATAGCCATTTTCATATTCATGGTTTAATGTAATCTGTGTGCCTTTTGATTTTGTTTTTGTTTTTCTTGATTAAGCTACTACAGACTTCAAAATCTTGTTTTGAACAAAACCCAAAACACTTTGTGTTGCACTGTATCAAACTACCTGATTTCATCTTTGCCCAGCTGTTCAGTTGACCGTGTCCATTGTAATATATCATTCATAGGTTCATTTTCAAATTAAATTCCTGCAAATGAATAGATGAGATTTGTTGGGCTGTTTAAAGCATCTTCTAACATTTAAAAATACATGCTTTAAAATTTTTTAAGTTGATGGAATTAGGGAAAAAATGCATCTTCCTGGTTTGTCTTGTTGTCCTTTACTGTTGGCATGTCCCAGCAGGGCAAAATAAATTCAGTCTCTTAATGATATGTCACATCAAAGTTAGAGGCAAACATGACCTGAAGCCATACAGCAGATTTACATAGTCTTGCCTTGACAGAGCTGTCTTCCCGCATTGCTGAGGACGCCATCCAGCAGTAATTCAGTTTAGTTACATTTGGTTCTGAGAAAGCAGCCACTTTGTTTTGAGACTTTAATTCTGATTCTTAGTCATAATTCACAAGATGAAGTAACTTATCATTACTGTGGTGCCTGTAACATACCAATAAAAGGGGAAAAAGGGAAGTTTTTCCTCCATCGTGAATATTTAATTATTTCTCTGATATTTCCCTGGAGTTTAATATCCTTCTTCTTTGTATTAAATAATACTTTTATGGTTATATACGTAAATGGTATAATGTTGCCAGGGGAAAAAGCCCACTGAAATAAGTATGAAAATTCTCTTGAGTTTTCCATGCTAGATACCTGTGAACTAGTTAAGAAAACACCTGTGCCTGTTAAAGTTGAACGACCCTTATAACCAGCCACCCTTTGTTATACTTCATGTTGGGAAGCATAATGGTGTAATGTAGTTTGTGGAGTTTTGCAAGACTTGCTAGGTGTTACAGGAGATTAAAGTGGCTTTACTTAAATAGACATTTGCCTTTTAGTATTATGGTAGAAACCCTTTTTTTTCTCCCTAATGCCACATATTTTTAAGCAAATTGAAAATTAACACTAAATTCTAAAAATAGTTTCTGCTATTTTTAGCATTGTTAACATTTAAAAATTTTAATCTAATTTCAGAGGAGATGACCTGTGTTTCTTGGGTAAATAAGGGCATTTCCATGTGTTTATCATAACATGATGGAAAGTACATGGACACTGAGCAACTCATAAAGTGGCTTCAGTCCTGACACAACGTTTTACTGTGTGCGTTTGAACATTTCACTTAATAGTTCCAAATCTCAATTTTCCAGGCTGTAAAATAGAGATAATCACACTAATTTTGCAGAATTGTTAGGAGAATCAAATGACATAATCAGTGTTATGCCTAGTCCATTGCCTGGTATATAAACTTTATTTTGAAAAAAATTTAGATATACAAACAAATTGCAAAAATGGTACCAAGAGTTCCATGTGCCACCCAGCTTTCCCTGGAAATAACATCTTACATAACTGTTATACAGTTATCAAATCCAACAAGTTAACGTTGGTTAATTGGAGATTAATCAGAGAGCTAATCTCTGTTAGCTGGAGATTTTGTTCAGACGTCACCAGTTTTCTCACTAACGTCTATTTGCTGTTCGAGGTCCCACCCAGGATCATACCTGGGACAGTTTCTGTCTTTCCTGGTCTTTCCTGACCTTGATGTTTTTGCAGGGAAGTGGGCAGTTTTTTGGTAAGTTTATCTCTCATTTTGGGTTTGTTTACTGTATCTCTCACTTTGGGTTTATTTATGTTTAGATTGAAATTATCCATTTTTGGCAAGAATCCCACAGGAGTGATGCTTCCTCCTGATTGCAACATATCAGGGGCATGTGATATCAACATAATTTATTGCTGGTGGTATTAACCTTGATCACTTGGGTCAGGTGCTATCTGCTGGGCTTCTCCACTGTAGCCACTATTTGCTTCTCAAACTGTCTTGGAGGAGATATTGTAGACCATGTAAATATCCTGTTTCCCCACTAATTTTAGCATCACTTGGTGTATCTTGCCAGCAGCTATTATTAGTATGATGTTCTAAGTGTTATTTTCTTTTTCCCTGTCCTTCTACACTTATCAGTTTGAATACTTCTGTAAGGAAAAGCTGTGTCTTCTTCCCCTGTTTTGTTTTTTTTTTTTTGCGGTATGCGGGCCTCTCACTGTTGTGGCCTCTCCCATTGCGGAGCACAGGCTCCGGGCGCGCAGGCTCAGCGGCCATGGCTCACGGGCCCAGCCACTCCGTGTCATGTGGGATCTTCCCAGACCGGGGCACGAACCCATGTCCCTTGCATCGGCAGGCGGACTCTCAACCACTGCGCCACCAGGGAAGCCCTTCTTCCCCTGTTTATTTAGTCAGTTGTTTATATCAGTACATGTCCATTACTCTGTGGATTATACATTGCACTTTGCTGGCTGCAATTCATTACTATTGGTGTTCACTTTATTGCTCACATTGTTCCAGCTCTGGCTATCAGGCGCTCTCCCAGGTTGGTCCTGGTGCCCCTCCGCAGGCCCCATGCTCTCTGAGCACATCCTCTCTGGCACCACAAGATGCTTTGGGCTCCTGCTGTGCTTTCCCTGCCTTGGTCCTAGAATCAACCAGTTTTCCAAAATGCCTTGTTGGTAGGCTGGCTGTAAGCAGCAGCGGAAGTGAGAGGCTCCTCAGGAGAATGAAATGAAAACCCTGTAGTCCAAGGCAACTTTGTGGATCAGGCGCTGTGGGCTGAATCCTGGAGAAAGAAAAGTCCAAGCTAGAAGAAACATTCACGGTCACTCAGAGCTGGAGACCCAGATGCAACTCTGCTACAGATGATGTTAATATCTCCATTTTCAAGGAGAGGCTCTAAGAAGTTAAGTAACCTGTCAGCTGTCATAAAGGCACTGTGTGGCAGTCTCAGTAGATCCACTTGGTACAAGTGCAAAAGAAGCCACAGATGGAAGCACACAGATGGATGCCCACTGATCATACAGCTGTTTCTTTGTTGATCAGAAGAAGTGAGCTTCAAGGATTTTCTTTTTGTGTGTCTACGCCCAGCCTGGGACAGACTGTGTGGATGAAAGGCTCTTGGTGCTGCAGCCAGGAGTCAGTGCTGTGCCTCTGAGGTGGGAGAGCCAACTTCAGGACACTGGTCCACAAGAGACCTCCCAGCTCTACATAATATCAAAAGGCGAAAATCTCCCAGAGATCTCCATCTCAACACCAGCACCCAGCTTCACTCAACGACCAAAAAGCTACAGTGCTGGGCACCATATGCCAAACAACTAACAAGGCAGGAACACAGCCCCACCCATTAGCAGAGAGGCTGCCTAAAATCATAATAAGTCCATAGACACCCCAAAACACACCACCAGATGTGGACCTGCTCAACGGAAAGACAAGACCCAGCCTCATCCACCAGAACACAAGCACTAGTCCCCTCTACCAGGAAGCCTACACAACCCACTGAACCAACTTCAGCTACTGGGGACAGACACCAAAAACAACGGGAACTACGAACCTGCAGCCTGCAAAAAGGAGACCCCAAACACAGTAAGATAAGCAAAATGAGAAGACAGAAAAACACACAGCAGATGAAGGAGGAAGATAAAAATGCACCAGACCTAAAAAATGAAGAGGAAATAGGCAGTCTACCTGAAAAAGAATTCAGAATAATGATAGTAAAGATGATCCAAAATCTTGGAAATAGAATAGACAAAACGCAAGAAATATTTAACAAGGACCTAGAAGAACTAAAGATGAAACAAGCAACGATGAACAACACAAGAAATGAAATTAAACATACTCCAGATGAGATCAATAGCAGAATAACTGAGGGAGAAGAACGGATAAGTGACCTGGAAGATAAAATAGTGGAAATAACTACTGCAGAGCAGAATAAAGAAAAAAGAATGAAAAGAATTGAGGACAGTCTCAGAGACCGCTGGGACAACATTAAACGCACCAACATTCGAATTATAGGGGTTCCAGAAGAAGAAGAGAAAAAGAAAGGGACTGAGAAAATATTTGAAGAGATTATAGTTGAAAACTTCCCTAATATGGGAAAGGAAATAGTTAAACAAGTCCAGGAAGCACAGAGAGTCCCATACAGGATAAATACAAGGAGAAATACGCCAAGACACATATTAACCTGTCAAAAATTAAATACAAAGAAAACATATTAAAAGCAGCAAGGGAAAAACAACAAATAACACACAAGGGAATCCCCATAAGGTTAACAGCTGATCTTTCAGCAGAAATTCTGCAAGCCAGAAGGGACTGGCAGGACATATTTAAAGTGATGAAGGAGAAAAACCTGCAACCAAGATTACTCTACCCAGCAAGGATCTCATTCAGATTTGATGGAGAAATTAAAACCTTTACAGACAAGCAAAAGCTGAGAGTTCAGCAGTACCAAACCAGCTTTACAACAAATGCTAAAGGAACTTCTCTAGACAAGAAACACAAGAGAAGGAAAAGACCTACAATAACGAACCCAAAACAATTAAGAAAATGGGAATAGGAATATACATATGGATAATTACCTTAAATGTAAATGGACTAAATGCTCCCACCAAAAGACACAGATTGGCTGAATGGATACAAAAACAAGACCCTTATATATGCTGTTTACAAGAGACCCACTTCAGACCTAGAGACACATACAGACTGAAAGTGAGGGGATGGAAAAAGATATTCCATGCAAATGGAAACCAAAAGAAAGCTGGAGTAGCAATTCTCATATCAGACAAAATAGACTTTAAGATAAAAACTATTAGAAGAAACAAAAAAGGACACTACATAATGATCAAGGGATCAATCCAAGAAGAAGAAATAACAATTGTAAATATTTATGCACCCAACATAGGAGCACCTCCATACATAAGGCAAAAACTAACAGTCATAAAAGGGGAAATGGACAGTAACACATTCACAGTAGGGAACTTTAACACCCCACTTTCAGCAATGGACAGATCATCCAAAATGAAAATAAATAAGGAAACACAAGCTTTAAATGATACATTAAACAAGATGGACTTAATTGATATTTATTGGACATTCCATCCAAAAACAACAGAATACACATTTTTCTCAACTGCTCATGGAACATTCTCCAGGATAGATCAAATCTTCGGTCACAAATAAAGCCTTGGTAAAATTAAGAAAATTGAAATGGTATCAAGTATCTTTTCCGACCACAACGCTGAGAGACTAGATATCAATTACAGGAAAAGATCTGTAAAAAATACAAACACATGGAGGCTAAAGAGTACACTACTTAATAACGAAGTGATCACTGAAGAAATCAAACAGGAAATAAAAAAATACCTAGAAAAAAATGACAATGGAGACACGAAGACCCAAAACCTATGGGATGCAGCAAAAGCAATTCTAAGAGGCAAGTTTATAGCAATACAAGCCTACCTCAAGAAACAGGAAACATTTCGAATAAACAACCTAACCTTGCACCTAAAGCAATTAGAGAAAGAAGAACAAAAAAACCCGAAAGTTAGCAGAAGGAAAGAAATCATAAAAATCAGATCAGAAATAAATGAAAAAGAAATGAAGGAAACGATAGCAAAGATCAGTAAAACTAAAAGCTGGTTCTTTTGAGAAGATAAACAAAATTGATAAACCATTAGCCAGACTCATCAAGATAAAAAGGGAGAAGACTCAAATCAATAGAATTAGAAATGAAAAAGGAGAAGTAATAACTGACACTGCAAAAATACAAAAGATCATGAGAGATTACTACAAGCAACTCTATGCCAATAAAATGGACAACCTGGAAGAAATGGACAAATTCTTAGAAATGCACAACCTGCCAAGACTGAATCAGGAAGAAATAGAAAATATGAACAGACCAATCACAAGCACTGAAATTGAAACTCTGATTAAAAATCTTCCAACAAACAAAAGCCCAGACCAAATGGCTTCACAGGCAAGTTCTATCAAACATTTAGAGAAGAGCTAACACCTATCCTTCTCAAACTCTTCCAAAATATAGCAGAGGGAGGAACACTCTCAAACTCATTCTACGAGGCCACCATCACCTTGATACACAAACCAGACAAGGATGTCACAAAGAAAGAAAACTACAGGCTGGTATCAATGATGAACATAGATGCGAAAATCTTCAACAAAATACTAGCAAACAGAATCCAACAGCACATTAAAAGGATCATACACCATGATCAAGTGGGGTTTATTCTAGGAATGCAGGGATTCTTCAATATATGCAAATCAATCAACGTGATACACCATATTAACAAATTGAAGGAGGGAAACCATATGATCATCTCAATAGATGCAGAGAAAGCTTTCAACAAAATTCAACACCCATTTATGATAAAAACCCTGCAGAAAGTAGACATAGAGGGAACTTTCCTTAACATAATAAAGGCCATATATGACAAACCCACAACCAACATCGTCCTCAATGGTGAAAATCTGAAAGCATTTCCACTAAGATCAGGAACAAGACAAGGTTGCCCACATAGGCGGAACACTCTGTGACATAAATCACAGCAAGATCCTTTTCGACCCACCTCCTAGAGAAATGGAAATAAAAACAAAAATAAACAAATGGGACCTAATGAAACTTCAAAGCTTTTGCACAGCAAGGGAAACTGTAAACAAGAGCAAAAGACAACCCTCAGAATGGAAGAAAATATTTGCAAATGAAGCAACTGACAAAGGATTAATCTTCAGAATTTATAAGCAGCTCATGCAGCTCAATAAAAAAAACAACCCAATCCAAAAATGGACAGAAGACCTAAATAGACATTTCTCCAAAGAAGATATACAGACTGCCAACAAACACATGAAATGCTCAACATCATTAATCATTAGAGAAATGTAAGTCAAAACTATAATGAGATATCATCTCCCACCGGTCAGAATGGCCATCATCAAAAAATCTAGAAACAATGCTGGAGAGGGTGTGGAGAAAAGGGAACACTCTTGCACTGCTGGTGGGAATGTGAATTGGTACAGCCACTATGGAGAACAGTATGGAGGTTCCTTAAAAAACTACAAATAGAACTGCCATATGACCCAGCAATCCCACTACTGGGCATATACCCTGAGAAAACCATAATTCAAAAAGAGTCATGTACCAAAATGTTCATTGCAGCTCTATTTACAATAGCCCGGAGATGGAAACAACCTAAGCATCCATCATCGGATGAATGGATAAGGAAGATGTGGCACATATATACACTGGAATATTACTCAGCCATAAAAAGAAATGAAATTGAGCTGTTTGTAATGAGGTGGATGGACCTAGAGTTTGTCATACAGAGTGAAGTAAGTCAGAAAGAGAAAGACAAATACCGTATGCTAACACATATATATGGAATTTAAGAAAAAAAAAAAGAAAAAAGTGTCATGAAAAACCTGGGGGTAGGATGAGAATGGAGACATGGACCTGCCGGGGAATGGACTTGGGGATATGGGGAGGGGGAGGGGTACGCTGTGACAGGGCGGGAGGGTGGCATGGACATATATACACTACCAAGCGTGGAGTGGATAGCTAGTGGGAAGCAGCTGCATAGCACAGGGAGATCAGCTTGGTGCTTTGTGACCACCTAAAGGGGTGGGATGGGGGGTTGGGGGGAGGGAAATGCAAGAGGGAAGAGATATGGGAACATATGTATATGTATAACTGATCACTTTGTTGTGAAGCAGAAACTGGCACACCATTGTAAAGTAATTATACTCCAATAAAGATGTAAGAAAAAAAAAACCCAAAATGCCTTGTTAATTCCCTTGAAAAATAAAGTAGCTGTCTGTCCCTCAAAATACCTTTTAATAACTCTTCATAGAATATTTCGTGTATTTCTCTTTTGATATCCAGGTGCAGCCTTAGGGGATTCCCTCTAACCTTTAGAAAAGAAAGAAAACACTTGTCTACAACAAGAGGCAACAGATCCATATTCATCTTCTTTTTGTCCCTGAAATTGTAGAGGAAAAATCTGGCTTCCCACTGTAAATTAAAACTTTATCTCATGCCCTTTTTCATTTCAGGGAATGATATATTCTATAATATATTTACTTTAAAAATCCAATGTAATTTTTTCTTTTGGTTGTTATGTAGCCAAACTTAGATGATTAGAAGATGACATAGAATCGAATAAGTGAAATATTAACTGTATTATTGTGACTCTGGGAAAATCATTTAATCCTTAATTATGCTGGAGCTAATTTTATAATTATGATGGAAGTAAGAGTGTGCTAGAAATCTTGTCTTTTTTGTAGAGAGTCTGGTTCATTTTTGACATTGATAGAAAAAGTGTTTTCATATGCTCTGAGGAACCACTAGAGGGTGGTCATGGGTAGCCAGTTACCCATTTGCTATTTATACAAGACTTTCTGATGCAGAAGGATTGACAATGAAGGTGGAGAGGGGAGTACTAGCAAGTGGAATCAAAAAGAAAACTGGAGTGAAAATATTAATATTGTACAAAATGCAGTACAAGAGAAAACTATTAAACAGGAAAACAGTTATATTTATATATGTTGATAAAAGGTGTACTCTACCAGGAGTATATGACAATTCTGAACCTTTATGCACCCAGAAAGATATCATTGAAATATATATCTATATATGTAAATATTTAAGTGTTTATTATAAAAATATTTAGATATTTCTTAACATCTGTAAGATGTTAAGTTGTAAGAGTTATATTTTTGCAGTCATCCTGGCAGCTCTTCAGAACCTTAGATTTATTGCACATAATATGCACAATAGGTTATAAGCAGTATCTTGAGACATCTTTTTAATGATAAAGCTAGATCTTTAAAATTCTGTCATATTGGGGGACCTTGAAGATGGCGGAAGAGTAAGACGCGGAGATCGCCTTCCTCCCCAAGGATACACCAGAAATACATCCACACGTGGAACAACTCCTACAGAACTCCTACTGAAGGCTGGCAGAAGACCTCAGACCTCCCAAAAGGCAAGAAACTCCCCACGTAACTGGGTAGGGCAAAAGAAAAAACAGAGACAAAAGAATAAGGACGGCACCTGCACCAGTGGGAGGGAGCTGTGAAGGAGGAAAAGTTTCCACACACTAGGAAGCCCCTCCGCGGGCGGAGACTGCGGGAGGCGGAGGGGGGAGCTTCGGGACCGCGGAGTAGCGCACAGCGACGGGTGCGGAGGGCAAAGCGGGGAGATTCCTGCACAGACGATCGGTGCTGACCGGCACTCACCAGCCCGAGAGGCTTGTCTGCTCACCCGCCGGGGCGGGCGGGGGCTGCGAGCTGAGGCTCGGGTTTTGGTTTTGGACGGAGCTCAGGGAGAGGACTGGGGTTGGCGGCTTGAACATAGCCTGAAGGGGTTAGTGCACCACGACTAGCCGGGAGGGAGTTCGGGGAAAAGCCTGCACCGGCCGAAGAGGCAAGAGACTTTTTCTTCCCTCTTTGTTTCCTGGTGCGCGAGGAGAGGGGTTTAAGAGCGCTGCTTAAAGGAACTCCAGAGACGGGCGCGAGCCGCGGCTAAAAGCGCGAACCCCAGAGACGGGCGCGAGCCGCGGCTGAAAGCACAAACCCCAGAGACGGGCGCGAGCCGCGGCTAAAACCACGGACCCCAGAGACGGGCGGGAGACGCTAAGGCTGCTGCTGCCGCCACCAAGGGGCCTGTGTGCGAGCACAGGTCACTCTCCACACCCCTCTTCCGCGGAGCCTGTGCAGCCCGCCACTGCCAGGTTCCCGGGATCCAGGGACAACTTCCCCGGGAGTACGCACGGCGGGTCTCAGGCTGGTGCAACATCACGCCGGCCTCTGCCGCAACGTCACGCTGCCTCTGCAGCCGCAGGCCCGCCCCGCACGTAGTGCCCCTCCTACCCCCATCCCCCAACCCCCGGCCTGAGTGAGCCGGAGGCCCCGAATCAGCGGCTCCTTTAACCCCGTCCTGTCTGAGCGAAAAAAACAGACGCCCTCCAGCGACCTACACGCAGAGGCAGGGCCAAATCCAAAGCTGAGCTCCTGTGAGCTGTGAGAACAAAGAAGAGAAAGGGAAATCTCTCCCAGCAGCCACAGAAGCAGCGGATTAAAGCTCCACAATCAACTTGATATACCCTGCATCTGTGGAATACCTGAATAGACAAGGAATGATCCCAAATTGAAGAGGTGGAATTTAGGAGCGAGATCTATGATTTTTTTCCCTTTTCCTCTTTTGTGAATGTGTACGTGTATGCTTCTGTGTGAGATCTTGTCTGTATACTCTTGCTTCCACCATTTGTCCTAGGGCTCTATCCGTCCATGACTTTTTTTTAAAAATTCTTTTTCTTAATAATTAAGTTTAATTGTAATAACTTTATTATACTTTACCTTCGTTCTTTCTTTCTTTCCTTCCTTCCTTCCCTCCTTTAGACAACGAATCACCCCAAATTGAGGAGGTGGTCTCAGGGAGCAGGATTTATGATTTTTCCCCCTTTACCTCTTTTTGTGAAGGTGTATGTGTATGCTTCTGTGTAAGATTTTCTCTGTATAGCTTTGCTTCCAACATTTGTCCTAAGGTTCTTTTTTTTTTTTTTTAATATTTTTTAATTCAATAACTATATTATACTTTATTTTATTTTTACTGTATCATCTTTCTTTCTGTCTTTTTTCCTTCTTTCCCTCCTTCCTTCCTTCCTCCCTCCCTCCCTCCCTCCCTCCTTTCTTTCCTTCTTTGCTTCTTTCTTCCTTCCTTCCTTTCCTCCTTTCCTTCTTTCTTTACTCATACTTCTACTAATTCTCCCTACTTTTTCTCCCTTTTATTCTGAGCTGTGTGGATGAAAGGCTCTTGGTGCTCCAGCCAGGAGTCAGGGCTCTGCCTCTGAGGTAGGAGAGCCAACTTCAGGACACTGGTCAACAAGAGACCTCCCAGCTCCACATAATATTAAACGGTGGAAATATCCCAGAGACCTCCATCTTAACACCAGCACCCAGCTTCACTCAACGACCAGCAAGCCACAGTGCTGGACAACCTATGCCAAACAACTAGCAAAACAGGAACACAACCCCACCCATTAGCAGAGAGGCTGCCTAAAATCATAATAAGGCCACAGACACCCCAAAACACACCACCAGACGTGAACCTGCCCACTAGAGAGACAAGATCCAGCCTCATCCAGCACAACACAGGCACTAGTCCCCTCCACCAGGAAGCCTACACAACCCGCTGAAACAACCTTAGCCACTGGAGACAGACATCAAAAACAACGGGAACTACGAACGTGCAGCCTGCAAAAAGGAGACCCCAAACACAGTAAGATAAGCAAAATGAGAAGACAGAAAAACACACAGCAGATGAAGGAGCAAGATAAAAACCCACCAGACCTAACAAATGAAGAGGAAATAGGCAATCTACCTGAAAAAGAATTCAGAATAATGATAGTAAGGATGATCCGAAATCTTGGAAGTAGAATGGACAAAATGCAAGAAACAGTTAACAAGGACCTACAAGAACTAAAGATGAAACAAGCAACGATGAACAATGCAATAAATGAAATTAAAATCACTCTAGATAGGATCAATAGCAGAATAACTGAGGCAGAAGAACGGATAAGTGACCTGGAAGATAAAGTAGTGGAAATAACTACTGCAGAGCAGAATAAAGAAAAAAGAATGAAAAGAACTGAGGACAGTCTCAGAGACCTCTGGGACAACATGAAACGCACCAACATTCGAATTATAGGGGTTCCAGAAGAAGAAGAAAGAAAGAAAGGGACTGAGAAAATATTTGAAGAGATTATAGTTGAAAACTTCCCTAATATGGGAAAGGAAATAGTTAATCAAGTCCAGGAAGCACAGAGGGTCCCATACAGGATAAATACAAGGAGAAACACGCCAAGACACATATTAATCAAACTGTCAAAAATTAAATACAAAGAAAGCATATTAAAAGCAGCAAGGGAAAAACAACAAATAACACACAAGGGAATCCCCATAAGGTTAACAGCTGATCTCTCAGCAGAAACCCTACAAGCCAGAAGAGTGGCAGGACATACTGAAAGTGATGAAGGAGAATAGCCTGCAACCAAGACTACTCTACCCAGCAAGGATCTCATTCACATTTGATGGAGAAATTAAAACCTTTACAGACAAGCAAAAGCTGAGAGAGTTCAGCACCACCAAACCAGCTTTACAACAAATGCTAAAGGAACTTCTCTAGACACGAAACACAAGAGAAGGAAATGACCTATAGTAGCGAACCCAAAACAATATATAAAATGGAAATAGGAACATACATATCGATAATTACCTTAAATGTAAATGGACTAAATGCTCCCACCAAAAGACACAGATTGGCTGAATGGATACAAAAACAAGACCCTTATATATGCTGTCTACAAGAGACCCACTTCAGAACTAGAGACACATACAGACTGAAAGTAAGGGGATGGAAAAAGATATTCCATGCAAATGGAAACCAAAAGAAAGCTGGAGTAGCAATTCTCATATCAGACAAAATAGACTTTAAAATAAGGACTATTAAAAGGGATAAAGAAGGACACTACATAATGATCAAGGGATCGATCCAAGAAGAAGATATAACAATTGTAAATATTTATGCACCCAACATAGGAGCACCTCAATACATAAGGCAATTACTAACAACCATAAAAGGGGAGATCAACAGTAACACATTCATAGTAGGGGACTTTAACACCCCACTTTCACCCATGGACATATCATCCAAAATGAAAATAAATAAGGAAACACAAGCTTTAAATGATACATTAAACAAGATGGACTTAATTGATATTTATAGGACACTCCATCCGAAAACAACAGAATACACATTTTTCTCAAGTGCTCATGGAACATTCTCCAGGATAGATCATATCTTGGGTCACAAATCAAGCCTTGGTAAATTTAAGAAAACTTAAATTGTATCAAGTATCTTTTCTGACCACAACGCCATGAGACTAGATATCAATTACAGGAAAAGATCTTTAAAAAATACAAACACATGGAGGCTAAACAATACACTACTTACTAATGAAGTGATCACTGAAGAAATCAAAGAGGAAATAAAAAAATACCTAGAAACAAATGACAATGGAGACACAACGACCCAAAACCTATGGGATGCAGCAAAAGCAGTTCTAAGGGGGAAGTTTATAGCAATACAAGCCCACCTTAAGAAGCAGGAAACATCTCGAATAAACAACCTAACCTTGCACCTCAAGCAATTAGAGAAAGAAGAACAAAAAAACCCCAAAGCTAGCAGAAGGAAGAAATCATAAAAATCAGATCAGAAATAAATGAAAAAGAAATGAAGGAAACAATAGCAAAGATCAATAAAACTAAAAGCTGGTTCTTTGAGAAGATAAACAAAATAGATAAACCACTAGCCAGACTCATCAAGAAAAAAAGGGAGAAGACTCAAATCAATAGAATTAGAAATGAAAAAGGAGAAATAACAACTGACACTGCAGAAATAAAAAAAATCATGAGAGATTACTACAAGCAACTCTATGCCAATAAAATGGACAATCTGGAAGAAATGGACAAATTCTTAGAAATGCACAACCTGCCAATACTGAATCAGGAAGAAATAGAAAATATGAACAGACCAATCACAAGCACTGAAATTGAAACTGTGATTAAAAATCTTCCAACAAACAAAAGCCCAGGACCAGATGGCTTCACAGGTGAATTCTATCAAACGTTTAGAGAAGAGCTAACACCTATCCTTCTCGAACTCTTCCAAAATATAGCAGAGGGAGGAACGCTCCCAAATTCCTTCTACGAGGCCACCATCACCTTGATACCAAAACCAGACAAGGATGTCACAAAGAAAGAAAACTACAGGCCAATATCACTGATGAACATAGATGCAAAAATCCTCGACAAAATACTAGCAAACAGAATCCAACAGCACATTAAAAGGATCATACACCATGATCAAGTGGGGTTTATTCCAGGAATGCAAGGATTCTTCAATATACGCAAATCTATCAATGTGATAAACCATATTAACAAATTGAAGGAGAAAAACCATATGATCATCTCAATAGATGCAGAGAAAGCTTTTGACAAAATTCAACACCCATTTATGATAAAAACCCTCCAGAAAGTAGGCATAGAGGGAACTTTCCTCAACATAATAAAGGCCATATATGACAAGCCCACAGCAAACATCATCCTCAATGGTGAAAAACTGAAAGCATTTCCACTAAGATCAGGAACAAGACAAGGTTGCCCACTCTCACCACTCTTATTCAACATAGTTTTGGAAGTTTTAGCCACAGCAATCAGAGAAGAAAAGGAAATAAAAGGAATCCAAATCGGAAAAGAAGAAGTAAAGCTGTCACTGTTTGCAGATGACATGATACTATACATAGAGAATCCTAAAGATGCTACCAGAAAACTACTAGAGCTAATCAATGAATTTGGTAAAGTAGCAGGATACAAAATTAATGCACAGAAATCTCTGGCATTCCTATATACTAATGATGAAAAATCTGAAAGTGAAATCAAGAAAACACTCCCATTTACCATTGCAACAAAAAGAATAAAATATGTAGGAATAAACCTACCTAAGGATACGAAAGACCTGTATGCAGAAAATTATAAGACACTGATGAAAGAAATTAAAGATGATACAAATAGATGGAGAGATATACCATGTTCTTGGATGGGAAGAATCAACATTGTGAAAATGACTCTACTACCCAAAGCAATCTACAGATTCAATGCAATCCCTATCAAACTACCACTGGCATTTTTCACAGAACTAGAACAAAAAATTTCGCAATTTGTATGGAAACACAAAAGACCCCGAATAGCCAAAGCAATCTTGAGAACGAAAAAAGGAGCTGGAGGAATCAGGCTCCCTGACTTCAGACTATACTACAAAGCAACAGTAATCAAGACAGTATGGTACTGGCACAAAAACAGAAAGATAGATCAGTGGAACAGGATAGAAAGCCCAGAGATAAACCCACGCACATATGGACACCTTATCTTTGATAAAGGAGGCAGGAATGTACAGTGGAGAAAGGACAGCCTCTTCAATAAATGGTGCTGGGAAAACTGGACAGGTACATGTAAAAGTATGAGATTAGATCACTCCCTAACACCATACACAAAAATAAGCTCAAAATGGATTAAAGACCTAAATGTAAGGCCAGAAACTATCAAACTCTTAGAGGAAAACATAGGAAGAACACTCTATGACATAAATCACAGCAAGATCCTTTCTGACCCACCTCCTAGAGTAATGGAAATAAAACCAAAAATAAACAAATGGGACCTAATGAAACTTCAAAGCTTTTGCACAGCAAAGGAAACCATAATCAAGACCAAAAGACAACGCTCAGAATGGGAGAAAACATTTGCAAATGAAGCAACTGACAAAGGATTAATCTCCAAAATTTACAAGCAGCTCATGCAGCTCAATAACAAAAAAACAAACAACCCCATCCAAAAATGGGCGGAAGACCTAAACAGACATTTCTCCAAAGAAGATATACAGAATGCCAACAAACACATGAAAGAATGCTCAACATCATTAATCATTAGAGAAATGCAAATCAAAACTACAATGAGATATCATCTCACACCAGTCAGAATGGCCATCATCAAAAAATCTAGATACAATAAATGCTGGAGAGGGTGTGGAGAAAAGGGGACACTCTTGCACTGCTGGTGGGAATGTGAATTGGTTCAGCCACTATGGAGAACAGTATGGAGGTTCCTTAAAAAACTACAAATAGAATTACCATATGACCCAGCAATCCCACTACTTGGCATATACCCTGAGAAAACCAAAATTCAAAAAGAGTCATGTACCAAAATGTTCATTGCAGCTCTATTTACAATAGCCCGGAGATGGAAAGAACCTAAGCGCCCATCATCGGTCGAATGGCTAAAGAAGATGTGGCACATATACACAATGGAATATTACTCAGCCTTAAAAAGAAATGAAATTGAGCTATTTGTAATGAGATGGATAGACCTAGAGTCTGTCATACAGAGTGAAGTAAGTCAGAAAGACAAAGACAAATACCGTATTCTAACACATATATATGGAATTTAAGGGAAAAAAATGTCATGAAGAACCTAGGGATAAGACAGGAATAGAGGCGCAGACCTACTGGAGAATGGACTTGAGGATATGGGGAGGGGGAAGGGTGAGTTTTGACAGGGCGAGAGAGAGTCATGGACATATACACACTAACAAACGTAGTAAGGTAGATAGCTAGGGGGAAGCAGCCGCAAGGCACAGGGATATAAGCTCGGGGCTTTGGGACAGCCTGGAGGGGTGGGAGGGGGAGAGTGGGAGGGAGGGAGACGCAAGAGGGAAGACACATGGGAGCACATGTATATGTATAGCTGATTCACTTTGTTATAAAGCAGAAACTAACACACCATTGTAAAGCAATTATACCCCAATAAAGATGTTAAAAAAAAAAAAAAATAAAATAAAATAAAATCCAAAAAAAAAAAAAAAAAAAAAAAAACAATGAGATATCATATCACACCAGTCAGAATGGCCATCATCAAAAAATCTAGAAACAATAAATGCTGGAGAGGGTGTGGAGAAAAGGGGACACTCTTGCACTGCTGGTGGGAATGTGAATTGGTTCAGCCACTGTGGAGAACAGTATGGAGGTTCCTTAAAAAACTACAAATAGAATTACCATATGACCCAGCAATCCCACTACTTGGCATATACCCTGAGAAAACCAAAATTCAAAAAGAGTCATGTACCAAAATGTTCATTGCAGCTCTATTTACAATAGCCAGGACATGGAAACAACCTAAGCGCCCATCATCGGATGAATGGATAAAGAAGATGTGGCACATATACACAATGGAATATTACTCAGCCTTAAAAAGAAATGAAATTGAGCTATTTGTAATGAGATGGATAGACCTAGAGTCTGTCATACAGAGTGAAGTAAGTCAGAAAGAAAAGACAAATACCGTATGCTAACACATATATATGGAATTTAAGGGGAAAAAATGTCATGAAGAACCTAGGGGTAAGATAGGAATAAAGACGCAGACCTACTGGAGAACGGACTTGAGGGTATAGGGAGGGGGAGGGGTGAGTTTTGACAGGGCGAGAGAGAGTCATGGACATATACACACTAACAAACGTAGTAAGGTAGATAGCTGGGGGGAAGCAGCCGCAAGGCACAGGGATATTAGCTCGGTGCTTTGTGACAGCCTGGAAGGGTGGGATGGGGAGAGTGGGAGGGAGGGAGACGCAAGAGGGAAGACATGTGGGAACATATGTATATGTATAACTGATTCACTTTGTTATAAAGCAGAAACTAACACACCATTGTAAAGCAATTATACCCCAATAAAGATGTTTTAAAAAAATAAAAAAATTAAAAAAAAAAAAAATTCTGCCATATTAGAAATTCAGTTCTAGAAAATACTAACACTGTGGATAACGTAATGTAGAAAAGCAAAGTATGGAAAAATTTTTGACAAAAACTAAATATGGGAAAATGAGTAAATAGGATAAAAGTAATCTAGCAGAAGTTAAATAAATATACATTTATTTTGATTTCAAAATGTTTGTAAAAAATTAGTACTATATCTATGAAGAGGGAGCCTTTAATTGAGCAATGCAAAGCTCTCATCAGCTCACTTCTGTGTGGTCGCTGATTGCAGGCTTCGAAAATGGTTTCAGTTTGCTTCTCTTGTTTCCAGTGAGTGAAAAGACCAGTTTAAGTGGGCTGAGCTAGCTGGTCTTGGACCAGAGCATCAGGCAGCCTGCTTCTTTGCTTTTCTGTTAGGGTTTGTTTGATGTTGGCTCTTTAGCTACCAGTGAGATAGAGACTAAGTTGGCCACCTTTTAAGGGCTATTAAATTTGGTCTTTTAGGCTATAAGTATGTGATTCAGTAAATGTTTTTACTTTAGTGAATGAAGGTTTGTCTGTGGTTTCTGTCTTCAAATGTTGGGAAATTATATTTGGAATTTTAATAAATTTTCATTCACTGTTATGTTGGTGGCATCCATACCAGTGAATAAAGCAGATTTTCTAAAACAAGCGTTTCAGGTGGGATGCTGAAAATTCTATCACTAATCTGTCCTTTCCTAGTATCAGGCAAACTGTCTGAACAGTTGGAGATCTTTTTTTTTTAACTGAAGTATGGTTGATTTACAATGTTGTATTAGTTTCAGGTGTACCGCAAAGTGATTCGGTTTTTTATATTTATATATGTATGTATACACACACACATTCTTTTTCATATTCTACATTATGGTTTATTACAAGATACTGAATATATAGTTCCCTGTGCTGTACAGTAGGGCCTTGTTGTTTAAGGTGATTAAAGGCTGAATTAGTGGCCCACCTCATGATTCTCCCAGCCCATCTCCTCTCGGTTGAATTGTCAAGGCCTCTATTTAAATAATGTTAAGATATGGTATTTAGCGATGGGAATTTGCCAACTCTCCTTTGTCACTGAAAACTAACAGAATGATCAGTATAAGATTTGCTTTTGGTCCTCTGGTGGGGCGATCTGATGAGCACATGTACAAGGAAGATGCTCAGTGGTTCAGCCTCGTGAACAGCTGCAGTTTGCTAGGCTTCACGCTGGCCTTGGTTACAGCCTAGACCGAGAAGTACACAAAGTAGGCAGTGCGGAGACAAGGGTTCTTTCCCTCACTCGCCCTGTGGTTGAGGACTAAACCCCCTGCTCCTTGCTTTCCTACACCCTCAGGGCTACATTAGATGCTGGCTGATGCCTGCTCCAGCTCTTAAATTCCGACTGATGAGGAAGCTACATTTGCTGAAACTCCAGGTCCAGGTGCCAGGGAGGTGAGCAATGCTGTGTACTGCATCCTTCCTCTCTGCTTTCATACCCCCTTTTCCCTGATTTGTACCCCAGTTCCTTGTCATGTGCCACCTAGAATGGTAGAGGGGACAAATATCAAGAGTGCCTAGGGCTTCCTTGGTTGCTCAGTGGTTAAGAATCTCCCCGCCAATGCAGGGGACGTGGGTTTGAGCCCTGGTCCAGGAAGATCCCACGTGCTGTGGAGCAACTAATAAGCCTGTGTGCCACAATTACTGAGCCTGTACTCTAGAGCCCACAAGTCACAACTACTGAGCCCACATGCCACAACTACTGAAGCCCGCGCACCTAGAGCCCATCTGTGTTCTGCAACAAGAGAAGCCACTGCAATGAGAAGCCTGCGCGCGCCGCAAGGAAGAGTAGCCCTCGCTCGCTGCAACTAGAGAAAGCCCGCGTGCAGCACTGAAGACCCAACCCAGCCCAAAATAAATAGATTTATTTAAAAAAAAAAAAAAAAAAGAGTACCTGGTAATTTGGAAGCATGATGAAATACTTTTTAGTGTTTCTTCATTTCAGATGGTTAACTTCAAATTTATCATTTTTAATGATTCTAAAATCATGGTAAATTAGGAACTAAATAAATGCTATGTGAGTGGCTTGTTAGAGTTACCATTTCTTTGAGAGTAGACTCTTTTCCCTGGTATACAGTAGAATCAGAAACATTTTGTTTAACTGTGGTTCAGTGTGACTTTCAGATGTCCCTGAAGCAACTGAGTGACAGCAGGGAAGCAGCCTACAGATGCATGTTTGCCATGGATAACTGACAGTTGCCTGTATTTATTTATTAATTTTCTCCATTTATAATTTTGTAGTAGTTTCTAGAAAATAAAAGAGTAAGATTTTAAATTCCATCTCTTTTCTACTAAGTAATTGAAATAACTAATCATTTGACTTTTGAAATCTTAGTTTGCATATTTATAAAATAGGGATACCTAACTTCCATACCTTACAAGTAGTAAAGGGTCTAAGAAGAATCATTTCATCACCACTAAAGATCTGTGTAAATGTAAGTTATTATTATTGAAACATCACTAAGCATAATTTTGGTTTTATTGCTAAAAACAGTAGTACAATTGTACTAAATTCTCCATTAGGAATTTAGAAATGATGTTCTTTATTTAATATCTGAATGAATAGATACAGTTAGAATGATGGAGATCACAGAGCCCCAGGTCACAGAAGATCCTCAAGTGTTGTCTTCTGAGTCCGTTTGGGTATAGTCCTTATAGCAGAATATGAAAGAGACATACCAACCCACTAACCCCACACCACCTGCGTTCATGAACACAATGCTCTCCACTTCCCTCTGAGGATTATGGCAGGTTTTTGATACACAGCTGATCTTTCTTTTGATCTATTGACTCCACTGAAAGTGATCTGCTTAATCAACTACCTTATAAAATTACATAGGATCATTTTATTCAATACTTTTTCTGTGGATTTTTAGCATTTCACTATTTTTTATTTTCTAACAAAGTGGGGAATCCAAATTTTAAAATTTTAGCGTGATGCTGCCTCGGGAAATTTGAAGGAAAAAAATATGCATGTTCTCGAGTCTAGAACTGAAAATGTTCTCCATGGAAACGGATTAGGATGTGAACATTTTTAATGTTTTAAGGAACCTCCATACTGTTCTCCATAGTGGCTGCACCAGTTTACATTCCCACCAATGGTGTAGGAGTGTTCCCTTTTCTCTACACCCTCTCCAGCATTTGTTGTTTTCACACTTTTTGCTGATGGCCATTCTAACCAGCGTGAGGTGATACCTCACTGTAGTTTTGATTTGCATTTCTCTGATGATTAGCGATGTTGAGCATCTTTTCATGTGCTTGTTGGCCATCTGTATGTATTCTTTGGAGAAATGTCTGTTTAGGTCTTCTGCCCATTTTTTAGATTGGTTTGTTTTTCTGATATTGATAACTCAAAAATATATTCAATTCAAAGCTTATTCTGTGTTAGAAGCTATGCCACGTGCTTTATGAAGATGAGCTATTAGCTCATCTTCACACCAACCCTGCATATGAAGTATTACTCCTTTATTTTTATATACTGTGTAAGGGAATTGTTATAAAGACGATGAGTCACCTGTCCAAGGTCACACAGCTAACATGTGGTAGAGACAAGATTTAAACTCAGGTATTTGACTTAAAGCCCTTGTCTTAACTATCAGCCTTTGGTCTCTAAGTCTCCTTCAGTGTGTTGTTTGGTTAGAATGTATATGATGTTTCAGTGACCTCAAAGAGTTAAACTGTGGTTAAAGTTAAGAGTTAAAGAGAAGTATTTGCAATCTGTAGGTGACTGATTACAAAATTAATTTTACAAATAATTGAGTAATTTCGTAAGTAAGCATTTAAAGGGTGGGCATTATGTATTAAATGCCTATGGCATGCATTCTGCTTATTAACATTGTAAGTAAAGCTTTAGGGAAGTGACAAGAGAAGAGATAATCAACGATCACAAGCTGTAGGAGAGTCAGCAAGAATGTGTGTCAAGGAGAGATCATGGGTGGTTTCACGCCCTTCCCCAAGTACAGGTCTGTTTACACGTGTGGCCCTGCTGCTGAGCTGTGCCTTCCTGTTGGCACTTGTGGCAACTAAACTTCCTGGGGCCCCTCGTGATGATGTGTGGGATGCTAGATCTGGGCATTGAAGGAGGGCCCTTTGTAGTTGGCAGACTTGCCCTCTGTGTGTTTTTAAATATGTAAATTAGAATTCCAAATTCTTATGAGTAGGAAGCAACTCACCAAAAAAGTATTGAAAATGTCTTTGTTAAAAATTACCATATCCTTACCCTGTTCTCTGCCCACATATATATGGTTGTTTTGCCTCACTTAGGTCAAGAAGATTTTCCTTTTTGAATATAAATCTCTCTCTGAAGGGCACTTGGTTTGCAACCATTCTCACTTCACTGTGCAAGCTAAGCTTGACTTATGAAAGGCAGGTTTTGATGTTCTGACAGTGGGAGTTAATACTTGGTCTGCGGGCTTTTCTTGGTAGGTAAGACTTTCTTCTAAGGAAGACCATGCACTGCTCATGACAGTTAGAGGTTTACTCATGACCTCTGAGAGGATTTGGGTGTAAATACTATAAAAAATGTAATAAGATGCAGTCGCTGGGCCCCAGGTGGAGCTGGGGTGGGAGGCAGACTTGTGAGGAAGACTCTGAAAGAGACGGGTAGGAGCAGGATGAGGATGCACCTGCTTTATCATGTTTCTTGAGTTCTACTGGTAACATAGTGGCCCTGAAAATGATTTGCTGCTGACTTGAGCAGAAATGCAGATTGCAGTGCCACGGGACTAATTTGACAGGTTGCCAGCTTCCACTCGACCACCTTCAGGCCTGGTGTTGATTTTCTGGCATTTCCCGTTGCTGGCTGGAGTGGAATGGAGGAGCCAAGGCGGAAAAGAGTGTTTCCACCTGGTTCTCACCCCCTCTTCCCATGTGAACCTTACAGTTGTTCCTTTGAGTTGTGAATGTGGGCACCTGGAAAGTAAGTATTCCCTAAAAAACATTACCCAACAAATGTACCTTCTACACAGTATTTCAAGAGTTTGCCAGTCTGAAAACTAGAGAAGACAGTTTGTATGATAAATACGTGAATAGCCCGAAAGCTTAGTAAGGTCCAAATTTTAGACATATGTACACATAAGCGGGAAGTAAATTGGAAAGGAAAGGGAGGGGAAAGATAATAATTATCGCTTTTCTTCCTTTAGAGAGGGTAGCTTTTCATTACTTTAACATAATGGCTGACCGAAAAGTTCTTTCAGTGTTTTCTGATGAATGTACAGAAATCTTATGTCTAATTAAATTCAATTCATACCTAAAAGTTTGCACAAGGAGATTGATTATAGTTAATGCTTATGACTAAACAAATAGGAGTCCATAAAATATGTTTGCTGGAACTTTTAACATTCTTGTTTTCACCAGTGAAATTTAATGGTAATTTGAAAATTTTCTTTCTTGAAAGTTTTCTGTTGAAATGCCATTTGTTTTCCTGGTTGTAGATTGCTTGTGGGCAGATAGGTAGTTATGAAACTGTAAGCTACTGACTGCTGAAAATTCCAGCAGTCTTTTTTTTTTTTTAAGTAGAAATTGATAAACTGATTCTAAAATTTATATGGAAATGCAAGGACATAAAATAGCCAAAATAATATTGAAAAAAACCAAAGCAGGAGGACTTACATTATTTGAGACTTATTCTAAAGATTTTGTAAAGAGAACAGTGTGGCATCGGCAAAAATATGGAACTATAGGGCAATGGAATAAAATATCTTCAATAAATGGTGTTAGAAAAAGTGTTATCCAGTTCACATGGGGGTGAAGGATACCGGATATGCCATCCAAAATACGCTATTTTGGCATGTTGACTGAAAAAAATGCACAATGTGAGAGTTGTGAGTTAAGTTTTATTTGGGGCAAAATGAGAACTATAGCCTGGGAGACAGCCTCTCAGATAGCTCTGAGGAACTGCTCCAAAGAGATAAGGGGGGAAGGTCAGTATGTATGTGATTTTAATGACGGGGGTACATGCAGTCAAGCACACATTTCAGCAGAAGGTTGCTGCTCATCACGAGGAAGATGCAAGAAATTAGGCTCGTAAAATTAGGCTCATAAAATCTTTACCTGAAAGTATCTAACTATCTGAAGGCTTGTTCACAGTTATACCAGAGCACAGAGTGCCTCCTTCCTGATCTCAGCCCTGAACTCCTTTCAAGCGGTGTTGAAGGTCAGCAACTGCAGTGGCCAGGGACCTCATCCTTGTAGAGGCAGATGGCAAGTGACAATTTCCAGTTGGCAGGCATAAGGGTTATTTTGAGCTAAAGGACGAGCAGATGCAGGAAAAGCTCTCTCCTCCCCTAACTGCCTAAGGATACAGTATAAATTTCCCCTCTTATAAAGGAAATTTACATTTGTAATGTTATCTCTGTACCAGGAAGAAAGCTACCCAAGTCTTATCTGCAGAACAAGCCAACCCTTATTTACCCTGTATTTCCTCCCCTCCCCTTCTCAGAACTTGCTTCCCCAACCCAGAATTCCTAAACCCCTTTTCCTTGATTTAGCCTAAGATGATGTTTAAGCTTCAGTCATCAGGCTACCTCCTTGAGTCGTATCTCTTTGTACATGTACTTATGTACAAATGTAATTAAGTGGGGGGTTTTTTCCTTGTTAATCTGTCTTTTATTAGTTTGATTTATGGGCCCCAGCCATTTAACCTAGGAAGGTAGAGGGAAAAATATTTTTCTTTCCCTACAGGGGATAAAAAGAGAACATACGAAAATTAACTCGAGATGAATCAGGACCTAAACTGAAAAGCTAAAACATTATGGCTTCTAAAGGACAATACAGAATATCTCTGCAACCTATCTTAGAGAGGGCACAGAGAGCACTGCCATAAAAACGTGATTTAATTAGCGTTCATCAAAAATAAACACATCTGCTCATCTTGTCAAAAAGTAACATCAAGAAAATAGAGAAGCCACAGACTGAGAAAGTATTTGTAACACCTAACAGGTTTGTATCCAGAATATATGAAGAATTCTTTCAATGGAATAATTGTCAACCCAGTTTCTAAAAAGACTTGAACAGACACTTTACAAGATAAAAGATAAGGCATATCACAGCCAAGAAAGCACATGAAAAAGTACTCAACAGTGTTTGTCATCAGGGAAATGCAGAATGAGATGCCACTACCCATCTATTAGAATGGCTAAAATGAATGAAATTGACACCACCACACTTTGGGGAGAATGTGGAACTCTCATGCATTGCTGATGGGGTATAAAATAGTACAGCCATTCTGGAAAATGGTTAGCAGCAATTCTACTCCTGCATATTTATCTGAGATAAATGAAAATAATGTCCACAAAAGTCATCTGCAAGAATGTGCATGGCAGCTTTACTGATAACAGCCCCAAACTGAAAAAGCCCAGGTTTCCATCTGCAGGAGACTAGGTAAACTACCTGGTATATTCATACAGTGGAACAATCTGCTGGTACATGTGACGATACATGTGATGCATGGATCAATCTCAAAAACATGAAAAAGTCAGACACAAAATACTTAAGACTGTACAGGGCTTCCCTGGTGGCTCAGTAGTTGGGAGTCCGCCTGCTGATGCGGGGGACGCGGGTTTGTGCCCCGGTCCGGGAGGATCCCACATGCCATGGAGCGGCTGGGCCCATGAGCCATGGCCGCTGGGCCTGCGCGTCCGGAGCCTGTGCTGCACGGCGGCGGGAGAGGCCCGCGTACTGCAAAAAACAAAAACAAAAGACTGTACAATTCCATTTATGTGAAGTTATAGAATAGCTAAAGCCACGGTGACAAAAGTCAGACCAATAGTTGCTTCTGGGTGTGGAGGGCGGGGAAGAATGCTGAGGGGCTCAGGGGGCCTCTTGGATGGTGGAAACATGCTGTCTCTTGATGCGGGTATGTGTTACATCAAACTGTAGACCTGAGATCTGTGCATTTCACTAAATGTAAATTGTAGCCTCAAATTTAAAAATCTCACCCCTAAACAACAGGGACCTACTATATACTACAGGGAACCATATTTGATATCTTGTAATAACCTATAGTGGAAAGAATCTGAAAAAGAATATAATACATATAAATATAATTGAATCACTTTGCTGTATACCAAAAACTAACACAACATTGTAAATCAACTATACTTAAATGAAAAAAAAAAATCTCACCCATAAAAACCCACAGTATTTTCCAATCTCTTATTCTGATTCTCTGTCCTGCTTTCCTGAAAGTGTTAGATAGCTTAGACCCACTATACTGAGCCTTTCAATAAATATGAGTTCCTTTTTTCTTCTTATCCCACCCATTTCAAAGTCCTTCCTATGCCATTACCTTGCATTTTGAACATGAGTCAGGAATTCCAGGCAGGAGGCAATCACAGTAGTTCCTTCATCAAGCATTTGCTGACTGCTTGTTTTGTATAGTGAAAATCCAGAGGAAGGTATTAATTAAGGAGACACTTCAAAAGTAGAATAGGCAGGATGTGGGAATTCAGGGAAGACTAGGATAAAGGGAGTAGAGAAGATGATTTACATCTAGCATGATCTTTGGAATCAAGCCAAGAAATGAGCAAATCGATTATTCTTCTCAGGAAAGGATTATCCTCATCTTTAAACATATAAACATAAGGTGTCTCTAACCTGAGAAATGTGTTTCCTTAAAGTTTTTTACCTTTAAAAACCTGTAAGGGACCCAAATGTTGTATTGGTATAAATGTACATCTGCCTGTGAATGCTAAATTTATTTTAGAAAAATCACTTTGTACTCTTCGATTCCAGTGGGCACTGTTGACACCACCAGTACAATGCTGGCTTACTTTGTCTCTTCTTTCTTTTTCCTCTCATCAGTTTGATAAAGGCTACTCTTACAATATCCGTCATAGCTTTGGAAAGGAAGGCAAGAGGACAGACTATACGCCTTACAGTTGCCTGAAGATTATCCTAACCAATCCACCAAGCCAAGGGGATTATCATGGTAAGTGCTTCCTCTGGATGTGTCTGTGATGTACAGGAACCCAGGAGCTCTGTAGGAAACACTGAAACAGTGGAATGGTTTTTGCATTACTAAGGGGAACGGGTTTGTAGCTTGTGTCGGTCATCAGGTCAAGCCAGAGCTCCACTAAATTCTAGTGGTATGTCTTATTATTGAGCTGGGTCAGCACAAGAAAGTGGTTCTGCTGTGCTCTACTTTGTGCTGGACTGGGCTCTTTAGTCCTCGGTCCCCTTCACCTGCTATTCTCTTTCTCCTGTTCTGCATGTGTCTTAGAAGGCTGATGCGAGTTCTTCAAAGCTTTTAAAAATTGAGTGCCTCGAATTTTGGAACAGTAGATCGATCAATTTTCAAAGACTACTGAGGGAGAGTGTGTTTTATTCTCATTACTATCATCTGATTGACAAAGATTGAGGGATTTAACAAGTCACAGTTTCAAACATCTATCAATTTGCCTAAGTTGTAGGTTAAAAAGAAAGTTAATCTGTTTTCTGTAGATTTCTGAGTTTAACAACTTTTTTCTAAAATAGTTCTCTGAGCATACCTTGAAAAGCTCCTCACTTGTCTGGTATGTGAGAGGATGATTTAATAGTCCATATTAGTTAAATTTTCTAGATTACCAAAACTGACTGCAATATGTGTCAAAACTTTTTCTTGTTTTAGCATCTTAAATGAAATTCTTTTTTAGAAGATCACACACTTGCAGGCTGTTAAAGATCCAAAAAATCTCAAATGGAATTTTAAGAAAGATGCTTCATGTGTCCAGAGCATTCATATTTAGTAGATGGCAAAGGTGGCCAGTCCGGGAACACACAGTGAGCGGTTTTCACCACTTGTGTCAGGCACTTACGGAACTTTTAGAAATACAGGCTTAGGCTCCACCCTCAGACGCATAAACTCAGATTTATTTGCTAGTTCTCTGGGTGATTTTGATGTCTTCTAAACTTTGAAAACAACTGACCAGATACTTGTGGTGAGAAAGTCTGTAGCTTTTCCCAGTGGCCACACCAGGGAGTAACTTACACTGAGCTTGGCCAAGTGAAACTCCCAGTGGTTCTTCTGTCGGTTTCCAGGTCCTCACACTCAGCACTTACTTAGTTGATTTTTATTAGCTTAAAGACAGGATTTTATATTTCTTCTTCCTGTTTTTGTATCTTATTTATTCTGGTCCATTCTGTTTGTTTTACTTTGTTTTTAATTTAAACTCTATCAGCTAGAAAATAATACACAGCTAACTCTTGAACAGCAGGGGTTTGAACTGCGTGGGTCCATCTTACACGCAGATTTTTTCCAACAAATGTATACAGTACTACACGATCCAAGGTTGGCTGAATCTGAGGATGTGGAACCTCGGATACGGAGGGCCAACTGTGGGACTTGGGTACCTGCAGACTTTGGTATCCCAGGCAGGTCCCAGAACCAGTCCTCTGTGGATGCTGAGGGACCACTGTACTTAGCAAACACTCAACGAGGTCATATTGTTTTTTAGACACATTGATCTACCCTTTCTTTAAGTGAATAAGCTATATTTTTGTGGAGCAGTTTTAGGGTCGCAGCAGTACTGAGCAGGAGGTATAGAGAGTTCCCGGGTGCCCTCTGCCCCACACTTGCTCAGCTGTCCCCATGTCAACACGGCCCACAGCAGAGGGCTTGTCCCTTTGAGCTGAGGATGTGCTCTCTGTTGGGTGTAGCCAGTTATGGATATCATTTCTGTCCCAGAATGATGGTGCTCGTGAGCTCACTGTGTTGTTGCAGATTCTCCATCTGCGGGATCTGTCCAGCTTGATGGAGGTGGAGTCCAGCAGTGGAGTCAGCACTTCTCCTTGCAATTCTGTCAGGTTTTCCCTGATGTGTTTTGATGCTCTTTTGTTAAATGTATACACATTACGGATGGTGATGTCTTCTTGGAGTATTCACCCCTTATCGTTATGTAATGCCCCTTTTTATCCTGCATAAACTCCCATCCTTTGAACACTGCTCTGTCTGAAAGTAACATAGATACTCCCACTTCTTTGATTTGTGTTCGCATGCTGTATCTTTCTCTGTCTTTACTTTCAATCCATATGAGTCTTTAAAGTGGCTTTCTTGTATACAACATACCGTAGGGTCTTGATTTTGATCCATTGTGACAATCTATGTTTAATTGGTGACCACTGACGTTTAAAGTAATGATTGGTATAGTTGGATTAATGGCTGCCATATTTGTTAGTGTTTTTTATTTGTTGCCCTTATTCTTCATTTGTTTTTGTCTTACATACATTTTCTGCCTTTTGTGGTTTTAACTGAGCATTTTATATGATTCCATTTTTTTTCTCAGCATATCTATTGTATTTCTTTCGTTACTTTTTAAATTAGTTTTATTTTTTAAAGAGTTTTCACTATATGTGTACAACTAATCCAACTCTCTTTTCAGATCACCACATCACACATAAGTAATGCAAGTACCTTATAATAATGAATATTTCTACTTCCCTGTATCATTCTGTCATTCATTTCATTTATACTTAAGAATATATAAACACACACAGATATATACATAAACATGCATAACAGAATACACTGTTTCCATTACTTTGAACAAACTGTTATCTGTCATATTAGTTATGAATAAGGAAAATAAAAGTTTTTATATTACCTTTCCTTATCATTCTCTGATGTTCAGATTTTCTTTGGGTAGATCTGAATTTCTGGTTTGTATCATTTTATTTCTCTTTGAAGAACTTCTTTTAATGTTTCTTGCCCTGCAGGTCTGGCAACAGATTACCTGAATTTTTTTTTGTCAGAGAAAATCCTTATTTCTCCTCTTTTGAAGGAGAATTTCTCAGGGTACAGAATTCTGGGTTTGAGGGATTTTTTCTCTCAACAGTTTAACTGTTTCACTCCACTCTCTTCTTGCACAGTTTCTGAGGATAGGTTAGATATAATTGCTTTCTTTGCTTCTCTGTAGGTAAGGTGTTTCCCCTTTGGCTTCTTTCAAGATTTTTCTTTGTTATTGATTTTCTGAAGTATGAATATAATATGCCTAGCTGCCTTTTTTTGGCATTTATCCTGCTTGGTGTTCTCTGAGCTTCCTGGGTCTGTGGTTTGGTGTCTGACATTAATTTGGGGGAAATTCTCTGTCATTATTGCTTCTGTTTCTTTCTCTCTCTCTCCTCCTTCTGGTATTCCCATTCTCATATGTTACACCTTTCATAGTTGTTCACAGTTCTTGGCTATTCTGTTCTTGTTGTTTTTCCTTTTGTTTTTTTGGTTTTGAAGTTTCTATTGACATATCCTCAAGCACAGAGATCTTTTCCTTAGCTGTGTCTGCTAATAAGCCCATCAAAGGCATTCTTCATTTCTCTTACAGTGTTTGCATCTCTTTTTGATTCTTCCTTAGAATTTCCATCTGTCTGCTTACATTACACATCTGTTCTTGCATGTTGTCTACTTCTTCCGGTAGAGCCCTCAGCATATTAATCATAGTTAATTTAAATTCCCAGTCTGATAACTCCAGTATCCCTGCCTTATCTGGCTCTAATTCTGACACATTTTCAGTCTCTTCACACTGTTATTTTTTTGTTGAAAGGTAGACGTGAGAAACTCCAGTACATAGGTCTGTAGTGATGCAGTGGTAAGCAGGGGGTTGTCTATAGTGTTGGATTGGGTAATTGGGTCTCAGTGTTTAGTGACCCTGTGGCTGTGGGCTGTGAACTTCAACAGTGATTCTCAGCTTCCTCCCTTTGAGGGGACAGGACGGCCCCAGAAGGCTGGAGCTGGGCATTTCTCTTCCCCCCAGGTAGGTCAGGCTCTGGTAAAATAGTTTCTCCTGAGGGCAGCCTTACTAAGAGGAACAGAGTACTCCAGAGTATTTAAAATGGTACCTTTGCTTACCCCCGTGCTAGAGCATGAGGGGGATTTCTCTGTTATTCACTGTGAGCACCTGGTAGAGCCCCTGAAGTTCAGCTGCAAAGTGTGGCCCTCCTCTGACTGGTCTCCCTGGAGCTTCTGACTCTCAGACCTGTTCACACAGAGTCTCCAGAAATTTGTCAGTTACAGGTTAGGTTTTCCTACCCCAGTGCTGGTTCCTACAGAGAGTTCTGCTCTGGTTTGTTGTGATTCTCTCTGTCTGCCTCTCCCTCCAATTTGGGGGGCAGTGGTTTGCCCTGTGACCTCATTTCTTTGACAGATCTGAGAGGAGTTGTTGATTTTTCAGTCTGTTCAGCTTTTTTTTTTTTTTTTTTTTTTTTTTCACGGTATGCGGGCCTCTCACTGTTGTGGCCTCTCCCGTTGCGGAGCACAGGCTCCGGACGCGCAGGCTCAGCGGCCATGGCTCATGGGCCCAGCCACTGCGCGGCATGTGGGATCTTCCCGGACCCGGGCACGAACCCGTGTCGCCTGCATCGGCAGGCGGACTCCCAACCACTGCACCACCAGGGAAGCCCTGTTCAGCTTTTTACTTGTTAGGATGGAGTGACAACTTCTAAGCTCTTTCTGTGCCAGACTGGAAACCAGAAGTCTCTATCCTTTTAGATTTGTGTAGTTTGCAAAGCTCTGTAGCCCCTAGGTTGACATATTTCATTAACTAGCACTGCCTGGAATGGTGGTGTTCAGCCAGTCAGAGTTGATGTAGGTAGAACTATATTCCAGACTGTTTATCCATCCTTTCCACAAATGTGTGCTGGGAAGTTCTGTTCAACACTTGGCTGGAATCAGCATTAGTTGTGTCTACATTCACTTCATCTTCAGTTACCTGTGGGTTCAGCCCTTTCCAGTTTGGAAGATTGTTCCCTTTGATGTGGAAGATAGAAACAAAGTAGGAATTGTCAAGTTCTGTTTTCTTTCTGTCATTTGTCAAAATAACACCAGCTTCCCTGCTCCTGAGGTGGTTTGTTTCTTCTGTTTTCTTCTTCTTGTGAGCGTAGCTTTGAAAGACTTTTTTGTGACCTCTGGTTTTTTGTCAATCTTCGGTTTCTTCTTGGCTTTGCCCTTTCTGATCCTTTTCATTACAGGTATAGCCATTATTTCAAATGAAATTTGGACAGTTCAATTAATCTGTCTCTTTTTGGTGTCCTTTAATAATTCTGGGCTTAACTAAGCCTCCTTTCTTTCTCATTGGGACCCTTTGCCATTTCATCATCAGACTTTTTTTAGAGTAATAATGTTGGCTAACCCATGTTGGGTGCTTCCTACAAGCCGAGAGAGTGTAAGGGCTTTATCCTCCATTGTCACAGGAACTGTGCGGGTGTATTTCCACACATGACAGACAGTGAAGCTGAGTCAACAGCAAGACACGAGACGTGCCCATGGTCCCCTGACCCATAGCTGGTAAAGTGAGATTCAGATGCAGGAAGGGCAGCTCCAGACTCTTAACTACGTGCTATACAGCTGCTCGTCACACTTCCTCGTACTAAATGGCATTACAGTGTTGATCTTAATAAACTATATACTACGGTGAATTTTGTGACTTTCATAATTTGTAGGGATCCAGTGTTACCATGGATGCTTTTACTTGTAGTTAAGACTTCTGGTAAACACATTTGTTTAGCATCTAGGCTCTTTTTCCGTTATTTTTGCTGCGACCAATTTTCCATTGATTTCATTAAAAATGCACAGTTGTTTCTAATTAACTTACAGGGCCATCATCTGTATGACTGAAAAAAATTATCTGGTTTCCTGTATTAAATTTTAAATTAAGTATGTTGACTTATCATTACAGTTTCTTATTAAAATACTTAAAATTTCCTAAATTTTGGCCTAATACAGCTTTTACATTTCAATTCTTCTGTGTTATTTATGCATATTTTTTAGTAATCCATCCATATTTTTCTCATGAAATAATATAGAGATTACGTGTACCTACTATAAGTTGTTTTTCTATGAAGCAGTTTCCTATTTGTCATCTCATGTCCATCTGGGATTCCTTTAAATTTATATGGATTCTACTCTTTGGGAAGTAGGCATAAAATTAACATGTGAAAATGTTGTGAGATTTTTATATTTCTTAGAGTTTGCACGTTTTTCTTTTTGTTTACACCATCTGTCTTCCTTTATGCCTTTATGTAATTTTTTTAAACTAGAAAAAAATGTGAGATTGTATAAAGTTTTTAGGTAAACTGTTTTATAGCTACTTGGTGATTATCTCTGCTTGTTAGCTAGTAGCATAATTAAAACTGCTTCCTCCTTCTAGTGAGTGGGCAGCCTTGCCTGAGAATGCTGGGATGTTTTATGTAAGTCTTGAGGCTGTAGTGCCCTGGTAACCGCACAGCTCAGTCGTCATTTAGATAAAGAGAGGAAAGCAGTTGCACCCATGGGCAATTAACTTTTTTATTAATAAGCTGTTAGACAATTAAGGGGCGCTGAGACAGTCTTTTGAGTGTGGTGGTGTATTACGTCCGGGTGAATAACCTTGCTGCTGTGCTGCTTGTCGTTGTCAGGGTGCCCCTTCCGGCACAGTGATCCCGAGCTGCTGAGACAGAAGCTGCAGGCATACAAGATCCCTCCCTCAGGGATCAGCCAGGTAGGTCGGACCCTGCCCTGCAGCCTCAGTAATGAGACAGTGGACAGGCCCTTTAGTTTCATGTCATGTTCTTGCAGTGACACGGTGTACTACCTGCTGGGCCTCACACCAAACATCCTATCTTCTGGGTGAATTAAGCCAAAGCTTTGGCTTTTCTGCTTTAGACTCCTTGGAAATTCTAGTTCTTCTGTCTGCTAGGCTGCATATTTACGTAATAACGGAAGCTGAAAACCTTTTTTTTCCTCTCAATTTGTTTTACTGTCTCAATGGGGTGCTTTAAAAAAAGTTTTTAGAGGAATGCATTGAAGCTTATTAATGAAGCTGAAAATCAATGATATCATATTTCATTTTGGAGACTTTGTGCTGCAGGGAAGTTGAAGGAGACGATAACGCAGTATGGACTGGCTGGGCATTCTCATTTACTACGTCAGATCCACACTTCCGAGGATAGTTCATCAGGTCGAACAGTTTATCAAACTACTTTGCCTCGTAAACCACTTAGATAAAAAAAGAAATGCTCAAATGTAAAACCAAATATTTAAGAATATATCGTTTAATAAACATGCGTTTAAAAAACTTGTGCCCTCACAGACATACTGTCTCTCGTGTGCTTTGTAAGTTGGCTTGGATTTTGAAGGAGTTCAAGAGGAGCTTCTGCTTCCTTAGCTGAAAAAGAACAATATCTGTTTTAGAGCCAGAACATCTAAATCATTATATATCAATTTTTTTTCTTGAAAAAAAAATTATTCTAGAAAACTCTACTGCTTCTGCTGCATCGAGTATATATTGAGTTTTGTCAATTCAGTTCAAATCTTACAGTTTTTCCGTCCTCTGGGGAAGGCAGTGCTCAAGGTGCTCTTTGCAAATGCTGAGAAGATTCAGATATAAACCCTGCTCCTTCATAACCAGAATCTGGAGGGAAACATGTGCCAAGTGTAATGAAAGAGGCACACATAGTGTCTCCGCTCTTCTGAAGATGGGGGATGGCTACCAGATTGGGAGGCTGAGGATCACTTCCTGGAAGAGATGCTCTGTGAATTAGGCCTTGAGTGTATGGGGGGTGGTTAAAAAGAGAGAAAGTGTGAATAAAAGACGGTAAGTGTATAGGATTACTAGCATTTCAAGCTTACGGTATTGGTGGCACCAGTACATCAACGTTAATAGGCAACCTAAAAGAAGTTGTTGGTTTGAGAGATTAGGTTTGGAGCTGGGACAGTTAAATGGCAGACAGAATGTGGATTTGTCAGTGCATTAGACAAATTCCAGCTGGAAATCTGATGTTCTTTAGGGTTAGAATTGTAGAACTGTGGGATTGGAAGGGACATTAGAAGAGATCTCTTCACTTTTGTGGAGTTGTGGGGTGTTACATGCCCTTGGGTGCACAGCAACTAAGTCAGTAGAAACAGAAATGGAAGCCAGGCCTTTGGACTCCACGTTTTCTTCTCAACCCCAGTTTACTTTAGAGCTGATTATCGTGAGTTTTCTGTGGGAGAGGAGAACAAATAATGGAGGAGAGGGGGTAGGGAGTCAAAAGCCAGGACTCAGAACAGAATCTTGGCTGATGCTTCCCTTTGTCAGGCAGTAGAAGGACAGAGCAGAAATGGGGGGAGAGGGAGGGAGTACTTCAGGAAAGTGCAGTGTACAAAAGTCAGGAGAGGAGTGTGAGAGGAGGTGTGAACCACAGGGTCCTACGTAGCTGAGGGACTGGGTGGGATTAGGACTGAGGAGAGGTGACTGGATTTGGTGAGAGGCGGCAGTGTCCTGGGGGAAACCAGAGCAAGATCACAGTCACTTAAAGATGAATGAATGAGACAGTGGCTTGGATCTGCAGACAGTGAGCATGTTTCACGGAAGGTGCTAGTGAAAGGGGTGTTGGCGCTATCAGCGTAAGCCTCATGGGTGGTTTGTTTGCGTGTTTGGGGCCAGAGGAGACCTGAGCCTGTTTGTAGGAAGAGGAGAAAAGAACCCATCAGAGAGGGTGGACTTGATAAAGATAGAAACAAAGATAATCCCTCTCTAACCGAGCAGAATTAGCTTATGTCTCCATTACATCATGACCACAGTGTACACCCCTTTGCTCTTTTTCTTTTTCTCCAGTTTTCTTGAGACAAGATTGACATACAGCACTGTATAAGGTGTGCAGCACAGTGTTCTGACTTACATACATCATGAAGTGATGACCACAGTAAGATTAGCAAATATCCATCATCTCATATAGATACAAAAGTAAAGAAACAGAAAAAAGTATATTTTTTCCTCGTAATGAAAACTCTTTATTTTCACATGTAATGCACAGCAGTGTTGATTATGTTTATCATGTTCTACATTACATCCTCAGTAATTATTTATCTTATAACTGGGAGTTTCTACCTTTTGATTGACTGCCTTCATCCAGTTCCCCCTCCCACAACCCCACTTTTGAAAACCACAAGTCTGACCCTTTTTTCTATGAGTTTATTTGTTGGTTGTTTGCTTTTTGAAGTATAATTGACTTACAATGCCATGTTAGTTCCCGGTACACAACATAGTGGTTCGATATTTCTTTATCTTTCAAATAATCACGATGATAAACTCTAGTTACCATCTGTCACCAGACAAAGATATTACATAGTTATTGACTATATTCCCCACACTGTACGTATCATCCCTGTGACTCATTTATTTTATAACTTAAAGTTTGTACCTCTTAATCTCCCTCATCCGTGTCTCTCCTCCCCTCAACCGACTCCCCTCTGGCAGTCACCTGTTTGTTCTGTGTATCTGTGACTCTGGTTCTGTTTGGTTATGTTCATTCATTTGTTTTGTTTTTTTAGATTCCACATATAGGTGAAGTCATATAGTATTTGTCTTTCTCTGTATGACTTGCTTCACTTAGTATAATATTCTTTTGGTCCATCCGTGTCCCAAATGGCAATATTTCATTCTTTTTTATGGCTGAATAATATTCCATTGTATATATGTACACATCTTCTTTGTCCGTTCATCTGTTGATGGGCACTTCATGAAGAATCACTTTTTTAAAAATATAGGCTATTATCATGTTTATCAAGAAGAGTAATGCTTTTATTTAACAGTAGTGAGTATGTATGTACACTCTTACCTTTGACTCCATTGCATTCCTCCATTTATGCTCAATCCACAAGTAGATTCCTTACTTAGTTGCTGTGATAGTAATTTCCACGTCATCCTTTGGACCTGCATTGTAACTTTTTGTCTGAGATGAACACAGATGCAGAGTGCATGTGCTCAAGCTGTAAATAATATTTTGCTCTCATTTAATGTCTTTATTGAGTGGCTTTTCAATAGAGTGAAGCCAGCTCAGGAGCTGTGTTCTAAAGGGAAGAAAGTTGTTGAATGAAAAATCCATGTAAAACATCTTGATGAGTACTTAGTTGCAGGCTGGCATAAGTGCAAATTAGAGCTTAAAAACTCCAAGTGCATGTTAAAATACTGAAAGAAAGTCAAGAAAAATATCATTTAAATGCATTTAAATACAATGTAAGACTCAATGGAGCTACTTTTATTTCAGAGAAAAACTACTTGAAAAAGATACCTTCAACATTAAGAAATACTTAGATCTTAATAATCAGAATTTTGATGATCAGAAGAGAGATAATTGTGACTTAATTGGCATCACCTACTTTTTAAAGAAGCATATTTATAGGATCACATGTCATCATCCTTTTTGAATGAGCTTGGTATCCAGCTTAGGAAGACCGGAACTGAACAACAATAAAGCCAAAGATGATGGGCAGTCCTGCATTTATTCCTCAGACCTCCCCCAAAAGAGAAAAACATGGAGGTCAGGTCACCAGCAAGACATCAGAATCCTAAGTGTTCATACCCCAACAACGTAGCGTAAACACACACACAGTAAGAACAGAGAGAAATGAGTGGAGAACCAGACAAATCCACAGTTACATTTGGAGACTTGAGCGCTCCTCTTTCAGTAATAACTAGAATAAGCAGACAGAGAACAAGTAGGGATGTAGAAGACTTGAGCTGTAAACATACTGCCCCACAGCAGGTGAATGCACACCCACATAGGTCACATCCTGGTCTTTAAAAATCCATTACAAAATTGAAATGAATTGAAATCAGACAAAGTACGTTCTATGACTGTAACCAGTACAGTAAGGGAAGAAAAAGAAATAGAAGGCAGATTAGAAGGGGAGAAAGAAAACCTTCCTCTAATCTCAGACAATGTGATTATCTATGAAAAAAAATGTCAAAGAACCTACCAAAATGCTATTATAACTAATAAATTGCAGGATACTAAGTCAGTATACACACATCAATTATATTTCTTCCAAAAAACAACTGGAAATTTAAAATTTTTAATTATCATATGCAATAGTACCAAAAAGATGTAAATGTTTTTTATATGAATTTATCTACAGAATATGTGCAAGATCTTTATGCTGAGACATTGATGAAAACAGTCAACAGAGTTAGAGGTACACACTACCTAATTTCAAGAATTACTGTAGGGCTACTGTAATCAAGACAGTGTGGTTCTAGGGAAATGATAAACATAGAGATCAACTGGACAGAATAAAAAGTCCAGAAACAGACCCACATATATATGGGCAATGGATTTTTAAATAAAGGTGCCAGAGCAATTCAATAGGAAAAGAATATTTTCCAACAAGTAGTTCTAGAAAAACTGAAAGTCCATATGTCAAAAGAAAAACAAACAATAAAACCTAGACACATACCTCATACCTTTAAAAAAATTAATTTGGAGTGGGTCATAGATCTAAATGTAAACCTTCTAGGAGAAAACAAGAAAATCTGAATAACCTTGGATTCAGTATGTTCAGTAAAAGAAAATGTTGATAAATTAGACTTTATCAAAATTAAAACTTTGGTCTGCAGAAACACTGTTAAGAGAATAATAAAATAGCCATAGACTGGAAGAAAAATATTTGTAAGTGATGTATTTCATAAAGTACTTATCTCCAGAATTATAAAGATATAAAGTCCTCTCAAAGCTCAATAATCAGAAAACAATTTTTTAAGTGAGTAAAAAGTTTGAACAGACATTTCACCAAATATTTGAATAATAAACACGTGAAAAAAACGTTCAGCATTAGGTATTAGGGAAATGCAATTTTAAAAGTATACATCAATTAGAATTGGTCTAATTAAAAAAAAAACAACCTAACAATCCCAAGTGCTGGTGAGGATGCAGAGTGACTGGAAGTCTCATTCTTGCTGGGGGCCCACATGGTAGAGCTGTTGTGAAAGCAGTTGGCAATTTCTTATAAAGTTAAATTTGCACATACTGTTTGAGCTAGTTATACCACTATTAGATAATTATACCATTGAAATAAAAGCCTTAAGTCCACACAAAAACCTGTACATAAGGGTTTATAGTGGCTTTATTCTAATTCCCCCAAACTGGAAAAAACCCAGTGTCCTTCAGCATGTAGTTGGATAAACAAATTGTGTTATACCTCGTTTTATTGTGCTTCACTTTTTTGTGCTTCACAGATGTTGTGTTTTCTTAACAAATGAAGGTTTGTGGCAACCCTGCGTCAAGCAAGTCTGTCGGTGCCATTTTTCCAACAGCATTTGCTCAGTTCGTACCTCTGTGTCAGGTTTTGGTAGTTCTTGCAGTATTTCAAACTTTTTCATTATTATTATATTTGTTATGGGTGATCTGTGAGCGGTGATCTTTGATGTTACTATTGTAATTTTGGGAGGCACCACGAGCTGCGCCCATGTAAGATGACAAACTTAATCAGTAAATATTGTGTGTGTTCTGACTGCTCCGCTGACCGGCCGTTCCCTCATCTCTCTTCCTCTCCTCTGGCCTCCCTCTTCCCTGAAACACAACAATATTGAAATTAGGCCAGTTAATAACCCCATAATGGCCTCCAAGTGTTCAAGTAAAAGGAATAGTCAAACGTACCTCACTTTAAATCTAAAGATTAAGTTTAGTGATGAAGGCAAGTCAAAAACCAAGACAGGCTGAAAGCTAGACCTCTTGCACCGAACAGTTAGCCAAGTTGTGAATGCAAAGGAAAAGTTGTCGAAGGAAATTAAAAGTGTTACTGCAGTTACTGCAGAACACATGAATGATAAGAAAGTGAAACAACCTTATTGCTGATAGGGTGAAAGCTTTAGTCTCTGGATAGAAGATCAAACCAGCCACAACATTCCCTTAAGCCAAAGCCTAATCCAGAGCAAGGCCCTAACTCTCTTTAATTCTGTGAAGGCTGAGAGAAGTGAGGAAACTGCAGAAGAAAAGTTTGAAGTTAGCAGAGGTTGGTTCATGAGGAAAGAACCAAGGAAAGAAGCCGTCCCCATAACACGGAAGTGCAAGGTGAAGCAGCAAGTGCTGATGTAGAAGCTGCAGCAGGTTATCCAGAAGGTCTAGTTAAGATAATGAATGAAAGTGGCTGCACTAAACAACAGGTTTTCAATGTAGGCGAAGCAGCCTTACATTGGAAGAAGATGCCATCTAGGACTTTCATAGCTAGGGAAGAGAAGTCAATGCCTGGCTTCCAAACTTCAAAGGACAGGCTGATTCTTGTTACGGGCTGATGCAGCTGGTGACTTTAAGTTGAAGACAGTGCTCATTTACCATTCCAAAAATCCTAGGGCCCTTGAGAATTATGCTAACTCTACTCTGCCTGTCCTCTGTAAATGGAACAACAAAGCGTAGATGACAGAACATCTGTTTACAGCATGGTTTACTGAATATTTTAAGCCCACAGTTGAGACCTACTGCTCAGGAAAAAAAAAAAAGATACCTTTCAAATTATTACTGCTCATTGACAATGCACTTGACCACTCAAGAGTTCCAGTGGAGATATATAAAATTTATGTTGTTTTCCTGCCTGCTAACCTAACATCTACTCTGCAGCCCATGGACAAGGAATAATTTCAACTTCCAAGTCTTATTTAAGAAATACATTTTGTAAGGCTATAGCTGCATGGGATCTGGGAAAAGTCAATTGAAAACCTTCTGAAAAGAATTCACCATTCTAGATGCTGTTAAGAACATTTATGATTCATGGGAAGAGGTAAAATATTAACATTAACAGGAGCTTGGAAGATGTTGATTCCAGCCCTCATGGATGACTGAGGGGTTCAGGACTTCAGTGGAGGAAGTAATTGCAGATAGGGTGGGTATAGCAAGAGAACTAGAATTAGAAGTGGGGCCCAGAGGTGTGATTGAATTGCTACAATCATGATAAAACTTGAATGGATGAGGAATTGTTTCTTGTGAATCAGCAGAGAAAGTGGTTTTTTGAGATGAAATATAATCCTGGTGAAGATTGTTGAAATGACAACAAAGGATTTAGAATATTCTATAATCTTAGTTGATAATGCAGCAGCAGGGTTGGAGAAGACTGACTCCAGTTTAGAGAGAAGCTCTCCTGTGGGTAAAATGCTCACACAGCATTGTATCCTACAGAGAAATCATTTGCAAGAGGAAGAGTCAGTTGACATGGCAGATTTCATTGTCTTATTTTTAGAAACTGCCACAGCCACCCCAGCGTTCAGCAACCACCACCTTGATCAGTCATCAGCCGCCAACATCGAGGCAAGACCCTCCCCCAGCAAAAAGATTAAGACTTGCTGAAAGCTGATGATGGTTAGTGGTTTTTTTTGCAATGAAGTATTTTTAAATTAAGACATGTGCATTGTTTTTTTTAGGCATATAGCTATTACACACTTAATAGCACTGGGAAACCAAACAATTTGTAGCTCACTTTATTGTGATACTCGCTTTATTGCAGTGGTCTGGAACTGAACCCACAGCATCTCTGAGGCTGCCTACAGGCATGCAATGGAATATTACTCAGCAATAAAAAAGGAACAAACTACTGGTATACCCAACAGCAGGCATCATGCTAGGTGAAAGAAGCCATATGGTATGATTCCTTTTATGTGACATTCTGGAAAAGACAAATCTATACGTACAGAAAACAGTGATTGCTGGGAATGGAGGAGGTGTTAGTTACAAAGGGATGGGAGGTCATTTGGGTGATGGAAATGTTCAATCTGATTGTGGAGGTGGTATCATGACTGAATTTGTCAAATTTTGCAGAACTATACACTAAAGGGGGAATATTTTACTGTATGAAAATTATACCTTTTTTAATGGAAAAAAAGAGAATAGGTAAGTGGTAGCATAAAGAGCCAGTTACTCATCTTTCATAGCAGGAATTCAATAGGTTAAGTTAATAAATAAAGAACCCAAAATATCAGCACGTAATTTAGAATTATATAGGCAACAATCTAAATATATGGCCCAAAGTGGAAGTGATGAAAAGTAATTGCATCTTGGGAACAGACCAAGCAGGGAAGAAATGTGGTGTGGAAGCTTTTGATATTAGTAATTAGCTGCACTGTATACTAAAAAACTTATTTTTCACTTCCACAGGCTTAAAGGTTGAATGGGACAGTCTCATGTTATGTATGAAGTATAAATTAAGTGGTGTGTGCCTAATGGGTAGGTGGTAATAGCAGTAGTAAGAGCTGATGTGAGGTCTTTGGATGTGAGGGTTTTAACCTTTATCGCTCTGTCCTCCCACTACCTACCGTAGTGTCCTGTCCATGTTAAGGGCTGTGAAAGATCTGAGATTTTGTCCTCCTTGCTACCTGAGAACTTAGCTGCCACAATTTCACAGATGATGGCAGAAGACCTGAAGGTTGTAGCCGTAGCAGTATATCAGCGTTTTCTTGTGTCAGCTCCCAGAGCCCCAGTTCCCACAGAGCAGTGTGAGGAAGGCCAGGTACTGTGGCCTGTGCAGTGGGTTCTTTCGGAGGAGAGAAACTCCAAGTGTGGGGTTCTGGATCTTTCCTCTTGGACAGTGCACATGCCTACAGTTCCGTTCAGTGGAAGGTTCTGTATGTAAGGCTGTTGGTTACAGGAACATCCTTGAAACAGTGATCTGGAGCAAAGGCCATTGTTTTCTGTGCTTGTAAAATGTTCAGAGATTTGAGACCCTGGAAAATCCTCTCTTAACTGTCCAAGCTGGTGACCAAATGAATAAATAAGTATGTCTACAAGCTGTATTGGCCAGTTTTTTTTTATTGGCACCTTCCCTTTTTCCTCCTTAAAATACTGGTATGCATTTTAAGCTCAATTTCTTTTAAGAATTTCCAGTGAGGTAATAATCCTTGCAGTGCTTTGCTAGTTTGTTCAGTTAACCATATCTGTCAGTAGTTCCTGCCTAATTTAGGTGTCTTGAGTTTTGGTCTTTACTTTTCATTTTGCTTTCACCCTTTGCATAAAAATTGCAATTTTATGATGAAATACTAATATTTTAAGATACAGACATTTTAAGAATCTGCATTCAGAATATTGAATAAAATCTCTAAATGATCTTAAATACGTTTATTTCTCTGAAGAGGTTGTTTTTTTGTTGTTGTGAAAAGACACACTTGAAATTTTCAGATTGCAGTTTTTTCACTGGCGCCTGGAACAGTGTGCTATATCCTTTCTTACTAGTAAAATTGTCTTCTTACTGTGCTGAGTAACATATGACATATCTTTAATTCTCATACAGTTTAATAAAGAACAGTAATTGCTGCCCACAGAGTACCTTTAAAGGTGATAGTTCTTTGTACTATGTGTCATAGTAGAGCTAACACCTTTTGTTGTAATCTGTGAATGCTTTTACTCCTCAGTAGCTTTTCTCTCTTATTAGGTAGAAGTGAGCGGTGTGCTTGGTCTGTCACTGGACACAGGACTTCCTTTCTGGTTTTATATTCTGGTCTGCTCTGCACGATTGTGCCAAGGGCTGGGATGGGGGCTTTACACAGTGGACTGGGTTTCCCTTGGCTCTCGCCACCCTGTCATCCTGTGATGAGGGGTTCAGACCTCAAAGCAACACTGGAGAAGGTGGGACCCATGCGCCCCGTGGCCCTGATGCTACAGAGCTCTGTTCCTCTGCAGCACTTTCCATTCTTATTTTTCTTTTTACTGTTAATTCAGTTGAAATTCTTTTTGGTTTCTTTCAGGGAAAACCTTTACTGTGAGGTGAATAATGATCTGGGGGTACCTACATTTAGGAATATGTTTAATACATTATTTAAACACTGGCAAATAATATGAAATAAAGATAAGAATAGCTCAGAGTATAAATTACAGTTGGTAACAGAGTTTCAAAAATCCCCGTTACTTTTTTTTTATTTAAGTAAAATTCACATGATATGAAATTAACCATTTAAAAGCATACAATTCAGTACACTTAGTACATTCACAGTGTTGTGCAACCACCACCAGCCAGCTCGTGACCCCAGTGAAACCCGGTCCCTGGGAAGTAGCCCACCCAGCCCTGGCAGCCTGCTGTCTCTATGATCTGTCCATGCTGGGGATTGCATGTAAATGGAGTCATACAACAGGTGACCTTTTGTGTCTGGCTTCTTTTACTGAGCGTGTTTTCGAGGTTCCTCCTTGTTGTAGGATCTATCAGTACCTCATCCCTCTTTGTGGCTGAATAGTATTCCATTGTGTGTTTATCCATTCACCCCTTGATGGACAGTAAGTTGTTTCCCCCTTTCAGCTGTATGGTCTGAGAGCACCACTGTGAACATTTCACATACAAGTATCTGTCTGAGTGCCTACTTTCAGTTCTTTTGTGTATACACCTAAAAGTAGAATTGCTGGGTCATAACGTAATTCTGTGTTTAACTAATTGAGGAATTGCCAGGCTATTTTCCACTGAGGTGATACAATTTTACATTCCCACCAGCTGTGTTGTGAGGGTTTTATATGTTCTCTGCTTCCTTGCCAACGTTTGTAATCCCACCCCCCTTTTGTTTCAGTTATAACCACCTGTGTTAGTTTTCTTGGACCACTGTAACAAAGTGCCACAAAATGAGTGGCTTAAAAAAAATTATTGTCTATAGTTTTGGAGGCTAGAAATCTGAACTCAAGGTGTTGGCGGGTTTTGCTCCTTCTGAGGCTGTGAGGGAGGATCTGTTCCAGGCCTCTCCTGGTTCCTGGCGGTTTGCTGGCATCTTTCGCTTTGTACATGCATCACCCTAATCTCTGCCTTCATTTTAACGTGGCGTTCTCCCTGTGTCTTTACATTGTCTTCCCTCTGCGCGTCCTCTTTCCTCTTTGTAAGGACACCAGTCGTATTGGATTTGGGCCGACCCTGATGACCTCATTTTAGTTTCATTACCTCTGTAAAGACCCTGCCTTCAAATAGGGTCCCGTTCTGAGGCAGGAGGGATTGGGACTTTAACATGCCCTTTTTGAAGGAACACAATTCAGCCCATAACACCATCCTGATAGGTGTGAAGTGGTACCTCACTGTGGTTTTTACTTACATTTCTCCGATGACTAATGCTGTCATGTGCTTGTTGGCTGTTTGTATGTCTTCTTTGGAGAAATGTCTGTTCACATCTTTTGCCCATTTTGAATTGTGTTGTCTTTTCGTTATTGAGTTTAAGAGTTCCTTATATTTTTTGGATACTAGATATCTGATTTCTGTCTTAGTCCATTTTGGCTGCTATAACAAGTTACCATAGGCTGGATAGCTTCTAACAACAGATGTATTCTCATGGTTCTGGAAGCTGGGAAGTCCAAGATCAAGGTGCTGGCAGATTCAGTGCCCACTGAGGCCCCATCTCATGGTTCATGGATGGTCATCTTCTCACTGTGTCCTCATGAGGCAGAAGGGGACGAGAGCTCTCTGGGGTCTCTCTTATAGAGCACTGATCACTTACCAAAGGCCCTACCTCTTTGTACCATCACATTGGGGGTTAGGATTTTAACATACATATTTTGGAGGGGATATAAACATTCAGTCTATAACAGTTTGCAAATTTTCTCTCCCATTCTGTAGGTTGTCTTAACACTTCTTTGACAGTTTCTTTTGATGGACAAGAGCTTTTAATTTTGATGAAATCCAGTATGTTTTGTTCTTGTTGGTTGTTACTTGTAGTTTTGATGTCATATTTAAAAGCCCATTGCTAAATTCAAGGTTATGAAAATGGACACCTATATTTTATTGTAGGAGTCTTATAGTTTGAACTCTTATATTTAGGTCATCAATCCATTTTGAGTCAATTTCTATATATGATGTGATGATATACAAGGATCCATCTTCATTCTTTTTCATGTGGATGGCCTGTTGTCTCAGCACCATTTACTGAAAAGACCATTTTTCCCATCATAATGGTCTTACACCCTTGTCAAAACTTCACTGGACCTAGTTATATGGGTTTATTTCTGGACTCTCGATTCTATAGTGTTGGTCAGTATGTCTCTCTTCTTGCCATATAACACTTTTTTGGTTGCTTTAGTATTGTAGTAGGTTTCGAAATCAGGAAGTTTGAATTCTCCAACTTCACGTTCCTCTTTTTCAATATTGTTTTGGCTATTTGGAGTCCCTCGCAATTCCATATGAATTTGAGGATTGGCTTTTCCATTTCTGTAGAAAAGGCCATTGGAACTTTCATAGGGATTGCGTTGAATCTGTAGATTGCTTTGGGTAGTATTGATATCCTTTCAATATTATCTTTCAGTCTGTGAACAGGGGACTTCTTTATGTTTGTTTAGGCCTTTAATTCCTTTCAGCAATGTTTTGCAGTTTTCAGCATATGTGTCTTTCACTTCCTGGGCCAAATTTATAGGCATTTTATTCTTTTGAATGCTGTTGTAAATGGAACTTTTTCTTAGTGTCCTTTTCTGATTGTTCACTACTAGTGTTAGAACTACAACTGATTTCTTTGGGTTGTTCTTGTATCTGGCAACTTTGCTGAGTTCATTTATTAGTTCTAATTGGTTTTTTTTAATGGATTCTGTAAGATTTTTTCTGCATATAAGACCGTGTCATCTGTGAATAGGTATAGTTTTGCCTTTTCGTTTTCATTTGGATGCCTTTTTATTTCTTGCCTAATTGCTCTGATTAGGACTTCCAGTGCATTGTTGAATAGCAGTGGTGAAAGCAGGCATCCTTGTCTTGTTCTTCATTTCAGGGGGAAGACTTCTGTCTTTCACCAAGGATATGTTAGCCATAGGTTTTTCATAAATGCCCTTCATCATGTTAAGGAAGTTTCCTTCTATTCTCTGTGTGTGTTTAACCATGAAAATGTGTTGGATATTTTCAGATACTTTTTCAGCATCTGAAATGATCATATGGTTTTTGTCCTTCCTTCTATTAATGTCATATATACATTGATTGATATTCATATGTTGAACCACCCTTGCTTCACTGGGATAAATCCCACTTAGTCATGGTTTATAATACTTTCAGTGTGCTGCTGGATTTGGTTTGCTAGTATTTTGTTGAGAATTTTTGCATCCTGTATTCATAAGGGATATTGGTCTATAATTTTCTTGTGATGTCTTTCTTTGCCTTTACTATCAGGGTAATGCTGGCCTCATAGAATGAGTTAGGAAGTGCTCACTCCTTTTTTGGAAGGGTTTGAGAAACACTGGTATTCTTCTCTAAATGTTTGGCTGCCATCTAGTCCTGGGCTTTTCTTTGTTGGGAAGTTTTTAAATACTCAGTCTCTTTGCCGATTACAGGTTTGTTCAGATCTTCTGTCTTCTTAGGTCAGTTTTGGTAATTTGTGTATGTCTAGGAATTTGTCCAGTTCATCTAGGCTGTCTAATTTGTTGTTGTGAAGTTGTTCATAGTTTTCCCTTATCCCTTTCATTTCAGTTAAGTCGTTAGTAATGTCCCCACTTTTCTGATTTTAGTTATTGTGTCTTGTGTCTTTTTTTCTTTGTCAGTCTTTGTCAATTTTTTTTTTTTTGCGGGGGGCGGGGTATGCAGGCCTCTCACTGTTGTGGCCTCTCCCGTTGCGGGGCACAGGCTCCGGACGCGCAGGCTCAGTGGCTATGGCTCACGGGCCTAGCCGCTCTGCGGCATGTGGGAATCTTCCCAGACCGGGGCACGAACCCGTGTCCCCTGCATCGGCAGGCGGACTCTCAACCACTGCGCCACCAGGGAAGTCTTTGTCAATTTTGTTGACCCTTTCAAAGTACCAAGTTTTGGGTTTGTTTTTTTTTAATTTTCTCTTGTATTTCTGTATTTCTCTTCTCTATTTTATCTCCACTTTAATCTTTATTTCCTTCTTTCTATTGGTTTTGTGTTTAGTTTGCTCTTTTTTTTTCTAGTATAAAGTTAGGTTATTGATTTGAGATTTTTCTTGTTTTTTAGTGTTTACAGCTAGAAATTTCCCCACGAGCACTGTTTTCTCTATATTCTATAAGTTTCAGTGTGTTGTATTTTTGTTTTCATGTGTCTCAAAGTATTTCCCAGTTTCCCTTTTCTTTAATTTTCTTTTTTCCTTGACCCATTGGTTGTTTATGAATGTGTTGTTTAATTTTTACATATTTTTGAATTTTCCAGTTTTCTTTCTGTAATTGATTTATTTCATCCCACTGTGGTCAGAGAAGATGTTTTCTATAATTTCAGTATTTTTAAATTTATTAAGACTTATTTTGTCACCTAACATATGATCTGTCCTGGAGAACGTTCCCTGTTCACTTGAGAAGAATGTGTATTTTGCTGTTTGGGATGGAATGTTCCATATTGTCTGTTATGTCTAGTTGGTTATAGTGTTGTTCAGGTTCTCTTTCCTTGTAGCTCGTCTGTCTAGTTGTTCTACCCATTTATGAAAGAGTTTCCAACTGTTGTTGTAGAGCTGTCTATTACTACCTTCAATTCTTTAGATTTTTCCTTCATGTATTCTGGGTCTCTTTTTCAGTGCCTATATGTTTGTAATTGTTTCATCTTCCTGTCAGATTTATCCTTATATCAGTATATAATGTTGTTTTGTCTCGTAACATTTTTTGACTTAAAATCTGTTTTGCTTGTTGTTAGTATGGCCCCAGCTCTCTTTTGGTTACTATTTTCATTGAATATCTTTTTCCATCCTTTCACTTTCAACCTATTTTTGTCTTTGGATCTAAAGTGAGTCTCTTGTAGAGAGCACATAGTTTGATTATGTAATTCCAGGCATTTTTCCATTCTCTGCAATTGGAGAGTTTAATCTATTTACAGTTAAAATAATTACTGATAAGAAAGGATTCACTTTTGTCATTTTGCTGTTTTCTGTGGGTCACATCCCTTTGTCCCTCAGTTCTTCTATTACTGCCTTCTTTTGCGATTGATATTTTTGCAGTGTACTGTTTGAATTCTCTTCATTTCCTTTTCTGTATATGTATTTTTATTTATTTTCTTACTGGTTACCCTGGGGTTTGTAGTTACCCTCTTAAACTTACGACAGTTAGTACCAGCTTAACCTCTGTAGTATACAAACCTCTGCTTCTGTTTAACTCTGTCCCTCCCCCTTTATGTTGTTGTTGTCACAAATTACATCTTTATACATTGTGTGCCTATTAACATTGATTTATAGTTATTGTTTTATGCATTTGCCTTTTAAATCATATTGGAAGAAAAAGAGGACTTACATATCAAAAATGCAGTAATACTGGCCTTTATATATGATGTAGTTACCTCTACCAGTGTCCTTTATTTTTGTGTGGTTTTCAAGAACTGTCTAGTGACCTTACATTTCTGCCTGAAGGACTCCCTCTAATATCTCCTGTAGGGCAGGTCTACTAGCAACAGACTCCCTCAGCTTTTGTTTATCTGGGAATGTATTAATTTCTCCATTTTTAAAGGGCATATGAATCTTGGTTGACAGCTTTATTCTTGGAGCAAAATATGTTATCATGCTGCCTTCTGTTCTCCTTGGGTTCTGCTGAGAAGGCCGCTGATACTCTTGCTGTTTCTGGTAAGTGAAGAGTGGTTTGTCTTGCTCCTATCCATGTTTTCTTTTGTCTCTTTCAGTGGTTTCTTTATAATGTGTTTCTGTGTGTTTTGTCCTCTTAGGAGTTTGTTGAGCTGTTTGGATGTGTAGTTGTACGTCTTGTATTGAGTCAGGGAGATTTTCAGCCGTTTTCCTTCAACTGTTCTTTATACCCTTCTGTCCCCTCCTTCTGGGTGTCCCGTGTGCATTTGTTGGTGCACCTGCTGGTGTCTCACGTGTCTCTTTGGCTGTGTGCATGTTTCTTCATCCTTTATTCTACTCTTCAGACTGGATGATCTCAACCAATCTACTTCCAAGTTTGCTGATTCTTTTTTCCGCCTGCTGAAATTGGCTACTTTTTCATTTTAGCTATAATTTTCAGCTCCAGAGTTTCTCTCTGGTTCCTTTTTATAGTTTTATTCTCTTTATTGTGATTTTCTCTCTGTTAAGACATCATTCTTCTTTCCTTTAGCTTTTTGTCTATGGTTTCTTTTAGCTCTTTGAGGGTATTTAAGACAACTGATTTAAAGTCTTTGATGAGTCTAATGTCTGTGCTTCCTTGGGACCAGTTTGTATTCATTTCTCCTGTGAATGGACCCTACTTTCTTGTTTCTTTCCAAGCTTTGTAATAATTTCTAGAAAACTGGACATTTCAAATATTCCAAGTTGCTAACTCTGGAAGTCTGACTCTTTGTGTGTGCCTGGTCTGGGCTGTCCACTAGCAGCCACTAGCTACATGCAGTGACGGTTTAGCACTTGAAATGTGGATGGTCCTCACTGAGATGTGCTGAAGGCAGTGGTGTATTGGTAAACCAGCTCTGGGGGAAAGAAGCCTTGACTTATGTCATTTGCTGATTTCTGTTGTGTAAATACTCCTACTGGACTGATGTGAAACTACCAAAGTGATGTTTCAAACCCTAACTTGGGAAGAGTTGTGCACAGTCCATTCTCACAAGCCAGTGGGGTCAGCTCCAGCACACCGCCTGCCGTGAGTAGAAAATATATGCCAGGTTGCAAAGAATTACCATGAAAAAGCATTGTAAAATATCTTAGTATGATATTTTTATATTGATTACATGTTGAAATGACAGTAAACAATATTTATTTAAACAAGATGTATTATTAAAATTAATTTCGTGTTTCTTTTTACCTTTTTAATTGTAGCTATAGAAAATTTTAAATTACAGATGTTACTCGTATTTCCATTGCAGAGTATTGCTCTAAATAGTTGAGACTATTGAGTATTAGAGTGATTAGGTTCTATTTCCATATCATATTTGCTTCTAGCATACAGTTGTGTTTGACCTATTACAGCCAATATTTACATGTTGACCCATAAATGAGTAAAAATAAGGCTACTCATTTTTCAGGTTTTTTATTAAATGATTCATTATTTACAAGTATATTTCTGTATGAATATTGTTTAAACTGTCTTTTTATTTTTCATTTTAGTGTTTTTTTTTAAGAGAGGAAGAGAAAGTATTTTAGTTATTTACTCAGCATAACCATTAATGATTATTTTAACAGCAAATCTAATTGGTGCTTCCCGAAAAATTAATAGTGATATTAAAACCTTGAAATATGTAAAAATGTATGGTCTTTATGCTTTTTGAGAGGTTGGTTAACCTCTCTTTTTCACAGTCCAAACATTCTCAAAAAGTTAGTGACCATGTTCAATCTAAAACTGGTAAATGCCTTTTAATGAAGAAATCTTTCAAAATGGACAGTTTAAAAGACTTAAAAGTAACACTATGTCAAGAAAATTTTATGGCAAAGATAAATCTCAACGACTCCTTACTCAGTGTTCATATAAATCTAAACTACCTAAAGCTCCTGTGATTTTCTTAGGTGAGGGGTATGAAGAGTACTTATCAGTAGATGATGGTATCCATCTGTCCATTACTTTATGAACAGCAACTGCTCTCAAGAGCAGCTTTTCTGTCTTTCATCTCCATGAGCATCTCTTCTCATTTATGAGAATTGCTGCACTTAGCTTTGCTTTTCTTGGTGATGTAGTTGAAAATGTGTACATTGTTCTTGGTAAATCTTAGAACAGCATTAAGGAAAAGATGGGAAGTTGAGCTTTAGAATTGGTGTCAGGAGGATATGGTTCCATTTTTGGCTTTATCATAAAAATCCCTGAATATCTAACTTGATTTCTGTGTATATCTTTCCTTTTCATTAGGCTGAAGATAAATGGTCATTTGAAGATTATTTAATATTGTTAAGGTGATTCAAAGAAGAATCACTTTGAAAGTCAAATAACACTCCATTTGTTAGCCAAAGCCATGAAAGTTTACTTTCATTAAAATTGCATTAAAATGGAAAACATAGTCTTTATTAAAAGAAAATTCAGTACTCTATTTATAGTTATGTATCTTTCTATAATTATTTTATTATTTATTCATTTATTCATAAAAAATTGCTGGTATCTGTAGAGGAATTTCATTCAGTAGCATATGGTAACTGTCATTTATAATACTTATAATAAAATCTACCTGCCTATCTATGGACAAAAAACTATTCTCCCTACAAAAAACTATTCTCCCTAGCTTAGTTCTGTTTCATGATCAGTTTTATAGACTATTCTCTCAGAGGACCCTCCCCACCTTTTTTTTTTTTTAGAAAAGCAAACTTTAAGTATCCAGAAAGTTGAGTAATTTATCTTTTTTCATAAAGCAAGTGTTTCAGATTCTCAGTCTGCTTACCGTTAAGCCATTTCAGGGGACTTTCCTGGTGATCCAGTGGTTAAGACTCTGTGCTTCCAGTACGGGGGCGCGGGTACAATCCCTGGTCAGGGAACTAAGATCCCACATGCCATGCAGTGCAGCCAAAAAAAAAAAGCCATTTCAGACTTTTTGGTAGTGTTGACCATCAATTTACAATGTAGTTTTTGTAAGACGAAGTTTCTGTTTCTGAATATATATATATATATATACAGACACACACCTATATTTATATGTAAACATGTATAGTTATTTATTTCTCAATCTTCCAGTCCTTGAAAAAACCTCATTTGAGTGACAGATGTTTAGTTTCTTTCTTCTAGTTTAGTTTCTGTTTTCAAGCAAATAGGCTACATCTCCTTTTATAGGTAAGATCTTTGAAAATAACTATTAAGTCAAGGATAAATGTTTTTCATCATTTCCATAAAGATCATAGGACATAGTGATTCTGAAGTGGCAAGCTTTTATATTAAGCAAAAAAATAGGCTACCCGCCGCACAGTTGTGATTAGTGAGTAAACTGTGGGGTTGCGGTCTGGCTGCACTTCTGTCTGCCCCTCCCAGCAGACTTGACAGGATTCTCACTTGCCTTCCCCTTCCTCCGTCCTCTCCTCAGCATTCTCTTTCTCTCCCTCCCCTATTCCAAGTTCACTTAGTTGTTTATGTTCCCCTAAAGCTTAAATCCTTTAACCCAAATGTTGGAGGTATTTTTAATGATTCAAAACCTTTATTCAAATATAGTAAGTTAAAAGACAGTGGGACATTTTCAATATTAGGGTATCTATATTGTGGATAAAAATAAGGGAGTAATGTAATATGATTATTAAACTTGAGTGTTATATACCTTTCAGAAAGCCTCTTTTCTACTTAGAATTCAGCTGACTTGCAGGACATTTCAGGATTTATGAGGTGTGGCACACTTTTCTAACTGGGGAGGATCACAGTTTTGATGAGATTTTCCCAGGCATCTCAAAGGCCTAAAAAATTGCTATAAGCATTCTTTTTCGCATGTGTTTTCATATATATGTGAAAAACAGATTTAGAGAGCTGGTAATTAAGTAAAATAACCAGAACAATATCTGATACAGACAGAGCAGGTGTATAAGATGTTGTTATAGACCTTATTCTTCCTCACCTGATTCCCATCCCTCTCCCTGCAAAAGCAAACAAACAAGGAAAACACAACTTGCACTTTGTCGGGGTCTGGTTCGCTGTGGTGGGGTTTGCATGCAGGACGTTTGCTGGGAAGTGCTCTCAGGGTCAGCACCTGTCAGGGAAGGAGCAGGCAGGACGGAGCAGAAGGGGACGTGGTCTGTAGGTGGCCCCACAGGGAGCTGTGACTGGTCCTTGATAGGAGCGTGCTGCGTCGTCGACTGGTCATTGGGTCTGGGGAAGATGGCTTTCCCCAGCCGACGGGACTGCTGCCAGCTCTCAGTCGTCAGCACTCTCTGAGCTTGGAGACAGTGTGCCCAGGTCCTGGCCCTGGTCCTGAGGAGTCGGCCGTGTCCTTGGTACTCTGCCTCTGGGGAGAGCGAGTGCAGCACCAGATGCTCAAGCCGGAAGTCAGGACAACATCCACGACCACTCCCAGGGCTCTTGAGTCTGTCCCTTCTGCTCTACTCTCTTCCCATTGTCCACAGCCCCTCTTCCCTCCGAAAGTCCTTCACACTGATGCCAGGTCATATTTCTAATATACTTTACATTCTTCCCGTCCCCAAGCATCTTGCTTGGAGTTTCTGTGCCTCCTTTGCATGTCGTCTCCGTGTCTGGGTTGCCCTAACCCTTTCTTTATCTTCATCGTTGTGATTCATTATTACCACTTGGTTCCGTTCTCCCCTGAAACTCATATTGAGCCCTTTCCCCTCCCCTTCTGGTAGCATCCTGTGTTCTCCTGTATCAGGTCAACACCTGTTTGGTACTGTTTGTTCCCTTGTCTGTCCTCCCTTCCAGACTGTCTTTGTAGCCTTATCCTCCTCGAGGACATAAATGGTATCTTTCATCTCTATAAACCCAATCCTGGAGTCCCTTCAAGGGGCTAAGTGAATGTGGGCTGTGTGGATGGAGTGAGAGAGTGACCAACTGACTCGGTCATAGTCTGAAAGCTCGTTTGAGAGGTGTGGGCAGGGGCTGTTGTGTACACAGACCAGGATGTTTTCCTGTTTGTATAAACTATACACAGCAATGACAGATTTCTACATTTGGATTCCAATTAATTTGATGGAGTGATGTCGCTCTCTTCTCCAAAGTGTCCTCCGATATGAGTGGAGAAACCTCTCAAGCCCTTTTAAAGCCTGTGGAAGAACTAAATTAAGTTAGTAATTTTTTTCCTGTGGTGCTACACTAATAAAAAAAAGAGAGAGAGAAATGGAAATCAACTGTCTAATTGCAAAGGCTCTGGTAAAAGTGCTCTAAGATGGATTCAAACAGAATGAGGTTTCTTTGGGGAGGAAAAACATTTATTTTATGGCTCAATAAACATTTCCCGAGCACCGTCCATGTTGCTGAGTTTTCCGTATGTTCAAGTCTGGAAACAAAAAGATTTAAGAAGCTGTGTTAGAGCTCTTAGTCGAGTGGCATTACAAGACATAATTAACTATAATGAAGTAGGAGAAGTGCTTTAAAAAATTATTCTAAATGCTAGTTGAAGAGCCAGAGGGGGAAGATCTGCTGAGGAGGGAGGAGTGACATTAGGGATTGCTTCACGTAGGAAGTGACATTTGCATTGGGTGTGAAGGTGGGGTAGGAGTTCCCCACTGGAGGGAAGTCAGGCTTATCAGGCCGAAGGGGGAGCATCCATTCAATGTCAGCAAATGTGATCGGGTGTGACTGTATTCCAGTTACCATTCAGGACCCTGGGAATATAGTGATGAACTAATAGCAAGGCCCCTCCTCCTCGGAGGTGATACTCCAGTGGAGGAGACAGGCAGTAAAGAAATTCAGTGTGGTGAGAGAAGGCTAGACAGGAGAAGGGCTAGAGTGAGACTCAGGGGAGGTGAGCACATTCAGATAAGGCGCCAGGGCATGTTCTGAGGAGCCCTAGTCTTGTGAGGTCTATGAAAACAGGTTCTGGAGACAGACTAGTTGAGAAACACCACCCTGGTAAGTCCTGCCCTGAAGAAACTTAGACAATTCTGGACTAAACCAAATCAAACAATGCATCAGACAAGAAAACCCTCTGCGTTATCACAGGAGTTTTGTGAGCTAAAATTCCAAACCATACACCCTGGGAGAAGCTGGACTGGAGTGTGAGGACCCAGGGGCCAGGTGGGCAGGAGGGTCCTGGGTGGGGGCGGAGGCGGGACTGTGGCCTGATGGTTCGTGGCCTTTTGAACCACGATGAGGAGTCTGGGAGCCAGCAATGCCAGGGTTAGATCTGGGTTTTAGGAAAGTTAGTTGCTATGGTGGCAGTTCAGAAGCTGTCTTGAATGAGGAAGGGATAAATCAAGAAGCTTTGCAATAAAAAGGGATTGATCAGGGCCTGAACAATGGAGAGGAAAAGATTAATTTTAAAGACCTTTGGAGGGAGAATCAATTTATTTGGATAGCTATGTTTATAGACAATGAAGAGTGACTCAGAAAAATTCTTGGCACATAATGTTTTAAACGAAGGAAAGCACATCTTCATGAGTGGGAAACTTGCCCCTGACCCCCCAGTAGGTGAAGGTCACAGCAGAGTTGTAAGTTTTGTGGGAGAGACAGGGGCCAAGTAATAAGATCAAAAGTGTTCCAGACTCTACATCACAACTGTGTTTTCTCTCACCTTCGAAATGAAGATTAGAAATGGAGCGGGAAAATATCAGCAAATATCTCCTCTTAAAAGGTTGATTTTTTAGGAAGAAACAAGCTTGTTATCACTTTTAAATAAAACAGAACGTGACCTTGAGTTAGAGACAGCTGAGCCGTGTGTCTGGTTGGTGAGGTCAGTGTCTCCTCCCTGCAGCCCAGTATGGGCAGGTGGCTGCATTCTGCCACCAGAGAACCATCTGGACCTCATGGCAGGTGCTGAAGCAAAGGTGGAGAGGACGTCTCAGTGGCTGAGAGTATGAGCATCAGAAGGGAGAAGGAAGGGTGGCTCTAAGTTATAAAATGTTATCTATATTTCTGTTTTCATATACGTATATATGTGTGTGTATAAGTATAAATATAACATTTCCCACCGGTACTTTGTATTGCATATGTTTGTCAATGGCTGTGATCTGTCACCAATCAAATGAGAAAACTGTCGCCTTATTTGCTCTTTGCCCCTCCCCTGCAAGGATATCCTGGTTATTAGCCACTTAATTTGGATTCAAAACCAAACAGTAATTTGCCTTGAGGATGAAATAGTCGATGAAGTGTAATTAATGATTTTACCAAACTTAGGAAATACAAATATGATGAACATTTTCTTGTAAAGATGACAAACTGCATTGTTAAAAAAAAACAAAAGAAAAACTAATATTCTTCTTGATGGACTTTAGTCAGCTGATAAGTAGTTTAAGATATAGAGAGAAAAAAGTTAAAGAATATGAGTTACCAAAATATAGTAGTTTAATACCACTATTCCTCTTAATTTTTCTTAGCCTTTTGACTACTGATGTATTAGAACAGTTGTTAAGCTTCACATTTTGTACTTTAGCCTGGAAATATCGGCATTAAAAACCAAACTCGAATTGCCATTTGAGCAATATTCTTAGACCTTCACTGGAATTTTTCTTTAAATAATAATCTTTTGTTTTCATCAAATAAGCCTTTATTTGATAAGATTCTTCAGATTGTCTAATTATATTTTTCTAAAGCCTAATTAGGAAACATCTAGCCTAGGAATCGGAATTGACACTTGATTTGCTTTCCTCCTTAAAGAACTGTTAGTTTGGTATTAATGCTGGTTCACGAGGAAACCGTGGTGTGCTGTGGCTCTTCCAGAAGGACCATGGGGGCTCCTGGAGGGGGTTTGTATCCTTGCTGGGTGAGCACAGCTGCAGGCTGCGGGCTGCCTGGTGACATCTACGGGCCATGCAGAGAGTGGCTCTGTCTCACTGACCACATTTCTTGGGCTTTCTACACTTTCCTCCCACCTGCTTCTTTCACCTTCCTATTTATCTTCTCTTATCTCCGTACATTCCTTCTTCTTGTAGAGTTTTCCACTCTGTGTATATGTGTTTGTCTCTCCAGTTCTTTTTCGAACCCTCCCTTTGGCCAGTCTTGCCTCTGAGCCCCCAACCTTGGGGAGCTGGCCCTTCAGGACCTCTGCTGGCAAGACAAACACTGTCCAAAAGCACTACTGCCTATTTCCTCATTCTGGTTTTTCTACAAAATGTTTTTTCTTAAAAAAATTTTAATGTCATGTTCAACATATGACTAACACAAAAAATATATGTAAACACGCACATTATGAACTAACTAGCTATGCACCCCTGCCCCCCAAGCAAAGCATATTTTAAAAAACATGGTTAGGTAGGTAAGTTCAACATTGATACGTCGTAAAATATTACCACATCCAGTATTTCTTCATTCTTGAGAAAACATAAAAGAAAAATTACAGCTTCAAAGAAAAGCATACCACTTCTGGTTGAACCTAACATCTCTTCAAGCTCACAGTCATCTGGCTGAGTCAGACATATCTGTCCACAGCCCAGGGAAACGGACTCTTCTGTTAAAACTTAGCACTTTAAAAAAAGGTCACTTGAATTATGACTACACAAAAAATTTAAATTCTGAATGAGACCAACTCTTCCTAAGACCCTGAATTTCAGGAAGGAAGGATGGCTTAGTGATCACAGCTGTCATGCGTTTCAGACGTTGCTGTAGACCCCTCCCTGGTCAGCCCGGCCAAGTTGGCAGTCAGTCTTCTCAGTGTCTCTGAGTTCTTCCAGGGCTGTTTAGACATATCGCAGAGAATTGAAGCTTTGACTCTAAGTTCCGTTACACAGCCCTCTGGACATCTGTCCTTCTTGGCTTTTGGTGTTTCATTGCCACATTTCGGTTTTTGCTCCTGTTTGACGAACTACATTTTAGTGTCTTGCTCACACCCGATTTCTCCTTTCCCTTCCTGTTGATTGTTAGCTTTGTCTTTCCTGCCCTGGAGTCACCCAACCATCAGCACATGGGACCAGCACCATCCTCAAAATAGATGTACCTGTGGGATATCTTAATACAGTGTTTGCCAGGGGTGTTTGTATCAGAAAATTTAAGAAGAGAAGGTGCAGGGGTGGTCTGCAGTTGTGCTGTGTGCAGACAGCAGAGCAGCAGACTCACCAGTGCAAAGGCTGAAGTCAGCAGGGGGTGGGTGCTGACTCCAGGGGGCTTGAGGCCTCACACTCTTACTCATCACGTTGCCTAGCGACTAGTAAGCGGTATTTGTGGTGTTTTGCATGTATTTTACATGCTAGTTCCTACTGATATGTGGGCATCTTACTGCATTTTATTTAGGAAGTCAGTTGGGGTAGGGAGAGGGTTCTTTACTCCAGAACATGGGGAGACAGGCCCTTGTGGAGTGTTATCACATAGAATAGCTGTTTTTCAAAAACAGCCCATGGCCACAAAGTGAAATGCTTCTATCTCTAATTGCACCCCTTCTCCCCACAACGACTGTCAGCACCTGGTCCAGGCCCCCCCGGTCTGTCCCCTAGACTCTTGCAATGAGCTCACTCTCCACGCCGCCCCCAGCACAGCAGGCAGAACATCCTGTGAAAATGTGAGTCGTCCGCTTCACTCCAGTGCTTAGAGCACTGCAGCAGCTCCCTGTTCCACTCAGGAAAACCAAACCTCATTCAGTGTCCAAGACCCTTCCTTGTCTTTTCCTGTATCTCTTTAATGTAGATCATAATGGGAAACTAAAGTATGTATTTTTATTTGTTGGATTTCTTTTTAGTAATATTTCTCATTTTCTATCTGTATTTTATTTATTTTTAAAATTTTATTTATTTTTGGCTGCATTGGGTCTTCATTGCTGCACGCCGGCTTTCTCTAGTTGAGGTGAGCGGGAGCTACTCTTTGTTGCGGTGCGTGGGCTTCTCATTGCGGTGGCTTCTCTTGTTGCAGAGCACGGGCTATAGGCGCGCGGGCTTCAGTAGTTGTGGCACATGGGCTCAGTAGTTGTGGCTCGCGGGCTCTAGAGTGTAGGCTCAGTATTTGTGGCACACAGGCTTAGTTGCTCCGCAGCATGTGGGATCTTCCCGGAACAGGGCTCAAACCCATGTCCCCTGCATTGGCAGGTGGATTCTTAACCACTGCGCCACCAGGGAAGTTCTATCTTAATTTAAAATATGTAAGTTTTTTAAGGAAAAACTCTCTTAAGGAAAACAAGATCATTCAGTTGCATATGATTTTTCAGTTTTTTAATTCTTTCTGCAGTTAAATGGCCCACACTAGACAGACACACTCCCCTATTTTAAGAGGGTATATTTTTTCATCTGAGAAATGAAGACAGTCCCTACTAGTAATACCCAGTCACCTCAGAGCAGTCTTTCTCTCATGTTTCTCCTATTGGCTCACTTACTGTCTCCCTGACCTGTTTGTTGCTATCTTTCTTCTTCCCTCTCTCTTCTCCTTGGGACTCAATTTATCTTCCTCTGCACAGCTTTCCTAGCCAGTGAAAAACACCCTGTTGCCTCATTTCCCCATTACACCTCTACATCTGTGCAGAAACTTTCATCCACTCAAATGTGCTGCAACATGATAGGTGAAGTTATTTAAGGATAGATAGGCAAATGATTTATTTATGAATTTGCAAGGCAACTTCAAATAAAAACTCTTCCTAGAAAGATGAAGAAAAATGTCAGAGGAAAAGTGAATGATTTTCCTTAAAGAAGAGCCTAGTCTCTGGAGTGGAGTAGGGGATGGGGTGGAGAGGGGATTGTTGTGTGATTAATCTAAATTTAATTTTTTGATGGAACCTAAAATTTCAAGGTACATCAGCTTTTCTCACATTCTGTGGCTTCTCTGTCAATTTCCCATAATAACTTTTGTATATGTGTATGTCACCCAACTAGGTATTTTTATTAGTAGGGTTCTTATAAGTATTTCTTTATAGCATGTTTCCCAAACATATATATTAGATTGTTATATATAATGTTACATATTTATTTTGCAAGGAAGATATCTAAATATACCATATATGTGTATATATATAAACAAGAAATGTATATACACAGAATAAGATGTTAGATTCATTGTTTTGTTTTTAAATAAAGGGAGTTTATTACATACCATACAGTTGGGATTTTTGTCTATTTCTGTGAATTCATTTTCTCTTCAGGTAATTTATGGCATCATTTAAACTTAAGTTTATGTTTGAAGACCTTGCTTCTCCAAAATTGTAATTCATAGATATTCATACCTTGGTATCACTGATGTTTGCCAATACTCAACTGCAAGTTTATCTCAGCACAGTTTGAATTATCTGTTTAAAAACATAGGCAAATATGAGCTCAGAATGTTAGAATTACTTTAAAAACTTTGTGACTTTCTTCATTTTAAAAGTTTATAGTCATTCATTTAAAACTGATTTATTTTTCACTTTTGCTCTAATAATTCAAGAAAAGTAGACAGTTCAAATAGGCAGACAGCAGAATCCTGGGTGCTGTGATTGGTTGGCATTTACACAGGTCTTTCACGTAGGATTTAATAAAATGTGACCTGAAATTTAGAAATGTAATCTACAAGACAGTCAGAGAAAAACAGTTCTTTTAAGCATACTCTTGTCAGTATAATGTGATGCCCATTCTGCACTGTAATTTTTTGTGTGTATCTGTTAAAAGATGTAAGCTATATTCAATAATGAGGATAGCAAGAATTTGAGACTTCACGTACATTTCTTTTTGTCATAGGAAGGTCAGCCTTTTGAAAAGGGATAGAAATTAACATTTCTCCAGAATTATTTTTTCCTTCATTTGAGGCTGTCTGTTAATTTAAGCATTTTACTGTGTTTTATGAACAGGCCAAATATATATTCTATTTATTTGTCAGGGGAGGTGATAAAGGTGATAAAACTTTACGAATTTCAACTGTTATTGCAGCCTACTGAGAAGGATGGGAGTTTGTGCTGTTCTGAAGAGATTACATGAAGTAGAATTGGATAGCAAATTGTATTTACAAAAGATAGGATGATGTTCCTAATAGGTGGTCAGAATAGACTATTTACTCTCACATTCTGCTGAGCTTTACTAGAAATAACTTCATTTCAGAAAAGGACAAATCTGATTGAAGGCAAAAGCATTCCCTCTCCACAGATACTCATCCAAAGGGTTTACATTAAATTTTTCTGATGGGCACACAGCTGTATTTTATGCTGTATCTGTACAAACTGGTAATGTGGAAAGTAAAAATCTAAATAGTATACTTATTGCTTCATGCAGCAACCATTTAGATTACTAGATTTATACCTACAGTTTTGGAAGAGATGTTGCAATATGATATTCTGACAATAACTGTCAAAGTCATAATACTAGGATCTGTTTTCATCTTGTTGTCAAGGTAAAGTTACTGAAATTCACATTTGGTAGGTCAGCAAGATCACTTACTATCTCTTGTCATCAGTGGTTTAATGCCAACCTAAACAGCTACTGTATGATGTCAACATTATCACAGTGTCCAGGCTGCAGGGGTACAGCATGCTACATGATTTAATGCATTTCCTATCTGGAATGAAGATTATGAAAAGGCTGGCAACCAGGAGCTACAGTGGTTTAGAAACTTAATTTCTAATTTTTCTTTCACTTTTTTCCCTTCATTTTAGATTTTGGATTTAGTAAAAGGGACACATTACCATGTAGCCTGTCAGAAGTTCTTCGAGATGACACATAATGTAAGTAAATTTTTAAACTTTATAACCTGATCCTTTGTCTTTTGTTACTCTGTGTTTCATTCAGGATTTTTTGCTGTAGCAGTAGAAACCACTCCAGCTGTTTTCAGTGGAAAGGGAATTATTACACAGTATGAGGTTGCTTATAGAAGGGCCAGGGAATTAAGCTTGGATGCTACAGAACCAGGAATATTGTAACTAAGAGAAGCTACATCCTGAGAAAATCTTACTATGGCTGCCACCCACCACCCCACTGCTAGGGATAAGACCAAGGGTTGGCAAACTTTCTGTGAAGGGCCAGGTCGTGAAAGTTTGAAGCTTTGTGGTCCACGTGTTCCCTGTCACAGCTGCTTCCATCTGCTGCTCTTGTGCAAAAGCAGCCCAGACGGTGTGTGAAGGCACAGGCATGCTTCTGTCCCAGTAGAACTTTATTTACAAGAGCAGATTCTGGGCCGGACTGGACCCACAGGCCTTAGGTAACCACTTCTCAGAGTAGGTCTGGAACACTGGCTTCAGCTGTCCAGAAGAACCAAAGGCTTTTGCCATCTTTCTTGTAGAAAACTGGATGCTTTTACTTGTGGTTGCCAACTCACGTTGCCCTAATCTAGTTCCCAAGTCTTGTGTTTATCTGCATGGCGACCTAGGTTATACAGTGGACCCCTAGCTGCAAGAGAGTCAGGGAAACGTGTTTGGTTGTTTTCTTGCCAGCCTCCTATACAAAAGGCCTGCTAGTAGGTCCTGAGAGATGTAAAGCATAGGTCACAAACTCAGAGTCCTGCAGGGGTCAGGCAGATAACCCAAAAAAGTGAAACTACCTGAGATAACACCACTGAAGAAGTCATGCTGTTAGAGACGTTCACATTGACAAGTTTTAAGGCCGTGTGCAGGCCAACAGCACATCTGCAGGTCGACTTAGCTCACAGACCCCCAGTTTGCAAGTACTGGTCCTGTTCATGGCTTCCTAACCTAGGAAAGACAGCCAAGAATGCACCAGAGGTCCATGCACCTCTTGAAACATTTTTTTCTCTAAGTACATATGTGCGTTTTTGGAGTCAAGCATTTATCAGGTTTCAAAGGGATTCGTGACCTTCCCAAAAAAGATGCTGCATGTATTGAATTCATCATCAGCTACCACGATGTGCTGAGTTTTTTTTTTTTTTTTTGGCCTCGCCGCACAGCACGTGGGGTCTTAGTTCCCTGACCAGGGATTGAAGCCGTGCCCCCTGCATTGGAAGCGCGGAATCTTAACCACTGGACTGCCAGGGAAGTCCCCACAATATGCTAAGTTTTACAATCACTTTTACGTTTTCTGGTTTTCATGAAATAACTTTTCTTTCGTGGTTATATAATTGCAGAATTTCTTACATATTTCATAGCAAAAATATAACATCACTGATAATAATGAAAATAATAATGGTAATATCAGCCAACACCTACAGAACCCTTCACATGTGCCAGGCCTAGCAGTTAGTGCTCTGGACACACTGGCTCCTTTGGTCCACACTGCAGACCACAGCTGGGCATGATTTGCATCCCCATCATGACAAAGCTTAGAGAGGCTGAGAGCCTAAGGTCCTAAGGAGTGGAGTCTAAATTTGAACCAGGCTGTCGAGGACCTCGTCTAGAGCTCATGATCTAACCCTGACTGCTGTTCTGTAAAACCTGGGACTGTATTTGTAATAACAGCTGTGGAGGCCATTAGTATTTTCCTGTCTGTCTAGATTCATGATGCAGCCTTCATAGTTTATGGTGAAAAACAAATAGGCCTAGTGACTCTGCATGATGCCCTAGGGACCACAGCTGGCTAGTGGGAGGTCTGGAGCCAGAACCCTGGTCTGGTCTGGCCCCTGGGTCCAGTCCTCTTACTATTACACCTAACTGTTGAAAACTGAGTTTGTGACATCACTAAAAAGTAAGAAGTGCTTTTTTATTTCTCCAATATGCTTTTGTAGCATCTCTCCTATTGATTATTCCTGCAAGAGTATTACTACTATAGCCAGTTTTTAAAACTTGCCTTAGATTAATGAAGATATTAAAAAGACATATGTCTAAATCCTCCCACATATAGAAGTAGTCTACTTTAAGCCACATATAAATCAAGGGAATAAAAAGGCTGTTTGCATCCACTAGATGTCTCACTATAGATTTTTTTGTTGTGAATATGTCTCTTTGCTTATTATTTTTTCTAATTTAAATTAAAAATAGAATCTATTTTTATTTCATGTTGCTGCCATTCTCCTCCCCCCACCCCAAAAAAAACTCCTATGTTTATTTTCTTGAGGCCTCTGTGATTAAACTCACTTTAATGAAAGTTTTGAAAATGAACCAGTTAACTGATAACATTTACAGCAGTGCTGCAGTGGTTCCATATGGCTTTTTTGGTAAGACCAGCTGCTTCATTATAAGGTGTCACTGCAAAACCTCTTGATTAAAACCCAAACGTCCCATAGGTAAAACAGTATTGCTTCCAGTCCTTCAAAATCCACATTTTCTGTGGCAGAAATATGAGACCTATGTTTGTGTGAAGGTCATTGTGTGCAGAACATGCTCATTCCAAGCTCATGTTTGAGAGAGATTCACTTGGTAGATATCAAAAGCTGGCCTGCTTGAAATCTGTTTTCCTCAGTATTTTTAGGGAACAATGTTTTATATTGAAGTGAATTTTTTTTTCTTTTGGCATACTCCATTTGTAAATGAAAACACTAGGACTTGTGTAGATTAAACTCTGGGTTTTAATTGAAAAGTTTCTTTAGAAATAGATCTCTTTAAGCGCTGAGTCATTCTGAATACTTATTTTGCAAATAGCTGAGCATAATTCTCTTTTCACCATAGATATCTTGTTAAAATCTATCACACATTTTCCTGCAATCTTAAATGGTATATACCAAGTACATTTAAGCTTTGTAATCATCACTCAGGATCATTGTGGAGATCAGTTAAAACCCTGAGCCGGGAGCCCCACCGTCTCTCATGCGGGTCACTCACTGCAGTGCCTTCCTGACTCCTTTCCCAGCAGCTGCACACATGCACCTGCCCAGTTCTTTCTCCTCCACACAGCTGCTAGGGTGATATTTAAAACAGAAAAACCTGATCATTTCAGTAACCTTCATTTAAAAAAAACTTTAAAAGCCTTCCCCATCGCTCTTCAGGTGAAATCCAAAATTTATAATGTAGCCTATAAAGGGCTCCATCCTACTTCTTTCTTCTACCAGTCTTGTTTTAGCTCTTTATGGTACTGTGGGCCTTCCAAGATAACAGGACAGAATGAAGATGCATCACAGAATTTCCCTCTTCCAGTATTTAACAAAATGTACAAAACATAATAAAAAAATCATCAACCACAAAGAAAAAACATCACCATAGCAACCAAACAAGAAAAAAGGCAAGGAAAGAAACAAGATTCATATCAAACAAAATTGTGAAAATTCTCACTTAGTATTTCCATATCTAGAATGCAGCAAACTGAATATTCCTTTTTTTTTTTTTTAATGAGGAGTAAAGGAAAGCTGCTGACTTTGAAGCAATAATAAATGAAATGTGGCATTTAGATGTGGGTAAATCTCTTTCTCTATTCTTTTTACTAATTTTAAAGTAAAATCTATTTTAATTCTATTTGGTTTATGCTTCTCCCCTTCCTCCCTAAAAATCCCTAATTTTATTTTCCTGAGCAAAATGAAAGATACCTTCCTTCAGGCAAAAATAAAAGTGAAAGAGGGAAAACACTCAAAAGAAAGAACCCATCCTAGAAGAAATACAATCCAGTAAACAGAAGGAAACTCTTCATAAGTTCATCATGCTACCAGACATCTTAATAGATGTTTGGTAAAATGAGCTTACTTAACAAAATGAGTTAAGAAAGGGTGATTGCAGACCTAAGAGAGAAATTGAGAAACATGACATCATACAGAACCATGGTTATAGGCCCTCATTTCAAGACCCCTGGCATTGTTTTAGTTGGTTAATAAAAGTATTAATTAAAATGGGCAGTCATTAAAAAATGTATTTTTTAAACATTACATTTTAAAGGTAAAACATTTGAATGCCATTTGTTTACTAATCTTTTGCTATTAAGGGCAGGGTCTTTTGTTTGAATGTAGGTTTGGGATTGGAATTTGATTTCATTTTTTTTCAAAAACCATATGCATACTACACCATCACCAATTTCCAGTTTTGGTTTCTTTAAAGTGGAAAAGGAACTTAATTATAATACAAAGCAATCTGATCTTTCTCCCTATCTTTGGGAAGTTCGGTTTTGTTTTCTTTTGTTTTAAGTAACTTGCCTTTCCTGAGTCTTTCCAAGCATTTAATTTAGATTTCATAGAACCAACAACTCTTTCTTTTTACACTCCTATTTCTTTGGTTTTCCTCATAGCAACCCTATGACATAGCTGCTATTATTACCTCCATTTCATGGGGGAGGAAACTGAGGCTTAGTATAAAGATTACCATATTTCATTTTGTCCACACTGAAATCTAATCATTCACTTTAATCCGCAGAGTCATCTTCTGTGATAGATATATTGACACTTTTAACAACTTGAGGCAAGGTGTAGAAAATACCCGATATGTAATTAAGTATCACAAAAGGTGCTAGCTTCTTTTTGCATGAAATGACACCACTGTGTTTTTTATAATCTTTATAGACAAGTTTATCTCTAAAAATAATATTTATAATGATATGATTGTAAGTTTGTTTGACTTTCCATAAAACTTCTTAAAACAGATTTCAGAGTAACTAAGTGAGCTAAAGGCCTGAATTCTAATTCAGACAGATCCAGTTTCTGGTGCTCTATGACTTTGCCTAAACCATGTAAAAAATCTCTTTGGGTCTCAGTTTCCTAGTCTGTACATGGAGAAGATCCAGTTTAAAGTATTCCCTACATCTTTCCAATCTCTAATATTCTCTATTTATAAAAACCATAAAGTCTTCTGATTGAAACGTGCTAGGCAATAAACTTACTTTTCATGGAACACTTTGTAAAATGCAAATTTTATATTGAATCTCCCAGTTTTTTAATGAATTGGGTGAAAAACAATATAATGAAGAAGTTCACAAATGAGTCCGTTGTTAATAAAAAATCCTAGATAAAACATTCAGGCAACATTTTGAAATTAAGCAGCAAAGTAGCAGGTAAAAAATTGTTCTTAGTGATCTGAGTAGTAACTCTTAAATCAGTGTGTACACTACCAATCTGCTATACACTGAATTGTTATAAAAGTATTGGTCTGGGGCTTCCCTGGTGGCGCAGTGGTTGAGAGTCTGCCTGCTGATGCAGGGGGCACGGGTTCATGCCCCGGTCCGGGAAGATCCCACATGCCATGGAGTGGCTGGGCCCGTGAGCCATGGCCACTGATCCTGCGTGTCCGGAGCCTGTGCTCCACAACGGGAGAGGCCACAACAGTGAGAGGCCTGCGTACCGCAAAAAGAAAAAAAAAAAAAGTATTGGTCTAACATGTATCAACAAGTGACTAAAGAGAATCCTGAGGTTCTGAAGTAAGTTTTAGAAAAGACCTTGTTTCTGTTTATGGGTCTACCTGTTAAAAAGGTTCATCCTGAGCTGTGACGGTAACTTTTAACTCCCTGCTAATCCATTTTAATCTACCATAAGATTACACATATCTTTAATCGCATCACTTCCCTTCTTAAGGAATTTTAGTGACTCTGTGATGCCTACAAAATTAGGTCTAGGCTACTTACCCTGGTTGTCAAGGCTCTCCGTGGTCTGGCCCCAGCCTGTCTTTCCAGCCTTATTTCCTGTTACCCCCTTTCTGTGCCTTTCACAGCAGCCCACCTGCACTACCTGCTTCCCCAGACATTCCTCTTCACCCTGACCCTGGAATCCTGCTGCTTGATTCACCCTGGACCTCATTATCCCAGCTTTTCACTCTCTCACCTTTCCAAACCCAACTCATCTGGAAAGATCCTCCCTCCTTTTTTCGTGTTTTTCTTTTTTTTAAAACAAATATTTATTGGCCAACAAGATGCCAGGCATTGCTTGGATGTGCCTTTGAGCCGTCTGAGGTGGCAGGTAGGAGTTGGGTGGGGAAGCAGAGCCAAGTGCAAGGGGTCTGGGCTGGACGTAGAGCGCAAGATTCGTAACTGTCAGGCAGTGGCTGAAACTCCCTGTGAGAGAAATCATGTAAGCAGTGGTTTGAGTGTTTTGAACAAGAATCTGTGTTTCGTGTATTGAGTAGGTTTTGAATGAGATCTGGGCGGTTCTTGACGTCCCTTTATTTGTACTTTTGTTACGTATTAATTTGCTTGCCTGTACAGGTAGATGATTGTGGCTTTTCTTTGAGTCATCCAAACCAGTTCTTTTTTGAGAGCCAGCGGATCCTCAGTGGAGGTAAAGACTTCAAGAAGGAATCTGTCCAACCAGAAACGCCCCAATCCAAACTGAGTGTCCAGAGAAGCAAGGATGCATCATCTGCTCTGGCTTCGCTCAACTCCTCTCTGGAAATGGATCTGGAGGGACTGGAGGAGTTGCTTCAGTGAACGATTCTTGGGCAGTTGGTAGCCTGTCTTCCTCACTAGTTTTTATTTCCTACTTTACGATTTTATCTTTTTCTTTTTTGTCTGCTTCTCCCTCCACCCGACCCCCTTTCATCCATCCACACGTTCACGCGCTTCACGGGAAGGCCACCTTGCAGGTAAAAACAAAGACCTCGTATATTTTGCTGTGACAGAAGAGAAGAGGAAGAATTTCTTTTGAAATCTAACGCTTGAATGGTGTGATTTAAGTCCCGTTTTAGGAGATAAAACAGCTTTCTGGACTGGTTACAGTCCCCTAGAAACAGTACGACTAAGAACAGCTTTTATTTTAACACTTAGCACTGTAATGTTGACCCAGGCCTTTTCTAGACCATTTTTGTTAATAAATATCAAAATGTATAATGAGTGTGTCTGCGTCTAATTGTGAGTCATATTATGCCTTAACAGAGGAGATATTATCTCAGCTTTTAAAGTGGTATTTGGGAATATGCAATGTATTGCCTAATCACCAGTGAAGATTTTAAACTGTTTTTCCTTTTTCTCTTGAGTTGGTCATTTGAGGTTATTCCACGTCAGCAAGGAGAACTTTTACCCCTTTGAGTGGTAGCAAACTTTACTGAAGTGAGTTGTGACTCAGGAATTAAGAGAAACAGAATGTGTACAGTCATACTGTTAACAAATAGAAGGATTTTATTATATAAAGTGATGGTCCTCCTTATCCACTGTCGTCTCCATTCACTCGGGGAGAACACCCCATCACTAAGGTGAGAAGGCTCTAAGGAGAGTCTGCAGTGTTTCTTCATTCCACTCCTAGCTTCCATACCTCATTGCTTCTGTGGTTGCTGTGAACTGCCAAGTAGGTTTGGTAAATTCATCAGCTTCAGTGGTGAATATTCCCATATTTGTAATAATGCCTGTTTTGGTGCCAGCAGTGGAGTTGGTGGATGTTGTGGCTGGTCCCAGGGGCACTGGATCAGCACCCTGCTCTCTGTCTGCCCTTGGTGAGTGACTAACGCACCGTGTGCCTGGAGAGGCCCTGATCTGACACATTTCCTCCCTGTGGGCTCTGCTCACTCACCCAGAGGATTTGGACTTGTAGAGGGGAGACCCAGGTTGAAATGTAACCTGTCCTCACCTACTCCCTTGGGTTATGTAAAAACACGATTCTATGCAGTCCTCTTTTCCTGGGGAAAAGGGCACTTGCCCTTTATCCTCTTTTTTTTTTTTTTTTTTTAATTCTTATTGGAGTGTAGTTGATTTACATTGTTGTGTGTGTTAGTTTCAGGTGTACAGCAAAGTGATTCAGTTATACATATATCCACTCTTTTTGCCCTTTATCCTCTTGAATCACATGAGACACTGTATTGCATTCAGAGAACTGGACTGTTAGAAGAACTACATTCTAAGTCCTGTGGGAAACTGCAGCGATGAGAAAAGGATTTAAACAGGGTCAGAGCATCAGAACCTAAAAATGTCAGCTCATCAGGTTTTTATCTTAGGCTGCTGAGCAAAGATTTCTTGGAATATTTAGTAACATATAATTAAATGAGATATTATCTGAACCTTTGCTTGTCTTTTGTGAATTATTACCTAGTTCAGAAAATAGTGTTATTCCACTACAAATTACCTCTATAAATCTCTCCCTTCTGAAACCATCTGCTATTCCTTGTATCATGTATAATTCTCAGCAGGAATCCAATGACTGCCAACCACTTCATCCATGGACTGCAGAACTACGCCCTTTTTTTTTTTTTAATGTTAAGAACAAGTGCTTCATGTGGCTGTCTTAACCACAGAATTAAGTTAGTGATGGAAAGCCAAGCATAGAAAGGTAGGTCTCTGTTGTATTAGAAGGGAAAAACAAGCAGCAGTCTTACTACTGTAGCTCAGTGAGAAATCTTAGGACAGGGTATTTCACATCTGTCACAATGCAAGGCTCTCTTTTTCTCCTGCTGCACGTTCTCCTTTCTTGAAGTGTGTGTGCCCACCAGCTAACAGATCAGAGCCCTCGACAGCAAGCAGATGTGTCTGAGTTGACTATTTTATCCTAGCAGCCTCAAGAACTTGAATGTTTTGTGTCTAGTCAAACTCCAAAATAAAACTAGTTTAAATATTAGTTGTATTACCAGTTCCATTTCTTTGTAATAAGGCTTGATCTCCTGTCATGTATTATACAGAAGAATATATAAATATTTTGTGAAGTGTGTAAATTGGAGGATAGGGGTTAGAGGTTTATGTAAGAAGATAGACATTAATGCCTTTTTGGTGGTTTGTGGACTTGGAAAAAGCAATTTATTTTTCATGCTTCACAGGTCTACACAATTTTGATTGTTTTCTTTGAAAGACCTGTTTGAATCAGATGATGTAGGAAGAACTCAAAAGAAAAATCAAAAGCCAGCAGCCTCTTTTCAAAACAGTAGCCAATGAAAAAGAATATGGGCCTTCCGGATCTTTTAACTTCTGGTCTTTTATTACCTCTTCAAGGAGGAGAGGCTGTACGATTGTCAGAGACAAAAGAAGAGACAGTCGAAGCCAGAGACCAGGTTGGAAATTTGCACCTGGTAGAAGCACTGACATTGTGGAGATTCTATCCCATTTCTTTCATTTTGTTTTTCACTCTGCCAAGACAGTATAAAACTCTTAATTGCAATGTGCATAAAAGAACACTAGGAAGATTTTAAGTAAACTTTTTAGGAATACTTATTATAGTTGTGAAAGTGAATAGTCACAGATTTTGAATGAGAGGGAGCAGAATAAAGCAATGGGAAGGATCTTTAATTCATATGGAATTTTAAGATGAGCGATTTCTCTCTGTAAAAGCATGGGGAGCATTTGCTTCTTACACTTTGCTGCCTTACTGATACTCAGGGTCTTTGCAAGCAAACTTCTGTAATTCTTTGCAAAGAAGAAAAGAAAACTTCTGGGATTTAAGCTTGAAAGGCGAAATGAGACAACTCTCAAATTCTGGTTTGGTTAGAGTCTACTGTTTGCAAATTTAAGCAAGGTCTTCCACAGGCATCAGCTTGACATTAAATTTAAGTGTGCATTAAACAGAGTTGACAGCCGTGCTGAACATGAAGCTCAGTCTGAGGACATCTTTACAGCTGGAAGGGAAAGAAAGTCGAGAAGCCTCAAACCACTGTGGTAGTTAGATCCATTTGTTAACTTCTTTTCTAATGTTAGCAAAGGGAGGAGAGAGAAGGCTGGCAGGGAGCCAGAGGGACTGGAGCCAGGAAGGCAGGATGCTGCTCCCAGAGGAAACTGAACAGTCAGGGAGGGCCCTGCTGCAGAGGAAGGGGCAGCCCTTTCAACGCACAGACAGGGGCACTGTGTGCGAAAGGTGCGTTTTGAACAGGTGTGCGGGTTTGGTTGTCAGGTGCCCTGGAAGGTGCACAGCATTACCTGGGAATGGGCTTCCCAAAGACACTGTCTGCCCAGAGGTAGTGTTTCTCACAAGGGTGTCTAACTTACATGCAGGTAATCAGTTATTTACCCAGAATGTCTGGCCTGCTTTTCAATATGGAGCTTCTTTTTGACAGGTAGCTATTGTCCTGGTCTAAGGCTTTTCACTCTAATTGGCATTGTAGGCAATTAGCTCTGTGATGCTATGGAAATCTTGTCACCTGTAGGAAATTATCTTCCCACTTATCTCACCTTCCTGACAAAAGTGATACGATTTCCTGTTATTGGATTTGCTTTCTGTCCCATAAGCTTTTTTTGTCCATTCTTCATGACATTTTATTTTCTCCAAGAATTATCACTGTAGAACCTTATCAAAAGCTAAAGAATATGTCTGTACATAGAGCTTCTGTATTTTCCCTGAGCCTTCAGGTGCAAGACTGTTTTTGAACGTTGATGACAAGGTAGTGAAACAGCACTGCTAATAAATGCATGATGGATTTTTCAATTCAGCCCTGTGTTTCTAGGTATTCATTCACCATAATGGAACGATGAGTCTCTTTGAGGGGTTTTGGTTTTTTGAATTTTTTAATTGAAGTATAGTTAATTTACAGTGTTGGGTTAGTTTCAAGTGTACAGCGCAGTGATTGTTATACATATATTCTTTTTCAGATTCTTTTCCATTATAAGTTATTACAAGATGTTGAGTACAGTAGTAGGTTCCTGTTGTTTACCTATTTTATGTATAGTAGTGTGTTTGAATTTTTACACTGAAAGCATGGAGAGAAAGTAAATTCAGCAAATAATGCATTTAATTTAGAATCGGGGGGGGGCTCCAATCAAGATGGTAGGGTAGAAGGACATGGAACTCACCTCCTCCCACAAATACATCAAAAATACATCTACAAATGAACAGTTCTCACAGAACACCTACTGAACACCAGCACAAGACCTCAAACACCTGAAAGGACAAGGAAGATCTCCACGTAACCAGGTAGGGTGAAAGTGGGGGTGGGGGAGAGGAAGCAGGGTGGGACCTACGTCCCTGAGAGGGAGCTGAAAAAAAGGAAAGGTTCTCGCATCTGGGAAAACCCTGTCACTGGCAGGGAGATCAGCCAGGACAGAAAGGGAGCTTCAGGGGCTTAGAGGAAAGTGCAACAATCAGTTTGTTGGGCAGGCAGAACAGAGAGAGACCTGCACAGACAGTGCAGGCCACCTTCCTGTGTGCCCCAGCCTGAGATGCTCATCCACTGGTATGGGTAGGGGCTGGGTGCTGGAGTCGGGGCTAGGAGGAAAATCCCAGGGAGAGGACTGGGGTAGGCTGTGCAGAGACAGCCTGAAGGAGCTGAGTGTGGTATGACTGTAACCGACGGTGTATGTGGAAGAAGCCTGGACCCTCTATAGAAGCAAAGTGCTGTTGTCAAGTGGCACGTGAAGGGAGGGGTGGGACGTGCCATAACAGCCTCTTTCTCCACATGCTGGCCCCTACCTCCATGGGCTCCGGGAGTGCACAACCCAGCCGCCACCTCGGCAGGTGCCCACACCCCAGCTGCTGCCTGGCCAGGCATCCACGCCCTAGCTGCTGCCTCGGTGGGCTTCTGTGCCAGCCACCACCTCAGCAGGCTCTGGGAGCAGGTGCCAGCAGGTTGCCCACACTCAGGCGGGGCTGAAATCATAGTGAAGCCCCAGGGGCTGCGCAACTTAGGAAATCAGGGCGGAAATCTTCCCATGGCTGCACAAGCTGCAGATTTACACCTCCACCACTGGCTTTGTAAATTCAGCACCTGCGGGACATCCAAGCAGACAATGGGTGCCCCTGCAGCTGGGATGGGTCTGGCCTTAACAGCTGTGGGCTTTGTGGTGTGTGCACGCAGGGACTGGGCCACGGCTGGTCTGCTTCCACAGCTCCCATGGTGAGTCAGGTGCACGACTACTACAGGCCTGGGACCTGACTTCAGTGGATCTGTGTTGGTGGCCTTCTGAAAACAATGCCTGAGGGACATCAGGTCCAATTGCTGACATTCCCATGGTTGAGGTGAGGCCAAGAGCAGAGCCGACAACAGTGTACTTTGTGAGCCTGAACAACAGGTGACAGGTGGCACCACAGAGCACGCTCCCCAGTAGACAACTCTGGGGAAGGAATTGTCAGTGGATCCTCTCCCAGCAGGAGCGCTCCAGTCCTGCCTACCTCATGCCTCAGCTCAGAAACAGATTTGGAGCTTCTACTCCAACAACGAGGGAGCAGACCCTGCCCCCCGACAGAGCTGTGACAACCACAGAGCAAAGAAGAGGCCTGCTCAATATCCAGTGCAGACTCTCTGGTCACTACAACACCAGTCACAACCTCTATCAAGGGGATAACGGCCAGCACATGCTGAGGAAGGAGGTGGCAGGCATCCATACTAAAAACAGCCCTTGCACCAAAAATATTAAACTCACACAAGCTACACAGGGATGCTCCTACATAAAAATAGCCCTCCGAGACCACAGTTGATAATTGTTTCTCCTAAACTCATAGAGTAAGAGAAATATAAGTAAAATGAAGAAGCAGAGGAACCACTCCCAATTTTAAAAAAAAGATCCAGAGAATTCCTCTGAAAGAACAAAAAGTGAAACAGACCTCTTCAGTGTGACACCAAGTTTAAGGGAGATAATGAAAATACTGAAGGAATTAAGAAAGGCTATTGATAGAAAGGCAGATTATTGTAAAAAGGAACTAGAAACTATAAAAAGGAACCCCAAAAATAAGAAAACTTATTTGCTGAGACAAAAGCTGAACTAAAGGCAATGAATAGCAGAATGATATAGTTCAGGAGAATGAATAAGTGATCCAGAAGATAGAATAATGGAAATGACCCATTCAGGACAGCAGACAAAAAGCCAAATTGCAAAGAAAAAAAGCAAGCAATATAAGAGACCTATGGGATAATATAAAGTGTGCCAATCTATGCATAATAAGTATCCCAGAAGAAGAAGGTGAAACGGGGATTGAAAATGTATTTGAAGAAATTATGACTAAAAACTTCCCAAACCAAAAGAAGGAAACAGATATCCAGATACAGGAAGCACAGAACGTCCCAAACAAGATGAACCCAAACAGACCTACACCAAGATATTATAATTAAAATGACCAAAGTTAAAGAGAGGATTTTCAAGGCGGCAAGAGAAAAAGTTAATTACAAGGGAACCCCCATAAGGCTATGAGCTGATTTCTCTACAGAAATATTGCAGGCCGGAAGGGAGTGGCAAAATATACTCAAAGTCCTGAAAGGGAAAAATCTGCAACCTAGGATACTCTACCCAGCAATATTATCATTTAGAATAGGAGAGAGAAAGAATTTCTCAGACAAGCAAAAACTAAAATACAGCAATACTAAACCTATCCTAAAGGAAATATTGAAAGGTCTTCTCTAAATAGAAAAGTTAGAAGCTATAGGAAGGAGAACATCACAATTGGAAAGTAAATCATTTAAATAAGCCAGTACACAGATTAAAAAAAAAAAATTCTGTAAAAGCAATGAACATCAAAAGGATGCACATAAAGTTGTAAAAGAGGACAATAAAATCATAAAATGTGGAGGAAGAGCGTAAGAATTTTTTTTTTCTACAATGTGTTTGAGTCTATGTGACTACCAGTCTAAAGCAATTAGATATAAGACGGGGTTAACATACTTGAAAAAGCTTAACCACAAATAAAAAACATACAGTACATTCAGAAAAGCCATAGAGAGAACACAAGCATAATACAAAAGAAAATTATCAAACCACAAAAAGAAAAAGAGACAAAGAAGAAATGTAAAATCAATGGGAAAACAACGTTTAAAATGGCAATAAATACATATCTATCAGTAATTACCTTAAACTTTAATGGACTGAATACTCCAATCAGAAGACAGAGTGGCAGATTGAATTTAAAAAAAAAGTCTACAATATGCTGCCTAAAAGAGACCCACTTTAGGGCAAAGGACACACATAGATTGAAAGTGAGGGGATGGAAAAAGATTTCATGCAAATGGAAAGGTCAAGAAAGTGGGGGTCACAATACTCATATCAGACAAAATAGACTTTAAAACAAAGGCTATAAAGAAAGATAAATAAGGACACTATATGCTGATACAAAGAGCAATACAAGGAGAGGATATTACACTCGTCAACGTATATGCACCCAATATAGGAACACCCAAATACATAAAACAAATACTAATAGACATAAAGGGAGAAACTGATGGGAATATAATAATAGTAGGAGACTTTAACACCCCACTCACATCAGTGGACAGATCTTCAAGACAAAATCAGTAAGGCAACAGAGATCCTAAATGATACAATTAGACTTATTTGGTATGTTTTCAGGATGTTACATCCAAAAAAGCAGAATACACATTCTTTTTAAGTGCACATGGAACATTCTCTAGGATTAACTATGTACTAGGGCACAAAACAAGCCTCAACAAATTTAAGAGTATAGAAGTATTCAAGCATCTTTTCTAATCACAGGAGCATGAAACTAGAAATCAACTGCTGAAAAAGAAACAAGAAAAAAACAATTACATGCAGACTAGACAACATGCTACTAAAAAACCAGTAGGTCAATGATGAAATCAAAGAAGAAATTAAAAAATACCTTGAGGCAAATGACAATGAAAACACAACCCAATGAAAAATCAGTGGGATGCAGCAAAAGCAGTCTTAGAAGGAAGTTTATAGTGATACAGGCCTTTTTCAAGAAGCAAGAAAAATCTCAAACAACCTAACATACCACCCAAACGAATTAGAAAAAGAAAAATAAACAAAACCTAAAGTCAGCAGAAGGAAGGAAATAATAAAGATCAGAGAGGAAATAAAGTAGAGATTTTAAAAAAATAGAAAAAATCAATAAAACTAAGAGCTGGTTCTTTGATAGGGTAAACAAAATTCACAGACCTCTGGCCAGGCTCACCGAGAAGAGAGAAGATCCAAATAAAATAAGAAATGAACGAGGAGAAATCACAACTGATACCACAGAAATACAAAAAAACATGAGAATACTATGAACAATTGTATGCCAACAAATTCGACTACCGAGAGGAAAGGTGGGGAGGGATAAATTAGGTGTTTGGGATTAACATAAACACCCTACTGTATATAAAATAGATAACCAACAGGGACCCACTCTATAACACAGGAAACTATACTCAATATTTTGTAATAACCAATAAGGGGAAAGAATTTGAAAAAAATACCTATAACTGAATCACTTTGCTGTACACCTGAAACCAACACAACATTGTAAATCAACCATACTTCAAAATAAAAATTTTTAAAAAGGTGAGCATTATGTTTTATTCAGCAGATATACTGAGGACTTCAAGCCTAGGAGGCAGCCTCTCAGCTCTGAAGGACTGTTCCAAAGAGGTAAGGGAGGAGCCAGGATATATAGGAGCTTTTGCAGAAAAACCCCCCAAAACACACACAAAAAAAGTAGGTGGAATATAAAAAGATTACTGTTAATTAAAGAAAACCTGACATCTTAAGTTAATTAATTTACCACTTTTCTATGTATGGGAAGATGCAAGAGTCTGGGCTTTTTTTTTTTTCAATAGATCTTTATTGGAGTATAATTGCTTCACAATACTGTGTTAGTTTCTGTTGTACAACAAAGTGAATCAGCCACATGCATGTATATATCCCCATATCCCCTCCCTCTCGATATTCCCTCCCATCCTTCCTATCCCACTCCTCTATGTTATTGCAAAGCACTGGGCTGATCTCCCTGTGCTATGCTGCTGCTTCTCACTAGCTATCTATTTTACATTTGGTAGTGTATATATGTCAATGCTAGCCCCAGCTTCCCTCTCCCTGCCCCATGTCCTCAAGTCCATTCTCTATGTCTACGTATTTATTTCTGCCCTGCCACTAGGTTCATCAGTACCATTTTTTTTAAGAGTCCATATATATGCGTTAGCATACGGTATTTGTTTTTTTCTTTCTGACTTACTTCACTCTGTATGACAGACACTAGGTCCATCCACCTCACTACAAATAACTCAATTTCGTTTCTATATGGCTGAGTAATATTCCATTGTATATATGTGCCACATCTTAATCCATTCCTCTTTCGATGGACATATAGGTTGGTTCCATGTCCTGGATATTGTAAATAGTGCTGCAGTGAACATTGTGGTACATGTCTCTTTCTGACTTATGGTTTTCTCAGGGTATATGCCCAGTAGTGAGATTGCTGGGTCATATGGTAGTTCTATTTCTAGTTTTTTAAGGAACCTCCTTACTGTTTTCCATAGTGGCTGTATCAATTTACATTCCCATCAATAGTGCAGGGGGGTTCCCTTTTCACCACACCCTTTCCAGCATTTATTGTTTCTAGATTTTTTGATAATGGCCATTCTGGCTGACATGAGGTGATACTTCATTGTAATTTTGATTTGCATTTCTCTAGTAATTAGTGATGTTGAGCATCTTTTCGTGTGCCTCTTGGCCATCTATATGTCTTCCTTGGTGAAATGTCTATTTAGGTCTTCCACCCATTTTTAATTGGAATGTTTGTTTTTTTGATATTAAGCTCCATGAGCTGTTTGTATATTTTGGAGATTAATCCTTTGTTTGTTGTTTCATTTGCAAATATTTTCTCCCATTCTCAGGGTTGTCTTTTCATCTTGTTTATGGTTTCCTCTGCTCTTCAAAAGATTTTAAGTTTAATTAAGTCCCATTTGTTTATTTTTGTGTTTATTTCCATTACTCTAGGAGGTAGATCAGAAAAGATCTTGCTGTGGTTTATGTCAAAGAGTGTTTTTCCTCTAAGAGTTTTATAGTGTCTGGTCTTACATTTAGATCTTTAGTCGATATGGAGTTTATTTTTGTGTATGGTGTTAGGGAGTGTTCTAATTTCATTCTTTTACATATAGCTATCCAGTTTTCCCAGCACCACTTGTTGAAGAGGCTGTCTTTTCTCCATTGTATGTTCTTGCCTCCTTTGTCATAAATTAGGTGCCCATAGGTGTGTGGGTTTATCTCTGGGCATTCTATCCTGTACCATTGATCTATATGTCTGTTTTTGTGCCAGTACCATACTGTCTTGATTACTGTAGCTTTGTCATATAGTTTGAAGTTGAGGAGCCTGATTCTTCCGACTCCGTTTTTCTTTCTCAAGATTTCTTTGGCTATTTGGGGTCTTTTGTGTATCCATACAAACTGTAAAATTTTTTGTTCTAATTCTGTGAAGAATGCCATTGGTAGTTTGATAGGGATTGCATTGAATCTGTAGATTGCTTTGGGTAGTATAGTCATTTTCACAATATTGATTCTTCCAATCCAAGAACATGGTATATTTCTCCATCTGTTTATGTCATTTTTGTTTCCTTCATCAGTGTTTTGTAGTTTTGAGTACAAGTCTTTCGCCTCCTTAGGCAGCTTTATTCCTAGTATTTTATTCTTTTTGTTGCAATGGTAAATGGTAGTGTTTCCTTAATTTCTTTTTCTGATTTTTCATTGCTGGTGTATGGGAATGCCAGAGATTTCTGTGCATTAATTTTGTATCCTGCAACATTACCAGATTCACTGATTAGTTCTAGTAGTTTTCTGTTGGCGTCTTTAGGATTTTCTATGTATAGTATCATGTCATCTGCAAACAGTGATAGTTTTACTTCTTCTTTTCCAATTTGTATTCCTTTTATTTCTTTTTCTTCTCTGACTGCTGTGGCTAGAACTTTCAAAACTATGTTGAATAAGAGTGGTGAGAGTGGACATCCTTGTCTTGTTCCTGATCTTAGTGGAAATGCTTTCAGTTTTTTACCATTGAGTATGATCCTTGCTGTGGGTTTGTCATATATGACCTTTATTGTGTTGAGGTAGGTTCCCTCTATGCCCATTTTCTAGAGAGTTTTTATCATAAATGGTGTTGAATTTTGTCAGAAGCCTTTTCTGAATCTATTGAGATGATCATATGGTTTTTATTCCTTAATTTGTTAGTATGGTGTATCACATTGATTGATTTGCATATATTGAAGAATCCTTGCATCCCAGGTGGATAAACCCCCCCACCTGATCATGGTGTATGACCCTTTTAATGTGTTGCTGGATTCTGTTTGCTAGTATTTTGTTCAGGATGTTTGTGTCTATGTTCATCAGTGATATTGGTCTATAATTTTCTTATTTTGTTATATCTTTTTCTTGTTTTGGTATCAGGGTGATGTTGGCTTTATGGAATGAATTTGGGAGTGTTTATCCCTCTGCAGTTTTTTGGAAGAGTTTGAGAAGGATCAGTGTTAGCTCTCCTCTAAATGTTTGATAGAATTTGCCTGTGAGGCCATCTGGTCCTGGACTTTTATTTGTTGGAAGATTTTTAATTACATTTTCAATTTCATTACTTGTGATAGGTCTGTTTATATTTTCTAATTCTTCCTGGTTCAGTCTTAGAAAATTGTACCTTTCCAAGAATTTGTTCATTTCTTTGTGGTTGTCCATTTTATTGGCATATAGATGTTTGTAGTAGTCTCTTAGAATCCTTTGTATTTCTGCGGTGTCAGTTGTGATTTCTCCTTTTTCATTTCTAAATTTATTGATTTGTGTCCTCTCCCTTTTTTTCTTGATGAGTCAGGCTAAGCGTTTATCAATTTTGTTTATCTTCTCAAAGAACTAGCTTTTAGTTTTATTGATCTTTGCTCTTGTTTTCTTCATTTCTATTTCATTTATTTCTGTTCTGATCTTTATGATCTCTTTCCTTCTACTCACTTTGGGTTTTCTTTGTTCTTCTTTCTCTAGTTGTTTTAACTGTAGAGTTAGATTGTTTATTTGAGGTTTTTCTTGTTTCTTGAGTTGAGATTGAATTGCTGTAAACTTCTCTCTTAGAACTGCTTTTGCTGTGTCCCATAGGTTTTGGGTCATCATGTTTCCATTGTCATTTGTTTGTATGTATTTTTTAATTTATTCTTTGATTTCTTCAGTGATCTCTTGGTTATTTAGTAGTGCACTGTTTAGCATCCATGTATTTGTGTTTTTTACAGTTTATTTTTCTGTAATTACTTTCCAATCTCATAGCATTGTGGTCAGAAAAGATGCTTGATACGATTTTAACTTTCTTAAAGTTTCCAAGGCTTGATTTGTGACCTAAGATATGATCTATCCTGGAGAATGTTCCATGTGCCCTTGAGAAGAAAGTGTATTCTGCCACTTTTGGGTGGAATGTTCTATAAATATCAATTAAACCTATCTGGTCGATTGTGTCATTTAAAGCTTGTGTTTCCTTATTTATTTTCTGCTTGGATGATCTGTCCTTTGGTGTAAGTGGGGTGTTAAAGTCCCCTACTATTATTGTGTTACTGTCAATTTCTCCTTTCATGGTTGTTAGCATTTGCCTTACTTATTGAGGTGCTCCTATGTTGTGTGCAGAAACATTTATAATTGTTATATCTTCTTCTTGGATTGATCCTTTGATCATTATGTAGTGTCCCTCCTCTTCTCTTGCAACAGTCTTTATTTTAAAGTCTATTTTATCTGATACAAGTATTGCTACTCCAACTTTCTTTTGATTTCCATTTTTATGGAATATCTTTTTCCATCCCTTCACTTTCAGTCTGTATGTGTCCCTAGGTCTGAAGTGGGTCTCTTGTAGACAGAATATATATGGGTCTTGTTTTTGTATCCATTCAGCCAGTCTGTGTCTTTTGGTTTGGTCATTTAATCCATTTACATTCAAGGTTATTATCAATAGGTATGTTCCTATTACCATTTTCTTAATTGTTTTAGGTTTGTTTCTGTGGGTCTTTTTCTTCTCTTGTGTTTCTCGCTTAGAGAAGTTTCTTTAGCAGTTGTTGTAAAGCTAGTTTGGTGGTGCTGAATTCTCTTAGCTTTTACTTGTCTGGAAAGCATTTGATTTCTCTGTCAAATCTGAATGAAATCCTTACTGGGTAGAGTAATCTTGGTTGTAGGTTTTTCTCTTTCATCACTTTATGCATATTCTGCCCCTCCCTTTTGGCCTGCAGAGTTTCTGCTGAAAAATCACCTGGTAACCTTATGGGGATTCCTCTGTTATTTTTTCTTATTCCATAGGTTATTCCTATGTTATTTTGGTTTTCTCTTGCTGCTTTTAATATTTTTTCTTTGAATTTAATTTTTGTTAGTTTGATTAATATGTGTCTTGGTGTGTTTTTTCCTAGGGTTTATCCTGTATGGGACTCTCATACAGGATGCAGGATGCAACATCCTTTGTTTATTGATATGGCAGGTGACATTTTTCCTCCACACCCTGGAAGGAGCTTCTGCACATGTCTGGGGCCCTGGGTTTTGTAGCTGCCACCAAGGGACACAATCTTTGATCACCTGGCTCTGGTGGCCAGAAGGCTTGCACTTCTGGGTCCTACAGGATTTCAATAAACAAAGAAACAGCTCTTAACCAGCTGTATCCCCAGGGCTCAGCACAGAGAGAGTAGAAAGAAATCACCATTTCCTGGTTTTTCCCTGAAAGTGGTTTATATGCATACTTGATAACTTCTGCCAGAGGGTCTGGTTTCCACTCAGTCTAAATCTAGGTGCTGACTGAGATACTCCTCTTTGGGACACTGACAGGTCTTGGTACAGCCTCAACTACTGGGAGCCTCTAAAATAAAGTAATCTGCTTAGACAATCACAAAGGTTTGAGAGATAACTGAAAGGTGAGGCTGGGTTGAATGATAAGGTTATTCTCCTGCAGGAGACCACTCTGTCAAGACTGGGACAGGTGGGTGTTTAATCTGATGCATTGAAATCAACGCAGAGAGTCAAGAAAAGTGAAGAAACAGAGGAATATGTTCCAAATAAAAGGCCAAGATAACACTCCAGAAACAAACCTTAATGAAATGGAGATAAGTTATAAAGACCTGATAACGACTTCAAAATCATGGTCATAAAGATGCTCACCAAGGTCTGGAGAACAATGTGTGAACAAAGTGAGATTTTCTACAAATGGTTAAAAAACATAAGAAAAGTACCAAACAGAAATCAGAGAGCTGAAGAAAACAACTGAACTGTAATAGAGCCGTTCGACAGCAGACTAGATCAAGTGGGAAGAAAGGATCAGTGAACATGTAATCAGGGCAGTGGAATTCATCCAACCAGAGAAGCAAGAAGAAACAACGAAAAAAAGCAGAGATAGGAGTCAGGTTCAGGATGGTGACGTAGGAGTGTTCTGAACTCACCTCTTCCCTTGTATATGCCAAATCTACAGCTACATATGGAAAAATTTCCTCTGAAAAGAACTCCAAAATCTAGCTGGCTGACTCTGGGTAAATGAGAAAAATCCCACATCGAAGTGGGTAGGAGAAGCTGAGGCACAATTTTGCCATAAACACCAACCTGGTGCCATGACCAACAATTGAGAGGGAACTTACAAACCTGAGCTTCTCCCTGAGGAGAGAAGGGCTTGAACCTCACATCGGGGACCCCAGCTTGACTGAGAGACAAGTCCCCCAAACATCTAGTATTGAAAGCCAAGGGAGCTTGTGTCCACAAGACCTACAAGGCTATAGGGAACTGAGAAACAGCCCTTAAAGGGCTCACATGGACTCACCCATCTCAGGGCCCAGTGCAGAGGCAGCTGAGTGAAAAGTTCCCAGACATTTTGTGAAAGAGGCTTACTTGTATATCTTAAAGCATCAGCCAGAGGGGCCGGCATCTAATTTAACACGCACATCTAGGAGCCTATTGAAATACTCTCCAAAGACAGAGGCCTGTGGGTGCCATCTTTGCACTGCCCTCTGCCTTCTCCAGCTGGTAGGTGTCTCCTGGAAAGGAGCTTGGACCTTTATCTCATGCCCTGTGTTTTGTGGCTGCTGCCCAAGGGACCCTCCAGATCACCTGGGTCTGGTGGTCAGCAGGGATTACAGTCATGGGTCCCCAGGTCTGTAACAGAGAAAGGTTCTTAACTGACTACCACACCCTGGGCACAGCAGAGAGGAAATAGAGATGCCCAGTCTCTCTGTGAAGGGGGCCTGTCAGCTCATCTTCACAGCTGTGGCCCGAGGGGAAGGCCTCTAATTAACACACCTCTATGGACTGCCTGTAATCTCTCCAAGGTCTCAGAGGGCACTGGGCACTATCTCCACCCTTCCCTCTGCCATGCTCCAGAGCACCAGTATCTCTTTGGGGAGCTGGTACCTGTGTCTGGGGCCCTGGATTTTGTGGCTGCTGCCCAGGGGAAAACCATTGGTCACCTCCTCTGGTGGCTGGTGGAGCTCGCATCTGTGGGTCCCCTGGGACTGTCACAAACAGAGAGGCTGTTCTTAGCTGGCTACCACACACAGGGCACAGCACAGACCTGCCACACCAGCCGCACGCCTCAGGTGCTACTGAACACCGCAGTGGTCTTCCAAAATCCTTGCTCCTTAAGTTGTAGGGCATTAAGTGGACTCCTAGCTGGACTTCCCTGCTGCTTAGAGGCGCTTACCACTTCAAACTCTAGGCCATATGGCCACACGCTGTCCTCACACCACCACGCTACTGCTGGACCACAGTTACCTGCTTGATATGCAAATAAATTCCAGCTGAAATTCCAATACGCAGTGGCTTTAGCTCACTTATCCTAACTGTACTTTCCAACAAGAAGGGGAAGTAATTGTACCCGGACCCATTGAGGGAGTGGTGTGAATCTCTAAAGGGCGAAAGAGGCAGTCAGTGTTGGTTGGCACCAGCAACATTAGAAAATGACATCGTGGTGACAGGACCACAACACTTGGCCTGACCCTTCTTGGAGGAGGCCACCAGTGAGCTGTGACCCATCTTAAATGGGTGCAATGACACAAATGCTTGAAGGCCGCCAGTCCTGCCCAAACAGTCACATCCTGACCCCTGGGCACTGGCCATTACCTGGCCCTAATTGCAACTCAAATTGACTGATAGTCTTATGCAGTTCAGAACCATCTCTGGTAACACAGTACCAAGCACTAGCTTGTCAGGACCATATAACTACATTTTCTTTAAACCAAGTCTGCACCTATGTCTCCAAACTTTACTGTTTATGGATGGAGACCTCATGCCTTGGGGGAGAACACTGCCCAATCATTTGTGAGATGTGCCCCCTGAGGACCTCCCAAGTTCACTGAAATGCTGTGATACCAACAGATCCTACTGACGGTGCGAGCAAACCTGAATCAGAGCAGCCCAAATCTCAACAATCCTGTTAGAGCCCTGAGTCCCACAGCTCCCCTTCTGGGTGCAGCCACCCCCTCCACCTAGGACAACGCTGGCCATGGCTGTGCCCCAGCCTAGATGCTGCAGGACACAGCTGCACCCCGAAAGCAGCCTCTGCCACCTTCACTGCAGCAGAAGACGTGGTGGGTGAGGATGGCGGGCAGACCTGGGACTTGGGTGCCTAACTGAACACTTGTTTATCTAAGTTCCCTGCTGACAGAGTTCAGTCTGTGTCTACCCCGAGGCCCCCTTGCTCAGCACAAGGCTTGCCTCTCGAGCGTGACTTGGTACCATGACCTCCAGGCTGCTCTTTCATGCACCTTTGAGCTGCAGAAGGCCAAGGTCTGTGTCCAGTCTCACACCCTCACGGCGCCCCTGGAACACTTCATCTAGTTGTTGCCCACACCACACCCATGAGGCTGCTCTGCCTTATACGCCCTCCTGGGGGTTAGTAAGTTAATTTCTGTTGGGAGGACCCCCTCCCGGGCTGCAGAGGCTTCTACCATCACAGCCCCCCACACCCTCCAGGACCACAGCCCCAGGGCCACCTCCCTACACCACCCCGGAGGACCCTTTCCCACCATCACCACTCAGGGCTTCACAATCCTCCCATTCAAACCCTCTAATAGAATAGTCTTCTTAGTTTATACAATGGGCAGAAACCAGAGCTCATTTTCAGGGCCACTGTAATTGCTGTTTCTTTTCCCTAGTTAGTGGGCCACCTGGCTGATTTATTGACCCTGCTCCTGTTTGCCCATCAGAAGGTGCCCCACATGTTCTTATCACTTGGTGGCTGCTCTCTGTGGTGCCCAACTGCTCCCACACAGGACACTTTGCAACACAGTATGTGGCACCTGGCAATACCCCTTATGTTCCCTCTACAATCCTCTGTATCTGCCCGGCACCAACACCTCCTTGAGGAGTGTCACCCACACCTCATCCCAAGGAGCACAATCCCCATCGTCCTGGGGCCTCCAAGTCCAGCCACCCTGGGGGAACCTCAACTTACTTGGGCTTCCCCGATCAAGCAGTTGGTGTCCCCTGTGGGTCAGGACCTGGGGCTGCCACATACATGTGGTTCTCCACCTGCACTTCTCCCCTTGACCTCCAATGCCTCTGCCTCCATGCAGGCCCTCTGGGAGTCCTGTCTGTTCACACCAGTGCACTTTAGTCTCCCTGGGATGACCCTCACAAATCACTGAATGGGACCCCCAATCCATCTCTCTTTCTGACCCCTCATGTCAAAGTGTGTGGTGTTCATCCCCCTTATGTTGGGAGTAGGTCTGCTATGGGCCCTCACGAGATGGGTTAGTTGCTGCTGCATGGGCCAGCCCCTACCTGTGAGCTGCCCTGGCCAAGTGCACTGGACTGGGACACTGAAGCCCAGCCTTAATGAACAGCATGATTCTGTTTTGTTTTGTTATTTTGCTAAGACATAAATCATTTATTGGCAAAGGGACCATTTGTCATTTTAAAATAATTATGTTTCTTTAAGCAAAGTGACAAATTCCATCTTCCCCAATTTACTTATTGAGCCTTACAGGCAATGTAAGTCCCAAGTTGTATGTGTGTGTGTGTGTGTGTGTGTGTGTGAGAGAGAGAGAGAGAGAGAGAGAGAGGACCATAAGGAGACTCTATTTTCTCCCTGAAACTTTTATCGTAAGAACCCACGATCCCTAAGGGCACACTGAAAAATGGGTGTGGTGCCCACATCTCCTTCAGTTGTCTTGCAGAGAAGGTATTCTCTACATGCTGCAAATTTGGTCAATATAATATTCACAAGGAACAACTAAACAGTGAACACTGATGTTAAACTACAGATTTTAACCTTTGGACACAAGTGTGAAACCCTTCACTTCAAACTTGCAAAACCCACACAACAGAATGTGTGTGATCCTGATGCAAATTTAGACACTAGAGATGCAAAATGTGTGTTCCACAAGCAAACCATGCTTTACCATTGATTCTCTCACCAGCAGGATAATAATGTGTGGTAACAGCATGATTCTTTAGCACAGAAAGTTTTGCATAATGGTTTAGCTCTAGTTTACTGACTGGCCCAGTAAGGAGGTGTATGTGCTGTAAAGGGCACTGCCTGCTGCTCCTATATTGATAATTCTGGACAAATTCAGACAAACCTACTACAGATGGACCAACAAGTAAAAGTATTCCATAATCTCACCTGTTTTTATTCAAATATCTGCCTTAGCTTACAAACGGCTTTGACTTATTTCTTGGCCAGACCCCGACAAATGGGAGGGATGGTTATGGACAAGACTTTAGACTATTATTTGTCTATTGATATTGCTGACTAGCACTTTGGTTTTTCTCTAATGTTTTATGCACTGGGTGCCAAAACCTGACCAGTGGCTTTTAATAGCTCCACCATCCAGACAGTGCCCATGATTTTTCCTAAAGACTAAAGCCCAGGCATCATGGGGTCAATTGTGATGAGAACACAGATATTCTTAGCTGCTGCTGCCTAGGCATTTTGCAATGTGAAAGCCCTGCTTACACCCAGAGTCTGGACATTTAGATAAAGACCGGCACTTAGGATTCCTGCCACAAGTTCCTGCTCTGCTTTTCCTGAGGCACATTTAAAAATAACCACTTAGAATTGAGCCCACAAAAAGTTACTGTCTGCTGCGCCAACCACGCCATAAGGTATTGTTCCCCTGCTCTCCAGCTCTCGCTTGCTCATGACCTGGAAAGGCCAGTCCTTCCTCCAGCTCACTGTACCCCCTTCCCCCATCTCTGGGATCTGTAAGTAACAAATTTATTCCTTTGTATGAGTGTATTGGAAGTGTGCCTTCAATCAAAATGGTGCTGGAGTTTTCACATTCCCAAGGTGGGAGCCTGGATGTTGAGGGAGCTCCCTTCTGACCCCATGTGACTAGTTTGTGCCTCCTTGTTCAGCAGGTCAAATCTGCATAATTTTAATTTGACACACTAGCCATAGGCCCCCAACACAATCCAAACGCTAACTACTTCAAAAAATCTATGCATCCCCTTGTTCATTGATTGAAGCATTATTCACCATAGCCAAGACATGGAAGCAACCTAAGTGTCCATCAATGATGAATGAATGGATAGGGAAAACATGGAATATATATACAATGGAATATTATTCAGCCATAAAAAGGCAATATTGCCATTTGTGACAACATGAACAGACTTTGAGGGCATTACGCTAAGTGAAATAATTCAGACAAAGACAAATACCATATGATATCACTTATATGAAGACTCTCCAAAAAAACCCCTGAACTTCATAGATAGAACAGACCTGGTGTTTGCCAGAGGCAGGGGGTGGGTGGTGGGAGAAATAGGTGAAAGTTGTCAAAAGGTATAAACTTCCAGTTATGAAGTAAATAAGTCATCAGGATGTAATGTACAGCATGCTGACTATAGTTAACAATAACCTTGTATGTTTGAAAATTGCTAAGAGAGTAGATCTTAAATGGTCTCATTATAAGAAAAGAATTGTAACTTGAATGGTGATGGATATAAACTAGACTCATTGTGGTGAGCATTTTGCAATATACAAATACCAAGTCATTATATTGTACACCTGAAAGTAACACAATGTTATATGTCAATTATATCTTAATAAAGTTATGGATAATAGATATTGTATAAAGTGTCTTAACGGGCTTCCCTGGTGGCGCAGTGGTTGAGAGTCCGCCTGCCGATGCAGGGGACATGGGTTCGTGCCCCGGTCTGGGAAGATCCCACATGCCGCGGAGCGGCTGGGCCCGTGAGCCATGGCCGCTGAGCCTGCGCGTCTGGAGCCTGTCCTCCGCAACGGGAGAGGCCACAACAGTGAGAGGCCCGCGTAACGCATAAAAAAAAAAAAAAAAAAAAAAAAAAAAGTGTCTTAACTTAGCAAATGTGAAATTTTAAGTTATATTATTAATAACATTATTATTGCTAAGCATCTTGAAATTAAGGTGTTGCCCAATATTGTGAAATACCGAAAGGTATTAAGCAAAGCAATTATTGTCCAAGGATAATAGTGCTAAATTTCTAGGAAAACAAAATTTATTAATGCTTCAGTTTCAGTTTCCTTGTAAATAAAGTATAGATTTGATGCACTTTAAAAAAAAAAAAAAGGGACTTCCCTGGTGGCACAGTGGTTAAGAATCTGCCTGCCAATGCAGGGGACATGGGTTTGATCCCTGGTCCAGGAAACTCCCACGTGCCACAGAGCAACTAAGCCCATGCACCACAACTACTGGGCCTGCGTGCCACAACTACTGAAGCCCACACACCTAGAGCCTGTGCTCTGCAACAAGAGAAGCCACTGCTATGAGAAGCCCGTACACTGCAACGAAGAGTAGCCCCCACTCACTGCAACTAGAGAAAGCCCGCACGCAACAACGAAGACCCAATGCAGCCAAAAACAAAAACTAAAATTTAAATTTTTTTAAAAATTCAAAAAAAGAAAAAAAAGAAAGAGTTGAGATGGCTTAAGGGATCTATGGGACATCATCAAAAGAGACCAATATATGCATCACTGGGCTCCCAGAAGAAAAAGAGAGAGAGAAAGGGACAGAAAATCATCAAATCACAAACGAAGATAGCAAGAGAAGAAGAAAGGAACAGAAGAACTACAAAACAGCCAGAAAACAATCTTTTAATGGCAATAAGTCCATATCTACTAATAATTCTTTTAAGTAAATGGACTATATTCTCCAATTAAAGGATAGAGTGGCTAAATGGATTAAAAAAAAAAAAAAAGACCAGACTATATGCTGCCTACAAGAGATTCACTTCAGATGTAAGGATACACACTGACTGAAAGTTAAGGGATGGAAAAAGATATTCCATGCAAATGGAAACCAAAGGAAAGCTGGGGCAGGGTTACTTATATCAGACAAAGTACACCTTAAGACCAAGACTGTAATAAGAGACAAAAGAAGGTCATTGCACAATGGTAAAGGGGTCAATCCAACAAGAGGATATAATATTTGTAAATATTTATGCACCAAACATAGGGTCACCTCAATATATAAAGCAAGTATTAACAGACTTCAGTGTCCCACTTTTATTATACTTAAATAACATATTAGACCAAATAAACTTAACAGACATGTATAGAACATTTCATCCACAGCTGCAGAATACACACTCATCTAAAGCTCACGTGAAACATTTTCCTAAAAAGATGGTATGTTAGGCCATAAAATTAGTCTTAATTAATTTAAAAAGGTTGAAGTCATATCAGGCATCTTTTCTGATCACAATGGCATGAAACCAGAAGTCAATTACAAGAAGAAAACTGGAAAATTCACAAATATGTGTAGATTGAACAACATGCTCCTGGACAATACATGGGAAATCAAAAAGAAATTAAAAATATCTTGAGACCAATGAAAATGGAAATAAAACATAACAAAATTCATGGGATGCAGCAAAAGCAATTAGAGAGTTCATAATTATAAATGCACACATTTAGAAACAAAAAAAGCATAAGTAAATAGCCTAACTTTACATCTCAAGGAACTAGAAAAAAGACACACTAAGCTCAAAATTAAGAAGGAAGGAAGGGGGGGACCTTGAAGATGGCGGAAGAGTAAGACGCGGAGATCGCCTTCCTCCCCACGGATACACCAGAAATACATCCACACGTGGAACAACTCCTACAGAACTCCTACTGAAGGCTGGCAGAAGACCTCAGACCTCCCAAAAGGCAAGAAACTCCCCACGTAACTGGGTAGGGCAAAAGAAAAAACAGAGACAAAAGAATAAGGACGGCACCTGCACCAGTGGGAGGGAGCTGTGAAGGAGGAAAAGTTTCCACACACTAGGAAGCCCCTCCGCGGGCGGAGACTGCGGGAGGCAGAGGGGGTAGTTTCGGGACCGCGGAGTAGTGCACAGCGACGGGTGCGGAGGGCAAAGCGGGGAGATTCCTGCACAGACGATCGGTGCCGACCAGCACTCACCAACCCGAGAGGCTTGCTGCTCACCCACCGGGGCAGGCGGGGCTGCGAGCTGAGGCTCGGGTTTTGGTTTTGGACGGAGCTCAGGGAGAGGACTGGGGTTGGCGGCTTGAACATAGCCTGAAGGGGTTAGTGCACCACGACTAGCCGGGAGGGAGTTCGGGGAAAAGCCTGCACCGGCCGAAGAGGCAAGAGACTTTTTCTTCCCTCTTTGTCTCCTGGTGCGCGAGGAGAGGGGTTTAAGAGCGCTGCTTAAAGGAACTCCAGAGACGGGCGCGAGCCGCGGCTGAGGGCGCGAGCCCCCGAGACGGGCGCGAGCCGCGGCTGAAAGCGCAAACCCCAGAGACGGGCGCGAGCCGCGGCTGAGGGCGCGAGCCCCCGAGACGGGCGCAAGCCGCGGCTGAAAGCGCAAACCCCAGAGACGGGCGCGAGCCGCGGCTAAAACCGCGGACCCCAGAGACGGGCGGGAGACGCTAAGGCTGCTGCTGCCGCCACCAAGGGGCCTGTGTGCGAGCACAGGTCACTCTCCACACCCCTCTTCCGCGGAGCCTGTGTAGCCCGCCACTGCCAGGTTCCCGGGATCCAGGGACAACTTCCCCGGGAGTACGCACGGCGGGTCTCAGGCTGGTGCAACGTCACGCCGGCCTCTGCCGCAACGTCACGCTGCCTCTGCAGCTGCAGGCCCGCCCCGCACGTAGTGCCCCTCCTACCCCCATCCCCCAACCCCCGGCCTGAGTGAGCCGGAGGCCCCGAATCAGCGGCTCCTTTAACCCCGTCCTGGCTGAGCGAAAAAACAGACGCCCTCCAGCGACCTACATGCAGAGGCAGGGCCAAATCCAAAGCTGAGCTCCTGTGAGCTGTGAAAACAAAGAAGAGAAAGGGAAATCTCTCCCAGCAGCCACAGAAGCAGCGGATTAAAGCTCCACAATCAACTTGATATACCCTGCATCTGTGGAATACCTGAATAGACAAGGAATGATCCCAAATTGAAGAGGTGGAATTTAGGAGCGAAATCTATGATTTTTTTCCCTTTTCCTCTTTTTGTGAAGGTGTACGTGTATGCTCCTGTGTGACATCTAGTCTGTATACTCTAGCTTCCACCATTTGTCCTAGGGCTCTATCCGTCCATGACTTTTTTTTAAAAATTCTTTTTCTTAATAATTAAGTTTAATTGTAATAACTTTATTATACTTTACCTTCGTTCTTTCTTTCTTTCCTTCCTTCCCTCCCTCCTTTAGACAACGAATCACCCCAAATTGAGGAGGTGGTCTCAGGGAGCAGGATTTATGATTTTTCCCCCTTTACCTCTTTTTGTGAAGGTGTATGTGTATGCTTCTGTGTAAGATTTTCTCTGTATAGCTTTGCTTCCAACATTTGTCCTAAGGTTCTATCCGTCCCTTTTTTTTTTTCTAAATATTTTTTAATTCAATAACTATATTATACTTTATTTTATTTTTACTGTATCATCTTTCTTTCTGTCTTTTTTCCTTCTTTCCCTCCTTCCTTCCTTCCTCCCTCCCTCCCTCCCTCCCTCCTTTCTTTCCTTCTTTGCTTCTTTCTTCCTTCCTTCCTTTCCTCCTTTCCTTCTTTCTTTCCTCATACTTCTACTAATTCTCTCTACTTTTTCTCCCTTTTATTCTGAGCCGTGTGGATGAAAGGCTCTTGGTGCTCCAGCCAGGAGTCAGGGCTCTGCCTCTGAGGTAGGAGAGCCAACTTCAGGTCACTGGTCAACAAGAGACCTCCCAGCTCCACATAATATTAAACAGCGGAAATCTCCCAGAGACCTCCATCTTAACACCAGCACCCAGCTTCACTCAACGACCAGCAAGCCACAGTGCTGGACAACCTATGCCAAACAACTAGCAAAACAGGAACACAACCCCACCCATTAGCAGAGAGGCTGCCTAAAATCATAATAAGGCCACAGACACCCCAAAACACACCACCAGACGTGAACCTGCCCACTAGAGAGACAAGATCCAGCCTCATCCAGCACAACACAGGCACTAGTCCCCTCCACCAGGAAGCCTACACAACCCACTGAAACAACCTTAGCCACTGGAGACAGACATCAAAAACAACGGGAACTACGAAAGTGCAGCCTGCAAAAAGGAGACCCCAAACACAGTAAGATAAGCAAAATGAGAAGACAGAAAAACACACAGCAGATGAAGGAGCAAGATAAAAACCCACCAGACCTAACAAATGAAGAGGAAATAGGCAATCTACCTGAAAAAGAATTCAGAATAATGATAGTAAGGATGATCCGAAATCTTGGAAGTAGAATGGACAAAATGCAAGAAACAGTTAACAAGGACCTACAAGAACTAAAGATGAAACAAGCAACGATGAACAATGCAATAAATGAAATTAAAATCACTCTAGATAGGATCAATAGCAGAATAACTGAGGCAGAAGAACGGATAAGTGACCTGGAAGATAAAGTAGTGGAAATAACTACTGCAGAGCAGAATAAAGAAAAAAGAATGAAAAGAACTGAGGACAGTCTCAGAGACCTCTGGGACAACATGAAACGCACCAACATTCGAATTATAGGGGTTCCAGAAGAAGAAGAAAGAAAGAAAGGGACTGAGAAAATATTTGAAGAGATTATAGTTGAAAACTTCCCTAATATGGGAAAGGAAATAGTTAATCAAGTCCAGGAAGCACAGAGGGTCCCATACAGGATAAATACAAGGAGAAACACGCCAAGACACATATTAATCAAACTGTCAAAAATTAAATACAAAGAAAGCATATTAAAAGCAGCAAGGGAAAAACAACAAATAACACACAAGGGAATCCCCATAAGGTTAACAGCGGACCTCTCAGCAGAAACCCTACAAGCCAGAAGGGAGTGGCAGGACATACTGAAAGTGATGAAGGAGAATAGCCTGAAACCAAGACTACTCTACCCAGCAAGGATCTCATTCACATTTGATGGAGAAATTAAAACCTTTACAGACAAGCAAAAGCTGAGAGAGTTCAGCACCACCAAACCAGCTTTACAACAAATGCTAAAGGAACTTCTCTAGACACGAAACACAAGAGAAGGAAATGACCTATAGTAGCGAACCCAAAACAATATATAAAATGGAAATAGGAACATACATATCAATAATTACCTTAAATGTAAATGGACTAAATGCTCCCACCAAAAGACACAGATTGGCTGAATGGATACAAAAACAAGACCCTTATATATGCTGTCTACAAGAGACCCACTTCAGAACTAGAGACACATACAGACTGAAAGTAAGGGGATGGAAAAAGATATTCCATGCAAATGGAAACCAAAAGAAAGCTGGAGTAGCAATTCTCATATCAGACAAAATAGACTTTAAAATAAGGACTATTAAAAGGGACAAAGAAGGACACTACATAATGATCAAGGGATCGATCCAAGAAGAAGATATAACAATTGTAAATATTTATGCACCCAACATAGGAGCACCTCAATACATAAGGCAAATACTAACAACCATAAAAGGGGAGATCAACAGTAACACATTCATAGTAGGGGACTTTAACACCCCACTTTCACCCATGGACAGATCATCCAAAATGAAAATAAATAAGGAAACACAAGCTTTAAATGATACATTAAACAAGATGGACTTAATTGATATTTATAGGACACTCCATCCAAAAACAACAGAATACACATTTTTCTCAAGTGCTCATGGAACATTCTCCAGGATAGATCATATCTTGGGTCACAAATCAAGCCTTGGTAAATTTAAGAAAACTGAAATTGTATCAAGTATCTTTTCCGACCACAACGCCATGAGACTAGATATCAATTACAGGAAAAGATCTGTAAAAAATACAAACACATGGAGGCTAAACAATACACTACTTAATAATGAAGTGATCACTGAAGAAGTCAAAGAGGAAATAAAAAAATACCTAGAAACAAATGACAATGGAGACACAACGACCCAAAACCTATGGGATGCAGCAAAAGCAGTTCTAAGGGGGAAGTTTATAGCAATACAAGCCCACCTTAAGAAGCAGGAAACATCTCGAATAAACAACCTAACCTTGCACCTCAAGCAATTAGAGAAAGAAGAACAAAAAAACCCCAAAGCTAGCAGAAGGAAAGAAATCATAAAAATCAGATCAGAAATAAATGAAAAAGAAATGAAGGAAACAATAGCAAAGATCAATAAAACTAAAAGCTGGTTCTTTGAGAAGATAAACAAAATAGATAAACCACTAGCCAGACTCATCAAGAAAAAAAGGGAGAAGACTCAAATCAATAGAATTAGAAATGAAAAAGGAGAAGTAACAACTGACACTGCAGAAATAAAAAAAATCATGAGAGATTACTACAAGCAACTCTATGCCAATAAAATGGACAATCTGGAAGAAATGGACAAATTCTTAGAAATGCACAACCTGCCAAGACTGAATCAGGAAGAAATAGAAAATATGAACAGACCAATCACAAGCACTGAAATTGAAACTGTGATTAAAAACCTTCCAACAAACAAAAGCCCAGGACCAGATGGCTTCACAGGTGAATTCTATCAAACGTTTAGAGAAGAGCTAACACCTATCCTTCTCAAACTCTTCCAAAATATAGCAGAGGGAGGAACACTCCCAAATTCCTTCTACGAAGCCACCATCACCTTGATACCAAAGCCAGACAAGGATGTCACAAAGAAAGAAAACTACAGGCCAATATCACTGATGAACATAGATGCAAAAATCCTCAACAAAATACTAGCAAACAGAATCCAACAGCACATTAAAAGGGTCATACACCATGATCAAGTGGGGTTTATTCCAGGAATGCAAGGATTCTTCAATATACACAAATCTATCAATGTGATAAACTATATTAACAAATTGAAGGAGAAAAACCATATGATCATCTCAATAGATGCAGAGAAAGCTTTCGACAAAATTCAACACCCATTTATGATAAAAACCCTCCAGAAAGTAGGCATAGAGGGAACTTTCCTAAACATAATAAAAGCCATATATGACAAGCCCACAGCAAACATCATCCTCAATGGTGAAAAACTGAAAGCATTTCCACTAAAATCAGGAACAAGACAAGGTTGCCCACTCTCACCACTCTTATTCAACATAGTTTTGGAAGTTTTAGCCACAGCAATCAGAGAAGAAAAGGAAATAAAAGGAATCCAAATTGGAAAAGAAGAAGTAAAGCTGTCACTGTTTGCAGATGACATGATACTATACATAGAGAATCCTAAAGATGCTACCAGAAAACTACTAGAGCTAATCAATGAATTTGGTAAAGTAGCAGGATACAAAATTAATGCACAGAAATCTCTGGCATTCCTATATACTAATGATGAAAAATCTGAAAGTGAAATCAAGAAAACACTCCCATTTACCATTGCAACAAAAAGAATAAAATATCTAGGAATAAACCTACCTAAGGATACGAAAGACCTGTATGCAGAAAATTATAAGACACTGATGAAAGAAATTAAAGATGATACAAATAGATGGAGAGATATACCATGTTCTTGGATGGGAAGAATCAACATTGTGAAAATGACTCTACTACCCAAAGCAATCTACAGATTCAATGCAATCCCTATCAAACTACCACTGGCATTTTTCACAGAACTAGAACAAAAAATTTCGCAATTTGTATGGAAACACAAAAGACCCCGAATAGCCAAAGCAATCTTGAGAACGAAAAAAGGAGCTGGAGGAATCAGGCTCCCTGACTTCAGACTATATTACAAAGCAACAGTAATCAAGACAGTATGGTACTGGCACAAAAACAGAAAGATAGATCAGTGGAACAGGATAGAAAGCCCAGAGATAAACCCACGCACATATGGACACCTTATCTTTGATAAAGGAGGCAGGAATGTACAGTGGAGAAAGGACAGCCTCTTCAATAAATGGTGCTGGGAAAACTGGACAGGTACATGTAAAAGTATGAGATTAGATCACTCCCTAACACCATACACAAAAATAAGCTCAAAATGGATTAAAGACCTAAATGTAAGGCCAGAAACTATCAAACTCTTAGAAGAAAACATAGGAAGAACACTCTATGACATAAATCACAGCAAGATCCTTTCTGACCCACCTCCTAGAGTAATGGAAATAAAAACAAAAATAAACAAATGGGACCTAATGAAACTTCAAAGCTTTTGCACAGCAAAGGAAACCATAACCAAGACCAAAAGACAACCCTCAGAATGGGAGAAAACATTTGCAAATGAAGCAACTGACAAAGGATTAATCTCCAAAATTTACAAGCAGCTCATGCAGCTCAATAACAAAAATACAAACAACCCCATCCAAAAATGGGCAGAAGACCTAAATAGACATTTCTCCAAAGAAGATATACAGAATGCCAACAAACACATGAAAGAATGCTCAACATCATTAATCATTAGAGAAATGCAAATCAAAACTACAATGAGATATCATCTCACACCAGTCAGAATGGCCATCATCAAAAAATCAAGAAACAATAAATGCTGGAGAGGGTGTGGAGAAAAGGGGACACTCTTGCACTGCTGGTGGGAATGTGAATTGGTTCAGCCACTGTGGAGAACAGTATGGAGGTTCCTTAAAAAACTACAAATAGAATTACCAAATGACCCAGCAATCCCACTACTTGGCATATACCCTGAGAAAACCAAAATTCAAAGAGAGTCATGTACCAAAATGTTCATTGCAGCTCTATTTACAATAGCCAGGACATGGAAACAACCTAAGCGCCCATCATCGGATGAATGGATAAAGAAGATGTGGCACATATACACAATGGAATATTACTCAGCCTTAAAAAGAAATGAAATTGAGCTATTTGTAATGAGATGGATAGACCTAGAATCTGTCATACAGAGTGAAGTAAGTCAGAAAGAAAAAGACAAATACCGTATGCTAACACATATATATGGAATTTAAGGGAAAAAAATGTCATGAAGAACCTAGGGGTAAGATAGGAATAAAGACGCAGACCTACTGGAGAACGGACTTAAGGATATGGGGAGGGGGAAGGGTGAGTTTTGACAGGGCGAGAGAGAGTCATGGACATATACACACTAACAAACGTAGTAAGGTAGATAGCTGGGGGGAAGCAGCCGCAAGGCACAGGGATATTAGCTCGGTGCTTTGTGACAGCCTGGAAGGGTGGGATGGGGAGAGTGGGAGGGAGGGAGACGCAAGAGGGAAGACATATGGGAACATATGTATATGTATAGCTGATTCACTTTGTTGTAAATCAGAAACTAACACACCATTGTAAAGCAATTATACCCCAATAAAGATGTTTAAAAAAAAAAAAAAGAAGGAAGGAAATAACAAAGGTTAGAGCAGAAATAAATGACATAGACATTAAAATAAAAACAGAAAAAAATCAATGAAACTAGTAGGTGGTTTTTGAAAAGATAAACAAAATTGACAAACTTTAAGCTAGACTTATCAAGAAGAAAGAGAGAGAACTCAGATGAATAAAATTAGAAATGAAAGAGGAGTCAATACAACTGATACCATAGAAATACAAAGGATTATGATAGACCACTATATGCAATTTTATGTTCACAAACAACCCACCTAAATGAAATAAAGTCCTAGAAACATACAACCTACCAAGACTGAATCACAAAGAAATAGAAAATCTGAACAGACTAATAACCAGTAAGGAGATTTAATCAGTTATCAAAAATGTCACAACAAACAAAAAAGTCTGGGACCAGATGGTTTCACTGGTGAATTCCATTAAACATTTAAAGAAGAGCTAATATCAACTCCTGTCAAACTCTTCCAAAAAGTAGAAGAGGAGAGAACTGTTCCAAAATTATTTTATGAAGCCTGCATACCCTGATACCAAAATCAGACAAGGATACTACAAGAAAATAAAACTACAGGCCAATATCTCTGATGAGCACAGATGCAAAAGCCCTTAACAAAAGAGCAAACCGTATTCAACAATACATTAAAAAGGATTATACACCATGGTCAAGTGGGATTTATCCCTGGGGTGCAAGGATGGTTAAACATACACAAATCAATCAATGGGGTACAACATTAACAAAATTAATAATAGAAATCAAATAGATGCTTTAAAAGCATTTAACAAAATTCAACAGTCATTCATGATAATAAAAGCTCAATAAACTGGGTATAGAGGGAATGTACCTCAACATAATAAAGGCCAAATATGACAAGTCCACATCTAACATTATATTCAATGATGAAAGGCTGAAAGCATTTCCTCTAATATCAGAAACAAGATAAGGATGCCCACTCTCACCACACCTACTTAAAATAAAACTGGAAGTCCTAGAAAGTGCAGTCAGGCTAGAAAAAGAAATAAAATACAACCAAATTAGAAAGCAAGTAATAAAACTCTCTCTCTTCACAGATGACTTCATATTATACATATAAAATCCAAGACTCACCAAAAACTGTCAGAACTAATAAATAAATTCAGTAAACTTGCAGGATACAAAATCAATATACAAACATTGTTATGTTTCTAGACACTAATAATAATGAACTATCAGAAATAGGAATTTAAAAAAAAGATCCCATTTACAATGGCATTAAAAGGAATAAAATACCTAGGAATAAATTTAACCAAGGAAATTAAAGACCTATACACAGAAAACTGTAAGACACTAATGAAAGAAATTGAAGAAGATTCAAATAAGTGGAAAGGTATTCTGTGCTCATGGACTGGAAGAATTCATGTTGTTAAAGTGTCCCTACTACCCAAAGAGATCTACAAATTCAGTGCAATCCCTATCAAAATCCCAATCGCATTTTTCACAGTAGTAAAACAATTCTAAAATTCGTATGGAACAACAAAAGATTCAAATAATCAAAACAGTCTTGAGAAAGAACAATTGTGGATGCATCACACTTTTTGTTTTCAACATATATTACAAAGCTATAATAATCAAAACAGCATGGTATTGACATTAAAAAGAGACACAGATCAATGGAACAGTATACAGAGCAGAAATAAACCCACTCATACATGATCATTTAATTTATGACAAAGTAGTGAAGAATATACAGAATAGAAAGCCCAGAAATAAACTCATGCATATGTGGTCAATTAATTTATGAGAAAGGAGCTAAGGATACACAATGGGAAAAGGATAGTCTCTGCAGTAAATGATGTTGGCCAAACTGGATAGACACATGCAAAAGAATGAAACTAGACCCTACCTTACACCATACACCAAAATCAACTCAAAGTGTTTTTAAGACTTGAAAAAAGACCAAAAACCATGACTCCTAGAAGGAAAATAGGCATAAGCTCCTTGACATAGGTGTTGGCAATGATCTTTTTGGATTTGACACCCTAAGCAAAAAGCAACAAAAGCAAAAATAAATAAGTGGGTCTACATCAAACAAAAAGCTTCTGCACAGCAAAGGAAACCATCAACAAAATGAAAAGGCAGCTTATGGAAAAGGAGAAAATATTTGCAAATCAAGTATCTGATAAGGGGTTAATATCCAAAAATATTAGTAACTCCTACAACTCAATAGCAAAAAACAAAACTGTCTGATTAAAAAATGGGCAGGGGGTGTGATACCAACATCAGGATTGTGTAAGGTGTCTCTCGTTTTTGTTCCCCTTTTAACGACAAAACATTGGCATACATCCCAAAGTAAATACACCTTTGTGAAAGTTGTAGGATCTAACACCATACTCCAAGGGGCCTAGGAGGAACTTCACCCACAGAACCAGTAGAAGCTGGTGAGCTCACCCCACCCCTCCTGGACATGGTTGAGGAAAACCTGGAGAGTGCTGACCTGGACGGACAGCTATGAACAAGAGAGGCTTTGTAGAAGTCCAGCCTTCCTGAGGAGATATTCTAGCACTCTGTCAGAGCAAACAAAAAAATATGAGTGTGGCTGTACTGAAGAGGGTAAGAGGAACTTTGCCAGTGCTGCCTCTTTCTCAAGGTGGCACAGAGCAGGGCTAAACCAGCTAATGGTGGTGATCTCTCTTGTAGGGAAAAGAAGAGCAGTGTGTGAATGTCCAGCTACCCCAGCTGTGCATGAAGCAACTGAAGTTCCTCTTCAGCAACACCCATAATATTATGGCAGGACCTCCATGACTAGGGTAAGGAGGGGATAGGAAAAGAGGCAGATAAGAATATCAAAGAGCATTAAAAAGGGATGGTTCCTACTGTCTGTGTTCAGGACTCCTGCAGGAAGCCCTCCCATGAACCACTGGAAGATCTCCACCAAAAGATCTCCCTGCATGACCTGTGGGTATTCCCAACACCCTGAGTGCTGAACCCACACCTCCCCCCGCTCTGTGGCCAGCTCCTTGTGCATGCTCCTGAGTGCAGCAATGAGAGTGAGCTCCAGTAAATAGGGAATGTGATCAGAATATCAGGCCAGGTTCTGTGGACATGGCAGAAATCACAAATCAGAGCCGTAGTATCAACTTCTGGAAAATAAAGAGAGGTTTCAGGTAGCCAACCTAGTGAGTTGTAAACATTAAAAAGACATAAAAACATAAGAATTTTGTCACAAGAGGGAATAAGAAGTGTGGAGCAGGCATATCCATACTAGGTTGGAGAAAATCCCAGATATAAGCAAGACCAAAGAAAAATATCTCCCCCTGAAGACAATCAGTAAAGACTTGAAGAAATGTCTGCTAATTCAAATTGTGTAAACAACAGTGGAAAATTCCAAGGAGCACAAAGGATCAAGGAAACATGTGATAACCAAAACATGATAATAATCCTCTAGTAACCAAACTCAAGGACATGGAATTTTGTGATCTAGTTGATGAAGAATTAAAAATGAGCTACAAGATAACACAGAAAGGCAATTAAATAAAATCATGAAAACAATACACAAACCAAATGAAAAGTTTAACAAAGAGATAGAAATCATGAAAAAGAACCAAACAGAAATTCTAGAGCTAAAGAATTCAATGAATGAAATAAAAAATGCAATAGAGAACATCTGCAACAGAACAGACCAAACGGAACATAGAATCACTGAGTATAGGTACTTTGAAATAACTCAGTCAAAGGAGAGCAACAACAACAAAAAGAATGAAAAAATAGCAAAGAAAGTCTACATGATCAATGGGAAACTGAAACATACAAATATTAGAATAATTGCAGTACCAGAGGAGAAGAGAGGGAAAAGGGGGCAGAAAGTTTACTTAAAGAAATACCGATAATAGCTGAAAATTTCCCAAATCTGGGGGTTGACTTGGACATCCAAGTTTTATATAGCTAATAGATCACTCCTTTATCTCCATGTAAAGCAAACTTCTTCAAGACACATTATAATAAAACTTCAAAAATCAAAGACAGAGAATCCTAAAAGCAGCAAGGGAGAAAATGATTGTAACCTCCACTAGCTATCAGTGGATTTCTCAGCAGAAATTGTACAGGCCAGGATAGTGTAAATAAATGATATATTCAAAGTGTTGAAAGAAAGTCCCAGCCATGAATATTCAGTAAAGTTATTTTTCAGTTATGAAGGAGAAACAGAGGCTTTCCGAGACAAATAAAAGTAGAGAGGGTTCACATCACTATACCTGCCTTGAAAGAAATGTGAAAGGCTTCGCAGCAGAGCTGCTGGTGAGGCTCCCAAGTGGCATGAGACACCTGACAGACTACACAGTGGGTGCTACCCTGTCCACCCTCAGGGTTGTACACTAGGAGAGAAGACAAGATGGCGGAGTAGAAGACTTTGAGCTCTCCTCCTCCCATGAGAACGAGAACAGCAAAATCAAAACTAACTGCTGAACAACCATCAATAAAAAAGACTGGAACCTACCAGAAAAGATATTCTACATCCAAAGACAAATAAGAAATCACAATGAGGAAGATGGCGGAAGAGTAAGACGCGGAGATCGCCTTCCTCCCCAAGGATACACCAGAAATACATCCACACGTGGAACAACTCCTACAGAACTCCTACTGAAGGCTGGCAGAAGACCTCAGACCTCCCAAAAGGCAAGAAACTCCCCACGTAACTGGGTAGGGCAAAAGAAAAAACAGAGACAAAAGAATAAGGACGGCACCTGCACCAGTGGGAGGGAGCTGTGAAGGAGGAAAAGTTTCCACACACTAGGAAGCCCCTCCGCGGGCAGAGACTGCGGGAGGCAGAGGGGGGAGTTTCGGGACCGCGGAGTAGTGCACAGCGACGGGTGCGGAGGGCAAAGCGGGGAGATTCCTGCACAGACGATCGGTGCTGACTGGCACTCACCAGCCCGAGTGGCTTGTCTGCTCACCCGCCGGGGCGGGCGGGGCTGCGAGCTGAGGCTCGGGTTTTGGTTTTGGACGGAGCTCAGGGAGAGGACTGGGGTTGGCGGCTTGAACATAGCCTGAAGGGGTTAGTGCACCACGACTAGCCGGGAGGGAGTTCGGGGAAAAGCCTGCACCGGCCAAAGAGGCAAGAGACTTTTTCTTCCCTCTTTGTTTCCTGGTGCGCGAGGAGAGGGGTTTAAGAGCGCTGCTTAAAGGAACTCCAGAGACGGGCGCGAGCCGCGGCTAAAAGCGCGAACCCCAGAAACGGGCGCGAGCCGCGGCTGAAGGCGCGAGCCCCCGAGACGGGCGCGAGCCGCGGCTAAAACCACGGACCCCAGAGACGGGCGGGAGACGCTAAGACTGCTGCTGCCGCCACCAAGGGGCCTGTGTGCGAGCACAGGTCACTCTCCACACCCCTCTTGCGCGGAGCCTGTGCAGCCCGCCACTGCCAGGTTCCCGGGATCCAGGGACAACTTCCCCGGGAGTACGCACGGCGGGTCTCAGGCTGGTGCAACATCACGCCGGCCTCTGCCGCAACGTCACGCTGCCTCTGCAGCCGCAGGCCCGCCCCGCACGTAGTGCCCCTCCTACCCCCATCCCCCAACCCCCGGCCTGAGTGAGCCGGAGGCCCCGAATCAGCGGCTCCTTTAACCCCGTCCTGGCTGAGCGAAAAAACAGACGCCCTCCAGCGACCTACATGCAGAGGCAGGGCCAAATCCAAAGCTGAGCTCCTGTGAGCTGTGAGAACAAAGAAGAGAAAGGGAAATCTCTCCCAGCAGCCACAGAAGCAGCGGATTAAAGCTCCACAATCAACTTGATATACCCTGCATCTGTGGAATACCTGAATAGACAAGGAATGATCCCAAATTGAAGAGGTGGAATTTAGGAGCGAGATCTATGATTTTTTTCCCTTTTCCTCTTTTTGTGAATGTGTACGTGTATGCTTCTGTGTGAGATCCTGTCTGTATACTCTTGCTTCCACCATCTGTCCTAGGGCTCTATCCGTCCATGACTTTTTTTTAAAAATTCTTTTTCTTAATAATTAAGTTTAATTGTAATAACTTTATTATACTTTACCTTCGTTCTTTCTTTCTTTCCTTCCTTCCTTCCCTCCTTTAGACAACGAATCACCCCAAATTGAGGAGGTGGTCTCAGGGAGCAGGATTTATGATGTTTCCCCCTTTACCTCTTTTTGTGAAGGTGTATGTGTATGCTTCTGTGTAAGATTTTCTCTGTATAGCTTTGCTTCCAACATTTGTCCTAAGGTTCTATCCGTCCCTTTTTTTTTTTTTTTCTAAATATTTTTTAATTCAATAACTATATTATACTTTATTTTATTTTTACTGTATCATCTTTCTTTCTGTCTTTTTTCCTTCTTTCCCTCCTTCCTTCCTTCCTCCCTCCCTCCCTCCCTCCCTCCTTTCTTTCCTTCTTTGCTTCTTTCTTCCTTCCTTCCTTTCCTCCTTTCCTTCTTTCTTTACTCATACTTCTACTAATTCTCCCTACTTTTTCTCCCTTTTATTCTGAGCTGTGTGGATGAAAGGCTCTTGGTGCTCCAGCCAGGAGTCAGGGCTCTGCCTCTGAGGTAGGAGAGCCAACTTCAGGACACTGGTCAACAAGAGACCTCCCAGCTCCACATAATATTAAACGGTGGAAATATCCCAGAGACCTCCATCTTAACACCAGCACCCAGCTTCACTCAACGACCAGCAAGCCACAGTGCTGGACAACCTATGCCAAACAACTAGCAAAACAGGAACACAACCCCACCCATTAGCAGAGAGGCTGCCTAAAATCATAATAAGGCCACAGACACCCCAAAACACACCACCAGACGTGAACCTGCCCACTAGAGAGACAAGATCCAGCCTCATCCAGCACAACACAGGCACTAGTCCCCTCCACCAGGAAGCCTACACAACCCACTGAAACAACCTTAGCCACTGGAGACAGACATCAAAAACAACGGGAACTACGAAAGTGCAGCCTGCAAAAAGGAGACCCCAAACACAGTAAGATAAGCAAAATGAGAAGACAGAAAAACACACAGCAGATGAAGGAGCAAGATAAAAACCCACCAGACCTAACAAATGAAGAGGAAATAGGCAATCTACCTGAAAAAGAATTCAGAATAATGATAGTAAGGATGATCCGAAATCTTGGAAGTAGAATGGACAAAATGCAAGAAACAGTTAACAAGGACCTACAAGAACTAAAGATGAAACAAGCAACGATGAACAATGCAATAAATGAAATTAAAATCACTCTAGATAGGATCAATAGCAGAATAACTGAGGCAGAAGAACGGATAAGTGACCTGGAAGATAAAGTAGTGGAAATAACTACTGCAGAGCAGAATAAAGAAAAAAGAATGAAAAGAACTGAGGACAGTCTCAGAGACCTCTGGGACAACATGAAACGCACCAACATTCGAATTATAGGGGTTCCAGAAGAAGAAGAAAGAAAGAAAGGGACTGAGAAAATATTTGAAGAGATTATAGTTGAAAACTTCCCTAATATGGGAAAGGAAATAGTTAATCAAGTCCAGGAAGCACAGAGGGTCCCATACAGGATAAATACAAGGAGAAACACGCCAAGACACATATTAATCAAACTGTCAAAAATTAAATACAAAGAAAGCATATTAAAAGCAGCAAGGGAAAAACAACAAATAACACACAAGGGAATCCCCATAAGGTTAACAGCTGATCTCTCAGCAGAAACCCTACAAGCCAGAAGAGTGGCAGGACATACTGAAAGTGATGAAGGAGAATAGCCTGCAACCAAGACTACTCTACCCAGCAAGGATCTCATTCACATTTGATGGAGAAATTAAAACCTTTACAGACAAGCAAAAGCTGAGAGAGTTCAGCACCACCAAACCAGCTTTACAACAAATGCTAAAGGAACTTCTCTAGACACGAAACACAAGAGAAGGAAATGACCTATAGTAGCGAACCCAAAACAATATATAAAATGGAAATAGGAACATACATATCGATAATTACCTTAAATGTAAATGGACTAAATGCTCCCACCAAAAGACACAGATTGGCTGAATGGATACAAAAACAAGACCCTTATATATGCTGTCTACAAGAGACCCACTTCAGAACTAGAGACACATACAGACTGAAAGTAAGGGGATGGAAAAAGATATTCCATGCAAATGGAAACCAAAAGAAAGCTGGAGTAGCAATTCTCATATCAGACAAAATAGACTTTAAAATAAGGACTATTAAAAGGGACAAAGAAGGACACTACATAGTGATCAAGGGATCGATCCAAGAAGAAGATATAACAATTGTAAATATTTATGCACCCAACATAGGAGCACCTCAATACATAAGGCAAATACTAACAACCATAAAAGGGGAGATCAACAGTAACACATTCATAGTAGGGGACTTTAACACCCCACTTTCACCCATGGACAGATCATCCAAAATGAAAATAAATAAGGAAACACAAGCTTTAAATGATACATTAAACAAGATGGACTTAATTGATATTTATAGGACACTCCATCCAAAAACAACACAATACACATTTTTCTCAAGTGCTCATGGAACATTCTCCAGGATAGATCATATCTTGGGTCACAAATCAAGCCTTGGTAAATTTAAGAAAACTGAAATTGTATCAAGTATCTTTTCCGACCACAACGCCATGAGACTAGATATCAATTACAGGAAAAGATCTGTAAAAAATACAAACACATGGAGGCTAAACAATACACTACTTAATAACGAAGTGATCACTGAAGAAATCAAAGAGGAAATAAAAAAATACCTAGAAACAAATGACAATGGAGACACAACGACCCAAAACCTATGGGATGCAGCAAAAGCAGTTCTAAGGGGGAAGTTTATAGCAATACAAGCCCACCTTAAGAAGCAGGAAACATCTCGAATAAACAACCTAACCTTGCACCTCAAGCAATTAGAGAAAGAAGAACAAAAAAACCCCAAAGCTAGCAGAAGGAAAGAAATCATAAAAATCAGATCAGAAATAAATGAAAAAGAAATGAAGGAAACAATAGCAAAGATCAATAAAACTAAAAGCTGGTTCTTTGAGAAGATAAACAAAATAGATAAACCACTAGCCAGACTCATCAAGAAAAAAAGGGAGAAGACTCAAATCAATAGAATTAGAAATGAAAAAGGAGAAGTAACAACTGACACTGCAGAAATAAAAAAAATCATGAGAGATTACTACAAGCAACTCTATGCCAATAAAATGGACAATCTGGAAGAAATGGACAAATTCTTAGAAATGCACAACCTGCCAAGACTGAATCAGGAAGAAATAGAAAATATGAACAGACCAATCACAAGCACTGAAATTGAAACTGTGATTAAAAACCTTCCAACAAACAAAAGCCCAGGACCAGATGGCTTCACAGGTGAATTCTATCAAACGTTTAGAGAAGAGCTAACACCTATCCTTCTCAAACTCTTCCAAAATATAGCAGAGGGAGGAACACTCCCAAATTCCTTCTACGAAGCCACCATCACCTTGATACCAAAACCAGACAAGGATGTCACAAAGAAAGAAAACTACAGGCCAATATCACTGATGAACATAGATGCAAAAATCCTCAACAAAATACTAGCAAACAGAATCCAACAGCACATTAAAAGGATCATACACCATGATCAAGTGGGGTTTATTCCAGGAATGCAAGGATTCTTCAATATACGCAAATCTATCAATGTGATAAACCATATTAACAAATTGAAGGAGAAAAACCATATGATCATCTCAATAGATGCAGAGAAAGCTTTTGACAAAATTCAACACCCATTTATGATAAAAACCCTCCAGAAAGTAGGCATAGAGGGAACTTTCCTAAACATAATAAATGCCATATATGACAAGCCCACAGCAAACATCATCCTCAATGGTGAAAAACTGAAAGCATTTCCACTAAGATCAGGAACAAGACAAGGTTGCCCACTCTCACCACTCTTATTCAACATAGTTTTGGAAGTTTTAGCCACAGCAATCAGAGAAGAAAAGGAAATAAAAGGAATCCAAATTGGAAAAGAAGAAGTAAAGCTGTCACTGTTTGCAGATGACATGATACTATACATAGAGAATCCTAAAGATGCTACCAGAAAACTACTAGAGCTAATCAATGAATTTGGTAAAGTAGCAGGATACAAAATTAATGCACAGAAATCTCTGGCATTCCTATATACTAATGATGAAAAATCTGAAAGTGAAATCAAGAAAACACTCCCATTTACCATTGCAACAAAAAGAATAAAATATCTAGGAATAAACCTACCTAAGGATACGAAAGACCTGTATGCAGAAAATTATAAGACACTGATGAAAGAAATTAAAGATGATACAAATAGATGGAGAGATATACCATGTTCTTGGATGGGAAGAATCAACATTGTGAAAATGACTCTACTACCCAAAGTAATCTACAGATTCAATGCAATCCCTATCAAACTACCACTGGCATTTTTCACAGAACTAGAACAAAAAATTTCGCAATTTGTATGGAAACACAAAAGACCCCGAATAGCCAAAGCAATCTTGAGAACGAAAAAAGGAGCTGGAGGAATAAGGCTCCCTGACTTCAGACTATATTACAAAGCAACAGTAATCAAGACAGTATGGTACTGGCACAGAAACAGAAAGATAGATCAGTGGAACAGGATAGAAAGCCCAGAGATAAACCCACGCACATATGGACACCTTATCTTTGATAAAGGAGGCAGGAATGTACAGTGGAGAAAGGACAGCCTCTTCAATAAATGGTGCTGGGAAAACTGGACAGGTACATGTAAAAGTATGAGATTAGATCACTCCCTAACACCATACACAAAAATAAGCTCAAAATGGATTAAAGACCTAAATGTAAGGCCAGAAACTATCAAACTCTTAGAAGAAAACATAGGAAGAACACTCTATGACATAAATCACAGCAAGATCCTTTCTGACCCACCTCCTAGAGTAATGGAAATAAAAACAAAAATAAACAAATGGGACCTAATGAAACTTCAAAGCTTTTGCACAGCAAAGGAAACCATAACCAAGACCAAAAGACAACCCTCAGAATGGGAGAAAACATTTGCAAATGAAGCAACTGACAAAGGATTAATCTCCAAAATTTACAAGCAGCTCATGCAGCTCAATAACAAAAAAACAAACAACCCCATCCAAAAATGGGCAGAAGACCTAAATAGACATTTCTCCAAAGAAGATATACAGAATGCCAACAAACTCATGAAAGAATGCTCAACATCATTAATCATTAGAGAAATGCAAATCAAAACTACAATGAGATATCATCTCACACCAGTCAGAATGGCCATCATCAGAAAATCTAGAAACAATAAATGCTGGAGAGGGTGTGGAGAAAAGGGGACACTCTTGCACTGCTGGTGGGAATGTGAATTGGTTCAGCCACTGTGGAGAACAGTATGGAGGTTCCTTAAAAAACTACAGATAGAATTACCATATGACCCAGCAATCCCACTACTTGGCATATACCCTGAGAAAACCAAAATTCAAAAAGAGTCATGTACCAAAATGTTCATTGCAGCTCTATTTACAATAGCCAGGACATGTAAACAACCTAAGCGCCCATCATCGGATGAATGGATAAAGAAGATGTGGCACATATACACAATGGAATATTACTCAGCCTTAAAAAGAAATGAAATTGAGCTATTTGTAATGAGATGGATAGACCTAGAGTCTGTCATACAGAGTGAAGTAAGTCAGAAAGAAAAAGACAAATACCGTATGCTAACACATATATTTGGAATTTAAGGGAAAAAAAAAATGTCATGAAGAACCTAGGGGTAAGATAGGAATAAAGACGCAGACCTACTGGAGAACGGACTTGAGGGTATGGGGAGGGGGAGGGGTGAGTTTTGATAGGGCGAGAGAGAGTCATGGACATATACACACTAACAAACGTAGTAAGGTAGATAGCTGGGGGGAAGCAGCCGCAAGGCACAGGGATATTAGCTCGGTGCTTTGTGACAGCCTGGAAGGGTGGGATGGGGAGAGTGGGAGGGAGGGAGACGCAAGAGGGAAGACATATGGGAACATATGTATATGTATAGCTGATTCACTTTGTTATAAAGCAGAAACTAACACACCATTGTAAAGCAATTATACCCCAATAAAGATGTTTAAAAAAAAAAAAAAAAAAAAAAAAGAAATCACAATGAGATGGTAGGAGGGATGCACTCGTGATCTAATCAAATCCCTTACCCCTGGTTGGACAACCCACAAACTATAGAATAATTATAACACAGAAGTTCTCCAACGGGAGTCAGAGTTCTGAGCCCCACATCAGGCTTTCCCAGCCTTGGGGGTCTGGAATCAGGAGGAGGAGCCCCCAGAGCATTTGGCTTTGAAGGCAAGCAGATCTTGATTGTAGGAGTTCCACAGGACTGGGAGAAACAGAGACCCCAATCTTGGAGAACACACACAGGTCTTGTGCACACTGGGACCCAGGGCAAAATCAGTGATGTCATAGGAGCCTGGGCCAGACCTACCTGCTGGCCTTGGAGAATCACCTAGGGAGGGGGGTGGGTGGATGTGGCTCTCTCTTGGGACGTAAAAGCTGGTGGTGAACATATCCGGGAGTACTAATATGAAGGCTTATATCTTGCTTGGGACATTAGTACCAAGACCTGGCCCCACCCAACAGTCTCTAGGCTCCAGTGCTATGATGCCTCAGGCCAAACAACCGACAGAGAGGGAACACAGTCCACCCATCAACAGACAGGCTTCCTAAAGACTTCCTGAGCCCACAGCCACCTCTAGACACATCCGTTGAAATGGCCCTGCCCACCAGAGGGCCAAGACCAAAGTCCACCCACCAGTGGGCAGGCACTGGTCCCTCCTACCAGGAAGCCTACACAAGCCTCTAGACCAGCCTCACCCACTAGGGGACAGACACCAGAGGCAAGAAATATACAGTCCCACAGCTTGTGGAACTGAGTCTGCAAACACAGGTCAGAAGCTACCCTGGGACCAGCTGGTCCCTGGCCCTTCGGTGATGAGAGGGGAGTGTACTGCTGGGACACATAAGACACCCCCTACACAGGGCGACTTCTCCAAGACCAAGAAACAGAACTAACCTTCCACATACATAAAAATACAAATAGAAGTCTAGACAAAATGAGACAGTAGAGGAATATGTTCTAGATGAAAGAACAAGATAAACCCCCAGAAGAACAAATAAGTGACATGGAGTTAGGGAATCTACTCAAGAAAGAGTTCAGGGTAATGTTTGTAAAGATGATCCAAGAACTTGGGAAAAGAATGGATGCACAGAGTGAGAAGTTACAAGACGTTTTTAACAATGAATTAGCAAAACTAAAGAACAACAAAACAGAGTTGAACAATAAGTGAAATGAAAAGTACACTAGAAGGAATCATTACCAGAATAAATGAGGCAGAAGAACGGATAAGTGAGCTGGAAGACAGAGTGGTGGAAATCACAGCCATGGAACAGAATAAAGAAAAAAGAATGAAAAGAAACTAAGACAGTTAAAGAAACTTCTGGGACAATGTTAACTGCAACAACATTCACATTATAGGGGTCCCAGAAGGAGAACAGAGAGAAAAGGAGCCTGAGAAGATATTTGAAGACATAAAAGCTGAAAAGTTCCCTAACATGGGAAAGGAAGCAGTCACCCAAGTCCAGGAAACACAGAGAATACCATACAGGATCAACCCAAGAAGAAACATGCAGAAATACAGAGTAATCAAATTCACAAAAATTAAAGATAAAGAGAAAATATTAAAAACAACAAGGGAAAAGCCACAAATAACATATAAGGGGACTTCTATAAGCTTATCAGCTGATTTTTAGCAGAAATTCTGCAGGCCAGAAGGGAGTGGCACAGTATACTTAAAGTGATGAAAGGGGAAAACCTACAACCAAGAATACTCTACCCAGAAAGGCTCTCATTTAGATGTGATGGAGAAATCAAAAGCTTTACAGGCAAGCAAAAGCTCAAAGAATTCAGGACTGCCAAATCAGCTTATGACAAATGCTAAAGGAACTACTCTAGGCAGAAAAGAAAAGGCCACAACTAGAAACAAGATAATTACGAATGGGAAAGCTCACCAGTAAAGGCAAACAGACTCTAAGGTAGGAAACCATCCACACACAAATATGATATCAAAACCAGCAATCATGAGATGAGGAGAGTACAAATGCAGGATATTGAAAATGCATTTGAAATTAAGAGACCAGCAATTTAAAACAACCTTGTAAATATATACACTGCTATACCAAAACCACGTGGTAACTGCAAACCAAAAATCTATAATAGAGAAACACACCCAAGCAAAAAAAGGAATCCAAACATAACACTAAAGATAGTCATCAAATCACAAGAGATGACAACAAAAGAGGAAGGGAAGAAAAAAGACCTACAAAAACAAATCCAAAACAGTTAACAAAATGGCTATAAGAACATACATATTGGTATTTACCTTAAGTGTAAATGGATTAACGGCTCCAAACAAAAGACATAGACTGGCTGAATGGATACAAAAACAAGACCCATATATATGCTGTCTACAAGAGACCCATTTCAGACGTAAGGACACATACAGACTGAAAGTGAGGGGATGGAAAAAGATATTCCATGCAAATGGAAATCAAAGGAAAGCTGCAGTAGCAATACTCATATCAAAATAGACTTTAAAGACTGTTACAAGAGACAAAGAAGGACACTGTATAATGATCAAGGGGTCAATCCAAGAAGAAGATATAACAATTGTAAATATATATGCACCCAAAATAGGAGCTCCTCAACATATAAAGCAATGTTAACACACATAAAATGAGAAATTGAGAGTAACACAATAATAGTGTGTTATGATTAACACCTCAATTACATCAATGAACAAATCATCCAGACAGAAGATCAATAAGGAAACACTGGCCATAAATGACACATTAGACAGGCTTAATCAATATTTATAGAGCATTCCATCTGAAAGCAGCAGAATACACATTCTTTTCAAGTGCACGTGGAACATTCTCCAGGATAGATCACATGCTGGGCCACAAAGCAAGCCTTGGTAAATTTATGAAAACTGAAATTGTATCAAGCATCTTTTCTGACCATGCTATGAGACTAGAAATCAACTACAAGGGACTTCCCTGGTGGTTCAGTGGTTAAGAATCCACCTGCCAATGAAGGGGACATGGGTTTGAGCCCTGGTCTGGGAAGATCCCACATGCTGTGGAGCAACTAAGCCCGTGTGCCACAACTACTGAATCCCGAGCACCTAGAGCGCATGCTCTGCAGCAAGAGAATCCACCACAATCAGAAGTTTGCACACCACAATGAAGAGTAGTCCCCTGCTCACCGGAACTAGAGAAAGCCCAGGCACAGCAATGAAAACCCAATGCAGCCAAAATTTTAAAAAATATATAAATAAATCTATTAAAAAAAAGAAATCACTACAAGAAAGAAACTGCAAAAAACATAAACATGGAGGCTAAACAATATGCTACTAAACAACCAGTGGATAACTGAACTAGTCAGAGGAAATTTTAAAAATGAGAGAAATGAAAATGGAAACATGATGATCCAAAACCTATGGGACGCAACAGAAGCAGTTCTATGAGGGAAGCTTATAGCAATACAAGCTTACCTCAGGAAACAAGAAAAATCTCAAATAAACAACTTAATGTTACACATAAAGCAACTAGAGAAAGAAGAACAAACAAAACCCAAAGTTAGTAGAAGGAAAGAAATCATAAATATCAAAGCAGAAATAAACAAAATAGAGACTAAAAAATAATAGAAAAGATCAATGAAACTAAAACCCAGTTCTTTGAAAAGATAAACAAAATTGATAGGCCTTTAGCCAGACTCATCAAGATAAAAAGGGAGTGGACCCAAATCAATAAAATTAGAAATTAAAAGGGGAAGTTACAAATGACACCACAGAAATACAGAGAATCATAAGAGACTACTACAAGCAATTTTACATGAATAAAATGGACAACCTAGAAGAAATGGACATATTCTTAGAAAAGTACAACCTTCGAAGACAGAACCAGGAAGAAATAGGAAATTTGAACAGACCAATTACAATTACTGAAATTGAATCTGTGATTTTAAAACTCCCAACAAGCAAAAGTCCAGGACCAGATGGCTTTACAGGCAAATTCTATCAAACATTTAGAGAAGAGTTAACACCTACCTTTCTGAAACTATTCCAGAAACTTGCAGATGAAGGAACACTTCCAAACTCATTCTATGAGACCACCATCATCCTAATACCAAAACCAAAGTTACCACAAAAAAAAGAAAATTACAGACCAATATCACTGATGAACAGATTCGAAAATCCTCAACACAATACTAGCAAAACGAATCCAACAGCACAATAAGAGGATCATACACCGTGATCAAGTGGAATTTATCTCAGGGATGCAATGATTTTTTTAATATCCACAAATTAGTGTGATAAACCACATTAACATATCGAAGAATAAAAACCATATGATCATCACAATAGATGCAGAAAAAGCTTCTGATTCAATTCAAAATCTATTTGTGATAAACACTCTCCAGAAAGTGGGCATAGAGGGAAACTGCTGCAACATTAAAGGCCATATATGACAATCCCACAGCTAACATCATACTCAGCAGTGAAAAGCTGAAAGCATTTCCTCTAAGGTCAGGAACAAGACAAGGATGTCTACTCTTGCCACTTTTATTCAACATAGTTTTGGAATTCCTAGCCACAACAATCAGAGAAGAAAAAGAAATGAAAGGAATCCAACTTGGAAAAGAAGAAGTAAGACTGTCACTGTTTGTACATGACATGATACTATACATAGAAAATCCTAAAGACTCTACCAGAAAACTACTAGAGCTCATCAATGAATATGGTAAAGTAGCAGGATACAAAATTAATACACAGAAAGCTGTTGCATTTCTATACACTAACAATGAAAGATCAGAAAGAGAAATTAATGAAATAATCCCATTTACCATTTCATCAATGAGAATAAAATACCTAGGAATAAAACTAAGGGGCCAAAAGAGCTGTACTCTGAAAACAATAAAACACTAATGAAAGAAATCGAAGATGACACAAACAAATGGAAAGACATATCATATTCTTGGATTGGAAGAATCAATATTGTCAAAAAGACTGTACTACCCAAGGCAACCTACAGAATCAATGCAATCTCTAACAAATTACCAGTAACAGTTTTCATAGAACTAGAACAAAATTTTTTTTAAATTTTATGGAAACACAAAAGACCCTGAATAGCCACAGCAATCTTGAAAAAGAAAAACAGAGCTGGAAGAATCAGGGTCCCTGACCTCAGACTATACCACAAAGCTACACTGATCAAAACAGTATGGTACTTGCACCAAAATAGAAATATACATCAACAGAACAGAACAGAAAGCCCAGAAATAAACCCACGCACATGCAGTCAGTTAATCTACAAAAAAGAAGGCAAAAATATCCAATGGAGAAAAGACAGTCTCTTCAATAAGTGGTGTTGGGAAAACTGGACAGCTACATGTAAAAGAATGAAATTGGAACATTCTCTAACACCATAGAGAAAAATAAACTCAAAATGGATTAGAGACCTAAATGTAAGACAGGATGCTATAAAACTCCTAGAGGAAAACATAGGCAGGATGCTATTTGACATAAATTGCAGCAATATATTTTTGGATCTGTCTCCTGGAGCAATGCAAATAAAAACAGAAGTAAACAAATGGGACCTAATTAAACTTAAAAGCTTTGGCACAGCAAAAAAAAAAGCCATAAGCAAAACAAAAAGACAACATATAGAATGAAGGAAAATATTGGCAAACAATGCAGCTGACAAGGGATTAACCTCCAAAATATACAAAATGTTCATGCAGCTCAATATCAAAAAACAAACAACCCAGTCAAAATGGGGAGAAGCTCTAAAAAGACATTTCTCCAAAGAAGATATACAGATTGCCAACAAACACATGAAAGGATGCTCAACATCACTAATCATTAGAGAAATGCAAATCAAAGCTACAATGAGGTATCACCTCACACTGGTCAGAATCCATCATCTAAAAATCTACAAACAGTAAATGCTGGAGAGGGTGTGGAGACAAGGGAACTCTCCTATAGTGTTAATGGGAGTGTAAATTGGTACAGCCAGTATGGAGAACAGTATGAATGTTCATTTAAAAACTAAAAATAGAGCTACCATATGATCCTGCAATCCCTCTCCTGGGCATATATCTGGAGAAAAACATAATTTGAAAAGATATATGCACCCTGATGCTCACAGCAGCACTAGTTACAACAGCCAAGCCATGGAAGCAACCTAAGTGTCCATCAACAGGTGAAGGGATAAAGAAGATGTGGTATATATATATACAATGGTATATTAAGCAGCCAATAAAAGGAATGAAAAAATGCCATTTGCAGCAGCATGGATGAACCTAGAGATTATCATACTAAGCGAAGTAAGTCAGAAAGAGAAAGTCAAATACCATTTAACATCACTTATATGTGGAATCTAAAATACAACACACAAACACACACAAGAAAAATAAAAATTAAAAAAAATACAAAACAACTGTACATATCTACAAAACAGAAACAGACTCAAAGACGTAGAGAGCAGACTTGTAGTTGCCAAGGGGGAGGGGGTTGGAGAATGGGTGGACTGGGAGTTTGGGAAGAGCAGATGCAAACTATTATATATAGGATGGATAGACAACAAGGTCTTATTTTATAGCACAGGGAACTATATTCAATATCCTGTGATAAACGTGGTAATGTATATATTATATATAAATATATATAATATAATATATGTAATATATAATATATAATATGATTTATATATTATATAATAGACAATATGTAATATATAGTTTTGTCATATTATATATGACATATATCACATAATATATATGATATAGTGTATATTATATTAAACATATCACATATAATTACATATATGATATATAATATGTAATATATAAAAATTATGTATTTATTATACATACATATATGCATAAATACATATATACATAATACACACATATACATAAATACATATAATATGTATTAATTTTATGTATAAAACATACATGTTATATGTTTTATATAATATATAATATAAAATACATATAATATATTATATAAAATATATATACATTTTATATAATATATACTGTATATAATATATAATACACAAATCTTATCTATTATATTTATATATACTACGTATATATTTATGTATAAATATGTATAATATATATTCTATATATAAACATATAGAATATAAATATATAATATATATAATGTAGTATATATTTAATATATAATTTAAATATATACTATATTTTACATATTTAATATATATTTATATACATTAATATATAATATATCTATATATTATGTTACTATATAATATATAAATATATAAATTATACGTTTATAAGTATAATATATATACATAATATATCATATAAATATACATATATTAATATATTATATTTAATACATATATAATATACTAATAAATGCTATGTAATTATATAACAAATAGTATATAACTATATATTATATAATGTGTATTATATATTATATTATAATAATGTATAATGAATATATATAAAAATAAAAATATATAAATTATATTATTAAAAATACATAATATATAAGAAATATACTAATAAAAATATATAAATAGTAAATAATATATTATATAATAATGAATATATTATATATAATATAATAATAAATAATAATCATATTATATATTTTATTATTATATACCCTGTATTATATTTTATATATTATATTATGCATTTATAATAAATAATATAAAATATATACAATATATTATTATGTATATAATGTATTTATATATTATATATATATAACTGAATCACTTTGTTTTATGCAGAAATTAACACAACAATGTAAATCAACTATACTTCAATAGATTAAAAAAACAAAATGTATGGTTTCCAAAGTGGAGGTGGGGAGTGATAAATTGGAAGTTTGGGATTAAAATATACATACTACTATATATAAGATAGATCACCAATAGGGACCTACTGTGCAGCACAGAGAACTATACTGATAGCTACTAATAACCTATAATGGAAGAGAATGTAAGAAAAAGAATATATATATATATATATATATATATATATATATGAATTACTTTCCTGTCCAGCTGAAAATAACACCATACTGTAAAATACTGAACCATATTTCAGTAAAATTTTTTAAAAATAGTTGAGGAAAGGACTTCTTCAAGCTGAAATAAAAAGACTCTAATTAGTAACATGAAAATATTAGAAAATATACATAACACTGGTAAAGCTAAACACACAGGCAGATTTTGAAAACCCTAATTCTGTAATAGTGTTAATCACTTAATTGTAGTATAAGGGTAAAGAGTACTAAAAATAACTATACCTGGTGTAATTTGTTAATGAAAACAAAAGCAGTAAATTTTGACATCAAAAACACAAAAAGGGGAGTAAATGGGTAGAATTTTTGTATGTAATCAAAAATTATAAAAGTATAATAAAATATTTTTGTATATCAGCTAACAGTGGACTGTGTTATGTATAAGATATTTTATGTAAGCTTTATGGTAAACACAAAGCAAAACCTATAATAGATTCACAAAAGATAAAAGTTTTCACAGCTTGCCATCACAGAAAATCACCAATTCACAAAGCTAAGCAGAAACAGTGGAAAATATAAACAGTGGAAATACAAAACATCCAGAAAGCAAATAATATGATGGCAGTAATAAGTCCTTTACATATCAATAATTACTCTAAATGTAAGTGGATTGAATTCAGAAGTCAAAAGGCCCAGACTTTCAGGATAGGTTAAAAAAACAAGATCCAATTATATGTTCTCTACAAGAGACTCACTTTCAGGACACATGTAATTTCAGAGCTAAGGGATGGAAACAGATATTCCATGAAAAATGGAAACCAAAAGAAAGTTTGGGTAGCTACTTATATCATAAAATAGAGTTTAAACTAAAAATGGTAGCAAGAGACAAAGGTCATTATATAATGATAAAGGGGTCAATTCATCAAGAAAAAACAACAATTTGACTATATATGCACTCCATATCAGAGCACGTAAATATATTAAGCAAATCCTAGCAAATCTTTAGGAGAAATAGACAAAAATACAATAATAGTAGGACTTAAACACCCCACTTTCAGCAATGTATATATCATTCAGACAAGAAATCATCAAGGAAATGTTAGCCTGGAGCTGTGCATTACACCAGATGGACCTAACAGACAGTTATAAAACATTCTCTCCAGCAGCAGCAGAATATACACTCCTCTCAAGTACACAGACTGTTCTCTAGACCAGATCATGTAACAGGCCATAAAATAAGTATCAGAAAATTTAAGAAGATTGAATTCACACCAAGTATCTTTTCTGACCTTAATGGTATGAAACAAGAAATCAACAACATGACAAAAGCTGGAAAATTTAAAAGCACATGGAAACTAAACAACACTCTCTTGTAAAGCAGTGGATCAAGGAATAAGACAAAAGGGAAATTGATATCTTGAAAAAAGTGAAAATGGAAACACAACACAAAACATATGGGAAGCTGCAGAAGTACTTCTTAGAGTGAAGTTTATGGCAATAAATATGTATTAAGAAAATAGAAAAATCTCAAATAAAAAAGTCTAACTTTATCCATCAAGGAATTAGAAAAAGAACAAACTAAGCCCAAAGTTAGCAGAATAAAGAAAATAAAAAATTTCAGAGCAGAAGTAAAGGAAGTACAGGCTATAAGAGAATAGAAAAGATCAATAAAACTAAGAGCTGGTTTTTAGACCAGATAAACAAAATTGACAAACGTTTAGTTAGACTAACAACAACAAAAAAAGAATAGTCACATAAATGAAGTAAGAAATTAAAGAGGAGACATTACAAATGATATACAAATGATAATTATGAATGACATTACAAATGATATATACTTCAGATATACCAAGGCTCATAAGAGATTACTAAGAACAATTATATGCCAACAAATAGCCCACCTAGAAGAAAAAGATACATTCCTAGAAATATACAACCTACCAAAACTCAATTATGAAGAAACAGAAAATAAGAACAGACCAATAACCAGTAAGGAGATTGAATCAGTAATCAAAAACCTCCCAACATAGAAAAGACCAGGACCAGATGGCTTCACTGGTGAACTTTACCAAACATTTAAAGAAGAACTAATGCTAATCCTTTTCAAAATTTTCCAAAAAATAGAAGATAAGGGAACACTCAAACCCATTTTATGAGGCTGGCATTATCCTGATACCAAAGTCAGATAAAGGCACTGCAAGAGAAGAAAATTAGAGACTACTATCCCTGATGATATAAATGCAAAATTTCTCAACAAAATATTAGGAACCTGAATTCAACAACACATTAAAAGGATCAAACCATGACCAAGTGGGATTTATCCTTAGGATGCAAGGATGGGTACATACACAAATCAATCAATGGGATATACCACATTAATAGAATAAAACACAAAAATCATATGAGCATCTCAATAGATACAGAAAAAGCATTTGACAAAATACAACATACTTTCACTATAAAAATCCCTCAACAAATTGGGTATAGAGGAACATACCTCAACCAATATATGACCAGTGCACAGCCAACATCATACTCAATGGTGAAAGCTTGAAAACTTTCAGGTACAAGACAAGGTTGTCCTCTCCCACTGCTCTTATTCAACATAGATTGAAAGTCCTAGTTAGAGAAATCAGACAAGATAAAGCAATAAAAGGCAACCAAATTGGAAAGGAATAAGTAAAATTGTCATTATTGGAAGGTGATATGATCTTATATATAGAAAATTCTATTGACTCAACCAAAAAACTGTTGGAACTAAAAAAAAAAAAAAGAGGGCTTCGGGGCTTCCCTGGTGGCGCAGTGGTTGAGAGTCCGCCTGCCGATGCAGGGGACGCGGGTTCGTGCCCCGGTCCGGGAAGATCCCACATGCCGTGGAGCGACTGGGCCCGTGAGCCATGGCCGCTGAGCCTGCGCGTCCGGAGCCTGTGCTCCGCAGCGGGAGAGGCCACAACGGTGAGAGGCCCACGTACCGCAAAAAAAAAAAAAAAAAAAAAAAAAAAAGAAGTTTAAAAAACTATGCCATTCACAATGACATCAAAAATAATAAAGTACTTAGAAATAAATTTAACCAAGTGGTGAAAGATCTGTACAATAAAACTATAAGACTTTGATGTCAGATATTGAAGAAGACACAAACAAATGGAATGATATTCCACATTTGTGGATAAGAAGGACTAATATTGTAGAGTGTCCATACTACCGAAAGCCATCTATAGATTCAATGCAATCCATATCAAAATTCCATTAGCTTTTTTCATGGAAATAGAAAACAATCCTAAAATTTGTATGGAACCACATTAGACCCCAAATAGCCAATACAATCTTGAGAAAGAACAAAGCTGGAGGAACACACTTCTTGGTTTCAAACTGTATTACAAAGCTATAATAATTAAAAAGTATGATATTTCATAAAAACAGACACATAACCCAATAGAATGGTATAAAGAGCCCAGAAATAAAGCCCCACATATATGGTCAACTATTGTCAAGGGAGTCAAGAACATTCAAGAGGGAAAGGTTATTCTCTTCAGCAAATTATTATGGGAAAACTAGGTAACAACAGGCAGAAAAATGAAATTGAACCCGTATCTTATACCACTCACAAAATTAACCCAAAATGGATTAAAGACTTAAACCTAAGACCTGATACCTAGAAGAAAACATAGGTGGTAATCTTCACTTTGATCCTGGCAATGATTGTTTTGGATAGGACACCAAAAAACACAAGCAACAAAAGCAAAAACAAACGAGTGAGACTACATCAAGCTAAAAACTTCTGTATAGCAAAAGAAACAATTAATAAATCAAAAGGCAATCTACAGCATGGGAGTAAATATTTGTAAACCATATATCTGATAAGGGGTTAATATCTAAAATATATAAAAATGTATACACTCAATAGGAAATAAACAACCCAACTAAAAAATGAGCAGAGGAACGGAAGAGACCTTTTCAAAAAAGGCCTCCAAATGGTCAATAGGTACATGAAAATGTGCTCAGCCTCACTAATCATCAGGGAAATGATGATTAGAAAAAAGACAAGAAAAAAAAAAAGACAAGAGAGAGCAAGCGCTGGTGAGGATATAGAGAAAAGGGGAGCCTTGTGCACTGTTGGTGGGGATGTAAACTGGTGCAGCCACCAGGGAAAGCAATCTCCATACTGCTTATTTAAAAATACAGCCACCAGTCCTGGAAGCCCTTACTGCTGGTGGAAACAGGCCCTGGCACAGCTCCTTTTGTGCCCAGATTACACCAAAGGGGAGGCAAGTGCTGGGCTCGGTGCCCAGAGGCTTACCCAGCCAGGAGCTGTCAGGGGACCTGAGAGCCCACACAGCTGTTTGGAGTGCTCTTTACTAGCCAGAAGGTCCTCCTCTTTTCCAACTCCTAGAGACAAAGATGTAGCTACACGTAGGTGGCACGGAAGTTTCGTCTTAATGACTCACATCAGCTACCTGTGCAGGCCAGACACAGTGGGAGGAAGGAAAAGGTGCGTATGTGGGGCGGGGTCTGCAGTTAGGGTTTCTGGGGTGGAAGGTAGTTGCCTGATGTCTGTTTTCCACTTCCAGGCATGTGTGTACCTGCGAGCATATGTTCATCCGTATATTCCTGTGGGGATGGTGGGTGCTGTCAAGACATTCCTACTTTTAAAAAATAGAAATGTGAAACACTGAAAAGAAATAAAATATCAAGCTACCATATGACCTAGCAATCCTGCTTTTGTATATAAATAAAAGGGAAAAAAAAAAGGATATTGAAGAGATCTCTGCAATCTCATGATTATTGTGTTACCGATCAGGTTTCTTGGACTCCTTACTCAATAGAAATTTACAAGAGGCCAGATAAGAAATTTAGGCAATGCTTTATTAGGACTCTTGCTGAAGCCCGAGGGAGAGAAAACAAGTAATAGGTGATCTTGCTCACACCCATGTTTGTCCAGGTGCAAGCACTGCAGCAAAGGGTCCCAGGTTTCAGGTCCCAGTCTGTCTCCTTCCCCCCTGAGGAATTCTGCACCCCTTATTCTTAAAGGTCAAGGGGCTGAAGGTCTCTTCTTCTGAAATTTCTTCCTGCTGGACAGGGGCTGCAGACCCTAGCCCACCCTGGAGGTGTAGAAGTCCCTCACTGACTGTTCTAAGAACCTGTAGGATCCCGGGCCACCCTCCACTGGAATGGGCTGAATTCCTTGAGCCATCATGAGCCTTACTTGAAATTGTTGGAGCCTAGAAGACACAAACTTAAGCAAAAGGTTAAACAAACAAGGGCTGAAAAGGAGAACAGCAATAGCCACTAAAGGGCCTAGAAAGGTAAGGAACCAGGTTAACTTTGGGAGGACTCCCCTAACTGTTGACCAGACAAGGGAGGCGGTTTTGCCCCTCTCCAGGCTGTGAAGGCACTCTGCCTGGGCGTATATTTCTTTAATATTAATGGTCTACCTGTCTGTTGCAGTGATCCAGGTGCAGCAGGACATATTCGTTACCACACAAACTCTGCCTTGTTCTGCCAGAAGGTAGTCAAGAGCTACAGAATTGTCAAGAACTACATTAGCCAAAGAAACAAGAGAGATCTTAAGTCCCATTAAAGCCTGCACTGTCTGTTTCGTCATATAAGCAAGCTATCTGGTGAGATTTCTCAGGGTTGTTTCATGGTAGGTAAAGCCTCCCTGTGGAGCTGCCAGTGTTATGGCCAGCCCTACCCCTGCCAAGATCATTCCTAGTGCTCTCCAGGTTCAGTGGTGAGCTAGAGTGGTCCTGTTATAGATGAAAATCCCTCTTATCCCTATAATCTCTAGAGTGCACTTGTCTGTGAAATGGACATTATCAATGCGTTTATAGGCCATATCTTGGTTGGAAAAGAACAGGGCCTGGCTGTAATTCCATAACATAGGATGGTTTGGGTGTCTGCAGAGGAAAACACACCCTACAAGTGTGCAGACCTGAATATCTGTCTCATGGTTAAGAGCGGACAGTCCTTGAAGGACATAACTGTTTTTAGTACATAAATAATTAAGGGACAGCAGACCATTCTGTTGATAATTAAGCGTATAAAGCTCTACAATATTTTTAACGAGATGCTTGTGTAGAATCCTGCTGGCACCATCAGAGGGTCACACTCGATAGGCCAGATCACTGTTTGTTTGGTATCCCACAGTTGGGTTAAACTGTATTGACTAGGTGATGGGATGTTTCCTTCCTACCATTTGAATTCCCCTTCCATGTTATTTAGGGGGTTGGGGCCACAGTTTGAAATAGGGCACCAGTGGGTAAGGTCGTAGGATATCTGGTGTAATTATACCTTGGTGGGTTCTTAGCCATGTGAAACAAATACTGTTTGTGCAGTTTCACATAGCCATACCCCATGCCTGAGGTCCAGTTGTATGGGGAAGTCAGATTAAAGCATTGGAGTAGCCCCTGGAAGGTGCGAGTGTGACCAGCAGAGGTCAAGTGGGTGGCAGTTGTCCCCAGTTTAGATTGTTAATTACCATTGGAACTGACAGGTTCAGGGGAATGCAGGAGGACGGTCAGTAGCCAGCTGGGGGTATTGATGGTGTATCCAGCATTCTTTTCAATGTTCCCCTTCGGATGTGATTCTGGAACTGTTGACAAATGAGTTTTCTTACCATTATCCTCTAGTTACAGGGACCTGGAAGGTGGACAGAGTCAATAAGAGGAGCATGTCTGTGTGGAGTGTTTCCCTTAAACCCAGCACGGACAAAGGAACTTCTCTGGTGGGGGTGGCTGAGCAGATCGTCAGAATGCAAGCAAGAGTACAACAGCAAGAATGGCAAATAGGAGCCAGCCCACTACATCATTTTACTTATCTGTCAATGGTGCCTGCGGGGTTTCTGGAGGTAAAAGCTTTAGTCTGGACAAATGTACCCAACTAGATATCCCTTGCAGTTTGACAGCAGTATGGGTGGCTAAAATCACTTTATAGAGGCCCTTCCATTTTGGCAATAGTTGATCTTGGGGGGACCCCTCTTTCCAGGTTTTAAGAAGAACTTGGTCCCCAGGGTTTATCTGTGAAGGAACTGCTCCTTCCTCTGTATTTTTAGTGGGAACTGGCAGTGGCATAGTCCTGGATTGCCCTCTGAACTTGTCCTAGATTAATAATGTATCTCAGGGCCTGGTTTACTTCCTCATCTGGTAGAATGTAAGTAGTAAGAAAAGGCCTCCCATAGGTCATTTCAAATGGGCTAAGCCTCAGACCACTCCTGGGGGCTACACGGACCTTGAGGAGTGCAATAGGAAGCAAGCTGGTCCAGAGTGCATGAGTTTCTTGGCAGAGCTTTGCTAGGTTTTCTTGAAAGTATGGTTCATCTTCTCTACCTTCCCTGAAGACCGGGGGTGCCAAGAGGTGTGTAGCCTGTAGTCTACCCTAGGGCTGTCATGAGTCCCTGTGTGATTTTGGCTATAAAAGAGGGCCTGTTGTCACTCTGGAGGGACTTTGGAAGTTCAAACTGAGGAGTTACTTCTTTTAAAAGGGACTTACAGACATCCATAGCCTTTTCAGATCAGGTGGGAAGGCTTCAACCCATCCTGTGAAAGTATCAACAAACACCAGAAGATAACTTATATCCTGATCAGGGGGGCATCTGGGTGAAATCTAACTGCCAGTCTTCCCCCAGATATGTCCCTCAGCCCTGAATTGGCCCGAGTAATTAAGGGGGAATTGGGTGGGCCTGTGGGTTATTATGGACACATAAATCACAGGCAAGCATTACTTGTTTTACTGTTCTTTTAAGCCCCTTCCCTGAAAAAGCCTTTTGCACCAAGTCCCATAGTGCATCCCTCCCATAGTGGGTGGCATCCTGTTAGCTCTTAGTGAGTTTCCATTGTTGGGCCTCAGGGATTAGAACCTTATCCCTTTTAATACCAGCCTGTTCTTCCCTTCTCATAGCCCCATTTCTCAGCATTTTCTTGTTCCTGTGAGGAATACTGGGGAAGGCTAGGGAGATCAGGGGGGCCAATCACTAGAGCAGGGGGGCAATCACTTGTTCAGCTTCCTGCAATCAAGCTGCCTGTTTTGCAATTTGATCAGCTTTGCTGTTCCCTTGGCTCACAAAAGAGCCATCCCTCTGATGGCCCTTGCAGTGGATTAGTGCTACTTGTGTTGGAAGCTGCACTACTTCTAAAAGATCCAGAATCAAATCTTTATGTTTTATGGGGGTATTTCTAGTGGTTAACCTCCCTCTTTCTTTCCAAATGGCAGCATGAGCACGTAGCACGTGGAACCCATATCTAGAGTCAGCAAAAATATGTAATTTCTTATCCTTCCCTAATTGCAAAGCTCTCATTCATGCAATTAGTTCAGACTTCTGGGCTGATGTCTGGGGTGGCAGGGCCTTGGCTTCTATGACTTCAACTAGACTAACTATGGCATACCCCGCCTTCTGGATTCCCATCTGTATAAAACTGCTCCTGTCAGTAAACCATTTGACCTCAGGGCTGTCAAGAAGCTCATCTAGATCAGGCCTGCTGGAGTAAGTTTGTTCTATGGTCTCTATACACCGATGCAGTAAGTCTACTCTTGACGGCTGGAAGCACAGTTGCTGGGTTTATGGTTTGGGACACCTTTAAGGTAATGTCTGGGATGTACATTAGGAGGGCCTGATACCTTGTTAACCTTCCTCTGGTCAACCAATGATGTCCTTTGACATCTAGCACAGATTTTACCTGATGAGGGGTTAACACATTTAAGAGGTGTCCCAGGGTGAGCTTGGAAGTCTCATTAACCAACAGGGCTGTGGCTGCTACTGCCCAAAGGCAGCTTGGCCATCACAGAGCCACTGAGTCCAATTGTTTTGAAAAGTAAGCCACTGGTCTCTGATCTGGTCCCAGCTTTTGGGTCAGGATTCCTGGAGCTATCCCTGGACCTCTCGTGGAAAGTATAGCATAAAGGGCTTGTCCAAATTTGGAAGCCCCAGTGCTGGTGCTCTACTCAACTCTGTCTTTAGGGTCTCAAAGGCCCGCTGGTGGTCCCTATTCCATTAAAGGGGTTCCCTTTTTTCTCCCTTTGGAGCCTCGTATAAGGGTTTGGCAATAAGGCCATAGTTTGGAATCCAGATACGACAGAACCCAGCCATCCCGAGAAAGCCTCGGAGTTGCCTCTTTGTGGTTGGAGATGGTAATGTACTAATTGCTGTTTTTGATCTATGGCTAGGGCTCGTGCCCCTGGGGTCAAAACAAATCCTAAATACTTAACCCGTTGCTGTAAGATCTGAGCCTTGGTTGGGGAGATTTTATATCCCCTTCCTCACAGAAAGTTTAGGACCTTAACAGTATTTTGATCTGAATCTTGCTTTGTCTCACTGTTTATCAATAAATCATCAACATATTATAGCAGAGTTCTCTTCTCGAGGCTCAGTTCCCTCAGCTCCCTTGTTAATGCATTCCCAGAAAGATGTGGGCTGTCCCAAAAACCCTGGGGAAGCACTGTCCAGTAGCCTTCAGGGTGTCAGGGTCCCTCCATTTTAAGGTAAAGAAATTCTCACAATTTATCAAAAGCAGCATTCCAAGAAAACTTTGTTCTCTTAAGAGAGAGAGAAACCAAATCCAGTCTTGCACCAGTCTACTCTTAAAATCGATTTACCTAATTAAATTTAACCCAATCTTAGAAAATCCTGACCATGTACAAAACTCTTTTCCCAATGTTCCTTTTTCACGAACCTCCTAAAATTTTCTGTACCCATACTATCCTTTCCCTCACTTTCGTTTTTAGTCAGAAACAACCAGATCTAGGACAACCTCCTCTTTTTTCCCCCCGCATACCTTCCCATTCCTATTGCTTATACCTTCTTTAACCAAAAACATCCTTTCCATTTTCTTTGTATACTGAAAATGTTTCCTTATAATTCTTAACCTTAAAGCATTAATCTCTAGCAAAAACTAAGAAGCAAGTAATTGTAAACTGTTGTCATACCAGCATTTTCTGATTGAATATCTCATAACCTCTAGAAACATGCATCATCCCAAAGCACAATTTCTTTCCTCAATGTGGTACAAGACGTGTCTAAAAAACCCAAACATCTTCAGTTTTCTCTCTGTAAGGAGACAAAAGTAAGTAAATTTAGGCCTGTTTAGCAATTAATGTTCCAATATTTATCTTACTTGAAATGGCCTGGATATTCAGAGAATTCCTATCATTTACTTAATTTAGTTTCAAGTTACCAAAATCTGGAGAGACTATTTTACATGGACATTTCCAAACCCAAATTATTCCTATAGAGTTTACCCAAAAGCCCTTATCTCAGTTACATTTACTTAAAAGTTTCATCATGTCAAATGATTTTCCTTGTTGACAAGTTTTATAGCAGAAACAATATGCACTTACTGACTTCCAGTAACCCTTGGTACAATAAAAGTATTATACTTGATGACTCTAAATACAGGTCTGTATCAATTAAACCCACAAGCTTAAGCTAGCTCTAATACCAGATATTAATTTAATACTGAGTATTTCCAGGTTACATGAACCTGAATGTATTCCCATGAGTTTCTTTTATATTTTTGAGAATGTGTATGAGCCACTTAATTTCCTTTAAGCCATTAAATACAGCTCATTTTTTCCCTGTTCTTTAAAGTCCTGCCAAGCAAAACCCATGACTGGAGTCTCAGGCAATGTGCGCTGTGTTTTGCGTTTCAAAGGCTGAAGTGCTCCACTGTGCCCACAATGTGGCAGAGACTTGAGGATGGGTTGGACAGACAAAACTACATAAAACAAAGATCCTTTTAAATTCACTGACTGAGACCCAATATGTACCAATGACAGAAACTTAAAGACAACAAACAAGAAAAAAGAGATGGTCTTACTGTTGAGGTGGACTCTAGAGGACTTTGTCCAGCCCAAACTCCTCTCTCACTGGCCCTCCTGCCAGCTGGAGTTGGGAACACAAAACAGAAAAATATTGGGGGGTCATGAAAATGGTGAGCCAACAGGGAGTCTCCAGGATGAAAGGGGATGGGAGTGTAAGTGTTGAGGACCGAGGGAGAGGAAAAGGGAGGAGAGACAGAAAAGCCTGAAAAGGAGAAAGAGACAGAGAGAGACTGCCATTTTAAACCCGTCCTCCGCAGGTGTCCATTCCACCAGCCTGTGAGCTTCCAGGAAGGACCGGTGAAGGAGGCAGCACCCTGTCCACTGCCCACCGGGGTGATCAAGCCCAGAAACCAGCCAGTTGTACATTATCTGTGGGACCCTAACCCACAGGTGGGACTCTTACCCACACATACACCAGTATACAGAAATCTGTCACTTCAGCCCTTTCCCAACGGGACTTCTCTTGGCGGCAGGAAGATAAAGGTGAGAATAGTGGGATGATCAGACTTCCAGCCACTACACGGTATGAGGTTTGAACCTCTATCACTCTCATAAATCTCCAGTCAGGGAGAGACCGATGGACCAAGGTCTTCATGGTGTGAGGCGAGCCTCTCCCATCTGTGCTTGTCACTCATCAGGGTGACATTGCTGGCCAGAGGTCTTGCAAGCTGAGAGGAGTGAGGCTGTAGCTGCCAGATGTCCACTGTCTCAGAAGGAGGGGACAGAAGTAGGAGAGGACAGAGAGAGAAGTAGGAAGATTTCAGGAGAGGGAAAGAGACAAAGGGGAAAGGGAAAGTGGTGAGGGTAAAAAGGACAAAGGGGAGGGGGAAGGCATTGCCCTGAATGAGGGTACTGAGCCCCCCAGGGGCCAGGAAGGCAGACTTACGTAACATGATGATGCTGAAACAAGAGGTTCAGGTGACCGCCCGTCACCCACGGGGAAGCTGTATTTGGTGGTCCCAGAGGTGCTCAGATCCTCTCCTGGGAAGGGGACAATGTCCCTTCATGGTCACCACAAGTATGTTACTAACCAGGGTTCTTGGACTCATTAATCAGTAGAAATTGATAAGAGGCCAGATGAAAAATTCAGGCAAGTCTTTATTGAGACTCATGCTACAGCATGAGGGAGCGAAAACGAGTAACAGGTGTTTCTTGCTTGCTCCCCGAGGGGGGACAAGCTGGTCCCTTATATGGGTGAGGGTAGGGGCGGGTCCAGCGGTTGGGCTGGAGGGGTGGCTTGGGTGGTCTGCCCACCCCCTTGGTGGTGCTGGGTGCAGGGATCATGTACAGTACCCTGCTTTTGCTCCCAGCACCTCAGAAGTGGCAGTTGGGTTTTTTTTGGTCTTTTTGTATCTTGTTGTCCATAATTTGCCCCAGCTGTGCATGCATGCAGTCATTTTTAGTCCTTTATAGTTTCTTTGTATTCTGTTGCTGGAGGAGAGTTTTGTCCAGGTGCAAGCACTGTGGCAAAGTGTTCCAGGTCCCAACCCTGTTCTCAATTGCAGCATTGTTTGCAGTAGCCAAAACATGGAAGCCAACCTAAGTGTCCCTTCAAACAGTTGAATGATATATATCATATCTTCTTTATCCATATATATGTATACACACACAATGGAATAATATTCAGCCATGAAAAAGAAGGAAATCCTGCATTTGTGACAACATGGATGGACATGAGGACATTATACTAAGTGAAATAAGCCATGAGGACATATACTAAGTGAAATAAGCCAGACAGAGAAAGATAAATTCTTCATGGTATCACTTCTATGTGGCATTAAAAAAAAAAGTCAAACTCACAGAAAGAGAGAGTAGAAAACTGGTTGCCTGGGGCTGGAGTTGTGGGGAAATAAGGAGGGGTGGGTAAAAGGGTACAGACTTTTAGTTATAAGATGAAGAAAGCCTGAGGATGTAATGTAAAACATGGTGGACTGTAGTTGATAATACCTGTGTTATATAAGCTAATTTGTTAAGAGAGTAGAACTTGAATGTTTTCACTGAAAAAATATATATGTATGTATAGTGATGGATGTGTTAATTAACTAGATGGGAATACTTTCAAAATATAAATGGTATCAAATCACCACAATGTACACTTGAAATATCTTACAATTTTTTCTTGTCAATTATACTTCAATAAAGTTGAAAAAATAGTAAAATATAAGAGTAACTGGGGCAGGGGCAAGGCTAGATTTTGTGAGAAACTGGCCCTTTTTCTGGTTTCTTTTATTCAAGGTATAGCTTTCGAGGCATCTAAAATGGGAGTACTGGAGGGTTAAGGGACCCTTTATCTGGGCCTTGAAAGGTGGACTAACTTCTTCATGATTTGCAATGGGATTTCCCGGTTTTTGCACCAAATATCCTGCATCCTTGGAAACACCTCAGTCCCAGGAAAACTTGGACAGTGTCCACTCTATCCTTAAACCTCATCTTTTACTCATGAGAGAGCTGAAAGCTCTGCTCAGCCTCTCCATCTTGACTGGTCATTCATGAGTTAGCAAATGTCAAAAGGGCTAAAAGAATGCCTGGTGTCCCCATAGACACCCAGATGATTTCCATGTCAGATTTTTTAATTTGCTTTTTACTTTGCCTGCCATAGGCTTCTACTAGATTTTCAGCAACAATCATCATTCAGGCTCAGCAAAAATGTCTTCTCCAAAAACAACTTATGTAAAGTGGCCCTATTCTCAGGGCTCTCCAGTCCTCTATGACTTGCTCTTCATAGCACTTATTAGTACCTCAAATTATTTGTTTGTTTGATTACATGTTTATTGTCTGGCTTACCATCATCTAAGCATATATTCAGGGATATGAGCTTCTTAAGAGCACAGAGTTTGTCCATCTTGTTTGCTCCCATATACACAAAATCTAGAACAGTGGGCCCCAAACTTTTTGGTACCAGGGACCAGTTTCATGGAAGACAATTTTTCCATGGATGGTGGGGTTATGGTTCAGGCAGTAATGCAAGCAATGGGGAGCGATGGGGAGCAGCAGATGAAGCTTCGCTCACTCACACCGCCCACCTCTGACCTCCTGCTGTGCAGCCCCAGTTCCTATCAGGCCCCTGACCGGTAGTGGTCCGTGGCCCGGGGGTCGGGGACCCCTGATCTAGAATATTTCCTGCAATTCCTAGGTCCTAAAGAAACACTTGTTGAATGAATAAATAAATGGATGGATGTCTCCCACTGAGTTGCTATTCCAAGTTTTCTCAAGACCTTAAGGCTGCTTCACTGGAAGTTATGCCTGAGTAAATAACTCCCTACCTGACAATCTGGGCCTCCCTTTTCCAGTAGACTGAAATTGAGTCATTTAATGGGGCTCACTTGTCCAACTGGTTTTTTCACAGTTAAGCCAAGGAGCACAATACAAGACCCAGAAGTTTAACTTAGAATAATTTAAATTCTCTATGAAATTCACAGCTCAACTGCCCATGAACATCTTCATGTGTCCTTCAGAAAGTCATGCAGGAATGGCTTTATGCTAATGATCAGGTCTGTCAAAGCAAAATTGCAAATGATTATGAGTCACTCTGGTGAGTTCCGTGGACTAATGCTGTGGACTGCTGATGAGCTCAGAGGAAGAAGTCGGGCACCAGGGAATCACACTCTCGTGAAGACTCTCATCAGTGCATTATCTCTGAGTGCTCTTAACAGCCAAGGAGGCACTAAAGGAAAAATAAAGAAAACTAAAACTGGAGGCTGGTTTAAGGAGGATGATCATGCTGCTATTGTGTTTCTTATGAAGTATATCCTTGACAATAAATAACAGATATAATTCCTAAAATATAATTTAGGGATACTTTTTTCAATAAAATGGAGAGTATTTTATCCACAGATCCATGGTACAGGGATCTAATGGTGGGCAAAATGTATTTTATTGTGAGTGCTTATAGAAGCCAGGTTAAGAAAGTAAGATACATAAACATAATTTTATATGAGCATAGCAATAATAGCTGCCATTTACTGGGTGAACCAAAATTCTTGGGTCCATCTTCAACTCTATTCTTCCTCTCTCACCCTACACTCAATCATTCTGCAAGTTCTGTTGCTTCTATCATCAAAATATATCCATAACGTGATCATTTCCACCACCCCTACTGACCCCACCCTGTCTTATCAATTCTTGCTTGAATTATTGCAAAGACCTTTATTTTTTTTATAGTTCATCCTTTTTATTCACAGTAAGTTAAATTTACTATACAAACATGATAAGTATATATTTAATAACTGTGAATAAAACATCTGTCAAGAATGTACTATGTGTTCGACATTCTAGGTAAGATTTATGTGAAAGAGACAAAAACACAGTGATATATAAACATATATATAAATATCTGTTATATCATGTATATTATATATAATATGTATCCATATATGCAATGACCTTTAACTGGTATAACCTACTCCTAAATTTGTTGAACATTTAATGACAGCTTGAGCAAAGACAATATATTTTATTTGTTTATGAATAAAGTTAAATAAAGTTGAATAAAGTTAAATAGCTGTTTTTCTAAGCTTTTGCATAGTGACGGGGAAAGCTACTTGGGGTGGGGATGGGGAAAGGCAGACTATGGCCACCCAGCCAAATCCTTGCTGCATGTTTTTGTAAATGAAGATTTATTGGAACACAGCCACACCCATTCATTTGCATATTGTATGTGGCTACCCATGCTACAATGGCAGGGTTGAGTAGTCCAAAGACCAAGTAATCTGCAAAGCTTAAAATATTTACCATTTGAAAAAAACTCCACCAGACTCATAGAAAAAGAGATCAGATATGTGGTTGCCAGAGGTGGGGGTGAAGGGAAGGGGAATTAGAGGAAGGTAGTCAAAAGGTACAAACTTCCAGTTGTAAGATAAACAAGTACTAAGGATGTAGCATACAACATGATTACTGTGGTTAACATTGCTATTAACTATGTGATATGTAAGAAAGTTGTTAAAAGAGTAGTACCTAAGTGCTCTCATCACAAGGAGAATTTTTTTCTTGTCTTTTTATTGTATCCATATAAAATTATGGATGTTAACTAAACCTGTTGTGGTCATCATTTCATAATATATTGAAATCAAACCATCATGCTTGATGTCATAAACTTATACAGTGATGTGAGTTAATTATTTCTCAATAAAACTAGAAAAAACTTACTATTTGGCCTTTAATGAAAAAGCTTGCCAATCTCTGAGCTATAGGACCTATCTAGTGTTCAATTAACACTGTTGTAAGAGGGCTTGCTGTGTCTACTTTCCTTAAGCCTGGCCAATAAATTTCTAGATGCATTATTCTTAAATTTCTAGAATACATATGTAAAGAAGTGTTGTCAAAAGTCAAATCCAGATAATGGTGCCTTTCCTAACATGACCCAAGTTGTGTTTTCAAGAAGTATAAAGCTCAGTTCCGGGCTTCCCTGGTGGTGCAGTGGTTGGGAGTCTGCCTGCCGATGCAGGGGACGTGGGTTCGTGCCCCGGTCCGGGAAGATCCCACGTGCCGCAGAGCGGCTGGGCCCCGTGAAGCCATGGCCGCTGAGCCTGCGCGTCTGGAGCCTGTGCTCCGCAACGGGAGAGGCCACAGCAGTGAGAGGCCCGCGTACCGCAAAAAAAAAAAAAAAAAAAAAAAAAAAAAAGCTCAGTTCCAGTGATCCGGAAACCAATATCCTGTCAGTTGAAGTAATTAAACTCTTCAGGCCACCACAATTTAAAATTAATGCTCTGGCTGTCCAAATTGCAACAAATGTTCTATGTGGCTCCATTTTCCGTTGCATTTAATAGTTGGATTAGAGTCTCTCTTTTTTTCTCTTTTTACCAAAGTGGGCAAGTTTCTGGAAAAAAATCATTCCATTCTGGAAGCCTCCTGTAAGGCACATGTTCACTTATTGCTTGACATGAGATGCTCTTATTACTGAACTGTCTACATTAGTCCCATATTGGATCATCCAGTCCCGAGGCTTTAGATATCATATAAACTCTATATTCTTGTAAGCCTCAACTTATCTATCCCTTCAGCTTCCATGACATTTCCCTGCATCTTATTTTTGTCCAGAACTACACTCACAATCTCTCCCTCCCATCTGCTTCACTTCAGTCCCCAGCTAGTTGTGGAGACCCCATCCTTTTAGTGTCTCAGGCTAAACAACTTGGACTCATCCTCAGACTCCTCTGTCTCATATTCTATATCTGACTTTATAGACAATCTTATCAGCTTCAAAATATACTCAGAGTCTTGTCCCTTCTCACCATATCCCTGGCCCCATCTCCTTGTCCTCTGATGATTCACAGCCTCCCAGCTGGTCTCCCAACACAGCAGCCAGAGTGATCCTCTCAGAGCTTAAGTCTGATCAGGCTCTCCTCTGCTCAAAACCCTCAGATTGTTATGGAGTCCAAGCTTGTACCGCTTGCTGCAGGACAGGACAATAAATTCAGAGACAAGCTGTTGCGGCAAGGAATAGTGACTTTATTTGGAAAGCCAGCAGACTGAGAAGATGGTGGACTAGTGTCTCAAAGAACCATCTTGCCTGAGTTAGAATTCAGGCTTCTTTTATACTAAAAGGGGAGGGAGTAAACTCAAGCATTTCCTGGTTCTGGGAAGGTATGTGTTAATTCCTCCCTTCCTGCAGTCATTCACAAGTGGACCTGCTCAGGATGTTTCCTGTGAGCTAAACAAATGTATTTTAGCTTAACGCTCATTACCTGGGAGGAAGGGTTCCCAGAGATGAGCCACTATGTATAATTTAATCTTATAGGCAACATCCCTTTAGTGATTAACTTATAATAAAATACAAAATGTTCTTCCCTATTACACGATGAAAGTCAAACTGGAAGTTCTTGAAGCGGCCTGTGTGGTCCAGGCCCCCATGGCCTCTCTGGCCCCATCTCCTTACTCCCCTCCTTTCATTCTGCTGTGGATACACAGGCCCCTTCATACTCCTGGGACATGGTGAGCAGGTCCCTCTTTGCATTTGCTCTTCTCTGTGCCTGGATAATCCTCGTATGTCACTTACTCACTTACTTCATGTCTCTGCTCCAATATCACTTTTTCATAAAGGCTGTACTGACTACTCTCTGCCCCACCATCACTCTCTAGAACATCTGTGTCCTTTATTCTATCCCCTACCACCACCTGGTATGTGCTTTTTCAATTTTAGGATCTCAGAATAGGGACTTTCTTCACTACTGTGAACCCAGTACCTAGTGGAGTGCCTGATACATGGGATATTTTTAATACATATTTTTGAATGAATGAATAGGCACTTAACTGTGTTCCAGTTTCTCTGTTAAATCCTTTATGTACATTATCTTACTGAATTCTCACATCAGAAAATGAATCCATGTTGTTACAGCCTTTCAATGCTGGTGAGTGATTTTCCCAAAGTCCCACAGACAGTAAGTACACCAAGATGTGCTGGCTTCACATCACTAAGCTTTATCACCTCTTCTACTGCTTCTCATGAGAAGCTTACAAGAAACTTACAAAAAGATCACTAACATTTTTAGATGTTAAAATTGAACCACAGGTATTTCTGAGACTCAGAACAGATTTGTGTCAGCAACGAGAAGAGTAATATTTCCTCCTCAGTTGTACCTGAGGACCTAAGGCAATAGATACAAACTACATCCACATTCCAAACCCTGCGACACCTGCAAATTTGATGTACAAAAACTAGTTTCCTGACTGCTAGCCATTCTTTCACAGTGAGGGAGTAAAAGAGTTGAGGTACAATTGGCCAAGGAATTGGAGGTAAAGGAGGGTTTTCTTTAGACTTAGTACCTGCCATAGTAGAGGTGGAGAGATTTTCCCTCTAGTGTGAAGCTTTAATAAAGGACTGTTAACCAAGGTGTGGGAAGGATGTACAGAAACCACCAGGTGTACTGCAGTATCATGGAGCTAGCATCAGATGGGCGCTGGAGCCCCTTCCAAGGACCAGAAGGGCAGGGGTGGAGGATGGAACTGGGAGGCGAATGGGAGAATCCAGCTCAGCAGAGAAGGACAAACCTTGGGTTTTCCAAACATTCAGAAAGATTCAAATTGCAATGATATTTAAGACTTAGTGGCAGACACTCTGGACTCTCTTTGGCCTCAGGAAGAAGCTTGGGCACTTACAGAACAGGCTGAAAGTGCCAGCAGAACCAAACCCCCCCCACTCCCCCACCACAAGCTGCCCTGAACAAGGGCAACAGTGAGCTAGTGAAGCCATCCCAGCCCCCTTCATTCTGGTAGGATGGCCCACTCCATCCCCAGCAGATGGAGCCTGCTGACCTCCAGCAGTGACTTGCTCATCAATTCATCCTCTAGTGGCATCTCTCCCTCTCCTGTCGCCCCTCCCTCACTCTCCCAACGTGTTTCTTAGGATCATCTCCAAATAAACCCCCAGCCCTCAAATCCTAGTCTCAAGATCTACTTCTGGGAACCTAACCTAAAAGAGACCCTGACAAACATCTATGACCTGAGAGACTGTAGTTCATGAATAGTTGACATTTGTGTCCAAACAGAATCACACAACTAGGGCACTGGCATCATTCTGAGTGAGACCTATGAAGAAAGGGTAGTTTCCTGCTGACCGGCTCTCCCCTCTCTGCACTGTGACAAAGAATGGGCAGGAGCACAGTGGAGGAGAGCCTTGCAAGGACGCAGGCTCCATGTCCCTGGAGCCTTGGAGTGGCTCTGGGGGCGGGCATATGGGGAAGGGGCGATTCCTAACCCTGGGTTCACCAGGTGTCACGGCAGGTGGACAGCTTGCTCGCAGATGGTCCTGTCCCACTACTGTCTGGGGGCGGGGGTGTGTGTGTGTGACAGGACAGCCTTCCCAGCTCTCACTCAGGGGGAGGAGGGCAGGATGTGAGGAGGGAGGAGTTCCCCCTGTGTCAGGACAGTTCCTCCTCTCCTTTAGGGAATGCTGACTGGTCACGTGGAGATGCCAGGTAGATGCTGATGCTGATGTGAGTTGCACTCACCAACACACTTCAGACACAAACTCAGGGGAAGAACTAATTTCAAATATGACAAGACTAGAAGATGAACCTAACTCAACCACTGATTTTCTAGGACCCTTCTGCAGGACACAATTCAGAAGAACTTTAGACTCTAAGGCCATTCTGCACATTGTAGATGGAAACAACTTTTTTATTACCTAGAAATGGTATAAATGTATACTATATTTAAGAAGTTAAATTTTTATTTAATTCATATTGTATCAGTCTGTTAAGCTATTCTGTAAAGACCAGAAAGAAATGTATATCTACACATGACACTTTTACTTAGACTTTATTTGTCAGATGCCTGTTGCTCTCTGTTAGTCATGTGTTCATCTTCCTACTTTAGCTTGTGGTTAAAACCAAACAGAAAAAACCCACTTCAGCTCAGTTCTTAAAATTCCAAACCATCTTTCTTTTTCAACCATAGCATATAGGTTTCAATAATATCATATTGTACCTACCTTAGTACATAAATTTTATGTACTATTTCTTCCTAAACATGTTACCATGCCTTCTTAGATTTTTCACTTGTAAGAGGTTGTTTGTCTCATTTGAAGAAATTAGTTTCCTTCTCCAAAATGCATTTCTCTATTACCGGAACAACTGAACTACCATTTTTCAACATGACAGTTCTTTTATTTTAGAAATACATTTTAAAGTATGGATTTCATAATTATAGAATTAAAATAATCTTTAAAAAATATTCACATACTTCTTTCCTCATAGAAAGTCAGTCCACTACTGTGGCATTAAATCTTTTGTATATTAAATATTGTGAGGTATATTATTGGATTTCACGTGAGAGTTTCAATGGACTTACTGATACATAGCCATCCTATTTTGTATCTTAAATGTCATTGTTTTATATATGTATAAAACACATATAATATATACTGATTTAAACATATAGTATATTTATATAAATATATATAACATCCATGTTATATATTTATGTGTAAGTATATAATACATAAAATATGTAAATGTATGACATGCTATTTATAAACATGAATATGCTAGATTAAATGTATATAATATTTATATTTTATAAACACATATTTGTCTCACACAACATATATGAGATATACTTTTGTCATATATATCACATATATATTTTATACACACATATTTATTATCCATAACATATATCATACATATTTATATGTCTTGTATACCATATGCATGTTTTATACACACACACATCTATGACTTCATTTTCAGCTGTTTTATTTTCTCTGTCGTGTTCACTCTTTAAAAGTCATCTCTGTCCTCACCTCACCTCTGTGTCAGGGGCAGGTACGCTTTAGTTATGGGTTGGACTCTTTCGGTAACATTTGCATGGCTGATGTGGTCTGGAATATGTTATATTAGTCTTTAGATAGTAATCAGATTGCATATTTCGGGAAGTTTTATTGGTGCTTGGTGGGGAAGACACAGGTTACCTGTGAGAAGCAGCAGCCCACATTCTCATTTTCATTCTGAAATGCAAGTTACTCTGGTTTTAGGTAAGTTACTTCAGCTTTACTTGAAAGTACAAAGCTGTTTGATAGTAGTTGAGGGACCATCACTGAGCTGTGTTTCTAGTTTTGCCACTAGAATGGCAAAGTTGGACAAGCAACTGCAAACATCTCTCTACTTTGCTTTGTTGGTGTGAGAAATGAGAATAATAATGCTGCCCACTGTACAAGGGGAGCCTTAATGAGCTTTGCTTTCTTAGAGCATTATGAGATCCCAGGGCAAGGGGTGCGGGAGGGACTGGCTTGCTGTAGAAATCTAAAAGGGCCATTTCATTTGGTATTTCACAGATATCTCCCAGGGTTACAGCAGTCTCACACCATCAGGTTTTTGAGTGATTGTTAAGAATAAGAAGTGGAAGCTAGTAGGAAGAAATGGGAATCTTGAGTTAAATTTTCCTATTTGCTCCAGACCTGAGTTTTCTGTTTACTTATGTGATTCTATGAAATTAATTAGCTTGGATAGTCCATGTAAAAACAAAAAAAACAAAAACGAAGCCTGGAAATGGTATCTGTCAACTTTCTAACAAAGCATGCCCCAGCGCCCAGATGTCCAGTGTTCAGGCAAGGTCAGCAGTAGAGGGAAGAGGACCATGATGGTGAAATGAACATCCATTCTGGGAGTCTCCCCTGTGGATGTGCGTTACAACAGGCACAGTAGCATACTATGAATTTCTGCAATAAATTGTACAATAAGAATTATGATGGTCTTATTTCTGTAACAAGACTGTCACTGTTGGTCTAGAGATTTGGCTGATTCTCATGATGGCTTCTGGAAAGTCTCTCTGTACCTCTGTAGGTATCTACCACTAACCAAACCAGATGGCTGTGTGAATATAATTCAGATACCGTCCTTCAGATGGCAAGTGGTGTGAGCCAGGATGAGCTGGTTATCTGCTTGTTGGAGCCCCTTGTCTGGTCTCCTTCCTCCAGCCTTTCGCCAGCCCCTTCTATCCTCGGAGCTGCTGTCATTTCCCTCCTAGAAACAAATCCAAGTCTCTCTACCTCCTGCTTGAAAACCTCTCCATTGCGGCTGTTGCCTGCAGCTGTAATCCGACACCCTACATTCTAGCTTTAGTACATTTTCCAGCATTTCTTTAAACAGCAATGCCCTTCACTCTCCCCTTATCCAAACAGTTCCTTTTGCCTGCAAACGCTCTTTATCCGTTACCGTTACCATCTTACAAATGCTCATGCTCCTGTGCCTGCTCCACCGCTGTGCAGGCTTCCTGGGAAATCCCCACTCCTTGCAGGGAGTTCCCCAATCCGTCCGCCTCCCCAGATCTCCCTCACATCTCCTCTCTGCCACTCACACAGCACAAGTTGTCTCTGCCCTCCTGCCTTTCATCTTCTTACCCCCAGCTCCCATCCAAGCCTGGCATTTGTATGAGCCTGGCATTTGTATTTACAGAGTGAATGAGTTGTATTTCAGATTTGCAATATTCAGTCATGCTCTTCAGCCTTGTGGGAGATGGAGCTTCTAAAACTGAGCTGGGGTGGACCTCGTTTTAGGCGACAGCTTTAGAGGAGACGCTGGGCTCCCCTGAGGTCCTTCTGCTACACTCAGGCAGGAGCCTACTGGACTCAAGTTTCACTGATTCCATTTTGGCAGCCTATGTTAAGGCAAGGCTTTGGTCAGGAGATACGTGTATAATCACAGGGTATTTGAGCTGGAAGGGATCCTACTGCAGTCACTAGTCTAACCTCAAGTAACCAAGTGAGGAAACCGAGGCCAGGAAGGTTAGGCTGTTTCCAGGTAACACAACAAGCTTGAATCAGAACTGAAACTGGAACCTGAAATTCCCCGCATCCCCACCCCAACCCCAACTTTTTCTCTGCTGCTCAGCAAGGAGAGTGGTGGCAGGCAAAGGGGATGATATTCAAATTCTCTTACTTCAAATGAGAGCAATTGGACCTGGAAAGAATGTTGACCACGATATTTTTTTAAAACTGAGGTTCTGTCATAGCAGCCCAATTCCTTTCCTACTTCTCCACGTGGCGAGCCCTCTGCTCATCTTCTTAGATGCACTGAGGGCCTGGGAGGCCCTTCTGCACCTCCTTCAACCCTCAGATTCTCACACGTGCCTGCTATGGTTTTGCCTCTTCTCTGTCTCACAGCTCCGTGCTCCCTTAGTATTTAGATCTCTCAGAATCAAATATTGTGCTTTTTCTAACATTAACTCAAGAAAGGTCATTGCCTTAGAGCTTTAAGGAGGAAAGATGCAAAGGAAGTCACATAATCTCTAATGAGCACATCCTGTGTAACTTTCAAATTGAATATTCATGCATAAATGTTTATGTGTATAGAAATTTAGAGGCATCTGTCTGTGCCAGTAAATGGGTTAATGAAGTATGAAATAAAACTAGGAAGGGGGCAATGTTGAGCTAGATGATCTCTAAAGATATTTCCAGGGAAAAATTCTGTGATTTTTTCAAGTGATGGAATCCAGTGAGCCTAAAATTTTCCCCTAGAGCTGTTTGTTTCTCATGAGTAAATAGGAAATAGCTCACTTAACTTGTCTTTGATGTTCATCAGTTTGTGCCTGTCAGGCTCTCTCACATATCTTGTAAATACACCCTATGGTTATTTGTTAGTATGTTATAAATGCCTTTAGTAGGAAGCTTGCCCTTTGGTCTGCCAAAGAGAAATCCCTACAACATTCCTCACATGGGGGACCATGCATAATACCCTCTGTGACCCTAGCTTCTCGGCCTTGGGTTTTCAGGACCCACATTTTGGGCTACTGAACACATTTCCAGAGTGTAGATTCCAGTGTTCAAAAGCAACATCATACTGAAATTACTTTAATGGTAAGATCAAATGGTACAATATATGTAAAAACTGTTTATAATTAAATACAGCTAATATGTCCAAACAAATTGGTTACTGCTTAAAGGGTTCAAAAGGAAAATAGAAAAAAGTCAATTATAAGGATATAAAAGTCTTATAATTTACATAAGATTACAAATCTGATAAACAATTATAGAAATTGGAAATGTCCTTTGAATGTTGAAACGTTCTCTAAAGGTTTAATATTAGCTCTAGAATAGAACTTACATGGGAGTGGTTAAAAATTTTCTTAAAATTCTGGAGATTGGGAGAGTTCAGTTCAAGAAGGTGACACAGGAGGCTCCTGAACTCAGTCCTCCCAGAGACACACTGAATCTACAACAACATATGGAATAATTCCCTCCAAGAGAAACAAGCTGAGTGACGTCTACACAGCAGGAAAATGAGAAAAACCCACTTCGAAATGGTAGGAGGGGCTGAGACACAATGTCACCAAATATCCATCCCTGCTACGGCAGCATACAACTGGGAGGGAACTCACACTCTCAGCTCTCTCTGAGAAGTGAAGGGTTTGGATCCCATATCTGATGCCCCAACTTTTAAGACTTTCACCTGAGACATGATCTTCCAAAACATCCAGGTCTGAAAGCTTATGGGATTTATGTCCCAAGACCCACAAGGCTGTTGTGAACTAAGACACAGTTCTTAACAGCTTCATGAGGACTCAGCAAAGACTGAAACGTCCAGTCTTTTCACAAAAGAGGCCCATTTTCAGATCTTAAAACCTGTGGCCCAAGGGACAGGCTTCTGATTTAACACCCATCTAGGGCATGACTGCAATCTTCCCCAGAGACTGGGATGACTGGTGGGAACCATCTTTGTGCTTTCCCTCTGCTTCACTCCAGGTCACTGGTATCACTTGTAAAGGGGCTTGTACACATGTCTGGCACCCTGGCTATTGTGGCTGCCACCCAGGGGATGCACCCCTTGGTTGCCTGGTTCTGGTAGCCAGAGGGATTACCCATAGGACTGTTTAAGAACTGTAAGACACAGTTCTTAAACAGCTATGCCACCAGGGCATAGCACAGAGGCAGCAGGTTGAAATGCCAAGTCTTTCCATGAAAGAGGCCTATTTGCAGATGTTAAAACCTGTGGCCTGAGGGGCAGGCTTCTAATTTAACACACATCTAGGGCATGACTGCAATCTTCCCCAGAGACTGGGGAGGCCAGCAGGCACATTCTTCATGCTCCCCCTCTGCCCCACCCCAGGTCCCTGGTGTCTCTGTGAAAGGAGCTTTTGCACATACCTGGTGCCCCCACATTTATGGCTGCTGCCAAGAGGACACATCCCTTGATAACCTGGCCCTGGTGGCCAGTGGGTCTGGTGTCCATGGGTTCAATGGGATGGAAGCAAACAAAGAAACAGTTCATAACTCTCTATAATCCCAGAGCTAAATGCAGAGGGAACAGACAAAAACAGCCATCTCTCAGTCACCTTCTGAAAGAGGCATATTATATATGTTAAAAGTTGCTGTCTGAGGAGACTGTCTGGGTTCCAATTAGTCTGAATCTAGGTGCTGAATGAGAACCTCCCCCTTTGAGACACTGAAAGACCTTTGCACACTCTCAAGTACTGGGAGCCACTAAGAACAAAGAAGGCAGCTTGGACAGTCACAAAGGTTTGAGAGACAACCAGGAGCTAGGGCATGGTTGAACAATAAGTTTCATCTCCTACGCAAGGTCACCCTGTCAAGATTGGGAGAGCTGACTGTTTTATCTAATGCACAGAAACCACTACAGAGAATCAAGAAAATGAAGAGAGAAATGTATTTCAAATGAAAGAACAAGATAAAACCTCAGAAAAAGACCTTAAAGAAATGGAGGTAACTGATTTATCCAATAAAGAGTTCAAAATAATGATCATAAAGATGCCCACTGAGATCTGAAAAACAATGCATGAACAAAGTGAGAATTTTAACAAAGAGATATAAAATACAAGAAAATACCACACAGAAAAGATAGAACTGAAGGATACAATAACTGAACTGAAAAATTCAGTAGAAGGTTTCAACTGTAGACTAGATCAAGCAGAATAAAAGCTCAGCCAACATGAAGACAGGGCAGTGGAATTAATTCAGTCACAGGAGAAAAAGAAAAAAGAATGAAAAGAGTGAAGATAGCTTTAGGGTCTTATGGGGAAAAAATCAAGTGGACCAATATTCACATTATGGAGGTCCTAGAAGAAGAGAGAGAGAAAGGGGGAGAAAACTTGAAGAAATAATGGCTGAAAACTTCCTTAACTTGGGGAAAAAACACACATCCAGATCCAGGAAGCCCAGAGAGGTTTCCAAATAAGATGAATCCAAAGAGATCCACACTGAGACACACTATAATTGTCAAAAGTTAAAGACAAGGAGAGAATCTTAAAAGCAACAAGAGAAATAACTTGTTATGTACAAGGAAATACTCATAAGACTATCAAATTTTTAGCAGATATTTTGTGGGCCAGAAGGGAGTGACACAGTACATTCAAAGTGGTAAAAGACAAAAACTGCCAACCACAAAATTCTACCCAGCAAAGATGTTCTTCAGAATAAGGAGATATATAGAGTTTTCCAGACAAGTGAAAAATGAAGGAGTTCATTACCATTAAGCAGCCTTATAAGTAATGTTAAAGGAATTTCTTTAAGTTGACACAAGAGGGTACTAATTAGTAACAGAAAAGCATATGAAAGTATAAATTTTGCTGCTAAAGGTAAATATATAGTTAATTTAAGAATAATTTAATATAGTAATGGTGGTGTGTTAATCACTTATAAATCTAGTATGAATGTTAGAAGACAAAAGTAGCAATAATAACTATAACTACAATAATTTGTTAGGGTATACACAAGATAAAAAGATATAAATTGTGACTTCAAACATATAAAACTCGAGGGGGGGCTAGAGCTTTAGAATGTGTTCAGATGTAAGTTATCATCAACTAAAAATAAGGTGTTATAAGTCTAAGGTGTTTTATTATGGGAGCTCCATGGTAACCACAAAGAAAAAACCTATAGTAGATATACAAAAGACAAAGAGAAAGGAATATAAACATATCCCTACAGTAAATCATCAAATCACAAAGAAAGAGAGCAAGAGAAGAAGGGAAAAGAACAATTATAAAATAGCCAGAACACAGGAACAAAATGCAATATTAAGTCCATGCTTACCAATAATTATTTTTATTTTTTTGAACATTTGTGGTATTTCTGCAGTTGTGGTATTTGTATTACAAATAATGCATCAATAAATATCCTTATGTAGACTTCTTTTGAGTAAGTATGTAGATATATTGGAATTATGCTAATGACTTATATTTATTTTTTAAAAAGTCAGTGTTCATAAAGGTGTAAATCCAAGGAATTTTGACCCTGAAATATAACCTTTATTTATTGAAACTCCTTGAAATTCATAGGAAATATAGTATAAAAGGAAAAGAAGTCAAATTTAGAGAAACAGAGAGCAGAATGGTGGTTGTAGGGCTGGAAGCATGGATGAAATGGGGAGATAGTGGTCAAAGGGTACAAGTTTTAAGTTATAAGATGAAACATTTCTGGGGATCTAATGACCAACATAGTGACAGTAGTTAGTAATACTGTAATGTACGCTTGAAATTTGCTAAGAGAGTAGATCTTAAGTGTTCTCACCACACACACCAAAAAAAAAAAAAAAGGTAACCATGTGACATGATGGATGGGTTAATTAACTTGAGAATGGTAACCATTTCCCAAAGTATATGTATGTCAGATCATCACACTGTACACTTTTTGTTGTTTGAGCTTGTATTTATTTATTTATTTATTTAATTGAAGTTAGTTTATTTACAATATTTTATTAGTTTCAGGTGTGCAACATAGAGATTCAATATTTTTATAGATTATACTCCATTTAAAGTTATTACAAAACAATGGCTATATTTCCCTGTATTGTACAATACATTCTTATTGCTTATCTATTTTATACATAGTAGCTTGTATCTCTTAATCCCAAATCCCTGTTGCACCTCCCCCTTCCTTCTCCTCACTGGTAACCACTAGTTTGTTTTCTATATCTGTGAGTCTGTTTCTATTTTTGTTACATACATTTGTTTGTTTCATGTTTTAGATTCCACATATCAGTGGTAACACAGAGTATTTGTCTTTGTCTGACTTATTTCACTAAACATTATACTCTCTAGGTCCATCCACTTTGTTGCAAATGGCACAATTCCATTCTTTTTTATGGCTGAGTAATATTCTATCTCTCTCTCTCTCTCTCTCTCTCTCTATATATATATATATATATATATGTATATATTCACTACATCTTCTTTATCCATTCATCTTTTGATGGACACTTAGGTTGCTTCCATATCTTGACGATTGTAAATAACACTTCTGTGGACATTGGGGTTCATGTATCTTTTTGAATTAGTGTTTTCATTTTCTTTAGATATATAGTCAGGAGTGGAATTGCTGGATCATATGGTAGTTCTATTTTCAGTTTTTTGAGGAAACTCCATACTGTTTTCCTTAGTGGCTGCACCAAATTACATTCCCACAAATAATGTACAATGGTTCCTTTTCTCTGCATCCTTGCCAAATTTGTTATTTGTGGTCTTTTTGATAATAGCCATCCTAACAGGTGTGAGGTGATATCTCATTGTGAGTTTTATTTGCATTTCCCTGATGATTAGTGATGTTGAGAATCGTTCCATATGCCTGGGTAGGGATATAGACAGATTGAAAGTGAAGAGATGGAAAAAGATATTCCATGCATATAGAAACTAAATGAAAGCTGGCGTAACTATACTTGTATCAGACAAATTAGATTTTAAGTCAAAGACTGTAATAAGAAACAAAGCAGGGCATTATATAATGATAAAGCAGTCAATCCAACAAGATGATACAACATTTGTAAATATTTATGCACCCAACATAGAAGTACTTAAGTATAGAAAGCACATATTAATAGACCTGAAGGGAGAAATAGATTGCATACAATAATGGTAGGGGACTTCAATATCCCACTGTCAAAAATGAATAGATATTCCATATAGAAAATCAATAAAGAATCATTGGCCTTAAATGACACATTAAACAAGATGGACTTAACAGTCATCTACAGAGCATTTCATCCAACAGCAGCAGAATACACATTCTTCTTAAGGGTACATGGAATATTCTTCAGAATAAGTCATATATTAGTTTACACAATGTCTTAATAAATTTAAGAAAATGAACTTGATCTTATCAAGCACCTTTTCTGCCCACAGTGAAATAAAACTAGAAATCAATTACAAGAAGAAAGCTAGAAAATTCACAAATAAGTGGAGATTAAACAACATGCTATATACCATCAGTGGGTAAAAGAAGAACTCAAAAGAGAAATCAAAAAATACCTTGAGACAAACGAAAATGGAAATATACCAAAATTTATAGGATGCAATGAAAGCAGTTCTAAGAGGGAAGTTTATGGCAATAAATGCCTACATCAAAAAACAGAACAAATCTCAAATAAAAAACTTTTTACCTCAAGCAATTAGTAAAGGAACGAACAAACAAACCACAAAGTTAGTAGAAGGAAGAAAATAACAAAGATCAGAATGGAAATGAATGAAATAGAGAATAAAAAGACAGTAGAAAAGACCAAATGATTTTAAGAGCTGGTTCTTTGAAAAGATAAACAAAATTGACAAACATTTAGCTAGATTCTCCTGAAAAAAAGGAGACAAGACTTAAAATCAGAAATGAAAGAGATGTTCTGGTAACTACAGAAATACAAAGGACCAAAAGAGCCTATTACAAATAATTATATTCCAGAAAAGTGGACAATCTAGAAGAAATGAGTGGATTTCTAGAAACATACAACCTACCAAAACTTAATCATGAAGAATTAGAAAATCTGAACCAGTAAGGAGCCAGCAGTAAGGAGAGTCACCAGTAAGGAGATTGAAACAGTAATGAAAAACATTCCAACAAACAGAAGTCCAGGACCAGATGGCTTCACTGATGAATTCTACAAAACACTCAAAGAAGAATTAACACCAATCCTTCTCAAACTCTTCCAAAAATTAGAAGAGGAAGGAACTTTTACAAACTCATTTTATGAAGCCAACATTACCCTGATACCAAAACCAGGGATGCCACAAGAGAAGAAAATTATAGGCCAATATCCCTGATGAACCCATATGCAAAAATCCTCAACAAAATATTAGCAAACAAAATTCAACAACACATTAAAAGGATCATGTGTCATAATCAGTGGGATTTATTCCAGTGATACAAGGATGATTCAATATCCACAAATCAATCAATGTGATAAAGCACATGAACAAAATTAAGGAGAAATCATACGATCATCTCCATAGATGCAGAAAAAGAACTTGACAGAATTCAACATCCATTTATTGCTGTGAAGGGGTAGAGAGAGGTAGGACATTATCTGGGGAATTCAAACTGGACAGAAGTCTTTGTTTAAATGATTTTTGTTATCTATTCATTTATGCATGACAAATAGGCCACATGGTGAATAAGGTAGATGTATTCTCTACTCCTGAGGAAGAAACAAGTAGAAAGGAGTTGGTAATATAAAGAAAGAGAATAATTGATGGTGTGTTTTAGCAGAAAATGAAGAAATGGGTGGGAATGAGAGAGCAGTGGTTGTGGCAGGCAGAATAATGCCCCCAAAGATGTCCATGTCCTGATCCCTGCCCCTGGAACATGTTAGGTCAGGTTGTGGCAGAAAGGGATTAAGCTGAAAATGGAATTACAGTTGATGATCAGTTTATTTAACGTAGGTGATTATCCTGGATTATCTGGGTGGGTCCACTGTGATCACAAAGGGAGACAGGAGAGAGACAGAGAGACAGCAGTGTGAGAAGGAACTGGGCCCACGTTGTTGGCTCTGCAGATGGAGGAATGGGTTCTCGAGTCAGGGAACGTGGGTGGCTTTAGAAGCCAGAAAAGGCAAGGAAATGAACTTGCTCCTAGATCCCCATGAAGGAATACAACCCTGCTAACACTTTGCTTTTTTGTTCTTAGTTTCTGCTCTATAACAAAGTGAATCAGCTATACGTATACATATATCCTCATATACTCTCCCTCTTGCACCTCCCTCCCACCCTCCCTAACCCACCCCTCTAAGTGGTCACAAAGCACAGAGCTGATCTCCCTGTGCTACGTGGCTTCTTCCCACTAGCTATCTATTTTACATTTGGTAGTGTATATATGTGCATGCTGCTCTCTCACTTCATCCCAGCTTACACTTCCCCTGCCCGCGTGTCCTCATGTACATTCTCTATGCCTGTGTCTTTATTCCTGTCCTACCTTTAGGTTCTTCAGAACCTTTTTTTCCTTTATCTTTTAATTTTAGATTCCATATGTATGTGTTAGCATATGGTATTTGTTTTACTCTTTCTGACTTACTTCACTCTGTATGACAGACTCTAGGTCCATCCACCTCACTACAAATAACTCAATTTCATTTCGTTTTATGGCTGAGTAATATTCCATTGTATGTATATACCACATCTTATTTATCCATTCATCTGTTGATGGGCACTTAGGTTGCTTCCATATCCTTGCTATTGTAAATAGAGCTGCAAAGAATATTATGGTACATGACTCTTTTTGAATTATGGTTTTCTCAGGGTATATGCCCAGTAGTGGGATTGCTGGGTCGTATGGTAGTCCTATTTTCAGTTTTTTAAGGAACCTCCATACTGTTCCCCAGAGTGGCTTTATCAATTTACATTCCCACCAACAGTGCAAGAGTGTTCCCTTTTCTGCACACCCTCTCCAGCATTTATTGTTTCTGGATTTTTTGATGATGGCCATTCTGACTGGTGTGAGGTGATACCTCATTGTAATTTTGATTAACATCTCTCTAATGATTAGTGATGTTGAGCATCCTTTCATGTGTTTGCTGGCAATCTGTATATCTTCTTTGGAGAAATGTCTGTTTACGTCTTCTGCCCATTTTTGGATTGGGTTGTTAGTTTTTTTGATATCGAGCTGCATGAGCTGCTTGTAAATTTCAGAGATTAATCCTTTGTCAGTTGCTTCATTTGCAAATATTTTCTCCCATTCTGAGGGTTGTCTTTTCATCTTGTTTATGGTTTCTTTTGCTGTGCAAAAGCTTTGAAGTTTCATTAGGTCCCATTTGTTTATTTTTGTTTTCATTTCCATTTCTCTAGGAGGTGGGTCAAAAAGGATCTTGCTGTGATTTATGTCATAGAGTGTTCTGCCTATGTTTTCCTCTAAAAGTTTTATAGTGTCTGGCCTTACATTTAGGTCTTTAATCCATTTTGAGTTTATTTTTGTGTATGGTGTTAGGGAGTGTTCTAATTTCATTCTTTTACATGTAGCTGTCCAGTTTTTCCAGCCCCACTTATTGAAGAGGCTCTCTTTTCTCCATTGTATATTCTTGCCTCCTTTATCAAAGAAAAGATGACCATATGTGTGTGGGTTTATCTCTGGGCTTTCTATCCTGTTTCATTGATCTATATTTCTGTTTTTGTGCCAGTACCATACTCTCTTGATTACTGTAGCTTTGTAGTATAGTCTGAAGTCAGGGAGACTGATTCCTCCAACTCTGTTTTTCTTTGTCGACATTGCTTTGGCTATTTGGGGTCCTTTGTGTTTCCATACAAATTGTGAAATTTTTTTGTTCTTGTTCTGTGAAAAATGCCATTGGTAGTTTGATAGGGATTGCATTGAATCTGTTGATTGCTTTGGGCAGTATAGTCATTTTCACAATGTTGATTCTTCCAATCCAAGAATATGGTATATCTCTCCATCTCTTTGTATCATCTTTAAATTCTTTCATCAGTGTCTTATAGTTTTCTGTTTACAGGTCTTTCGTCTCCTTAGGTAGGTTTATTCCTAGGTATATTATTCTTTTGTTGCAATGGTAAATGGGAGTGTTTTCTTCATTTCACTTTCAGATTTTTCATTGTTAGTGTATAGGAATGGAAGAGATTTCTGTGCATTAATTTTGTATTCTGCTACTTTACCAAATTCATTGATTAGCTCTAGTAGTTTTCTGGTAGCATCTTTAGGATTCTCTGTGTATAGTATCATGTCATCTGCAAACAGTGATCTGCAAACAGTGACAGCTTTACTTCTTATTTTCCGATTTGTATTCCTTTTATTTCTTTTTCTTCTCTGGTTACTGTGGCTAAAACTTCCAAAACTATGTTGAATAATAGTGGTGAGAGTGAGCAAACTTGTCTTGTTCCTGATCTTAGTGGAAATGATTTCAGTTTTTCACTATTGAGGATGATGTTGGCTGTGGGTTTGTCATATATGGTAATTATTGTGTTGAGGTAAATTCCCTCCATGCCTACTTTCTGGAGGGTTTTTATCATAAATCGATGTTGAATTTTGTTGAAAGCTTTCTCTGCATCTATTAAGATGGTAATATGGTTTTTCTCCTTCAATTTGTTAATATGGTATATCACATTGATTTGCTTTCACTGAAGAATCCTTGCATTCCTGGAATAAACCCCACTTGATCATGGTGTATGATCCTTTTAATGTGCTGTTGGATTCTCTTCACTAGTATGGTGTGGAGGATTTTTGCATCTATGTTCATCAGTGATATTGGCCTGTAGTATTCTTTCTTTGTGACGTCTTTGTCTGGTTTTGGTATCAGGGTGATGGTGGCCTCGTAGAATGAGTTTGGGAGTGTTCCTCCCTCTGCTATATTTTGGAAGAGTTTGAGAAGGATAGGTGTTAGCTCTTCTCTAAATGTTTGATAGAATTCGCCTGTGAAGCCATCTGGTCCTGGGCTTTTGTTTGTTGGAAGATTTTTAATCACAGTCTCAATTTCAGTGCTTGTGATTGGTCTGTTCATATTTTCTATTTCTTCCTGGTTCAGTCTCAAAAGGTTGTGCATTTCTAAGAATTTTTCCATTTCTTCCAGGTTGTCCATGTTATTGGGGTATAGTTGTTTTCCGTAATCTCTAATGATCCTTTGTATTTCTGCAGTGTTGGTTGTTACTTCCCCTTTTTCATTTCTAATGCTGTTGATGTGAGTCTTCTTCCTTTTATTCCTGATGAGTCTGGCTAATGGTTTATCAATTTTGTTTATCTTCTTAAAGAACCAGCTTTTAGTTTTATTGGTCTTTGCTATCGTTTCCTTCATTTCTTTTTCATCTCTCTCTGATCTGATCTTTATGATTTCTATCCTTCTGCTAACTTTGGGTTTTTTTTTTTTGTTTTTCTTTCTCTAATTGTTTTAGGTGTAAGGTTAGGTTGTTTGTTTGAGATGTTTCTTGTTTCTTAAGGTAGGATTGTATTGCTCTAAACTTCCCTCTTAGAAATGTTTTTGCTGCATCCCATAGGTTTTGGGTCATCGTGTTTTCATTGTCATTGGTTTCTAGGAATTTTTTGATTTCCTCTTTGATATCTTCAGTGATTTCTTGGTTATTAAGTAGTGTATTGTTTAGCCTGCATGTTTCTGTATATTTTACAGAATTTTTCCTGTAATTTATATCTAGTCTGAGAGCGTTGTGGTGAGAAAAGATACTTGATACAATTTCAATTTTCTTAAATTTACCAAGGCTTGATTTGTGACCCAAGATATGATCTATCCTGGAGAATGTTCCATGAGCACTTGAGAAGAATGTGTATTCTGTTGTTTTTGGATGGAATGTCCTATAAATATCATTTAAGTCCGTCTTGTTTAATGTATCATTTAAAGCTTGTGTTTGTTTATTTTCATTTTGGATTATCTGTCCATTGGTGAAAGTGGGATGTTAAAGTCCCCTACTATGATTGTGTTGCTGTCAATTTCCTCTTTTATGGCTGCTAGCATTTGCCTTATGTCTTGAGGTACTCCTATTTTGGGTGCATAAATATTTACAATTGTTATGTCTTCTTTCTGGACTGATCCCTTGATCATTATATAGTGTACTTTTTTTTCTCTAGTAATAGGCTTTGTTTTAAAGTCTATTTTGTCTGATATGAGAATTGCTACTCCAGCTTTCTTTTGATTTCCATTTGCGTGGAATATCTTTTTCTGTCCCCTCACTTTCAGTCTGCATGTGTTTCTAGGGCTGAAGTCAGTCTCTAATAGACAACATATATATGGGTCTTGTTTTTGTATCCATTCAGCTAATCTATGTCTTTTGGTTGGAGAATTTAATCCGTTTACATTTAAGGTAATTATCCATATGTATGTTCCTATTACCAGTTTCTTATTTGTTTGGGTTTGTTATTGTAGGTCTTTTCCTTCTCTTGTCTTTCCTGCCTAGAGAATTTCCTTTAGCATTTGTTGTAAATAAAGCTCATTTTGTTGTGTTGAATTCTCTTAGCTTTTGCTTGTCTGTAAAGGTTTTAATTTCTCATCAAATCTGAATGAGATTCTTGCTGGGTAGAGTAATCTTTGTTGTAGGTTTTTCCCTTTCATCAGTTTAAATATGTCCTGCCACTCTCTTCTGGCTTGTAGAATTTCTGCTGAAAGATCAGCTGCTAACCTTTTGCAGATTCCCTTGTATGTTATTGTTGTTTTTCCCTTGCTCCTTTTAACATTTTTTCTTTGTATTTGATTTTTGATACTTTGATTAATATGTGTCTTGGTGTCAAGGTTTTTCCTTGGGTTAACCTGTATGGGACTCTACTCTCTGTACTTCCTGGACTTGATTAATATTTCCTTTCCCATATTAGGGAACTCTTCAACTATAATCTCCTCAAATATTTTCTCAGTCCCTTTCTTTTTCTCTTCTTCTTCGGGACCCCTATAATTTGAATATGCATGCATTTAATGTTGTCCAAGAAGTCTCTAAGACTGTCCTCAATTCTTTTCATTTTTTTTTCTTTATTCTGCTCTGCAGTAGTTATTTCCACTATTTTATCTTCCAGGTCACTTATCCATTCTTCTGCCTCAGTTATTCTGCTATTGATTCCTTCTAGAGAATGTTTAATTTCATTTATTGTGTTGTTCATCATTGTTTGTTTGCTCTTTAGTTCTTCTAGGTCCTTGTTAAATGTCTTGTATTTTCTCCATTCTATTTCCAAGGTTTTTTATTATCTTTTGTCATTACTCTGAATTCTTTTTCCAGTAGACTGCCTGTTTCCTCTTCATTTGTTTGGTCTGTTGGGTTTTTATTTTGCTCTTTCATCTGCTGTGTCTTCTTATTTGCTTAACTTACTCTGTTTGGGGTCTCCTTTTCACAGCCTGCAAGTTCATAGGTCCCATTGTTTTTGGTGTCTGCCCCCAGTAGCTAAGGTTGTGTTGGTGGGTTGTGTAGGATTCCTGGTTGAGGGGACTACTGCCTGTGTTCTTGTGGATAGGCTGGATCTTGTCTTTCTGGTGGGCAGGACCACATCCAGTGGTGTGGTTTGGGGTGCCTGTGACCTTATTATTATTTTAGGTAGTCTCTCTGCTAATAGGTGGGGTGGTGTTCCTGTCTTGCTAGTTGTTTGGAATATGGTGTCCAGCACTGTAGCTTGCTGGTCGTTGAATAGATCTGGGTGTTAGCATTGAGATGGAGATCTCTGGGAGAGCTTTTGCCATATGATATTACATGGAGCTGGGAGGTCTCTTGTGGACCAATGTCCTGAACTCAGCTCTCCCACCTCAGAGGCAAAGGCCTGACACCCAGCCAGAGTACCAAGATCCTGTCAGCCGCATGGCTCAGAAGAAAAGGGGGGGAAAAAAAGAAGGGAATAAAGAATAAAATAAAATAAATTATTATTTTATTAATAATAATTTATATTATTATATAAATTATTATTTTATTTATTTACAGTTATTAAAATAAAAATACTTATTAAAAATTAAAAGATTAGAAAGTAATAAAAAAAGAAAAAGAAGAAAGAGAGAAGAGAACAACCAAACCAAAAAGCAAATCCACCAATGATAACAGCACTAAAAACTATACTAAAAAACAAAACAAAAAAAGCAAAAAAACCTAAAAGAAACAATGAAACAAAAAGGAGACAGAGAGAACCCTTGGATAAATGGTAAAAGCAAAGCTATACAGACAATATCACACAAAGAAGCATGCACATACACACTCACAGAAAGAGAAAAAGGAAAAAAAATCTGTATATAAAAAAAAGGAGGAAGAGAGCAATCAAATCAATAAACAAATCTACCAATGATAATAAACTCTAAATACTAAACTATGATAAACATAAAACCAGAAACAAATTACATGCAGAAAGCAAACCCCAAGTCTATAGTTGCTCCCAAAGTTCACTGCCTCAATTTTGGGAGGATTCGTTGTCTATTCAGATATTCCACAGATGCAGGGTACGTCAGGTTGATTGTGGAGATTTCATCCACTGCTCCTGAGGCTACTGGGAGAGATTTCCCTTTCTCTTCTTTGTTTGCACAGCTCCTGGGGTTCAGCTTTGGATTTGGCCCCACCTCTGTGTGCAGGTCACCTGAGGGCGTCTGTTCCTGCCCAGACAGGACGGGGTTAAAGCAGTGGCTGATTAGGAGGCTCTGGCTCACTCAGGCCAGGGGTAGGGAGGGGTACAGAATGCGGGGTGACCCTGCCTCAGCAGAGGTCAGCATGATGTTGCAATAGCCTGAGGTATGCCATGCATTCTCCCAGGGAAGTCCCTGCATCATGGGATCCTGACAGTGGGCGGGCTGCACAGGCTCCTGGGAGGGGAGGTGTGGATAGTGACCTGTGCTTGCACACAGGCTTCTTGGTGGCCGCAACAGCAACCTTAGCATCTCATGCCCATCTCTGGTGTCTGCGCTGATAGCCATGGCTCGCGCCTATCTCTGGAGCTCATTTAGGTGGTGGTCTGAATCCCCTCTCCTTGCACACCCCAGAACAATGGTCTCTTGCCTGTTAGGCAGGTCCAGACTTTTCCTCGGACTTCCTCCCAGCTAGCTGTGGCACACTAGTCCCCTTCAGGCTGTGTTCATGCAGCCAACCCCAGTCCTCTCCCTAGGATCTGACCTCCGAAGCCCCAGCCTCAGCTCCCAGCCCCCATCTGTCTCAGCAGTTGAGCAGACAAGCCTCTTGGGCTGGTGAGTGCTTGTCTGGACTGATCCTCTGTGTGGGAATCTCTCCATTTTGCCCTCTGCACCCCTGTTGCTGTGCTCTTCTCCATGGCTCCGAAGTTTCCCTCCCACCATCCCCCACCTCCGCCAATGAAGGGGCTTCCTAGTGTGTGGAAACTTTTCCTCCTTTACAGCTCCCTCCCAGAGGTGCAGGTCCTGTCCCTATTCTTTTGTCTCTGTTTTTTCTTTTTTCTTTTACTCTATCCAGGTACATGGGGAGTTTCTTGCCTTTTGGGAAGTCTGAGGTGTTCTGCCAGCGTTCAGTAGGTGTTCTGTAGGAGTTGTTCCACATGTAGATGTATTTCTGATGTATTCATGGTGAGGGAGGTGTTCTCCACTTCTTACTCCTCTGCCATCTTGAAGGTCTCACTAACACTTTACTTTAAACCCGGTGAGACACATGTCAGACTTCCAACCTACAGAAATGTGTGAGAATACATGTGTATTAGTCACTGAGTTTGTGGTAACATGTTACAGTAGCAAGTGGAAATTAATATAGTGCTCTTCAAATACTTTTTCCTGCATAACTGCCAAATAAATTTTTAAAAACTATGTATCCCCTTATGTATTTTCATGCAACCATCTAAAATTTTTTTATTATAATTTGAAACAGTTGAAAAGGATGTAATTTCTGATACAAATAAATATTTCAGTTACAAAACAAAACTGTTACATCACTTTTAATGTAAACAAAGAAATCTAAATTTCATGATTTGATATTCATGATTTGATATCATCTACAAAAAAATACATATGTGAGCTCTTTTACAGATGAAAATTTTCCATCATTATCTTTTCTCCTTGAAATATGTGTTTCCCCATAGAATTGTATCAAAATATAGTTTCATGCTAAAAGTCTTATGCATTATTCTATCAAACTTCTCTGCAATAAAACTATGTACATAAATGGAAATTTTAATATTTTCTCAAAGATAAGGCTGAAGTCTTGGTATAAGTTATAATTATTTTAAATACATGATTATCAAATCAATAATTTGTTAAAGATCATGATGATTATTAAATCTGGAAAGTAAAATTTTATGGGAACTGCATTGCTTTGTGAGGTGAACATTTTCTTTTTTCTAATTACATCATGTGTCCATAGATAAATATAACTTATTGCTTGAATGAGACAAGATTAAGTATCAATGCTATTCCTACTTTTTTGTATGTTACATGAGAGATGTTATTTAAATAGTAAACAGAAGAAAGTGGAATGATTTTTATACATCACTCAATTCTTAGAAAATTTTTCCAAGTTATATACTCAGATTCATAGTGATATATCAAAAATTATATTTTATAATCTAACTATTGACCATTGTTATACCTACTTTTAAATTTTGTTCAAGGCAAAACATAGAAAAGTGTTGACTTGTCACAGTATTTTTTAGCTAGTCTTTAGAATTATTAACTTTCTCATTTCCTGGGAAATATACCAAGAAGTCTTTATCAAGACTTATCAAATACCCCCTAATTATATCTGTTTTTCTTTCATTTATAGACTCCTGTGTATGGAGCTAATACTAGATGGCAACTGAGTAAAAACCAACTCCACAAAACTGGAAAGTGTGTGTTTTAGGATTTTTCCCAATGGCTGTGAATGGAGACCTATGTATTCACCTAAATTTAAATTTTCTACGTCATTTCAAACTGCCTCAAAAATATGTGGAGGTCAGAGAGTCACACGCTTCAATATTATACACAGGCCCATGATTTCATTTCAAGTTGAATATAATTATCTTTATACATTTGAGAGAATTAAGGAGCATATCTGTTTCTGAGGAGGATAAATTAATTAGAATAATTTTTCTAAATTTCAGGGCATTACATCAATCGATTTGGGGAACATTTTTTCCTATTTCCGTTCACAAGGAAATGCTCTGCTTCAAAGGTGCAGATTAACCTGCTTTGTGGAAATTCACAGCAGAAAGAAAAGAAGGTCTTGGGTCACCAGTAAATGTGGAACTTGTAAGAGGTGGATTAATGATTTTACACATTATTTACAGTGAAATCAAGAACATATTTCTATCAAGTTAATCTAAATTTAACATAGGTGTAATAGCAATGAATAAATAAGCATAAGAGTGGTTGACAACAAACAGGAGGCTTGCACTAAGAAACAAGTGAATATGGATTCAGTAACATTTCAGTACAAGTTAATGAACTTGTTTCTCCTATGTATCTCAATAAATGTTCAAGATACTATAAGGTGCTAATTCACCTTCCCATGTGTTCTTTTACCTGAAGCTGTAACACTGACTGGTTGAGGAAGTTTTACCCTTCCTCCATGAGATCATGAAAGCATATATGTGAGTTCTCACCAAATGCTTTTCACTGAAAACATGCAGAGATGGTGCACCTCCTAGCTAGCTGGATTTCCTGGTGTGCCTTCCACATGTCTCAAATATTCTAATTCTAGGACAGATAGGAGGATCAGAGCCTTTGCCTTGAGTTTGTCACTGGCCTTTTGTACTTTTCACGTTCTGCTTTCTCTCCTAGCAAGCACTCTCCCTAAGGTGATGTGCTTTTCGGCAGTTGTCTAGGAATGGGAGATGGGAAGTTGTTAGATGAAATTGCCCTCACTCCTTCTGTTCCATCTGACAAAATATCTGAATTCAGAACATCCCAACTCTCTTAGCCTGGGTTCCCACTAAAGTGGAGCCTGAGACAAAGGCTTGCCTGCAGGGAACAGTGAGACAGGGGTAGAAGGGTCAAGAAAGGGAGCTTTGCCTGTTGGCCTCTGCTACAGAAGCCTGGCTGCTGCCAAAATGTGTGTCAGGACCACCTCTCTGTGAATAAGGGGAGAAGTATTTACCTGCCTGAGTCACAGCTCTAGGATCGCCCTGCAGAGAGTTACCTTCCTTACCTGTGGGATTTCACCTGTGTGAGCTCCCACCCTCCCACAGCACCAGAGAAGCTGAGGCCAGGAGCTTCCAAGATGTACCCTCATGAAGGTGGTCAAAGCCTGTGCAGAAATGAACATGGGAATAAGTGGCAGGAGATATGGAGGATTAGAAGAGGCCACAAAGGCAGATGTGGAACCCAGGATTTTAGAGCCATGCTGAGCCCTTCACGGAAATCTGCAGGCTCGGAGAACACACAAGGCCCAGTTGAGTCAGGAAGGTTTTGCTGACACTAAAAGCTTGAATTGTTTCTTTGGCCCTTTAGAGGTTTGTATATCCTATGGAATGTATACAAGTATATGTGAGGAGAATGCCTTTCTTTTGTGAAGAGAAAAGAAAGTGACTGTTGAAAGGGAGTAGGGAAAGAATTTGTTTAACACATAGTGTAATCCCGGGAAGGTCGGTTTTAGGAGGGGTCATATGGAATTTGAGGATCTGGAAATTGATCCCTTAAGACTTTTCTTGACAACATACCAATGTTCTTCATGGGTTTACACATCCACTTTCAAGTTATCCAAAGCCCAAATGGAGAAATTCACCTTCACAAGGAGGAGCCAGTTGTCAATGATTCCAGTGCTGGGGAGAGCAGAGGGGTTGGGCTGACCGATTTCAGCTGTCAGCCTCCGTGGCATGAAGTTGCCTCCCATGATCTCTGGATTCTTCCTCCACAGTTCCACCCATTTCTTCTCAGTCTTCTTCGTGGGATCCTCTTTGGCATCTCCCATTCAATTGTGTGATCTCAGAGTTCCTTCCTTTGTTCTCTTCTCTCCTTAATCTCTGTCTCTGTACTCTCCAGACCGATCTCATTCACTTCCATGAATGTGGAATATCTATTTACCAAATATGTATCTTTAGCTTTGAATTCTTTCCCAGAGCCGCAGACCTGTTGATACACCTGCTTCTTGTGTATCCTCCCTAGTGATGTCTGAGGACAGCTGGAATTCAACATGCATTAACTCTTTGTCTCCCTGGCCACTCCCAAATCTGTGCTTCCCCTTAATTCCCTATCCTAGTGCATCATGATCCCCTCACTCCAATAAGCTGGAAACTTGAAAGGCACCCCGGACATCCTCCTGTACTTTGCCCATCAGAGTCCTGTTGACTTTATTTCCCCAAAACTTTTGCATTCATCTGCTTTTCTCCATACCCATGTCATTAGCTGAATCCAGGACTGCTTTGTCTTCTGCCTGGATCATTGTAAAATCCTCCAAACTGGTCTGACTACCCCCATCCACTTCAGTCTTCCATTCTATTCCCCAAATTGCGCTCCAAGAGTGATCTCACTAAAATGTAAATCAAGTCACGTTACTCCCTTGCTTAAAATTCAATGACATTCCATTGCCAACAGAATAAAATTCCAACCGCTTAGCATGACTTATAAAGTCCTTCATAATTTAACTCTGACTACTAGTGTTACCAAAATAAGCAATTATGCAAATACAATTTTCTCCACCTGGAATGCCCTTGTAAATATAATCGAACTTCATTAATATTGCAGTGTGTTAAGGGGGCTCTTTATCTGGTTTTCCCTAATTTGGGGAAAAGAATTCTTTCTATTATGAAATGTTTCAAGCACATAGGAAAGCAGAGAGAAGTAATGAAAAGTGCTGCCAAGCTTTGGCAAATCTTAAAACCTTGACACATTTCTTTCAGAAGTATTTTCTTTGTTAAGTCAGAGAGAGAAAGACAAATACCATATGATATCACTTGTATGTGACATCTAAAATATGATACAAATCAACATATCTATGAAACAGAAACAGACTCACAGACTTGTGGTTGCCAAGGGCGGGGGAAGGGAAGGATTGAGAGTTTGGGATTAGCAGATGCAAATTATTTTATATAGGATGGATAAACAAAAAGATCTTGTGATATATATACCAATATATATGTATAGCTGAGTTACTGAGTCACTTTGCCATACAGAAGAAATTAACACAACATTGTAAATCAACTTACTTTAATAAAATTAAAAAAAAAGTCATTGCAGATACAGTTAAGACCTCCATGCCCCTCCTTCCATCCCACCCTATCCAGAGGTAACAACCTTATTGAATTCGGTATTTATCATTTTATACTTTTACTCTGCTGCTTTTGTCTCCATAAATCCTATATAGTATCGTGCCACACACTTTCAAGCTTTATGTAAGTGGTGTTATATGGTATGCATCCTGCAACTTGCTCTTTTGCTCATCAATGTTTTTGAGATTTATCCAAGCTGATAAATGAGTCTCTAATTCTGAAGGCCACTTAGTATTCTACTGTATGAACAGACCACAGTTTATACATCCATCCTCCTTTGGTAGATATTTAGGTTGTTTCCAATTTCTCCCTATTACAAATAATGCTGCAATAAACATTTCCCATTCATCTCTCCCTGTGTACACATGGAACACTAGGTTATTTACGTAGTGTAGGAAACGAGGTTATATACCCAGAATGGAATTCCTAGTAGAAGGACATGTACATCATAAACTTTAGTACCTAGTTTTCTCCCAAAATTCTTCAAGAAATGTTAGTATAAATTTTTCTCCAAAGGCAGTAGAACCTTGACCTTACTACTCAGATAGGGTTCAAGTGCAAATCTAGTCCAAGATATAACAACACTTAAGATGAGGTACTGAAACTAGCAACTTATAAAGTTTATCAGAGGACCTTATAAGTGATTGCAGTTGTATTCAATTATGAGAATTTCAGTACATACTCTGTGTATGTGCATGCATTTGTGTGTGTGTGTGTGTCTGTGTGTGTTTTGTTTGGAATTCTGTGGTTCTGGTACGTCTCTAGCTTCTTTGGAGGAACTGTAATTGATGGCATTCTAAAGAACTGGCTTTCTTCTTAGTACTCAGTTGCTAGGAACTGTTTCTGTTTGTTCATGCAGTCAGTCAATCAATTTTTATTAGGTACCCACTATGCAGCTGGCACCATTCTGAGAGCTGGGGGTTACACCAGTGAACACAAGAGACAAAGTCTTCATCCTCACAGTACTTACATTCTGGTGGAGGTGGGCAGACAAATAAATACACACAAAAACACATAATATGTCAGCTGGTAATATGTGCAATTTAGAAAAAGCAGGGAGAGGGGAAGAAGGAATGCTGGAGTAAAGGGGTGGAGTTGCTGTTTCATAAAAAATGGTCATGGAAGACCTTGTGGCAAAGGTGATATTGAAATAGGTCCTAAAGAAAGTGAGAAAGTGAGCCATGTGATTCTGGGAGAGAAGAGCTTTGGAAGCAGAGGGGAGAGTACGTGTAAAATTCTGAAGTGGGAGGATGCTCTGCATGTTCTAGGACCAGCAAGGAGGCTCAAGTGGCCAAGACTGAGTGAGCAGAGAGTGAGTGGAAGTAATGGGGGTGAGGTTAGGGTAGCAGAGTTGGGAGGAAACTGTTGATTTTACTCTGACTTGGGTGAGAAGATATTGGAGGGATTGGAGCAGAGGAACACCATGATCTGATCTGAGTTTTTGAACAATCACTCTGATCACAAGAACAGAAGAAGGGAGACCCTTTGTGGAGACTGTTACGATATTCTCAGTGAGGGATGATTGTGGCTTGGACCAGTATTTGGGCAGTGGAGGTGCTAAGAGGAGGTCAGAGTCTGGGTGTATTTTGAAAGATATTTTGTGTTGGGTTCGAAGTGGGATGTAAGAGAAAGAAAAGAGTCATGGGTGATAACAAGGTTTCCGCCATGAACGAAGGAAAAATGGAGAAACTAGTAACTGAAGTGGGTAAGATCAGAGCAGTAACAGGTTGGGGAGGAGTAAGAAGTTTCTTCTGGGTTGTGGTAAGGCTGAGACTCCTATGAGACTTCAAGTACAAATGCTTAGTAGGCAGTGAGATATATGAACTTGGAGTTCACTGTTGAGATCTAAGCTAGAGACATAAATGTGGGAGTCATCAGCATTTAGATGCTTTTTTTTTAATATGTTTACATCCTCAAAAGGCGCTTTTATTTTTTTTTAAATTACTTTTTGTGAGTGTGAGCTATGCTAGGAATTTAGTTTGAATGGAGCCCAGAGGTCTGAGGTCCGGGGGCTCTCCAACACAGCGTGACAGGGAATGAGGAGGAATCACACAGGAGATGGAAGGCAGGTCTTTGAGGTGGGAGGTGAGACTGATGTCCCAGACGCCACAGGAAGAAAGGGTTTCAAGAAAAAGGATGTGGCAATTCTATTAAATGTTGCTGGATGATCATATTTTTAAGGATTGAAAATTCACTATGGATTTTACAACATAAAGATACTGGTGATCTTGGCAAAAGCTATTTTAGTGGAGTGGTGAAGTTAAATGCCTGTTTGGAGTAGGCTCAAGGGAAAATGTGAAGAAAAGAATTAGAGAAAAAGAAAATAGACAACTCTTTCAAGCAAAGATTTTATTGTGAAGTCTCTGTTAATGCTTAGGTCTAAACTTAAAAGGCCCCCACAGCTGGATGGCAACCTGACCCTTGCTGTATAACCCCCTCAGTGACCTTGGCAATAGCAGTCTGGATATTCACTCCAGTTACTTCCTTCTCCGTGTTGGGTGGGTGTACCCTTCTCCACCTTATCTGCAGGGTGAACCTTAGGCATCTCCATGTGTGTGAATTCTTCAGATGGAACAAATCATTCTGGACTTCATGCATGTTTTTAGTATAATCACTATAATTTATCCCCCACTATGCAGTGACTATAAAAATAAGTGTTGTGACTTGCAGGATCCCCAATGTTAAGTACAGAGTGTGCCTAGTACTTAGGTATGTTCAGGTAATATTGGTTGAACTAAACAGAATGATTTTAAAGAAATGTAGGGTTCAGACCTTCCATTCCATTTACAAGGGGATAGCCGGGTGCCCTTTTATTTCTGTATGGGAGAGAGAAACACTCTTCATCCTCAGAGTAGCCTGAAACAGGATGCTCGTGGAGAGTTTGGCAAAGCCCTGTTATTTATTTTAAAAAATTTAAAATTTTATCTTGGAGTATAGGTGATTTAAAATGTGTTAGTTTCATGTGTACAGCAAAGTGATTTAGTTATACGTGTTCATTTATCTATCCTTTTTCAGATTCTTTTCCCATATAGGTTATTACAGAGGGATAAATTAGGAGGTTGGGAATAACATATACACACTACTATTTTTTGTTCTTATCCCAAATAATTCCAGCTGAAGTCAAAGGGGGCCTTGCTGATGTGCACCGCAAGGGGCCTGCCTAGTCTAGTGTCTTCCGTGTACTCCATCATGGTGATTTGTGGTGGTGCTGGAGTGGGTGACCCTGGAAGGTGCCTTCCTCATGCACCATTAGGCCAAACTGAGCACTCCGCTAGCTTTTCACTCAAGCAACTGTATTATCCTAATGTGCCTTCACCAAGCACTGATGTAATTTCATTCCCAGAACCATTTCAATTAGATTCCAAGTAGTCTTTTATTGCACTTTGGAAGGTTTTTGAAATGACAAATTATTTCTACATTCAATCTCCTTTTTTTTTCTTTTGTCTGATTCTTCATGGCTGAAAGCCCCTGGGTACTTCGTTTTGTGTGTTTTTCGGCCAACTGAGAGTTGTCTAAAATATAACTGGTCACCACTCCTAAAGAATATTCTCCTTTTGCATTTACTCTCTATGTTTATTCTTTGGTTTCTACTATTAATTAGCACATTCATTTCCGGATAGCCACAATGAGGTTAAAATAAATGTATCGAGTTAGGTATCCAGCAAAGCCCAATGTATTCAGAGTGGTAACAAGAGACAAATTCTAGTCTGATAAACACCATTAAATGGAAAAGATAAATCAAATCTTATTGCCTTAGTCAGCAAGCTTTATTCTACAAAAGGAATCCAAGCTGAACCACAGCTGTAATTTGGAGCCTTAGCTCAAAGTGACTGCTTTGTATTTTTCTCAAGGATCAGAAAATCAAATCTATATTCTGCTGGTCAGACACACCATAAAGGGTGCCACATTCACCTGCGTTGTTCAGAACTTCCATAAGTCTTGGTAACTTGGTGTATTTCAATGCACAGCCATGAGTTCCACACGGCATTAATTCTGCTCTGTTGCTTGTCCATTTGAAATAAAAAGTGTCGTTGAATACATTATACTTGGGGACCTCTAAATCCCATTTTAGTTTGCTGTCATTCTCAAGGTCACCCATCTCCTTTGCTATCCTTATTTCAGTACCCAGAGCACCTTTAAAGTTTGTTCCTATTGTGTCCTTTTCTCTTTTCTCTTTGACAACTGCCTCAGCTCCTACTCTTGAGGAAATTAACATTCCCTTTTATTCACAAAGCAAGATTATTTGCAAAGGTCAATAGATATAGCACATCACTCTGGTATATTTGTAGAGAGACATGCCTGCTATATTTCAGTGATGGCCTGGGTTAAAGGTCCAGCTTATTAATGGTGAATAGCTATGTAGAAACGATCATTGTATATTCATTTGTTATTTGAAAGAAACTAATTCCATTTAGAAGATTTTATGAGTGGCTCTATTAGAAGAGAGATACAGAGCTGGCACTATGGGGACTGTGGAAGGTATGCCTATTTTCATCCAGCTACCCTCACGAAGACTTGGGTTAAACCATGGTGAATCCACTCTATTTCCTCTTACTTTTTGTAATAGTGGATATTGTTTTATGCTATTGATTCTACCAATGTTTAAGACAGAATACAAATTGTAAAGGATGGAATTTTAAGCCAGGAAAAGTGAAAAACATATGTCAGTAACTCCTGAGGGTAAACACTGTAGAGGTAGATAGGTGTAAAGTGTACATGCATGCTTTACTGAGAGCAGTGGTGGGTCAAGAGGGTCTGGGCTTGTCATATGAATGACAGATAGAAATCAAATGTGTAGGCATTATTAACACTTACTCTTTTTTTTCTTAAACATCTTTATTGGGGTATAATTGCTTTACAATTGTGTGTTAGTTTCTGCTTTATAACAAAGTGAATCAGTTATACATATACATATGTTCCCATATCTCTTCCCTCTTGCGTCTCACTCCCTCCCACCCTCCCTATCCCACCCCTCCAGGCGGTCACAAAGCACCGAGCTGATTTCCCTGTGCTATGCGGCTGTTTCCCACTAGCTATCTACCTTACGTTTGGTAGTGTATATATGTCCATGCCTCTCCCACACTTTGTCACAGCTCAGCCTTCCCCCGACCCATATCCTCAAGTCCGTTCTCTAGTAGGTCTGTGTCTTTATTCCTGTCTTACCCCTAGGTTCTTCATGACATTTTTTCCCTTAAATTCCATATATGTGTGTTAGCATACGGTATTTGTCTTTTTCTTTCTGACTTACTTCACTCTGTATGACAGACTCTACGTCTATCCACCTCATTACAAATAGCTCAATTTCGTTTCTTTTTATGGCTGAGTAATATTCCATTGTATATATGTGCCACATCTTCTTTATCCATTCATCCACAGATGGGCACTTAGGTTGTTTCCATCTCCGGGCTATTGTAAATAGAGCTGCAATGAACATTTTGGTACATGACTTTTTTGAATTTTGGTTTTCCCAGGGTATATGACCAATAGTGGGATTGCTGGGTCATATGGTAGTTCTATTTGTAGATTTTTAAGGAAGCTCCATACTGTTATCCATAGTGGCTGAACCAATTCACCTTCCCACCAGCAGTGCAAGAGGGTTCCCTTTTCTCCACGCCCTTCCCAGCATTTATTGTTCCTAGATTTTTTAATGATGGCCATTCTGACTGTTGTGAGATGATATCTCATTGTAGTTTTGATTTGCATTTCTCTAATGATTAATGATGTTGAGCATTCTTTCATGTGTTTGTTGGCAGTCTGTATATCTTCTTTGGAGAAATGTCTATTTAGGTCTTCTGCCCATTTTCGGATTGGGTTGTTTGTCTTTCTGTTATTAAGCTGCATGAGCTGCTTGTAAATTTTGGAAATTAATCCTTTGTCAGTTGCTTCATTTGAAAATATTTTCTCCCATTCTGAGGGTTGTCTTTTGGTCTTGTTTATGGTTTCCTTTGTTGTGCAAAAGCTTTGAAGTTTCATGAGGTCCCATTTGTTTACTTTTGTTTTTATTTCCATTTCTCTAGGAGGTCGGTCAAAAAGGATCTTGCTGTGATTTATGTCATAGTGTTCTGCCTATGTTTTCCTATAAGAGTTCAATAGTTTCTGGCCTTACATTTAGGTCTTTAATCCATTTTGAGCTTATTTTTGTGTATGGTGTTAGGGAGTGATCTAATCTCATACTTTTACATGTACCTGTCCAGTTTTCCCAGCACCACTTATTGAAGAGGCTGTCCCTTCTCCACTGTACATTCTTGCCTCCTTTATCAAAGATAAGGTGATCATATGTGCGTGGGTTTATCTCTGGGCTTTCTATCCTGTTCCATTGATCTATATTTCTGTTTTTGTGCCAGTACCATACTGTCTTGATTACTGTAGCTTTGCTTTACAGTCTGAAGTCAGGAGGCTGATCCCTCCAGCTCTGTTTTTCGTTCTCAAGATTGCTTTGGCTATTCGGGGTCTTTTGTGTTTCCACACAAATTGTGAAAGTTTTTGTTCTAGTTCTGTGAAAAATGCCAGTGGTAGTTTGATAGGGATTGCATTGAATCTGTAGATTGCTTTGGTTAGTAGAGTCATTTTCACAATGTTGATTCTTCCAATCCAAAAATATGGTATATCTCTCCATCTATTTGTATCATCTTTAATTTCTTTCATCAGTGTCTTATAATTTTCTGCATACAGATCTTTTGTCTCCTTAGGTAGTTTTATTCCTAGATATTTTATTCTTTTTGTGGCAGTGGTAAATGGGAGTGTTTTATTGATTTCCCTTTCAGGTTTTTCATCATTAGTGTTTAGGAATGTCAGAGATTTCTGTGCGTTAATTTTGTATCCTGCAACTTTACCAAATTCATTGATTAGCTCTAGTAGTTTTCTGGTAGCATCTTTAGGATTCTCTATGCATAGTATCATGTCATCTGCAAACAGTGACAGCTTTACTTCTTCTTTTCCGACTTGGATTCCTTTTATTTCCTTTTCTTCTCTGATTACTGTGGCTAAAACTTCCAAAACTATGTTGAATAAGAGTGGTGAGAGTGGGCAACCTTGTCTTGTTCCTGATCTTAGTGGAAATACTTTCAGTTTTTCACCATTGAGGATGATGTTGGCTGTTGGTTTGTCATATATGGCCTTTATTATGTTGAGGAAACTTCCCTCTATGCCTACTTTCTGCAGGGTTTTTATCATAAATGGGTGTTGAATTTTGTCGAAAGCTTTCTCTGCATCTATTGAGATGATCATATGGTTTTTCTCCTTCAGTTTGTTAATATGGTTTATCACGTTGATTGATTTGTGTATATTGAAGAATCCTTGCATTCCTGGAATAAACCCCACTTGATCATGATGTATGATCCTTTTAATGTGCTGTTGGATTCTGTTTACTAGTATTTTGTTGAGGATTTTTGCATCTATGTTCACCAGGATACTGGCCTCTAGTTTTCTTTCTTTGTGACATCTTTGTCTGGTTTTGGTATCAAGGTGATGGTGGCCTCATAGAATGAATTTGGGAGTGTTCCTCCCTCTGCTATATTTTGGAAGAGTTTGAGAAAGATAGGTGTTAGCTCTTCTCTAAATGTTTGATAGAATTTGCCTGTGAAGCCATCTGGTCCTGGGCTTTTGTTTGTTGGAAGAATTTTAATCACAGTTTCAATTTCAGTGCTTGTGATTGGTCTGTTCATATTTTCTATTTCTTCCTGATTCAGTCTTGGCAGGTTGTGCATTTCTAAGAATTTTTCCGTTTCTTCCAGGTTGTCCATTTTATTTGCACAGAGAGACTTGTAGTAATCTTTCATGATCTTTTGTATTTCTGCAGTGTCAGTTGTTACTTCTCCGTTTTCATTTCTAATTCTATTGATTTGAGTCTTCTCCCTTTTTTTTGATGAGTCTGGTTAATGGTTTATCTATTTTGTTTATCTTCTCAAAGAACCAGCTTTTAGTTTTATTGATCTTTGCTATTGTTTCCTTCATTTCTTTTTCATTTATTTCTGATATGATTTTTATGATTTCTTTCCTTCTGCTAACTTTGTGGGTTTTTTTGTTATTCTTTCTGTAATTGTTTTAGGTGCAAGGTTAGGTTGTTTATTCGAGATGTTTCCTGTTTCTTAAGGTGGGCTTGTATTGCTATAAACTTCCCTCTTAGAACTGCTTTTGCTGCATCCCATAGGTTTTGTGTCGTCCTGTCTCCATTGTCATTTGTTTTTGGTACTTTTTGATTTCCAGTTTGATTTCTTCAGTGATCACTTCGTTATTAAGTAGTGTATTCTTTAGCCTCCATGTGTTTGTATTTTTTACAGATCCTTTCCTGTAAATGATATCTAGTCTCATAGCGTTGTTGTCGGAAAAGCTACTTGATGCAATTTCAATTTTCTTAAATTTATCAAGACTTGATTAGTGACCCAAGATATGATCTATCCTGGAGAATGTTCCATGAGCAGTTGAGAAAAATGTGTATTCTGTTGTTTTTGGATGGAATGTCCTATAAATATCAATTAAGTCCGTCTTGTTTAGTGTATCATTTAAAGCTTGTGTTTCCTTGTTGATTTTCATTTTGGATGATCTGTCCATGGGTGAAAGTGGGGTGTTAAAGTCCCCTACTATGAATGTGTTACTGTCGATTTCCCCTTTTATGGTTATTAGTATTTGCCTTATGTATTGAGGTGCTCCTATGTTGGGTGCATGAATATTTACAATTGTTATATCTTCTTCTTGGATGGATCCTTTGATCATTATGTAGTGTCCTTCTTTGTCTCTTGTAATAGTCTTTATTTTAAATTCTATTTTGTCTGATATGAGAATTGCTACTGCAGCTTTCTTTTGGTTTCCATTTGCATGGAATATTTTTTTCCATCCCCTTACTTTCAGTCTGTATGTGTCTCTAGGTCTGAAGTGGGTCTCTTGTAGACAGCATATATATGGGTCTTGTTTTTGTATGCATTCAGCCAATCTGTGTCTTTTGGTGGGAGCATTTAGTCCATTTACATTTAAGGTAATTATCGATATGTATGTTCCTATTCCCATTTTCTAAGTTGTTTTGGGTTCATTATTGTAAGTATTTTCCTTCCCTTGTGTTGCTTGCCTAGAGAAGTTCCTCTAGCATTTGTTGTAAAGCTGGTTTGGTGGTGCTGAACTCTCTCAACTTTTGCTTGTCTGTAAAGGTTTTAATTTCTCCATCAAATCTGAATGTGATGCTTGCTGGGTAGAGTAATCTTGGTTGCAGGTTTTTCTCCTTCATCACTTTAAATATGTCCCGCCAGTTCCTTCTGGCTTGCAGAGTTTCTGCTGAAGGTTCAGCTGTTAACCTTATGGGAATTCCCTTGTGTGTTATTTGTTGTTTTTCCCGTGTTGCTTTTAATATATTTTCTTTGTATTTAATTTTTGACAGGTTGATTAATATGTGTCTTGGCATATTTCTCCTTGGATTTATCCTGTATGGGACTCTCTGTGCTTCCTGGACTTGATTTACTATTTCCTTTCCCATGTTAGGGAAGTTTTCAACTATAATCTCTTCAAATATTTTCTCAGTCCCTTTCTTTTTCTCTTCTTCTTCTGGAACCCCTATATTTCGAATGTTGGTGCATTTAGTGTTGTCCCAGAGGTCTCTGAGACTGTCCTCAGTTCTTTTCATTCTTTTTTCTTTATTCTGTTTTGCAGTAGTTATTTCCACTATTTTATCTTCCAGGTCACTTATCCGTTCTTCTGTCTCAGTTATTCTACTATTGATCCCATCTAGAGTAGTTTTCATTTCATTTATTATGTTGGTCATCATTGTTTGTTTCATCTCAAGTTCTTCTAGGTCCTTGTTAAATGTTTCTTGCATTTTGTCTATTCTATTTCCAAGATTTTGGATCATCTTTACTATCATTATTCTGAATTCTTTTCAGGTAGACTGCCTATTTCCTCTTCATTTGTTAGGTCTGGTGGGTTTTTATCTTGCTCCTTCATCTGCGTTGTGTTTTTCTGTCTTCTCATTTTGCTTATCTTAACACTTACTCTTATTTTCATTTTGTCAGCAAACCTCTATAATACCCCAGTTATATGACATGATTTTAGGAGAATCAAATGTCACAGCTCGAACTTATAGAATTAATTGCTGTTAGTCTTAGTTCTAATTACTGGAGCTGTAACAGTTTGGCCTTTTCACAGGTTGTGGTACCATGCCCAGGGAGGATGGTTAGGCTGTGTGAATCAGCTAGTTCATGAGTGCTGGCTATGTGGGAAAATTCCTCTTTGTCACTGGTGAAAACTGGTCTTCATTTGGTCTACAAACAAGGTAAACATAATTTATCCAATGTAGGAGGGTTTTGAAAATAAGCAGGGGTGCTATTAATAAATAAGGTAGGACACAGACAACTTCATATTGTCAGAGATTTTATTAGAAATGAAATGGCTTTAAAATATTTCTGTTCTTGTGAAATGCTTTCTTCTTGTATAGATTATAACAGAGTATTGAATTCACCTAACATTGACGTGACCCCCAGAAAAGTACTTTTATTGTGGAAAATACTGGAAAAGGAATTTTTTCTAGGTACAATTAATGGGCTATGAAAAGAAATATTTACTTTGGTTTTATATTAATAGGCTTAAGTCTAAGCCTATTAAGCCAGGTTGGAAGAAAGAGACCTGTTTGTCCCTGCTAACAGGTCAGTGACTCAGAATATGTCACCTAGTGGATGGGAAAGAGAAGCTCTTGAAGGACTGATGACAGAGACTTAGGAGTCTGTCAACTCAGCAAAGGAAGAACCTATAGGAGAAAAGCAAACTTGAACACAGGAAAAGCAGTCAAGATGGCAGCACAGAGATAAAAAGACCTACCATTTCTCCCCTTTGTTTTCTCTGGAAGACACATTACCATACACAGGACTGACTTACTTGTGCGTTCTGGAGGATCCGAAATGTTGCCCTCAGGAGAGGCCAAGGAGTTTCTTCAGCCCAATGGGTGAAGCAAACAACCTTAAACTGTGATTTTGATGGCAGATGAAGTGTGAAATTGTTCACTTGATATTCCTCATATGGTTTTCCCTGTTCATTATATTTCTTTTTATTTAACTGACGGAAAACATGCCTGACCTTTATGTCAGCTATTTTCAGCAGGGGAGGTTGGAGATTGGAAATGGGCTGGGATTTAAGGGGTGAAGTTAGGCAGCTGGTTTGAGCCCTACCTATATATTAGAATAAGCTGAAGAGCCAGGTCCCTCTCATTGTCTTACTTAATTGCTCTGGCTGAGACATGGATAACTCTAATTTTTAAAATGTTCTCAGATAGCTCTACTGTGTAATCAAGCTTGAGAGCCACTAAGTCAGAGTATCTGACACAGAGTATCAGATATCACAGAGTATCTGACACATGAAATTAATTCACTGAACGAATTGAGTTTTAAGATTTCATAGATTTACCTGCAGGTATGTAGTTCATTACCCTGGGTGCTCAGGTACAGGGGTGCTGGTGAGATTTTCTCAGTTTTTGTTGATCTGAACAAGGCTTCATTTGCTTTCACTTTTAGAGGTTAGTTTCATTGAGTATAGCATTGCATGTTGACAAGTTTTTCTTTCATTACTTTAAAGATATCATTCCATTGTCTTCTGGCCAGCAGGGTTTCTGTCTAGAAGTCAGCTGTCATAATTATCTTTTCTAAAAATAAATAATGTGCTAATTTCCCCCTCTCTAGCCTTAAGATTTTCTCTTTATCATTTATTTTAAGCAATTTGATTATGGTGTACCTTTTTATGTTTCTTCTTGGAGTTTGTTGAGCATCTTGGATCTGCTGCTTTATAGTTTTCATCAAATTTCAACCACTATTTCCTCAAATATATTTTTTCCTGCCTCTCCTCTTTTATGGGACTCTAATTACATGTATATTAGACTAATTAATTTTACTAATTTATTAACTTAGTTTTTAGTAGACTTTATTTTTCAGGGTAGCTTTAGATGCACATAAAACTGAGGGTACATAGAATACCCATACACCCTTGTGCCCACATGTACACAACCTCCCCCACTATCAACATCTCAACGAGAGTTGTTGCTCATTTCAATGGATAGCTATTAACACACCATTTTCATCCAAAGTCTGTTGTTTACATTAGGATTCCCTCTTGATGTTGCACATTTTATCGGTTTTGACAAATGAATACTCTGTAACATGACATGTATCCAACATTATTCTATTGTACAAAATAGTTTCATGGTCCTAAAAATCTTCTGTGCTTGTCTATGTATCCATCCCTCCCCACAACCTCTGGCAAACACTGATTTTTTAACTGTATCCATAGTTTTACCTTTTCTATAATGTTGTACAGTTGGCATCATACAGTATGTAGTCTTTTCAAATGGTCTTCTTTTACTTAGTAATATACACTTAAGTTTCCTCCAGGTCTTTTCATGGCTTGATAGCTCATTCCCTTTTAGCACTAAATAATATTCCATTGTCTGGTTGTACCACATTCACCTTCACCTATTGAGGGACATCTTGGTTACTTCCAATTTTTGACAATTATGGATAAAACTGCTATACACAGCCATGTGCAGGGTTTTGTGTGGACATAAGTTTTCAGCTCATTTGGGTAAATACCAAGGAGTGCGATTGCTGGGTCATAGCTAAGACTATGTTTAGTTTTATAAGAAACTGCCAAAGTGTCCCCCAAAATGGGTGTACCATTTTGCATTCTTACCAGCAATGAATGAGAGCTCCTCTTGCTCCATATTATCACCAGCATTTGGTGTTGTCAGTGTTTTGGATTTTGGACATTCCAATAAGTATGTGGTGTACTATTTTCCAACTACTTTATTTTTCTTCTGGCTTTTCTTAGAAACTATATATTAGGGATATCAGCTCTGCTGTGATATAAATTGCAAATATTTTTTCATGATTTATCATTGTCATTTGATTTTGCTTATAGTATTATTATTATTTTTGCCTTACGAAGATTGTTTATTTTTAACTTTTCAAAATTATCCATTTTTATTTTATTGCTTCTGGACATTGAGTCATGGTTAGGAATTTCTTCTCCTCTCCCAGGTAGCAGAGGAATTTACTCACATCTTATTATAGTACTTCTGTCATTTTCTTCCTTCCTTCCATCCTACCTCCCTTTTCTTTCTTTCTTTCTTTCTTTCTTTCTTTCTTTCTTTCTTTCTTTCTTTCTTTCTTTCTTTCTTTCTTTCTTTCTTTCTTTCTTTCTTTCTTTCTCTTTCTTTTCTTTCTTCTTTCTCCCCTCCCACTTCCCTCCCTTCCTTTCCATCCATCTACATTTAGATATCTAACTCATTGAAGTTGATCCTGGTGTATGTTGTGACATATAGATCCAATGACACATTCTTCCAAATGACTATTCAGTTTTCTCAATACCATTTATTAATATTTTCATATTTCCCCCAACTGATTTGAGATACCATATTTAATACATAATAAATTTACATATGCACTTGGGTCTATTTCTAGATAGTCTTTTTTAACCCATTGTTTTTCTGATACTACCCACTGATTTCCTGAATAGCACACAATTTTAAATATGGAGGTTTTATAATAATATTTTAGTATCTATTTGAATTAGCCTTTCTCATTTTTTCATCTTTTTTAAGGTTTTCTTGTCCACCTTTTTTTTTGAAATGCATATAGATTTATTGAAAACAACACATTTACAGGGAAAGTAGGAGGTTACCTATGATTTATATTTATTGATCACTCACTTTGTGCTAAGCACAGTTGTATCACTTGAGAAGAAATGTATTACAGTTCAGTGTGATCAGTATTTCTAGTTTGCTAGATAAATACTCTTAAAGAAGAGACTTTATCTGTAGTGTCAGATGAGAATGCTGAGTGGCAATCAGGATGAAGGTGTTTTTATCCTGTTTTTAAAAAACTTGCAGTGAAAAACATATAAAATTTACTGACTTAACTAGTTCTTAAGTGTGCAATACAGTGATGTTAATTATATTCACGTTGAGGTGCAATGGATTTTCAGAACTTTCCCATTTTGCCTGTTTATTTTTAAATATTAATTAATTTATTATTAAACATCTTTATTGGAGTATAATTGCTTTACAATGGTGTGTTAGTTTCTGTTTTTTAACAAAGTGAATCAGCTACTCATATACATATATCCCCGTATCTCCTCCCTCTTGCATCTCCCTCCCTCCATTCCTCCCTATCTCACCCCTCTAGCTGGTCACAAAACACCAAGCTGATCTCCCTGAGCTATGCAGCTGCTTCCCACTAGCTATATATTTTACACTTGGTAGCATATATTACTCCATGCTACTCTTTCACTTAATCCCAGCTTACCCTTCCCCCTCCCTGTGTCCTCAAGTCCATTCTTGACATCTGCATCTTTATTCCTGTTGTGCCCCAAAGTTCTTCATAGACTTTTTTTTTTTTTTAGATTCCATATATATGTGTTAGCATACAGTATTTGTTTTTCTCTTTCTGACTTACTTCACTCTGTATGACAGACTCTAGGTCCATCCACCTCACTATAAATAACTCAATTTTGTTTATTTCTATGGTTAATATTCCACTGTATATATGAGCCACATCTTCTTTATCCATTCATTTGTTGATGGACACTTAGGTTGCTTCCATGTCTTGGCTATTATAAATATAGCTGCAAAGAAAATTGTGGTAGATGACTCTTTTTGAATTATGGTTTTCTCAGGGTATATGCCCAGTAGAGGGATTGCTGGGTCATATGGTAGTCCTATTTTTAGTTTTCTAAGGATCTTACTGTTCTCCATAGTGGCTGTATCAATTTACATTCCCACCAACAGAGTAAGAGTGTTCCCTTTTGTCCACACTCTCTCCAGCATTTATTGTTTGTAGATTTTTTGATGATGGCCATTCTGACTGGTGTGAGGTGATACCTCATTGTAGTTTTGATTTGCATTTCTCTAATGATTAGTGATGTTGAGCATCCTTTCATGTGTTTGTTGACAATCTGTATATCTTCTTTGAAGAAATGTCTGTTTATGTCTTCTACCCATTTTTGGATTGGGTTGTTTGTTGTTTTCATATGAGCTGCATAGGCTGCTTGTAAATTTTGGAGATTAATCCTTTGTCAGTTGCTTCATTTGCAAATATTTTCTCCCATTCTGAGAGTTGTCTTTTCATCTTGTTTATGGTTTCCTTTGCTGTGCAAAAGTTTTTAAGTTTCATTAGGTCCCATTTGTTTATATTTGTATTTATTTTCATTTCTCTAGGAGGTGGGTCATAAAGGATCTTTCTGTGATTTATGTCATAGAGTGTTCTAACTATGTTTTCCTCTAAGAGTTTGATAGTGTCTGGCCTTACATTTAGGTCATTAATCCATTTTGAGTTTATTTTTGTGTATGTTGTTAGGCAGTGTTCTAATTTCATTCTTTTACATGTACTACTTTTCCCAGTTTTCCCAGTACTACTTATTGAAGAGGCTGTCTTTTCTCCATTGTTTATTCTTGCCTCCTTTATCAAAAACAAGGTGACTATATGTGCGTGGGTTTATCTCTGGGCTTTCTATCCTCTTCCATTGAGGTATATGTCTCTTTTTGTGCCGATACCATACTGTGTTGATTAGTGTAGCTTCATAGTATAGTCTGAAGTCAGGGAGACTGATTTCTTCAGCTCTGTTTTTCTTTCTTTGCTTTGGCTATTTGGGGTCTTATGTGTTTCCATACAAATTGTGAATTTTTTTGTTCTTGTTCTGTGAAAAATGCCATTGGTAGTTTGACAGGGATTGCATTGAATCTGTAGATTGCTTTTGGTGCTATAGTCATTTTCACAATGTTGATTCTTCCAATCCAATCCAAGAACATGGTATATCTCTCCATTTGTTTGTGTCATCTTTAATTTCTTTCATCAGTGTCTTCTAGTTTTCTGCATACAGGTCTTTCATCTCCTTAGGTAGGTTTATTCCTAGATATTTTATACTTTTTGTTGCAATGGTAAATGGCAGTGTTTCCTTCATTTCTCTTTCAGATTTTTCATTGTTAGTGTATAGGAATGCAAGAGATTTCTGTGCATTAATTTTGTATCCTGCTGCTTTACCAGATGGATTGTTTAGCTCCAGCAGTTTTCTGGTAGCACCTTAAAGATTCTCTAGTATAGTATCATGTCATCTGCAAACAGTGACAGTTCTACTTCTTTTTCAATTTGTATTTCGTTTATTTCTTTTTCTTCTCTGAATGTTGTAGCTAAAACTTCCAAAACTATGTTGAATAATAGTGGTGAGAGTGGCAGCCTTGTCTTGTTCCTGATCTTAGTGGAAATGGTTTCAGTTTTTCACCACTGAGAATGATGTTGGCTGTTGGTTTGTCATATATGGCCTTTATTATGTTGAGGTAAGTTCCCCCATGCCTGCTTTCTGCAATTTTCTACTTTTTGAATTTTGTCAAAAGCTTTCTCTGCATCTATTGAGATGATCATATGGTTTTTCTCCTTCAATTTTTTTATATGGTGTATCACATTGATTGATTTGCATTTACTGAAGAATCCTTGCATTCCTGGGATAAACCCCACTTGATCATGGTGTATGATACTTTCAATGTGCTGTTGGACTCTGTTTACTAGTATTTTGTTAAGGATTTTTGCATCTATGTTCATCAGTGATATTGGCCTGTAGTTTTCTTTCTTTGTGACATCTTTGTCTGGTTTTGGTATCAGGGTGATGGTGGCCTCGTAGAATGAGTTTGGGAGTGTTCCTCCCTCTGCTATATTTTGGAAGAGTTTGAGAAGCATAGGTGTTAGCTTTTCTCTAAATGTTTGATGGAATTCGCCTGTGAAGCCGTCTGGTCCTGGGCTTTTGATTGTTGGAAGATTTTTAATCACAGTCTCAATTTCAGTGCTTGTGATGGGCTGTTTTTATTTTCTATTTCTTCTTGGTTCAGTCTTGGAAGGTTGTGATTTTCTAAGAATGTGTCTATTTCTTCTAGGATGTCCATTTTATTGGCGTGTAGTTGCTTGTAGTAATCTCTCATGATCCTTTGTGTTTCTGCAGTGTCAGTTGTTACTTCTCCTTTTTCATTTCAATTGTATTGATTTGAGTCTTCTCCCTTTTTCTCTTGATGAGTCTGGCTAATGGTTTACCAATTTTGTTTATCTTCTCAAAGAAACAACTGTTAGTTTTATTGACCTTTGCTCTTGTTCCCTTCATTTCTTTTTTATTTATTTCTGATCTGAAATTTATATCTTTCCTTCTGCTAACTTTGGTGTTTTTTGTTCTTTCTCTAATTGTTTTAGGTGTAAGGTTAGTTTGTTTACTTGAGATGTGTCTTGTTTCTTGAGGTAGGATTGTGTTGCTCTAAACTTCCCTCTTAGAACTACTTTCACTGCATCCCATAGGTTTTGGGTCGTCATGTTTTCACTGCCGTTTGTTTCTAAGTATTTTTTTATTTCCCTTTTGATTTCTTCAGTGATCTCTTGGTTATTAAGTAGTGTATTGTTTAGCTTCTATGTGTTTGTATATTTTACAGAGTTTTTTCCTGTAATTGGTATCTATTCTCATAGCATTTTGGGCAGGAAAGATACTTGATATGATTTTAATTTTCTGAATTTACCAAGGCTTGATTTGTGACCAAAGATATGATCTATCCTGGAGAACGTTCCATGAGCATTTGAGAAGAAAGTGTATTCTGTTGTTTTTGGATGGAATGTCCTGTAAATATCAATTAAGTCCATCTTGTTTAATGTATCATTTAAAGCTTGTGTTTCCTTATTTATTTTCGTTTTGGACGATCTGTCCATAGGTGAATGTGGGGTGTTAAAGTCCCGTACTATGATTGTGTTACTGTCGATTTCCCCTTTTATGGTTGTTAGCATTTGCTTTATGTATTGAGGTGTTCCTATGTTGGGTGCATAAATACTTAAAATTGCTTTATCTTCCTCTTGGATTAATCCCTTCATCATTATGTAGTGTCCTTCTTTGCCTCTTGCAATAGTCTTCATGTTAAAGTCTATTTTGTCTGATATGAGAATTGCTACTCCAGCTTTCTTTTGGTTTCCATTTACATGGAATATCTTTTTCCATCCCGTCGCTTTCAGTCTGTATGTGTCTCTAGGTCTGAAGTGGGTCTCTAGTAGACAACATATATAACAAGTCTTGTTTTTGTATCCATTCAGCTAGCCTATTTCTTTTGGTTGGAGCATTTAATCCATTTATATTGAAGGTAATTGTCCGTATGTATGTTCCTATTACCAGTTTCTTATTTGTTTTGGGTTTGTTATTGTAGATTTTTCCTTCTCTTGTGTTTCTTGCCTAGAGAAGTTCCTTTAGCATTTGTTGTAGAGCTGGTTTGATGGTGCTGAATTCTCTTAGTTTTTGCTTGTCTGTAAAGATTTTAATTTCCCCGTCAAATCTGAATGAGATCCTTGCTGGGTAGAGTAATCTTTGTTGTAGGTTTTTCCCTTTCAGCCATTTAAATGTGTCCTGCCACTGCCTCCTGGCTTGCAGAGTTTCTGCTGAAAGATCAGCTGTTAACCTTATGGGGATTCCCTTGTATTTTTATTTGTGTTTTTTCCTTGCTGCTTTGGATTTTTTTTTTTGTATTTAATTTTTGATAATTGATTAATATATGTCTTGGTGTGTTTCTCTTTGGATTTATCCTGTGTGGGACTCTCTGCACTTCCTGGAGTTGATTAACTTTTTCCTTTCCCATATTAGGGAAGTTTTCATCTGTAATCTCTTCAAATATTTTCTCAGTACCTTTCTTTTTCTCTTTTTCTCCTGGGACCCCTATAATTGAAATGGTGCACTTAATGTTGTCTCAGAGGTCTCTGAGACTGTCCTCGATTCTTTTCATTTTTTTTTTTATTCTGCTCTGCAGTATTTATTTCCACTATTTTATCTTCCATGTCACTTATGTATTCTTCTGCCTCAGTTATTCTGCTATTGATTCCTTCTAGAGAATTTTAAATTTAATTTATTATGCTGTTCATCATTGTTTGTTCTTTAGTTCCTCTAGGTCCTTGTTAAATGGTTCTTGTATTTTCTCCATTCTATTTCCTAGATTTTGGATCATCTTTACTATCATTATTCTGAATTCTTTTTCAGGTAGACTGCCTATTTCCTCTTCATTTGTTTGGTCTGGTGGGTTTTTATCTTGCTCCTTCATCTGCTGTTTGTTTCTCTGTCTTCTCATTTGCTTAACTTACTGTGTTTGGGGCCTCCTGTTCTCAGGCTACTGGTTCTTAGTTCCCGTTGTTTTTGGTGTCTGCCCCAAGGGGCTAAAGTTGGTTTAGTGGGTTGTGGAGGGGTCTGGTGCTTTTTTCTGATGGAGGAGGTTGGATCTTGTCTTTCTGGTGGGCAGGACCACGTCCAGTGGTGTGTTTTGGGGTGTCTGTGGCCTTATTATGATTTTAGGCAGCCTCTCTGCTAACGGGTGGGGTTGTGTTCCTGTCTTGCTAGTTGTTTGACATAGGGTGTACAGGACTGTAGCTTGCTGGTCATTGAGTCGAGTTGGGTCTTAGCACTGAGATGGAGATCTCTGGGAGAGCTTTCGCCATTTGATTTTACATGGAGCCAGGAGGTCTCTTGTGGACCAATGTCTTGAATTCGGCTCTCCCACCTCAGAGGCACAGGCCTGACACCCGCCCAGAGCACCACAACACTGTTAGTTGCACCACAACCCTGTTAGTCACATGGCTCAGAAGAAAAGGGAGAAAAAAAAGAAAGAAGGAAAGAAAAAATAAAGTTATTAAAATAAAAAATATTTATTAAAAATTAAAAAATTAAAAAGTAATTTAAAAAAAGAAAGAAGAGTAAAAATATCAGACAGAACACTAGGACAAATGGTAAAAGCAAAGGCATACAGACAAAATCACACAAAGAAGCACACACATAAAGTGAAAAAGGAGAAACATATATATATCGTTGCTCCTAAAGTCCACCACCTTAATTTTGGGATGATTCGTTGTCTATTCGGGTATTTCACAGATGCAGGGTACATCAAGTTGATTGTGGAGATTTAATCGGCTGCTCCTGAGGCTGCTGGGAGAGATTTCCCTTTCTCTTCTTTGTTCACACAGCTACTGGGGTTCAAGTTTGGATTAGGTCCTGCCTCTGCATGTTTGTCTCCTGAGGGCATCTGTTCTTCTCTGAGACAGGATGGGGTTAAAGTAACAGCTGATTAGGGGGCTTTGCCTCAGTCAGGCCACAGGGAGGGATGGGTACGGAATGCAGGGGAAGGCGAGCCTGTGGCAGCAGAGGCCAGCGTGACGTTGCAACAGCTTGAGGCATGCCATGTGTTCTCCCAGGGAAGTTGTCCCTGGATCACGGGACCCTGGCAGTGGCGGGCTGCACAGGCTCCTGGGAGGGGAGGTGTGGATAGTGACCTGTGCTTGCACACAGGCTTCTCGGTGGCTGCAGCAGCAGCCTTAGCATTTCATGCCCATCCCTGGTGTCCACGTTGATAGCCGTGGCTCATGCCCATCCCCGGAACTTGTTTAGGCAGTACTCTGAATCCCCTCTCCTCGCGAACCCTGAAACAATAGTCTCTTGCCTCTTAGGCAGGTCCAGACTTTTTCCTGGACTCCCTCCTGGCTAGCTGTGGCTCACTAGCCCCTTTCAGCCTGTGTTCACACTGCCAACCCCATTCCTCTCCCTGCGATCCGACCTCTGAAGCTGGAGCCTCAGCTCCCAGCCCCCACCCGCCCTGGCGGGTGAGCAGACGAACCTCTCAGGCTGGTGGGGGCTGGTCAGCATGGATCCTCTGTGTGGGAATCTCTTCGCTTTGCCCTCTGCACCCGTGTTGCTGTGCTCTCCTCCGTGGCTCTGAAGCTCCCCCCCCCACCCCGTCAACCTCCTCTATGCCAATAAAGGGGCTTCCTAGTGTGTGGAAACTTTTCCTCCTTCACAGCTCTCTCCCAGTGGTGCAGGCCCCATCCCTATTCTTTTGTCTCTGTTTTTTCTTTTTTCTTTTGCCTTACCCAGGTACGTGGGGAGTTTCTTGCCTTTTGGGAGGTCTAAGGTCTTTTGCCAGCGTTCAGTAGGTGTTCTGTAGGAGTTGTTCACATGTAGATGTATTTCTCATGTATTAGTGGGGATGAAGGCAATCTCCACATCTCACTCCTCTACCATCTTGAAGGTCTCTCCTAAATATTAACTTTAAAATCAACTTATCTGTATCTGCGGAAAAACTTACTGGCATTATTTTGTGATTGAAGTAAATTTACAGATTAACTTAGGGAGAATTGATATCTTTATGTTTAGTCTTCCTATTCAGAAACATTGTGTCTTTTCGTTTGTTCAAGTCTACTGTTTTATATTTCAGAAATAATATAAAAATTTCCTCATATAAGTGTGCATATCCCTTTTCATCTTATAACAAAGTATTTTTCTGTAAATTGCCTTTTCTTTCATTATATATTCTAACTAGCTATTGTTTGTACATTAGAGAGCTATTGGTTTCTGTATATTAAAATTAGTGTTTCATTGCTAAATTCTGTAATTGTTTGTATTGCTTTTCCATTGATTCTTTTGGTTTTTCTAGATATGTCTGTCATCTCCAAATAGAAATAGTTTTATTTCTGTCTTTGAAAGTTTTCTGCCTTTACTTGCTTCTTTTTGCCTATTGTATCTTGTATCTAATTACTGTCAAATATTTTAGGTCTATCTTATTTTTAGTCTCCACAAATTAGATATTAGTATTATCTTATACCATCCCTTCAAAACAACATTAAGTAAGATTTATTATTTTATTTTTTAAAAACTAGCTAGGATAAATTCTTATTTCAGTGTGTTTTAAACTTTCTTTTAAAAATTTAAGTATTTAAGTTTAGAAATTCCTCTCTAAGAACTATTTGAACAACATTTTCCAAGCTTGGATGTGTAGTATTTTCCTTATTACTTAGTTCTATTTTCTAACTACCATTATTATATCTTATTTGATTAATAACTTATATAAAATTTATAAAAATTATATAAAGTTTTAAAATGACCAAATACATCATTTTAAAAATATATTTTTGTTTTTTATTTCCAACTTAATTTTATTTTGATAAGAGGATATCATCTATATAGTAACACAGTTTTGTTTGTGTTTTGTTGAGACTTGGTTTAAAGTCAAGATAATAAATATTGTAAATATTCCATGTGCTTTCTTTATGTAGTTGTTAATTACTGAGTGTTGGATTCTAGGTATATCAGTAGTTCAAATTTGCTAAGTATGTTACTTATCCCTCTATTTTTCTCTACTTGAGCTCTCTTTTACTAAGAATAGTGTTTAAAATCTTATAGTATGAATATTCTTCCGAATCTACCAATTATTTCTTTACCCATATATTGAAGTTGTATCATTATTTACATACTGACTTAGGATTTTAATTCCTTCCTGGTTAAAGATTTGTATTAGCATATATTTATTAATATATTGTGAATCTCTTCATCCCTAAAAATGCTTTTTGCCTGAAAGTAGAAGTTTATGATCCTTATCTGACATAATAATCACCTAGAGAACTTTTAAAAACATCCATGCTCAGTTCCAAACTCTAGAAATTCTGAGTTAATTGGTGTGAGAGATTGGTAATTAAAAAAAATCTCTCCAAATTATTCCAACATGCAACTAGGTTTCAGAGCTACAAGGTTTTTTTTTTTTTTTTTTTTTAATTAATAGAGAGTTACACTGGTTTTAGTTTGGTTAATTTTTACCTGGATAGTTTCTCCATGCTTTAACTTTCTCTGTCCTTGGCGTTTTAACATTTGTCTTTCTTAAATTGCATAGAGCTGGATTTTATTTTTTAATTACCAGCTTTAAATTGTCTATCTTTTCACTGACTGGTTTTGTCCATTTACTTTTACTGTCATTCCTAATATTTTGGATTTATTTCTATGACCTTATTGAGTACTTTCCCTGGACACTGCTTTTTTTTATGTCCCCTTTTCCTTCCACTCTAATTTTCTGTATTCCAAATTTATTGCAGTTAAAAATTTAATTATTTATTTATTTTTTCATTTATTAAATATAATTGATAAATAAAAATTGTGTATTTTTACAGTGTACAACATGATGTTTTGATATATGTATCAAATATAATCACAATGTAATTATTCTAAAATGATGTAACAAGCTAATTAACGTATCCATCACCTCATATACATATATATGAATATATATATATATTTTTCTAGTGAAGACATTTCAGATCCACTCTCTTAACATATTTTAAGATTATAATACAGTATTACTAACTAGAGTCACCACTCTGTGGATTAGAACTCCAGCACTTATTCACCCTGCATAACTGAAACTTTTTACCCTCTGACCAATATCTCTCCATTCCCCTCTCCTGCCAGCCCCTGACAACTACTGTGCTGCTTTCTGCTTCTGTGAGTGAGACTTTTTTAGATTCCACATATAAGAGGTCATACAGTATTTATCTTTCTCTGTCTGACTTGTTTCACTTAGCATAATGTCTTCCAGGTTTATCCATGTTGTAAATGACAGAATTTCTTTTAAAAAAAAACAACTGAATAAGATTCCATTATATGTATACCACATTTTCTTTATCCATTCATCTGTTGATGGACATTTAGATTGATTCTATGTCTTGGCTATTAAGGGATTTCCTGTGTTTCCTGGACCTGGATGTCTGTTTCCTTTTCCATATTAGAGGAGTTTTCAGCTATTATGGCTTCAATTATATTCTCTGCCCCCTTCTCTTTATCTTCTCCTTCTAGGACCCCTATAATGCGAATGTTAGTACACTTGATGTTGTCCCAGAGGTCTCTTAAATTGTATTCCTTTCTTCTTATTCTTTATTCCTTTTTTCTGTTCAGCTTTAAGATTTCCACTACTCTGTCTTCCAGCTCACTGTGAGCTTATTACATACATACTGGAAGACATACTCTGTCTTCCAGCTCACTGTGAGCTTATTAAATTACATATTTGTAATTTAAACTTTTCTCATAGACACATTAAAAAAGTAAAAATAAATAGGTAAAACTAATTGTAATAATATATTTTTATTGAACCTAATATATCCAAAATGTCATTTCAACATGTAGTCAATATAAAAAATTATCAATATTTTACATTCTTCTTTTCATACTAGGACTTCAAAATCTGGTATATATTTTACACTTACAGCACATATCAACTTGGAAGCTAATTTTCATCAGAAATTCTTGATCTGTATTTAGATTTCATAAAGTTTATAGTTGAAAAATAACTGAATTATATATTAGTCTTTAAAATTAAATTAAATTAATTTAAATTATAGATTTAGTTTCTTAGTTGCATTAGTCAAATTCCAAATGCCCAGTGGTCACACATGCTGCTGGACAGTGTAGCTCTAGAGTCTGATTTTCATCACCTGCCTACATCTACAACTTGCTAGTTATTTGGGCTTGTTACTTAACTTGTCTAAGTCTTGCTTTCCTTATTTGTAAAATAGGCTAATAATATAACCTAGTTTATAGGAATATTTTGAACATTAAATCAGATAATCTGTGTAACACACTTAATGCAGTGCCTCCCACATATATGTGCTCATTGATGGTTATTACTGATATTTAGGAATCTAGGAATGGGAACTAGAATGGGGTTGGGAAGAATGGCAAAATCTGTTCTGAGCACCCTGATTTTGAAGTGAAGATGGGAGATCTTAATGGGTTAGAAGAAACAGATTAGGATTCAGGTGAAAGACTTGGGCCCAGAGAAATCACAGGGGAATGAAGGCTTGTGGACACTCTCATGACCACTATCATCCACTTTTCTCTCTTTCCTGGAAGACTGTGAACTATTTCATGTCTCTTAGATGCAATTGAGAAACTTATTTTTTTAATTTAGTTTTAAGTACTGGAAATTGTGCCTGCACATAGTAGGCATTTAAGAAATGTCTATTGAATTGAACAAATTGAACTCAACAAGAGACTAAATGAAACAAGAGAATAGAGAATTGAATACCTAATCATATGTTTTAAGGTAATGACATAGTTCAAATTAATATTTTGGCATACTCTCAGATATACCTTAGAAATGAATAAAAAGCATCAATTTTGTGGTAAAAGTTTGGTGTATAGAAGGTATTCCAAGATGTTAGAAAATAATATCATTCTCAAAAGGGCACTGTGTTTTAATTCAAAATAATACAGTCTTTTAAAAAATCTCTTCTCATTATTTGCATTTTTAAGGCAATCTCTATGCCTTTGAGAGTTTGATGACTGTGAAAGTCATATAAAATGTACAAAAGAAATTACCCAACACACCTCCCTCCTAGCAAATCTTTCTCTCATGAGGTACACATCAGAGAATTTTATTAGTGGACGACAAGGAGGCAGTCTCATTAGTGTGACGTCACGTCGCCATTTGGTGACACTTTTCTGCAGCATTCTTCAGGCCATCTCGTTTGACACTTTGGAATGGCTGCCAAGTCCTTCCCTGCTCTCTATAAAGAAGGCTGCCACTCACAGGGCATCCCTCACTTCAGGTAGGGAACAGAGATTAATGACTTTGGAATGGAAAAGAGAACAACCATCAAAAGGACTTTTAATACCACGAGAATTATAGGAGAATAATTAAATCAAATAAAATAAGACTATAAATAGACCGTATTACAAGCTGCATTTGTGAAAAGGGTTCATATCAGTTGAAGTTGTTTGTTACCTGGGAAGGGTAATAAAAAGAAATAGACTAAAAATGGTCACCCTTGGGCTTCCCTGGTGGCGCAGTGGTTGAGAGTACACCTGCCGATGCAGGGGACACGGGTTCGTGCCCCGGTCTGGGAAGATCCCACATGCCGCGTAGCGGCTAGGCCCGTGAGCCATGGCCGCTGAGTCTGCGCATCCGGAACCTGTGCTCCGCAACGGGAGAGGCCACAACGAGAGGCCCACGTACCGCAAAAAAAAAAAACAAAAAACAAAACAAAGGTCACCCTCGAGAATCTATTTTCAACTTTTTGGCAGGATTCCCCTATGGCTGCTGATACCTGTATAATGTGTCTCATTCTGCCTCTTTTTTTTTTTTTTTTTATAAAAATGTATCAAATTTATTTCAATATCTAGTTTCATTTTTAAGTTAAAGCTTTTAGACAATTTTTTTGTAATTTAAGATTCATTATCAGGGGTGAGGAAAACATTAATAAGCTATTAATTACTGACAACAAAATTATTAACCATGCATTTATAAAAGTCATGTTAAAGAGTAAAAAGTTCCAGTTATACTACTTAACTGAAGGAAATATCCTTCAGCCCTTTATTTCTAACTATAACACATTCTAATTTTGACATGATTTACACCTTTTTCACCCAACTAATACTATGCTAAACAAACTTTTTCCAACTGTTAAGTCTTTCTTTACCATTTATGAAATATGACTTAACTGTTACTTTTTAAAAGTTCCTTAAAAGAGATCTGAATTTTAATTTTCACCATGAACCTGTTTGATCAAAAAAGTAAAGGACATCACTACCACATGAATTAAAAGAATGGAATGAAAAACAAAAGTGGTATTACATAATCAGCAAATTATTTGATAAGACATTTTAACTACTTCACATTTCTACTTATAGCACAAGTGAGAATTAACTGGTTCCAAGGTACTACAAGGTTTGGCATTTTTACTCCAAGCTTTAAATCATAGTGTTGATCTAGTCAAGTCATCTCTAAGAAAATGGCAGTGTTCATAAGTACAAAAATTGTTATATCCAGTAAGTGGTATTCTACATGGTCAAGATAATAAGAGAATTCTTTATAGAATTAGATTTTTAAAAATGCAGAATGTCTGGTAGTTACCAGTATCTCAAAAGCTAAAATGAGAAAAATACAGAAAATAGAAGTACTCATTGAATAATACTTTGCTTTGAGGAAGCCAGAAATGATTCTATTTCAAGAAATAAGTAATAATGATAAAAGATGTGATTAATACACTGTATCTCTTCTAAGCCAAAGCATGCTTTTCACCTCAGGACAATTCTGATTTTTACATTCTTAATCTCCTTTGTCCAGAACAGGATCCCATTTTAAGCCATTATTTGAATAGAGTCCATAATCTAAAGCCATTTTTCTCCACAGGATGTTTTCACTTTAGTATATATGCTGCAAAAAGGCAAATGACTAACTCAGTTATAAAGAATCTGTAGCATAATAAATGCTAATTTACAGTAACTGTCAACAGACTTCTACACCGAAGCCTAAAAGTTGCTATAGTACAGATGAGAACTAACATGATTCTTCCACATGCTCAGACTTTGTTTACTAAATAATACTGTCACAAGATCTGAAAAGAAACCTTAATGGGTCCTTCCAAAGCTGCATAATTTTCCAGATGATTTTCCTCTGGTTGCAGAGCCTGTTCATTCCTTCAATCCTTTTTTAGTCGTTTAGCTTTTGCAATATTTTCTTGACGTTTTTGTTTCTTCTTTTGCTCCTTTTCCCTGGCCTCGATCATCTTGGCCAACTTCCAAGACAGTACAGCATTTGCTAGAAACAATGGAGTTAGGGCCAGAATAACTGTTGTAAGGAAGCCATATGGGTCCTTTGCAGCCCATTCCACAACATACTCAGCCCAAGCCTTTATATCAAACATCTTTGTAGAGGCCTTATGCTTTGAGTAGTGATCTCTAACTTTGTCCTGGGATTATTAGCCAATCACAATTTCAGATGACCCTTGGTTGGCTGTCTTCTTTAGCTCTACCATACACTTCTGAGAGAATGCTTAAATTCTATATACTTGGGCCGTCGGTGCCGTGGCCGCCTCCGCTGGGCACGGGGGCAAAACTGCGGCTGCAGCCACCACTGGCCTCCCCTACGTCGCGCCCGAGACTCTGCCTCTTTTTTCAACTTCAATTCTGCTTTACAAGTAAGACTTTTGATAGTCCTTCCCCCAACCTTAGAGCTGCTTTCATTTATCATTTAATTTAGTGGTTAAAGAAATGAGACAAGCAAGCCTCTGTATCTGGGGCTGATATTTTTAGGCTTCTGATAGGTGGCCTTTTAAGGTCAAATACTCTAAGATGAATCAAGAGTGTTTGAAGGGACAGATCCCAGTTAATCTAAATTAGAAGGTGCTGGAAACAGGAATTAGAATTGTGGAAAAGGACTTTTAAGAAATAAACATAACCTTGTACCCACACATTCACAAATATGTGGCTGTTGGCAATGGGAATGTAGTAATTTTGCATTATTGTGTTTCATAAACTTCTTAAGTGCAAGGCGTACTGATAACATATGTATCTTTTGCAAAAGAATGACCAGTTTGCTTATAAAGGTCTTTTGAATTTACAGTTCTTAAACGGAATATTTTTGATTCTATGAATCTCATATTGCCTTACCATTATTGTTAATTCAACAAATATTAATAAGGGCTTAATATATTCAGAGCACTGTTCTAGGCACCGGGTTTAGAATGAATAAAGGTGACATGGTGATTTGCTATGGGGTTAAGAGTCTAGTAGGGGCAGAGGTGCAATAGACAAGTAAATAAACTATAAAGAACTTATAAAAAGAAAGAATAAGAGACCTGAGATGTGCTCAGAAAATTAGAGATATTTAACCTAAAATATATAAGATAATAAGAAACTAATCAGGTAAAGAGCCTGGTGGATGGGACAGGGGTGAGAGCTCACTTTAGAGAGAATGACATTGGGGACATTTGTTACATAGCAATAGATAACTAATACGTCATTATGCTCTTCCCACTCAACAAGTGGCCTCCCCTCTGGGATTTGTTCAATGATTTATGATTTATAATGGTAATTGTGGAGCTCCCAGACAGGAGAGACCATGATTTACTCCAGGAAATAAAAGTTCATGTGATCATAGTTCACAAGTGAGGAGAGTGGCATAGGTGAGGTTGGAGATGTGGGTAGAGAGTTATGAGTTTGTTATTGAGATTGTTAAGTGTCATGTTCCTGGATGATTTTTCTGGCAACTGTATGGGGAATAAAGTGGAGGGGAAAAATCTGAAAAAGGGACATGTTGCAGTATTACAGGTGGGTGGAATTTGACACAAAGTGCATGGATTCAAGACATATTTTGGGGGTAGGCTCTAGAGGACTTGCTGTTGAATTGCATGTGGATGGAGGTTCAGGGAGAGGGAGAAATTACAGAGAACATCCCAGTTAGTTTCAGGCTTGAGTATCTAGGTAGATGGGAATGCCTGAGACAGTAATTTGTTTGAAAATTAAGAGTTATTCCTTAGACACGTGAAGTTTAATATGTATGTGTGGCAAGTAGAGCTCTCAAGCTGACAGTTGGGTATTTGAATCTGGAGGCATAAGTATGAGATTCTTTGGCATTTATAGGTATTTTCATATGTTGGGAGTAGATGAGTGATTTTCAGGAGAGAGCAGAGATGTCCTTGGGCCCTGAGAAATGGCAATATTTAGAAAGCAGGTAGAAGAGAAGGAGTCAGGAAAGGAGACTGAGGGGAAGTGGCCTGAATGGTAGGAGGAAGAGTGTGATGGTGTGGTGTCCTAGGAAGCAAGGGAGGAGAGGATTTTGATAAGAAGAGAGTGATTACCAGATTGAATATGAGATGGAGTAAGATGAGGATAGGAAAATGTCCAGTGGAAATGGCAAAACATGTGGTATTTAGTATTAATTGCTAAAAGTAATATCAATGGAATAATAGAGTCAAAACTTAACTACAGATCTTCCTCAAGAAGATGGATTTACACCCCAATAAACCCATCATAAGTTGAAAATACTGTAAGTCAAAAATACATCTAATCTACATACTGAACGTCACAGCTTAGCCCAGCCTACCTAAAATGTACACAGCACACTGACATTAGCCTGCAGTTGGGCAAAATCACCTAACACAAAGCTTATTTTATAATGAAGTGTTGAAACTCTCATGTAATTTATTGAATAATGTACTGAAGGTGAAAAACAGAATGTTTGTGAGGGTACAGAGTGGTTGTAAGTGTACCAGTTGTTCACCCTCACAGTGGTGTGGCTGACAGGAAGCCGCTGCGTTGTACTGCATATCACTAACCTTGGGAAAGATCAAAATTCAAAGTAGTTTCTACTGAATGCATATCACTTTCACACCATTGTAAAGCTGAAAAATGATGAGTTGAACCATTGTAGGTTAGGGACCGAGTATAGGCAGGTTAAGGCAAAAATGAAACATGGCAAAACAGGGACACCAAGAATCAACATCTGCTTTGAGGGCTTTTGGCCAGGAAGGAAATCATAGGCATGCGCTAGCAGCCAGAGGTGGATATGGGGTTAAGAGAGAGTATTTTCAGAGACGTGGTATAAAGGCATGTTGATATACTTCTGGGTTTAATATAAAGAGGGAGAAATTGCAGACCCAGTAAAATCCTTTAGTATTTAAGAGGAGATGAAGTGTGAAGCACACGTGGAGATCTTGACCACAGATTGGAGCATGGGTGGGAGTCCTCTTGTGGATACAGAAGCTGGTGGGTTGGAGGTTTGGTGGAAGGAGAGACAGGAAATCCTTGCCTGGTAGCGTCTATGTTTTTAGTGAAGTCACTGAGAAGGATGATATGGACAGAGGGAAAAAGGAGACCAAGGCAGTGCTGGAGTCTCCAGTAAGTGAGGGGAGAGGCCAGGAGGGCTGTGATGTAAGTAGTAGTGAACTTTACTGGGAACACATTTCTCCCCTTGTAGGTTTTGCTTCCACAATGTGGAGGATAAAATATACTGACTTCTTTCCATATTTTTCCTTCTGTCTGTCTCTTGGTTTGTTAGTAATATTGGGTGGCTCTTGGGAAATTCCATCAGAGTGGATTTAGAAACATGGGTGGAATTGCTAACAGACAGCATAGAGAGCAGGAGGCAGTGTACACAGCACCAGGCTGTTTCAATGAAGATTTGGAGGCTCCACCAGAAGGGACATATATGATTTGATTTAATTACCTTGGCAACAAAAGCAGAAACAATTTACCTGAGAAGTTGTCCTACTTACAATGCAGTGCCTTGCTCTCATTGAATAGCAGAAATCTCCTAGACAGATTGAAAAAAATTGCTCAAATATTGTGATATTTAATTTTCCTCTCCTTAAATGGAGAAATGTAAATCAAAGTCCTACCCAAACAGAGTGACTAGGGTTTGGATTTTAACTCATGCAGTCTGAAAAATCATTGGAAATATTTAACAGTTCCCAGATAAGAAGTAGCTTTCAGGGTGGAAAGAACATAAATGGCATATAGTTATCTGTTACTGTGTAATAAACTTCCCCCAAACCTGGTATCTTACACCCATTTATTATTTCACTATTTTTGTGGGGCAGGAGTTCAGAGTGGTTTTCTGGATGGTTCTGGCTCATGGCCTCATGAGGCTGTAATCAACCTTTCAGCTGGGACTGTAGTCTCATCTGAAAGCTCAACTGGGAGAGGGTATGCATCCAAGCCCCACTCATGTGGTCATCAGCAAGGTTCAGTTCCATGACACCTGGACCTCCCCATAGGTAGCTTGAGTGCCATCACGACATCCAGTGAGCTTCCCCCAGAACGAGTGATGGGAGAGAGAGGAGGGGTTACATAAGTTGTAAGTGCCAGGAGGCGAGGATTACTGGGAGCCACCATGGAAGCTGGCTACCACAGATGCTATGTTATGCCTCCACAGTACACAACGCCTTCATCTTATGGCTGTGTGACCTTGGAAAATCTAGTTAACATTTTTGAGGTACAATTTCCTCATTTAGATGGTCTCTATTAACCTTCTTTCTCTAAAAGAAATCTTCAGTCTAGTCCCCAAATCTTGTTTACCCGGATGGTTAAAAAGTGAAATTGCAGTTCTCACCTACCTTCTTAACTGCTGTGTTTTTCACTGTTGCCATCAATAACAACTTTGACAAGATTATAGGAGATTTATAAGGGAATATATACTAATCAATCAGCCATAGAGAGGGCTTTCCAAATTTTGTTAAGATATTTTAAAGTAAAAGATTCAAATAGATATTTGAGAATGGTTAAACCACTTGCATCAGTCATATTCAGGCTACTCATTATGTTTTTCTTAAAAAAATAAGAACTTTGTATCTCAATAAATCACATACCATATAATTCATCCATTTAAAGTGTACAACTTAATGGTTTTTAATATATTGACGGAGTTGTGCAGTCATCCTGACAATCGATTTTAAAGCATTTCCATCCTCCAAATAGAAACTTCATGACCATTAGCAGTTCCTCCTCACACTCCCCCACCCCCTGCCATAGGCAGCCAATAATCTATTTTCTGTCTGTACAGATTTTCCTGTTCTGGATATTTCTTATAAATTGAATTATACAGTAGGTTCTCTGTGACTAGCTTCTTTCAGTTAGCACGTTTTCAAAGTTCATCCATGTTGGAGTATCGATAATTTATTCTTTTAATTGCCTAATAATATTCCATTGCATAAAAAAACCACATTTTATTTATCTATTAAACAGTTGATGGACATGTGGGTTGCTTCTACTTTTTGGCTGTTACAAATAATGCTGCTATGAACATTCATGTACAAATTTTTGTGTGGACATATGTTTTCATTTCTGCTGGGTATATACTTAGGAGTGAAATTGCTGTTTCATAGGTAACTCTATGTTTAACATTTTGATGAACTGCTAAACTATTTTCCAAAGCAGCTGCATCATTTTGCATTCCTCTCAGCAATGTATGAGGGCTCCAATTTCTCTACTTCCTTGCCGACTGTTTGGGTGTGTGTGTGTGTGTGTGTGTGTGTGTTTTATTATAGTCAACCTAGTAGGTATGAAGTGGTATCTCATTGCATTTTCCTAATGGCTAATAATGTTGAGCATCTTTTCACATGCTTATCGGCCACTTGTATATCTTTGGAGAAATGTTTATTGAAATCCTGTACCCACTTTTAAACTGAGTTATTTGCATTTTTATTGTTCAGTTGTAAGTGTTCTTTATATAGCCTGGATACAAGTCCCTTGTAAGACTTGGTGCCTTCTGGTGGTGTAAGACGTGAAATTAAGGTTCAATATCATGTGCTGTCTCGAACCCTGGAAAAATTAAAAGGGCCTTGAATGCCCTAACTCTGCTCCATGTGTAAGATCCCATAGTCAAATAACACTTGTCAAATGGACCAAATGTGGTGCCTGCTTATTCTTGAGTAGCAGGTTTCAATTTCCTGCCAGCCCATGGAATTATTCAAATAAACCAATCACATCATTTCTACGAAACCAGAAAACATCCACCCTCTTGATGGCACAAAGTTAAGCTCCAAAGCTCCTGATGGTTCCCTCTGCTCCTCTGTGCAAAGCTGTGTGGCCCTACAGGGCAAGTGTCCTCCTCCCTGGGCTGTGAGTGTATGTGGCTCATCAGCTGCTGTTTATCTCATCTGCTCTGTGTTGGGTGTTGCATGTTCTGCCATCCTCGTAACTCTAGGGTGGGAATCCTTCCCTTACCAACCAGGCAAAGAGGAAACAATCAAGATATATATATGATTTGTAATTTCTTTTTCTTCTTCTGTGTGTCATCTTTCACTTTCTTTTTTTAAAATTTATTTTTTCCAAGAATAGTTGATTTACAATTTTGTGTTAATTTTTGTTGTACAGCAAAGTGATTCAGTTATGCATATGTATACATTCTTTTTCATGTTCTTTTCCATTATGGTTTATCTTAGGATATTGAATATAGTTCCCTGTGCTATACAGTAGGACCTTGTTGTTTATCCATCCTATATATAATAGTTTACATCTGCTAATCCCAAACTCCCAGTCCTTCCTTCCCCCACCCCCTCCCCTTTGGCAACCACTAGTCTGTTCTCTATGACTGTGAGTCTGTTTCTCTTTCATAGATAAGTTCATTTGTGTCCTATTTTACATTCCACGTATAAGTGATATCATATGATATTTGTCTATGTCTGACTTACTTCACTCACTATGGTAATCTCTAGGTGCATCCATGTTGCTTCAATGGCATTATTTCATTCTTTCTTATGGCTGAGTAGTATTCCATGGTATATATATATATATATATATATATATATATATATATATATATCTCACATCTTCTTTATCCATTCACCTGTTGATGGACTTTAGGTTGCTTCCAAGTCCTGGTTATTGTGAATAGTGCTACAATGAATATTAGGGTGCACGTATCTTTTTGAATTAGTTTTGTCTGAATATATGCCCAGGAGTGAGATTGTTGGATCACATGGTAGTTCTATTTTTAGTTTTTTAAGGAACCTCCACACTGTTTTCCATAGCGGCTGCACCAATTGACATTCTTGTCAACAGTGTAAGAGGGTTCCCTTTTCTCCACACCCTCTCCAGTATTTGTTATTTGTAGACTTTTTAATGATGGCCATTCTGACAGGTGTGAGATGATACTTCATTGCAGTTTTGATTTGCATTTCTCTAATAATTAGCAATGCTGAGCATCTTTTAATTTTCACTTTCTTTATGGTATGATTTGAAGGACAAAATTTTTAATTTGATGAAACCCTATTTATTGTTTTGTTTTTTGGTACTTATGCTTTTGGTGCCATATCCAAGAAGGCTCTGCTTAACCCAAGGTCACAAAGATTTGCTCCTTTGTTTTCTTCAAGAGTTTTATGGTTTTAGCTCTTACATTTAGACCTACGCTCCACTTGGAGTAAAGGTTTGCCTGTGGAGTAAGGAATGATTCCAACTTCATTCTTTTGCACGTGGATGTCCAGTTGTTCAGCACCATTTGCTGAAAAGAGTATTTTTCCCCATTGAATTATCTTGGTACCCCTGTCAAAATTGCCCATTACCTTCTGAATTGTTTTTTCTGTATTTGGAGAAGTTTCTATTTTTGAGTCCCACATCCTTAGTGTAGAGTCAAACTTCAAGTTTACAGCCTCTTTTGCAGGTAAAGTGTAGCATGTGTCCTAGGATTCAGCCATCAGAAATACCTATGAGAGAAGCTGTTCCAGAGGGAGCAGTGTGAGCACACAGGCCCAGGTGCAGCTTCTCGCTGGCTGGTGCAGAGGTGGCAGTGGCCACAGCAGGCTCCTCCAGTCTTTGGTAGGACCATATTAGTAGGCCATCTGCACCATGGTTTTTGACATTGTGCCCAAGCTCCTCCTTGGGCCTTGGTTTCAAGGCCTCCCAACCAACACTTCTGTGGATTATCACAACGTTTTTGCTTTAGCAGCCAGTGTCTACTTCTGTTGCTTACAACCAGGAGTCTGACTGATACACATGGTAAGTAGAGAAAAAGTAGAGTTCCGGGGAAATAACTGCACTTTAATTTTGCATAGTACATGGATCTAACAATTCCTACTGGCTTTTGAGATGAAGCTGTAGAGGACATTCTTAGAAACAGTAGAATCTGTTTTAAGCCTGTCAGGTGCAACCCTGGGTATTCTGTCCACTGCTAAGGTAAAGACAAGCAATGGACTCCCCGATCCAAAGTTGCACAGACACTTTATATGCTCATCTCTGACCAGCTGTTCTCCATTCTTCTCCTGCCCCTGATTCTTAGCTCCATCCCATAGTCAGGCCTGTAGGATGTTCTTGGACCTATTTGCATGTTGGTCTTGCATCTCATCCTTGAGGAGTGGGATGTGCTGAACATCTCTGACTTATCACATCTGAATTAGCCTGTTGATTTTCTCCTTAGGATCTAATCCCTGGCTCCAGGTAGCTGGCAGGTGGAAGGTTGCACCAGCTCAATCCATCTTACTCTAGTTCTCTGGATTTGGGGCAGGTCAGTTGCCACATGAAGTAGAGACAAATTCTATCTCATGGGAACAATGACCTGGAGGAGGGGGACACCCACGTTTGAGGAGTGATGGCAACTCTAATGAGAGGGGGTGACAGAGCAGCTGTAAATCACTTACAGATCCCTTTCCTACATTTCTCCTTGAGGGGGACCCCAATTCTACTCCAAATCCTCTCTCCTGGAAAAATTATTATGTAAACTAGACAAATGGTTTTACTTTTCCATGGAAATACAAATCCTTAAGAAGCAAAGCCCACCACCTGTTAATGAGTTCAAAGTTTTGTCTTTTTAAATGTTCTATCTGTGAGGAGATTAGACTAAATATATGTCACCAGAATTCTCTATCCTCTAGAAATTCCATATTTCCTATTTCTCTTCACCACAAAATTCACACTTCAGGGCTTTGGAACCACTTATATTGACAACTTTAAGAGCTACAAAAAATGGTCTGGGGATTAGTTGGGGTGGAGTGGAGGTGGAGGAGGAGAGCGGTTACTCCAAGGATCTCATGAGACTGTCAGCATTGTCCCCTTTAGCTGTCATAGTTGTTGCTGGGTAATGCAGTCCTGATGGTTCCTAATATGGAGATGTATTGCATATTCTCTGTCTATCCCAGAGAATTGAATTCTACTGTCATTTTCTTTTTGCCTCATAGATGATCAGCTTAAATCTTTGCCTATGTTGTTAAAAACTAATCAGTGTGAACAGTGTCACTGGGGAAAGTTAGACATTTTTGAGAGCGTGAACCAAGAAAAATAGATTGGTAAAAGTAATGTGAAATGGTCTCTATCAAAGTCATTATGTTTGATTGGTTTTTCTAAGGCATTAACCTCAGAGGTGTCTTCAAGAGATGCTTTCAAGATACAGCGCTCTTATAAAATGACAGCAAAGTCAGTGGGCTAAAAAATAGACTCAGACCTGGAGGACCCCATCTGAAATTCCATTTTCCTACTGAATCTCTGAGGTACAATGGGCAAGTCACTCAAGCCATCACTGCTTCAGTTTTGCTACCTGTAAATGGGAACAATAGTTCTTATATAGTTTAAGAGCTGATTATTTCTTCATATTACAGAAGCATTATACATTTATTTAGGGAAAAATGCAGATGGGCAAGAAGAATGCAAAATACATCCTCAAGCCTCCTTTCTCAGCCCAGAGGAAATCATTACTTCTCTTCGGTGTGTATCCTTTGCAATCTCCAAGTTATCTTCTTTGCATCCTAAGTTTTGGGAGCCATTCTTTAGCAATGACTGATGAGCATTGAAAATTCAATCAAATTTCACCCCATTTAAATCTGTCACCCTTCTTGTTGAAGTAAGGTAAGGTCAATAATACCAAACAATCAATAAAATTGGTGTAAGAAATAGTCTTCATTTTACATCACAAAATTGTGAATTTGTACCACAAGAAGTAGGTAAAATGTCAAACATGGATACATATACCCAGGGCAACCATATTGACAAACACTGATCTTGTGGAACCTTGTGGACTCTATACAACTGGTTCTCAGTCAACAGTGGTGGGGAGAGTAATGCTTCTTAATGGGACAACACAGGGATGAATACAGCAAACTCCTTTGTTGATGGAGAAACCTTCCTAAGGTGGGTTTAAGGATTCAGAAAGACCCTGACCCCTGTGGGATGCTGCATAATCCAGTCCGTGATGACCGCACTGACCCAGTGACCACACTGGGCTGGTCAGTTCATTTAAGCCTTGTTGCTCTCATGAAATGGTGCATCCCCCAACATGCCCAGTGACCTTGAGGGCCTCTTTGAATTTGTTTGTAAGGGTCTTTATGGAGAAGCAAGTGAGGTCCTCCAATATTATTATCTCAGAGTGCAGAGGGGGAGACTGAGGTCTGGATTTCTGAGATGGCCTCTCAGTTACACAGACGGCTTATGGATTGGGAACCAGTTGCTGAGGAAGAGGCCTGGGAGGGAAATTTCACACAGAACACCTTGTGCATTTGAGTTTTATACCATGTACAATATTATCTATTCCAAAATCAAATGAAATTTAACATTTAAAAAAATTAAAAAAGACAAATGACAGTAAAAAAAAATCTGGCATTTCAGGTGGCAGTTAAATTACTATACAACATTTAAAAATCCTGAATGCAATTTAGTTCTCTTGCAAGGATCAAAGGAGTATGACAAAATATTCACTTGTGAAAAATTCTACTTCCTAAGATATCTTGGATTAATGAAACAAATGTAGATATGTTGCTTTTCGAGCAGAGTGTGTTCCAGTTTGGTGCTATGGCCACAGGACTTAAACCACCCTAAGCCCACCAAGGAATACAGAAGGATATTTCCCAACTCAGCTATGAACTAAGGCTTCCTCCACTGAGTGAAATGTGTTCTATGTTATCTTCTCCACAATAGAGAAGCTTTAATAATCCTGACCATGTTTTCTTATTTTTAAACTTTGTAGCAAGTTTTTAGGCCAATAGACAATTTTTGAGACTCTCCGAGAGATGGTGTTTGTCTCTTGGTTTATTAGGCTATGCACAATAGTATTTGGAATGTCACTTACTACACTAGTAGGTTATTTATGTAATCTGTCCGCATGATTTGAATACATGTAGCTAGTGGTACTAGATTAGAGCCTGTAATTCTTCTCCACAGTAGATTACACCATGACTTAACAAGGCATTAATGTGACTGCACTGAAATAGTCCATGTTCATCCCATGACCTATATTTATTTTCCCAATATGTTGCATTTTACGTTTAACTTGGGCAAGGAACGAGCTTGCCTGTAGCAAACACACTTAACATAGACGGTATTCTGATAACTTTTCTTTGTTTAGAAATTTATTTTATGGTTCTGGGCAAGTAAATATTTTGAATTTTCTACCTACCTATCAATTATTGAGATATTGTGAGGATTATCCAGAAGTTAATAACTGAAAGGAAATACAAAGTGAAATTGTTTCCATGTTAATAACCCAAGGCCAGATGTAAGCATACATTTGTTGTGTACCCTTTTGCATCCACATGCCTTTGCAATACTAAACTTGGTTTTGTGTATTTCTGAAATCTTTTTTTAGCTTCCCTTTTCATGGCCACTATGCCCTCTTGCTCAAACACTCCATCTCTTTCTCTGTGTTCTTACCTTTCCTTCTGTTCTCTGGGCCAACGAGATCATCTACAGGCCTGTAAACTGATATTCCTGGTTCAATCTCACTATAATTAGAGGAAACAGTTTTCAACAGTCTGAATTTCTGCTTTTCTCTCCAAACTGTATGAGGTTGATTAAATTATACACTTGACATCTGTGTTCTTAAAACAGAAGCTCATCTAATGGGATGTGGCAGTCAAGTAAAATTTCCCTTACTTTATTTTTCTCTGATCTGTTTTTATCATGAACAATGGCAAGCACACTGTAAAAATACATGAAGCATAAATGTACAGCTTAATAAATTATTATAAGGCAAAGAATACTGAACCATCACCCAGATAGACAGGACATTGCCAGCACCCCAGAATGCCCTCCCTTCCCATAAATTAACCACTCTCCTGACTTTCATGCCAATTTCTTCCTTCCTTTTCTCTATAATTTCACCACCTATGTATGCATTCCCTCGAACTGTAGTTTAGTTTTGTCTCTTTTTATATCAGTGTAGTTTGTAAGCATTTGGGTCTGGCTTTGTATGGGTCAGATTCCTGGCAGGAAACAACATATCCAAAAGGAGGATTTAGAAGAGTTTGATAAAGAGACTATATACAAGGTTTGTGCATGATTAAAGGAAATCAACAAGGTGGGGGTTACAGCATTGATACAAACAATGGGGGAGTGGGGAGACTTCCCGACCCACTGGTCTGAGGGGCGGGCAGTCACAGGGACCCTGAGCCCTGTCACCGTGTTGAGCTGCTCTGCAGCAAACATGAGACCGGCCACCCATGCCCTCCACGTCCACCACGCCCACCATGCTTGGGCAGAGGGAGACAAAGGAATGGACATCCTCTCCTCTGCCCTCCTGCCCTCTCTCCTGCTTCTTATAGGTGGGATCCGACCGGAAGCCAGAGAACAAGAGATCCTTTTGGAGAAATCTGCTCTGGTCAGGCTCCCAGCACAGAGATGAGCAGAGAGGGGTGGAGATTGGATCTTCGGGGCAAGTGAAGCGTGTCCAGAACAGTCTTCTTTTGCTTGACATTATTTTGAGAGATTTATTCACATTGTGTTATGTAGCTGTGTTTTGTTTATTTTTCACTGTTATGTACTGCTGTATTGTGTAAGTTTATCATTATTTATCCTTTTACTGTTGGACATTTGAGCTGAACCATGTCTTTGGCCATCATAACTGATGTCTGTTTACTGAGGCACACATATATGTTTTCTATTGTTAGAAATCATAGAATATATCCAGGAGCAGAATTGCTGGGAAATGTGGCATGGATATATTCAGCTTCAGGAAATAATGATGAAATGTTTTCTAGAGTTGTTGCACTGATTTATACTCCCACCAGCAGTTCATGAGATAGAGTTGCAAATGTTAGGTATTGTCAATCTTTTAAATTTTAGCCATACTGTGTGTGGTGCAGTGTTATTCAATTTGGATTTCTTTCATCAGTAACGAGGCCACCCACTGTACATATTCATTGACTCTTTGGGTAGCTTTATGTTCTAGTTTCTTGTTCATTTTTCTTTTCTTTTCTTTCTTTCTTTTTTCTTTTTTTTAAAAAAACAATACTTCTGTAATTCTCTTTCTCTTTGATGATTAATACAAAGACATTTTTGCCTGAAAGTTTTCTAATATGCATATTTTTGCCTACTAATATGGAACTCCACTCAGCATAATTTCTATGTATGTGTTAAAAATTTTGTTCAGATATTCATTTTCCTCTTAGAAATACTACAGTATGTTTCCTTTAAGCTTTAGCAGTCTGTTTGCTTTTAAAATATTTTATGACTTTCCCCTTTTACTTCTTGAAGTTTGGATCTTGTCCTTTTTTCTACTGCATTTTGTATTGTCTGTCTTTTCCTTATTTTTATATAATATTCCTTATTACAATCATATATACATATATATATATATATATATATATAAAATGTCTTCCTATTTTATGTTTTTTTTCCCCCTGTCTTAATCATGTATTTTTATGGCTAGAAGCTTTAAAATTTAATGCAGTCTAATTTATCAATATTTTCTTTTGTAGTTAGTACCTATATGTTCTATATAAAAATGTTTCCCTCTTTATTTAGATTTTTTTCCAATGTCTCTTAATAGTGTTTTATCGTTTTCTGTGTGGAAGACTTGCATATCTTTCATTATTTTAATTCCTAAGTATTTTATATTTTTGACACTATTGCAAATAGTATCTTTTTAAAACTTCATTTTCTAATTGTTTATTGCTGTTACAGAGAGGCAACATTAATTTTTGTATATTGATTTTGTAGTACATAGCAACTTGTTTTCCAACCACAAAAACAGAAACTATTTTAAGTATTTTATATGGAAAGAACTTAATGTAAGAGATTTTTAACAGGTGAAAGAGGAATTGAAAATTGAAAGAGGAGAGATAATGGGGCATCCAAATTATAAAAAAAAAACCAGTAAGTTGCTTCCATTTCTAATCTGGAGGAATTAAAAAAGAAGGTAGCATTACTGAAGCCCAGAGACCAGCATCACTCAGCAAAAGTGGAACCATAGACAGCCATGCTGCAGGAGCTAGAAAGAATCAGTAGTTCCCTGAGATGCCACAGAAATCAAAGAGAAAAACACCCTGGATCCACTCCCACCCCCACTACTATTCAGCCAGTCCCTTCCATTGGCTGAATGAGTGTAGATAGAAGCCAGAGGGCAAAAGTGGTATTGCAAAAAGTTGTTCCCTTCAATACAGTACAGGACAAGGGAGAAATGGAATAGATGGGGAATGAATAGAAAACTGACCAGCTTATTTGTTACTTAGTCTGATAATTTCTCTCTCTCTCTCTCCTTGAATACACGCAATCATATCTTCCACAAATGAGACAGTTTTATTACCTACTTTTCAATCCTTAGAATGTCTATTTATTTTTCTTGCCTTATTGCACTGCCAGATGTGGGTGGATTTTTAGGCTCAGAGACCATCAAGTCATCCTTATTTTCTGGGTCTATCTGCTGTTTCTTCCTGGGCATGGTAAACCCATCTGCTAGGACTAACTGCCTACCTCAATTTTAGAATCAAAAGTTCATGGGATTTCAGAGCTGGAAAGGATATAAAAAGTCATCTTGTCCAGGATTGGCAAACTACAGCCTTACAGCCCTTGGGCCAAATTCAGCCTGCTACTTGTTTTGTAAATAAAGTTTTATTGGAACATAGCCACACTTTGATTATGTATATCTGTGGTTGCTTTTGTGCTACAATGGCAGAGTTGAGTAGTTGGACAAAGACCATGTGGCCCTCAAAGTCCCAAATATTTATTATTTTGACTCTTTACAGAATAAGTCTGTAGACCCCTGATCTAGTGCATCCTCTTCATTTGAGAGATGAGGAAATTGGTTACCACCCATGGCCACACAGCTGTTATTAGGGGGGTATGGATTAGATCACAGACCTCCAGACTCTTAGACTAGTGTTTTTTTCACTGCGCCATATAATTAAACGCTTCTCTGGATCCAACATGAAAGTCTGTGCTGTAAGATGGGGCAGGGTGGAGGTCTTAACATGGTGATGGCCCGTGGCCTGGCCAGTCAGATGAGAGGCCAGCACAGACTCAGTGGGTGTGACCCTCCCATCTGTCTGCTTCTCTCTCTCATGGATAAGACCCTGGTAATAACAGCTGTCTTTTGCCCTTGAGCAATAAACACAGGGAAAAATGTAAAGAATGAGCCTCTTCTCCTTTTGTCCAAAACCCTCTCCCTCACATTCAGTACCACGATGATGTTAGTACGCTTACTGAAAGTCCTAGACAATTTAAATTTGTTAATTTCAACTTGGAAAGTATTGTGAATGTTACTGTTTGCTTGAAAGTTAAGATTTGCAAAGGACCTTGAATTATTATTTACTCTCCTTGTTGCCATTATTCACAGCTCCCTAGACATAGAAAACAGTCAATTAAATTTTCAAGCAGTGCTGCTCGGTGATGGATACAGGGAGAATTTATGTTGGAAAAGGAATGCCCTCACATTTACTTTTCTCAATATCGAGGCCTCAGCTTTCTTCTATTTGAAAAGGCATAATTATTAAAGAACATGTTAAATTATTTTACATTTCTTTCTTTCTCATGTCCTTAATCTCTCACATCCTCACTGTTTCTTATAAAACACAGGAGACTTCAGATGGAAAGACAGATTCTGGGCTTCAAGTTTGTCCTTGTCCTCTGTTGTCTACCACTGCATTGTTTGGGGTTTAAATTGCCAATTATCAAAAAAGAGTATTTACTTAACTAGATATCCCAGAGAGAGGACGTTACCGTAAGAGCGATAAAGAACTTAATTTGGTTTCTATTAACCTAAACTTATTCTTTTTTTACTCTCTGTAGGAGAATTCTCTTTGTTAAAGTTCACTTCAAGTCCTTCCAACTTTGATATTTTGCAAAGCTATGACTTCAGCTGGAAAATTTTAGAACCCAAATGTTGGATTTAATTAAAACAATTATTTATACAGTTAAGGGAATGGTTGTTTTCTTACTATACAGGAGCACCTTCTTTCAGCTTTGATCTCGTATCCTTTTCCCCTGGACAAACCATGGGGAGGTGTCTTAGTAACATGGAGGCAGGTATGGACTGACACTGCATCATTTCACAGGACTCCAGTCACCTGGCTTCATCATCCTCTGAACCATTTTCCTCAGTTATATCTCTTGAGGAAGATTTGCCATGTTATGGTTTTCTAAGCTCTGGAGCGAGCAGTTCTATTGATACATTTTTTTCTTCTTTTATTATTGTTATTTTTTAACATCTTTATTTGTGTATAATTGCTTTACAATGGTGTGTTAGTTTCTACTGTAAAACAAAGTGAATCAGCTATACATAAACCTATAACCCCATATCTCCTCCCTCTTGAGTCTCCTTCCCACACTCCCTATCTCACCCCTCTAGGTGGTCGGTCACAAAGCACCGAGCTGATCTCCCTGTGCTATGCGGTTGTTTCCCACTAGCTATCTATTTTACATTTGGTAGTGTATATATGCCATGCCACTCTCTCACTTCATCCCAGCTTACCCTTCCCCCTCCCCATGTCCTCAAGTCCATTATCTACGTCCGTGTCTTTATTCCTGTCCTGCCCCTAGGTTCTTTGTGTAAGATTTTTCATGATGCCACAGTTCCAAAAAGGCTGGATGCTTCGCCTCAAAAGTGGAGAGCGGGGAACAGGTAATATTAAGCTGAGCATGAAATCTAGCATCCTCTTTTCCCTCTTTGACTTGGGTCCCAAGAGCCAACAACCTGAACATTTGATTCCCTGTTGACTGTGTAATGGAAAAGTCATAGGTTTTGCCCACCTATTACTAAAATGAGGCCAGTTACAGTAATACATAAATTTCTATCTCTTCAGATTCCCACTCCTTGACCAAAGACAATTTAGTTGGTTTTTTCCCCCATAGCTCCTCCTTGTCAGTTTCTGAGAATCCTCAGTGGCTTGTATGTCTTAGTTCTGGCTGTCTCCCACAGTTGTGTCGGCAGAGGAAGGGTGTCACAGCATCTTCTCTGCAGAACTCACAGGTACCCTTAGCCCTACAGCCCTGCCTCACTCAGAGGTTCCCTTTCTTCCCAGCACAGGTTCAGCTGGTCAGTTAATCACTGGTGAAGCCAGCTTCAAAGAACCCAATGCCATATGCCACTCTGCTGCAGGACTGCGGTACCTGCAGTGATCAAAGTGGACCATGTGAAGGGAAAAGGACAGGTTCCTTTTATGCTGTGCACCCACACCAGTGGCCCCCACCCCTCTACCCCCGGTATTATAGTTCTCGCAACCTGCTTAATCCAGCAATTCGATTTGAGGCGAGCAGTTCTAATTAAGGTCTTGCTGCCTTTATGGAAGATTTCAGCCAATTTGTCTACAAGATCATGATATTATGAGTTGAGAGAACATTCCTTCTCTCTGAATGATGTTTGGTCAGAGCCTATAAGTGTCAGAGTTCTCAATGGTCTAGCTTTTTCCATTCATAAGCTGCCACCCCTCCACCCTGCCATTCTCAGTGCCCCTCCCCATCTAGGGTTTCACATGTGTCCAGAGCAGTTGGACAGAAGCAAGTACAAAAATTAGTTATGTCAGATGTGTACCCAGGTGAAGCCTGGGTCTGGACTGGGCCAGGAGGCAGGACAAGGACCTTTGACTCAGAGGGAAGCAAATACTTTAAAAGATGCTACCTTTGTTTGTTTTTTAAAAAAATTTTATTGAAGTATAGTCGGTTTACAATGTTGTGTTAATTTCTTCTGTGCAGCAAAGTGACTCAGTTATATATATATATATATATATATATATATATATTCTTTTCTATTACAGTTTGTCACAGGATACTGAATATAGTTCCCTGTGTTATACATTAGGAACTTGTTGTTTATCCATCCTATATATAATAGTTTGCCTCTGCTAATCCCAAACTTGGCAGATGAATGGATAAAGAAGATGTGGTGTATATATATACAATGGAATATAATTCAGTCATCAAAAAGAATGAAATAATGCTATTTGCAACAACATGGATGGACCTAGAGATTATCATACTAACTTAGAAAGAGAAAGACAAATATCATAACATATCACTTACATATGGAATCTAAAATGTCATACAAATCAACATATCTATGAAACAAAAAGACTCACAGATATAGAAAACAGACTTAGGATTGCCAAGGGAGTGGGGGGATAAGAGAGGGAAGGAATGGGAGTTTAAGATGCTACCTTTGATTGCCTTCTCTTGGTATCTTATGATCCTGTATTTCTATTGATCCCTTCATCACAGTCTTAGAAAGGAGTGCATCATATGTTAGCTTAAAAAATAGTGTCGTTTTTAGAGAATGTGCCTAGAGGACAACTGTCGCCCTTTCTCACCAGTTACCTTCTGAACTACTTCACTGTATTCAGGACAATGTCCCCTCTATTCATCAGATTTGATGCTGAGTCTGACTTTTAGACCAATTCCTTATTCCTTTATGACCAGCGGCTCTGAATTTTTAGTGCCATGGACCTCTTTGGCAGTCAGGAGCCTGTGGACTTTTCTTAGGGTAATGTATTTAAATGCATAACATTAAATACATAGGATTATAAAAGAGCTTAATTGTAATGAAATGCAGTTAACAAAATATTTAAAAAATTTTCCTGCTTCTTTTTTTTACACATTTAATAACAAGATCCAGTGATGAGTCTAATAATGAATTTTGAAATGACGATAAAATATTTTGAATTAACAGTAATAACTGTAATATGATATGAAAATATCTGTGTTTTCTGTTGGTGACAAAGTCATGGGTACTGTTAACACTGCTCTCGTTTGTCATAGAAGGAAATGCTGTGTTGCAGTTAAAGATTAATGAAAATAAAGATGCATTTTTTTTTTCTATTCAAGTTCACAGGCTTGGGGTTTATAGATCTCTGGTTAATGTGTGACCTCTGGGCAGGGTTCCCTGGGCTATTTCTGTGGTTTGGTCTTGGTCAAGGTCACTGCAGTCCATTTAACATTGCTGTGGTATCTTTGGCCCTTGCAGGGAATCAGAGTTTCTGGCTCCCTGGTTCAAGCAGAATTTTTGGGAAATTAAAAGTACTAATCGATACCTAGAAAGGGGTGCTGCTTGGCTACCTAGCTGAGAAGAACCCAGCCCTCAAGGACAGATGGGCCTGGAGCAGGTTGGGAGCAGGGATGTCCAACTCTTCTCTCTCTGGAAGCATCTTAACCCAGCTGTGGCCCCTGGGAGGATTTCAGGCCTCCTGGTGCATATCTTAGGTCTGTAGGGTGGACAGAGACCATTCCAGCCTCCCTTTTGTAACCCGTGCATCCCAGCAAATCTGGCTCTATTGTTTTCTCATGTCTCCTTGTGCCTTCCCACTTCTGTGCCTAGCTGTGTATGTGTCCCTCCTCCCGAAGGAACCTCCCTCCCATCATGCTCTGTCAGAGGAGCTGGAATCTGGTGGGACTGTGGGTGATTTGCTTTATTCTTTCACTTGATTAAAATATCCCCCCTAGAATGGCTACCATTTATGTTGTGAGTGTACACTAATCCTATGGGGAAATATGTAATATTTATTTTAGACTATTTACCAATCTTTTCAGGCCCCGTTCAAATCCAGCTACCTCCTTGACACCTCCTCTGATATTTTTCAGCCCCAGAGGACTCCTGACCTGGGTTCTCAGGTCTCCACTGTTCTCACCACATTCCATGTTGAATAGATGGCTTCTCTTGTCTGTTCTTCCAGATTGTAAGTCCTTTGAAGAGAGTACTTACGTGTCTATTTATTGACGTACTCTCCCCAGTACCCAGCCCAGTATCTTGCATGTATATCCTATATTGTCATATTCTCATTAGTTAATTACTTAATATGCCACATGGTAAGCACGTAAGAAAAACACTTGTGGCAACCTTTTGACTGTAAATGATGATTGATAACACTTTGGTTGAATTAATATACATTTTTCTTGAAAAAGCCTCTCTTCACTCTAATAAGAGCTATCTATCGGGAGGGAGATTTCTACCCATCTTTCTGCAGCAAACTGGCCTCAGCCTAGCCCTCTCCTGACTTTATACAACCAAAGGAGAGTTTTTTGTTAACCAAATTTGTCAGGCCATTTGTTGGGCTACATGTTAGGAAGGAAGGCACCTTCTCTCTGCGTGCAGGTAAGGCTGTCATCCATCCCTGCTCTGGGGACTCCAACCATCCTAGACCATGATGGGAACGTGTGAGGGGTGGGGGGGAAACTAGGAGCTCTCTTGTGTCTTTGAGCCTAAACTGTGTTTTCCCATCTAACTTTTACCAAAAAGTCATTGCACTGGGGCTATTGAATGTTTTCCCAGCTATTATTTATTTAGGTTTTACTTTTATTCCCTGTCATCTGTTTTGCACATAACTCACTTAGTCCAGATTTTCTCAGGGAGGTTGGGTGAACAAGGCAGGAACTGGTTATTTCTGGGTCTCTGTCAATGATGCCATCAGAATTTTGCCAAAATCTCACCTCTAACTTAAACATCACAGAGAATAGCTACAAAAGGAAGTTGAGCCCATCCTGTTTATTACACAGGTAGTTGTGTTTTCTGTTTATTTTGGATTTTAAAACATCATGAAAAATCACCCAATTTCATAATATAGATGGTAGGAAGTAACTGTTTGCAGGCTTTAGACCCTCATGGCAAGTTTGGGCCAGATTTGGAGATTTGTGAAGTGGAAGGAGATCCAGATGACATAGGCTTTTCATGGTGGCATTTCTCCCTGTGTCAGTAATGAGGAGAGCAGATGGGCTTACCAGGGTGGGCTTGCTCTCCCAGATAAGGTGATGGGAAAAATCCTGGAGCTGAGCTGCAAGTTCCGTGTCCAGCTCCACAGCTGGCAGCCGTGGGATCGCTGTGGCATTACTAGGTGACTCACTCTTGGTATACCTTGCTTATGTGTTATTTATCAGCTTATATTTCCTTTTGCTAGAGCTGTGACCTGGTTTTACAGCTTATCCCACTGTGATATAAATGATATGGTTGAAAATCCATCAACATCACAGAAAAAAATGCATGTACAGAGTATCCATGGCATGGTTCTGTAATATCTCAAATGTTTAGAACTTAAACTTTTTACACAATAAACCATATTTTGGGTCTCCCCTCCCCACTTTGGAACATTGTCCCTTCAGCAGTAGGTATTAGTCATGGAATCTGGGGACTAGGTTAACCAGCTGGCAATATCTAGGAATTAACTCAGCAGTTTTTCAAGTGAAAGTTTCTTAGAATTTAGAAATTTCTTAGAATTCTTAGGATTCTTAAATATTTTATAAGCCAATGTTTTGGTACGAATCAGGTGAAACAGAAAGGAGATTGTGGTCAGTAGAAAATGAGACATTGATCTCCAAAGACATAATTTTCTTCACCTGTAATAACTTGTTTTAAAGTCAGAGAGTTTTAAAATCAGTTCATGGGCCTTAACTACTCCTAGGGAAAAATATTTTATTGAATTTCTCTTCTTCAACGTGAAATTGTAAATGTATTTCTGAATACGGGTGAAACTAGAGGACCAAATAGAGTTCTAGAAATAGACAGGCTTGGTCCTGTAAGCTATTTGTCCATATGGAAATGGCTAAGAGAGAAAATAATGCACTTCCACACTGGGGTCTACAGAAAGTTAGCCAGAGAGCTCTGGACTTCTAATTGCCTTTTTGTGTGTCTCCTGCTGGATATCTCAAAGGCAGCCAGAAACCATACTTGGGGTCTTCTGTCTCAAACTGAGTCATCTTTTTATATTCTTTACCCCAGTGAGTGGTAAGACCAGTGTCTTTTCTCCTCATGCTTTTCCTTTCCTATCATTTAAAAAAGGTGTGACTTGTCACACAGTGAGAGTCTCAGTGTGAATCCAAGCCTCAGGGATCCTGGCTGGGCCTGAAGCAGAATTGCTGGGGTCTAAGGCTGGTCTTTGGAAATGGCTTCAGCCAGTTGCAGATGGAGGAGCTGAGGAGGGGAAAGGTTTTGAGGACCAGGAGAGAGGAAGGGAGAGGAGAAACCTGTGAGGATCTCAGCAGGAGACCTGGGTGGCACTTCCAGGCTGCGTCCCTAGGCTGTGATGTCTCTCAGGGGAAAGACTTCGTGTCCCTAGGGAGGCTGGATTTAGCCCCATCAGAGATGCCTTTGAGATGGAAGTATTAACACTGTAGGAGCCAAAAGGATGAAGAGGACCAGGACCATGGACAGCGCCATGGTAACCATGTGGATGGACCACCACGGAACCAGGGAGGATTGCTGGCACAGCCTTGGAGAAGAGGCCCTGTGGCTGAGAGAGGAGAGATAGTGGAGGGTGAGGCAAAGTACGTGTAGAGGGAAACTCTTGGTACCCAGGCCTGCCCTGATGATCTGCTCAGCATGCAGCTTTCTTGAAACAAGAATGCTAGGTCGGTCTCCTCCATCACCCCTCAGGGAAACGGTCCTCTTCCTGAGGGTGAATGCATGGGGGTCTCATCTCCTCCTGTTCCATCTCCTCGCCTTTCTTTCCCAGCCTTTCTTCCTTCTCCTTTAGTGAAGTAAGCCCAGAACACGTATATATTGAGGTCTGCTTGAGAAACAGGAGAATCAGACTCTACCACTCAACAATCATGTGACTTTGGGTAAGTCACCCAATCAAGCTAAGCCTCACTTTCCTTATTAAAAAAGGGAATAATAGCAGTTTCCCAAGAGGACTGTTTGCAGTCCTCTGGTGGCTGCCAGAGCTGGAGAATACAAAATATGAAATAAAAAACACACTAGAATGAATCAACAATAGATTATATGATAGAGGAATGGATCAATGATCTGGAAGACAAAGTAGTGGAAATCACCCAAGAGAAACGGAAAAAAGAATTTTTTAAAAAAGAGGATATTTTAAAAGCTTTCTGGGACAACGTCAAGTCTTATAAGGATCCCAGAAGGAAGAGAGAGAGAAAGAGGCACAGAACTTATTTGAAGAAATAATAGAAGAAAAATTCACTAACCTGGGAAAGAAAACAGACATCCATGTCCAGAAATCACAGAGTTAAAAAAGAATGAGTTAGATCGATATGCACTGGAAAGATATCCAAGATAAATTGTTAAATTAAAAAAATTTCAGAGAAATACACATAGCATAATTTTTTTATAATTTTTAAATTTTTTTAATTAAAAAAAATTTTTTTTGGACAGAGGGATTTTTAATTAATTAATTTATTTATTTTAACATCTTTATTGGGGTATAATTGCTTCACAATGGTGTGTTAGTTTCTGCTTTATAACAAAGTGAATCAGTTATACATATACATATGTTCCCATATCTCTTCCCTCTTGCATCTCCCTCCCTCCCACCTCCCTATCCCACCCCTCCAGGCGGTCACAAAGCACCAAGCTGATATCCCTGTGCCATGCAGCTGCTTCCCACTAGCTATCTATCTTACGTTTGTTAGTGTGTATATGTCCATGACTCTCTCTCGCCCTGTCACAGCTCACTCATCCCCCTCCGCATATCCTCAAGTCCGTTCTCCAGTAGGTCTGTGTCTTTATTCCTGTCTTACCCTTAGGTTCTTCATGACATTTTTTTTTCTTCTTAAATTCCATATATATGCGTTAGCATACGGTATTTGTCTTTTTCTTTCTGACTTACTTCACGCTGTATGACAGACTCTAGGTCCATCCACCTCATTACAAATAGCTCAATTTCGTTTCTTTTTATGGCTGAGTAATATTCCATTGTATATATCTGCCACATCTTTATCCATTCATCTGATGATGTGCACTTATGTTGTTTCCAATTTCGGGCTATTGTAAATAGAGCTGCAATGAACATTTTGGTACATGACTCTTTTTGAATTATGGTTTTCTCAGGGTATATGCCCAGTAGTGGGATTGCTGGGTCATATGGTAGTTCTATTTGTAGATTTTTAAGGAACCTCCATACTGTTATCCATAGTGACTGAACCAATTCACATTCTCACCAGCAGTGCAAGAGTGTTCCCTTTTCTCCACACACTCTCCAGGATTTATTGTTTCTAGATTTTTTGATGATGGCCATTCTGACTGGTGTGAGATGATATCTCATTGTAGTTTTGATTTGCATTTCTCTAATGATTAATGATGTTGAGCATTCTTTCATGTGTTTGTTGGCAGTCTGTATATCTTCTTTGGAGAAATGTCTATTTAGGTCTTCTGCCCATTTTTGGATTGGGTTGTTTTTTTTTGTTGTTATTGACCTGCATGAGCTGCTTGTAAATTTGTCAGTTGCTTCATTTGAAAATATTTTCTCCCATTCTGAGGGTTATCTTTTGGTTTTGTTTATGGTTTCCTTTGCTGTGCAAAAGCTTTGAAGTTTCATTAGGTCCCATTTGTTTATTTTTGTTTTTATTTCCATTTCTCTAGGAGGTGGGTCAGAAAGGACCTTGCTGTGATTTATGTCATAGTGTTCTGCCTATGTTTTCCTCTAAGAGTTTGATAGTTTCTGGCCTTACATTTAGGTCTTTAATCCATTTTGAGCTTATTTTTGTGTATGGTGTTAGGGAGCGATCTAATCTCATACTTTTACATGTCCCTGTTCTGTTTTCCCAGCACCATTTATTGAAGAGGCTGTCCTTTCTCCACTGTACATTCCTGCCACCTTTATCAAATAAGGTGACCATATGTGCGTGGGTTTATCTCTGGCTTCCTATACTGTTCCATTGGTCTATCTTTTTGTTTTTGTGCCAGTATCATATTGTCTTGATTACTGTAGCTTTGTAGTATAGTCTGAAGTCAGGGAGCCTGATTCCTCCAGCTCCTTTTTTCGCTCTCAAGGTTGCTTTGGCTATTCGGGGTCTTTTGTGCTTCCATACAAATTGTGAAATTTTTTGTTCTAGTTCTGTGAAAAATGCCAGTGGTAGTTTGATACGGATTGCATTGAATCTATAGATTGCTTTGGGTAGTAGAGTCATTTTCACAACGTTGATTCTTCCAATCCAAGAACATCGTATATCTCTCCATCTATTTGTATCATCTTTAATTTCTTTCATCAGTGTCTTATAATTTTCTGCATACAGGTCTTTTGTCTCCTTAGGTAGGTTTATTCCTAGATATTTTATTCTTTTTGTTGCAATGGTAAATGGGAGTGTTTTCTTGATTTCACTTTCAGATTTTTCATCATTAGTATATAGGAATGCCAGAGATTTCTGTGCATTAATTTTGTATCCTGCTACTTTACCAAATTCATTGATTAGCTCTAGTAGTTTTCTGGTAGCATCTTTAGGATTCTCTATGTATAGTATAATGTCATGTGCAAACAGTGACAGCTTTACTTCTTTTCCAATTTGGATTCCTTTTATTTCCATTTCTTATCTGATTGCTGGGGCTAAAACTTCCAAAACTATGTTGAATAAGAGTGGTGAGAGTGGGCAACCTTGTCTTGTTCCTGATCTTAGTGGAAATGCTTTCAGTTTTTCAACATTGAGGATGATGTTGGCTGTGGGCTTGTCATATATGGACTTTATTATGTTGAGGAAAGTTCCCTCTATGCCTACTTACTGCAGGGTTTTTGTCATAAATGGGTGTTGAATTTTGTCAAAAGCTTTCTCTGCATCTATTGAGATGATCATATGGTTTTTCTCCTTCAATTTGTTAATATAGTTTATCACATTGATAGATTTGCGTATATTGAAGAATCCTTGCATTCCTTGAATAAACCCCACTTGATCACGGTGTATGATCCTTTTAATGTGCTGTTGGATTCTGTTTGCTAGTATTTTGTTGAGGATTTTTGCATCTATGTTCATCAGTGATATTGGCCTGTAGTTTTCTTTCTTTGTGACATCCTTCTCTGGTTTTGGTATCAAGGTGATGGTGGCATCGTAGAATGAATTTGTGAGTGTTCCTCCTTCTGCTATATTTTGGAAGAGTTTGAGAAAGACAGGTGTTAGCTCTTCTCTAAATGTTTGATAGAATTCGCCTGTGAAGCCATCTGGTCCTGGGCTTTTGTTTGTTGGAAGAATTTTAATCACAGTTTCAATTTCAGTGTTTGTGATTGGTCTGTTCATATTTTCTATTTCTTCCTGATTCAGTCTTGGCAGGTTGTGCATTTCTAAGAATTTGTCCATTTCTTCCAGATTGTCCATTTTATTGGCATAGAGTTGCTTGTAGTAATCTCTCATGATCTTTTGTATTTCTGCAGTGTCAGTTGTTACTTCTCCTTTTTCATTTCTAATTCTATTGATTTGAGACTTCTCCCTTTTTTTCTTGATGAGTCTGGCTAGTGGTTTATCTGTTTTGTTTATCTTCTCAAGGAACAAGCTTTTAGTTTTATTGATCTTTGCTATTGTTTCCTTCATTTCTTTTTCATTTATTTCTGATCTGATTTTTATGATTTCTTTCCTTCTGCTAGCTTTGGGTTTTTTTTTGTTCTTCTTTCTCTAATTGCTTGAGGTGCAAGGTTAGGTTGTTTATTCGGGATGTTTCCTGCTTCTTAAGGTGGGCTTGTATTGCTATAATCTTCCCTCTTAGAACTGCTTTTGCTGTATCCCATAGGTTTTGGGTCATTGTGTCTCCATCGTCATTTGTTTTTAGGTATTTTTTTATTTCCTCTTTGATTTCTTCTGTGATCACTTCATTAGTAAGTAGTGTATTGTTTAGCCTCCATGTGTTTGTATTTTTTACAGATCTTTTCCTGTAATTGATATCTAGTCTCATGGCGTTGTGGTTGGAAAAGATACTTGATACAATTTCAATTTTCTTAAATTTACCAAGGCTTGATTTGTGACCCAAGATATGATCTATCCTGGAGAATGTTCCATGAGCACTTGAGAAAAATGTGTATTCTGTTGTTTTTGGATGGAGTGTCCTATAAATATCAATTAAGTCCATCTTGTTTAATGTATCATTTAAAGCTTGTGTTTCCTTATTTATTTTCATTTTGGATGATCTGTCCATGGGTGAAAGTGGGGTGTTAAAGTCCCCTACTATGAATGTGTTACTGTCGATCTCCCCTTTTATGGCTGTTAGTATTTGCCTTATGTATTGTAGAAAACTACAGGCCTATGTTGGGTGGATAAATATTTACAATTGTTATATCTTCTTCTTGGATCAATCCCTTGATCATTATGTAGTGTCTTTATTTGTCTCTTCTAATAGTCCTTATTTTAAAGTCTATTTTGTCTGATATGAGAATTGCTACTCCAGCTTTCTTTTGTTTTCCATTTGCATGGAATATCTTTTTCCATCCCCTTACTTTCAGTCTGTATGTGTCTCTAGGTCTGAAGTGGGCCTCTTGTAGACAGCACATATAAGGGTCTTGTTTTTGTATCCATTCAGCCAATCTGTGTCCTTTGGTGGGAGCATTTAGTCCATTTACATTTAAGGTAATTATCGATATGTATGTTCCTATTCCCATTTTCTAAATTGTTTTGGGTTCGTTATTATAGGTCTTTTCCTTCTCTTGTGTTTTTTGTCTAGAGAAGTTCCTTTAGCATTTGTTGTAAAGCTGGTTTGGTGGTGCTGAACTCTCTCAGCTTTTGCTTGTCTGAAAAGGTTTTAATTTCTCCATCAAATCTGAATGATATCCTTGCTGTGTAGAGTAGTCTTGGTTGCAGGTTTTTCTCCTTCATCACTTTCAATACGTCCTGCCACTCCCTTCTGGCTTGTAGGGTTTCTGCTGAGAGATCAGCTGTTAACCTTATGGGGGTTCCCTTGTGTGTTATTTGTTGTTTTTCCCTTGCTGCTTTTAATATGCTTGCTTTGTATTTAATTTTTGACAGTTTGATTAATATGTGTCTTGGCGTATTTCTCCTTGGATTTATCCCGTATGGGACTCTCTGTGTTTCCTGGACTTGATTAACTATTTCCTTTCCCATATTAGGGAAGTTTTCAACTATAATCTCTTCAAATATTTTCTCAGTCCCTTTCTTTTTCTCTTCTTCTTCTGGAACCCCTATAATTCAAATGTTGGTGCATTTAATGTTGTCCCAGAGGTCTCTGAGACTGTCCCCAGTTCTTTTAATTCTTTTTTCTTTATTCTGCTCTGCAGTAGTTATTTCCACTATTTTCTCTTCCAGGTCACTTATCCGTTCTTCTGCCTCAGTTATTTTGCTATTGATCCCATCTAGAGTACTTTTAATTCCATTTATTGTGTTGTTCATTGTTGCTTGTTTCATCTTTATTTTTTCTATGTCCTTTTTAACTGTTTCTTACATTTTGTCCATTCTATTTCCAAGGTTTCAGATCATCCTTACTATCATTATTCTGAATTCTTTTTCAGGTAGACTGCCTATTTCCTCTTCATTTGTTAGGTCTGGTGCATTTTTATCTTGCTCCTTCATCTGCTGTGTGTTTTTCTGTCTTCTCATTTTGCTTATCTTACCGTGTTTGGGGTCTCCTTTTTGCAGGCTGCAGGTTCGTAGTTCCCGCTGTTTTTGATGTCTGTCTCCAGTGGCTAAGGTTGGTTCAGTGGGTTGTTTAGGCTTCCTGGTGGAGGGGACTAGTGCCTGTGTTCTGGTGGATGAGGCTGGATCTTGTCTCTCTGGTGGGCAGGTTCACGTCTGGTGGTGTGTTTTGTGGTGTCTGTGGCCTTATTATGATTTTAGGCAGCCTCTCTGCTAATGGGTGGGGTTGTGTTCCTGTTTTGCTAGTTGTTTGGCATAGGTTGTCCAGCACTGTAGCTTGCTGGTTGTTGAGTGAAGCTGGGTGCTGGTGTTAAGTTGGAGGTCTCCGGGAGATTTTTGCCGTTTGATATTATGTGGAGCTGGGAGGTCTCTTGTTGACCAGTGTCCTTAAGTTGGCCTTCCTACCTCAGAGGCAGAGCCCTGACTCCTGGCTGGAGCACCAAGAGCCTTTTATCCACACGGCCCAGAATAAAAGGGAGAAAAAGTAGAGAGAATTAGTAGAAGTATGAAGAAAGAAAGAAAGAAAGAAAGGAGGGAAGGAAGGAAGAAAGAAAGAAAGAAGCAAAGAAGGTAAGAAGGTAACAAAGGAGGGAGGGAGGGAGGGAGGAAGGAAAGAAGGAGGGAAAGAAGGAAAAAAGACAGAAAGAAAAAAGATACAGTAAAATAAAGTATAATAAAGTTATTGAATTAAAAAATACTTATTTAGGAAAAAAAAAAAAGGGACGGATAGAACGTTAGGACAAATGTTGGAAGCAAAGCTATACAGACAAAATCTTACATAGAAGCATACACATACACCCTCACAAAAAGAGGTAAAGGGTAAAAAATCATAAATCTTGCTCTCAGAGACCACCTCTTCAATTTGGGATGATTCGTTGTCTAAAGGAGGGAAGGAAGGAAGGAAAGAAAGAAAGAAAGAATGAAGGTAAAGTATAATAAAGTTATTAAAATTAATTATTAAGAAAAAAAATTAAAAAAAAAACCATGGACAGATAGAACTCTAGGACAAATGGTGGAAGCAAAACTATACAGACAAGATCTCTCACAGAAGCATACACATACAGAAAAAGAGGAAAAGGGGAAAAAATCATAGATCTTGCTCTCGAAGCCCACCTCCTCAATTTGGGATGACTCGTTGTCTATTCATGTATTCCACAGATGCAGGGTACATCAAGTTGATTGTGGAGCTTTAATCCGCTGTTTCTGAGGCTACTGGGAGAGATTTCCCTGTCTCTTCTTTGTTCTCACAGCTCACAGGGGCTCAGCTTTGGATTTCGCCCTGCCTCTGCATTTAGGTCACTGGAGGGCGTCTGTTTTTTGCTCAGACAGGATGGGGTTAAAGGAGCCGCTGATTCGGGGGCTCTGGCGCACTCAGGCCGGGGGGGAGGGAGGGGCACTGCATGTGGGGTGGGCCTGCAGCGGCAGTGGCCGGAGTGACGTTGCACCGGCCTGAGGCCCGCCGTGCGTTCTCTCGGGGAAGTTGTCCCTGGATCCCGGGAACCTGGCAGTGGAGGGCTGCACAGGCTCCGCGCAAGAGGGGTGTGGATAGTGACCTGTGCTCGCACACAGGCCCCTTGGTGGCGGCAGCAGCAGCCTTAGCGTCTCCCGCCCGTCTCTGGGGTCCGCGCTTTTAGCCGCGGCTCGCGCCCGTCTCTGGAGTTCCTTTAAGCAGCGCTCTTAAACCCCTCTCCTCGCGCACCAGGAAACAAAGAGGGAAGAAAAAGTCTCTTGCCTCTTCGGCAGGTGCAGACTTTTCTCTGGACTCCCTCCTGGCTAGACGTGGTGCACTAACCCCTTCAGGCTATGTGCAAGCCACCAACCCCAGTCCTCTCCCTGCACTCTGACCGAAACCGAAACCCGAGCCTCACCTCGCAGCCCCGCCCGCCCGGGCGGGTGAGCAGACAAGCCTCTCGGGCTGGTGAGTGCCGGTCAGCACCGATCCTCTGTGCGGGAATCTCCCCGCTTTGCCCTCCGCACCCCTGTTGCTGTGCACTCCTCCGCGCCTCCGAAGCTCCCCTCTCCGCCTCCCGCAGTCTCCGCCTGTGAAGGGGCTTCCTAGTGTGTGGAAACTTTTCCTCCTTTATAGCTCCCTCCCACTGGTGCAGGTGCCGTCTCTATTCTTTTGTCTCTGTTTTTTCTTTTTTTCTTTTGCCCTACCCAGGTACGTGGGGAGTTTCTTGCCTTTTGGGAGGTCTGAGGTGTTCTGCCAGCCTTCAGTAGGTGTTCTGTAGGAGTTGTTCCACGTGTAGATGTATTTCTGGTGTATCCATGGGGAGGAAGGTGATCTCCGCGTCTTACTCTTCCGCCATCTTCCCATCCTACCTAGCATAATTGTTTATTAACAGAATATTAGTTTAAAATGTTTTAAGTATTCATGTATTCAAATGCAGAGAAAGATCTGGAAAGATGGACACAAATGATGAACAGTAGCTCCCTTTGGAGAATAGAATAGGATGAGAGGGAGACCTGTCAGGCTCAGTACTACATAATTTAAACAACAAAAATATTTTCAAGAATTGCTTGCATCTGATTTGTAAAGACTAGTTTTGTCCTCACAGGGAAAGCCACAGAGGAAGGCTGCAGGAGGAGGGGGACCAACAGTGACAAGAGCCCCAAGCTCACCCCAGAGGAAACACAGTAAGAATGGCCCCACCTCTCACCAAGGGGAAAAAATCCCTTCTAAGGAACCAGGAACAGCTCCAGCTTTTGTGGAGTCTGAACTGAAGTAATTTTTTTTAAGAAAAATAATACAAATTACAATAACAAAATTAAGAACAGGATTTTAAAAGAGCCAGTGCAGGTGGGGGCCCTAGAGATTAAATTTTATTAGCTTCATGGTAAACTTACCTGTATGTGGAATGTAATTAACTATCACAGAGATTTTGGATGAAATAATGTAAGAATGCCCAAATGGAGAAGACAGAGTAATATAACCAATAAATAATCAAGTGTCATCTGTTAGAGGACTCTGTGTTGCCAGTGATTATATTTTAACTTAGAGCCTAAAAAATTTATATATATTCAAGCCATAAACTATTTAAAGTTCACATCCATGTCTTATTGTTAACTTCAGGAGCAACAAAAAGAACACAGCAAATATTTTTGTCAACTAATATTTTCAATTGAAATTTCCCTCCTGTTTTAATAAACTTCCTTATGGTAGGCTCATTTTTATTTAAGCCTTTGAAAATTACTTGTCATTCTTGAGAGACTCTATTGTAGGAGTATAAGAACATGCTCTCTCATGGTTCTTTATATTTTCTAACTCTTTGTTAAACTTCTCACTGTGTTCATCTATTTTTCTCTAGAGTTCATGGAGCATACTTATGTTCCTTACCTTGAACTCTTTATTGGGTAGATTACTTAACTCTACTTTGCTTAGTTTTTCTTCTGGAGTTTTGTCTAGTTTCTTCACTTGGAACATAGTTATTTGTATCCTCATTTTTTTAATTGTCTATGTTTATTTCTATGTATTAGGTATGTTGCTTATGTTTCCTGATCTTGTAGAAATAGCCTTATGTAGGAGGCATCCAGTGGGGCCCTGTAGCACACTCCCCTCTGGTCAGCAGAGTTGCATGTGTTAGGGGTGCCCCCGATGTGGGATGCATGTGCCCTTCTGTTGTTGCCAGGCCAACTACTGTGGGGTGCTGTAGACAGGACTAGCCCCTGCCCAGTAGATGCCAGGTCCTGCCTCATGTGGTGGCTGCCAGCCTGCTGGTGGGCAGGGTCGTGTCATGGAGCAGCTGGCTGTGGAATCTGGGGGTCCTCAGGCTGGTGTTGGCCTGCTGGTGGGCTGGGCTGGATGCCCACATGTATGTGCGTGTCCTGAGGATGCCAGCCTGCTGGTGGATGGGTAAGCCCCTGACAGTAATAGGCTAGAGGGAGGACTCCAAAGTGGAGTTTGCCAGCACTTGTGTCCTCGTGGTAGATTGAGCTCTCAGAAATACCTTCTGCCAGCATCTGTGTCTCCTGGGAGAGTCCGAGTTGCCTCCTGGCTCTCTGGAGACTCTCCAAGAGCAGCAATTGTGTCTGATCCAGACTCCTTTTAAATTACTGCCTCTGTGCTGGGACTTGGAGTATGTGAGATTTTGCATATGCTTTTAAGAGCAAAGCCTCTGTTTCCCTCAGCCCTCTGGCTCTCTCATACACAAATCTCTCTGGCCTTCAAAGCCAGGCTCTTTGGGGGCTCATCTTCCCGGGCAATGCCCCTAGCCTGGGAATCTTGCTCCTTGGGGAGAGCCTCTGCAATTGTGATTATCCTCTTATTTGTGTTTCACCTACCTGGGGATGTAGGTCTTGACTATGCTCTGTCTCCGCCCCTCCTACCCATCTTGTTGTGGCTCCTTCTTTATATCTTTAGTTGTAGAAAATCTTTTCTGCTAGTCTTTAACTTGTTCTCATAGATAGTTGCTCTCTAAATAATTGTAATTTTACTGTGTCTGTGGGAGGAGGTGAGCCCAGGGTCTTCCTGCTCTGCCATCTTGGCCAGCTAGGTCCTCCAATTTTGCTTTTCAAAATTGTCTGATCTATACTTGACACTTTGCATTTTTCATATAAATTTTGGAAACAGCCTTTAATTTTCCCCAAAAGCTGTTGGAATTTTGTAACAATGTTTTTGAAGTATAATAAACATATAATAGACTACACATATTTAAGTGTAATTATATAAGTTTTGACATATAAACATCCATGCAACCATTACCACAATCAAGATAGTGAAGATATCTATCACACCCAAAACTTTCCTCGTACCCCTTTGTAATCCCTCCATTCCATTCCTCCCAGACTCCCCAATACACTGACAACCACTGATAACATAGATTATATAGATTTGCTTGCATTTTATAGATTATTATATAAATAGAATCATACAGTATTTACTTTTTTCTTGGCTTTTCTTTCACTCAAGATACTTATTTTAAGATTCATCCGTCGTGTTGTTGTTTATTAATAGTACATCCCTTTTTATTGTTCAATAGCAATCATGTATGGATTTTTTTATTTATTCACCTTTGATGGACATTGCGTTGTCTCCAGTTTGGGGCTATTACGAATAAAGCTACTAGGAGTGTTCATGTACAAGTCTTTGTATGGGCATATGCTTTATTTCTCCTGAGTAAATTACCCAGTATTGGAATGGTTAGGTCACTAGTAATTTTACTTTGAATTTTTTAGGAAACTGCCAAACTGTTTTTCAAAGTGGTTAACCATTTTCCATCTCCACCAAAAATGCAGAAGAATCCCAACTGCTCCATATCCTCAACTGGAACTTGGTATGATCTGTATTTTTAATTTTACACATTCTACTAGAGGTGAAGTGAATTTAGCTTGCATTTTCCTAATGACCAATGATGTTGAGCATCTATCTTTTTATGTGTTTATATGCCATTTTAATATCTTATTTGCTTAAGTGTCTATTCAAAGGCTTTGTTTAGTTTTTATTGGCTTGTTTCTTTTCTTACTGTTGAGTTTTGAGAATTCTTTGTATATATTGTGGATAAAATGCCTTATAAGATAGGTGCTTTTCAGTTATTTTCTCCCTGTTTGTGGCTTGTTTATTTGCTTAAGAATATCTTTTTAAGAGCAGAACTTTCTTAATTTTGGTGAAATCTAATTTATCATTTTTTTCTATTGTCAATCATACTTTCTTGTTGTATCTAAGAACTTGTTGCCCAATCCAAAGTCACCAAGATTTTCTTCTATACCTTTTATAGTTTTCGGTTTTACATTTAGGTCTATTATCCTTTTGAGATAATATTTGTATATGGTGTGGGGTATGAATCAAATTTGATTTTCTGTGAAGATGCTTATCCAGTTTGTCTATCTTTTCTTTTTGCGGTACGCGGGCCTCTCACTGTTGTGGCCTCTCCTGTTGCGGAGGCTCAGCGACCATGGCTCATGGGCCCAGCCGCTCCGCGGCATGTGAGATCTTCCCAGACCGGGGCACAAACCCACGTCCCCTGCATCGGCAGGCAGACTCTCAACCACTGCGCCACCAGGGAAGCCCTTGTTTATCTATCTTGATACCAATTTCAGACTCTCTTGATTACTGTAGATTTTTTAAAATTCTGAAGTCATGTTAGCCCTCCAACTTTGTTCTTTCTCAAATTCATTTTGGCCATACTATACCCTTTACATTCCCACATGGATTTTAGAATAAACTTGTAAATTTTCAGCAAAAAAAACCCTGCTGGAATTATAACTGTGATTACACTGAGCCTATAGAACAATTTAGAGAGAATTGACATTTAAAAAATTGAATCTCCTGATCCATAAACATGCTATATCTCTCCATATGTTTACCTTTTAATGTATTTTAACAATATTTTGTCATTTTCAGTGTACAAGTCTTGCATACCTTTTGACAGATTTATCCCTAATTATTTCATATTTTGATGTTACAGTAAATGGTATTTTTTGTTAATTACAATTTCAGTTTGTTCATTGCTAGTATAGTAGAAATATAATTGATTTTTTGTATTTACTCTTTTTTTCCTGTAACAATGCTAAACATTTATTAGTTTTGATTACTTTTCTATAGATTCCTTGGGACTTCCTACATAGACAATCAGGTAGTCTGCAAATACAAAGAGTTTTACTTCTTTTAAAATCTAGATGCCTTTTTCTTGCCTCATTGCACTGGCTGGATTCTCCACTACAGCTTTGAATAGAAGTGGTGAGAATGAGCATCTCCTCTTGTTCATGGTGTTAGAAGAAAAGTATTTAGTCTTTCACCATTAAGAGTGATGTTAGTGGTAGGTATTTATAGATGCCTTTTATTGGGCTGAGGAGATTCTCTTCTCTTCCTAATTTTCTGAGAGATTTTTAAAAAATCAGGAATGGATGTTGGATTTTATCAAATATTTTTGCTGTGTCTACTGAGATAAACATATGGTTTTTCTTTTTTAGTGTGTTATGTGGTCAATTACACTGATTTTTGCTTGCTGGGATTTTGATTGGTATTTTATTAAATATTGAAAAAAGAAGGGTTAATATCTTTCCAATAATGATTTCTCCAATTTATGAATCTTGATAATGTTTTGTAGTTTTCTGTGTAGAGGTCTGACACATCTTTGTCCTTTCCCTCCCTCCCTCTTCTCTCTCTCTCTTTCTTTTTTCTTTGGAACTCTAAGAGTAGATCATCTACATACTCGTTTTATAATATGTCCACATGTTTTTGACACTCCTTCCATCAAAGGTAGTTTCAAGCCCCCTTCTCTTGAATCTGGGCTGGTCTTAGTGACTTGGTTGTAACAATGGAATGCAGCAGTACTGATGCTGTGTGGCTTTTCAGACTAGGTCAGAGAAAACCAGATCTCCTCATGGACATTCTCTTAAATTTTGACATTATATTATCTTTAGTGATTCAGCCTTTACCCTGGTGCCTGGCACTAGACTCTATATATATACTTAAAATAATTTAAAAAATGGTGACTTGTTCTACCTCTAGGGACTTGACAAAGCTGGAAGTGGTGGGATGGGGATGGGAGTAGGTGGGGAAGAGGGAGTGGAAGCAAACCTCGTGAAGGAAATATTTTTATTATAATTCTACACATGGGAAAACTAAGACCTAGAGAGGTTAAGTTACTTGCCCATGTAAAGGTAGTCCCCAAAGTGAAGCCCCCAGGCCATCCCTGGGGATGGCCAGTGTTCTTGGACCTTCCTCACTATGCCTCACCAAGGAGTATAGGATTAATATGTCATATCCTCCTGGAGGACTTTTTATTTAAAAGTATTTTAAATATTAAAATATGCATGGTATATTGTGGAGAATAACAGATAACTTGCCATCTTTTAAAAAGATGAAACAGGAGAATTCAAAGAAAAATCATTCTTGCAGCAGCTTATTTTGGACTATAACTCCAAAATCATCAAGTTACCTCTTCTCTTTTGGAAGGAATTTTTAAGATACTTCTGATCCAGGGAAACAATGAAGTGTTTTGTGCCATGATTTGCAGGGAACTGATTACACAATTCTAAAAATTACTGACACTCTTTTGTTTGTCAGTACATGCCAAACACTGTGCTTATCATTCTTCCTCATTTGTACTTACTGCATTCCTGAAAAGTAGGCAATATTACATCCTATTTTAGGTGACACACCTGAGTCTTAGGCTAAGCAATTTGCCTACATTTTCACAGAGAGAGCAGGGATTCAACGTCAAGTCTGTCTCTAAGGACTGTGCTCATAACCCCTAAAATTGTTTAACCAAAGGATTTCTTGAACTGGAGCTCCCTGTATGATGCTTAGGGGTGGGAATATTAGTTGCAGATATGGACAACACTTTATTAACTCAAAGAGAGCCTAATTCTGCATTCCAACATGGTTGACAGTGGGACAATTCTGTGCAAGTTAGATCTCTGATCTCCCTGTAGAGAACTCGTCTTTGCTTCAGAATGCAGTTCTCAGCTCCTCTCTGATTGGCCAGCCAGTTTGCAGTGAGGTCTCATACCTGGGTGCACATCTGCTCAGCCATCTGTAGTGTAAGATGTCAATCATTCTTACCTCAGGGACAGCATGTGATTTTAGTTTTGGAAAATTATGGTCCTGCAGAAGGATAAAGCAGGATGCCAGTGCTAAAGATATTTTAACAACACATCTTACTTTAGATGGATTCCTGTGTATATGGATTGTAAACTTAGAATTTTAAAGTACACGAATAATCTCCCAGCCTCTGAAAGCAGTTTATTTCATGCCTACTGGCTCGCTGGTTTGTATGTTCTCCTTCATAGGACAGACTGTATTATCAAGTCTGGCAGTCAAGGTTCTCAGGCGAGATGAAACCAAAGTGTCATTGGGATAGAATAAATTGTTCAAATCAGCAGCTTCAAATCAGTCACTCTGTGAGCTGTCTGTTTTTGGTCGCTGTGGTTGTGGCAGAGAGTGGGTAGTGGTGAAAAGGGGTATGATGAGCCATAACCTGGCTGGTAATTCAGCAGTTTCTCAATAAGGACAACAGTTTGGTGAGGTGATAACTCTTCTAGTTGGTGTTTTATATTTTTCAAAAACCTGAAACTTGTACATGTACCACTCCCTCACGGCCTCTCCTAGGACCAAACCAATTTGCTTTCAACAGCTTTATCTCCCATATAAGTCCAACCAACACAGACTGACTTTTCAGATTTATTTGTGTCCTACATCACAAATGTTGAGGGACAGTGTCCATAGCAAGGTTTTATTTTTTAACATTTTGCGAGGTTTTATTTTAACGTCTAGTGATGACTCTCAAAGCTGAGGGAACTCGACAAGGTCAGGAGACCTAGGGCTACTTCTTGCTCCAGATTTGCAGTTTGGGTTCATTTGGATGTATTTTCGTTATTTCCTGCTACCTCTGTAGACAGAATTCACAGCCTGTGGTTATATAAATGGAAACTATGTCTGGTGACATGATGTGACCTTCCTCCTCACAGCTGGCCCTTCTCTCCCAGTCTCAATGAATGGGGCTGTCATCTGCCCAGTGGCTCATGCCAGAAACCTAGGAGCTATCCTGGCACCTTCTGATCCCCTTGGCTGTATTCAATCCATCACCATGTCCTTCTCTTTAGTTCTGAAATAGCCCCTTCCTTGGCCTCCCTGGCACCCTCTTGGTCCCCACTCCCATTAGCATTTTCCACACTGAAGCCAGAGTGATATTCTCAAAAGTTACCTATGAATGTATTAGTTCATCTCATAAATATGTTTTTAGTGCCTACTGTGTGTAAGGAATACAGTGGGGAGTAAGATAAATCTCTTCCCTCATGAAAGTGCACAATGAATTATGTCGGGCTCCCAGCTCCTCCTCCTTCACTCCCCACCACCTCATATTAAAACACTTCCACAGATTTCTAGTTGTTCTTAGGTGAAAACCCAATGTCTTTCCAATGGACTTCCTAACCAGGTCCCCATTCCTCTGGCCTCATCTTTTGTCAACATCCACTTTGCTTTAACCACACAGCCTTGTCTCTGTTCCTTAATTATGCCACCCTCCTGCCACTTCTGGGCCTTTGCACATGCTGTGCTTCTTGCCCGAATACTTTCAGCCTCTGCTAGTCATCATCAGCCCTTAGGTCTTAGTTCAAATGTCTCCTCCAAAGGGAAGTCTTCCCAGATCCACCAGGCTAGTCCACATTCTTGAATACTATGCTTTCATGGTAACATAAAAACCTATTTTGTGGCAGTCATCACAGTTATTCTTGGGATTAGTTGATTTGTACTTGACCCCCACAAGTCTTTAAGCTTCATGAAAGTTTTTTAAATTGAAGTATTGTTGATTTACAATGTTGTGTTAGTTTCTGGTGTACAGCAAAGTGATTCAGTTTTATATATATATATATATATATATATATATATATATATTCTCTTTCAAATTCTTTTCCCATATAGGTTATTACAAAATATTGAGTATAGTTCCTTGTGCTAAATAGTAGGTCCTCATTGGTTATCTATTTTATATACAGTAGTGTGTATATGTTAATCCCAAACTCCTAATTTATTTCTCTCCCCCTATCCCCTTTGGTAACCACAAGTTTGTTTTCTACATCTGTGAGTCAGTTTCTGTTTTGTACATAAGTTTTTTGCCCACCTATTTTAGTCCCAGAGGTCAGTATACATCATGGATAATAAGTGCTCAAAATGATATTTTAAAAAATAAATCACCATTTGAACAAATGGACAGACTGCATCTTATAGGGTGGGTCTCCACTTGCTAATCCAGTCTTGGGTTGGCCACATATACTGATGGTGTGTGAGTACAGGCTCTTGCAATGCATATACCTAAGAAGCCAATCCATTTTCTTTAATTATTAGCAAGTTATTCACCCTCTGGGGAACTCAGATTTTGCACCAATATCATAGGGCTGTTACAAGGATTAAATGGAACAATGACAAAAACTACTCAGCATAGTGACTGGAATGTGGCAAGCAGTCAATAAGTGATAGTCAAAATGATAACAACAAATCATTAACACTTAACATGGCTTCTGTCTACATGCTTAAGTAGTAGCCATGGCCTTTACTGCTGTCAGTGAGTTATACGTGAACGAAGCATCTCTTGGGGGAGAAAGCCTTCAGAAATCTCGTGTCATCCTTCTTAGTATTTTGGACTCCACTTCCATGCAGGAGGATTTGCTAACCCTAACTCTAACTACTGTTATCCCCCAATGTCCATTCCCTCCTTCTGTTGTCATAAAAGAATTTTTAAGCACCCACACTGCCCAGAAAAAGTCCACGTTTACTAGTCTTCCTTGCATCTGGGTGTGTCCATTTGACTAAGTTCTGGCCAATGGGATAATGTTTGTGGCAGTTCTAGGAATGTTCTCCAAGAGACAGCTGGTGTATATCCCTATCCTTCTTATTATTCTCCCTTTCTGGTTGGAATGCTGGGATGATGGCTGGACCAAGAGCTGCCATCTGTGACTATAATGTGCCTCTGGGCATGGAGACCATGCAAAGCAGGGCTGCAGGGCAGAGCCTGGATTCCCAGGGCTTTTGAGGTTAAAGACTTGTTCTGTGGAGCAGATCCACCACACAACTCTGAATTCTCTCCCTCCCAAGTTTTAAATCAGAGAGAAACAAACTTTTGTTTTGCTAAAGTCACTGTCATAGGAAGTTTCATCCACAGCCCAAACTGAATCTTAGTCAACACAGTTCTGTACATGGAAGGAACGAGAGTGTCCTTGCCTCCTTCCCAGCCCTGTAAAGTATTGATTCTGACTTCTGTTTTCCTCTGAGACTCCTGAGCACAATGCAATGACCAGGCTTTGGCTTTGTAGAGGCCACAAGTCTTTCTATGCCTTTCCACACCAGGCCTATGTCAGAGTCCCAGTACATCATCTGGCTTGTTCACTCATTCGTTCAGACCTCAAATAGTTTTCCATTATGCACCATGGAGAAGGTACTGTCCTAGGTACTTGGGGTTCATCTGTAGGTTAAGCAGCTGAACTGGGCTGTATTTGTTTTTTTTTTTTTTTTTTTTTAACATCTTTATTGGGGTATAATTGCTTTACAATGGTGTGTTAGTTTCTGCTTTATAACAAAGTGAATCAGCTATACATATACATATGTTCCCATATGTCTTCCCTCTTGCGTCTCCCTCCCTCCCACTCTCCCCATCCCACCCTTCCAGGCTGTCACAAAGCACCGAGCTAATATCCCTGTGCCTTGCGGCTGCTTCCCCCCAGCTATCTACCTTACTACGTTTGTTAGTGTGTATATGTCCATGACTCTCTCTCGCCCTGTCAAAACTCACCCCTCCCCCTCCCCATACCCTCAAGTCCGTTCTCCAGTAGGTCTGCGTCTTTATTCCTATCTTACCCCTAGGTTCTTCATGACATTTTTTTCCCTTAAATTCCATATATATGTGTTAGCATACGGTATTTGTCTTTTTCTTTCTGACTTACTTCACTCTGTATGACAGACTCTAGGTCTATCCATCTCATTACAAATAGCTCAATTTCATTTCTTTTTAAGGCTGAGTAATATTCCATTGTGTATATGTGCCACATCTTCTTTATCCATTCATCCGATGATGGGCGCTTAGGTTGTTTCCATGTCCTGGCTATTGTAAATAGAGCTGCAATGAACATTTCGGTACATGACTCTTTTTGAATTTTGGTTTTCTCAGGGTATATGCCAAGTACTGGGATTGCTGGGTCATATGGTAATTCTATTTGTAGTTTTTTTTTTTTTTTTTTTTTTTTTTTTTTGCGGTACGTGGGCTTCTCACTGCCGTGGCCTCTCCCGTTGCGGAGCACAGGCTCCGGACGCGCAGGCCCAGCGGCCATGGCTCACGGGCCCAGCCGCTCCGCGGCATGTGGGATCCTCCCGGACCGGGGCATGAACCCGTGTCCCCTGCATCGGCAGGCGGACTCTCAACCACTGCGCCACCAGGGAAGCCCTATTTGTAGTTTTTTAAGGAACCTCCATACTGTTCTCCACAGTGGCTGAACCAATTCACATTCCCACCAGCAGTGCAAGAGTGTCCCCTTTTCTCCACACCCTCTCCAGCATTTATTGTTTCTAGATTTTTTGATGATGGCCATTCTGACTGGTGTGAGATGATATCTCATTGTAGTTTTGATTTGCATTTCTCTAATGATTAATGATGTTGAGCATTCTTTCATGTGTTTGTTGGCATTCTGTATATCTTCTTTGGAGAAATGTCTATTTAGGTCTTCTGCCCATTTTTGGATGGGGTTGTTTGTTTTTTTGTTATTGAGCTGCATGAGCTGCTTGTAAATTTTGGAGATTAATCCTTTGTCAGTTGCTTCATTTGCAAATGTTTTCTCCCATTCTGAGGGTTGTCTTTTGGTCTTGGTTATGGTTTCCTTTGCTGTGCAAAAGCTTTGAAGTTTCATTAGGTCCCATTTGTTTATTTTTGTTTTTATTTCCATTACTCTAGGAGGTGGGTCAGAAAGGATCTTGCTGTGATTTATGTCATAGAGTGTTCTTCCTATGTTTTCTTCTAAGAGTTTGATAGTTTCTGGCCTTACATTTAGGTCTTTAATCCATTTTGAGCTTATTTTTGTGTATGGTGTTAGGGAGTGATCTAATCTCATACTTTTACATGTACCTGTCCAGTTTTCCCAGCACCATTTATTGAAGAGGCTGTCCTTTCTCCACTGTACATTCCTGCCTCCTTTATCAAAGATAAGGTGTCCATATGTGCGTGGGTTTATCTCTGGGCTTTCTATCCTGTTCCACTGATCTATCTTTCTGTTTTTGTGCCAGTACCATACTGTCTTGATTACTGTTGCTTTGTAAAATAGTCTGAAGTCAGGGAGCCTTATTCCTCCAGCTCCTTTTTTCGTTCTCAAGATTGCTTTGGCTATTCGGGGTCTTTTGTGTTTCCATACAAATTGCGAAATTTTTTGTTCTAGTTCTGTGAAAAATGCCAGTGGTAGTTTGATAGGGATTGCATTGAATCTGTAGATTGCTTTGGGTAGTAGAGTCATTTTCACAATGTTGATTCTTCCCATCCAAGAACATGGTATATCTCTCCATCTATTTGTATCATCTTTAATTTCTTTCATCAGTGTCTTATAATTTTCTGCATACAGGTCTTTCGTATCCTTAGGTAGGTTTATTCCTAGATATTTTATTCTTTTTGTTGCAATGGTAAATGGGAGTGTTTTCTTGATTTCACTTTCAGATTTTTCATCATTAGTATATAGGAATGCCAGAGATTTCTGTGCATTAATTTTGTATCCTGCTACTTTACCAAATTCATTGATTAGCTCTAGTAGTTTTCTGGTAGCATCTTTAGGATTCTCTATGTATAGTATCATGTCATCTGCAAACAGTGACAGCTTTACTTCTTCTTTTCCAATTTGGATTCCTTTTATTTCCTTTTCTTCTCTGATTGCTGTGGCTAAAACTTCCAAAACTATGTTGAATAAGAGTGGTGAGAGTGGGCAACCTTGTCTTGTTCCTGATCTTAGTGGAAATGCTTTCAGTTTTTCACCATTGAGGATGATGTTTGCTGTGGGCTTGTCATATATGGCTTTTATTATGTTTAGGAAAGTTCCCTCTATGCCTACTTTCTGGAGGGTTTTTATCATAAATGGGTGTTGAATTTTGTCGAAAGCTTTCTCTGCATCTATTGAGATGATCATATGGTTTTTCTCCTTCAGTTTGTTAATATGGTTTATCACATTGATAGATTTGCGTATATTGAAGAATCCTTGCATTCCTGGAATAAACCCCACTTGATCATGGTGTATGATCCTTTTAATGTGCTGTTGGATTCTGTTTGCTAGTATTTTGTTGAGGATTTTTGCATCTATGTTCATCAGTGATATTGGCCTGTAGTTTTCTTTCTTTGTGACATCCTTGTCTGGTTTTGGTATCAAGGTGATGGTGGCTTCGTAGAAGGAATTTGGGAGTGTTCCTCCCTCAGCTATATTTTGGAAGAGTTTGAGAAGGATAGGTGTTAGCTCTTCTCTAAACGTTTGATAGAATTCACCTGTGAAGCCATCTGGTCCTGGGCTTTTGTTTGTTGGAAGGTTTTTAATCACAGTTTCAATTTCAGTGCTTGTGATTGGTCTGTTCATATTTTCTATTTCTTCCTGATTCAGTCTTGGCAGGTTGTGCATTTCTAAGAATTTGTCCATTTCTTCCAGATTGTCCATTTTATTGGCATAGAGTTGCTTGTAGTAATCTCTCATGATTTTTTTTATTTCTGCAGTGTCAGTTGTTACTTCTCCTTTTTCATTTCTAATTCTATTGATTTGAGTCTTCTCCCTTTTTTTCTTGATGAGTCTGGCTAGTGGTTTATCTATTTTGTTTATCTTCTCAAAGAACCAGCTTTTAGTTTTATTGATCTTTGCTATTGTTTCCTTCATTTCTTTTTCATTTATTTCTGATCTGATTTTTATGATTTCTTTCCTTCTGCTAGCTTTGGGGTTTTTTTGTTCTTCTTTCTCTAATTGCTTGAGGTGCAAGGTTAGGTTGTTTATTCGAGATGTTTCCTGCTTCTTAAGGTGGGCTTGTATTGCTATAAACTTCCCCCTTAGAACTGCTTTTGCTGCATCCCATAGGTTTTGGGTCGTTGTGTCTCCATTGTCATTTGTTTCTAGGTATTTTTTTATTTCCTCTTTGATTTCTTCAGTGATCACTTCATTAGTAAGTAGTGTATTGTTTAGCCTCCACGTGTTTGTATTTTTTAAAGATCTTTTCCTGTAATTGATATCTAGTCTCATGGCGTTGTGGTCAGAAAAGATACTTGATACAATTTCAGTTTTCTTAAATTTACCAAGGCTTGATTTGTGACCCAAGATATGATCTATCCTGGAGAATGTTCCATGAGCACTTGAGAAAAATGTGTATTCTGTTGTTTTTGGATGGAGTGTCCTATAAATATCAATTAAGTCCATCTTGTTTAATGTATCATTTAAAGCTTGTGTTTCCTTATTTATTTTCATTTTGGATGATCTGTCCATGGGTGAAAGTGGGGTGTTAAAGTCCCCTACTATGAATGTGTTACTGTTGATCTCCCCTTTTATGGTTGTTAGTATTTGCCTTATGTATTGAGGTGCTCCTATGTTGGGTGCATAAATATTTACAATTGTTATATCTTCTTCTTGGATCGATCCCTTGATCATTATGTAGTGTCCTTCTTTGTCCCTTTTAATAGTCCTTATTTTAAAGTCTATTTTGTCTGATATGAGAATTGCTACTCCAGCTTTCTTTTGGTTTCCATTTGCATGGAATATCTTTTTCCATCCCCTTACTTTCAGTCTGTATGTGTCTCTAGTTCTGAAGTGGGTCTCTTGTAGACAGCATATATAAGGGTCTTGTTTTTGTATCCATTCAGCCAATCTGTGTCTTTTGGTGGGAGCATTTAGTCCATTTACATTTAAGGTAATTATCGATATGTATGTTCCTATTTCCATTTTATATATTGTTTTGGGTTCGCTACTATAGGTCATTTCCTTCTCTTGTGTTTCGTGTTTAGAGAAGTTCCTTTAGCATTTGTTGTAAAGCTGGTTTGGTGGTGCTGAACTCTCTCAGCTTTTGCTTGTCTGTAAAGGTTTTAATTTCTCCATCAAATGTGAATGAGATCCTTGCTGGGTAGAGTAGTCTTGGTTGCAGGCTATTCTCCTTCATCACTTTCAGTATGTCCTGCCACTCCCTTCTGGCTTGTAGGGTTTCTGCTGAGAGATCAGCTGTTAACCTTATGGGGATTCCCTTGTGTGTTATTTGTTGTTTTTCCCTTGCTGCTTTTAATATGCTTTCTTTGTATTTAATTTTTGACAGTTTGATTAATATGTGTCTTGGTGTGTTTCTCCTTGTATTTATCCTGTATGGGACCCTCTGTGCTTCCTGGACTTGATTAACTATTTCCTTTCCCATATTAGGGAAGTTTTCAACTATAATCTCTTCAAATATTTTCTCAGTCCCTTTCTTTCTTTCTTCTTCTTCTGGAACCCCTATAATTCGAATGTTGGTGCGTTTCATGTTGTCCCAGAGGTCTCTGAGACTGTCCTCAGTTCTTTTCATTCTTTTTTCTTTATTCTGCTCTGCAGTAGTTATTTCCACTACTTTATCTTCCAGGTCACTTATCCGTTCTTCTGCCTCAGTTATTCTGCTATTGATCCTATCTAGAGTGATTTTAATTTCATTTATTGCATTGTTCATCGTTGCTTGTTTCATCTTTAGTTCTTGTAGGTCCTTGTTAACTGTTTCTTGCATTTTGTCCATTCTACTTCCAAGATTTCGGATCATCCTTACTATCATTATTCTGAATTCTTTTTCAGGTAGATTGCCTATTTCCTCTTCATTTGTTAGGTCTGGTGGGTTTTTATCTTGCTCCTTCATCTGCTGTGTGTTTTTCTGTCTTCTCATTTTGCTTATCTTACTGTGTTTGGGGTCTCCTTTTTGCAGGCTGCACTTTCGTAGTTCCCGTTGTTTTTGATGTCTGTCTCCAGTGGCTAAGGTTGTTTCAGTGGGTTGTGTAGGCTTCCTGGTGGAGGGGACTAGTGCCTGTGTTGTGCTGGATGAGGCTGGATCTTGTCTCTCTAGTGGGCAGGTTCACGTCTGGTGGTGTGTTTTGGGGTGTCTGTGGCCTTATTATGATTTTAGGCAGCCTCTCTGCTAATGGGTGGGGTTGTGTTCCTGTTTTGCTAGTTGTTTGGCATAGGTTGTCCAGCACTGTGGCTTGCTGGTCGTTGAGTGAAGCTGGGTGCTGGTGTTAAGATGGAGGTCTCTGGGATATTTCCACCGTTTAATATTATGTGGAGCTGGGAGGTCTCTTGTTGACCAGTGTCCTGAAGTTGGCTCTCCTACCTCAGAGGCAGAGCCCTGACTCCTGGCTGGAGCACCAAGAGCCTTTCATCCACACAGCTCAGAATAAAAGGGAGAAAAAGTAGGGAGAATTAGTAGAAGTATGAGTAAAGAAAGAAGGAAAGGAGGAAAGGAAGGAAGGAAGAAAAGCAAAGAAGGAAAGAAAGGAGGGAGGGAGGGAGGGAGGGAGGAAGGAAGGAAGGAGGGAAAGAAGGAAAAAAGACAGAAAGAAAGATGATACAGTAAAAATAAAATAAAGTATAATATAGTTATTGAATTAAAAATTATTTAGAAAAAAAAAAAAAAAGGGACGGATAGAACCTTAGGACAAATGTTGGAAGCAAAGCTATACAGAGAAAATCTTACACAGAAGCATACACATACACCTTCACAAAAAGAGGTAAAGGGGGAAAAATCATAAATCCTGCTCCCTGAGACCACCTCCTCAATTTGGGGTGATTCGTTGTCTAAAGGAGGGAAGGAAGGAAGGAAAGAAAGAACGAAGGTAAAGTATAATAAAGTTATCACAATTAAACTTAATTATTAAGAAAATGAATTTTTTAAAAAAAGTCATGGACGGATAGAGCCCTAGGACAAATGGTGGAAGCAAGAGTATACAGACAGGATCTCACACAGAAGCATACACGTACACATTCACAAAAAGAGGAAAAGGGAAAAAAATCATAGATCTCGCTCCTAAATTCTACCTCTTCAATTTGGGATCATTCCTTGTCTATTCAGGTATTCCACAGATGCAGGGTATATCAAGTTGATTGTGGAGCTTTAATCCGCTGCCTCTGTGGCTGCTGGGAGAGATTTCCCTTTCTCTTCTTTGTTCTCACAGCTCACAGGAGCTCAGCTTTGGATTTGGCCCTGCCTCTGTGTGTAGGTCGCTGGAGGGCGTCTGTTTTTTCGCTCAGACAGGACGGGGTTAAAGGAGCCGCTGATTCGGGGCCTCCGGCTCACTCAGGCCGGGGGTTGGGGGATGGGGGTAGGAGGGGCACTACGTGCGGGGCGGGCCTGCGGCTGCAGAGGCAGCGTGACGTTGCGGCAGAGGCCGGCGTGATGTTGCACCAGCCTGAGACCCGCCGTGCGTACTCCCGGGGAAGTTGTCCCTGGATCCCGGGAACCTGGCAGTGGCGGGCTGCACAGGCTCCGTGCAAGAGGGGTGTGGAGAGTGACCTGTGCTCGCACACAGGCCCCTTGGTGGCGGCAGCAGCAGCCTTAGCGTCTCCCGCCCGTCTCTGGGGTCCGCGCTTTTAGCCGCGGCTCGCGCCCGTCTCTGGAGTTCCTTTAAGCAGCGCTCTTAAACCCCTCTCCTCGCGCACCAGGAAACAAAGAGGGAAGAAAAAGTCTCTTGCCTCTTCGGCAGGTGCAGGCTTTTCCCCGAACTCCCTCCCGGCTAGTCGTGGTGCACTAACCCCTTCAGGCTATGTTCAAGCCGCCAACCCCAGTCCTCTCCCTGAGCTCCGTCCAAAACCAAAACCCGAGCCTCAGCTCGCAGCCCCGCCCGCCCCAGCGTGTGAGCAGACAAGCCACTCGGGCTGGTGAGTGCCGGTCAGCACCGATCGCCTGTGCAGGAATCTCCCCGCTTTGCCCTCTGCACCCGTCGCTGTGCACTACTCCGCGGTCCCGAAACTCCCCCCTCCGCCTCCCGCAGTCTCCGCCCACGGAGTGGCTTCCTAGTGTGTGGAAACTTTTCCTCCTTCACAGCTCCCTCCCACTGGTGCAGGTGCCGTCCTTATTCTTTTGTCTCTGTTTTTTCTTTTGCCCTACCCAGTTACGTGGGGAGTTTCTTGCCTTTTGGGAGGTCTGAGGTCTTCTGCCAGCCTTCAGTAGGAGTTCTGTAGGAGTTGTTCCACGTGTGGATGTATTTCTGGTGTATCCGTGGGGAGGAAGGCGATCTCCGCGTCTTACTCTTCCGCCATCTTCAAGGTCCCCCCTGGGCTGTATTTGAATTGATTTCTCTTGTTTATGTCCTAGTCTGCTCCTAATGACCTTGCGCAGAATGTCCACAGAAGAGGACCTCGCTTCCTCTTGCTTAGCCCTGGCCACTCCACGCCAGCATGAAAGAGGCCATGCTTATCACAACATCTTGGTACCCAGGGTCAGTCTAGGTAATTTTAATGGAGCCAAACTTTCTCCCTTTTTAATGCCCTGAATTGTTGTTTATCTAGTGACTCAGATTCAAGTGGGGCTGCACAAGAGTCTCAAATATTTCTTTATGTTTTCTTTTCTAATTCAAGCAGATAGTACACTTTGTTTTTCCTTGCCTTGGAAAAGTTAGTTTCAGAGGACTCCGGTTCTGTTTTTCAAAAGTGTAAACTATTGCGTGGGACAGGATTGCCAGAGGAAGAAATGTTGTAAGAATACCCTCTGCTTTGATCATACTCAAGATCTGGCAAGACTCAGGGAGACTGCCCTGTGGAGCACCCTGGAGGCTGTGTCCAAGCTCTCCCTTTCCTCAAGTGGCCCAAAAGCAGCAGACCAGGGAACCAGGACCACACAGGTAGATGCAGGGTAATTTAGAAGTGACCCCTGTGGAGGGATGTCCAGTGACAGGAGGCATCCCCAGTGCTGGGCACCGTTGTGATCACAGGATTCATGGTGTTAGAGCGTGTGCACAGGGGAAGCCCCAAGAAGGAGGCTGTCAGGTTGGAAGCTTGCCATTGAAATGAAGGTGGACTATAGAAAATCAAAGCATGTGTTATTTACTGCATGCCTGTTTGTGCCCCAGAGTGGAGGGGAGTGGAGAAGAGCTGGGCTCAGAACTGGCTCTGCTGCTCACAGGCTCTGTGACTTGGTGCAAATTAGTTAATAATGCTAACTGGGCCACAGTGATCTCATCTGGACAATGGGCAGTCATGGCATTCGCTTCAGACCTTTGTTGTAAGAATCAGATTAATCTATATAGTTCTTGGCCCATAGTAAGCATTCTATGTGTTAGTAGTTGTTATGATCACCTGTTTATGGAGGATATGCTTTTGTCTATTAGTTATATTCTTTTTATAGATTCTTCAATAACTCTCAGAGGAAGATACTTTGGAAAAGAAATGTAAAGCTACAGTATAAGGAAAACATTGATCACTGAAAAGCAGTGGAAGTAATAATTTTTAAAGTGATTTTAAAAAACCTTAAGAAATGTTATTGAGTTCACAGAAATTTGACATTTTCTGAAAAACACTTTATTTGGAACAGTAAGAAGTACCTGTAGTAAAGAATTCTGTGTGTTGTAACATCCACTTTAATCTACGGCCAAATATTATAGAAGCTGCTCCTTCCTCCCCTTGCAAAACAATTCAGGAAAGATGCCCTCATGACCCGTCTTCTGTGGGCACCCCTGCCCTCTGGCCTTGGGGACTTTTAGTCAGAACCCGGTGTCTATGCTTGAGTAGCACAGAATAAACATCAATGAATCTTTGTGGCTTGGCTTATTATTCCTAAAATCTCTAATGGAGTCGGGAGAAAACTTCAGTTATGTTCTGAATTTTGGTCTGGTGCTTACAAAGTCTAGTTCATGACTTGTAAACCCTTGGGTCCTATTTAGATCCTTAGCCCGATGTACTAGGGCAGAGCGTCTCAAACTGTAATGTGCACTTGAACCACCTGGGGCCTTGTTAAAATGCAGGTTCTGACACAGTTTGACTGGGTGGCCAAGATTCTGCATTTTAGACAAGCCCCCAGGTGATTCTCATGGTCAAGAACCACACTTTGAATAGCCAGGACCTAGGTTCTGACTGGAGGAATACACCAGCAGTGTGTTGTGAGAGATGGGACCTGTTACCAAGGGAATTTATTGTTTCTCTCTTCCTGAAGAACTTAGCATTGAATATGTAACAGTGTGATGGGAATTTCTCTGGAGGCTGCACTCTGACAGTTACTACCCTCTCTGCAGCTTTATGATTAGATTATAGAGTCCTGTTGTGTGATATTCAGTTCCATAAACATTCATGTGCCCACCTGTTGCCCAGCATCCTACCAGGTGAATAAATTTCAAATCAATAGATTTCCAATATTCTAACATTTTTTATTTTGCTATGAGCTCACTTATAATATTAACTGATTGAGTGGAAGGTAAAAGTACTGTCATCTGTTTCTTTTTCATTTTATTTGACATTATTCTATAGTATTGAGTAAAATATATTTTTAGGTGTAAAGTATGTGTGACATGTAAGAATATTACTGCATACCTGTTTGTTAGCATTGGATTTGACAGAGAAGCAAAATATCCAGAGGAGACTTTTGAAAGTATCAAATGGAAAATAGCATAAATGTATACAAGTATACTGTAGAATTAATAATTGGGGGGTATATAGCACTCACCACAAGGTACTTCTCGTGGCACCCTAAATTAGGTACATTTGTCCTCCCCTACCCTAAATTATCAAGAATCATGGAATTGCAAAGAGCTGATACAAGAGAATTCCAGTTTTCATAATTCATGGGTGATACTGAGGATGGAGGGGTGTGGTGGGATAGGAATAAGGTCTTTTTCCTCCTTAGGACTTTAAAATCATGTTGGAGAGAACACGCACCGTATGGAACGTCCAGTGAACAGTTCAAGATACTATAGTACAGCGGCTCTCAGACTTTGGTCAGTGTCATAATCCCCTGGGGAACGTGGTAGAAATACAAATACAGGTCCTACTGCCCTTCACCAGTTTGCCGTCTTGGCTAGCCCTCCAGGTGAGATTCTGATGCCACCAGAGTGTGAACCCCAATACAGTAAGCGCTTGGGTGCTCATTCACGTGGCGGTTGAGGTTCCAGAGGAGAGATGGGGTGGGGTGGGGATGGGGGCTTCGGAGAGACACACGGTGAGTGTGAGGAAGGGCCGGGAGTCAGGGATGGAGGCACCCGAGCTTGGACAGACGGGACTGCAGGGATTATCCACATGAAGTGAGGAGATGAGGTGAGACGGACTGTTTAGGGCTCAGCCTGGGTGAGGCAGGGAGACGAGAGAAGCCCAGCTTGGTGGGAAAGTAAGAACAGACTGAAATGTCTGGGGTGGGGGGGAGGTGCGAGGTCAGAGGCTCGGACTTCCTCCTGGGTTATGTAGAGTTACTGAAATCTTTAAGCAGAGGAATGGCACGATCCCATTTGCAAGTTAGAAGGATTGCTGTGTAATTTTGTGGCTAGAAAGAGGGGGCTGGGTGAAAATGCTGTGGATACTGCATGGGCAAAAAAGGATGAAATCCTGAACCAAGGCTGTGAGCGTGGAGAGGAGGCGTCAGGAGATGAAACGCGTCCGCGTCGTCTGACCAGAAAGTCAACAGAGATGGATCAGAGCCTTTTCTTGTTAACAATTAGCTGTGTGGCCTTGGGCAAGTTACTGAGCCCCTCTGAAGCTGTTTCTTCATATTGAGAACGGCAATCACCACTACATTCCTAGACGTAGGAAATCATGGGACAACGTGCGTAAAAGACCAACGCAGTGTCCAGCAAGGAGGATGGTATCTATTATTATTACAAAAAACACAACTGGGCCTCCTTGATGGGAAAGGGGCATAAATGAGACAGAAGTGGTTCAACTTCCTGCTTTTCTTCTTTGATGTTGTCTCAACTGGGTTGGCTCCTGGCCCTGTGATGTCAATCTTCATAGCCTTCTGTTGAGCAGTTAGGAGATTTTCAAGTTTTTGAATTTAAGTCCTAAATTGGCTTTCTAGACCTGATCTCTGATTTGAGCTCCATTTTAAAGAGATTTATTGAGCACTTATTATATACTGAAGGCTGTGTTTTACATGCAAAATTTTGCTTAATCCTAGTTGTACAATATGTATCTCATTTGATTCTCATCATAAACCACCTACTTTTTCTAGCTGTTTAGTTGGGTGTATCTGTCCAACAAGTATAGAAAATCTTTTAGAGCTCTGAGAAAATTTTCCTCACCTGGAGCCTAATTTTCTGTCCAAATGTTTGCTGATCTTCTTATAACTTAACTTGATTCTAAATCAGAGGAAATAAGAGAGAGATGAAGGAACAGAGGTAGAGAGTATATTTAGCTTCTATAAATGAGTCTCAGCTAAGTGCCTTATTTTATTCTTTAAAAACACAGGTATTCGAGTAACTGTGCAAACAATTCCTTTCCTTCTCCTCCCCCTTCCCAGTTTCTCTTAATACCAAAAATAAGGGAAGTGCTTTAAGTATTTCATTCAAGGTTAAAGTGCTATTACATTTAAAAAATATGTCCTCTTCTCCCCGTTTACAGAAATCACAGCAGTACAGTTTTAGACAATAAAATGAATTGCAGGGATTTCAGTGGATTGCAAAGCTGGAAAAAATTCATTAACATCTCCTTTATCCAGTAAAAAGCATGTTTGTAGTCACTGGAGAATTTAAGGGTAAAGAAAAAAACTTTGAGGGAAAGCCTATTGATTTTTGCTTAATGATACAAGAAAATGAGGTAGAATGACAAGTTCAAATTTCTCCTGTAATTTTGAAGGGATTAAAAGAATCATATCAGCACAATATTGAAACATATCCAGTAGCTGTTATTGATTGCAAAATGCAAACACAAATCAAAACTATTATAAAATATGATTATTCCCTGACAATTTTTCACACATATTAAACAACAAACAAACAATATTTCACTTAGCCTGGAAAGATTTGTTTTAAAGCAGCTGTTGGCCTTGCTATAGTAACTCTTGCTTTTTTCCAATGTTCTATATGGATTATTGCTTTTATAAAACTGAAAAATATGTGATTTGTGCATTAGTCAGGTTTAGGCAGAAACATGTACAACCAGCTTTCAGGGCCAAGTTTTTATTCCAACAAAAGTCTAAGAGATGATCGCTGAAGGCTTTGTATTATTTTTCTATGAAATTGAGTTTTTATGAAGGATGTTTTTATTTGATGGAACATGCAAGCTTTTTGGGAGTTATGTGGTACAAAAAGAGAGATCGTGATATGAGATACTAACCCAAAAATGCACATGCTGAACTGATTTAGGAAGTCAGTGGAGAACGTAAGCAAACATAAGTCATGCATTCTGTATCAGTTTAATATAAAGAAAGATTAATGTTTAGTCCATCTGCAATGCTGTCAATTTGGTCTATTCAGTGTTTAGAATTTAAAAGAATCAAGAAAAAGAAAACCTAAGGAATTCAATGCAAACAATAAGTTAATCCAAGTCTTTGACCAACTTTTAAAAATAAGCTGTCCAATTAAAATAATCAACTTGGTTGCAATATGTTGACAGAATTGAAATAAAGTCTTCAAGTTTCTATAATGAGAAAACTAGGTTAAATATGCCAGTTTTCTATTTTTTCTTTACCCACACATCTCCCACTGACTGTGTTAACTGCTAGGCTGACGTTTCTGTTATCTATAAAACTATGATGAAACTTTATATATTTGCTTCTCTTGAGTAAGTCATTTATCATTGATCAAATTTGGACTACTATTTAGTGTTTTCCTAATCCAAACTCTCTTTTTTGGAATTTAGACCTTTTATTACCTAATTACACAAATAGTGGAGTTTTCCTTTATTCTCATATTTCAATTTCATAATTATTTTCGTAATGGAATTTCCACATAGTTACAAAAGCATAGAGAAAAGTATAACAAATTCCATGTGCTTTTCACTCAGCTTCAATAATTATTGAATTATTCCCATTCTGTTTTACCCTATCTCTTCATTTCTCCATCCCTCCCACTTGTCATTGGACATTTTAAAGCATTTTAGGGGTCAATAATTGTGTATGTTCTCTTAAAAAGAAATTGTCCATTATTTTAGTTCCATCTTATTTGCATTCCCTCGTGTTAGTTATTGTTATTGTTGTTTGCACAGAAATACATCAACCAGTTTTATTACTCTTCTTTGCATTTTGCACCCTGTTCATTCATTTTGGCTTTCATTCCCTTCTTTCTAAACTACATTTTTTAGTAGTTCTTTCAGCAAAAGTGAGTGGTTGTGACTCTGAATTCTCTGAGTCTTCATCTCAATTTTGTGTGTGTGCTCCCTGTTGAATAATATTTATCTGGAAATAAAATACTTGGCTGACAGTTATTTTTCATAACATTTTAAAGTTATTTCCCCATTGCCTTCCAAATTCTATGGTTGCTTTTGTGAAATCAGCTATCAATCTAGTTGCTGTTGTATCTTTCATATTCTGTCAGTTCCCTGCGATGTGTATGGCTGTGGATTTTTAGCTGGTTTATCTTGAGCTTCTTGAGTCTGAGAATTCATAGATATAATCAATTTGGAAAAATTCTTAGCTCTTACCTCTTTAAATATTGCCTTTCTTCCATTCTTTCAATTCTCTTTTTCTGGAAGCTCCTGTTTAAAAAATATTGGACTTTCTTAGTTGTTTTTTCATGATTTTTAACTTGTCTTTTATGATTTCCATCTCTGGGCTGCAGTAACTTTTTTCAGATCTATCTTCTAAGTCTCTAATTTTCTTTTCAACTATAGATTTTATTTCCTGAAGTGCCATTTGATTTTTACCAGAACATTACTTATTACCTATTTGTTTTCACAGTTTAACCCTCTGCAGCAGGGCAGTTAATTTCTTGTCTTATCATCATCTTCATCGTGCTGTTTTCACATTCTCTGTCAGGTTGTTTTTTAGTGACTGCATGGTCTTCCAGCTCTAACCTCTTGTTTTTGTTTTTTGACTCCCATGGTGGGTTTGTCCCCAAGTGATTGTGACTCAGTTTAGGGGATATTTGTTTGTTGCTTTTGTTTTGTGGTAGAACTCTCCCCTGGAAGCCTGGGATGTGGGAGAATTCCTCCAGAGCAGTCTTGCATTTCCATTTATTAAGTGATCTGGGGGCAGTACTGATCCAAGACTGACTTTTGTGGTAATTTCTCAGTTTAGAGGTCCCAGACCACAAAAGTAGAAACAATTACAATTACAAACCTGTGTGATTTACAAATCTGGAGTTTAAATTTCTCAGGGGATACTTTTGTTTCCTTTTTTCTTATCTTGAATTCAGAGTTAGACAAGTTTCCCTGTTGTCTTACAATGTAGATTTAAAAATAAATGAATGCCTAGAATTCCTAGGCTGTCAAACATTCTACAGAAGAAATTTATGTTTATTGGGGTGAATGTAGAAAATCTAGAAAATACACAAAGAAGAAAACAAAAATTACCTGTTACCTTACCACCAGCTGACCACTTTAACATTTCAATATTCTTAAAGTTCTATTTTTTGTATACATTTATATATTTTTTCAAAAAATAAAACTAGATCATATATTGCACTTTATTTTATAAACATTTTCACTTAAAAATAATATACTATAATACTTCTTCTTGTCTCTAAGTATTTTTCTACAGCAGGTTTTCAACTAGAGTGATTTTGCTCTCCTAGGGGACATTTGACAATACCTGGGGACAGTTTTGATTGTCATGAATGGGGAGTCCTGCTGGCATCGAATGGATAGAGGCCAGGGATGCTGCTAAACATTTTACAATGTGCAGGACAGACACTCCCCAACCCTCACTAAAGAATTGTGGGAACCAAAATGTCAGTGGTGTTGAGGTTAAGAAACTTCTACAACATCATTTTAATGGGTGCTAATAAAATTGTCCTTTTTTAAATTTAACTTTTTAATTGAAGTATAGTTGATTTACAATGTTGTTAGTTTCTCATGCACTGCAAAGTGATTGTTATACGTAAATATATATATTCTTTTTCAGATTCCTTCCCATTATAGATTATTACAAGATATTGAATATAGTTTTCTGTGCTATACAGTAGGAAAAGATTGTCTTTTTTTTTTTTTTTAAATTTTTATTTATTTATTTTATTTTTGGCTGTGTTGGGTCTTCGTTTCTGTGCGAGGGCTTTCACTAGTTGTGGCAAGCGGGGGCCACTCTTCATCGCGGCGCGCGGGCCTCTCACTGTCGCGGCCTCTCTCGTTGCGGAGCACAGGCTCCAGACGCGCAGGCTCAGTAATTGTGGCTCACGGGCCTAGTTGCTCCATGGCATGTGGGATCTTCCCAGACCAGGGCTCGAACCCGTGTCCCCTACATTAGTAGGCAGATTCTCAACCACTGCGCCACCAAGGAAGCCCAAAAAGATTGTCTTTTTAATTTCTTTTATTCTGATCTTCAGAGTTCTTATTGATCAAAAACTTTTGGAGCCCTTATTGTTCGTCTTGTTACTTAAGCAGTAATATATGTTGTCTTGAACTATCAATCATCTCTTTATGATACCTAACTAGTCTGTGTTCTTTCTAAGGAGCTACTTCCCTGTGCTGTGTTTGTTGATGACAAATAGGCCCATAATTCTTGTCTGACAATAATGGTGAAGGTGATTAGCAGCATAAATAATTAGAATGCAAGACCCCCTTTGTAGATCAGCAAAGTAGTGTGTTGGAACACGCTTGGACCTGTCATCAAATTCAAGCTCTGTTTCTTAACAATTTTGCAGTCTGGACTTACACTTTTCTACCTTTGATTTCAATTGCAAACTGGGTATAATAATAATTAGCTTACACGTTTTTGTTAGAATTTGACAGCATGTGGGTAAAATGCCTGTTATAGTAGGAAATTAACAGTTGTTTTAAAAGTGATAGAACATGTGTCTTTTTTGGGACCCATATGAGAAACATCTAGACTAAGATTGAGCTTCCAGTGGGCTGGTAAAAGTCAGACATTACAGTCAGACTCTACGCAGGTGTAAAACAATTCCTAGTCAGTAGAGGGAACTGTGGTCCCTCCTTCAGGTCAACTGGGACACCATTCAGGGCACTGAAGCAGTAATTGACTAGCAGCCTGAAAGCAGTATGAGTATAACAGAGCCGAGGGTCATAGGATTTGACATTGTCAGGCAAGATATCTTTATGATAAGATCATTTAACAGAGCTGGCCTTGGGCAATATTGTGAAATAGGCAAGGTTGGTCTTTATTTATCTCTCCACACCACGCAGCATCAGGCTTTACGGTCACCCCAGGGCAGTAGTCCTGCACTTGCTCCTGGAGAGTGTTATTCTTTGCCAGCTGTCACAGCAGAAATGCTGACACACATTCTCTCTACCCATCAGCCAATAGAGGCCCCAGTGGTATGTGCATTTTAATAGGAATCTTCTAAAGACCAAAAAGGATTTAGAACTCAAAGGAATGAGTCTTTAGGGGGAATTAAAGGTAATGGGGGAAATAGTAAGAGGTGGGGAACCTTTCCAACACCTCCAAAGTCATATTTAATTAAACTGTTGCTTTCTCATAAGGCTGATTAGGCTTTTGAGGTATATGCAGAAATTCTGATGATCACTTGGAAGGAATGTAGTGTACTTGCAGGTATTGTATCTTTATTTTAATTTATTGAGCATCCCTCCTGTCTGAGATACTGTCACTTTTGCATACATTAGCACCTCAGTGAAGGCTCATATTTATTCTCTGACATAAATAATCTCACTTAGAGATGAGATGGAGGAGGTTGAATGAATACATCACAGGAGTTGCGAAGGAACACATTTTTATACAATTCATAGGAGAAGAGTCACCAGGGGTTCCCTACTGGTCCTGAAAAATGCCAATGGCATTTCTGGGGTAGATCTTTGTGATGAACTAGGAATTTAGGACTTCTGTACCAAGGGATTCTGCCAAGATAAACAGCTTGGTGGTGGGGGAGAAGTTATGGTGGATCATTTCATGTATTTCCTTTCATCTCTATTGCTGGCTGTGGCTAGTCTAGTTCTGAAAAGGATGGGTTGTAAATACATGTATGTGTATAGGCACATGCACGGGTGTATGTGTGTATGGGCATGTGTGGATAGATATACAAATTTTTGAATTGGTTTTTGGAGCATCCTACCAATTGACCATACTGAGTTTCACAGTGTCCCAAGTAGTTTTAGAAATGGTTGGTATTGCCTAACTGTACAAAGCATCTGGTCCATTTTTAAAAAATCAACTGTAACTCTAAAGTTGGTGTTCTTCCACTGCTTTCCCTTCCACTTGGTGAGGTTCAGGACATTCTACCCCCAAATATGGCACCTTGGCATATTGAATATTTAAAGCTACAGGAGTTTGAGAAAATAGCAGATGCAGGAAGGTTACTCTGCCCTTCTCTCCTGAAACAGGCCATAAGCCCACATGTGAGAGGTGCTCTCCCTACAGCTGGAGGAAAGGAGCATCCTTATCTCAGAAGAATCTCAACAACCAGGACTTGCTAAGCTTCCCCTGTGTATTGCACTTACCTCACACGTCTTAACCTGCTTCATTCTTCCAAGACTGCCTCCTCTTCATCAAACCCCACATAAAATTATCAGGTCGGTTTCTCCAGGTCTTCATTTCCTTAGGAAACCTCTTGTATCATGTAAAACTTATATTGCATAAATCTGTATGTTTTTCTCCTGTGAATCTGTCTTTGCTTGTTTAATTTTCAGAACCAGTGGCCCTAAGAGAGACAAAGAGAACTTTTTCTCCACTGCACACTTGGTAAATTTTGTTAGGTTTGCAGGACCTCCTCTGATGGACTTGGAAGAGACTTCTAGATGGGTATCTGGGCACCCATTTCTGCTGGCCACGCCCTGCCTCATGCTACTTATATATGGAGAAACAGCAAGAGCTTGGGTCATAGCATAGAGTTTTAATGTTGCAACATACTGACCATAGGACCTTTCAGGTTCCCATCTGTAAAACGGGGAACATAATATCTACCTCTCAGTAATGCTGGGGAATTGGAAATCATACAGTTAAAGCACATAAAACAGTACCTGGCACATAGTAAGAGCTTGGGAAAAGGCTTATATTTGTTTGTGTATTGATCTTAAGAATAAACTACTACATGTTGAAAGCATGGAGCATACTGTCTTGCATATAGTGCTCCAAAATTATTTTTGTGGACAGGTATGAATATTGTATGTTAGTCATTTTCTGCGTATGGCATACATCCTTTCATGGCATATGACAGAGAACTGTGGATAGTTGGCCTTAAAGAAGAGAAGTTCACAAGGGTCCATCAAGAAAGGTTGCTGCTTCTAGAACTTTTTCATGAAGCAAGGACACAAAAAGTCTCTCAATTAAAAGTTCCTTTCAGTGTGTGTAATATTAGAGAGAAGAAAATGTTTGTCTTGGTGTTCACAAATTGATATGCTTTCATATCTTAAAAATTGGAATCAGACTTTAGAGAAGAGATTCTCAAATTTCACAAATATTGGCACAAGCCTCTTAGATAGCCTCATCCACCAGAGGGCAGACAGCAGAAGCAAGAACTACAATCCTGCATCCTGTGGAACAAAAACCACATTCACAGAAAGATAGACAAGATTAAAAGGCAGAGGGCTATGTACCAGATGAAGGAACAAGATAAAGCCCTAGAAAAACAACTAAATGAAGTGGAAATAGGCAACCTTCCAGAAAAAGAATTCAGAATAATGATAGTGAAGATGATCCAGGACCTTGGAAAAAAAATGGAGGCAAAGATCAAGAAGATGCAAGAAATGTTTAATGAAGACCTAGAAGAATTAAAGGACAAACAGAGATGAACAATACAATAAATGGAATGAAAAATAAGCCAGAAGGAATCAATAGCAGAATAACTGAGGCAGAGGAATGGATAAGTGACCTGGAAGACAGAATGGTGGAATTCACTGCTGTGGAACAGAATAAAGAAAAAAGAATGAAAAGAAATGAAGACAGCCCAAGAGACCTCTGGGACAACATTAAATACAGCAACACTCACATTATAGGGGTCCCGGAAGGAGAAGAGGGAGAGAAAAGACCAGAGGAAATATTTGAAGAGATTATAGTTGAAAACTTCTCTAACATGGGAAAGGAAATTACCACCCAAGTCCAGGAAGTGCAGAGAGTCCGATACAGGATAAACCCAAGGAGGAACGTGATGAGACACATAGTAATTAAATTGACAAAAATTAAAGACAAAGAAAAATTATTGAAAGCAGCAAGGGAAAAATGACAAATAACATACAAGGGAACTCCCATAAGGTTGACAGCTGATTTCTCAGCAGAAACTCTACAGGCCAGAAGGGAGTGGTATGATATACTTAAAGTGATGAAAGGGAAGAACCTACAACCAAGATTACTCTACCCGGCAAGGATCTCATTCAGATTCGAGGGAGAAATCAAAATCTTTACAGACAAGTAAAAGCTAAGAAAATTCAGCACCACCAAACCAGCTCTACAACAAATGCTAAAGGAACTTCTCTAAGTGGGAAACACAAGAGAAGAAAAGGGCCTACAAAAAAACCCCCAAAAGAATAAAGAAAATGGTCATAGGAACATACATATCGATAGTTACCTTAAACGTGAATGTATTACATGCTACAACCAAAAGACACAGGTTTGCTGAATGGATACAAAAACAAGACCCATATATATGCTGTCTACAGGACACCCACTTCAGACCTAGGGACACATACAGACTGAAAGTGAGGGGATGGAAAAAGATATTCCATGCAAATGGAAATCAAAAGAAAGTTGAAGTAGCAATACTCATATCAGATAAAATACACTTTAAAATAGAGAATGTTAGCAGAGACAAAGAAGGACACTACATAATGATCAAGGGATCAATCCAAGAAGAAGATATAACAATTATAAACATATATGCACCCAACATAGGAGCACCTCAATACATAAGGCAACTGCTAACAGCTATAAAAGAGAAAATCGACAGTAACACAATAATAGTGGGGAACTTTAACATCTCACTTACACCAATGGACAGATCATCCAAAATGAAAATAAATAAGGAAACAGAAGCTTTAAATGACACAATAGACCAGATAGATTTAATTGATATTTATAGGACATTTCATCCAAAAACAGCAGATTACACTTCCTTCTCAAGTGCTCATGGAACATTCTCCAGGATAGATCACATCTTGGGTCACAAATCAAGCCTCAGTAAATTTAAGAAAATTGAAATCATATCAAGCAACTTTTCTGACCACAATGCTATGAGATTAGAAATGAATTACAGGGAAAAAGTGTAAAAAACACAAACACATGGAGGCTAAACAATAGGATACTAAATAACCAAGAGATCACTGAAGAAATCAAAGAGGAAATCAAAAAATACCTAGAGGCAAATGACAATGAAAACACGACAATCCAAAACCTATGGGATGCAGCAAAAGCAGCTCTAAGAGGGAAGTTTATAGCTATACAAGCCTAACTCAAGAAATAAGAAAAATCTCAAATAAACCATCTAACCTTACACCTAAAAGAACTAGAGAAAGAAGAACAAACAAAACCCAAAGTTAGCAGAAGGAAAGAAATCATAAAGATCAGAGCAGAAATAAATGAAATAGAAACAAAGAAAACAATAGCAAAGATCAATAAAACTAAAAGCTGCTTCTTTGAGAAGATAAACAAAATTGATAAACCACTAGCCAGATTCATCAAGAAAAAGAGGGAGAGGACTCAAATCAATAAAATTAGAAATGAAAAAGGAGAAGTTACAACAGACACCGCAGAAATACAAAGCATCCTAAGAGACTACTACAAGCAACTCTGTGCCAGTAAAATGGACAACCTGGAAGACATGGACAAATTCTTAGAAAGGTATAACCTTCCAAGACTGAACCAGGAAGAAATACAAATTATGAACAGACCAATCACAAGTAATGAAATTGAAACTGTGATAAAAAATGTTCATAAGGTAGATAGCTAGAGGGAAGCAGCCACATAGCACAGGGATATCAGCTCGGTGCTTTGTGACCACCTGGAGGGGTGGGATAGGGAGGGTGGGAGGGAGAAAGATGCAAGAGGGAAGAGATATGGGAACATATGTATATGTATAACTGATTCACTTTGTTATAAAGCAGAAACTAACACACCATTGTGAAGCAATTATACCCCAATAAAGATGTTAAAAAAAATATTCCAACAAACAAAAGTCCAGGACCAGATGGCTTCACAGGTGAATTCTATCAAACATTTAGAGAAGAGCTAACACCCATCCTTCTCAAACTCTTCCAAAAAATTGCAGAGGAAGGAACACTGCCATACTCATTCTATGAGGCCACCATCACCCTGATACCAAAACCAGACAAAGATACTACAAAAAAAGAAAATTACAGACCAGTATCACTGATGAATATAGATGCAAAAATCCTCAACAAAATACTGGCAAACAGAATCCAACAACGCATTAAAAGTATCATACGCCATGACCAAGTGGGATTTTTTCCAGGCATGCAAGGATTCTTTGATATATGCAAATCAATCAATGTGATACACCATATTAACAAATTGAAGAATAAAAACCTTACGATCATCTCAATAGATGCAGAAAAAGCGTTTGACAAAATTCAACACCATTTGTGATAAAAACTCTCCAGAAAGTGGGCATAGAGGGAACCTACCTCAACATAATAAAGGCCATATATGACAAACCCACAGCAAACATCATTCTTAATGGTGAAAAACTGAAAGCATTTCCTCTAAGATCAGGAAGAAGACAAGGATGTCCACTCTCGCCAATATTATTCAACGTAGTTTTGGAAGTCCTAGCCACAGCAATCAGAGAAGAAAAAGAAATAAGAGGACTACAAATTGGAAAAGAAGAAGTAAAACTATCACTGTTTGCAGATGACATGATACTATGCATAGAAAATCCTAAAGATGCCACCAGGGAACTGCTAGAGCTCATCAATGAATTTGGTAAAGTTGCAGGATACATAATTAATGCACAGAAATCTCTTGCATTCCTATATATTAATGATGAAAAATCTGAAAGAGAAATTAAGGAAACACTCCCACTTACCACTGTAACAAAAAGAATAAAATATCTAGGAATACACCTACCTAGGGAGACAAAAGACCTGTATGCAGAAAACTATAGGACACTGATGAAAGAAATTAAAGATGATACCAACAGATGGAGAGATATACCGTGTTCTTGGATTGGAAGAATCAATATTGTGAAAATGACTATACTACCCAAAGCAATGTACAGATTCAATGCAGTCCGTATCAAATTACCAATGGCATTTTTTTACAGAACTAGAACAAAAGCCTTAAAATTGTATGGAGAAGCAAAAGACCCCAAATAGCCAAAGCAGTCTTGAGGGAGAAAATGGAGCTGGAGGAATCAGACTCCCTGACTTCAGCCTATACTACAAAGCTACAGTCATCAAGACAATATGGTACTGGCACAAAAACAGAAATATAGATCAACGGAACAAGATAGAAAGCCCAGAGATAAACCCACACACCTATGGTCAACTAAGCTATGACAAAGGAGGCAAGGATATACAATGGAGAAAAGACAGTCTCTTCAATAAGTAGTGCTGGGAAAATCGGACAGCTACATGTAAAAGAATGAAATTAGAACACTCCCGGGAGCACCATACACAAAAATAAACTCAAAATGGTTTAGAGACCTAAACGTAAGACTGGACACTATAAAAATCTTGGAGGAAAACATAGGAAGAACACTCTTTGACATAAACCACAGCAAGATCTTTTTTGATCCACTTTCTAGAGTAATGGAAATAAAAACGAAAATAAACAAATGGGACCTAATGAAACTTCAAAGCTTTTGCACAGCAAAGGAAACCATAAACAAGACGAAAAGACAACCCTCAGAATGGGAGAAAATATTTGCAAATGAATCAATGGACAAAGGATTAATCTCCAATATAAACAGCTCATGCAGCTCAATATTAAAAAAACAAAGAACCCAATCCAAATATCGGCAGAAGACCTAAATAGACATTTCTCCAAAGAAGACATACAGATGGCCAAGAAGCACATGAAAAGCTGCTCAACATCACTAATTATTATAGAAATACAAATCAAAACTACAATGAGGTATCACCTCACACCAGTTAGAATGGGTATCATCAGAAAATCTACAAACAACAAAAGCTGGAGAGGGTGTGGAGAAAAGGGAACCCTCTTGCACTGTTGGTGGGAATGTAAATTTATACAGCCACTATGGAGAACAGTATGGAGGTTCCTTAAAAAACTGAAAATAGAATTACCATATGATCCAGTAATCCCACTACTGGGCATATACCCAGAGAAAACCATAATTCAAAAAGACACATGCACCCCAATGTTCATTGCAGCACTATTTACAATAGCCAGGTCATGGAAGCAACCTAAATGCCCACTGACAGATGAATGGATAAAGAAGATGTGGTACATATATACAATGGAATATTACTCAGCCATAAAAAGGGATGAAATTGGGTCATTTGTTGAGACGTGGATGGATCTAGAGACTGTCATACAGAGTGAAGTAAGTCAGAAAGAGAAAAACAAATATCGTATATTAATGCATATATGTGTAACCTAGATAATGGTACAAACGAACCAGTTTGCAGGGCAGAAATTGAGACACAGATATAGGGAACAAATGTATGGCCACCAAGGGGGGAAGTCACGGGGTGTGGTGGTGGTGGTGTGATGAATTGGGTGATTGGGATTGACATGTATACACTGATGTGTATAAAATTGATGACTAATAAGAAGCTGTATAAAAATATAAAATACAAAAATTAAAAATATTTTCACAAAAATTGCATGCAATAGATTCCCTAATGTCTCTTAAGAATATTTTGGAACTTTTTGGTAATGTTTCTAAAGTTGGATGAAAGATAACCTATAGAGGTCCAAGGTATTTTTCTTTTCTCCAGACTTAGGATGGGCTGTTTCCACATATTAAGTAAAACAAGATATGACTGATGCAGTAAGTTTCAAAAAAACAGGTCAAGGTTTTCTGACATTGCTCTGAGAAAGAGGAATTGGACTGTCTTGAAAAAAAACTGAGATGTCAGTCTTCTCTCTTCTACATGGGAAAAATACAGGAAGTTTCTGTTTATTATTTCAAGATCTGAAGACTTACAGACAGTGCAGGAGAAAACTCTGCTTTGGATGCTTCTATGTCCCAGCTCTTTTGGGAGAAACACAGAAGCTGAACTGTTTGTGAACAGGGTGACATGCATTCTCGATTTCACAGTGTCACTTTCATAGCTCAGCACCTACAGGCAGAATATAAAATAGGACCAGGATACCCTAGAACAGCTGTCCTTAAAATATCATTCTAAATGTTCCAAGGAAAAACTCTGTTTGTGATGGAAATAAGACCCCCAGCAAGGCTTACAAGTAGAAGTAACTCAAATGGCACCAAATAAAACTGATCTCACCATGGTCTCTGGTAAGCAGTGAGAACCAAGTGGATACACATGTGGTCATTAGGTTCTTTGGAAACACAAAATGGCAGTCACATCTCTTGCCACATTGCCAATTCCTCCAGGGCAGGAGGTGTGTATTAGTTCGCCTTTGCATCACCTGCAGAAGCTCCAGGACCGCGTTCTTCATGTGGTTGGTACTCAATAACCATCTGTTGATTGGATGAGTGAGACACTGTTGACCACACTAACAAGGGACTGGCTTGATGCCATTTTAGTTAGGGTTGTGAAATATGCCATGTAGATCTGGACAGATCCAGTGTCTCTGCATCTTGTCTCCTTAGGAGCGGGGGTGGGGCGGCAGCTGAACCATTACCCACGTAGCTCTGTACTGTATGAGTTCCTAAAAGGAACGTGAGTACATGTGATTTTTCTTTTTTGGCAGAAAACTGAGTGTATTACATAATACATAAATTGATAAAATATGTACATTGTTTCTATCCTGATGCATCTTGACTATAACTCCCTTGAGAATCACATTTGTGTCTTGCTCTGTTACATCGAGACAGTGTTGTATAAGGGATAAAAAATAGACTCTGACCTGACTGCCTGGATTAGAGTTCCACATCTGCCAATCACTGTGTGACCTGGGAAAGTTACATAACCTCTCAGTGTCTTGATGTTCTCATCGGAAAAATAGGACTAGAGTGTTATTATGAGGGTGAAATAAAGTGAATGCACATTAAACATCTAAAACAGTAGTTGGAATTTGTTAAATTCTCAGTGAAAGGTAGCCATTTGACAGAACCTTGTTCTTACACTTTTCCACAGAATTTAAGAACAAAGAATTAAACTTAACAAGCACCTGCTCTTGGTCTGTTGCTTTACATAACTTGCTTATTATGAGGCAAAGTTTCATATAAAGCAGGTCAGTTCTGCCTCCTATACAGGAGAAGTAATAACTGTAGGACTAAAACACGTGCATTAGTTTCCAAAGCCTGCTGTAACAAATCACCACAAATGTAGTGGCTTAAGACAGAAATTTATTCTCTCATCCATCTGGAATCAGTTTTCCTGGCCAAAATCAAGATGTGAGCAGAGCTGCATCCTTTCTGGGAGTTCTGAAGGAGGACTTATTCCTTTCTTGCCTCTCCCAGCTCCTGGTGGCTGCCAGCACTCGGCTTGGAGCTGCATCAGTTTCAGCTGCCCCTGGTCCCACTGCCTTCTCTTCTGTGTGTAGCTCCCTCTAATAAGGATGCTCGTGATTACATTCAGTGCCCACGCAGACAATCCAGGATAATCTCCCCATCCTAAAATCTTTAGCTTAATCAGATCTGCAAAGACCAGTCTGGGGCCCTATAAGGTAACATTCACAAGTTGTAAAGATTAGAACATGGATAAATTTTTTCTTTTTTTTTGGTGGGGGGAGGTCATTTCTCAGCTTATCACAGCCCTTATAGGGATTTCTCAAACTATGAATTCTAAGATTCTATGACTAGACTCAGTACGCTTATTAAAGCATCCTCAAAATAGGTATTAAATAGCCCAAATAATGGTATATCTCAGCACTGAGAACTGCTAAATTTTTTATCATTATTCTTTCTCATTCTTTTTTTTTTTTTTTTTTTGCGGTACGCGGACCTCTCACTATTGTGGCCTCTCCTGTTGCGGAGCACAGGCTCCGGACGCTCAGGCTCAGCCGCTCCGCAACATGTGGGATCTTCCCAGACTGGGGCACGAACCCGTGTCCCCTGCATCGGCAGGCGGACTCTCAACCACTGCACCACCAGGGAAGCCCTCTCATTCTTTTTTAATCTTTATTTTTAAACTGAGTTTTAAAAAAACCTTCTGATACCATTTAAACATAAATTAGATTAATCTTGGCATTCTATCATTTCATACTCCCTACAATTTTATTTTGTTGACATAACAGTACTATCTTTATATTATAAATGAGAAAACTGACATTTAGAAAAGGTAGTGCCTTACCCAAAATCAAAACCTTGAGCCGACCAATGATAGCAGCCAGTCTTTTGACATCTAAGCAAGTATTCTTTACATTTCATCCTAGTGACAAATTGCCTTCTTAGAAAGAATGTCAGTTCAAAAAAATATTTTAAAGAATCTTTAAAGAAACTTTCAAAAATCTTTTTTAAAAGTCTTTCGAAAATGCTTTAATGATGAAGTGGTCATTGTACTTTAGATAGCATAAATATTGCTCTGTGTGAGGTCAAAATAGAGATTAAAGAGGGATTGTTTTGAGAGTTTCTTTACCTTATAGCTTACTTATTTTTAATTTTTTAAATTAAAAAAATTTTTTTTACATCTTTATTGGAGTATAATTGCTTTATAGTTTAAACCCATAGTTGTTGTTGTTGTTGTTGTTTTTGCAGTACGTGGGCCTCTCACGGTTGTGGCCTCTCCCGTTGCAGAGCACGGGCTCCAGACGCGCAGGCTCAGCGGCCATGGCTCACGGGCCTAGCTGCTCCGCAGCATGTGGGATCTTCCCAGACTGGGGCACGAACCCGTGTCCCCTGCATCAGCAGGCGGACTCTCAACCACTGCACCACCAGGGAAGCCCTAAACCCATAGTTTTAATAAAATATAAATTTGCTATAGCATAAATGCCATGCAGTTATCTGTGTAACTGCTATGACATTATCTCTGTAAAAATCAGACTAATGTTGGTTTTTTGATTTACCCATGTACAATGGAAGCATTAAAACACTGACAAATGTTGCATGGTGAGGCTGGAAGCCTGGAGTGAAATACTGGCAATTACAGAAGGATGGATGGCAAGAAATACTGACAGGAGACAGGGCACTGTTGGCAGCCTGGCTGAGAAGAGGGTCAGGTCATCATTATCATAGTCAAGTTTTTGTTTCCTTTGTTTAACCTGTTCTCCCACTGTCTTGAAATATTTGCAAATCTGAGAACAAGCACAGCCATAATTGAAATAGGTTATTCCTAAATTCTTCCTAGTCACAAGAACATGCTCTAACCATGAAAATTTCCTGTGGATTACACCTTAGTAAGTCCTCCACCCAAAAGACAGAGGGGACAGGGGATGAAGTAATGACAGTCCTTATTCGTGGATTTTAAAACTTGTAATATGGATTGAAGGTGTGGAGAAATCTAGTGGAATTGCAGTAAAAGTAAAAATAAACACACTGTGAGGTTCAGCCTGTTTACCAGTATGTCAGGGAAGTGGAATTTTCTCGGGCTCCTTTGAAGAAATAACATCAGACTGGCAAAGAACAATAAAACGAGGCAAAACAGGAAAAAATTGTCCCACACATTCCCTGGATATCCCTACATCATGCATTGACTGGTAAGTGACTTTCTATTTTAAAATCAATCTAAAGGACAAAGAGGGAACTAAAATACCATCCAAGCTCTCTGATCAGAAGGGGTTCTATAAATGCGACAAATAAACATTCATTAGGTACAATACCATAATTTTTAATGTGCTTTAAAAAAATTTTTTTAAATAGATCTTTATTGGAGTATAATTGCTTCAAAATACTGTGTTAGTTTCTGTTGCACAACAAAGAGAATCAGCCATATGCATACACATGTCCCCATATCCCCTCCCTCTTGAGCTTCCCTCCCATCCTCCCTATCCCACCCCTCTCTTGGTTATCACAAAGCACCAAGCCATCTCCCTGTGCTATGCTGCTGCTTCCCACCAGCCAGCTATTTTACATTCGGTACTGTATATATGTCGATGTTACTCTCACTTCGCCACAGCTTCGCCCTCCAACCCCATGTCCTCAAGTCCATTTTCTATGTCTATCACTTTATTACTGCCCTGCAACTAGGTTCATCAGTACCATTTTTTTTGATTCCATATATATGCATTAGCATACGGTATTTGATTTTTTCTTTCTGACTTACTTCACTCTGTATGACAGACTCTAGGTCCATCCACCTCACTACATATAACTCAATTTCATTTCTTTTTATGGCTAAGTAATATTCCATTGTATAAATGTGCCACATCTTCTTTATCCATTCATCAGTTGAGGGACATTTAGGTTGGTTCCATGTTCTGGCTATTGTAAATAGTGCTGCAATGAACATTGTGGTACATGTCTCTTTTTGAATTATGGTTTTCTCACGGTATATGCCCAGTAGTGGGATTGCTAGGTCATATGGTAGTTCTATTTTTAGTTTTTTAAGGAACCTCTATACTGTTTTCCATAGTGGTTGTATCAATTTACATTCCCACCAACAGTGCAGGAGGGTTCCCTTTTCACCACATCCTTTCCAGCATTTATTGTTTCCAGATTTTTTGATAATGGCCATTCTGACTGGCTTGAGGTGATAACTCATTGTACTTTTGATTTGCATTTCTCTAATAATCAGTGATGTTGAGCATCTTTTCATGTGCCTCTAGGCCACATGTATGTCTTCCTTGGTGAAATGTCTATTTAGGTCTTCTGCCCATTTTCTAATTGGATTGTTTGTTTTTTTGATATTGAACTCCATGAACTGTTTGTATATTTTGGAGATTAATCCTTTGTCTGTTGTGTCATTGGCAAATATTTTCTCCCATTCTGAGGGTTGTCTTTTTGTCTTGTTTATGGTTTCCTTTGCTGTGCAAAGGCTTTTAAGTTTAATTAAGTCCCATTTGTTTATTTTTGTTTTTATTTCTGCTACTCCAGGAGATGGGTCAAAAAAGATCTTGCTGTGGTTTATGTCAAAGAGTGTTTTTCCTATGTTTTCCTCTAAGAGTTTTATAGTGTCTGGTCTTACATTTAAATCTTTAATCCATTTGGAGTTTATTTTTGTGTGTGGTGTTAGGTAGTGTTCTAATTTCATTCTTTTATGTGTACCTGTTCAGTTTTCCCAGCACCACTTATTGAAGAGGCTCTCTTTCCTCCATTGTATGTCTTTGCCTCCTTTGTCATAAATTAGGTGCCCGTATGTGTGTAGGTTTATCTCTGGGCTTTCTATCCTGTTCCTTTGATCTATATTTCTATTTTTGTGCCAGTACCACACTGTCTTGATTACTGTAGCTTTGTGGTATAGTATGAAGTCAGGGAGCCTGATTCCTCCAACTCCTTTCTTCTTTCTCAAGATTGCTCTGGCTATTTGGAGTCTTTTGTGTTTCCATACAAACTGTAAAATTTTTTGTTCTAATTCTGTAAAGAATGTCATTGGTAGTTTGATAGGGATTGCATTGAATCTATAGATTGCTTTGGGTAGTATAGTCATTTTCACAATATTGATTCTTCCAATCCAAAAATATGGTATATTTTTCCATCTGTTTATGTCATCTTTGATTTCTTTCATCAGTGTTTTATAGTTTTGAGTACAAGTCTTTCACCTCCCTAGGTAGGTGTATTCCTAGGTATTTTATTCTTTTTGTTGCAGTGGTAAATGGGAGTGTTTCATTAATTTTTCTTTCTGATTTTTCATTGTTGGTGTATAGGAATGCGAGGGATTTCTGTGCATTAATTTTGTATCCTGCAACCTTACCAAATTAAATCATTAGTTCTAGTAGCTTTCTGTTGGCATCTTTAGGATTTTCTATATATAGTATCATGTCATCTGCAAACAGTGATAGTTTTACTTCTTCTTTTCCAATTTGTATTCCTTTTATTTCTTTTTATTCTCTGATTGCTGTGGCTAGGACTTCCAAAACCATGTTGAATAAGAGTGGTGAGAATGGACATCCTTGTCTTGTTCCTGAGCCTAGTGGAAATGCTTTCAATTTTTCACCATTGAGAATGATGTTTGCTGTGGGTTTGTCATCTATGACCTTTATTATGTTGAGGTAGATTCCCTCTATGCCCATTTTCTGGAGAGTTTTTAACATAAATTGATGTTGAATTTTGTCAAAAGCTTTTTCTGCATCTATTGAGATGATCATATGGTTTTTATTCCTTAATTTGTTTATGTGGTGTATCACATTGATTGATTTGCGTATATTGAAGAATCCTTGCATGCCTGGGATAAATCCCATTTGATCATGATATATGATCCTTTTAACACGTTGTTGGATTCTTTTTGCTAGTATTTGTTCAGGATTTTTGCATCTATGTCCATCAGTGATATTGGTCTGTAATTTTCTTTTTTTGTGACATGTTTGTCTCGTTTTGTTATCAGGGTGATGGTGACTTCATAGAATGAATTTGGGAGTGTTCTTCCCTCTGCAAATTTTGGAAGAGTTTGAGAAGGATTGATGTTAGCTATTCTCTAATTGTTTGATAGAATTCTAGTGTGAAGCCATCTGGTCCTGGACTTTTGTTTGTTGGAAGATTTTAAATTATGGTTTTAATTTCGTTACTTGTGATAGGTCTGTTTATATTTTCTAATTCTTCCTGGTTCCATCTTGGAAAATTGTACCTTTCCAAGAATTTGTCCATTTCTTCATGGTTGTCCATTTTATTGGCATATAGTTGTTTGCAGTAGTCTCTTATAATCCTTTGTATTTCTGTGGTGTCAGTTGTGATTTCTCCTTTTTTGTTTCTAATTTTATTGATTTGTGTCCTCTCCCTTTTTTTCTTGATGATCTGGCTAAGATTTATCAATTTTGTTTATCTTCTCAAAGAACCAGCTTTTAGTTTTATTGATCCTTGCTATTGTTTTCATCATTTCTATTTCATTTATTTCTGCTCTGATCTTTATGAATCTTTCCTTCTACTGACTTTGGGTTTTCTTTGTTCTTTTTTCTCTAGTTGTTTTAAATGTAGCATTAGATTGTTCATTTGACATTTTTCTTGTTTCTTGAGGTGAGATTGAATTGCTATACACTTCCCTCTTAGAACTGCTTTTGCTGCATCCCATAGATTTTGGGTCGTTGTGTTTTCATTGTCATGTGTTGCTATGTATTTTTCTTTTTAACATCTTTGTTGGAGTATAATTGCTTTACAATGGTGTGTTAGTTTCTGCTTTATAACAAAGTGAATCAGGTATACATATACATATATCCCCATTTCTCCTCCCTTTTGTGTCTCCCTCCCACCCTCCCTATCCCATCCCTCTAGTTGGACACAAAGCACTGAGCTGATCTCCCTGTGCTATGTGGCTGCTTCCCAATAGCTATCTATTTTACATTTGGTAGTGTATATATGTCCTTGCCTCTTAGTCCCAGCTTATACTTCTCCCTCCCTGTGTCCTGAAGTCCATTCTCTACATCTGTGCTTCTATTCCTGTCCTGCCCCTAGGTGCTTCAGAACCTTTTTTTTTAGATTCCATATATATGTGTTAGCATACAATATTTGTTTTTCTCTTTCTGACTTACTTCACTCTGTATGACAGACTCTAGGTCCATCCACCTCACTACAAATAACTCAATTTCGTTTCTTTTTATGACTGAGTAATATTCCATTGTATATATGTGCCACATCTTCTTTATCCATTCATCTATCAATGGACACTTCAGTTGCTTCCATGTCCTGGCTATTATAAATAGAGCTGCAATGAACATTGTGGTACATGACTCTTTCAATTATTGTTTTGTCAGGGTATATGCCCAGTAGTGGGATTGCTGGGTCGTATGGTAGTTCTATTTTTAGTTTTTTAAGGAACCTCCATACTGTTCTCCATAGTGGCTGTATCAATTTACATTCCCACCAACAGTGCAAGAGGATTCCCTTTTCTCCACACCCTGTCCAGCATTTATTATTTGTAGAATTTTTGATGATGGCCATTCTGACTGGTGTGAGTGATACCTAATTGTAGTTTCGATTTGCATTCCTCTAATGATTAGTGATGTTGAGCATCCTTTCATGTGTTTGTTGGCAATCTGTATATCTTCTTTGGGGAAATGTCTATTTAGTCTTTGGCCCATTTTTGCATTGGGTTGTTTGTGTTTTTGATATTGAGCTGCATGAGCCACTTGTAAATTTCTTTTTATTTCTTCTTTGATATCTTCAGTGATCTCTTGGTTATTTACTAGTGCACTGTTTAGCCTCCATGTGTTTGTGTTTTTTACGTTTTTTTTCCTGTATCTGATTTCCAATCTCATAATGTTGTGGTCAGAAAAGATGCTTGATATGATTTAATTTTCTTACACTTTCCGAGGCTTGATTTGTGACCCAAGATATGATCTATCCCAGAAAATGTTCTGTGTGTACTTGAGAAGAAAGTTTATTCTGCCACTTTTGGGTGGAATGTTGTATAAATATCAATTAGATCTATCTGGACTATTGTGTCATTTAAATCTTGTGTTTCCTTATTTATTTTCTGTTTGGATGATCTGTCCATTAGTGTAAGTGGGGTGCTAAAGTCCCCTACTATTGTGTTACTTTTGATTTCTCCTTTCATGGTTAGCGTTTGCCTCATATATTGAGGTGCTCCTATGTTGGGTGCATAAACATTAATAATTGTTATATCTTCTTCTTGGATTGATTCTTTGATAATTATGTAGTGTCCTTCCTTGTCTCAGTCTTTATTTTAAAGTCTATTTTATCTGATACGAGTATTGCTACTCCAACTTTCTTTTAATTTCCATTTTCATGGAATATCTTTTTTCCATCCCTTCACTTTCAGTCTGTATGTGTCCCTAGGTCTGAAGTGGTCTCTTATAGACAGCATATATATGGGTCTTGTTTTTGTATCCATTCAGCCAGTCTGTGTCTTTTGGTTGGGGCTTTTAATCCATTTATATTCAAGGTTATTATTGAGATGTGTGTTCCTATTACAATTTTCTTAATTGTTTTAGGTTTGTTTTTGTGTGTCTTTTTCTTCTCTTGTGTTTCTGCTTAGTGAAGTTTCTTTAGCATTTGTTGTAAAGCTGGGTGGCGGTGCTGAATTCTCTTAGCTTTTGCTTGTCTGAAAAACTTTCGACTTCTCCATTGAATCTGAATGAGATCCTTACTGGGTAAAGTAATCTTGATGTACGTTTTTCTCTTTCATCACTTTAAGTCTATTCTGCCACTCCCTTCTGGCCCACAGAGTTTCTGATGAAAAATCAGCTGACAACCTTATGGGGATTCCTTTGTACATTATTTTTTGTTTTTCCCTTGCTGCTTTTTATATTTTTTCTTTGAATTCAATTTTTGTTAGTATGATTAATTTGTGTCTTGGTGTGTTTTTCCTAGGATTTATCCTGTATGGGACTCTGTGTGCTTCCTGGACTTGGGTGACTATTTCCTTTCCCATGTTAGGGAAGTTTTTGACTATAATCTCTTCAAATATTTTCTCAGACCCTTTCCTTTTCTCTTCTTATTCTGCGACCCTTATAATTTGAATGTTGGTGCATTTAGTGTTGTTCCAGAGGTCTCTGAGATTGTCTTCAATTCTTTTCATTCTTTTTTCTTTATTCTGCTCCTTGGTAGTTATTTCCACCATTTTGTCTTCCAGCTCACTTATTCATTCCTCTGACTCAATTATTCTGTTATTGATTCCTTCTAGTGTATTTTTCATTTCAGTTATTGTGTTTTTCATCTCTGTTTGTTTGTTCTTTAGTTCTTCTAGATCTTTGTTAAACATTTCTTGTGTTTTCTCAGTCTGTGCCTCCATTCTATTTCCGAGATTCTGGATCATCTTTACTATCATTACTCTGAATTCTTTTTCAGGTAGATTGCCTATTTCCTCTTCATTTATTTGGTCTTGTAGGTTTTTACCTTGCTCCTTCATATGTGACATATTATTTTGGTGTCTCAATTTTTTCTTCCTTTTTTTTTTTTTTTTTTTTTTTAATGAGTGGGATGTGTTCCTGTCTTACTGGTTGTTTGCCCTGAGGCTTCCAAAACTGGGGTTTGTAGGCTATTCAGTAGAGCTGGGTCTTGATGCTGAGATGAGGAACTCTGTGAAACCTCACTCTGATGAATATTCCCTGGGGTCTCAGGTTCTCTGTTAGTCCAGTGGTTCAGACTCGGAGCTTCCTCCACAGGAGCTTTGGCCTGACCTCAGGCTCATGAACCAAGATCCCGCAAGCTGCCTGGGGAGGCAAAAAAACAAGAAACAAAAAACAATAACAAAGTAAAAAAGAAAATTAAACTAGGAAAGTAATTGATATTTTAGGAAGAATATACAAATAAAAATATAGATGAATCAACAATTGGAAGCTACATCAGTACCACAATAGTAAAAAAGAGGAGGAGGGAAAAGAAAAAAAAAGGGAGGGGAAGGCCTTGGCTGTGGAGTGTGGGGCCTAAGCAAGGGCAAAGTTTGGGGGGTGGGCGGGGCCAACGCTCAGGACCCACAGGGCTGGAAAATGCTTTGAGGGCTGTGGGGGCTGGGGTTTAGGCTCAAGGAACAGAAGGGGTCCCGGTGTGTTCCCCACCCCTGGTCTCAGAGGGCAGGGGACCTCATCTGGGAGCCCAGCAGGCTTTCTGGGCTCTAGTGGGAGGGGCAAATGCTCTCCTCTCCTCTCCTGCTACTCCAGTCTGAGAGGGCCCCTCACACCTGCCTCTCCTGATCTCCTCTGCCACCCTCCTATGCCCCCAGACCCATGCAGCTTGGATGGGGCTTTGAAACGGGGGTACCAGTCTGGGAGCTCAGCAGTCTCCCCGGCCTGAGTGGGCCAGGCGATCACCCTCTGCTTCTCTCCCATTCTTCCTGAAGAGTCCCTCCAGCCTGCCTCTCTTTATCTCCCTGGCTTCAAGGGCACCGATCCTCTCTGGCTTCCAGTTCTCCTCCCACCTCAGTCCCCCTATGTCCTACCGGTTCACTTTGGGGTTCCTCCTGTCTCCTTGGGCATCAGAGTCCCTCATCAGCAGCTGGAAGGTACCCTAGTTGTGGGGAGATGCTAACTCCGTGTTTCCCACACCACCATCTTGACTCCACTTCCTCCTAATGTGCTTTTTAAGATAAGGAAAGCTCTGTCGATTAAGCATTTCTTCACAGAAATATCATAAATATATTAGGTGTCAGCAAGTGTGGTTCCTAAAATGGTCAAGCAAAGTACATTATTCAGGGCTTCCCTGGTGGTGCAGTGGTTGAGAGTCCACCTGCCGATGCAGGGGACATGGGTTCGTGCCCTGGTCTGGGAGGATCCCACATGCCGTGGAGCAGCTAGGCCCGTGAGCCACGGTCACTGAGCCTGTGTGTCCGGAGCCTGTGATCCGCAACGGGAGAGGCCACAACAGTGAGAGGCCCGTATACCACAAAAAAAAAAAAAAAAAAAGTACATTATTCAGAAAAACAAGGCAGATGTTATTTGTATAGATGCTGTAGTTTTTGTTAAAATTACACACACATACATCTACACAAAATCCACTACCACTTCACCTCTAACTTTATTATTGTGTCTATCTATCTATCTAATGTTTATTTTAAATAACCTCTGTGGCAAGGTTAGTATCTGAGGATAGTGACCCAGAGCCTCAGACTATCAACCTACAATGGAAAATCTGGTTTCACAAAATGGATTGGAATTAAAGGGAAGTTTTCTGGGGTAAATCTCAGTGAGATTGTTGGTCTAGAATAGTGAGTCAATTCAGCTTTGGCTGCATAATAACTACCCCAGATCTCAATAGCTCAAAATAACATGGTTTAATCTTGATATTGGCTACACATTAGGAGGTCCATGTATCTCTCATCTCCTAAATGCACTATATTCTTTTCAGGGTGATGATGGAAACCAGAAAGAACAACCCCAAACAGGTGAGCACCCTTGAGATCTCTAATTGTGTTAAATGTGCTAACATCAACTCTGCTAACAATGAAAATTGACCAAGGTGAGTCACATGACCAAGCTGAACACTAATGAAACTGAAAATCCCCCACACCTCCCTAGAAGTAGGGGAAGAGACTGAATATTTCTGAACAATAATCCAAATTATGGCAAATACAAAATCTCACTTTTGCCTTGGGCATAAATGTCCTGGAGATGGACAGTGCTGCCCTAGGAACACCTGGCACTGCTCCCCACATGGCCTGGGTTCCTGGGGAAGCCAAGTGTGCAACACAGAGCAGCTGCCACTTCCCAGCCTCTGTGTAGCCTCTGTCTCACCTGTCTGCTATGACTGGGGAAGGGAACCTCGAGCTAGGTCCTGTGCAGTGTAAAGGGAGGCAGCATCCTGTGGTGGAAGGGCTTGGGCCAGGCTATCAGAGAGCCACAGGCTGAATCTCAGTTTGGTACTTACCACCACGATGATCATGGAAAAGATGATTTCTTGTAGTCTCTTTTCTAAATGCAAGCTGAGAGTGATATCCTTGTGAGAACAAAACTACCATATAAGTGATGTGTCTGGCATGGTGCCAGGCCCAGAGTAGGTGCTCAATGGACCTGAGTTCTTCTCCCCGCTGAGGGAGGAGGCTTCAGAAGGAATGGGTAGAATAAGTGATGTCAACTTCTGCTGAGACAATCATTCATCTCAATATTATTACCTTGCCTGGTGCTTAACTCTGGTACTATTGCTTTACTTCCCCCCCCCCCCCCCCCGCCACAGAAAGTGTTTTATTGCTTTTAGAACAAAATAAGATGCTCTCAGAACTTTTTTCAGTGAAGAAAATACTTTTAGAACTTCAAAGCTGTTTAGACCTTTTCTAAAACACTATTTCTGTCAGCTGATAAAGTAGGCACTTCAATATAGCAAACTCTCCAGAAGCAAGTGCCTGGGCTGGATGGCACAGCTCACAACTGTGTGGTCCCTGAGCTGTCCTTCTGGATGCGGCCACCTGCTCAGAAGTGGGGCTTGAGCTTGCGACTGGTGTACTGAGTGTCAGGTTGGACCTCTTTGCCCTGCCACAAGCAGCACTCATTCTTCTCCAGCACCGACTCTCGGCTCTTCCTCACCACCCCCACCTTGTCATCCTGTACAGGACCCTGTGCAGGAGACACGGCTGTAAGCAGGTGGACCGAGTGGCCTGGATGGCACCCAGGTTAATCCGGGCAGGGAAAAGTGGGAGCTTCCCCCGAGTCAGGTGGCCTCAGATGTCCCTTCCACAACAGAAGTCCCCATTCTGGACACCCTCTTCCTGGTGACATCTGTGGGGCAGGCAGGCACCAAGCTACTTTTGGGGTGACCCAGGCCAGGATTGGCTCACAAGAGTCTATCCAAGGAAAGCCATAGACCCTGTGCCCACTGCTGCCACTTAAGGCCCTAGTCTGGCTGTGGGGTCAGTATGCTTGGTACAGACCAAGTTGGGGCTCCCAGCAACTACAAATGTCTGAGGTAGGAAAACAAGGCTGCCCAGCTCGTGGCAACCCTGACAACGATCCTCAAGGGGTGATCATGGCCTCTAGTCCTGGCTGAGGAGAAAAGGGACCTCCCACAGCTCTATGGGAGAGAGGCACTTATTGCTTTACTTTTAATGTGCGTTTGTCTCTGCAATTACATTAAACAATTTTTGGAGGAAAGGGTCTTATTGAAGGCTCCGGGTCTCACACAGTACTAGCAGCGTCACCCTTGTGAGAAAGTCGGGAGAGGAGAAATGAGATCTCTGTGTCAGTCCTGGCCCTGCCACCTTGAGCTGACACTTCCTTTCTCTGGCTGTCTTTTCCTCATCTCTAAAATGGAGATGGGACTCCAGCCCCTAGAACTGTGCCTGAACCATAGTAGAGGTTCAATGAAAATGCCTTGGGTGAATGAATAATCCCTATTCCCTCCAATAAGTTCTAAAATTCTATAATAAAGTTGGCTTAAGGCAGAGAAATAAGTGGTTGAATTTTTAAAAATAAAATGAATTAAACATTATTTCCAACAATACATCATCAGATTTCATATCCCTCCTTCCCAGAAAAATAGTAATTTGAAACAAATGAAATCCTATTTGCCACAAATGAAATCCTATTTGCCATGTGAAAAGATTCCTCTCGAAGTCAGTTGTGATTTCTATTTAGCCATGAAAAATAAATCTATTCTGGCAGACATCTTTCTAAATTCATGATGTTGACAAATCCTCCAGCTATACTATGCAACTTGGTACATTTAGTTTGCCTGATGACTTACAGCTTTTATATAACTCAGCAGACCTGCTGGATATTGAATAACTATCATGGGTTCCCCACTGACTTTCAACAATGAAAATTTCTGCATCAACCAAAAACATACCACTGAAACACAGGAATATTCTTTGTTGGTTCCCCCCCACAACCCCCAAATTGTCTGTAAACCTAATTTTGCAGTAAAAACTTGAATATACCCACTGAAGCATCTATTAAAGTAGTAGGAGGGATGGTTGAAACCAGACCATTGTTGTGCTTTCTTATGGAATTCCTGGAGGAAGATTTATGGAGCTTTAGTCAGTGCTGCTGTTTTTATCATTCCTGGCACCACCTTATGCTGGGAAACATTTTTTTCACTCCTATAAGAAACCATGAAGAATTTTGTAGAGATGAGGAAGGATGCAGTCTCTACTGTCTCTCCCTCTAGGCTTGCTGTCTAGAGAAAACAGTTTAGCAATTTCTTTCAGACCCATAGGACTTCTCTAGTTGTCTAAAACTGGACCTGGAACCAGAGGTGTCTGTGTTTAAATCCTGACTCTGCTGAAACAGTGCAGCTCACATGGAACTCGAACACAGTTTAAACCCATATTGGGACTTCAACCCACAGGCTGGGACTCGAACCCAGCCTAAACACACTGTCCTTTTTTTTTAATTGGGGTATAGTTGTTTTACAATCTTGTGTTAGTTTCTACTGCACAGTGATGTGGAGTTCCCTGTGCTATACAGCAGGTTTTCACTAGTTATCTGTTTTATACATATTAGTGTATATACGTCAATCCTAATCTTCCAATTCATCCCACCCCTCCTTTTCCCCCTTGGTGTCCATATGTTCTCTACATCTGTGTCTCTATTTCTGCCTTGCAAATAGGTTCATCTGTACCATTTTTCTAGATTCCACATATGTGCATTAACATATGATATTTGTTTTCCTCTTTCTGACTTACTTTACTCTGTATGACAGTCTCTAGGTCTAGCCATGTCTCTATAAAAGACCCCATTTTGTTCCTTTCTATGGCTGAGTAATATTCCATTGTGTATATGTACCACATCTTCTTTATCCATTCATCTGTTGATGGGCATTTAGGTTGCTTCCATGACCTGGCTATTGTAAATAGTGTTGCAATGAACATTGGGGTGCATGCGTCTTTTTGAGTTATGGTTTTCTCTGGGTATATGCCCAGCAGTGGGATTGCTGAGTCATATGATAATTCTATATTTAGTTTTTTAAGAAAACTCCATACTGTTCTCCATAGTGGCTGTATCAGTTTACATTCCCACCAACAGTGCAAAAGAGTTCCCTTTTCTCTACATCCTCTCTAGCATTTATTGTTTGTAGATCTTTTGATGATGAGCATTCTGACTGGTGTGAGGTGATACCTCATTGTAGTTTTTATTTGCATTTCTCTAATAACTAGTGGTGTTGAGCATCTTTTCATGTGCCTCTTGGCCATCCATATGTCTTCTTTGGAGAAATGTCTATTTAGGTCTTCTGCCCATTTTTTGATTGGGTTGTTTGTTTTTTTGATATTGAGCTGTATGAGCTGTTTGTATATTTTGGAGATTAATCCTTTGTTGATTCATTTGCAAATATGTTCTCCCATTCTGAGGGTTGTCTTTTCATCTTGTTTATGGTTTCCTTTGCTGTGCAAAAGCTTTGAAGTTTCATTAGGTCCCATTTGTTTATTTTTGTTTTTATTTCCATTACTCTAGAAAGTAGATCAAAAAAGATCTTGCTGTGGTTTATGTCAAAGAGTGTTCTTCCTATGTTTTCCTCTAAGAGTTTTATAGTGTCCAGTCTTAAATTTAGGTCTCTAATCCATTTTGAGTTTATTTTTGTGTATGGTGTTCCCGGGAATGTTCTAATTTCATTCTTTTACTTGTGGCTGTCCAGTTTCCTCAACACCACTTATTGAAGAGATGATTTTTCTCCATTGTATATCCTTGCCTCCTTTGTCATAGATTAGTTGACCATAGGTGTGTGGGTTTATCTCTGGGCTTTCTATCCTGTTCCATTGATATATATTTCTGTTTTTGTGCCAGTACCATATTGTCTTGATTACTGTAGCTTTGTAGTATAGTCTGAAGTCAGGGAGTCTGATTTCTCCAGCTCCATTTTCTTTTTTTTTCCTTAAGATTGCTTTGGCTATTTGGGGTCTTTTGTGTTTCCATACAAGTTTTAAGCTTTTTAGTTCTAGTTCTCTGAAGAGTGAAGAATGCCATTGGTTATTTGATAGGGATTGCATTGAATCTGTAGATTGCTTTGGGTAGTATAGTCATTTTCACAATATTGATTCTTCCAATCCAAGAACATGGTATATCTCTCCATCTGTTTGTGTTATCTTTGACTTCTTTCATCAGTGTCATAGTTTTCTGAGTACTCTTTTACCTCCTTAGGTAGGTTTATTCTTAGGTATTTTAGTCTTTTTGTTGCAATGGTGAATGGGATTGTTTCCTTAATTTCTCTTCCTGATTTTTCATTGTTAGTATATAGAAGAAACACACTGTCTTTTTTTTTTTTTTGCAGTATGCGGGCCTCTCACTGTTGTGGCCTCTCCCGTTGTGGAGCACAGGTTCTGGACACGCAGGCTCAGCGGCCATGGCTCATGGGCCCAGCCGCTCCACGGCATGTGGGATCTTCCCGGACCGGGGCACAAACCCGCGTCCCCTGCATCAGCAGGCAGACTCTCAGCCACTGTGCCACCAGGGAAGCCCACACACTGTCTTTAATTGCAATCACACACCTGTGGTTCACCTGATGAAGCTCAGGTTCTTTATGTCTCATCACAAAAACAATTCAGTGAGAGATAAAGTGAAAGGTAAGAAGTGGATTTACTTAGAGAGAAACACACTCCATAGACAGAGTGCAGGCCATCTCAGAAGGTGAGAGGCCACAAAATATGGGGTTGTTAGTTTTTATAGGCTGGGTAATTTCATAGGCAATAAGTGAGAGGATTATTCCAACTATTTTGGGGAAGGGGCAGAGATTTCCAGGAATTGGGCCACCACCCACTTTTTAAAATAACTTTATTTATTTAAATTTTGGCTGTGTTTGGTCTTTGTTGCTGCATGCAACTTTTCTGTAGTTGCGGCCAACAGGGGCTACTCTTCATTGCAGTGCACATGCTTCTTATTGCGGTGGCTTCTCTTATTGCAGAGCATGGGCTCTAGGTGTGTGGGCTTCAGTAGTTGTGGCACACAGGCTCAGTAGTTGTGGCTCACAGGCTCTAGAGTGCAGGTTCAGTAGTTGTGGTGCAGGGGCTTAGTTGCTCCACAGCATGAGGGATCTTCCTAGACCAGGGATCGAACCCATGTCCCCTGCATTGGCAGGCGGATTCTTAACCACTGCACCACCAGGGAAGTCCCTGCACACTTTTTGACCTTTTATGGTTGGCCTCAGAACTGTCCTGGCACTGGTGGGTGTGTCACTTATATGCTAATATATTACAATAAGCACATAAGGAGGCTCAAGGTCCACCGGAATTCAAATCTTCTGTCATCTTGCACCTAGTTGGTTCTAACAAGTTTTTGTCCTGTCCTATAGATACGCCATTCTTTTAAAGGTTGTGCCCTGCCCCCTTCCTTTCTGTTTCACTACCACTCAGACAGCTTACTTAACCTTTTTGTGGCACAATTTCTTCATCAATAAGATGGAAATTAGAATTACTCTTGTGAAAATTAAATGAGTTGTTATACATAAAGGGTTTACAGTAGTTCCTGGTACCAGTAAGCACTATGTAATTACTTGCTACCATTATTATGTCAATAGCATCTTTCCTGGTTTATTGTTTCCACTTTGTTGTTTGAGTCTGGATACCACTGTGGTTACAAGTTGATAGACTTCTTTCCTTTTGCCTGCTCACTTTTCATCTGTTTTCAGAAACATCTATTCAAAACTGGAAAGAAAACCCCATCTTTAATAAAAGCAATTCATCGGGCAGGGAGGAATTTCTAAGCTGTTTAGAGAGGTTACTCTCTTTCTCCAGCTTTGTTGAGTTTTATGTTTTCCTTTGGGCAGCAGACTCATTATGAAATAGTAAAGAGTAGTGAAGTTCTGGTCTTGCATCAGAATGATTTCTGATGCATCCAATTTGCATGTTGAAAGTCATCTTTCCAGAAACACAAAGCCATCATTTGGGGAAAATAATTATTTCTCCAATTCAGTGTCAGTAAAGAATTTCCTGCAGCAAGAATGAAAGACAATCTTAGAAGGTGCATCTGATAAGAAAATAAAAATATCAGATTTTATTTATAATGGAATTCACAATGTATTAGGCACCTTGGGGGCATCATTGTGTTCTCATTAGTTTCTCTTATGTGTTCCATTGTCTTTCATTAAGATAGCTCATCTCTCTCTTTCTGGAGAATCAAAGCAGGAATTTAGACTTCCGGGGCACATCAATAAGCCACCTGTTGTACGGATTATTCATTTATTGGGTGTGAGGGCAAATTGAGAATAAAAAAGAGATACAGTATTCTAGAAATTGGGTCAAATTTCTAAATTTGACCTGTAAATTAAACCTGTAAATTAGGTCAAATATTTGCCTTTAAAAGTTATGTCTCAGAATGTAAATGACTTATTTGACAAGTGTCCTAGATGGCTTATTAGAATATAGTACAGGGCTTCCCTGGTGGTGCAGCAGTTGAGAGTCCGCCTGCTGATGCAGGGGACACGGGTTTGTGCCCCAGACCGGGAAGATCCCACATGCCGTGGAGCGGCTGGGTCCGTGAGCCATGGCCGCTGATCCTGCGCATCCGGAGCCTGTTCTCTGCAGTGGGAGAGGCTACAACAGTGAGAGGCCCGTGTACCGCAAAAAAAAAAAAAGAAAAGAAAAGAAAAGAAAAAAAAAAGAATATAGTACAGATTGCCAGGACATTTTGCTAAAGAAAATGGTTTGCCTCCCTTGCCAAAATAAATCACCTTGGAGGCAAATAATATGTCCCTAAAAGGTCTATTACAAGGCAGCCTGTGACTTTTGATATGTGGCAGAATTAATTAATGTCTGTAAAAAATATTCCAGTTTGGCATCTGTGTTTGAAAGCAAAGGCTAAGTGGGGGTGGCCGTGGGGGCTGTAGTGAATCAAGAGCGCCTACCTTTTCGGGCACTCCAGGTTTAAAGACGGTTAAAGGAACCCAGTCGGAAAAAACCCAAAACACAAATATTGTCCCCATGAGTCTGATAGAGTGCAGAAATGTTCCTGTTCTTATATTCACTGATCCCTTTCCTTAAACTGAGAATAGAAGCAGAAAAATGGAGACACAATCTTGCTGCTGTTGGGTACAATTCTTGTGACCTCTTTCCATCTCTATGAATGTAAATGCAGAAGGTGAGAAGAGCAAGCTTCTATTCTTAGGTAACATTAAAAAATACCTGCCTCTTTCCCTCCATTTTCACAGCCGGATCCTACTCACTTTCCCTCTGGGCCCTGAGAGAGCTCCTGGTCAGCTTTCCTACACGTCCTTTCTCTTGGAGCAGCAGAAATAGCTGTTCTCTCCTAAGGGTCATTTTGACCATGTCATTCCTCTTTATTTGAATACAGATTTGCCTCTCAATTGCTTTTTTTTTTCCTCTCAAGGAAAAAAACTACAGGCATACTTTTAAAAACTTTAAAAATGTAATAACTCATGAAACATAAAACAAGAGCAAACTACAAACTTAGATATCCCATAATCCCTAAACTGTTTCTAATACTGGTGTGTGTGTGTATGTGTAAGTGTGTGTCATCCTTACATGGTCGCTCAGGGCTCCAAGAGGAAATTCCCGGAGGCATGAGTGGAAACTGCCAGTGTAGGGGGTGAGGAAATGCATAATGTCACTTCTGCTGTCAAAGCAGAGTCTGCCCAGATTCTCAGGGGGGCGTGGCAAAGAACTTGTGGCTATCTTTAATCTGCTCTAGCCCACCCTTGGGTCACAAATTATTTATGATCCTCTCGTGCAAAATACTCCTATCTAAGATCACAAAGTCTCATCCCATGACATCAGAGGTTGGCAAATTTTGGCTCGCTGCTATTTTCCTAAATAAGGTTTTATTGGAACATAGCCATGTCTGTTAGTTTGTATATTGTCTGGTCTGTGGCAGCTTTCAGGCTACCACTGTAGTGATGAGCAGTTGTGACCGAGCCCTCATGGCCTGCAAACCTGGAATATTGACCATCTGGCCAACTGGTGCTATCAGCTCAAAATCTAAGAGCTCATCTTCTAAATTAGAGCAGGTACAGAGGAGGCTCCTTAAGTGTAGTTATTTTCTATCTGAAGACCCGTGAATGCCCAGTACACAATGGTGGCTCAGAGACAGGGTCACCTCAATAGACACTCCCATTCAAAAAGGAACAGGAAGCACATAGCTGTCATTAGTCCATTGCAATTCTAAAATCGGGCAACCACATGTTGCCAGTTTGATTATGGCACAGGCCTTCTCCCTGGGAAGTCTTTTCCACAGCTCTTGGCTTTACTCTCTGGGCTTTTGGTTCTGCCAACATTATCCTTCCTTTTCTATGTAACCCATGTTGGAAGCTGAGTGGTTTTCTCAAACTACTTCTTGTCCATAGTAGGTTGGGATCGTAAGATATCTTTTCCTTTTGAACTGTCTCTGTCCTTTTAAGTCCACGCTGGTAAAATTCTTTTATAAAGTTTTTGGTTTTCTTAGGTAACAATTTATAATAAACTTATTTAGACAAAAGCCACACCAATATTTCCTTTCTTGGGCCCTTCTCTATCTCTGGCTTCCTGTGAGGCCACTAGGGGATAGGCCCATAAGATTCTAAAAAGCCCTGGCTTAACTGAGAAGGTCTATGTAGCAAACCCTTAAGATTCTTAGATGTTCTACTACGTACACTCTTAAATATTTATGAGGTCTTAACAAGAGGTCATACAGCCATACCTTGAAATCTTTACCCTGAAGTCATGCTTTACTGATGACACCCTGGGTTTGATCTTTGCCTTGAATCTTTTCTTGAGAATATTTTGCTGGGAGAGACTACAGATATGAAACAATTTTTATTTTCAAACCAAGCAAGTCCTGGATTCCTCATATTTTCTCTAAATTTTGCTTGAAAACTTAATAATTCTTTTAAAAGTTCATCTATCTTCTCTAGTATATTGACAAAAGAATCTGGAAGCAAGTTGGCAGCTTCCACATTCTGCCTAGCCATCTTCCCAGCAGATCTCTGATTTCTTTAGGCGTCCTTTCTATTTTCCATATAACCACAGGGGTCAGCCTTGCCAGACTTTCCACCACTACATAATAGTACCTTCCTCACCTCCTTCAAATCCCCACCAAGTGTCTCCCCAGGCCCTTTGAGCTTCTGCCTGTTGCCCAGTCCCAAAGCTAATGCATATATTTTACATTTTTGTTAGGGCAGCATCCCATTTCCAGGTACTAAATTCTCACATATCTTCTATATTTAATGCATAATCACAGACATGATTCCCTTTTACCTTTCTCCTTTCACAACTTGATACTCTCTACTGTACAAACACAAAATTAAAAATTGCCCTTTCTTATTCTTTCTCTGGGTCTTCTGCTTTAAATGACCACGTGTTCTGAATATTCTGACTGAGTTAAGATTTATGTTAAATAATTCTTAAGTCAGATAAAATTGTTTACACTGAAATTATTTCCTAGAATTGCTTTCTTCAATCTTTTTTAATGCTGCAACTTGACAGGAAAAATTGAAAGAAAATAAAAGGAAATTAAATATAAAGATGAGAAAGGTCACAGGTGGCTACCTCTTTATCTTTGACTTAATTTATCTAATACTTTTAAGAAGTGCTTCATAGTCACATAGATCAATGAAACAAGGTAGAGAGTGCAGAAATAAACCAATGCACATATGGTCAATTAATCTATGACAAAGGAATATACAGTGGGGGAAAAATAGTCTCTTCAATAAGTGGCACTGGGAAAACTGGACAGCTACATGTAAAAGAATGAAATTAGAACATTTTCTCATATCATATACAAAAATAAACTAAAAATGGACTAAAGACTGGAATGCATAAAACTCCTAGAAAAAAACATAAGCAGTACACTCTTTGACATAAATCTTAGCAATATTTTTTGGATCTGTCTCCTCAAGCAAGGGAAATAAAAGCAACAATAAACAAATAGGACCTAATTAAACTTAAAAGTTTTTGCACAGTGAAGGAAACCATCGACAAAACAAACCAAAAAAAACCCACAACCTACTGAATGGGAGAAAAATATTTGCAAATGATACGTCTCATAAGGGGTTAATATCTAAAACATATAACAGCTCATACAACTCTATATCAAAAAAATAAAACAACCCAATTAAAAAATGGGCAGAAGACCTGAATAGACATTTTTCTAAAGAATACATACAAATAAACAACAGACACATGAAAAGATGCTCAACATCACTAATCATCAAGGAAATGCAAATCCAAATATTGGAAAAGATGTGGAGAAAATCGAACCTTCCTACACTGTTGGTGGGAATGTAAACTGGCTCAGCTACTATGGAAAACAGTATGGAGGTTCCTGAAAAAAATGTAAAATAGGACTACTCTATGATCCAGCAATACTACTCCTGGGTATCTATCCAAAGAAAATGAAAACACTGACTGAAAAAAATATGTGTACCTCAATGTTCATTGCAGTGTTATTCACAGCAGCCAAGATATGGAAGCAACCTAAGTGTCCATCAACAGATAAATGGATAAAGAAGACATATATACAGAAGATTAGCACCCCCCAAAATGAAATTTTGCCATTTGCAAAAACATATATGGACCTGAAGAATATCATGCTTAGTGAAATAAGTCAGGCAGAGAAAGACAAATACTGATACTGTATGTTTTCACTTGTATGTAGAATCTACAAAATACAACAAATGAATGAATATAAGACAATAGAAATAGATTCACAGATACAGAGAAGAAACTAGTGGTACCACTGGGGAGAGGGGTAGGTGGAGGTGCAGGATAGGGACAGGGGATTAAGAGATACAAACTACTAAGTATAAAATAAATATGACAGAAGAATGTAATGTAGAGAACAAGGAATATAGCCAACATTTTGTAATAACTTTGAATGGAGTATAATCTATAAAAATATTGAATCACTATGTTGTACACTTGAAACTAATATAGCATTGTAAATCAACTATACTTCAAAAAGAAAGTTCAGGGACTTCCCTGGTGGCACAGTGGTTAAGAACCCTCCTGCTAATGCAGGGGACATGGGTTTCAAGCCCTGGTCTGGGAAGATCCCACATGCTGTGGAGCAACTAAGCCCATGTGCCACAACAACTGAACCTGCACTCTAGAGCCCATGAGACACAGCTATGGAGCCTGTATGAAGATTAGCAGGTGACTGTGGGCTGTGTGTCCAAAGAAGTAGTTGTTTCTGAGTTGCAAACACTGTTTTATCTCAAGGAGTGTTTTGTTAACTGTCTTAATTCACTGGCACCATTTTTCTCAAACTTACTAGGGTGGTGTTTCTTGGGAAGGCTGTGGGGAGGGGAAGGAAGAGAGGATAGAAGTTAGAGGGAAGTAGGAGAAGGGGTATACATCAGAAACCGTATCACCCGGAAAGCTTTTTCCAAAATATGCATACCTAAACATCCCAGTAGGACTCAGTAGATCAGGGAGGTGGTTGTTTTCTCAACGACCCTCCATAGTTTGGTAGGTAGGGTGGCAGTGTCTTCTTCAATAACTGGGCTTTGAATTCCATTTGACCAGGCAATTCTGCTTCAGAATTTTCTCAGCTGATGGTTGGGTGCTGGATTTGTGTCAGAAGAACTTTCTAGAACTTTGAACAAGTTTGGGAGCCTCATCTAGTACCCATCCTTCCTAGAGGAATTTAAAATATCATAATGGATGCAAAGTACCTGAAGACTCGAAAGAGCCTTGAGGGTCCTTTCAAAGGCCCATTTCCCATGGAAGAGAGATGATCCATGTTGTCTGTGTTCCTGCAGGCAATACAGTTTGAAATGAAATCATCTCAATTTCACTTTCAGCTGCAGCCTCAAGCATCCCCTGTTCTGAGAGTGAGCTATTCAACCACTGTGACAGACTTCCAAGGAGGTCTTCAAAATCCCGTCACACAGCTGTTGGCTCCTCTCTCCCACCCAGGGTGTGGAAGGGTTGAGCTGGAGTCTTGAGGATGATTTTTTGGGGAGGGCTCTCGTGTGTTCGGTCTCCCTTTCCCTGGCGAAGTGGGGCAGGAGGCAGTCATCGAGGATGATCTCTGTTCAGTGGGACCCGAGGAGGGCTGGGCATGCTTCCCTTACAGCTGATGTCTGCTTGGTCCTGACAAGTGTCTTCTGGGCCATCTGGCTGTGACTGTGGAGAGGAGAGGGGGAATGCAGTGGCAGGAAACTTCTCAGAAATTGGGAGTGTAACTGACCAGCCCACTGAACTCGCTCTTCCAGAGTCCGTCTGGCTAAGGATGCAGGAGTGATTCCTGTGGGCTGGATGCAGTCAGCATGGAGGAGACGTAAGAGGGGTGTCTTGGATATTGCCCAAGAGAGTCACGAGTGCAGAACGCTGAGGTGTCCCCTCGATTACATAGAGGCTGAGGGGAAAGTGGGGAGCAGTCAGATTCCACCATGCCAAGGGAACTTCAAGAGAGTTCCAGAGATGGTGGGGTGCAAAGGGCTTCAGAGAATCTACAAAGTGTGCTATGAGAGAAAAGCCCGGACCTCAACATCTGCCCAGCCCAGACAGCACCAAACTTACAGTACCATGACCTGGAGGAGGTAGAGGGGGTGGCTGGGAGGAGAAGTGACAGGTGGGGCAAGAGAAGATGGTGACACAACTTCCCAACGCAGCTGCCAGCCCGAAGCAGGACAAACTGCCAACAAGCGTAGGAGGCAGAGGAGGAGAAAAACGTTAACTCTAAATGAAGTCGTAAGTTTATTCTTACTAGGGTATATACATACATATTATATTATATTGTATTATATTCTATCACATTATATTATTCATATATATGAATTTATAGACTAGTAAAGAGAAAAGTCCTTGGAATTTCTCAAGTGTTTATGTGTTTATAGGGGCAGGAAAAGAAAATAATCAGCCCTTTAGAGCAGGCTTAAATGGGCAGTGGGGGAAAAGAATAAAGTTGCTTTCTGTTGCACCTGAGGCATCTTACTTGTTTAATATAATGATTGTGCAGAGGACTGAGGCTAACGTAAAGTGCCATGTTATTCCACACAATTTTCTGGTCCTACCTCCACGGAGGACATATCAGTTTAGCTACTAAAGTGTTTCCCCAGCTTTCACAAATGTAGGCAAAAGTTGGTAGTTACATCTCATTTCAGAAACCCTACCAACTCTTTGAGGGAGTGAAATCACCTGTGGATACTGAGGGCGGAGCCTTCTCCCATGCTATGGACCACATTTCAATTCCCAGCCATCTGATTATCCTCAGCTAACACCTGTGGACAGGGGACCTGATGGTCTTTGCATCTGGCACAACATCCCAGAGTCAGTGTCAAGGTAACAGCATAACATACTCATCAGAAACTAATAAATTCTGTAGGAAATATCTTTCAGAGCCTGAGACGTCTCTTGTTTTGGAAAGCTCCTCTTTATTGCTATTTCTAGACACAATACTGCAAAATATTTGTTAGCTGAAATCAGCTGATTACTCGTTAAAAAAAGGAGTCAAAGGGTAGAAAAAGAGATGCAGAATTATTTTTCCTTTTTTGATTTATCCTGAGCTTTCTGGAAATGGTCTTGGGGATTTTCCTTTAATTGCATGCCAGCTTTCTTTAAATGAAGGAGAAATTGTGTGGATGTTAAAAATCAATATGGACCCTACACTTTAAAAAATTTAAAATAAATAAATAAATAAGATTTTTTTTCACTTGTGGAAAAAAAAACTCAATATGGACCCCACACTTTCCTCTATAGCCTTCTTAGCTCTGGGGTTGCAGATTATAATGTGGCCTTTTTTTTTTTTTAAATAAGTTTAGTTATTTATTTATTTTTGGCTGTGTTGGGTCTTCATTGCTGGGCGCGGGTTTTCTCTAGTTGCAGCAAGCGGGGGCTACTCTTTGTTGTGGTGCACTGGCGTCTCATTATAGTGCCTTCTCTTTGTTACGGAGCACGGTCTCTAGGTGCGTGGGCTTCAGCAGTTGTGGCTCGCAGGCTGTAGCGTGCAGGCTCAGTAGTTGTGGCGCACAGGCTTAGTTGCTCCGCCTCATATGGGATCTTCCTGGATCAGGGCTCGAACTTGTGTCCCCTGCACTGGTAGGCGGATTCTTAACCACTGCGTAATGTGGCCATTTTTTTTTTAAAGAAAAGGGAACTGAGGGCAAGTTTTAATTCCTGAGTTTTGAAAAAAATTCTGTTTCATTAATTTCTTCATTAAAATGAACATAAGCTTGACTTATTCTCTGACCTTATAGTCTTTAAATACAAACTCCACCCTAGGAGAGGCATTTTAGGGCATCTGCCCAGTTCACTGCCTTCTCCCCTGAGAGCTTCACTGTGACCGCTCCTCCCCCCACAGTGTTTGCACACAACTCTTCCCCTTTGGCCACAGCTGACTGGACTAGGGGTAAACCTCCAACTGAGCCGGGTCAGTTTTGTGTTTCTTTGGGAATTTGGAATCAGGCTCCAGAAATGAGGCTCCAGAATTGAAGACAATTCTTCAATTGTCTTGCCTGAGGTGACACAGATTCCTTAACAGAAGCTTCCATTGTGGGGTGGCCATTCTGAGTCATACTGATTTTCAGAGAAAGAGAAAAGTTAAGCCAACAAGCTGAGAGGTAAAGAGCTGAGACCACACAGATGGGGAGTGTGAGAGTGAGGTCAGGAGAGCACTTGTCTTGGCCTCTGATGCTTTCCTCCTCCTGGTCTCAGTCCTTTGTGAGGCCAACAGCAGGCCTTCGATCCATGACACTCCTCAAGGTCCTCATAACACTTTGCCCTTTTTGTTCACTGGATTAAGTGGGTTTCTATTATTGGCAACCAAAAAATAAAATTTACCGAGATAGTCATCCAATTACAAAAAAAATTTCGGTGGTTCAGGAATTCTTTGGCTTCTGTTGCCAGTGGCCCATCACTTAGAAATTTGCTTCTGTGGCCAACTTGATAATCTCAAAGGACATGCTACTTACATTCTCCAAATTTCCGTTGTCTGTAACTTTGTCTTGAAACCCTTGTAGAGAACACTCACTTATTATAATTGTAGGAGAACTGACCTTCTCAAGACTACACCATCAGCCACTGTTGATGCCTGGCAGGGCACCAGGGCTCCTCTGCCACGTCTTCTCCCATCATCTCCACAGGGGTCGGGAAGATGAAAATTCAAATGCTCCTACTTACTGGCTGTGTGCTGAGTGGTAAGTTACTTAATATTTCTAAGAGTCAATTCCTGTTATATGTAAAATGGGAAGGAGATATTAATATCAATTCTAGATTAACCAAATTTGAAAAGAAAATCCATAATCACAGCAAAATCATCATGGGTTATCTGGCACCATGTTACCTGGTTTGTAGTTTGAGGCCGAGCCTGCTGCCAGAGCATCACTGTGCAGGCTTCCCACCAAGGTCAGCCAGCTGAAGACCACTTTTCCCAGCTTCCCTTCTAATAATCACATTACTTATATGTATATAATTTACTTATGTATATAATAAAATATATATATAATGTTTCTAACTGGGATACAAAAGAGAAATAAAAGGAAATACATATATATTGTAAGTTAATAAGAATTTTAAGGTGTGAACTTATAAGTATCCTAGAAGGTAAAATAAAGTGGTCAGATGTTTGTACCCAAACATCCAACCTCCATGAATGTGCCAGTTACACATGCAGACTGATTCAGGAGTGTTGGATGGTAACTCACATTCTGGTAGCTGAGCTGCCACTGACAACATGATACTCCCACATGGTAAACAACTTTTGGTAAAATTCTGAACAAAACAAAATACCACTTCCTTTGATTGACAAAGGTTGTTTATATGAAAATCCTTCAAAAATAATTTGTTTTCATAGATAAAATATAATTAGGCTTGGATAATAATAAATTTGAAAAAGATGGATTTACTTATGTGATGCCTAGTAGAATATTCTAAAGTCGTGTGGAATGCAGGAAGTTTGTTCACTGTGTTAGCTCCACTCACCGGATGTCAGGGTAGCCCCCCATCACTGTGACAAACAAAGGTCTATTTCCAAGGAAAGGTACCCCACCCCTGAAAGGTGCTGAGTAGATCATTGTGACTGAGGGAGATGCCCAGGGAGATGTCAGGTCTGGGGTGTCCAGGGAGCCCACTGCCCAGTGGGATGAAGGGCTGAAGCTTCCTCCCTCAGGATCTGGTAGGTCTTTTCATTAACTTTTTAGCCTTTAGCTTCTTAAGTCTTTTGTTTAATGACTACTTCTTAAAAATAGCATATTTTTTTTCTAAATCATTTTTAGACCCAATTTGCGAGACATTACCTACCCTTGTTCTCTTGATTGCAAAGTCCTACTGTAAACCCACAAAACAGAGCAGTGCCAGAAAAGAGTGGATGCTCAAAAGATATCTGATAAGTGAATAAATGAACTATTTCTTTACTTTAATCTTTTTCAATGTTTTGGAAGTTATATATCTTGCTTTTCATCTTATATGTGATTATTTTAAGTTTTTTCTAAAGTATCATAACATGTTCTATAATTGTCAAAATGATTTAATGGTAAAAACTTTTAAGAGGATTTCCATTTTTACCCCATCATCTCTCAGCTTTTGTTAATAAAATCTTGGAGTTTAGGTCTATATTATTATTAAGACTTCTTTCACTAAGAAACCTCGTTTTGATATTTGTCTCTAGTTTTATAACCAGATTTACAATTATTTAGATACCATATTTTAATTGGTCTCCATGTTCACTGCCTATTCTTTTATGCTGGCTTTCCTCTTCTTGAGCTGTTAATTATACTCCTTCTCTCTGTTTGTCTTAAAATAATTTTTTTCAAGAAGGATAGAAGGGTGGCATCTTCCTAGGGACCTTGTATTTGATCACCTTCAGTGAAAGACCACTTGGATAAACATTGAATTCTTGGGTTAAAACCCTTGAATAATGAGTTTCTGAATAACTGAGAGTTGATTTGAGTGATGCAGTATTTTTAAGAATAACATTTCCAAGAACACTGTTATTTACATTGTTCTAAAATGTAAAATTAGGAAAAGAACAGATGAATTTTTCAGCTTTTTAATGTGGAGCAACTTCTTTATTGCTAATCATGAGATGCCCTCCCCACTTCCTTTTAGAAGACCAGGTGCAATAGGTATGTCAGAGGGCTTGGCAGTCATTTTTTCTTTCATTTATTCAAGCAAGAATACAAAGGTGTATGACTCATCAGCTTTTCTTGAGCAGTTACAGTTTTAGCTCATAAACATGATTCAAAAGAAGAGAAGATCCTTGACATTTGAAGAAGTTAACTAACTTGTGCGAGAGACACAAAATCCTTAAAAATGATTGGGAAGTCAATTACAAGGCAGTGTATAATCTAAAACTACATATAAGACATGTTTGTAAAGGCTAAGACAAATGTTACATGTCACAGGTAAAAACTATTTTAATTATATATATGTATATATGTGTATATAATTATACACATACATACTTTATATACATAAGAGTTGTGAAGCTATTTAATTTTCCATTTAGTGTATGCCAATCTCTGTTTAGGATACTGGAAATTTAAAGGTGATTAAAATTGAGTAAGGTATTCAAGGAGCCTCTAGAATGGTGAAGAAGAGAAACAGCTGTCAGAGAAGGCGAAGTAAAGAAAAGACCTGTTTGCAGTAAAACTGGACGGCACAATCTCCCTGGGAGAGGCACATCCTGATGCTATTTCAGAGTGTTATTTGACTAGATATTTAGTTGAACAGAGATGGTATAAAATTTCAGGTTAAAGGGAAAATGCCACTGTATTTATTACTGTTATATAATTTTATCAGCACAGAGGCAGTGTTGGCTTCTGACACTGCATATTGCATATTTGGCATTTAGAATTATTGCTTGACCTGATTTTAATTCAACCTAAAACTTTTTTTTGGTAATATTAACATTTGGGGACTTTCTGCTATGCTCATCTTCAGAGAATAAAACACAGAGATGGCAGAATTGGTAAACTCTAAGCTAACCTGGATTAACCTAAAAGTTTTGTGATAGTTAATTTTATGTGTCAACAAGGCCCGGTACCCAGATACCTGGTTAAACATTATCTTGGGTGTGTTTGTAAGGGTGTCTCTGGATAAGATTAACATTTGTGTTGGTAGACTTAGTAATGTAATAGATGACTTTCCCCAATGTGGGTGAGCCTCATCCAATCCCTTGAAGGCCTAAATAGAACAAAGGTGGAGTAAGAGAGAATTTGTTCACTATGGCTGACTGTCTTGGAGCAGAGACACTGGTCCCCTCCTGCCTTCAGACTCAGACTTGGACTGGAACCATTGTGTTTCCTGGATCTGAGGCCTTTTGACTTGGACTGGAATTAAACCATTGGCTCTCCCAGGGCTCCAGCTCTCTGACTGCAGTTCTTGGGACTTGTCAGTTTCCATAATCACATGATTCAATTCCTTATTATCTATCTATCTCCCTATGTATATATCTGTGTATCTATCTATCCATCCAACCATGTATTATCTCCTATTGTTTCTGTTTCTCTGGAGAATCTCGACTAATACAAATTTTGGTACTCAGAGTGCTTCTAGAGAAACAGGATTTTAAGGATGAATTTTCTGAATTGGTTCTGAAAATTGGCTCTCTGCTCTGATCAGTTTTAAAGACGCTAATGACTTTCTGGTAGTAAAGAGATCACTGGTGGTCCGTGCCTTGATCTAGCAGTAGAGATATGAAAACTATCATCATTAAATCCTCCTAACCAACTGCTTCTAAGAAGCAAGGCTCTAGGTGACTGTGTATATGATGCTTTTCAATGTTTTTGGCAAACTAATGAGTAGAGTGAGATCGGCTGGTTGCTCCTGTTGTTGCTGGACAAAGTGAGGAAAGAAAAAGCTGAGCTCAAGGATTAAAATTTGACAAAGATCAGTGTCCTGGAGGCTGAGTAGTGGATTATAAGGATCCCATAACCTGGTACTGGAAGTGGTGTTTGTACCAGGTATCAACAGGTTCTATGAGCAATTAGCAGGGTCTTTAAGGTTAGGGGCAAGCTTTGTTTACCTTTGAAAATCTTGTAAGTCTCTGGGCGTGGTACATTTTTACTGTTATGTACTCAATAAAGACTGGTTAAATTGGTCCACATTCTTGGTGATGGGACATTTCTCTCCATGTTTTGATTTTTCAGCAGCAATAGGACTGTCTAACAGCTGATGAATGAGGGCTAAGGTGCAGTGTTCTGTGAACTAATAAGGTAAATTTATCTATATTAATTTGCCTTACCCCAGGACAAACACTTCCTTGGATGGCAGTGTTTGTTAGTTTATAACTGGCTTGACTACTAGTGAGAAAGTCAGGGCATGTAAATTCTAACGATGTTAACTTTAGGGACGTACATGGCATCTTTTGCCTCTGTTTTTCCCCCACTTCAATTAAGTAGAATAATCATATTAACCAAATCGTCAGGCTGTTATGAAAAAATATTTTAATAAAATATCCCCATACCAGTGCATCCCTTTGGTGATGAATAAAAACATGGCATAATCTTCAGCTCAGTAGGAGGGAGAAAATTGCCACAGGAAGTTCTGAAATTCCTCAACTCACCTGGGAACAATTACAATAATGATCATAATGACAATAATAGCAAAAACCCCAATAGTATTTACCATTTATATGATACCAGAGCCAGAAGTTCTTTGTAGGAGGAGGGTGGTGGTCTAGTTGGAAGGAGGTGAGTAGGCTGGGAGACTTGTCTTGAGGTTACATCTGCACAGGGCTTTGCCTAAGGTTGGGAAAATGGCAGCTGTTAAAAATCACAGAATGGGTGGGGCATGTGGGGGTGGGTCCTGAAGGGGGAGGGGCTTGTCAAGCTGCCTCACTCCCTCTCTTCATTCACCACAAGCTGCTTCTTTTTTTGATTGAAGTATAGTTGATTTAGGATGTTGTGTTAATTTCTGCTGTACAGCAAAGTGATTCAGTTATACATATATATATATATATACATTTAAAAAAATATTCTTTTCCATTATGCTTTATCTCAGGATATTGAATACAGTTCCCTGAGACAAGCTACTTCTTGATGCTGGCAGATACATACTGCTTTACTTTTTCAGAACTCAAAATAATTTATTCACATAAGTACATCTAGTGCAGAGACATGATTCCTGTGCAGTCTTTGTCCAAAGGAAGTGTTATTGTTCCTATGACTTCTGTTCCACGTCATTGTCTCACAGGATGATGCTAATCTGTGTGAGACTGAGATGCTAAAGGCAGGCCTCCATGGCAGTTAATGAAGCTCTTTTGTGAGGTGCCCTTCACATCATACATGATGTTGTCTAGTATCAAGTATAAATGTTTGAGTGACAAAGGGTTAATACTCCTTCATCTACACACATGCTCAAAGTTTGAGTATTACACATTGGTAATCAGGGAGGATAAATGTGTTCTCCCTGCCCTGGTTATTATAACCATTATGTCAGTGACGGCCTGATTCTAAAGCCTCCTAAACTGGTCTTGAACATTCCCAGTCATCATTCCTAAAAATGAAATATTATGTACTGTGTACATGAGCTCTTGAGAGCTTTCATAGCTGTAATTAAATATACATAAAGGGCAAGTAACACTTTCAGCTGAAACTGTGTGCTGGTTTGTTTTATCAAGCATTTGCAAAGGTTCTTTTGATTGGTGATTAAAAGTGGATTAATAATTTGGAATTCTTCCTTTTGGGGTATCAGTCACATTTCTTTAGTGGTCTCTGAGCCTTGCCTTGGGGCACATGCTCCAAGGTGCTAGGTCCCATTTAAAACTCCAGATTGAAGTTTATATATTAAGTGTGCATGTTTGATTTTGGATTCTTGAGGTTTGCCTGGGGCATCTTCTCTAATTAATCATCCCGTGGGTTTAGAAATCTTCCACCCAGTCTTTTTGATTTGTCAAAGGAAATAGAGAAGGTCTCAGTCTGAAAAAATTCTTATCTGATGTGTCACATCATACAGGTTTTAAGATTTAAATACATTTTCTTTTTAAACACATCAGCTTTACCAAGCTAGAAGCATGGAATGTTTGCAGATATCCACCATTCACTGAAATTGGCAGGCAGAAAGCTTGATGCCGTAAAGGAATGGCTATTTAATAGTTCTTCTATTTTCCATTCAGATCACACACACTTTTACTGAAAGAGGCTGCACAGCATGGAGTCTGATATTACAGAAGTGGCTTCAGGAAGCAATAATTGAATACTCCTCATTAAACTGGTTCATAAAAGAATCCTATTAAAACCAATACAAATAATAAACCTTGAAAATGCTGCTTTAAATTCCAAGAAGGTGGTAAAGATATGCTACAGTGACAGTCTTCCAGTTCTCAGGGTAATTTTGAAAATCTTGTGTGCTAAATTTTTCTAAGCCAAGCAGTCACCTCACGACTGAATAAAAGACCTGGGGAATATTTTAAACGTATTCGATCCAAGCATGTGCCTTTTGGGGACAGTCAGTCATCCCCAAGAACTGATCCCTCATCCTGTCAAGATACCCAACCGAAAGGCTGATTATCTTTACTCACTTAATTAATTAATAGGCAATTCTTACAGAGAGGCTGGACACCTGAATCCACTGAGTCCTCTTTGCGTGGGCAAATCCAGCTGGTTCCATACATTCATTTCACTAAATGAGACTTTGGCCAAATTGTATATTTTTGCAAATAATAGCAAATGAATCCAATGCAAAAATAATAATTAAAAAGTTATTTGTTGTTCCCTTTTAAATCACAGAGGCGGCTGCAGAAGGCCCTGAATGCACAGGGCATACGGCTCCACTTACCACCCAGATGGTGCTGCGGCTGGTCCTCTCATTATGCATCTGGGTGGCCTTCACCCTACCCCCGACCCCCAACTCCTCCTGGCCTTGCGGCTGCACCGCTGCCTTACCCGCTGCCTTACGCTGGCCTTTCTCGACAGACTCCACTTATTTTCTGTTATCTCTCCATGTTCTCCCAAACTCCTTCCTCATTCAGGTTTCACACCTGTTTATGATCTGGTCTCTGGAGGAGATAAAATTCACATGGACAGGCATTTGTGTCTCAGCCAAGGGCTACTAATGTATTTCTTGATTATGATCTCAGAACTGGGATGATGTGTCTTAGATGTTTATATGCTCCAGTTCAATGGTTTCTCAGTTTTGCTGAACTGAAAAGCATAAGGGACCCCTTTACTAAGCACTTTTAAAAAACTTTTTATCCTCTGAGCCATGTAGTGATTGTTGTCACCAACACAATAGTTATTGAATAAATAACTGGAATGTCTGTAGTATTCCTGATCATTTCAATGAATGCTGTTCTTTCTATTTTTCCCCCCACAAAATATTTCTTGTACCCTCTTAATGACTCCTCAGCCTTTAGATTCCCGACCAGTGGTTCTCAAACTTTACCTGCATCAGAACACCTGGATGGCTTTGATAACTCAGATTGCTGGACTTCTATCCCCAAAGTTTCCAATTTGGTGACCTGGGGTGGGGCCAGGGAATTTGCATTTCCAATAAATTCTCAGGTGATCCTGATGCTGCTGGTCCAGCACCTTGGGAACCATTGCTCTAGAAATAAGCAAAACTAAAGGGTTAAGTGATCTAGTGTGAGAGTCAGTTATAATCCCTGCTTTACCCCCTTTCCAGCTAGGTAGACTCTTGGCTGACGAAGCTTCTTAAACTTCAGTTTCTTCACTGTTAAAATGAGTTTAACAAAACATCCCTAGCAGGGTTGTTAAAAGGAAGAAATGAGATCATGTTTGTTAAGCATTTGAAAGAAAAGTGATTGTGATAGGTGTTTTGTTGTTATTATGTTTTATTTCTTCCCTAGAACTCAATTTTCAGGACTTCTAATTGAACCATAAAGTATCCTTTAAGCACCAATTTGGTTAAGGAAAGTGTTTGTGTGTTTGGAAAATAAGAAAATAAAATCCCTTTTGGGAGCACCTTGACAAAATAATGAATTCAAAATTCATCTGGATGTGTACAATAATAGCCACAGAGTTTTGAAAGGAGGCTCCTCTTTTGATTGTTGTTTTATCCCACCAGATATTGAAACATATTATAAAGTCATGCTAATCAAAACAGCATTGTATTGGCTTAGGAAAAGGCAAATAAGTTAGAGGAGTAAAAAATTTTATATCACACACAGATACTCACACTCATATATTATATATATATATATATATATATGATTTCAAGTCAATGATGGAAGCATGGACAATTAATAATGTTGGAGAAATTAACATTGGTTAAAAAAAACTTTAATATTTGCTTCTATTTTTTTTTTTTTTTGGCTGTGCTGCATGGCAGGTAGGATCTTAGTCCCCTGACCAGGGATTGAACCTGTGCCCCCTGCAGTGGAATTGTGGAGTCTTAACTACTGGACCACGAGGGAAGTCCCAATATTTGCTTCTTCTCACACAAGAATATTTCCTGGATGGGTTTCTAAAACCTAGAAAGTATTGAAATTTCTTTTAATATGTATGATACAGTGTGATGTTTCTATAATTGTGAGGAATAAAAAGAAATAAAAGAAAAAATGTCACATTTGAATTGACATAAATTTAAAACTTCTATTTGAGAAAGGTGTTTATTATGAATACACTTGAAGGACATATAGCCTGGAAAGAATATTGGAATCATATAGAATAGAGTTAATATCTGGATGATAAAACCATCTTTTCAAAGTAATAAAAAAACAAAACACATATAATGCAATAGAAAAGCAGGCAATAGCCAATTCAGAAGAGAAAGAAGAAATATAAATTCCTGACAAAGACTAATAAGATTTAGTATTGTTAAGGCTATGAAAATCTGGTTACTGCCACCTAATGTTTGTGGAAATGTAAGTTTATGCAAATTTTTTGGTGAGCAAACTAAAAATCACATACCCTTGGAAATGGCAAGTCTACTTCTAGAAATTTATGCAATAGAAATACTTTCATGTAGGCACAATAATAAGTTCACAGGAATGTTCACTGAGACTTTTCTGTTAATACTGAAACATTAAAAACAATCTAAATGTGCTTTAGAAGGGAAATGGTTAACCATATTATGGTACATTCACAGTATGGGATAATGTATACAAGGCAGGGTTTGAACATCCAGCAAAATGAAAATATATATCATGAAAAACCATTTGAAGGATAATATATGACAAACATCCTTTTGAAGGCATTGTTTAACTTGCAAGAAGGTAAGAAATATCCACAGATGGTTATTATTAAAAAACCAAAAGACAACAAGTGTTGGCAAGGATGTGGGGAAATTGTAACTCTTGCATATTGTCGGTGGGAATACAAAATGATGCAGCCAGTATGGAAAACAGTATGGAGGTTCCTCAAAAAATTAAAAATAGTACTATCATATGATCCAGCAATTCTACTTTTGGGTGTTTATCCAAAGTTATTGAAGAGGTATTAGCACTCATATTCATTGTAGCACTATTCATAATATTCGAGATGTGAAAACATCCTACCTGTCCTAGACAGATGAATGGATAAAGAAAATGTAGTATATACATAAAATGGAATACTATTCAGCCTTAAAAAAGAAGGAAAATTTTGCAGGGTGCAACAATATGGATGAACCTTGAGGACATTATGCTAAGTGAAATAAGCAGTCACAGAAGGACAAATACTGCATGATTCTACATATATGAGGTATCCAAAATAGGCAAATTCATAGAATCAAAGAGTGGCATGGTGGTTCCCAGGGGCTGGAGGAGGGCAAACTGGAGTTACTAATCAATAGGCATAAAGTTCTAGTTAAGCAAGATAAATCCTGGAGATCTGCTTGACAACATTGTACCTATAGTCAACAATACTGTACTGTACACTTAAAAATATGTTAAGAGGTTAGATCTCACATTAGGTGTTTTCCTCATGATAAAATAACATTTTAAGAAAGAATATTATACTGCCACATGAATAGCTAGACCATTGGAAAAGAATAGAAAGTTCAGAAGCAGACCCAAGTATGTACAGAAATTGGACCCAAGTAACTGTAAAAAGTAGGTATATATTAAAGCATATTAAATTATTGTGGAAAAGATTGACTTTTAAATAAATGGTGTCAGAACGATTGCATAATCTTTGAAAAGGAGAACATAGGGTCCATATTCAAACCATGCTTGATAATAAACTCCAAATGTGTCATCTGTTTTCGTGAACTTATGATTTTAATAGATTCTCTTTCCTAGCTCTAAGAAAGGGTCAAGATGCAGTGGCAAGTGGAAGGCGCTGAGAGGTTAGTTTCTCAGTACCACTCCCACTAAACAGAACCAGGTCTCTTTGGAGTACTGGGTGATTCCAGATTTGCAGTGAGACAGCATGAGATACGCCTGGAACATCTTGTACCAGAAAGCAAGAAAGAATTGAAAGAGTGATGGGGACATGTCAGAAGAACACAGAACAACTGCTTAACGGGCTAAATTTGAGATATACAAACATTGGGGAAAAAAAAGAGAGATAGTAATAGATTATAGCATATTGAATATCAAAAAATAAAGTCAAGGAAACTATCAGACAAATTCAGATTCTGGGGACATTTCCTAAGACTATTGTCACTGACCCAGACTTGGGCCTGCTTCCCCTGCACACAATAAATTCAACATGTAGAAACAGGGTTGTGGTGAAGAAAGGTGTGGCATTCATTGCAGTACAAAGTAAGGGGAATGGGTAACTTATGCTCAGAAGACTCACATTCTCTGATGACTTTTAGGGAAGGGTTTTTAAAGACAGTGTGAATGAAAGGGTCACAGACAGTGTGATCAGCTCATGTGTAATTCTCTGCAATCCCACTCCTGGACATATATCTAGAGAAAACTATAATTCAAAAACCCCAGTGTTCATAGCAGCACTATTTACAATAGCCAAGACAGGGAAGCAACCTAAATGTCCATCGGCAGATGAGTAGATAAAGAAGATGTGGTATATTTATACAATGGAATATTACTCAGCCATAAAAAAACGAAATAGTGACATTTGTGGCATAATAGATGGACCTGGAGATTACCATACTAAGTGAAGTAAGTCAGAAAGAGGAAGAAAATTATCATATTGTATCACTTATATGTGGAATCTAAACTATGACACAAATGAACCTACCTATGAAACAGAAACAGAATCACGGACATAGTGAACAGACCTCAGGCTGCCAAGGGGGAAAGGCAGGGGAAGGATAAGTTAAGAGGTGGAGATTAACATGTATATACTACTATATATAAAACAGATAAACAACAAAGACCTACTGTATAGCACAGGGAACTATATTCAATATTTTGTAATAACCCATAATGGAAGTAAATTAAAAAAAGAATATATATATATATATATATATATATATATATATATATATATAATTGAATCACTGTGCTATACAACTGAAACTAATACAGTGTTATAAATCAACTATACTTCAATAAAATTAAAAGAAAACAAACAAACAAAACCCTATTCTCTGATTGGTCGATAGTGAGGTAACAGGTGATGTTTCAGGAATCTCAGTCATCAACCTTCTGGTTCCAACCCGTCTGTGGTCTACATGCTTGTGGTCAGCAGTTAAATTCCTCAACCCAGTGGGGGTTTTAGTATCTGTAAAACAACTTAAGGGTATGGCTCAGAATATTATCCATAGTCCTTGAGGAGGAACTAATGTTCCTTGACTTTGTTTTATGGCTAAACTATTATTATTTTGTCTTGTTTGACTGTTTTTCTTTGTTTCTGCCTTTTTTCACTTCTCTGATTAAATCTGTTCTTTGGAACTCAGGGAAGGTTTAGGGGGCTAAAGCTTTTTTTTTTTTTTTTATAAACAATAGGTGGGGTAGTCTGTCCCAGGGGAGGTCCCTCAGGGTCCTGCTCGATTTTAATATTGACATGGACTTTTCAAAAATTTTCAGTCATGAAAAACAAACAAAAAAGCAGGACAGTGACTAAGTTAAAGGGGGCTAAACAGACATGACTGCTAAATGAAATGTGTAATGTTTGATTGGGTCTTGGATTTAAAAAAACACAGCTAGAAAGGGCATCTTTATAGACAATCTATAGAAATTTGAATATGGACTATATATTAAACAATACTGTACCAGTGTTAAGTGTCTAGGGTATGATAATGGTGTGTTTATGTAAGAGAATGTTCTGGTTCTGGAGAGATGTTTGGAGCATAATTAGTGGTGAGCTGTCATGAGATGTGAGGTGTCTATGAGAGTGTGAGAGAGATGTGGAGGCAGCTGGATAGAGCACACGTGGGAAGATGGTAACAACTGGTGGGTCTAGATGGAGGATATATGGTGTTCACTGAGATATTCTTTCATTTTCTTATAGCTTTGCAATTTTTAAAAATAAAAAGTAGAGGAATAAAAGACAACAAAAGTTCCCCATCAGGCCATTAAATCATCATTTAGATATACAGGAATATTTATAGATCATGCAATTATTTCAAATTCTTTATAAATTAAGGCAATGTAAGGAATAAATATCTAAGCACGTTAAGGAATAAATGACGTTAGTAGAAAATATCTGTCTCTTTACTTGACAAATGAAGACATAGATCCACAAATAAATTAACTCCCCTAAGGTCACACACTAATGTGTATGATTCCACTTCTGTGAGCTTTATACAGCAACTGAAAATCAAATATGGTCCTTTGAATCCTTGAAATTTTCTTTCCAGGCTGTTGGTTTGAGGAAGCTCATTGTATTATCCTTTATCAGAGAGAACAGAGCTTTCAAGGATTTTCTTTTTCTTCTTTCTATATCTGCTATATTTCTCTCACATTTCAGCAGGAATGAAAATATCAGTAGGGATGCTTTCTACTTCTTAAACCAATTCTTCATAAACTGGTGAGGTGGTTGGAAGTGCATTAGATCTATTGAATAAGGTGATAATGATGTTGAAATTAACAATAAAGCAAGAGTGTTAAAACGGATTCTAGCCAAGATTTAATATTTTGAAATGTACAGAATCTTCTCTGTTCCTTTGAGTTAAGCCAGGATTCATCTTTCAACCCTGGACCATCATGGGTCATTATTAGTCCCACCTGCCTGGACAAGGAAATTGACACAGGGCTTGTTCCTGAAGTGTGCTGTGCTGCTAGGTCTGGATCGTGCTCTGTCCCCTACTGGCTGGGCGACTTTGGGCAAGTTTCTTAGCCTCTGGCTTCAGTTTCCTCAGGTGTAACATGGGAATAATAATGGTATCTAATCCACAGATTTATTGAGAAGACTAAATGAGAATGCTCACGGTACAGGGCCTTGTATAGTAAACATATAGCTATTTTTTATTAAGCTCTAGCTTGTCAACTAGATAATTCTCAAATGACTGCAGAGTTTAAAATAGTTTATATGTTACAGATATCATTGGATTTTCTATTTTCATATATGCATATCAAGATGATTTGACTAGAAATTGTTGGCCATAAACATTAGATTAATTTTTTTGGGGGGGTCAGAAACTTCTTTTTTTACATCTTCATTGGAGTATAATTGCTCTACAATGGTGTGTTAGTTTCTGCTTTATAACAAAGTGAATCAGTTATACATATACATATGTTCCCATATCTCTTCCCTCTTGCGTCTCCCTCCTTCCCACCTTCCCCATCCCACCCCTCTAGGTGGTCACAAAGCACCGAGCCGATCTCCCTGTGATATGTGGCTGCTTCCCACTAGCTATCTCGTTTATGTTTGGTAGTGTATATATGTCCATGCCACTCTCTCACTTTGTCACAGCTTACCCTTCCCCCTCCCCATAGCATCAAGTCCATTCTCTAGTATGTCTGTGTCTTTTTTCCTGTTTTACCCCTAGGTTCTTCATGATATGTTTTTTCCCTTAAATTCCATTTATATTGTTAGCATATGGTATTTGTCTTTCTCTTTCTGACTTACTTCACTCTGTATGACAGATTCTAGGTCCATCTGCCTCATTACAAATAGCTCAATTTCGTTTCTTTTTATGGCTGAGTAATATTTCATTGTATATACGTGCCACATCTTTTTTCATTTGTTTGTTTTTTGTTTTTTGCGGTGCGCGGGCCTCTCCCGTTGCAGAGCACAGGCTCCAGACGCGCAGGCCCAGCGGCTATGGCTCGTGGGCCTAGCTGTTCCGCGGTATGTGGGATCTTCCTGGACTGGGGCATGAACCCGCATCCCCTCCATCGGCAGGCGGACTCTCAAACACTGCACCACCCCTAGCAGTTTTGTTTGTTTGTTTGTTTGTTTTTGTTTGTTTTTTGCACATCTTCTTTATCCATTCATCTGATGATGGACACTTAGGTTGTTTCCATCTCCTGGCTATTGTAAATAGAGCTGCAACGAACATTTTGGTACATGACTCTTTTTGAATTATGGTTTTCTCAGGGTATATGCCCAGTAGTGGGATTGCTGGGTCATATGGTAGTTCTATTTGTAGTATTTTAAGGAACCTCCATACTGTTCTCCATAGTGGCTGTACCAATTCACATTCCCACCAGCAGTGCAAGAGTGTTCCCTTTTCTCCACACCCTCTCCAGCATTTGTTGTTTCTAGATTTTTTGATGATGGCCATTCTGACTGGTGTGAGATGATATCTCATTGTAGTTTTGATTTGCATTTCTCTAATGATTAATGATGTTGAGCATTCTTTCATGTATTTGTTGGCAGTCTGTATATCTTCTTTGGAGAAATGTCTATTTAGGTCTTCTGCCCATTTTTGGATTGGGTTGTTTGTTTTTTTGTTATTGAGCTGCATGAGCTGCTTGTAAATTTTGGAGATTAATCCTTTGTCAGTTGTTTCATTTGCAAATATTTTCTCCCATTCTTAGGGTTGTCTTTTGGTCTTGTTTATGGTTTCCCTTGCTGTGCAAAAGCTTTGAAGTTTCATTAGGTCCCATTTGTTTATTTTTGTTTTTATTTCCATTTCTCTAGGAGGTGGGTCAAAAAGGACCTTGCTGTGATTTATGTCATAGAGTGTTCTGCCTATGTTTTCCTCTAAAAGTTTGATAGTTTCTGGCCTTACATTTAGGTCTTTAATCCATTTTGAGCTTATTTTTGTGTATGGTGTTAGGGAGTGATCTAATCTCATACTTTTACATGTCCCTGTTCTGTTTTCCCAGCACCACTTATTGAAGAGGCTGTCCTTTCTCCACTGTACATTCCTGCCTCCTTTATCAAAGATAAGGTGACCACATGTGCGTGGGTTTATCTCTGGGCTTTCTATCCTGTTCTATTGGTCTATATTTCTGTTTTTGTGCCAGTATCATACTGTCTTGATTACTGTAGCTTTGTAGTATAATCTGAAGTCAGGAAGCCTGATTCCTCCAGCTCCATTTTTAGAACTCAAGATTGCTTTGGTTATTCGGGGTCTTTTGTGATTCCATACAAATTGTGAAATGTTTTGTTCTTGTTCTGTGAAAAATGCCAGTGGTAGTTTGATAGGGATTGCATTGAATCTGTAGATTGCTTTGGGTTGTAGAGTCATTTTCACAATGTTGATTCTTCCAATCCAAGAACATGGTATACCTCTCTATCTATTTGTATCATCTTTAATTTCTTTCATCAGTGTCTTATAATTTTCTGCATACAGGTCTTTTGTCTCCTTAGGTAGGTTTATTCCTAGATATATTTTTTCTTTATGTTGCAATGGTAAATGGGAGTGTTTTATTGATTTCACTTTCAGATTTTTCATCATTAGTGTATAGGAATGCCAGAGATTTCTGCGCATTAATTTTGTATCCTGCTACTTTACCAAATTCATTGATTAGCTCTAGTAGTTTTCTGGTAGCATCTTTAGGATTCTCTATGCATAGTATCATGTCATCTGCAAACAGTGACAGCTTTACTTCTTCTTTTCCGATTGGGATTCCTTTTATTTCCTTTTCTTCTCTGATTGCTGTGGCTAAAACTTCCAAAACTATGTTGAATAAGAGTGGTGAGAGTGGGCAACCTTGTCTTGTTCCTGATCTTAGTGGAAATGCCTTCAGTTTTTCACCATTGAGGACGAGGTTGGCTGTGGGTTTGTCATATATGGCTTTTATTATGTTGAGGGAAGTTCCCTGTGTACCTACTTTCTGCACGGTTTTTATTATATATCAGTGTTGAATTTTTTTGAAAGCTTTCTTTGCATCTATTGAAATGACCATATGGTGTTTCTCCTTCAATTTGTTAATATGATGTATCACATTGATTGATTTGCATATATTGAAGAATCCTTGCATTCCTGGAATAAACCCCACTTGATCATGGCGTATGATCCTTTTAATGTGCTGTTGGATTCTGTTTGCTAGTATTATGTTGAGGATTTTTGCATCTATGTTCATCAGAGATATTGGCCTGTAGTTTTCTTTCTTTGTGATATCCTTGTCTGGTTTTGGTATCAAGGTGTTGGTGGCCTCGTAGAATGAGTTTGGGAGTGTTCTTCCCTCTGCTATATTTTGGAAGAGTTTGAGCAGGATGGGTGTTAGGTATTCTGTAAATGTTTGATAGCATTTGCCTGTGAAGCCATCTGGTCCTGGGCTTTTGTTTGTTGGAAGAGTTTTAATCACAATTTCAATTTCAGTGCTCGTGATTGGTCTGTTCATATTTTCTATTTCTTCCTGATTCAGTCTTGGCAGGTTGTGCATTTCTAAGAATTTGTCCATTTCTTCCAGGTTGTCCATTTTATTGGCATAGAGTTGCTTGTAGTAATCTCTCACGATCTTTTGTATTTCTGCAGTGTCAGTTGTTACTTCTTCTTTTTCTTTTCTAATTCTGTTGATTTGAGTCTTCTCCCTTTTTTTCTTGATGAGTCTGGCTAATGGTTTAACAATTTTGTTTATTTTCTCAAAGAACCAGCTTTTAGTTTTATTGACCTTTGCTATTGTTTTCTTCATTTCTTTTTCATTTATTTCTGATCTGATCTTTATGATTTCTTTCCTTCTGCTAACTTTGGGGTTTTTTGTTCTTCCTTCCCTAATTGCTTTAGGTGCAAGGTTAGGTTGTTTATTCGAGATGTTTCCTGTTTCTCAAGGTAGGATTGTATTGCTATAAATTTCCCTCTAAGAACTGCTTTTGCTGCATCCCATAGGTTTTGCATCGTCGTGTCTCCATTGTCATTTGTTTCTAGGTATTTTTTTATTTCCTCTTTGATTTCTTCAGTGATCACTTCGTTATTAAGTAGTGTATTGTGTAGCCTCCATGTGTTTGTATTTTTTACAGATCTTTTCCTGTAATTGATATCTAGTCTCATAGCGTTGTGGTCGGAAAAGGTACTTGATACAATTTCAATTTTCGTAAGTTTACCAAGGCTCGATTTGTGACCCAAGATGTGATCTATCCTGGAGAATGTTCCATGAGCACTTCAGAAAAATGTGTATTCTGTTGTTTTTGGATGGAATGTCCTATAAATATCAATGAAGTCCATCTTGTTTAATGTATCATTTAAAGCTTGTGTTTCCTTATTTATTTTCATTTTGGATGATCTGTCCATGGGTGAAAGTGGGGTGTTAACGTCCCCTACTACGAATGTGTTACTGTCGATTTCCCCTTTTATGGCTGTTAATATTTGCCTTATGTATTGAGGTGCTCCTCTGTTGGGCGCATAAATATTTACAATTGTTATATCTTCTTGGATCGATCCCTTGATCATTATGTAGTGTCCTTTTTTGTCTTTTTTAATAGTCTTTATTTTAAAGTCTACTTTGTCTGATATGAGAATAGCTACTTCAGCTTCTTTTGGTTTCCATTTGCATGGAATATCTTTTTCCATCCCCTCACTTTCAGTCTGTATGTGTCTCTTGTAGACAGCATATATATGGGTCTTGTTTTTGTATCCATTCAGCCAGTCTGTGTCTTTTGGTGGGAGCATTTAATCCATTTACATTTAAGGTAATTATCCACATGTATGTTCCTATTCCCATTTTCTTAATTGTTTTGGTTTTGTTATTATGGGTCTTTTCCTTCTCTTGTGTTTTTTGCCTAGAGAAGGTCCTTTAGCATTTGTTATAAAGCTGGTTTGGTGGTGCTGAACTCTCTTAGCTTTTGCTTGTCTGTAAAGGTTTTAATTTCTCCATCAAATCTGAATGAGATCCTTGCTGGGTAGAGTAACCTTGGTTGTAGATTTTTCTCCTTCATCACTTTAAATATGTCCTGCCAGTCCCTTCTGGCTTGCAGAGTTTCTGCTGAAAGCTCAGCTGTTAACCTTATGGGGATTCCCTTTTGTGTTATTTTTCCCTTGCTGGTTTTAATATGTTTTCTTTGTATTTAATTTTTCACAGTTTGATTAATATGTGTCTTGGCATGTTTCTCCTTGGATTTATCCTGTATGGTACTCTGTGCTTCCTGGACTTGTTTAACTATTTCCTTTTCCATATTAGGGAAGTTTTCAACTATAATCTCTTCAAATATTTTCTCAGTCCCTTTCTTTTTCTCTTCTTCTTCTGGAACCCCTATAATTCGAATGTTGGTGCATTTAATGTTGTCCCAGAGGTCTCTGAGACTGTCCCCAGTTCTTTTAATTCTTTTTTCTTTATTCTGCTCTGCAGTAGTTATTTCCAGTATTTTCTCTTCCAGGTCACTTATCCGTTCTTCTGCCTCAGTTATTCTGCTATTGATCCCATCTAGAGTACTTTTAATTTCATTTATTGTGTTGTTCATTGTTGCTTGTTTCATCTTTATTTTTTCTATGTCCTTGTTAACTGTTTCTTACATTTTGTCCATTCTATTTCCAAGATTTCAGATCATCCTTACTATCATTATTCTGAATTCTTTTTCAGGTAGACTGCCTATTTCCTCTTCATTTGTTAGGTCTGGTGCATTTTTATCTTGCTCCTTCATCTGCTGTGTGTTTTTCTGTCTTCTCATTTTGCTTATCTTACTGTGTTTGGGGTCTCCTTTTTGCAGGCTGCAAATTTGTAGTTCCCGTTGTTTTTGGTGTCTGTCCCTGGTGGCTAAAGTTGGTTCAATAGGTTGTGTTTGCTTCCTGGTGGAGGGGACTAGTGCCTGTGTTCTGGTGGATGTGGCTGGATTCTGTCTTTCTGGTGGGCAGGTCCATGTCTGGTGGTGTGTTTTGTGGTGTCTGTGGACTCATTAGGATTTTAGGCAGCCTCTCTGCTAATGGGTGGGTTTGTATTCCTGTCTTGCTAATCGTTTGGCATAGGGTGTCCAGCACTATAGCTTGCTGTTCATTGAGTGAAGCTGGATGTTGGTGTTGAGATGGAGATCTCTGGGAGATTTTCGCCATTTGATATTACATGGAGCTGGGAGGTCTCTTGTGGACCAGTGTCCTGAAGTTGGCTCTCCCACCTCAGAGGCACAGCACTGACTCCTGGCTGCAGCACCAAGAGCCTTTCATCTACACAGCTCAGAATAAAAAGTAGAAAGAAAGAAAGAAAGAGGATAAAATAAAATAAAGTTATTAAAATAAAAATATAATTATTAAGAAAAAAAATTTTTTTTCAAGTAAAAAAACCCCAAAAAACAAACAAACAAAAACCAGATGGATAGAACCCTGGGACAAATGGTGAAAGCAAAGCAATACAGACAAAATCTCACACAGAAGCATACACATACACACTCACAAAAAGGGGAAAAGTGGAAAAAATAATAAATCTTGCTCTCAAAGTCCACCTCCTCAATTTGGGATGATTTGTTGTCTATTCAGGTATTCCACAGATGCAGGGTACATCAAGTTGATTGTGGAGATTTAATCGGCTGCTCCTGTGACTGCTGGGAGAAATTTCCCTTTCTCTTCTTTGTTCACACAGCTCCCAGGGTTCAGCTTTGGATTTGGCCCCGCCTCTGCATGTAGGTCACTGGAGGGCATCTGTTCTTTGCTCAGACAGGACGGGGTTAAAGGAGCCGCTGATTCGGGGGCTCCGGCTCACTCAGGCCGGGGTGAGGGAGGGTACGGAGTGTGGGGCTAGCCTGTGGCGGCAGAGGACAGAGTGACATTGCACTAACCTGATGCGCGCCGTGCGTTCTCCTGGGGAAGTTGTCCCTGGATCCCGGGACACTGGCAGTGGCGGGCTGCACAGGCTCCCAGGAAGGGAGGTATGGAGAGTTACCTGTGCTCGCACACAGGCTTCTTCGTGGTGGCAGCAGCAGCCTTAGCGTCTCATGCCCATCTCTGGGGTCCGTGCTGTTAGCCACGGCTTGCGCCCGTCTCTGGAGCTCCTTTACGCAGCGCTCTTAATCCCCTCTCCTCACGCACCAGGAAACAAAGAGGGAAGAAAAAGTCTCTTGCCTCTTCGGCATGTCCAGACTTCTCCCTGGACTCCCTCCCAGCTAGTCGTGGTGCAGTAACCCCTTCAGGCTGTGTTCATACCGCCAGTCTCTCCCTGCGCTCCAATCGACCGAAGCCCGAGGCTCAGCTCCAGCCCCGCCCGCCCCAGCAGGTGAGCAGGCTAAGCCTCTCGGGCTGGTGAGTGCTAGTCGGCACCAATCCTCTGTGCAGGAATCTCTCTTTGCCCTCTGCACCCCTGTTGCTGCACTCTCCTCCGCGGCTCCGAAGCTCCCCACTTCCGCCACCCGCAGTCTCCACCCGCGAAGGGGCTTCCTAGTGTGTGGAAACCTTTCCTCCTTCACGGCTCCCTTCCACTTGTGCAGGTCCCATCCCTATTGTTTTGTCTCTGTTTATTCTTTTTTCTTTTGCCCTACCCAGGTACGTGGGGAGTTTCTTGCCTTTTGGGAGGTCTGAGGTCTTCTGCCTGCGTTCAGTAGGTGTTCTGTAGGAGTTGTTCCACGTATAGATGTATTTCTGATGTATCTGTGGGGAGGAAGGTGATCTCCACGTCTTACTCTTCCGTCATCTTCCCCCTCCCCTGTAGGCTTAATTTTTGACATGAAAAGGAATTTAACAAAAAGATCTCTGTATCTGCTGTCCTTCCAGGATTTTTATTTTGGTCACACGCAATTTCAATATATATTTCCCTCCTATATATAATATCAGGAAATATCACCCATATATATTAATAAGCCAATGTTAGTTTTTTCCAAACATGTTAGATTGAAACTGGTGCCTCAATGACACTTTTATCCTCACATTATTTTTTCTTTAAAGTAGTTTTACATTTGAATGGCTTTTATAATATATTTAAGAATTTGGAGTTCACACAGGCATTTAGCAATCTAGAGTTCAACAGGAACCCTAGATTCAACAGGAAGCACGTGGACCTGCTCAGCTTGGGCTCCTGTTCTGACCACTTCCCAGCCCTTTACTCCTTGTAAAATCACACTGCACATTGGTGTGTTTGTTCATCCTTCTGTAAGTATTTGTCACGTACCTGCTTTGCTTGGTGCTCAGGAAAAAATGTAAAGAGGAGACCCCGTTGTCTAGAAAGAGCCAATATAATTAGAAATAGAACTCATACACCTAAGCATGTATCTTAGAATGGACGATAATGTATAAATGGCCAAAATGAGTGGTTTAGGTAAGCAAAGGTTAACAAAGCCAGGAATAGGCAGAAAGACTCCTATTCCTATGATGAATGAGTTGTTTATTAAAAGATGGGCAGGGATTGTGACAGCACAGACAGTGGATTTAATGCAGAATGCAGAATTCTGGCAGAATTCTGATAGGACATCTGGGAATTGCCCAAGGAGAGATTCTTAATAACTGACCTGGTTCTTGGTTCTTATACTCTCTGAGGCCAGAGCTGAGCATTTGAGCAGATCAACTTCTCCCAGCCTTCCTATTTCTGCCTTCTTACCTGCGAGCCTTCAGTGGCCTCCTCTGCTTCTCTTGGGCGGCAGAGTCAGGCTGCCCTTGGGAGAGGGCTGGGAGGGCCTTTCTTCCACAAATTCTGCCCGGGTGTTGGCCCACACCATCTGCTAGGCTTCTCTTACGTTTGGCACTGTGCTCAGTACTTTATATACTTTTCAAAACTGTGAGGGAATTACTATGTGAAACACCTGGTAATTCCAATTAGGGTCTTGACGGCCACTAGGGAGTTGGCTGACAGTTGGGGAATGCACATTTACAGCAGGTCTAGGGAAAGAATGACATGATGAAGCTAGTGATGGCTACGTATTTCTCTTGGCCTTAAGCTACTTAAAATCCAGTGGCTTTTGTATCGAGTTCCCTTGCAGGTGCCAAACAGATGAAAGTAACCTCCAAGACACGATTTTCTAATGAATATGAAGTCTTGCCATAAGCAACCTATCTCAATGGAAATACCGGCCTTGTGGAGAGAGAAACTAAGGATAACTTATATCATGTTGTGAAAATCAGGATGATTTTTCCTCTGGTAGTTTGTTTCCTGACCTGAGAAAATATTTGTGTATAAGGGGAATTACAGAAGCTAGAATTTATTTTTTCTGAACATGTGTTAATATAATACTACTAAAATGCAAATGCCTGGCTGTCTGAAAACATTAATAAAGTAGTCCTAAAAACCTTCATCTCAAAATCGGTCAATACTTATTAAATATATCTTTATAAAAGAAGAAGAGAAACAAATATCCATGGAGTGGCCTAACAGGTGCAAGTGTGTGCATGTGTGTTCTTTTGGGATACTCTTTCCTATTAGGAAGAAATATTGTACTTAATCCTCAGAGGTTTATTCTAAGGGCATGATGAAAGCAAATGGGAATAGTTATGTGTAGTTGAAATTATTTTGTTAGATATTTACATCTCTGCCTATGGTTCCATAAGAGAACAAAATGGGCCTTTTAAAAGAAAGGAATAACTCTGAATCAATGAATTTAGATGACTTAATTTTATTAAAAAGTCAGAAATATAGGATAAATGGGAAGCACAACATGGATAATTTAATTTTTGTTATCTCTGATGAGAGAATATTTCATTCCCCACTCTTGTTGTCTTAGAAGGGTATTAACTGCTGCATGGAGCTTTTGGAAAGCAGCTGTGAACCTGGAGATCCCACTTACTTGCCAATATTTTATGACCAGACAGATGTGTACACAAATCACACCTGTTCTAATTCCAGAAGCCCCACTTCAGTCAATCACTCTAAAATAACTTATGTCTCTAAGACATAAAATGTACTAAAGACTCTTGAGGGCTGGACAGTGGAAGTGTCAGCAGCTCCCTCACCAAGGGCATGGCTGCAACGTAGTATGGCCACAATTTCTGTGCTTTTATGGAACCACAGGGAGCACTCAATGACAGATCTATGAAAATTTCTCAGGGACGGGAAAGTGAGAAGCCTGGTGAGTGTGTTTGGGGGGCAGTAAGGCTCATCTTGCTCTACAGGTGCTTCCCTTTTGCACCTCTGTTCAGAAAAATCTCAGAGTGGAAATGGCCTTGTGTGAAATAGTAAGAGCAGGTAAATCTCATTTGGAGAGTCAAACCCATCCTTTGGGAAGGTGAAAGGTAAAGTAATTGACACTTACTGTTTTGATTACTCTTAGAATATTTTGGTGTCAAATCTGGCACAAACCAGGTTTCATAACCCAGGAAAGCAGATGCCATATTTCCTATAATGATGTACTCATAAGGTAAGAAAACCCAGTTTTATTAACTCACATTCCCCAGAGACCATAGTTTAAGTTAAATCCAGAGTATTAAAGATTTCTGAAGAGTTTTTAAACACAGAAAAACAAGTTGATTTTGAATTGATGATGGGCTTGTTCAGCTGGGTTCTGACATGGGCCTTGTATTCTTTGCTCATGGTCTTATGTTATCTTCGCTTGCTGAAAGCAGGCTGTTGGGTATATGGTCAGAATTTATGGGGCTATGTTTGGACCCAGCACAATTAGTTTTCAATGCATTCTTTGCAAACACTTAAGTGTTGGTGAAAGCAACTGTGTCTGTTTTTAATTCTCAGAAACCACATTCATGGTAGAGCCTTCTGTAACCCAGACAACTATCTCACCAGTAGCCACAGTTCTTTGTCATTAAGAGTCTCACATCTTTTTCTCTCATCCTTTGCTTTATTGCCACTATATATTCTTTGATATAGACAGAGGGCATACTCAGATCTTACAATGATATTCCAATTTTATCCAACAGGCTTATTCTGATCTCTTATTGGTAAGTATCTCACATCACTTCTGAGGATCTCAAAGTTTGTACCCAAGATGAAATCTCCATCAATAAGATTCTACTACAATGTTCCTTTTAATTTTTAATAAGGTATACAATTCCAATTGCCTTGGAAACAAATTTGTGCAGAGTGCAGTCTCAAAAAAGCTATGACTTCAGTTTTACAGCATGGGGATTATTGTGATTCACCGCGTGTACCTACATCCGTGCAGGAAACTAAAAGGCCAGGTACAACCTAACTTCCAAATCCTGGAACCGTTTGTGGGAGTCCGAGGAAGCAGTGCTGCTTTCGCGATCCAACTAGTCCTCTTCTTCGTGCTGTTGTTTCCGGGAGGGAAGTGCAAGACTCGGGTCCCCCGTCTTTGGTCCCTGGTGTGCAGAGAGGCTGGCTGTGCAGTACAGCCCAGGGAGAGAACATGAGGGTGAAAATGTTCAATAGGATGTTGATTTCATCATTGAAACAGTCAGAATCGCAGAGGAATGCTTTTAGAAGAGTCTTTTTAATCTTTAGCTGTTTGCTTCTAGGCAACCTCCTCCCTGTTACTGTCAATTTTCTGTTTCCTTCCCTCTCCTCTCTTCACATAGAAATTCTGTATTGCTATATATTTACATAGAAATATAATCAAATAAAACCATTGCAGCAGATTCACCTAAAACTATTAAGAATTAATGTTTATCATATGTCCTGGCTGAGAGCCAGACATGCCATTCAGGATTCATGTACTTCTCTGGCCTCTAAAAGGATTTGGGATTAAATCTATGAACACACCACTCTCGTGGCCCTGCTCTATGGTATTAGGCCATGGAAAATAGCATCATGTAACTGTACTTTGAGCTCTGAAAAATGGATGGAAAGGATGCTACTTTAACACATCTCAGACTGATCTTGGTGGGTCTGGAGGTAACTGGAGGAAGATGAGAATGTTCTAAGAAGATGAGCAGGAAGTGCCACGTGGGAGGGGCTGTGGTGTAGGTCTCACTGTCTTTATTTGATGATGCAGTGGGGATGCTTTGTTTCTGAAACACCAGGAAAAATAAACATACACATAACCAGAACATAAATGTAGAGGCCGAAAATTCTGAGCTTGCCTGCAAACACTTGCTTCCTGAGTCCAAACTTAAAAGCACCCTTGAGCACAACCAAGGAACTGCTCAGGGAATGGTGTTATCCCAACTGTGGTGATGTACTTTGGGGAAGGGATCCGATCTGCCCCCTACCACCACCACCTCATCTGTACAATTTACAATTTTTTGTACCCAGACTTGAAAATAAGTCAGTAAAATGAATAGAATCCCAGGAATTCTGTTTACCATGACCGTTCAGTGAAGTCTTTTTAAGGTGGAGCTATTGGCAGTGGGGGTGCTGGGGGTGTGTCGCCCCCTCTCCTGAGTGCTGATGGTACCAGCCAGGACCAGGTTCTGCTCCGGGGATGTGCAGGCCGCGTCAATGGGTGAGTCAGCACTGGCCAGCTTCACCAGTTACATGGTGGAAACTTGTCCTATAACTAGAGCTGCCTTCTGTCCTGTGACTTATCTGTCTGCAGCAAATCTATGACTCCTCCACAAATTCGTATTGCTCCAAGGAATCAAGAAAAAGACAAGGAAATAGAATACATTGAGTTTATTCAATGTTGGTTTTCAGGAGGGCCCTGAGTTCAGTGTTTGTGTGTTTCTTCTGATTTGTTGTGCTAGTTTTTTGGGTGGAATTTGTTTCCCGGTATAGGCCTTTGCTTTATGACCAGTTTTCATTAAAACATGGAAGTGGAAAATATGACATTCTTTTTTTCATGTGAGAGAGTCATAATATGAATTCTTAAAAGCTTGACAAGAGACTGGATCTGTGAGATTCCATCCTGTTTAGTGACATAGATAATGATGTGTTGTGTGAATTGCTCTTTCCAAAAGTTCATTGTTTTTCTTGCTGTGGGCCTGTCTTTATCAGAAAGTCCAGAAACATTCTTAGTGTAACACACATGATATGTATTTGTATATAAATTTCTCCAGGTATTTTAGGTTGCAGACTATTATCATTTGGGATTTGGGGAGCTCCCAGAAATATTTTAAGCAGGATAGATATTTTTATGGTCAAATGGAGACATTTATTTAACATAAACCATGTCCTGTGGTGTTTTGTATATGAGAGTGCACGCATGTGGTACAAAACCTGAGAGGTACAAAGAGAGAGTCAGGGAAAAATGTCAGTACCCCCAGCCGCCCAGTATTTCCCCGAAGCCACCCCATCATTTTCTTCTTTGTGTTTATACACATGTTGAATCATACACACATTATATTATATACTATAGCTAGCTGTCTATCCATCTACATATCTATAATTTATTTACTCAGGCCCCTATTGATGATATCTAGGTTGCTTTTAATTTGTTATGGACAATGCTGTGAGGATGTGTATTTAGAACACACTTTCTGTAGGTACCTGCTTGGCTCCTTCCTCATCTCCCTCAGGACTCTGTTTAAATGTCGCCTCCTTACCTGCCTTATGGAGACAGCCTTCTTCCCTCATTACTTCCTACCCCTCTTACTGTACTTGAATTTTCTTCATGCCACCACTTGACATATTATGCATTGATTTATTGACAGTCTATCTCCCCAACCAATATAAGCCTCACAAGACTCCACTGTTTGCTGTTCCTTCCCCAGTGCCTAGAATGGTAGCTGGTATACAGTTGGTGCTCACTAAGTATACTTATTAAATGAATAGGTCATTTTTCACATGTGTGAGTACTTTTGTAGGAAAAATTACTAGAAGTGGAATTGCTGTGTTAAAGGGTGTGGGCACTGGTGATTTTGCCAACTTGCTTTCCCTTAGAAATTGTAGAAATGTATCCTTCCATCAGCAATGTTCTAACAATAGCAAACTTAAAAACATTTTTTTCTGAGATTATCGTACTAAGTAAGCCAGAAAGGAAAGACACTTACCATATGAGATCACTTATGTGTGGAATCTAAAGTGGTTGCCAAGGGGGAGTGGGTTGGGGGAGGGATGGACTGGGAGGTTGGGGTTAGTAGATGCAAACTATTATATATAGGATGGATAAACAACAAGGTCCTACTGTATAGCACAGGGAACTATATTCAATATCCTGTGATAAACCATAATGGAAAAGAATGTTAAGAAAATAATGTATATATATATGGATAACTGAATCACTTTGCTGTGCAGCAGAAATGAAAACAACATTGTAAATCAACTATATGTCAATAAGAAAATAAAATATATTTTATTTTCACCAGTGGGAAAATTCTTTTTCCAAGTTGATATAACCTATAGTATCTCATTTTAGTTATAATTTGTGTTTTTAATGAGTGATGCTGCCCAAAGTCTTTAACTGTTACAATGACTTAACATGTATGAAGTGATTTCACCTGCGCTATCTTGAAGACCCAAAGGTCTTCCTGACACTCATGCTCTCAGACCAGACATTGCTTGTTATCTGCCTCCTGGACTCTAGGTATGTGGTGGTTCCTGGCTGCCTCAGTTTTGTCTTCACTCACTCATTCTGAAATCCATAACTTATGTGTATTGAACACTGGTTGATAAGATCAGAGATTAAATTTACTTCCTTAATTGCAGTTCCCAAGTTTTCTTCTTCTCATGAAGATGTCCATTTCCCAAATGTTTCCTGCTCCAGCCTTTAACTGCTAGGGAGCAGAGAAGTTTCCAGCATCCAGAGAAAAGCTCTTGTCTCCTGACCATCCTGAGTATCCTTGTCCTACAAAGCGGCCCACACACCAGCCTAATAACTGCATTCAATTTTGGTAGTTACTTTTGACTTCTAGATTTCTTATGCAATAAAATGTATCTAATTTCCCTTTGACCTTGTGCCATTTAATGTTCTCCTACTTTCAGGCCATATTTGTGGTCTCCATTTATACCACCAGGAATACCAACGTCAAGAAAGACATTTTGCCATAAGAGTTGAAAATACCAAGAATTTGATGTACAATTGGGCTTGAATAAAAGAGTGGTATCATTCCATTGTGCTGTTTCTTAGTTAATCGTATCCCAGGGATTCTTTAAACTTCCCCTTTAAAAGTGTTTACATATGCTTGACCCATGTATTTGGACCTTCATGGTTTTACTGGAGGGTGAAATAGGAGTTTCCTGTTGAAACTCATTCTTTGGCTTATTGGATGAAATCTCAGTGTATAAATTATAGGATCCTCATAACAAAAATAAAATAATGTCACTAAGACGATCTTCAACCCTGGATCCTCTTGCTACTATAACTCTAAACCAACATTTATATACCCTTTCCCTCCCACCTCCCCAACCTCCCCCAACTTCCCTAAAAAAGAATAAAAGGCATGGATTATTTACCTGTTGTGACCTATACAAAAACGTTGAAAAATGGTGCCATTCCAAGAACACTGAGACAAAGACATAAAAATAATTTTTAGGTCTCCTGAAAAGTTGTGTTGTCTTGTTTCTAACAAGAAATCAAATACCTTATAAATGTGATTATTTTTTGTTTTTGAGTGTTAGCCTAGGATTGTCTGAATATTAATGTGGTTTGTGCTTATAAATTTGTTGTATGATATTTGTTAGATAAGCCTTTCATTCCTTTCTTTTTCTTTGGGTGGTGGATTATGAAGGATCATTGTTTAACACCTATTAAAGGCATGACAAAATCCAATATTTAAAACAGTTTGGTTATATACTGTTTGAAATATAATAGAAAAATCAGAGGAATATTTTTTCTAAACTTTTTTCTGAAATTCTCAAATCAGTAAATGCTCTATTTGAAGAATTCCATGAACTATAAAACACGTCATGTGTATACAACCAATTAGTCAGGAAAAAATAAGGTGATGAAGGATTTTTATGCTATAATGGCACAGAAAAATGTTGTACTAATATTCATGTGGGACATAACCTTGATAAGTAAAATCTTTAAAAACACTGTCCTTATAAGCAGCAGCCATAATTTTAGGTCCTGATGATTTTGAAAATCTCCAGTGGCTACGAGAAGATAACCTTGGCACTACAAGATAACATCCCTGAAATGTTATGGGCGACTACGGCATATAAATGTAACTTAGAAACATCTTCATGCTGAGATTTAATACTTGGGGGTCAGTGTGCTGGTAAAGCTTGAAAAAAACCAAACATATCAACAAAACAACCTTCATTATTGTGTTCACCAGGGAGTCTCAATATGAAATCTTTTCACATCAGGAATCATTTCAACACTGAGTCAAAAAGCCTAAAGCATACAGGAGGTTGAGCAAGCAACGACAAGATTCTTAAAAGAAACATGAACTCCTGAGCTCTTGTGTATAAACTTTTACATATAATGTACTTAAACATATATCACTTAAAGATGACTTTTACAAGTATATCAAGATATATATTCTTTGACCATTAACTCATTTTCTAAAAAGGCAGTTAGCCAAAAAGACAAAAATATTATTTTATAATCATTACCACATAAGATACACATAGAATTAAGGAATTAAAAGAAGTTAAATAAAATATTCATTTTCTAGATGGAGAACAGAAGATTTTTAGGGTAGCAAAATTATTGTTTGATACTATAATGATGGATACCTGTCATTACACATTTGTCCAAATCCATAGAATGTACACCACCAAGAGTGAACTGTAATGACAACTCTGGAGTCTGGGTGATTATGACGTGTCAATGTGGGCTCATTGATTATAACAAATGTACCATCTGGTGGGGGATGAAGGTAATGAGGGAGGCTGTGCATGCGTGGGGGCTGGGGGTACATGTACCTCTGCTCAATATTGCTGTGACCCTAGAACTGCTCTAAAAAAGCAATGTATTTTTAAAACCTCATTTTGTTTTATTTATTTTTGTTTTTATATTTAAAAAATTAACAGCGTTTTGGAGGTATGATGGACATATGATAAACAGCATGTATCTGTAGTATATATTTCGGTATGTCTTAACATAACGTTTGCACCAGTGGAAGCATCAACACAATCTGCATAGTGAGCATATTTATGACCCACAACGGTCTCCTTACTCCCATGGAAATCCCCCCTCCCCTCCCACCCAATACCAGTCCCCAGACAGCCACCATTCTTTCTGTCACTATAGAGATAAGTTGGCATTTTCTAAAGTTTATATAAGTGAAATTACATAGTATGTGATCTTTTTCACTCAGAACAATTATTTTGGAAATCATCCATGTCATTGCATTTATGAACGTTTCATTTCTTTTTTATTGCTGAGTAGTGTTCCGTAGTATGGATACACTGTAGTTTGTTTACCCATTCACCTGTTGATGAAAATTTGGGTTGTTTCCAGTTTTTGGCAATTACAAATAAAGCTGTTATGAACATTTGTGTACAAGTCTTTGTGTGCACATATGCTTTCTTTTCTCTTGGGGAAATAGCTGGGAGTAAAATGGCTGAGCTCTATGATATGTGTATATTTAACTTTCTAATAAAGTGCCAAACTCTTTCTTGAGTGGCTGTCCCATTGTACGTTACCACTAGTAGTGTGGTAATAGTGAGTTCCAGCTCCTCCACATGCCAAGACTTGTTATGGTCAGTCTTTAATTTTAGATGTTCTAATAGGTGGGTGGTGCCATCCAATTGCAGTTTTAATTTGCATTTCCCGATGACTAACGGCATGGAGCATCTTTGCATGTAATTATTTGCAATCCATATATCTTCTTGGGTGAAGTGTCTATTAAAATATTTTGTTTTTTGAAATTGGATTGTACCCCAAGTCCCCTAATTGTCCTTTTTTTCATACAACTATGAGACTGAACTTAAACCAATAGTTCACATGATTATTACCCTACCACAATGTCAATGGACATATTACATGGAAAAAATACATGTTTGGGGTATCTGGAGGTGGTATTTATACTTGTAACTTGGATAACAATTTTGTGTTTTGACACTGCTGAACTGTACTGTTTCTTATCCATCTTTGAGTTTCTGTTACTCAGCCTGGCACTATACATGTAGTACATATCAGTAAATGATTATGGAATAAATGAACAAATGGATACTCTGAATTTCAGAAGAACTGGAGCTAGAGGATACTAACTTTAAACTTAAACCAGCACTGTATTTCTTCATTTAAATTTTTCTTAATATTTCTTTAAGTAGAGGCAATTATTTGTGGAGAAATGCAGGAGTCAGTCTCCTAATCTCATATACTGTTTTACACACTTTGCTTTTTTCATATCTACTTACTGTTCCTTCTCTTCCCAGCCACAGACAGATCACAAATCCATCACTTCCCTGGTTAAAAAATCTTAATGTCTTTCCATCAAACTGAAAATAAGTTCCAAACTCTACTTCATGTCTATCAGGCCCCATAGCATAACCTGCTGTCACCCCCACTGCCTGCCTCTCCTGCCCTGTCCCTGCCTCACTGCCCACATTGGCCTTGGTATCCAGACATGTGTCCCATTTGCTCTCCCCTATGCTTGGAATGACTTGCCCCATTTTACCCTACAGTGGTTTGAATAATGTCTCTAACAGATCAAACGTGTAAAGCCCCTAGGGGGATACCCTGAAAGATGACCCACATTTGGATGTACCCATCACAGATTATTTAAGAGCCAGCCACAGTAACTTTAAGTTATAAAGCTTCTGGAAATAAAGGTGGTTACTTTCCTTGACCTGTGGGAATGGTTTGCTGTCAAGGGGAAGCCGTTCCATGGCTCATGACCGTCTTGGGAGGCAGGCAGTACTGTCTGAACCTGAATTACCCAGCATCTGGGCTGGTGACACAAACAGCTGTCATTCTTTCTGTCTCCCTCTGTGTGTTGTCACTTCCACAGTCAGCTTTTTTCAGCTCAAATGAGTGACCTCAGGGATGTAACACCTAACCTTCCCTCCAAGGTCAAGAGCAGTTCAGTTGACAGGGACAGAGCTATTACAGCTACGTTATACAATTTGTTTTTTATTTGGATCCATTTTATACCATTAATATGGGCATTGCTGTTTTGCTAGAAAAAGGAGGCTCTATTCAGGAAGAAGAACATGAAAAATGACCTGGGGAGAAACAGGCTCTTTCTAACCAAGAGATATATCAGTGTAAGAACTTACTAAAAACATACCATTTGTAATGCACAAATTGTAGTCATTGCAATGGCCATCATTGTTATTCTGAGCCACTTCTCCAGACTTTCAAAGGAGACCAGTGTCCTCAGACAGTCTCTTTTGTCAATGATGGATTTTTCTTTTCATGTCACAGTATTATAGGATTTGTTTCTCTGCCTAGTTCAAAGGGCTGCACTTCTGTTCATCCCTGTTTTCACCAATTTTCCTTCCATCTTGTCTCTTCTAAGCTGGTTACAGGAGTTAAGAATTTTTTTCTCCCTTTCTGAAAATAAACCAAAAAGAAATTACCTATCTGCTTCAAGGAATTTAAAACTTCCATGAAAATATGCTCCCTTTAGAATTTCTGTAACAATCAATTTTGTTTCATGTAAGAATGTTTTGACACCTTGTGTTTTAACGGCTTTAGACTACTGTGCATTTGTATCATACTCAGGAAGAGAATGCATCCTACCTCAGGTGGACTTTCTTTACATTTACATGAAGAGTTTTTGCAAATATTTGGTTTCTCTTTTTCAGGGTGGAAATGGCCACTGAGGTATCATTGGAACCAATGCACTGGTAATTGTGAACAATGGCAATAGATGGACAGCATGGTGACTAGACACCAGAAGTGGTATTGTTTGATTTGAAGGAAACAGCTGTGTGTGTCAGTGTGACAAGTCTAACAAGCAGTAGTAAATGGAAGGGAGACAATATGTGGTATAAAAAGCACTACGGATAATGTGTCATCTTTTATTATATAACCACAAACTGAAGATGTAATCCCACTAGTGACAGTACTTTCCAGCAAAGACATGATTCACAGAGCTCAAGCCATGCAAGGCATTGGATGCTATTTATCGTGGGTCTGGGGCTGTGATGGGCTGAATATTCGTGTTCAAAATTCATATGTGAAAGCCCTGGCCCTCAGTGTGATGGTAGTTGGAGAGGGTGCCTTTGGGATGTAATTAAGGGGGTTAGAGAAGTCAATAGGGTGGAACCTTCATAGTGGGATTGGTGCCCTGGTAACAGGAGACACCAGAGCTCACTCTCTCTCCCTCCCCCTCCCCCCAGCACACAAAGAAGTCACCTGAGCACATAGTGAGATGGCAGTCACTTATGAGCTAACTTCAAAGAAGCCTCAGGATGACACCTACCCTGCCAACACCCTAATCTTGGACTTCCAGCCTCCAGAGCTGTCAGAAATAAATTTCTGTTGTTTAAGCCACCCAGGCTATGGTATTTTGTATGTCAGCCTGAAGAGAGAGGCTATGAGAGAACGTGTGTGTGTTGTGTGTGTGTGTGTCTCAGTTTGGCATGGCGAGGGGTGACCCAAGTGTAGTAATTTTTATGTTAAGACAGTTACAATCCCTCTCAGATCACAGCTCATTGCAGGTTGAGGTGGACTTACCTCGATCTCCCACCACAGGATAAGTTACAACTCGCAGAGGATTTCTGAATTGTGAATTCTGCCCCCCGCTTCATCAGTGCCTATTATTTATCTTATCTTGGATCGCTTTCTTGTTATTGCGACTGGCTTTTAATTTTTGTTTTCAAAACAGTGGGGTCTCAGAAGATGGAGAACAACTCACTATTTTCACATATGGGCAACTCTGACAAAGTTTTGGATTAACTGAAGTCAAGTTCAGTAGGAATGAAGGAAAGTTTTACCTCCCCTGGGAAGTTCAGAAATTAGACAGCAGCTGATTACTGTTGGAGAGAGTGGGGGTTGGGAGCAGAAGAGTAAATTGGTCCCAGGAGCTGATGTTGCTGAGTGTGGGGGACACAGGTGCCCCCCAGGCATGATTTGTCTCCAGATCCTATGGGTTTGTCTGGTTCCAAGACTCATGCCTCCCCTCTGCCTCCTTGTGAGCCATTGTTTCAATGTTCAGCCCCACTGGGGAAGAGAGTACCTAATGAAACCAGAGGTACTCTACCTCCAGATATTTCAGAGGAGATGACTGTTTTGTTTTAGTGGTAACTTTGAGTTATTTCTCTTTTCCCCATCCCTGTTACACATAAAGAAGAGTTAACAATATTCAACAGCAGATGTTTATTGAATCACCTCCACATATTAAGCATTGTGTTAGGTCTCCAAGTACAAAGACAAGCAAGACCTGGCCTCTGAACTCAAAATGCTTCCATTTCAATGTAATAGAGGGGAGAGGTTGAAGTAAGGCAATAAGTAAAGAAACAATAATAATAATGTGTTATGTTTTCCAGTTGTGGAAGGAGAGCTTCATTCAGGCAGGGTCAGAGGGTGGATTTATAGCGTTTCACAGAAAAAGTAAGAGTTAAACTTGGAGCTTGAATGATAAAAGTCTGACAAATGAGATTGGGTAATAAGGGCCTTCCAAGGCAGGCAGGTGTGAAGAGACTTGCAGTTTTCAGACAGCTGAGACTCCGGCTACAAGGTCAGTTAAGTGGATTTATGGCAAGGAGTGGGCAGGAGATGTCCTTGGAAATTTGGGTTGTATCTAGATTGAAAAAGCCCTTGCAAGACAGGGCTATGGGGTTCTCCTACCCCAATCTTGCCAAAGGGGAACCACCAAGAGTTTTAAGCAGGAAAGTATTATGAGAGTTTGGTGGAGTGACAAGGCTTATGGAGATCAGACTGGAGCCTGCTGTAATGTTTGGAGAGAGGGGGATGCCACAATTAAGGCAATGGGAATGAAAGAAGGAGCCAGAGAGGATTGACAGGGCTTGTTGGATCTGAAAAGGAAGGACAGTTGGTTGAGCTTGCCTACCTGTAAAATTGTAGAACTGGTGATTTTGGAGCTGGTTTAAAAAAATTAAGAAATCCATGTCTTCAGTGGAGTATGGTGAGAACAGAGTCTGATATGATCATGTCTACCTGAAAACACTTAGATTTATATCATGTAAATGTTGAGTTCTTAGTGCATTGGTGGAGACAGATACCCAATTTCTTTCTGTATCTAAATAGTTTTAGTCAGTTTACCCTACGTCCAAGAACTATATGGTGGAGTAACTGGTGTCATACTGAAACTCATGAAACAAGTGAATTCCAAAGTTAAATCTTATTTAACCTTGGCTTTTTAATGGAATTGTTCATTTAAGTATACTTTGAATTAACCAAAGGTATCCTTTCAATAAGTAGTAACCAAAGACGGTACTTTAGAGAGTTCCCTCTCCATTTCTTTCCTATCACAATTGTAAATTGACCTTCACATTTTTTAAAGAAAGAAATATTAAGTTGCTAAATATACTTCCCAAGGAATTCCCTGGGAATGAACATGCTTTTCAAGTTCCAATTAAAACAAAACAAACAAAACAAAACAAAACAAAACATCTCTCTTTTAATTCTGAGAACCCATTACTCATGAGTTTCTGAGGTTTTCATGAATTTCTGAGCCTGCAGATTCTCTTTGAGACACAAAAGTAAAAGCTTTATGACATTTTTTCCCTCAGTCTTAATTAAAACCACATAAAGTTTTATTCTGCTAGCATTTTAAGGCCCAGACTCCCTTCTAGAATAGCATTTAATTCCTCGCCAAGTGTTTTCTCTCATAGGACTGTGTAAAAGCAAAGCATGAAAGACAAAATAGTTTAGCATTTTTCTGGCAATATTATAAAAAGTCATGCATTTTATTCGTTAGTAAAATTCTTACCCAGGCACCATTTTTTTTCCTGTTTCATTCATTTATTGAGCATTTACTATGGACCAAGACAGTGCTCAGTGTTATCTCCCTGCTTTTCTGCTAATAGCATCCCCTTCTTGCATGTTCCTCTCTTCTAATCTCCTTTCCATTTTGTCAGGCAGGCTACTAGAGCTGGGAGTAAAAATGATGAGTAAAGGATGATTTTTGTTTTTGAGGAGTTCATGGAAAATACACTGACATACGTGTATATGCAGGTTATTCATACTTGTGATTTCTTTGTAGTTATGTGAAGTACATTAATTTTTAACACTAAAATAGTTATTATATGCAATTGCAAAAAGAGATATTGGATATAAGAATATGTGAAATTACGCCTCATTTAAATTGGCAAAAATTATATTCTTTGCTTAGTACTTCTCAAATAAAGACAATTATTTCTCACAATTATAAATAAATTTCAAAATTTATTTAAGTTAAAAGTTTTCTTTGAATGTATATTTTTGTATTGGAAATAATGCTAGAAATTTAGAGTCTTAAATTTAGTCTCTTAAAATACTTGACAGAAGGGATTATTTAATCAAAGATTTTTGCATGTAGTAAGGCACAGTGAAATAATGAATGAATGTTACTTGCCCTTGTGATCTCCAAACATTTTTTGAATCATTCATTTAACTCTGATCCTGTGTGCTTATGTTCTAGACAGCTTTCTAGGCATTAAGACATATTTCTTGACAGAAAGATGCTTATAGTTTAGAAAGCATGACTTCAAAAAAAAAATAGATGCTATATAGAGACATGTAGAATGTATTACAATGTGGAATTTGTATTACTTGTGTTTAAATATGAAAATACTGGTTGGAAAAGATATACCTTTCATTTAAAAATAAAAACCAGTGTGCTATCCTTCTTCAAAATATTTAAAGATATTCTTGTTTGTATTATTAGAAAAGTAATTCTGAAAAAGTATTATTTTAAATATATTACTTTTGTTTATTTTCAATTATTAAATTCCTACTCCCAATATATTTATTGTAGTCTGGTTATAGTAATTTTTAGCATAGTAACATGTGATCAAAATGCTAATTCTTCTGTTTTTGGTGACCACAACACCAAAAGACTAATTTATAGTTAGTTAAACTGATAAATATTCAATCATATTAAATAGATAAAATGCTGATTTTTTTCTTGGAGCTAGTCAAACACCATTATGTACAATGCTATGCCAAGGAATATGAAAATTTATATGAAATGGAATATTTTCTAAGAAAATATGCTAGCCAACTGAAGAAGAGCTGATAATTCTTATTAGAAATACTTCTTGATAGAGATATTGATAAGGAAGTTAGGAATTTATCCATATAAAAATTACCTGGCCCAGAAGAATTTAAGAGCAATTCCTACTAAAAGTAAGAAAAAAGTTCATTTATATTACAACAATATAAATTTTGTTCATTTATATTGAACAACATGGGTTTGAACTGCACAGGTCCACTTATACAGGAATTCTTTTCAATAAATATACCGGAAATTTTTTTGGAGATTTGCGATAATTTGAAAAAATTTGCAGATGAACAATGTAGCATAGAAATATTGAAAAAATTTAAGAAAAAGTTAGGTACATTGTGAATGCATAAAATATATGTAGATTATAGTCTATTTTATCTACCATCAATATACACAAATCCATTATAGAAAGTTAAAATTTATCAAAACTTACACACACAAACACAGAATGTACAAGACACCATTTGCAGTTAAGAGAAATGTAAACACATGTAAAGATGCGATATTAAATCGCACCTGGATAAATTCACATAGCACACACTATCCTACTATAGTAACTTCCTAGCCACCCCTGTTGCTAGTGCGCTGAGCTCATCATGATGATCCACTTAAAATGCGTGTGATGCTCCTCACCTCCATGTGAACAGTTCGTCCCTCCAGTAAATTGTGTATCATGGTAAAAAGTGATCTCTCACTGTCCTTGCCTACTTTTCATCTGTTTATTGTAATACCATAAACTCTGAACAACACCATGGAACCACAGAGTGCCACTAGTGATGCTGGAAGAACTCCCAGGAAACAGAGAAAAGTCATGACATTACAAAAAAATTTGAATTGCTTGGTATGTACAGTAGGTTGGGGTCTGCAGCTGCCACCATTTCAAGATAAATGAATCCAGTGTAAGGGAAATTTGTGAATCTGGCACTTTTTGTGAAATAGCTTTTTACTTCCTATTGAAATTCAGTTCTTATGTGAGTATAGGATTGCTTTAAGAAAGCTATACTTAAAGACTCTAACATGATTCAAGAAAAATCAGTCATTATATGATACCTTAAGGCAAAAGGAACATGACGGATCTAAAGCTGGATAATCTAATGCCAGCAAAGAATGCTTTGATAACTTTAGAAAGAGGTTTGGCCTAAAAAAATGTCGAGATAACAGGAGAAGCAGCTTCTGCCGACCAAAGGCAGCAGACAAGTTGCCAGATGTCATTAAGAAAATCATTGAGGAGAAAGAATATCTGCCTGAACAGGTTTTTAATGCAGATAAAAGTGCCCTATTCTGGAGAAAAAATGCCACAAAAGACATTTATTAGTAGAGAAGAGAAGCGAGTACCAGGATTTAAGGCAGAAAGGGATGGGCTAACTCTACTGTTTTGTGCAGACACAGTCGGATTTATGATCAGGACTACCCTTATCCATAAAGTTGCTACTCTCCGAGCCTTAAAGGAAAAAGATAAACACCAGCCTGCCAGACTTTTGGTTGTACAACAGGCCTGGACATTGAGAACCATTTCTCTGGATATGTTGCATTGATGTTTTGTCCCTGAAATCAAGAAGTACGTTGCCTGGAAGGGACTGCCTTTAAAGTTCTTTTGATATTGGACAATGCCCCTGGCTACCCAGAACCCTATGAGTTCAACACCAAAGTCATAGTCGTCTACTTGACCCGAAACACAATGTCTCCAATTCAGCCTCTAGATCAGGAGGTCATAAGGACATTTAAGATTCATTACACATGGTTCTCTATGGAAAGGATTGTCAATGATATAGAAGAGAACCCCGATAGAGAGAACATCATGAAAGTCTGGAAGGATTACACCATTAAAGATGCCATCATTGGTATATAAAAAGCTGTGAAAGCCATCACCACCTCCCTGCCCCAATAAATTCCTGCTGGAGAAAACTGTGCCCAGAAGGTTGTGTATGACTTCACAGGATTTACAAATGGAGCCAATCAAGGACATCATAAAAGAGCTTGTAGATATGGCAAAAAAGGTGGAAGGTGTCAAGATATTTGGAGAAATTCAAGAGCTGATAGGCACCACACCAGAGGAATTAACAGAAGACAATGTGATAGAGATGAGTGCTTCCAAACCAGTGCCAGATGATAAGGAAGAAGAGGTAGAAGAAGCAGTGCCAGAAAACAAATTGACACCAGACAATCTGACAGAAGTGTTCTGATTATTCAAGACTGCTTTTGACTTCTTTTATGACATGGACCCTTCTACGATATAAACATTGAGACTAAAGCAAACAGTGGAGGAAGGATTGGTACTATATAGAAACATTTTTAGAGAAAAGAAAAAGGGAATTTAAGAAAAAAAAATGTCATGAAAAACCTAGGGGTGAAACAGGAATAAAGACACAGACTTACTAGAGAATGGACTTGAGGCTATGGGGAGGGGGAAGGGTAAACTGTGACAAAGCGAGAGAGAGGCATGGACATATATACACTACCAAACATAAGGTAGATAGCTAGTGGGAAGCAGCCGCATAGCACAGGGAGAGCGGCTCGGTGCTTTGTGACTGCCTGGAGGGGTGGGATAGGGAGGGTGGGAGGGAGGGAGACTCAAGCGGGAAGAGATATGAGAACATATGTATATATATAACTGATTCATTTTGTTGTGAAGCTGAAACAAACATACCATTGTAAAGCAATTGTACTCCAATAAAGATGTTAAAATGAAAATAAATAAATAAAATGTAAAAAAAAATGGATTATAGAACTAAATGTAAAATGCAAAAAAAAAAAAAAAAAAAAAGAGAAAGGGAAAAAGCCAGACATTACAATGTATCTCTGTAAAGCTACACCAAGAGTGTGTGCCTCTCCTGCTTCCCCTTCTGCCTCCTCCACCTCTTCCATCTTTGCCATCCCAAGACAGCCAGACCAACCCCTGCTCTTCCTCTTCCTCCTCAGCCTACTCAACTTTAAGACAATGAGGATGAAGACTTTTATGATTACCTAATTCCAGTTAATGAATAGTAAATAGTCATCATGCAGCATAGTTAATAAACTTATCTGTTGTTTAAGTGTATGAGTGTCTTTGTGTGAAAATCTAATAACTGTATGGCAAAAACTGTATGAGATGTTTTTGTGTCATCATCATCATCATCTCAGTATTAATTGTGTAGAACATCATGTGCAAGACTTGAAGTGGATAGCCTATCATTACATAGGCATAAGGTGAGTGATATGTAATATAAAATTAATAATGTGTTAGTTTTCTTACTGTCTTATAATTTTGCTTTCAAAGAATTACAGTACTGTATGCCTCTTTCTCTCTTGAATTGGAGAAATTTCGTTTCAGCCTATCATTACAGGTAAGTGGTTTTAAAAAATTAACAAGGTTTCTAATACTGTATTATGAATATGGCTGTAATACTGTATGCCATAAAAATTTTATAACCATTCATTCAATAGTGTATAGGCTAGGCTATACACTAGCCTATGAAGCAATCATATCAATTACACTAGGTGACCATAAAGCAATCATATAGCTACTTCTTTGTTATCAATGCATGAATTGTTATACCTGTAGATAAATATGAATTTCTTTTTCACATTATTCTTCATTTTTGATGTCTACTGTTGTTAATACATATAACGTCTACAGAGTTTTGTATGATATAAGGCAATATTGATGTAGGTACTGATAGGCAATTCATCTTGTAAACAGACAACATAAACTTATGGTATCAATAAGTACAGTATAGTGCTGTAAATATTGATATATTATGATTTTCTTAATAACATTTCTTTATGCTAGCTTATTATATTGTAAGACTACAGTTTATAATACATATAACATACAAAATATGTGTTAACCTACAGTTTATGTTATTGATAAGGCTTCCAGACAACTGTAGGCTATTAGTAGTTAAGTTTTTTGGGAGTCAAGAGTTGTACGTGGATTTTCAACTGCACCGTGGTTTGGTACCCCTAACTCCTGCCTTGCTCAAGGGTCAACTGTATATGAAAAAGATGGAATTCTTAATTCTGTATTAATTCTTAATTCTTCACAGGATTTACAAATAATTAATTCTGAATTCTGTAAGACTTATAAATATATAATCAGAAAACTGAGTGAGTATACCACAACAAAGGAAAATTACAGACCTGTTTATTTCTGAACATAAACACAAATTGCTTTAATAATGTATTAGCAAGTCAAGCCCACCAAATGTACTTAAATTTGAAATATGAGCACTGCCATTAGAATCAGAAATTATCACTCTTAATATTGTACACATGATCTTAGCCAATGAATAGAATAAAAATAATCAATAAATAGATCAAAGACACAAAGAAAGAAAAATGAGAATTTTAAAGGACAAATTATGAGTAATTTCAAACATTGTGATTTTTTATCAAAAATTTCAATAAAAAATTAGTAAGATTTCTAAAAAAATTTAAGGAAGGGGGCTTGTCATTCAATCAACATATAAAAATAACTATACTAAATGGAGATGTTTCCATTTAGAAATGGAATTTAGAAATGTAATTGATGAAAGGATGTCCTTTAAAATAACCAAAAAGCTTAGAACATCAAGGAATAAATCTAACCAAAATGTGCAACATCTATGTATTAGTTTCCTATTGTTGCTGTAACAAATAACCACAAAGTTAGTGTCTTAAGGCAACAAAAATTTATTGTCATATAGCTTTGGATGTCAGAGTTCAAAACAGGTTTACAGGGCTGCATTCTTCCTGGGGGCTCTAAAGGAGAATACATGTCATTGCCCTCTCCAGCTTCTATAGGCTGCCTGTGTTTCTTGGCTTATGGCCCCTTCCTCTATCTTCAGAGTCAATATTGGCATCACTTTGAGGCAGACTCTTCTGTTTCCCTCTTCTCTCTTTTAAGGATTATGATTACATTGGGGCCAACTGGATAATGCAGGATAATCTCCCCACCTCAAGATCCTTAATTTAATCACATCTACAAAGTTCCTTTTGCCACATAAAGCATTAAAATAGGTTTTTGAACCTACTATAATCAATATGAAAAAGATGAAGTACTATAATGTGGTCATTAAAATTGTTAATTTTAATGTCAGACTACTTGAGGGGGAATCGTAATTCTATCACTTAGATTCACTTCTTTTATGATCTTAAGAAATTTTACTAAGCTTCTTTTTCTTAAGTGTAAAGTAATAATAATTATTCTTCATTCCACAGTGATTCCAGGAAATAACAAGATAATCCACTTAAAAAATTTTGCACAATTTGATAATTTAAGAAAACATTGTATCCATAAATGAGAACAGCATGCAATGAAAAAGAAAACTTACAGATAATAAAGAATTCCTAGTAAATACAGTTATGCTTATCTGTATAAAATATTGATAGAAGAATTGAAAGAAAAAGTTCAGGAACTGTCATAATATAAAATAAGAATACAATAAAGGGAAAACATGAGGTAAAGTTTAGAGACATAGAGAATTTTGGAAATTTCAACATGATAATAGCCCTTCCAGAAAGAGAGAACAGACTCAACAGAAAAAGTTATATCAGTAATAGGAATAAAAGCATGTAGTTTCTCACAGCTAAAGAATGACATGTTTCTTCAAATGGAAGAGGACTATTGGCTGCTAAGTGAAATGACTATATCAGACTTCTTATGGTAAATACTGTATTCTGAAAAGCAGTGGGGTAGAATGTTAAAAACCTGACAGAAAATGAATTTCAACCTAGACTTCTATACCTAGCCAAACTATCACTCAACATGAAGAGAAAATACATTTTCAGATGAGCAGAGACACAGAAGATTTACCTTCCATGTAGTCTTCTTTAAGGAAGCAAAATGAGGGAATGAAATGAAGAGAAGGACCTGACATCTGGGAACAAAAGGAACCAACTAAAGAGAGAAATGCAAGCAGTCTCAGAATGACAACTGTGAGTCAGGCCTAGGGGGTAATCAATCAAAATTGGAGCAGGAGGATAAAGGTCTTGTTGCGTCACTATCTCTAGTGTGTTGCCCTAATCTGTAGGGTCCAAAATGGCTCACTGCCATGTCTATATCTCATCCAGCAGAAAGGAAAAGGGAAAGAGGAGGACTTGCCCTTAAGTACATGATCAAATGCTGCTCACATTATTTCTGCTCATGTCCTACTGGCCAGAACTTAGACATAGCTGAACCTAATCACACCTGCTGGAACAGAAGCTCAGGCTCCCAACCCTGTGTCCTAATCTATTTCATTATTCCATCTGCTCTTGAATACTATTTATTAAATGTTTACCATGTGCCATACACTGTGTTAAGTTCTTAAATTAACTTACTTCATCTTCAGAACAATCATATGAGGTATTATTCTCATTTTACAAATTAAAAAAGAGAGACTCAATAAGTTTAAATAATTTCCCCAAGGTCACACAGCAAGTAAGTTGAAGAGTCAGGACTAGAACTCACATCTATCTGACTCTAGTGTTTATAATCTTCACCACCAAAATGTACTGGCTTCATTACAATTGTCAACTAATGCAATGAGTCATGGTTCATGACCACCGGAGCTGTACTGTTGGTGTCGCAGCTGAGGCTGTGCTGCACCACTGCCCTGTATTTTATGCCTGGGAGCTGTGGTCTCCTGAACGGATAAAAAGAGACACTGATATGAAAGCTCCTTTGTGTAAAGAGCCTATCTGTAGAACGGGGGTGGTGGGGAGTGACTCAATTGTCTGGGATATAATTGCAGTTTCAAATGTTTAAATCAGGGGTGGTTAGAAGCCTTTCATTACCTCTTATCTCTACAGATGGAAGTGCTTTAGACATGACCCAGGTGCTAATCATTTCTTAAATCCGTTTGTTTGCCTTGTATTTAGAGATAAGTTGTTTTCCAAACTGAGAAATTCTTTTATATTATTTATTTAAATTCTGTCACAATTTTCAGTCTTTTTCTATCTTCATGCGTCTTTTAATTGGAAGGTGAATGAGGCCCAGCTAGCTTGCTGCCTCCAAACTTGGAAATTAAATCAGGACCAGTCATTGTGCTATTGAAGGAGCAGCTGTTAAAAGAAGGACAGCTGAGCCACAAATACTTCATATTCTCAGCAGGTCTGAGTAGATACAATTTGACATCCAGGGGAAAAAATGTAATATCATATGATATTGCTTACATGTGGAATCTAAAAAAAATGATACAAATGAACTCATTTACAAAACAGAAATAGACTCACAGACATAGAAAACAAACTTATGGTTACCAAAGGGGAAGAGGGGGAGGGATAAATTAGGATTTGGGGATTAACATATATACACTATTATATATAAAATAATCAACAAGGACCTACTGTATAGCACAGGGAACTATACTCAATATTTTGTAATAACGTCTAAGGGAAAAGAATCTGAATATATATATATATATATATATATGTTACTGAATCACTTTGCTGTGCACCTGAAACTAATACAACATTGTAAATAAGCTATACTTCAATTAAAAATTTTTACAAAAGAAAGAAAAAATGGCTCAAAGTTGTTTAGCATGTACTTTCTCAGAGAATTAATGTTTGTCTTGTGAAGAGGTCTCTGTATGTTGGTGATTGTATATGTATTTGTGTGTGTAGGTGAGCAAGAGTTTCAATGGTTAGGAAAGTCATCTGGTGGAGAAATTTTGAAGGGCACCAGCTTTGAAGTGTCCTCTGTGTACTAGAGGACTTTGGAGTATCAGGGTTATGCCTCATTCCTCAAGCCTGCTCTTAAGAGGCAGAATGCCAAATACCACCACTGATTACATGGTTGAGGCTCCCAAGACCTTATTCTAGGCCAAATTATCCTGATTTGGGGAAATGCACTGCTTGGGAGAAAGAAATGAATCTGGTTTGAAAATAATGCCTGTGGATATACAGTGGACTTTGCCTCGAGGTGGGTCCTCAGCCATGTGCAGGGTTGGGAGTGTCAGGGAAAGAAGGAGGTAGGAAAGTGCTGACCTCAGGACAGGAGGGAACAGTTATGAGTAGGATGTGTCTGAGCAAGGAGTCCTGGGAAGGTTCATTTCTCTGGATGTTTTTCCTTTGAACTCTCAGAAAACCCATGTTTACTAGACAGTTTCAGTTTTCTCCTAGGCATAATCCTCTTTAATTTCTCCAGCCCTTAAGTAAAGTCGAATACTCCTGAACAGCTGTGTGTGGTAGCTGTTCAGAGTGAAGTGAGGGTAAAGGGACATGTGACTTGCATCGGCTCTCAGAGCTATAACAAGGGAACAACCTCAACCTCAGGGGCCTGGGGACATCAGGAAAGTCCACTCTGCTGCTCTAAGTGTCAGGGGCAGCCCCTGATGGTGACAGAGGCTGGGGAGCAGGCAGGACAGGAAGGGCTTACAGAAAACCCACCTATTCTCTCTCTGGATGACAAGGGGGTGAGGTAATGTCTGCAAGTGGTGAAGGTGACAATGGGAGTAAACTTTGATATAAAGTGCTTGTTTATTTGTCTGTCTTTTTTTCTTTTTTAACTTTATTTATTTTTATACAGCAGGTTATTAGTTATCTATTTTATGCATATTAGTGTATATATGTCAATCCCAATCTCCCAATTCATCCCACCACCACCACCCTCCGCTTTCCCCCCTTGGCGTCTGTATGGTTGTTTGCTACATCTGTAGCTCTATTTCTGGTTCATCTGTACCATTTCTAGATTCCACATATATGTGTTAATAGATGATATTTGTTTTCCTTTCTGACTTACTTCACTCTGTATGACAGTCTCTAGGTCCATCCATGTCTCTACAAATGACCTAATTTCATTCCTTTTTATGGCTGAGTAATATTCCATTTTATATATATACCACATCTTTATCCATTCATCTGTCTATGGGCATTTAGTTTGCTTCCATGACCTGACTATTGTAAATAGTGCTGCAATGAACATTGGGGTGCATGTGTCTTTTTGAATTATGGTTTTCTCTGGGTATATGCCCAGTAGTGGGATTGCTGGGTCATAAGGTAGTTCTAGTTTTAGTTTTATTTTTTAACATCTTTATTGGGGTATAATTGCTTTAAATGATGTGTTAGTTTCTGCTTTATAACAAAGTGAATCAGTTATACATATACATATGTTCCCATATCTCTTCCCTCTTGCGTCTCCCTCCCTCCCACCCTTCCTATCCCACCCCTCCAGGCGGTCAGCCATAAAAAGAAACGAAATTGAGCTATTTGTAATGAGGTGGATAGACCTAGAGTCTGTTATACAGAGTGAAGTAAGTCAGAAAGAGAAAGACAAATACCGTATGCTAACACATATATATGGAATTTAAGAAAAAAAAAATGTCATGAAGAACCTAGGGGTAAGACAGGAATAAAGACACAGACCTACTGGAGAACCGACTTGAGGATATGGGGAGGGGGAAGGCTGAGCTGTGACAGGGCGAGAGAGAGGCATGGACATATATACACTAACAAACGTAAGGTAGATAGCTAGTGGGAAGCAGCCGCATGGCACAGGGATATCGACTCGGTGTTTTGTGACCGCCTGGAGGGGTGGGATAGGGAGGGTGGGAGGGAGGAAGACGCAAGAGGGAAGAGATATGGGAACATATGTATATGTATAACTGATTGTCTTTGTTATAAAGCAGAAACTGTCTATTTTTTGCATTACCATAATTTTATGACCAGTCTCCTAGTAAGATTAGAAGGTAATGGTTAGCTAGATTTATTGTGGTAATCATTTCACTGTATATGTATGGTATCAAATCATTATATTGTACATCTGAAACTAATATAATGCTATATGTCAATTATACCTCAATGCATTTTTTAAAATATTAAAATATAATAAATGGTTTCTTCTGATAATCACCACCACAAAATCTTGCCTGGGTCAAATATTATTTTTTCTATATATGTTTTGTACAAAGAAATACATTTTAAGGAGATTTCCTATAAGGGTATTTGTGCACAGAATAAATGTTTGTAAGTCCTTTTACAAGTACAATTCTGGTTAAAAAGCAATATGCTTAGATTAGCATTTATAGTGCAATCCGAAGATAATGATGTGTACCTAACATATACCAGGCTCACGGAAAATCAGGCCTGGGAGAGTTTGTAAATAATTTAATAATCTTCATTAGTATAGGCTTTGGAGCATCTGGACTCTCTTTTCTTTTTGGGTTGCACAATTTCAGATTTGTTTTGTCATCTTTCCTGGGTTTTTTTTCTCCTCCAAAACCACCCAATAAGGAAAACTGAAAATCTGAAATGTGCTTATCCTCCTGACTGCTTTGTTTCCCTCTTCTGATTTCCCTGGCACCAGATGATAGAAGGAAGTTTATTCTCATCATCAAGACACACTGGTCCTACTGAGAACTCATTCTCAAGCCTAAGCTCTTATTGGTTCCCTGCTGTCAGAAGAGTCGCTTAGCTCCACTGAAAGTGATCTTGTGCTTTTACCGGCTACAGCTGTTGCACAGAAATGAGGCAATGAGGGTCTTAGAGTCATTTTATGGTTACTTTTCCATGCTCCCTGAGTCAAGAAGTCTCTGGGTCTTGACTAAGATGTTCTCTCCTCTACTCTTAGGATCCAAATTGCAGTTTTAAAGTGCACATCAGATGACATGACTAAAAATCTTGGAAATTCCTGCCTTGTTGGAGGAGAACAGGTGTTGTTCTGATGAGGAAACTCCATATGCAACAGCTGCAAAGACACGGTTCTCATCTTTCACAGCTGAGTCTCATGTGGAAGATGGTAGGTAGCAGCCATCAGCATCTTTCCCATGTGGCCTTCCAGGGCAACATCTCTTCCAGTAAATGTTCTAGAATGTGATCCTGTTGGGAGCTGTGCATGTCCACATTCTTGTTTGAGATTCATCTGTCCTCTTTGTCCTGTCTTAAACCAGCAGCATTTTTGACTTTTGCAGGGAGAGTGAACACAGAGATTACTGTATCTTTTCTAGAGTCACCTGCTAATTTGGATCTTGTGCAATTTAAAGGTTATGAGATTTTGTATACTATCACGGGCACTGATGAAGAAGATATTGTTGGAGTGATTCCATTATAAAGTGACATATTTCCAGTTTGCAGGACAATTGAGAGTCAGAATGATTAACCAAAAGCACAGAGTCTATTCACGATGGCCTTTGGGTCTTCCGAGGAAAGTTGTAACAGACAACTGGCTGTTGTCATGCTAGCTGTTGAAACAGGCAACCCTAAAATCTCTGTGAGATTGCACAGTTAAAGCTCATTTTTCAATCACATGAAGTCCAGTGGGGTAGAAAGAGCTTTTTTACGGGCTGTAATTCAAGAAATCAGACTTCTTTCAGGTTTTGGGCCAACATGTTCAAATATGGCCTCTAAGGTTACAGAATAATGAGAAGAGAGAGGGACCAGAGCAGCGTTGGCAAACTTTTTCTAAAGGGTTAGATAGTTAATATTTTTGGTTTTGTGATCCATATGGTTTTGTTGCAATTACTCAAATCTGGCATTGTAACAGAAAAGCAGCTTTAACTGTAGCTTTGTCTCAATAAAAGTTTATTTACAAAAACATATGACGGGCTGGGTTTAGCCACCAGGCTGTAGTTTGCTAACTGCTGGACCGGTCTTGAGGGATATATTTATGATTCAGGAATAGGAGTAGTATGTATTTCTCCCACTCATTTTTTGGTCAGAAATGAGTCACATGGTCTTAGACTAACTGCAAGAGAACTGAAATGTAGTTTACCTGGGTGCCCAGAAGAGGAGAAAAGGATATGATGGGGCCCAGCAGCCTCTGCTGCACTCTTTTATTTATTTATTTATTTTGACACAATCTGCTTACTTTTTCTTGTTTTTTAATATTTATTTATTTGGCTATGCCGGGTCTTAGTTGTGGCACACGGGATCTTTTTTAGTTGCAGCACACGGGATCTACTTTCCTGACCAGGGATCGAACATGAGCCCCCTGCATTGGGAATGTGGAGTCTTAACCACTGGACCACCAGGGTTACACTGCTACACTCTTCAATAGCTTAATGTGAGCTGGTTCTTCCAGGCAAACCAGAAGCTTCTAATGATTCACTTTTTGGCTAGGATGTTAGATTATTTAAAGTTATATATCTTTTTTACTGTGGTTATTGTTTGAAAAACCACTACAATGACAAAGCTCCAGAAAAGAGTCATTCTACAATATACATTGAGAATTTCATTGCTTTCATGATCTTGGTCCTGATATTTCATAGAATTGGAGGAAAGTTGCCTGTAAATAAAAGAATGCAGATGAGTGCTGACTCAATCCACTCTGGTTGGGCTGTGGAGCAGAGGAACTTCGAAAATCACAGCTTTGACCAGAAACTCTACCTGAGGAGGCTGCCTCGTCCTTTGGAGCTGCTATAACACAGTGTCATTGAATGGCTGGCTTATAAACAACAAAAATTTATTTTTCAGTCTTGGAGGCTGGGAAGTGCAAGATTAAAACACTGACAGATTTAGTGTCTGGTGAGACCCCACTTCCTTGTTCATAGATGACTGTCTTTTCACTGTGTCATCATAGGGCAGATGTAGGGAGTGAGCTATCCAGAGTGTCTTTTATAAGAACAATCAGACAAGAAAAAGAAACAAAAGTCATCCAAATTGGAAAGGAAGAAGTAAAACTGTCACTGTTTGCAAATGACATGATACTATGTATAGAAAACCCTAAAGTCTCCACCAAAAAACTATTAGGACTAATAAATGTATTCAGTAACATCGCAGGATACAAGATTAATATGCAAGAAAAGAAGTCTGTTGCTTTTCTATACACTAATAATGAACTATCAGAAAGATAAAGCAAGAAAACAACCCCATTTAAAATCTCAACAAAAAGAATAAAATATCTAGGAGTAAACTTAACCAACAAGGTGAAAGACCTATACTCTGTAAACTATAAAAGACTGATGAAGGAAATTGAAGAAGACAGAAACAAATGGAAAGATATACCATGTTCATGGATTGGGAGAATCAGTGTTGTTAAAATGCCCATACTACCCAAAGCAATCTACTGATTTAATGCAATCCCTATCAAAATACCCATGACATTTTTCACAGAACTAAAATAAATAATCCTAAAATTTATATGGAACCACAAAAGACCCCAAATTGCCAAAGCAATATTGGGAAGAAGAATCATGCATCCTGATTTCAGACTATACTACAAAGCTATAGTAATCAAAACAGATTGATACTGGCACAACATACACATAGATCATTGGAACAAAATAGAAAGCCCAGAAATAAACCTATATACTTATAACCCTAATCTATGACAAAGGAGTCAAGAATATACGATGGAGAAAGACAGTCTCTTCAACAAGAGATGCTGGGAAAACTGGACAGCTACATGTAAAATAATAAAATTAGAACATTTTCTCACACCTTATACAAACATAAACTAAAAATATATTAAAGACCTAAATGTAAGACCAGAAACCACAAAGTCTTAGAAGAGAACATAGGCAGAACATTCTTTGACATAAATCATAACAATATTTTTTGGATCTGTCTCCTAAGGCAAAAGAAACAAAAGCAAAAAATAAATAAATAGAACATAATTAAACTTAAAAGATTTTGCACAGCAAAGGAAACCACTGACAAAGTGTAAAGACAACTTACTGAATGGGAGAAAATATTTGCAAATTATATAACTGATAAAGGGTTTATCTGTACCCAAAATATATAAAAAGCTAATATAACTCAATATCAAAAAAACTCAAACAACCCAAATAAAAAATGGGCAGAACACATGAGTAGACATTTTTCCAAAGAAGGCCAACAAGCACATGAAAAGATGCTCAACATTACTAATCAACCCAGAGAAATGAAAATCAAAATCACAATGAGGTGTCACCTCACACCTGTCAAAATGGCTATCATCAAAAAGTCTACAAATAACAAATGTTGACAAGAACATGGAGAAAAGGGAATCCTAGTACACTGTTGGTGGGAATGTAAATTGGTGCAGCCACTGTGGAAGATAGTATAGCGTTTCCTCAAAAAAATTAAAAATAGAGCTACCATATGATCCAGCAATTCCACTCCTGGGTATATAACAAAAGAAAAGGAAAACACTAATTCAAAAAGATATATGCACCCCCATGTTCACAGCAGCATTATTTACAATTGCCAAGATATGGAAGCAACCTAAGTGTCCATCAACAGATGAATAAAGAAGATGTGGCATATATATGTATTAGCCATGTATATATATGTGTATATATATATATATATATATATATATATATATATGCACTAGCCATAAAAAGAATGAAATTGTACCATTTGCAGCAATGTGGATGGACCTAGAGAGTATTATGCTTAGTGAAATAAATCAGACAGAGAAAGGTAAATACTGTATATTATCACTTATATGTGGAATCTAAAAAATAAACAAATGTGTATAACAATACAGAAACAGACCCACAGATATAGAGAACAAACTAATGGTTACCAGTGGGGAGAGGGTAGGGGGAAGGTGAGATAAGAGTATGGGATTAAGAGATACAAAATACTATGTATAAAATAAATAAACAATAAGGATATATTGTACAGCACAGGGAAATGTAGCATTATTTTGTAATAACTTTAAAGGGAGTATAATCTATAAAAATATTGAATCACTATGTTGAACACCTGAAATTAATATAATATTGTACATCAACTATATTTCAATTAAAAAGGAAATAAGAGCACTAATCCCATTCATGAGGGCTTCACCCTCATGACCTAATCATGTCCCAAAGGCATTACTTCCTAATACCATCATATTGGGGGTTAGGATTTCAACATATGGATGGGGGGGACACAAGCATTCAGTCTATATCAGAGGCCTATGGGAATGAGGTTAGTTCTCAGCATCCCTCTGTCTTGTGGCTTTTTGGATAGCACTGGAAGACCCCTGTCTTTTTTTCTTTAATCAAATGCACTTGTATGATTTTCTCCTCTGTTACTATAGGTAATTTTATCAATAGATTTTTTAATATTAGACTTTCCTTGCATTCCTAAGAAAACTCATATCAGTTTTCACCCACTTGGTTTCCAATACTTTAAAAGATTCAGAATAACAAGTTTTGGCATAGATATTGGAACATGGATTTAAAGTTGTAAAGTCTTCTTGGACAGTAATATGAGAGGATCCATAAAAATTTTTAAGTACATCTCTTGTGACCTATATCCGTTCTAATTTTTTACTTTGTATCCTTGAAAATACCTTTGCATGATGGACAAGGTTGTTTATTATTGCATTGTATGTAGAGTGACAAATCGGAAACAATCAAAATGTTATTAGGAAGGGGTTAAATGAACAATGAAACACCTGAGTATGGCAGCAGTCAAACGAATATGGTAGATCTATGTATATACATATATACCTGCTTAGAATTTTCTGACACTGACAGTTTAAAATTAAAGCAAATTTCAGAACAATTAGCACGAAACATCACTTATACTTTTTTTGTGTGTGTGTGTGGTACGCGGGCCTCTCACTGTTGTGGCCTTTCCCATTGCGGAGCACAGGCTCCAGATGCGCAGGCTCAGCGGCCATGGCTCACGGGCCTAGCCACTCCGCGGCAGGTGGGATCTTCCTGGACTGGGGCACGAACCCGTGTCCCCTGCATCGGCAGGCAGATTCTCAACCACTGCGCCACCAGGGAAGCCCACTTATACTTTTTTAAAAGCCCAAATTTCCATATGCACATTATGATATAAATGCAAAGAAAATAATTTAAATTATTCCTATGACACTGATAATAATTGTCACCTCTGGAGGGGTATTTTCAGGGAGGACCACTATTTATCTGTATTGTTTGCATCTTCTTTTTCTTTTTAACATCTTTATTGGAGTATAACTGCTTTACAATGTTGTGTTAGTTTCTGCTGTATAACAAAGTGAATCAGCTATATGTATACACATATCCCCATATCCCCTCCCTCTTGTGTCTCCCTCCCACCCTCCCTATCCCACCCCACTAGGTGGTCACAAAGCACCGAGCTGATCTTGCTGCACTATGCAGCTGCTTCCCACTAGCTATCTATTTTATATTTGGTAGTGTATAAAAGTCAGTGCTACTCTGTTTATATTATTTTCATTCCATATAATAGGTAAGTCCCAAAAGACAAAGAGCACATTTTATTTATCTGAAAAGAACATTCCTTTCTTTCAATCTTTCTTTTAGCCACATCATTCTCCACCAAGTGGTTGGTAATAAGTGTGTTTTAAATTTATTAAGCTAATAATAATCACATAACACAGTAGATATATCGAGTATAGCCCAATGATTTTCAAATGCCATCTAAGTTTGTCTTGTGCCATTAACTGGATATTTTGTTTTACATTTTATTAATATCCTTTTTTATTTTGCTTTTCTGAGTACTAGACCTTCCTCCAAGGTCATGTTGCTTAAATGGCAAGTGTAGTATTTGTTACAGAGAGAAAGCAGAGAGAAAGAATAAGGTGATGGTCAACTTTTAACATGCAAAACGGGATTTAAGTAAGGCTTGAGATCCAGGGAGAAATTATTTTTAAAAAATTCATTTATCACATTAAAAAATATCTAATAACCAATTATGAAAGCTCCCTGTGCATAGAATTCTGTCAGAGTTTAACATTTTCATCAATGATAGTAAAAACACAAGTCTTGTTACTTGATTGTAGGAGGATAAAGCTTGGGGAACTTTTTTCAAAGAAAAACTTAGGAAGATTTATGGAAGAGAAAATAAGAGGAATACAGGAGTTGGTCAGGTATGTGCCCCAATTTCCCCCCTCTGGGTTTTTCTGTCTGGACTCTGGAGATTTCAGTTTCTTGTTTCAGTTTCCCAATTTACTGCTGGAAGTAGCTGACAGTCTAGCTGAGAAACGTGCCTAGGCAAGCTGAGGCCAAATGGGAGGTCCAGGTTATTTATTTATTTTAATAAAAAAACAAAACCTCTGTTGAGGTATAATTGATATGCAAAAGCTGTATGCATTTAATGTATACAGTCTGATGGGTTTGGACATATGCATACACCATCACCACAATCAAGGTAACAAATATAAGCATCACCTCCAAAAGTTTCCATGTGTCTCTTTTTTTTTCTTTTCTTTTTTTTTTTTGTGGTAAGAACACTTTACATGATATCTACCCTCTTAACAAATTCTAAGTGCACAATACAGTCCTGTGTATTATAGGCACCCTGTTGTACAGTCCATCTCTGGAATTTACACATCTTGCAGAACTGAAACATTATATCTATTGGATAACAACTCCCCTTTCCCCCACCCCTGACAACCACTCTGGTATTCTCTGCTTCTCAGAGTTTGACTATAGATACCTCATATAAGTAGGATCATGAAGTATTTGTCTTTCTGTGACTGGCTAATTTCTCTTAGCATAATGCCTGGGAAGTCCAGTTTAGAGCTCAAAGGAGTCTCCCCAACCAGTGCCTACTGAGGTGAGACTGAATGACTCAGGAACACTACTAGGCTCTGACCTGGAGAAAATAAACTACAACTTATATCTGCCATAGAGTCAGCTTTTAATGACAAAAGGGCCAACCATCTCCAGTCAGACAAGGGTTATGGCCCTTGACACCAGAGGGACCACAGTAAGATGTGATGCAAAGAATCCATGTGGATCCAAGGACCATAACTAGCCCTAAAGCCAAGAGGTCTCAAGTTTCCCTTCACCCCCAAACACTTAGAGGCAAACTCAAAGAGAGAAGCAGGAGAGAAAGCCTCTGAGAAGCACTTTTGTCCAAGGGAAATTGAGTAATACTTAAAGGTACTATCTAAACTATAGGATCAGACCTCAAATCAACAGATTGGACATGTAGGTTATTTTTTTCTTGCTAAGCAGCTTGAGAGGAAAGCTGATTAATTATAGATAAATAGAGAAATTACATTTTCTCTGTACATCTGAATTTATTTTGTGAGTTAAATATTTGCTACCCTGCTACTCTGCCTAATGAATTAAAATTAAAAGAAAATCTAAAAAGAAAACCATGTAAATTTTTTGTTGCACTTCAAACTCTCAGCTAATTGGAAAATATTTGTATTATCCAAAATGTATATATATTTGCATCCACTTATCTTAAAAGAATCAATTATAAAAAGTAAAAAGCACTTTTCTCAACATTTGACAGAGATGTAAATTGGATGTTCTCTAAGCTTTATAATAATACACTTCATAAGCTGACTTTATATACACATAATAGTTTAACTTACCTCCAAAATCCAAATATGTCCTCAAAAATATATACTGTTATGGGAAAGTTTCTTTTCTTTTTATGCAGTTGATAACATCACAGAAAAAGGCAAATCACTACACACTTGCCTGTGGTTAACATTGGCTGAAGTCACATGCCACTTTCCACCCTGAAGCTTCCTGCCTATTCTACAGGTAATTACTTTGTGCCCAAGATGGAAATTTATCAGAAAAAAATTCAATAAATATTAAAGAGGGGAAGCATTTTCACGTGAAGTGGGGGCGGGGGGGGGGCTCTGGGGTGGGGTCTCCCTGGGGACCAGTTGAGGTTTCTGCTCACCCCGGAGAGGGGGGCAGCCTGGAGCCCCCTCCCTCGCCGCCACGTCTTAGACCCACTGGATTGTGATTCAATAAAATTCAAATCTTTCGCTGCCTGGACTGGCCAGGCAGCAGGCCCAGAGACCCTTTCGAATCAGGGTTTTTACAGTTATTTTCATCCACAGAGATGCCTGCCTTTCTCTGCCTCACAAAGACAAACAAACCGGTACAAACACAAAGGCTGGTAAGATACAAAGTCTTGAGGAGAAGGTGGAGGCAAATTCTCTTGTGGGGGAAAAAAATGAGACAGAATGCATGTGTATTGTTCGTTGTGTGAATCTGCTGTGTATTTCAGTTCTCGAGGCCAGATGCAGGTAGCAATGACATAGCAAATAAACGATGGGAGAAGAGCGTAGGCAAAAACACAGCAGCGAGCCTGCAGCCAGCACACTGCTGATCAAGTGACCCTTAATCAACTTAAAGACTAGTTAGAGTCACTTTTTCTTCCTGTTGGACATACTGGACGCCGGAGGGATGGTTGCCTTGATTAGCTTAGCTGTGACATCTGGATTCCGCTCAGCTCTAAGCATATATGCTGAAGAGCAGTAAGTACACGCATAGCCCTGGATGAGAAGGGCAGCCTGGTGGTTGCAACAGCACAGACACTGGGATCAGGCTTCCTGGGTTCAAATCTTGCTTTGTCATGAACTAGTGATGAGAGTCTGGGCCCATTTGGAACCTCTCTGTGCCCTCTGAGATGAAAGAGATGGTAATGACCGTGCCTACAGCGAGGATTTAATGAATGAATATATGTGAAGAGCGTAAAGCAGTATTTGGCACATAGCACTGTTCAGAGCATGGCAGCATCAGCATTAGCTTATTTGAAATGCATGTTACTAGACCCTGTCCCTGACCTACAGCATCAGAATTGAATTTCAACAAAATTCCAATTGACATTAAACATTTGAGAAGCCTTGCTATGTAAATGTTGGTGTTGGTATTTCTGGCTGGCTTTAACTAGCTGAAGTTATCAAGGTGAGAGGGGCATCCCTGCTGGTTTGCCTTTCCCTGCCAGGCTCTGAGCCCCAGGAAGAGACTTTGTCCTCCCTGACACAAGCCCCTGATTATCCTGACTTCTTGGTGGCCAGTGGGCTGCACTCCTGGGAGCCTGTGTTCTGTATCGTCCTCAGCCCGCAGGCCGACCTTGAATGTTTCCCTTAGGTCCATATCCTGATGTTTTTGACTCCATCAACTTATTTAACCCCCAGACTCTGTTAGTGCCTCTGCTTGTCAGCCCTGTTAGAGGTCTTAAATTATACACTGCATCCTGAGGCCATTCCAGTTCAGCTGGAAGTTTCTATGCCCACTTGCCCTCTTGAACAAAACAAAAATATTAGGAACATGTTAGGAGGAATAAGAAAGTTGGGATTATTTAACAATTCCCTCCTAGGCTCCACACTGCACAGAAATATTTGGTTTTTATTGTTGGCTCCAAGACGCAATTTTCGAACAGATTTTATGGCAGAGAAGAGAGCTCAGCCTTTAAAGAATGCAAAGGCCAACAAAGCAAAATTTTCTCTATTTATGGTATCAGTGTGACATTTGGACATCCTAATAGCCAGTATTCTTTTGGCTTTAGGAAAGAGTTCAACGCCACACCTGTTTGCTTTATTTCACATCAAATTGTCTTTAGTAAAGAGGTTTGGAAGCAGAGATCTTCCATTGGCATTCATGCCAAGCTTATCACAATTCCGTGCTGCTTGGCCAATAGCGCAATGAGAACGGATGACACCAGGATGCCAGGGCCCTTGGTGTACGCGAATTGAAGGGATGTAATTGTATGGAAATGGACAGAAGAAATTCTTCAAGGGCACACTGGCACTGATTCACAGTAGCAGAGCAGGAATTCACAGCAATAAGCTTCATATCCTGCAGTGGGTCAAATTGGAAAAGAGGAGAGGTTAGTTATTTGTAGGTTGTGAGATTAATGTGAGTCACAAATTATTTCACTCATGGATGTCTGATATGCTTGGAAGGATCGCTCGGCCACCCACAATTATGGATGGCACTAAGAAAGCAGCCAAGGGACAGAAAGGAAAAGTGTAACACTTAGATCCTCCCCCTGAAGAACTCAGTGTCACATGTGAAAAATACATATATGTATATGAGATGGAAATAAACTTTATCAGGGAGTAAGATGAAGGTTCCAAATGAGTAACAGAGGAAAGGTTAATTCAGTCTAGTCTAGAGGGGTCCGGCAGCTTCGAGGAGGTGGGGTAGGAGCTGGGTTGGACTTTGGAGGATAAATTTAAATTTGTTGTGTGTTGCACTCACAATCTTGAAAAAGAAGCTGGATTCTAGGGGGCCATTAAATAACCTTTTTATTTTGACCTCCCAAACTCATATATATGAAGAGAAAAACAGGAGTCAAACTCTTCCAGAGAACATCAGCTTTATTACTGTTGGAAGTTCCTTTGGAGAACATAAGTAGTATGTGGCTGTGGGTGCCTTAAGGCTTTATTGCTGACATAGGCAGAATTAGCTTCCATTTGCTGGAAGAGCTGGACAACCACAACCCATACTCCACAGAGATAGGGTCCTACCGCATGGCAGAGAGTAGACAAGATGCACTCTCTTTCAGGCAGGCAGCCAGGAAAGAGAACGCAGAGGTGGGGTACCATGCTGGCTTAGCACTTTCTCCAGGGTTCTCAAGTCAGAAAAGCCATTTCTCCTACCTAACATGTTGATTTTTTTCTTAAAGAGGTAGGAAATAAGCAATTAATAGATGACTAGATCTTTTCCCCCCAGCTTCTGCAGGCAGACTATGTGGGCAAGATAACATCTAAAGAAAGATCACAAGGAGTCAGCAAGTTTTCATGCAATGGAAAATGATGAAGAATCTAACCCTTACCCTAATGATGAACTGAGATTGTTTCCCTCTTTTCCCTTTAAAAACTGTCAGGTTCAGCAGAATCTTCGGAGTTGGTTTTTGGATGAGTTCAACTTCTCCCCATGTTGCCAGTTTCCTGAATAAAGCAGCCTTTCCTTTCTACCAACACTTGTCTCTGGAGTATTGGCTTTCAAGTGGTGAGCAGCTGAACCTGAGTTCGGTAACATTAGGGGTCCCCAGGACCACCCTCAAGGGAAAGCTGTTACACTCATGGTTACAGTCTATTGTGATAGGACACAGATTAATATCAGCAAATGAAAAAAGCACAAAAGGCAAAGTTCAGGAGGAGCCAGGTGCCAGCGTTCTCTCAGTGGAATTAGATAAGGATGCACTGAATTCTCTCAGCAATGATGGGTGACAATATGTGCAAAGTATTGCCAAGTATTGCTTGGGGGGTAAGCTCCCCCAAGCCTTGGTGTCCAGGGTTTTAATTGGGGGTCAGTCAGGCATTCATCACCTGAGTCACTGACCTTAGCTATTTAGTGTCTGGCTCCCCAGAGATCAAACTGATATAGCATGGCACGAGTTCTCACTCTTATCAGGTAGGAAATTTCAGGGCTCAGAGGTTTTATGTTTTTTTGTCCTTGAGTCTAAACTTTAACATGACTTCTGGCCATATACTGAAGTATAAACTTCTGATTACAAGTAAAAAAACACCTTTAGAGCACATTAGAAATTAGAACTCATATTCCCCCCAATATAACCATTCACTCCTACGAGGCCTGCTATCACTAAACGGTCTCCAGGGTGAATGTTCCTCTGGCTAACTTCAACCCTGTCCCCAACCCCATCTTCATGGACTTTAATAAAGGGGTTCCTTGCTGTCCTGGCAGCTGAAAGATCACCCCAGCAACTTCATGATTCTGCTTCTACCATAATGTCCCTGCTAAAATATCACCCAGGAGCAAGTCAAGGGCCAGTCCTTTCTTTGGAAAGCTCAGCGCTTGAGCAACCCAGGCTGCTGAGAAGACCCTTCACTGCACAGGGCTACTGGTGTGGCTTGAGATATCTGACTGACCCCTTCAGCCTTCAGGAGGTCAGTGTCCCCAGGCCAGGTGTCATTACCATGAACAGTCCCTTTGGGCCTTATCAGGGTCTGATGCAAATGTTGTAGGAAAAAGTTGAGAAGAACTGGTGTATAAATAATTCCCCTGGTTATTCTGATAAGCAGTAAGGCTTGGGATCTTTGGGACTAGATGATTGTTAAGGATTTCAAACCATGGTTTCTATGATTTTTGGAGCTAAAATTCCTTGGAGATGCCTGCTAAGTGTCTTTTTCTTTCTCTGGTTACTTATTTGATTAAGTTTAGTTTCTGGCTAAAGATACCGCACTTTGGAGAAGTATTTCCAAATAGGAAATGAGGATGAGAAATAGATATGAGAAGAAAGTATCTCAACTATGTGCCCAGAAGAGAAGGTAATGGGAAATCACTGGGGTACTTAGGTTGAGAGGGAGTGGGGTGGGACTAGTTCCCTGATCAGCTTCTACAAAGAGCTCAGGACAAAAGATTCTTGTCATTGAAAAATGGTGTAATGAAGAGATGTGTAACAAAGTGTTGAACAGTGGAGTTTTTGATTTTGTGGGAACTCCAGCCTGTTGTGTGTCTCTCGGTCCCACTTACCTTATTAGCTAAATAGGATTAAATAAAACCATCTTTGCATGATTGTAGTACTAAATATAAAGAATATGTTTGAGAAATTTGCAAATATAAATGTTAATTACTAGATTAAAATTTTGCTTCCCTAAAACTAGTTTATAGCAGATGATCTGCCCACATAGGTGAAATATGCTCTAGAAATGAAGTAATTTGCATTTTGGTGTTGGCTTCCTTTGTAATTTGTTACCAGCACTAGATCTCTCTTATTTTGTTCCCCACACATTACTGTGTTCTCTCGCGGCTTCTAAGGTGTCTCTCTTTCCTGGGTTTCTCTCTTTTCTCTAATATTTTTCTTATTTTCGTGTCTGGAATCTGTACTTCTGCCTGCCCTTAAATATTAGTTGTGCCCCAGCTATATTTATAAGGGTCTATTTTTAATGCCTTATCTTTTCCTTTTATGCTAATTCCTTCAGAAGTATAATTAAATAATACAAGTTGATTGAGTACCTACTATATGCTAGACAGTGTGCAAGGCACTGAGGATGAGGAAATAGAAACAAAGACCCACCTTCTCACACATTTGACCATCACTTACATTCAGCTCCTCTCCTCTGCTGTCCCAGGCCCAAATCATACTGAAACTGAGCAGAACCCTGAGCACTGCCCCCTACCCCCAAGTACAAAGGCCCCTCCATGTCTCCTGCCTCTTGTTTGTAGAAAAGTTAAAGTCTTCCAGGCCTCCCTGAGTCACAAAAGAGTGGGCTCAAGTAGTTAAGGATTAGGACAATAGAGTCAGAGAGTCAGTAAATGGTGCACATTCCTGAGTTGTTTTACAGATACTATAACTGCATGATGACCAGACTGCAGCCATGACATAAGCTGCTCCATCTTGAGCAGTACTGAGTCTATGGCTGGGACAGTTTCAAGAACTGGCCTCAAGAGAATGAGATTAACATTATTGCTCATAATAATTTGTATCTTTGTGAGCACTAAAATAATTGTAGCTTGCTCTGCCCATATATGTAAGTGGGCAACTAAAATTGTCAGCAAAGAGATGCTGCAGACCCATGTCAACATCTTCTACTCAAGAATACGGCACCTATGTCAGCATGACAAAGTTACAGAAGATGGACCTTCACTCTTATTCCCACAGAAGTGGAATGATGTCTGTCAAGTAGAGATTTGTAAGCAGCTCTTTTGTCTCTTTTCTGTTTGTCTATTTCTGTTCTCCTTAAACCTTAATTATAATTTTTTTTTTTTTTTTTTTTTGCGGTACACGGGCCTCTCACCGTTGTGGCCTCTCCTGCCGCGGAGCACAGGCTCTGGATGCGCAGGCTCAGCAGCCATGGCTCACAGGCCTAGCTGCTCCGTGGCATGTGAGATCTTCCCAGACCGGGGCACGAACCCGTGTCCCCTGCATTGGCAGGCGGACTCTCAACCACTGCGCCACTAGGGAAGCCCAAACCTTAATTATAAAAATGATATCATTAGCTAACATTTAACCTAACTCCTGACTTATGCTCTATTAAATGCACACAGTACTTTGACTAACCTGCTGATTCTTTCCCTAGATTAAAAGAAGTAGGAATGAAGAATGACTAGGTCTCTACCCATAGCAACTCCCTTAGCAATCCTGTAGGCAGACCGTGTGGGCAAGACAACATCTGAAGAAAGATCATGAAGAGTCAGCCAGCCTGCATGCAATGGAAAATGATGCAGAGCTTGACCTCCTGCATTGATGATTCACTGAAATTCTTTCCCCCTTTTCCCTTTAAAAAGTGTCATGGCCGAGCAGAACCTTTGGAGTTCGTTTTGGGATGTGAGTCTGCCTTCTCCCCAGATTGCCAGCTTTTCCGATTAAAGAAACTTTCCTTTCTACCAACACTTGCCTCTCAAGCACTGGCTTTTGAGCACTGAGCAGCCAAACCTCAATTCAGTAACAATGCACTGAACGTTTCTGCTTGGAATCATGTAGGCACTGCATACCCAATGTGGAAAGTTACTGAACTCATTATTTTTCCCTGTAAACCTATTTTTCTGGATTCCCTTTCTCTATTAAACAGCATTATCCCAAGTTTCCATGTTAGTAAGTCTTTCATCCTCTCTATATCCACTCAGTTGCCAGTTCCTGGCTACTCTGTCTCTGATGTGTCTCTCAGGTCCGTTTCCTTCTCTCTTTCCCTCATTGGCTCCCATCTGCATAGGTGGACCTGTGTCTTAACTGTGTCCATGTGTTCAGGTTATCACAAGGCTCCAGAGTTTCCTTCTGCTCTCACCTTTCTGCACCTTGTTCTCCTGCTTACTTTAAGTGTAGCCAATAATCATTCCCGCTGTGTGGTCCTGGCTGCTCTCCCATCTCCTGCCATTTTCACTCAGGCACTCATGTCCTGGTGGCATCAGACTAGACAGAATTCCCCCCGCATTCCTGTGTCTGCCATGCCTTGGTGCCTCTGTTGGCCCTGGGGCCAGGGATTTCCTTCCCTTCCAGCTTTGTTGGTGACTTCAACCTTCAAGGCTTAGATCCTTCTTCTGTGAAGAGCCTTCATCTGTGAAGATGTCTCCACACCTCCCAGTTATTTGTCCATATTTCTCTTAGAACATGTTTCACATGGTATTTTGTATTCCCATGAACTTGTTCAATATCTGGCAGAGGAGATGATCATTTATTTTTTTTTGTGGCTGCTGAATAAGCAAAATGAAAGTTTTTACACTTTTATGTCTGTCTCTATGTGATCCTTAATAACTTATTTTAGCTTTAGCAAAAGACTGGATCATTAAACAGTTGATATATTTAATCAATGTAAATGCAATTGTGAAACGTAAGTTTTGACTTGCTGAGTTCACATTTAGCTGGGAATTACATCTTAGTACAAACAGAGAATTAATTTTTTAATATCTTTAGGCTTTTCTTTCTTGAAATATATTCTGATAAATGTATTGCACCTGAAAAATTAAGATAGTCCTGTTTGCCTCATGTATTTTCAGCAGAGAGGTTGAAGGAACAGAAAGCATAGCTTTTACAAAGCATAATTGCTTTATATTCCATGCCTACATTGTTCTTAATATTGTACTTTACACTTTAATGAAGAAAGTACTGAATAGTATTTTGATTTCCTTTTTGTTCTTCATTAGTTATTGGGAATATAAATGATAGGAAGGCATATAGTTAATTTCACTCATTTTATTTATATATTTATTCATAAGGTGGTTATATAACCCATTATCACTATTTTTCATGGTAGGATTATTGGGTCCAGTTGTTATGTGAAGATTTGGGTTTCCCTTTAGTTCTAGGTATTCTAGGGTGATGGCAGGTGAGTTTATTATTGCTGCAATCTGCTCCAGGAGATCATTCCTAGTAATCTGATTCTCTCAACAGGGTGGATTTTGCAGATATATTTCAACTCATTTACAGATCAGGATGACATGAGAGGTGGGGAAAATAAAGATTTAGTGATGCTATTGCCATGTCAGGCTGCATGTAGCTATTTTCCTGATTCTTCTCAAGATTTAATATTATTTCTGAGGGATTTTTCTTTTGCAGTGTTTAATCTAAGATTGTTAAGAAGCATAGCAAAGCACCTAGGATTCTCTTGGACTAAACATTTAAACATAGAACCACTCAGGATACAGTTAAAAAAAAACAGAAATAATAATTGGTGAAAGTGTTAAACTGACTCCAAACATTGACTGTTTTTAGTGGATTGGGTGATACAGAGATATCTAACAAAAAGGGTACTGTTAAACCAAAAATTAGTTTTAAATATCTTTTTCTATGTTATGACACTTCAGCTACTACTCAGCTCAAACCTAGATCTGTAGCTGTCAGGGAAATGCTCCCCCCCCCCAGCAGCTTGCTGCACATGAGGTGGTTTTAGTCCCTTTTTGTCTTTACTGACCCAGTCTCATCTGCTGGAGTCTACATAATTCCTGCTCAGTCATTAAGGCTCATAGCAAGAGTTCCTGACTCCATCCAGCATGTTTCTTTGTTACCCTTGGGCTGGATTACACATCTGTCTATTGCATATTTCTTTCACTGTATTTTTTCATCCCATTTTTATAATGATCTGTTCATGTGTCAGTTTCCACCATTAGACTGTGTGCTCCTTGAGACCAGAGGTTGCTTTTTATCATTTGTGCCCAGCACTGTGTCTTCAGTGTAGTAGAGGATACTGTGGGAATGTTTGTATAATGAATAAATGAAGCCAGCTCTTGGGGACTGGAATTTTCATTGCAGTGCAGCACCATTGAAATCTTTTACTTTGAAAAACTGGATTAAATAAAATATCACCTAAAATTTATGGACACATCTCAATTACTGCATTAAACTACTGTGTTTAATTTCATTCTAAAATAAAAGCAATATCTCTTGTCCTCTAGTTATTTAAAAGGTATATTTTTAAAATAGAAAGTGGAGGTGAATTAATAAACATAGAGAAAGTCATAAGTGTAAATTGCTTCCCAATATAATCTCTTGAGTTCATATTTAATAAAGATAAGTTAATCAACAGTTACTCCATGTGTGAGGGTATTTGTACATAAATCACTTAGTTGGCTTGGATCTAACATTGATAGGACATAATTGATCTTTAAAAGTTTTATGAAGAATCACAGACTGTGAAGTTACAGGAGGTTGTACTGTATAACTTTGCCTTTCCATCAAGGAGACACCTGTTTTCTTGGTAGTGGAAACCTCATTTTATATGTATTATTGATCAGTCCATGAATTAATTCCCTCATGATAATTAGCATCATGTTACTTTCTAGTTTATATCAGGAAAAGCTACCAGTTTTCTAACCTAATAAACTGCCAGCTAGGACTTTTTTTCTACTCACCCTCCCCCCACAATGTTTAAAGCCAACACCAAAGCATGTATTTTATGTTTTCTGGCTCAAGATTTGGTAAACCAGTGTGTCATTTAACCTCGTGTATTGCACAGTGTTGGGATGTCTGATAAGAGTTGGAAAATGTCCAGGAAACCAGTTTTACTCTGCTTGTCTTAATCTATAACAAGCTGTCCCCTGAAATTTTACTTTTTTTTTCTTTCTTTTTGTTTTATTTTTAGAAACATCACTTTCTGTCAATCTCATTTCCATTTTCTGTTTGGAAGTCTGTGGAAGAACAGCTTAAGACCACTCAGGGGTTGTCTCTCTCCATTCAGTAACCTGAGTCTCCTGAGGCTGGTGGGGTGCTGCCATCATCAGAGGAGCTGCTGGACAGCACAGAGTGTCACCCCTCACCCCCCATCTAGACCAAGAAGAACACTGACCTCAGGAAATATTACCTGAATGAGTGAACAGTTTATCATTCTCTATTGACTGAAATGTCTGGCCAGCTAGTTCACCTCACAACTCAAAGAATCACATAAGTGCTTTTCCTCAAGACAAACACTGTACTTTGGTACAGAGAAAAAGAGCTTTGTGTATATTTTGTCACATGAAATACTAAGAAAGGAGTGAACTTAAGGATTGAGAGTTAATAAAATGAATACTTTTTACTGATTCATCAAGGACACCTTTAAGTGAAACAGCCTCCAAGCCCCAACTATGAGTTTCAGAGGAACAAGTGACTGATTCAGGCTGAGGTACCAGAAGTTGTTCTCATTAACTCATACTGCTTTGCATTGTAAGTGCAGTTGAGACAGGAGATAGATGGGCCCAAGTTTAGACATTTACAACTAGCCTCCTGTTTACACTTTAAAAATAAAGATAAATAACAGGAACAGGATAAGCAGCTGGACTTTGTCTCCTGTGGATACTTCTAGATAGTGGGAATGGCAGGAACAGAGAGGGGCTGAGCCCTGCTTGGGTAAAAGATAAGGAGGCCACGTATTTCTCATTCTTGAGGTCAAGGTCAAACTATGCATGCACAGAAAGGTTCCTCAGGGGAGGGGGCACCAGACCATAATAAGTTTTGTTAACTTCCCAGGGACCCTCACACTGAAATCCATCTTGGTTAAAAGATGTGTGCGCACACAGGGGAGGGCCCAGAGCCAGAACAAATATGGACTCAAATCCATACAAAGCAAGATGGTTGACCAGAGGAAATCAGGAAGAATTGCTTCCATATAAGTGATTTACTTCACCCCCAAATGCGATTTTATCTCTGAGTCTGCCCATGTGTCTATCTGCACGTAATTCTTCCTCCTAATAAACACTTTACTTGTTTCACTACCTTCCATCTCTTTGCTGAAATTCCTCTCTTCAAAGCAGACAAGAGCCAGGGCCTTATAGTCACCAGCCCTTGTGGTCTAGTGGTTAGGATTTGGTGCTTTCATTGCCTCAGCCTGGGTTCAATCCCTGGTCTGGGTACTGAGATCCTCCTTCAAGCTGCTACAGCCCTGGCCACCCCACAGCACCCCTGAGATCACTATGTCAGCGCAATGAGAAAGGCAAAGAGCTGCTTCTTATTATTATGAAAATAGGGACCTGATGTTCCCTCTGAAAGGATCCTGGGGACTTCTAGTGGGTCTGTGGACCACGCTTTTGAGAACTGCTGTCCTAAGTGATGTAAAGTCACAGAAGCCCCAATAACAAGGGTCCAGAATGTGTTTACAGATTGCCCTAGTTCAGTCTTCTCATGGTATCTGAGAGGAATTGGTTCCAGGATTTGGTCCCCCCATACCAAAATCAATCCCTTATAGACAATGGTGTAGTATTTTCATGTAGCCTACCCACAATCCTCCACACACTTTAAAACATCTCTAGACTACTTATCATAACTTATACAATGTAAATACTATGTAAATAGCTGTAAATGCAATATAAATGTTACATAAATAGTTGTAAATACAATGTAATTGCTCTGTAAATAGTTGCCTGAGCATGGTGAATTCAAGTTTTGCTTTTTGGAAATTCCTGGAATTTTTTTTCTGAATATTTTCCATCCGTGGTTGGTTGAATCCACAGTTGTGGAATCCCGGGATATGGAGGGCTGACTGTATTAAGTTTGCCCTAGCGGTTCTTACTTCTAGGGTTGATAACAATTCAACCAAGTTGAAAATTATTTGGTCAAGTTTCTCCTTAATGTGGTACACTTCTAATTAAGGGGACAGCATTGCTAATTGTTAAATAATTAGCATTTTCTTGCTTTTCACTGTTGGTGGATGCATTAATAGCAATCACTTCATCCTTATTTTATTTTTAATTTTTATTTTCTTTTCTCTGTTCCCTTATCTAGAATAGTGAGATAAGGCAGCCATGGAAGAAGAGATGGAAGTTTGTGATAAATAACCTTCCATGGTCTAAGAAGTTCACAAAATTCTGAGCATCTTCTCGGGGAAGCTTTCTGGATGCTTCATGGTGATAGATTGGAGATAGAGTCAAACATTTTCTGGCTGCCCTAGATCTGGGAACTGAGAATCCAGCCACCAAATTCTTGATTTGCATTTAAAAGATGATATTCAGAGTTTTGTTGTGGGGTAGCTGGCTTCAGCCATGAATATCATCCAACAATGACAGAAGGGGAAACTGCCAAGCAATTCTGTAATTTGCATTAGGTTTTCAGATTGAACGTCTGTAACTTGTGACAACACTGAAAGATAATGTGTCAGTGGCAGGTTAGAGTTTTGCATTGTCTTAATGTCATTGTCTTTGTTTAGCTTTTCACTTCCCCTTCCTTTGGTGATCACTGAAATTCTTTTTTGTTGCGGAAGATTTCTCAGCATGGCCAGGTGGCATTTAAAGAGCCTAATGAGAAAGATGACTTGGCTCTAAGTGACAATGTCAAAAAACACATGGCAGCTCCCCTGTCTGCAGGTATGGAATGAGACTGCCATTCTAGTTACTGCCCAGTGCTGCCTGGTCACTGCTGCCTTCCCAGTATCCCCTTCTTCATGCAGGATTCAGGCCCATCTTCATCTGTCCAGTGGGCGCTTCAGTTTGAAGCATTGCACTTTATCTTCCTAATGCATCTTGCTGTCTTTGGCATGTGTGTTTTTTGTTGGTGGTGATGTCAGGACTCAGCTGTTACATGACAGGCTTTGATAGAGTGAATCAATTCTTGTTTTTCTTCTTGAAATACTTATCAGACTTTGTATTTCCCCTTTAAAAATGAAGGCTGCTTCATAATATTTACTATTGGGAATAAGAAAAACTATGACACCAGAAGTTTATATCATTTCACATTTGATCATGTTGGATGAATTATCAGGAGAAAAATATCTTGATATTTTCATAGTGTTCTTTGAGATGGGAACAAATTCTAGACGTCTCAGAAATCTTATTTTCTGGAAACACAGTATTAAGAGTATAATGATTTGGTCTTAGCTTTTACAACTCTTTATAAAGACAGAGAGAGAGATAAAAGGAGAAAGGGAGAGCGTGTATGTTCATTATTTCCAGCTTTCATCTGCTCCGGAAGAGCAATAGCCCTCCAAGGAGTACTTTCTTGGAGTCCAGGACATTGCTTTTCACTTAAATGTTATTGGAAATTTCCCGTAGATGGTGGCTCTGAAAAACCTCAGGGTCAGGGCTGAGGATTCATGATCTAAACATTCTTGACCTTGCTTCCCGTAAAATCACAGATTAATATTGCTAGAACTCATTGCTACAGGATAGTTATCCAGCTGTCCAGATAAAATTGAGTAATAAATTCACAAAGTTGAATGTTTCTTGTTTTGAACATTCAAGTTAAATCTTTTATACCTGGTAATGTTATTCAAATCCAAACCCACTCTGTTAAAAAACTATCATAATAAAACTCCAACTCTGTAAGGTTTTTAGAATGATGTTTAAAATAAGGCTGACCCCAACCTCACTAATTATTAGAGAAATGCAAATCAAAACTACAATGAGGTGTCACCTCACGCTGGTCAGAATGGCCATTATCAAAAAATCTAGAAACAATAAATGCTGGAAAAGGTGTGGTGAAAAGGAAACCCTGCTGCACTGTTGGTGGGAATGTAAATTGATACAACCATTATAGAAAACAGTAAGGAGGTTCCTTAAAAAACTTAAAATAGAACTACCATATGACCCAGCCATCCCACTACTGAGCATATACCCTGAGAAAACCATAATTCAAAAAGAGACATGTATCACAATGTTAATTGCAGCACTATTTACAATAGCCAGGACATGGAACCAACCTAAATGTATATTGACTGCTGAATGGATAAAGAAGATGTGGCACATATATACAATGGAATATTAGTCAGCCATAAAAAGAAACGAAATTGAGTTATTTGTAGTGAGGTGGATTGACCTAGAGTGTGTCATACAGAGTGAAGTGAGTCAGAAAGAAAAAAATGAATATGGTATGCTAGTGAATATACATGGAATCTAAAAAAAAAAATGGTATTGATGAACCTAGTTGCAGGGCAGGTAGACAAAGAGGTAGACATAGAAAATGGACTTGAGGACATGGGGTGGGAGGGCAAAGCTGCGGTGAAGTGAGAGTAGCATCGACATATATATGCTACCGAATGTAAAATAGCTGGCTGGTAGGAAGCAGCAGCGTAGAACAGGGAGATGGCTTGGTGCTTTGTGATGACCTAGAGGGGTGGGATAGGGAGGATGGGAAGGAGACTAAGAGGGAGGGGATATGGGGATGTGTATGCATATGGCTGATTCTCTTTGTTGTGCAACAGAAACTAACACAGTATTGTGAAGCAATTATATTCCAATAAAAATCTATTAAAAAAATAACTTGAAGGAGAAGACTAGAACATACTCATGTCTTACTCTTATCCATGGTTCTCATTCTGTGAGGAAGCTTCCACAACCTTTCGCTGTGTGAACAAGGGTGTGTTGGAATACAGAAGCTTCTTGAGGTCAGGGGTTCCTATTATCTTTATCAAATGCCCAAATTAGCAATCAGCTAGTTTTACCAGTTATCTGACCTTGGACAAAGGTCATCTGTATGAGGACAGATGAGTAAAGATACTAGAACATGAGAGCAGTGCCTGATGTGTAATAAACACCATCTAACTATTAGTTTTTGTTGTGTTGTATAATAGTTGTATAATTGTTGTAATTGAAATAAGATTATGGGTCCAAGAAAAATAAGGTGGGGGGAAGGAGATAGAGAAAGGGGGAAGGCAAGAGAGAGAGGGTCTTCTCCTCATGAATGGGGGAGAGGAGGTGGGTCACAGTGGGGTGTTCCTTGCATCCTCCAGAACATGAACTCTTTGAGTGATGGATATTTTTTGAATGGGAAGAGTGTGTGGTTCACAAGGGGAGGCCTTACCTTGGGCGCAGGTCTCCCCCAGCCTTGCTGAAGACACTGTGTCCGGTGAGAGGTGAGGTCAGCCAGGTATGAGAAGTGATTAGTGAAGATGAATGAGCCAGGACTGGGGGGCATGGAGTCCCACTGTGCCTTGGAGGCTGTAACACATGTAACTTCTGTGCATTCTGGAGGGAGGAAAAACTCAGTAGCCTGGGTATTTGGAGTTGGATTTAAGTATATTTAAAGATAATTTAAAAATTCAATGTTTTCTGTGCACCTGGATTATGGATTGAGCTTTATACCCACAACATTAATTGGTTCTTGTAATTGTATTATTTATAGATGTTTTCTTTGGATAATACACATATATCCTGTTTTCCAAAGTATATTATGTCTTTGATGGCAGGGAGCATTCAAAACTAGAATAGAATCACCATCCTCCACCAAGCTTGGAATATCACTCTCTGGGCATAGTTAAGTGTTTAAGTGACTATGGATGTGCTGCTCAGGGCCCAGGATGGTGGCTCTCGCCTGGTGTGCTGGGCAGAGGTGGACCAGGTTATTCACCAAATCATATGACATGACATTTTTATCAGAGTATCACATTTTGTCTTTGCTCTGAGTACTGTCACTCAGGCACTGTGAGATGTAACGTAGACTGAATCTACTGAATCTATGTAACGTAGACTGAATGTCAAACAGGCATTAAGGAAAAAGCACATGCTTACAGAAACAGGTGAGATATTCTGCACAAGCAGGATGTGATAGGATAAGGTCAGGGCAGGAGATGGCTCTGTTCATCCAGTCCCACAGAAAGCTGTGTAGAAAGAGAATGAATGGCTCCATAACCAGGGAAACTGAGAGATGTTACACTCTGATAGTGATTTCTGTGTTATTGTTAGTGACTCTGATGGTGCTGATTTTGGTATTTACTTACTTCAACACTGCTGCCAAACTTCTGGAATTCAAGAGTGTGACAAACACCAAAAAGTTGAGAACTACTGCTCTGGGATAACTATATCTTTTTTTAAAAAAAAAGTGAGATGTACTTGAATGGTAGGTTCTTGATTCTTTTGACATCATCCTGTTGGACCAGAAAGAGGTGTCTCAGCTGGATTCCTAAATACTCCCTGTCTATAGTTGAGCAGTTGGGCAGATGCTATGCAGTTGCTGGGTGTACTTGCCTGTTCCCACAGCTTCCTTCCTTAAAGAGACAACAAGCCCAAATGCATGTAGACAGTTCACGCATCAGAGCTTAATGTTTATATCAGTTTCCTTGTCCCCCAGTCCCATGGGGGGTGCAGGTGTAGGCCCAGAAAGATGCTGTGCATGGGGGTATGTGTCACAGCTGGGTCACCCGAACATAGGAAACCCTAAGCTTACTGAGATGCTGGCAAACCGGCCCAATCTTCGCTTCCAAGGAGGATATTGTTTTTCTTACCTTGGAATGCAAGTGCATCTCCTCTGACGAGGGCAGGAAGACATTATTATCCTGGAATGAGTAAATAAACCTGCTCTCTGACCAAGACAGTGACACTCTCCTTAGCTTCTTTGGCTGTCGGTTATGGAAACATCTTTGAACAAAACTGTTATTGAGCAACCAGCTATGTGCAATGCACTGGGCTTAGCACCATGGAAGAAACAACAGAGACCATCAGATCTGGATTTGAGTTTGAGGTCTCTACTTCCTAGTTGAGTCATCTTGGGTGAGTTATCTAACTTCTTTGTGAAATGGGGAATAATGGTAGACCTATTGAGAAAATTAAATTCAATAGTGTATTTAAAGCACTAGTGCTTATAAACAAAATCAAAGTTCTGTTGGAGAGTAACAAGGTGGAACGGATGCTGGTGTCATCTGAAAGTGTCTGTGCCCCTGCATTTGAACCATTCATGTTGTAATGTGGTCCTTCTGTGAACAACAGAAATTTCCATCCCTGGCAGTCACAGACATGAGTTGCTGTATGCTTTTTATCAGACATTTATATGTAAATTTGAAAAGGCTAATTCTACTTGATCCAGTGGTCAAAGGACAGATCTTCCAGATTTTAGATACTAAGTAGCATGTTTGGGGAACTCTAAAATGGAGCCGAATGAACACATTACAGTTAATTAGGCCCTCAGGAAAGCCTTACTGCCCCTAACATAGGCAGCCTAATTACCTTATATTTTAATTTTCTCTTCTTCATTAACAGGTACTGAGGAGCATCATCAATGAATTGGCTCTCAGCAGTTTGGCTTTCAGCTTCCATTTCCATCTTTATATGATCAAGAATTGGTCAACTGTGTATCAAGTTATTCTGTGTAGCCTAGTTTCTTGGATGTGGATTAAACTATTCAGTTCAGGATTATTTATTTCAGCCATTTCCTCTGGTATAAATGTGTCAAAAATGTATTTCTCACTCTTTAACAAGAGGATACTGAAAATAATTGATCCTGGTTTTGATGATTCAGAATCACCTTTTGAGCATTAGTCATTGTGACATTTCATAGTCATAGATGATGATATAAAACTTCTATTGTCAACTTACTCTTTACTTACTTACCTCCTTCTCATAGAATGAAGCTTGTTTAATTGTGAGACACTCCAAGCCAGTGTAACAGGCCCCCTTCGAGAGCTGTCATTACCCTCCATGAAGTCATCAGTGCGGTCTTTCTGCCCTTGACTTCCTACCTCTGTTCAATGACTGCTTTGATGTCTGTCACACCCACAGTTGTACTGCAAGCACCAGGCCCCTGCCCCTTTTCATCTGTTCTCATCTCATTAACGAAGTGAGAAGGGAATCTCCCTTGCCTTTTCCAAGAATTTTGGAGACATTTTGAGTGGACTCACTCCAAAGCAGCGGTTGGCAAAGGTTTCCTGTGAAGGGCAGTTGGTAAACATTTCAGCCTTTGTGAGCCACATACAGTCTCTGCCATGCATTCTCACCTTTCTTTTCTCTCATCCTTAGCTTGGAGGGCCCTGCAAGAGCACACCTGGGGCAGAGCTGACCTGCAGCTCAAGTTTGCTTATCCTTGCTCCAGACACATGGTTCCTTATAATTAGAGCAGTGGTCTCCCAAAGAAAACAAACTTATGGTTACCAAAGGGGAAAGTGGGGAAGGGATAAAGTAAGAGTTTGTGATTAACATATGCACACTACTATATATAAAATAGATAACCAACAAGGACCTTCTGTATAGCACAGGGAACTATATTCAATACTTTGTAATAACCTAGAATGAAAAAAATAGAGCAGTGGTCTCCACAATTTTCTAAAAGTGGGTACTCAGGGCTATATAAAACATTTCCATTTTTAAATCAAATTAATACATTATGTTCATCGTAAAACATGCATGAAAATAGAAATTTAAAAAGCATGAGATAAAATGTGGGTATACATAGAAGCTCTAGAATTCTTTCTGTGCCCCAGGAGACAATGTTGTCCACTTTTTGGAGAAACCGCAGTGCATCTCAGAGTTCTCTCTATTAGAGGAAAAAGATGACACTTCTTACATGACACCAACTTTACAATTTTCTAGAAATCTTAATATCAGCTTTTACCTTGAGTCTACTTAAACTTAAGAGAACTTGATTCATTGGGACTTGCCAAAATAAAGGCTGAAAAACATTACAAGAATAGACTTTAAAAAAAAAATCAGTTCTTTAAAATATTCAGAGAACAAACTATGATCAAAAAGAAGACCATGAAATTCTCCTTCAGGATCTTGATTATTAACCTTTTTTTGAGTTTACAGTCTTCTAATGTGATATCTCACTTGAAATGCCAGGGCCACCTTTCAGGAAACAGCACACAACACAGGTAACAACACAACCATTACTTATAAGACTATTTGGAATTTTCCGTGAGCAATAACCTGGAACTCATGGCACATGCAAATTGTTTTCTAAGAACAGTTGTTGAACATGTCCTGCATCAGACGTTAGATTCTTAACCTTGGGTTCAGAGGTTTCATAAATGCCTATAGATGAGTTTCAGTGTATCAGTGAACACGTTACAAGTTTCATGCAAAATGGAATATGTGGATGTAATAAGTGCATATTTCTGGGAATATGTCCATACCTATCTATTTAGGAGACAGAAATCATACCTATTTTAGCTATTTTACTAGAAAGTATTTAATACAAAGAACTGTTAACTAAGTGTAAAATTATTAACAAGATAAGTGAAAAGGCAAAAAGAAAATTCAAAATTATCACAGAGGCAGCAATTGCAAGAGGCTGCCACTGCTCCTATGAGTTGGGCGCAGAAAAGAAAGGGGCTGGAATCGTTAGCATTTAGAACCTGAAACTCAGATGGTGGAGGAGCTGCAGCCGGGGGTGCTGGGGCCCTGACCTCTCAGGGGGACGCCAGGCAATGGTGTGGGGTCTCTGAGGGGGTGCCCTAGGCTAACTGGGAGAGTGTTGGAATCTCTTTATACTGGACTCAATTGCAACTTCCAAACAAAGTGCTCCTGCTGGGGTGGAAAACCTCCTGGGGCGGTGCTCAGGGAACCCGCAGCCTGGTGGGATGAAGCAAGACCTTTCTTGGTCCTCCCATGTTGCCTCTCTGAGGAGCGCCCCCTATCGGTAGGCTCAGCCTTGCAAAGCTGGGTGGATTGACTGATTGATTGATTGATGGTTAGGATTTTCTTTCTTTCTTTTTTTCCAGTTTTATTGAGATATAATTGACATACAGCACTGTACAACTTTAAGGTATACAGCATAATGATTTGACTTATATACATCATGAAATGATGACCACAGTAAGTTTAGTGACCATCCATCATCTCATAATCAAAGAAATAGTAAAAAATTATTTTTCCTTGAAAACTCTTAGGATTTACTCTCTTAACTTTCATATATAAAATACTGCAGTGTAAGTTATATTTATCGTGTTGTACCTTACATCCCTAGTACCTATTTATAATACTGGAAGTTTGTACCTTTTTTTTTTTTTTGGCCTAGCTGTGTGTCTTGCAGGATCTTAGTTCCCTGACCAGGGATTGAATCTTTGCCCTCGGCAATGAAAGCACAGAGCCCTAACCACTGGACTGCCAGGGAATTCCCAAGTTTGTACCTTTTGACTGCCTTCATCCAATTCCCTCTCCCTCACTCCCTGCCACTGGTAATCACAAATCTGATATCTTTTTCTGAGTTTGTCTGTCTGAAGTATAACTGACATGCAACATGATGTTAGTTCCTATTACACAACATAGTGATTTGATATTTGTATACATTTCAAACTGATCACCATGACATGTCTAGTTACCACCCATTGTTACTGAACCCAGGTCTGGCTGCTCGCCACTTGAAAGCCATTTCTTGAGAGACAAGTGTTGGTAGAAAAGGAAAAGCTGCTTTATTTCAGAGGCTGGCAGCAGTGGGGGAGGGCGGAGGCCCCTCCAAAGGCTGACTCCCCCACTGACAATCAGGGGGCAAGAGGTCTTATAGACAGAGGGAGGGGGATACATGCAGAAACAATACGGTCAGCTCTGACAGTCATCTTGAAATTGGTCATCGGTGGTCTGACCAGAGTCATCTTGATTGTTTTAGATACAGTTAATCTTCAGTTCCAGGGTCGGTTTGTTTCCATTTCTTTGAGGCCAATTCTTGGAATTTTTGCAGCTTATGTCATGGCTACAGCCTGGTCATCATGTAGTTAACTTCTTCCACCTGGTGGGGGTTTCAGTATCTATAAGACAACTCACAGAATATGGCTCAGAATATTGTCTATAGCCCTTAAGGAGGAAATAAAAGTCTCTGACTATGCTTAACGATTGAACTATTATTCTTTGGTCTCCTTTGACTGCTTTCCTCTGTTTATGCATTTTCTCACTTCTCTGATTAAACTTATTCTTTGGCTAAATTTTTTCCACAGACGAAAGACAGGCTGAGGACATGGTGGGGGATGGGGGGTAAGGACCATAGGGTCCTGCTCTGTTTCACCATCACCATACAAAGATATTATAGTTATTGACTATATTCCCCACGCTGTACATTTCATACCTGTGACATACATTTTGCAACTGGAAGTTTGTACCTCTTAACCTCCCTCTCCTATTTCTTTCTGCCCCCTATGCCCTCCCTTCTGCCAAATACCTGTTTGTTTTCTGTATCTATAACTCTGTTTCTCTTTTTCTTATGTTTGTTCATTTGTTTTGTTTTTTTAGATTCCGCATATAAGTGAAATTGTATGATATTTGAAATAATTGACTTATTTCACTTAACATAATACCTTCTAGGTCCAAGCATGTTGTCCCAAATGGCAAGATTTCATTCTTTTCTATGGATGAGTAGCATTCCATTGTTTGTGTGTGTGTATGTATGTCTGTATATATATCAGATCTTCTTTATCCCTTCATCTATTGATGGACATTTAGGTTGCTTCCATAGCTTGACTACTGTAAATAATGCTGCAATGAACAAGGGGATGTATATATCTCTTCGAATTAGTGGGTTTTGTTTTCTTCAGGTAACTATGCAAAGCTGGGTGGATTTAAAGCTTCAAGATAATAACTTCATCACTGGCCCATAGATTTAATCAAATTCTTAAAGGGGACTGGGACTCTAAATGTTAAAACTTCTACTCTTTATTTCTTTGTATTTGGGGAAGAGGATTATTTTATGTATAGAGGAGCTGCCTCACAGGTGAAGACAAATGAGAATCTGGATATTCTGAAGTGTTTCCTTTTCTAGGTTCTGGTATCATACAAAGCAGACACACCAGTGATTCATCTATTGTGAATGTTCTGGAACTAAACTTCTGAAGTTATATGGTCCCATTTCTTTTCTTTTAATGTCCTGCTTCTTCTCTTTGGCTTTGTCTGCAAAGTGATCTCGTTTCTAGGATGGAATCATGAAGGGGACCAGGCTCCCCCAGGGCCCTCTCTGTGTGGCTCCCTTGCCCTCCTGGCCGTGGTTGATGAAATGGTCAGGGACACCAGAAGACCTGAGCTGATCTGAGCAGCCTACCCCGACCAGGTAAGTGGTCCAGGTGTAAGAAGAGGGCACCTCCCTCAGGTGGTGAAGGGGGTCTATAGGAGCTGGGAGCTGCTGGCAGCTCCATTCCTTACAGTGAGAAGGAAGCCTCTTTGAAGAAAGAGGGAACTGAGCCAACACAGTGAGAAAAGTGTAGAGGAGTGGCAGGGTGTTCAGTCCTTGTGCCAGTGCCCCTGAAATGGCGGGACCACCCCCTTGTGAGAACATAGTGCTTATACGAATCAGGTTAAATTTCTTTTTCTTCTTCAGTTTATTCAGGTTGGTTTCCTATCACTGGTACCCAGTAGAGGCCTGCCTAGAGCACCTCCATTGTGCTGCTTTTTGTTTACCCCAGTTAGACAATGAATCTCCCAGGAATTCTGCAGCCACAGCTGTGAAAGAGTGATGGAACTTAGCTCTTAACATTGTCTGAGGAGTGAGTGGGGAATGTATGGAAAGCACTTAGCATGGTCCCTGTCATAAAATACACACTAGAAACAACTGTTGTTTACCCAGCATGGTAGCATCAGTAGCCTGACTTGCCCCTAGGCTGTGCTCCATACATCAGATTCTCCCTGTGGTCCCGATGCTGCTCTGCCACACCGTTGGGCTTGCCCTTCTCACGTCACCCTGAGACTGTCAAGGATCAACAAGATTGGGGAGATAGCTATTAATCCACAACAGCAAGGCATCATTTCTTCAAAGATACTCACCTAAATTAAGTGCAGGTGTCTGTGCAGCAACCTTCAGCCTTTTAAGTTATGCAGTTTTCTCTTTATCATCAGCTGTGCATCCCTGCTGGTTTCTTCCACCTGGTACCACCATCAGCTGCTGAATCCCTGACGCCATTGCTCATTGGTGATGTCAACCCTGCCCATTGAGCCTATCTTATCAAGCTTTTCCTTTTGTTATGTTTCTTCCAAATCTTTTTTTTAAAAACATCTTTATTGGAGTATAATTACTTTACAATGATGTGTTAGTTTCTGCTCTATAACAAAGTGAATCAGCTATAAATATACATATGTCCCCATATCTCCTCCCTCTTGCATCTCCCTCCCTCCCACCCTCCGTTTCTTCCAAATCTTAATACATGTTTTTGCTTCTTGGCTCCTCATGTGAATAGTGTATGTATGTATTTCAGAAGATCAGTGTAATACTCTTCAATGAGAATTATAACTCTCATGAAGGCCAGTGTATTCTTACCAGTATGAGATAGGAAGCTAAGTCATAATCAGAAGGCTGCTTGGTGATATAGGAATCAGTGTAAGAGATGTAAGATGACCCCCTCCCCCATCTCACACACATACAGCTGTTTGACTCAGCCGTCATTGCTGTAGGCTTGAGAGGATAAAAGTAATTTGTTGTTCAGAAATGATTTTTGAACTAATAACAAACCAGACAGCTAAAGGTTAGTATAATGACTGCTACTTAGAATGAATAATTTAAAAATAAAACAAAATTGTTTTATGTGTCTGAACAACTATCTCTGCCTCATAAATACAAAGAAATAAGGATTGACTCAATCCCAAAACAAAACAGAAACCAACCAAACAAAAAGCCCTTACAAAGCAAGTGGGAGCAAGGGTTGTTTGAGAAAGGTTCCTATAATAATCAATAAACACATTATTAATAGGGAAGCAAATGGTTTCATATACATTGTATCTGGGTCAGTCAAGTGTAGCATTATCAATTTTATCCTTTCAGCCATGTGGTCTCCTAGTTTAGAGGAGTTGATCTAAACTGACCTTCTTAGATGAGTGGAGTAACTGTGCTGACTGGTCAGCTGTTCCAATCCCCTAGTCACCATTCGTGACACATTTCAAGCTGCATCAGTATGTGAGACAGTGTGGTGTCATAATAATACACCCAAGTTGCTCTCTTGTACCCCCACTCTCCCCTGTTTTCTAAGCTCACATATCCAACTGACCACTGGATAGTCCACATGGATGACCAGCTGGTACTTCAAGCATAACACATAAAAAACAGAATCCTTGATTTCTTCCTACAAAACCTACTCCTGCCTCTCTCTTTCCTAGTGCACCAAATGACACCCATTAGCCACCAGTTTCTCAGGCCAAAGTCCTGAGTTACTCCTGCTGTCTCTCTTTTGCTGACAGCCCACAATCACTCCGTTTGCTGTGCCTTTCCAGTACACCTCATTCCAGACGTCACATGTTAGCACCTACCATGCTTCCACCTGGTCCAAGCTTCCCTTGCCTCTTGGCTGCTCCTGCAGTAGCCCCCAAGCTGGTCTCTCTTCTGCCTCTTGGGCCCTAACTACTCTCCTCCGAGCAGCCAGAGGGATAGATTAAAAACATAAATCACCTCTCATCTTTCCCATACTCAAAGCGCACAATAAATATCGAGTATGCTCAAAATAGCATCCTGGTGACGTTTTCTCATTTACATTTTCTATAATTACCATGTGTAATTTTTATAACCTGAAAAACAATTTGGTTTTACACTTTGCTTTTATAAGGAATATAACATTTTGAATACAAATTAAAGAGAGCCTTTCTCGGTACAGTTTTCCTTTCTTTAATCACTTGATTTGATACACATAATCTGATCCTAATTTCAGAGGCTTCCTTGTGTTTTGACCCCTTCTATTAATAGTTAGATAAAAGATAACACACTAGGAAACAACAGAGTATAGTGAGAAAGGCATGGATTTTTAAACCATAATGCTTAGGATCTAGTTTATTGGACAATGGATTAGAAGAGTAGCTTTAGCCAGTTGACTTAAGTTTTCTGTCCCTCATCATAAAAAAAAATGCAACTAACAATATCTGGTCTCCCTACCACACAGGATTTTTGTGAAGATCAAACTGATATTTGAAAGTGTTTGGTAAAGTGTAAAACACTCAGTGAATGTTAGTTAAAAATAATAGAATTACACAATCATCACATGGTGAGTGGTAAAATCTACAGATGGAGTGATGAATTGCCTTACAACACTCGCTGAAGTAAATTAAGGATTCCATTGAGTACTGTATTTATCATATGCAATCTTAACCCAATATCCATATGCACAGAGGATGATTAGATTAGTGCATGTCAGATGCTAATTGAATAAAAATGGAAATGACAGATGTAGAGTTGGAGCTGCCCTGCTCACTGGAGGAGATAGTTGTATGAAGCTCAGAGAGACTCTGCCTGGTTCCGTCCATGGGATTTCTTATACACCTGGAGTGAGCGGCTAAGAGCACAGATGGAGGTGGGTGGAAACAGTGCCCAGAGCTGAATGGGGGGAGAAAGTGAGTGGGGAGAGAGGTTGTTGCACCTGTAGCCTCAATGGGGCAGCCGTGGGTTTGTTACTGAAAGTGAGGGTCCAGCTGCTTGCTGCTCAGAAGCCAATAAAGAAGTAAGTTGGTGGAAAGGAAAGTTTGCTTTATTTTGGATGCAGGCAACCAGGGGTGGGGGAGGGGAGTGCGGACTGCTGTCCAAAGGCTGATCCTCCCCAACTGACAATCAGTGGACAAGAGCTTTTATAGACAGAGGGAGGGGGCTACATGCAGAAATAGTGCAGTCAGCTCTGACGGTCATCTTGAAATTTGTCATGTGGTGGACTGATCAGCATCTTCTTGATTGTTTTAAGTACAGTTAGTCTTTAGTTCCAGGGTCGATTTTTTCCCATTTCTCTGAGGCCAATTCTTGGAATTGTGGCAGCTTATGTCATGGCTACAGTCTGGTCATTACGTAGTTAACTTCTTCCACCTGGTGGGGGTTTCAGTCTCTACAAGACAGCTCACAGGATACAGCTCAGAATATTATCTATAGCCCTTGAGGAGGAACTAAAAGTTCTTGACTATGCTTAATGACTCAACTATTATTATTTAGTCTTGTTGGACTGTTTTCCTTTGCTTCTGCATTTTCTCACTTCTCTGTTTAAACTTATTCTTTGGCTAAAATTTTTCTACACACAAAAAGCAGGCAGAGGACATGGGGAGGGGAAGCGGGAAGGACCATAGGGTCCTGCTTCATTTCAGGTTCACCTTGAGCAAAGGGCCCTGTGTTCAGAGGGTCTCACAGACACTGTGGGCCAGTCCTGGAAGCACAGCAGGTTATAGTGATGAGGCCTAAGGGAAAAGCCCTCAGCTCCCAGGAAAACTTCAAGTTGGAGCCTCAGAAGAAGGAGCAATAGAAGTTTTGAGATCTTTATTCAGTTTAAAGCAACCAAAATTTCACCGAGTACCAGGCACATGGCTAGATCTATTTATATTTGATCATATTTGATCCTTAAGCATACATTTTTAGGTAGGTATTCTCAATTTGCTGATGGGAAAACTCTAGACTCAGAGGAGTTAGAGAAGTTTTTCAAGATCATCCTACTAGTAGGTGAACAATCTGGGCTTGAAATTCAGTTCTGTTGGCTCCTTTATACCACATCGTCTTGAGCACCAGTGAGCTTCTGTGTAGCAGAGGCCTTGACTCTGGCCAATTAATGATTCTCAGAGACATACCTGTTGACCTTTCCAGGGGTGTTGGCAGAATCTTTGATACCAGGTGTGGTGATCTTGGAAGGAATGCAGCCCAGCAATATGTGGACCTGTGATCTGCTTTCTTTAACAAAAGACACTGAGATTTTTTGGCTCAGCATCTCTGAAAGATTATTGTGATTTTTTTCAAGTCACATATTTTATTGATAAATAAATATTTTGCTATTTTGAAGATAATCTTTACAGTACCTCAAAGAACCTCATCAAATCAGTGTGTATTAATGTAAGAAACTGAGATTTTTGGCTTCACTAAGAGCTCGTGTGGTTTCATTCAGAGGGAGGTAAATGGCATGTAATTCATGACCTGCTTCATGGAGCCAGGGACGTGGTTTGACAAGGACACCACTTCATTATTGTATTTCTGCTCCAAGTCACAAAACAGAACTCATGAGTTCACTGAGATCTTTTCAGTCATGTGTGTCTTCTTTTCAAATGCTTCCAGAGAAGATTTTTGTACTGGGGCAAATCCGCAAATCCAAGAGTTAGTAAAATCCCAGTCTTTCCAAATCTAGTTTTCTTTTCACAAAGATTCACATTGTCTGATGTACCAGGGATAGACATAAGGTACTGCTTTAAATATTTTGGGCTTCATATTTTTATTGGGAAAAAACTTTTAACACCTAAAGCACTGAGACTTTTTAATTTATCTTCAGGTATAGAAGTAAAATCTGAAAATATAAACATTTTTATCATACTTTATTTTCTTTGGCATTTTATAACTAAACTCTTTAAAACAAATTTGTAAAAATTGTGTGTCCATAAATATAATGACAGTTTAGGGTCTCAGTAATTCTTTTCAAAGGAAAACTATTCTGTATATCTTAGCAAGGAAATAATGATGGGTATAAATTAACCGACCATGTACAGAACAGAGAGTGTACTGCTATTCTGTATTATCTGAAGTCAACAAGGCTTTAATAACTTAATTTGTTATAAATGGAATATTCATCACAATATCATGTTTCAAGGCATCTAAAAGAAATTAAATTTAAAAATTTGGCATCTGTTTTATATGGCCCTTGATGTCAATCCATGGATCTCATGTCACAGTTTAAGAAATGATGTTTTAGAGGCAAACCAAGTTTTTGATTTATTATAGGAAAAGCTAATTTTCATGATCTCTAAGATGGACCCTTTCTACTGTAAGAACCCTTAATTGTGTGATTCATTTGTGTAAGTCAATTGCCTTATCTGATTGAAATCAAGGATAGCAGTTACTTTATTGTATGACAGCATGAGGAATGCCTTTATTTTAGACAATAGTGTATAGTTTGCAGTGAGTTTACAGGTTATTTATTTTTATTATTATTTTGTACATGGTAAGGTTGCGTTTCAGTAATCTCTTCTGTGTAACAGAACATGACCACATTTAATGACTTTAAACAACACTGAATCTTTCTTGGGTTTCCTTGGTGATCTTTTGCCACACCCGGATCCATCACAGCCACCCGGGTGGCACTGGGGAGACCCTCTTCAGAGTGGAGCCAGGCCCCTTAGGAGGTAGGGGAGGGAGGGGAACACCCAGAGTGAGAGCCTTTGCCTCTGTCACACTTGCTGATACCCCACTGGCCATGGCGAGTCACATGGCGGAGTGTAATTTACATGCTGCAAATACTGTGAGGTGAGGTTCGCTGGTGTCTGCAGTGTCAGGGCTCCCAGACATCACTGTTTATCACCTAGCATCTGTTCACCTTTCCCCCATACCCTAGTAACAAGAGTCCTGGTTTTAAACAGGATACAAGGCCACATAGAATAAAGACTACTTTTGCTACCATAGAAAAAGGTAAGGATTGTGGTTGGCAAGTTACACTTTTGGGCCATGGGATTCCAGCAAAAGTGTTGTGTGTGGCCTCAGGGGACTGTCTTTATCACACATCTATTGTTGTGAGACAAATCCCCCCAAACTTAGGGGCTGGAGGTAACAAACATTCCTTTTCTCACAGATTCTGAGAGTCAGGATTTGGGAGCAGCTAAGGTAGATGACTTTGGCTTAGAGTGCTTCCTGTGGTCGCAGTCAAGGTATCAAGAAGGGCAGCCATCCTGTGGGAGTCAGCTGGGGCTGGAGCATCTCGCCCACGGGGGCTCCTGCACATGGCTGTTGACGGAAGCCTCAGCTCCTCCTCAAATGGACTTTTCCATAGGGCTTCCTGAGTGGCCACTGGCTAGCCTCTTGTCATGGAAGTTAGTTCCCCCAGAGTGAGTGATACAAAGAAGAATCAAAGTGTCTTTTATGACCAAACCTTGTAAGCCACAGGTCATGACTTCTGTCCTCAGTGGGTCACACAGACCAACCCTGAGGGTGGAGGGGAGCACACGAGGGTGTGACCACCAGGAGGCAGGGGTCACAGGGGGCCACCTTAAGGCTGCCGACCACAGTGTCCTTAGAGGAAAGGTGTATGTGTTCCTTCTTATTCTGAGCTTCTAGAATTCCTCAATACTGTATTCTAAACAGTCATGTGAGACAACGCTGAGCAAACTAATTCTATACAAAACATTCTCCACAGTGTAGGCAAGCTCCAATTTATATGTAGTCTTCATTCTCATTAGGGAAAAAAAACAGAAAAGAAATTATTTCCTGGGCTCTTTGGTGGGGCTAATGGCGGACTATGGGAGGGCCCATGTCAAGGAGTACTTCCCAGAACTTCTGCTGCCAGTGTCCTTGTCCCCACAGTGAGCCACAGCCACCACGTGCCTCTGCAGGAGACCCTCCAACACTACCAGATTATCTCAAGGTGCGAGCCTCTGGGATTTTGAGATGGAACCCACATACTGGCTGGTCACAGTTCTCCCAATGACCAGCCTCTGTTAGCAAGTCCCACACCTGGGAACATTCGCCAAGCAGTGTGAAGTGCAATTTGATTTAGTTGAAGATAAAATATTGGGAGTGGAGTCTCTCTACCCACCACCAGTCCTTCCAATCAGGAAACTTGAACAAGCCTCTTAGATAGCCTCATCAACCAGAGAGCAGACAGCAGAAGCAAGAAGAACTACAATCCTACAGCCTGTGGAACAAAAACCACATTCACAGAAAGATAGACAAGAAGAAAAGGCAGAGGGTTATGTACCAGATGAAGGAACAAGATAAAACCCCAGAAAAACAACTAAATGAAGTGGAGACAGGCAACCTTCCAGAAAAAGAATTCTGAATAATGATAGTGAAGATGATCCAGGACCTCAGAAAAAGAATGGAGGCAAATATCAAGAAGATGCAAGAAATGTTTAACAAGACCTAGAAGAATTAAAGAACAAACAAACAGAGATGAACAATACAATAACTGAAATGAAAACTACACTACAAGGAATCAATAGAATAACTGAGACAGAAGAACGGATAAGTGACCTGGAAGACAGAATGGTGGAATTCACTGCTGCAGAACAGAATAAAGAAAAGAGAATGAAAAGAAATGGAGACAGCCTAAGAAACCTCTGGGACAACATTAAATGCAACAACACTCTCATTATAGGGGTCCCAGAAGGAGAAGAGAGAGAGAAAGGACTTGAGACAATATTTGAAGAGATTATAGTCAAAAACTTCCCTAACATGGGGAAAGAAATTACAACCCAAGTCCAGGAAGTGCAGAGAGTCCCATACAGGATAAACCCAAGGAGAAACACATGGAGACACATGGTAATCAAATTGGCAAAAATTAAAGACAAAGAAATATTATTGAAAGCAGCAAAGGAAAAACAATAAATAACATACAAGGGAACTCCCATAATGTTAACAGCTGATTTCTCAGCAGAAACTCTATAAGCCATAAGACAGTGGCATGATATACTTAAAGTGATGAAAGGGAAGAACCTACAACCAAGATTACTCTACCTGGCAAGGATCTCATTCAGATTTGATGGAGAAATCAAAAGCTTTACAGACAAAATCTAAGAGAATTCAGCACCACCAAACCAGCTCTACAACAAACGTTAAAGGAACTTCTCTAAGCGGGAAACACAAGGGAAGAAAAGGACCTACAAAAACTAAACCAAAACAATTAAGAAAATGTTAACAGGAATATACATATCGATAATTACCTTAAACGTGAATGGATTAAATGCTCCAACAAAAGACACAGGCTTGCTGAATGAATACAAAAACAAGACCCATATATATGCTGTCGACAAGAGACCCACTTCAGACCTAGGGAAACATAGAGACTGAAAGTGAGGGGATGGAAAAGGATATTCCATGCAAATGGAAATAAAAGAAAGCTGGAGTAGTAATACTCATATTAGAAAAAATAGACTTTAAAATAAAGAATGTGGCAAGAGACAAGGAAGGACACTACATAATGATGAAGGGATCAATCCAAGAAGAAGATATAACAATTGTAAATAAATATGCACCCAACATAGGAGCACCTCAATACATAAGGCAACTGCTAACAGCTATAAAAGAGGAAATTGACAGTAACACAATAATAGTGGGGGACTTTAACACCTCACTTACACAATCGACATATCATCCAAACAGAAAATTAATAAGGAAATACAAGCTTTAAATTACACAATAGACCAGGCAGATTTAATAGATATTTATAGGACATTCCATCCAATAATAGCAGATTACAATTTCTTCTCAAGTGTCCATGGAACATTCTCCAGGATAGATCATATCTTGGGTCACAAATCAAGCCTCAGTAAATTTAAGAAAATTGAAATCATATCAAGCATCTATTCTGACCAGAACTCTATGAGATTAGAAATGAATTACAGGGGAAAAAATGTGAAAAACACAAACACATGGAGGCTAAACAATAAGTTACTAAATAAACAAGAGATCACTAAAAAAATCAAAGAGGAAACCAAAAAATACCTAGAGACAAATGACAATGAAATCATGACAATCCAAAACCTATGGGATGCAGCAAAAGCAGTTCTAAGAGGGAAGTTTATAGCTGTACAAGCCTATCTCAAGAAACAAGAAAAATCTCAAATAAACAATCTAACCTTACACCTAAAGGAACTAGAGAAAGAAGAACAAACAAAACCCAAAGTTAGCAGAAGGAAAGAAATCATAAAGATCAGAGCAGAAATAAATGAAATAGAAACAAAGAAAACAATAGCAAAGATCAATAAAACTAAAAGCTGCTTCTTTGAGAAGATAAACAAAATTGATAAACCATTAGCTAGACTCTTCAAGAAAAAGAGGGAGGGCACAGTGGTTGAGAGTCTGCCTACCGTTGCAGGGAGACATGGGTTCATGCCCCGGTCCGGGAAGATCCCACATGTCACGGAGAGGCTACGCCTGTGAGCCATGGCCGCTAAGCCTGCACGTCTGGAGCCTGTGCTCTGCAACGGGAGAGGCCACAATGGTGAGAGGCCCACGTACCAGAAAAAAAAAAAAAAGAAAGAAAAAGAAGGAGAGGACTCCAATCAATAAAATTAGAAATGAAAAAGAAGTTACAAAAGACACCGCAGAAAAACAAAGCATCCTAAGAGACTAGTACAATCAACTCTATGCCAATAAAATGGACAACCTGGAAGAAACAGTCTAATTCTTAGAAAGGTATAACCTTCCAAGACTGAACCATGAAGAAATAGAAAATATGAACAGACCAATCACAAGTAATGAAATTGAAACTGTGTTTAAAAATCTTCCAACAAACAAAAGTCCAGGACCAGATGGCTTCACAGGTGAATTTTATCAAACATTTAGAGAAGAGCTAACACCCATCCTTCTCAAACTGTTCCAAAAAACTGCAGAGGAAGGAACACTCCCAAACTCATTCAATCAGGCCACCATCACCCTGACACCAAACCAGAAAAAGATAGTACAAAAAAGGAAAATTACAGACCAATATCACTGATGAATATAGATGCAAACATCCTCAACAAAATACTAGCAAACAGAATCCAACTACATATTAAAAGGATCATACACTATGATCAAGTGGGATTTATCCCAGGGATGCAAGGATTCTTCAATATATGCAAATCAATCAATGTGATACACCATATTAACAACTGAAGAAGAAAAACCATATGATCATCTCAATAAATGCAGAAAAAGCTTTTGACAAAATTCAACATCCATTTATGATAAAAACTCTCCAGAAAGTGAGCATAGAGGGAACCTACCTCAACATAATAAAGGCCATATACGACAAACCCGCAGCAAACATCATTCTCAATGGTGAAAAACTGAAAGCATTTCCTCTAAGATCAGGAGCAAGACAAGGATGTCCACTCTCACCAATATTATTCAACATAGTTTTGGAAGTCCTAGCCATGGCAATCAGAGAAGAAAAAGAAATAAAAGGAATACAAATTGGAAAAGAAGAAAAACTGTCACTGTCTGCAGATGACATGATACTATACATAGAGAATCCTAAAGATGCCACCAGAAAACTACTAGAGCTAATCAATGAATTTGGTAAAGTTGCAGGATACAAAATTAATGCACAGAAATCTCCTGCATTCCTATATATTAATGATGAAAAATCTGAAAGAGAAATTAAGGAAACACTCCCATTTACCACTGCAACAAAAAGAATAAAACACCTAGGAATAAACCTAACTAGGGAGACAAAAGACCTGCATGCAGAAAACTATAAGTCACTGAAGAAAGAAATTAAAGATGATATTGACAGATGGAGAGATATACCATATTCTTGGATTGGAAGAATCAATACTGTGAAAATGACTCTACTACCCAAAGCCATCTACAGAGTCAATACAATCCCTATCAAATTACCAATGGAGGGCTTCCCTGGTGGCGCAGTGGTTGAGAGTCTGCCTGCCGATGCAGGGGACACGGGTTTGTGCTCTGGTCCAGGAGGATCCCACATGCCGTGGAGCAGCTGGGCCTGTGAGCCATGGCCACTGAGCCTGCGCATCTGGAGCCTGTGCTCTGCAACAGGAGAGGCCACAACAGTGAGAGGCCCACGTACTGCAAAAAAAAAAAAAAATTACCAATGGTATTTTTTACAGAACTAGAACAAAAAATCTTAAAAATTATATGGAGGCACAATAGACCCCGAATAGCTAAAGCAGTCTTGAGGGAAAAAAACAGAGCTGGAGCAATCAGACTCTCTGACTTCAGTCTATACTACAAAGCTACATTCATCAAGACAATATGGTACTGGCACAAAAACAGAAACATAGATCAGTGGAACAAGATAGAAAGCCCAGAGCTAAAACCACGCACCTATGGTCAACTAGTCTATGATAAAGGAGGCAAGGATATACAATGGAGAAAAGACAGTCTCTTCAATAAGGTGTGTTGGGAAAACTGGGCAGCTACATATAAAAGAATGAAATTAGAACACTCCCTAACACCATACACAAAAATAAACTCAAAATCGATTAGATACCTAAATGTAAGAGCAGACACTGTAAAACTCTTGGAGGAAAACATAGGAAGAACACTCTTTGACATAAATCACAGCAAGATCTTTTTTTTTTTTTTGCGGTATGTGGGCCTCTCACTGTTGTGGCCTCTCCCGTTACGGAGCACAGGCTGCGGACACGCAGGCTCAGCAGCCATGGCTCACGGGCCCAGCCGCTCCGCGGAATGTGGGATCTTCCCGGACTGGGTCACGAACCCGTGTCCCCTGCATCAGCAGGCAGACTCTCAACCACTGCGCCACCAGGGAAGCCCCACAGCAAGATCTTTTTTGATCCACATCCTAGATTAATGGAAATAAAAACAAAAATAAACAAATGGAACCTAATGAAACTTCAAAGCTTTTGCACAGCAAAGGAAACCATAAACAAAATGAAAAGACAACCCTCAGAATGGGAGAAAATATTTGCAAATGCATCAATGGACAAAGGATTGATCTAGAAAATATATAAACAGCTTATGCAGCTCAATATTAAAAAAACGAACACCCAATCCAAAAATGGGCAGAAGACCTAAATAGACATTTCTCCAAAGAAGACGTACAGATGGCCAAGAAGCACATGAAAAGCTGCTCAACATCACTAATTATTAGAGAAATACAAATCAGAACTACCATGAGGTATCATCTCACACCAGTTAGAATGGGCATCATCAGAAAATCTACAAACAACAAAAGCTGGAGAGGGTGTGGAGAAAAGGGAACCCTCTTGCACTGTTGGTAGGAATGTAAATTGATAGAGCCATTGTGGAGAACAGTAAGGAGGTTCCTTAAAAAACTGAAATTAGAATTACCATATGATCCAGCAATCCCACTACTGGGCATATACCCAGAGAAAACAATAATTCAAAAAGACACATGCACCCCACTGTTCATTGTGGCACTATTTACAATAGCCAGTTTATGGAAACAACCTACATGCCCAGTTACAGATGACGGGATAAAGAAGATGTGATACATATATACAATGGAATATTACTCAGCCATAAAAGGGAACGAAATTGGGTCATTTGTTGAGACGTGGATGGATCTAGAGACTGTAATATATAGTGAAGTAAGTCAGAAAGATAAAAACAATTATTGTATATTAGTGCATATATGTGGAACCTAGAAAAATGGTGCAGATGAACTGGTTGGCAGGACAGAAATTGAGACACAGATGTAGCGAACAAACATATGGACAACAAGTGGGGAAAGGCCAGGGGTTGGGGGTAGTGGTGTGACCAATTGGGAGATTGGGATTGACATGTATACACTGATGTGTATAAAATGGATGACTAATAAAAACCTGCTGTATAAAAAAATAAAATTAAAAAATTAAAAAAAATGTGAACTCTTTTGGAAATTAAAAAAAATGAAATTATTTCCTAAAACTAGAAACAGTTATGACAATATTTACTGAGAAGTCATTCTCTAACCTGCTATGAGGGTTTTTGGGTTGCTTGAAAACAATTTAAAGAACGTGGCTTGAAACTGAAACATTGCTGTCTTATTCATATTCATTGCAGAAATAATTACAGATTATTGTTGTCAAACTTGTCTTAAAAAAAAAAAACCCAAAACTGGGGCAGTGTAAACTGTGTAGTATGAAAATGAATTTTCATATTGACCAGTCTGCTAGTGCTTTCCTGCTGTGCTCATGGTGGAGCTCTTGGGTAAATCCTATCTCTAACATGTCTAAGAAAATGCTGATACTGTTCCCATAATTATTAAAGAAAAAGTCACGTTCCATATTGGTGTTTTGCCCACTGTAAATTTTGATGATTTGATTCTAGCGGTGGATAAAAGCATCTCTTTCAGGTCAAGGATTCAGGGTTTCAGACCCCAGTTTGACCTTCTCCGAATCATGTGTCCTTACATGCTCACCCGTAAGATGGGAGTAATACTGCGTCAGAGGATTTTGTGTGTAATGCAAGGTACATAGGATCATAGTAAACACTCAATAAATTGAACTATTATTAGCTCAATGCTCTTTAAATCTTTATGGATTAATGGCTTTGGTGAATGCTTAGCATATTTCCTATAATAAGATTTTTCCTTTAAGGCAATTTTGTGTGTGTGTGTGTATGTGTGTGTGTGTGTGTGTGTGTGTGTGTGTGTATGTATGTTTAAAAAGAAGAGATTAAAGCACAAAATGAACTAGGATTAATAAAATGTGTTTCCTTTTAGATGGTCTCTTTTGTTGGAAAATTTAACAGTTTGAGTTGTGTTAATACAAGCAAATATCTCAAAACCATCCATCTATCCATTTATCCAGCCAGCTAGTCGTTTACCCAACATTTATAAAGTGTCCATTATGTGGTGAGCACTAAAAAGTGAAGAATAAGATATTGCCCCTGCCTTCCAGGGTTGCACAAGCTAGTGAAGATTTATATCAAAGAGAGATACAAACAAATAATTAAAGCAGAGTGTCAGTCGCTGCATTTCTAACATATCTGGGCTGAGCTTCATCCCACAGGAGGTACTCACCCAGGAAGAAGCCTTAAGTGCCGAGGGGAGGCTTCCTGAGGGGTTAGTGCTTCATCTGGGTCTTGGAAGGTGAAGAATAGCTTCCCAAATGGCTAGGGAAGAGAGGACTTTCTGGGCAGAAGCTGTAGCCTGTGAGGAGGCAAGAAGGATGGAAGAACACAGTATATTCCAAGGAGCTACCCTGGTTTGGAATGGATGCCAAGACTGTGGAGGCTTGAAGGGTGGCAGCCAGGGTGCGGCTGGAGAGTAGAATGGCCAGATTACAAAAGAGCACATACGCCACGAGAAAGAAGGTGAACTTTACCTTGTAGGTGTTGGTGAAACATAAGGGATTTTTTAAGAGAGAGACATGATCAGATTAGTGGTGGCAGTGTGACAGATAGACGAGAGACCTCGACAGAGGCTACTGCAAGCATCCAGAGCAGCCTGACCAGAAGCTGAGCTAAGATAGTCGTTGTGGATATAGAGGTGAGAAAATATGTCTGACTGTAGTGTGGTGGGGGGCGGTGAGGATACTGGAGGAAGAATTCTTCAAGGACTCCTGGGTTTTGGTTCGGGATACAGAGCGTGGCAGTGCCAGTCCCAAGACAATAACATACAAAGAGGGTAGGGATGTGGGGGAAGAAGGGATGCTGTGTGTCATTTCAGACTTCAGTGACAGGTCTCATGTGCCAGGGCTGGTCCGAGTGGAGGTGTCCTGTACCAGTTGGATACAGGAATTTGACTCAGGGCTGGGCAGAGTCTCAGTTCAAACACCTTTTCAGCAAGCAGCAGCACACACATGGCACCGAACCTGGACACTGCTCCTAGCAGAACTGAAAGAGGAAAGGTCTGTTGACCTCCTGATCTTTACTGCACATAATTGGCTGCTATTTTTAACTGACCCATGTTTAACTTTTTAGCCCCACCTTCTACTATTTTTTCACATTCATCTTTTATACCTGTCACATCAAACCTTGTGCAGGTTTCTGGATACTTTACAACATTTTATGAATATATCATGCTATTCCAAGTTTAGTGTTCATGTCTGTCTTTTCTGAATTCTCTTCTTACTTTTTGCATCTAATCAAAATTCTACTCCATCATTACCTCCTCTAGGAAGCCTGCCTGGATTCCTCATCTTTTTTAGATAACTTCTTATGAACAGCTCTTAAGTCAAGGGCATGACCAACTTTATATCATTCCAGGACAATATTTATAAATATTACATTATAATTTAATATTTTATATAAATAAAACATTTATTATTTACAATATCCCATGTAAATGATTTACCTATAAATATTAGTGAGAGTATATTATACTTATTTTTTAGACCTACTTTTTTCAACAAACAATGTTTCATAAACATTTTCCATATCAGTAAACACATGGCTTCACTCTTCTTTACAGCTATATGGTGTTTTGTATATTGTGAGCATTTATTATATGCAATGGGTTTTTTTGAATAGTACTTATTTCCCTATCCTTCTAATTTAAATTCACTTCTCCATCTTTTCCCACAGATGGTAAGGTCCTTGCTCACAGAGGCTAGGTTTCAGTGGGAGGCCGTTCCCCATGGGTTGCTGTCTCCTGCACACATTGAGAGCATCAGTGCTGACAGCCTTCTTCCTGGACTATTTCTGTAAAGAATATTTGCACAGAAGACAGCCTTGGAAGGTAGAGTTGTCCCCTCCGGAGCAGAGGGCAGGCCTGATCACTGCTGAGAATGATGAGGACAATGTTACCCTCCAGTACAAAGTCAGGCAGGCTTGCTTGCAGCTTATAAAAGATTTGGGTTTCCGAGGCTCCGAGTTTCTTTTTTTCTTTTTAAATTTAATTTATTTTTTATACAGCAAGTTCTTATTAGTTGTCTATTTTATACATATTAGTGTATATATGTCAATCAAAATCTCACCCGAGTTTCTTGATTATGACCCAAGCCTAAAGGAAATTAGGGAGTGACTGGAACTGACGTAAGTAGAAAGCTCAGGCTGCCTGCTGTCCTTTAAGTAGCAAGGTCCATTGTCTCCAACTCAGTGGTCTCCTGGCCTCTGCTAGCATCTATGAAACTACCACAGGCTCACCTGTCAGCTTGCAAGTAGGATCATATCTCAGACCTTTCACAGTTTTTCTCTCAGTACTTACTTTTATTATTATTGTTAACAAAGCTAATGCTTACTAAATCTTTACTATGGGCTAAATATTACATGTATTTTTCTCTCAGTGGTCACACAATTATGAGTAGAATGTTATTTCTCCATTTTATAGATAAGCAAACTGCATGGAGATGCAAAAGATAAAGGAAATGTTCACATATTGAGGTATGGGGAAGTCATTCTGGGTTATACATGAGTTAACTTGAATTTTTTGCTAACTAGAACAGCCGGTTTGTGACCTATAAGGAATACATTGGATATCTGCTTTAATTATTATTTATTTATCTATCTATCTATTTAATTATTTTTGGCTGTGTTGGGTCTTCATTGCTGTGTTCTGGATTTCTCTAGTTGTGGCGAGCAGGGGCTACTCTTTGTTGCGGTGCGTGGGCTTCTCATTGCAGTGGCTTCTCTTGTTGCAGACCACAGGCTCTAGGTGCATGGGCTTCAGTAGTTGTGGCATATGGGCTCAGTAGTTGTGGCTTGTGGGCTCTAGAGTGCAGGCTCAGTAGTGGTGGTGCATGGGCTTAGTTGCCCTGAGGCATGTGGGATCTTCCTGGACCAGGGCTTGAACCCACGTCCCCTGCATTGGCAGGCAGATTCTTAACCACTGCGCCACCAGGGAAGTCTCTGCTTTAATTATTGAAGAACAGGGGATGCAGGTTCGTGCCCCAGTCTGGGAGGGTCCCATATGCCGCGGAGTGGCTGGGCCCGTGAGCCATGGCCACTGTGCCTGCACGTCCGGAGCCTGTGCTCCGCAATGGGAGAGGCCACAACAGTGAGAGGCCCGCGTACTGCAAAAAAACCCAAAAAACCAATACAAAAAAACAGGTCTTTGGGATCCCAAGTATGACCTTGGCATATCACTACAGAATGTCTTAATGTATAAATCATTCTGGGAAAAGTTACTACTGTGACTGGGCCGATTTCTTAACACAGATGAATGAATTCTTTGATTTAAAGAAAATAAGCAATAAGGTGAACGTATGTGTGTGGGTTTATCTCTGGGCTTTCTATCCTGTTCCATTAATCTATATTTCTGTTTTTGTGCCAGTACCATACTCCCTTGATTACAGTAGCTTTGTAGTATAGTCTGAAGTTAGGGAGCCTGATTCCTCCAGCTCCATTTTTCTTTCTCAAGATTGCTTTGGCTATTCAGGATCTTTTGTGTTTCCATACAAATTGTAAAATTTTTTGTTCTAGTTCTGTTAAAAATGCCATTGGTAGTTTGATAGGGATTGCACTGAATCTGTAGATTGCTTTGGGTAGTATAGTCATTTTCACAATGTTGATTCTTCCAATCCAAGGACATGGTATATCTCTCCATCTGTTTGTATCATCTTTGGAGGCAAGAATATAAAATGGAGAAAAGATAGCCTCTTCAATAAGTGGTGCTGGAAAAACTGGACAGCCATGTAAAAGAATGAAATTAGAACACTTCTTAACACCATACAAAAATATAAGCTCAAAATGGATTAAAGACCTAAATGTAAGGCCAGACACTATAAAACTCTTAGAGGAAAACAAAAGGCAGAACACTTTATGACATAAATCACAGCAAGATCCTTTTTGACCTACATCCTAGAGTAATGGAAATAAAAACAAAATTAAACAAATGTGACTTAATGAAACCTGAAAGCTTTTGCTCCGCAAAGGAAACCATAAACAGGACAAAAAGACAACCCTCAGAATGGGAAAAAATATTTGCAAATGGAGCAACTGTCAAAGGATTAATCTCCAAAATATACAAGCAGTTCATGCAGCTCAATATAAGGAAAAACCAAACAGCCCAATCCAAAAATAGGTGGAAGACCTAAATAGACATTTCTCCAAAGAAGATATACAGATTGCCAACAAACACATGAAAGGATGCTCAACATCACTAATTATTAGAGAAATGTAAATCAAAACCACAATGAGGTATCACCTCACACCAGTCAGAATGGCCATTATCAAAAAAATCTAGAAACAATAAATGCTGGCGAGGGTGTGGAGAAAAGGGAACCCTCTTGCACTATTGGTGGGAATGTAAATTGATATAGCCACTATGGAGAACAGTATGGAAGTTCCTTAAGAAACTAAAAATAGAATTACGATATGACCCAGCAATCCCACTACTGGGCATATACCCTGAGAAAATCGTAATTCAAAAAGACATGTACCAGAATGTTCTTTGCAGCACTATTTACAATAGCCAGGACATGGAAGCAATTAAGTGTCCATTGACAGATGAATGGATAAAGAAGATGTGGCACGTATATGCAATGGAATATTACTCAGACACAAAAGAATGAAATTGAGTTATTTGTAGTGAGGTGGTTGGACCTAGAGCCTGTCATACAGAGTGAAGTAAGTCAGAAAGAGAAAAACAAATACCATATGATAACACATATATATGGAATCTAAAAAAAAAAAAAAGGTTCTGAAGAACCTATGGGCAGGACAGTAATAAAGACGCAGACACAGAGAATGGACTTGAGGACATGGGGAGGGGGAAGGGTAAGCTGGGACGAAGTGAGAGAGTGGCATTGACATATATACACTACCAGATGTAAAATAGATAGCTAGTGGGAAGCAGCTGCATAGCACAGGGGTGGGATAGGGAGGGTGGGAGGGAGACACAAGAGGGAGGGGATAAGGTGACATATGTATTTATATAGCTGATTCACTTTGTTGTACAGCAGAAACTAACACACAAGTGTAAAGCAATTATACTCCAATAAAGATGTTAAAAAAATAAAGAAAATAAACACAGGGGAGGGAGATATGTTGGCATAAGGAGGCCTCCCTCACACTCGTCAAATCAGACGACAGATGCCCTGCATGCATCTTCAGCCCGGCTGAGGAGAATAGAGTGTGTGTTGGGCCTAATCCCTGCTCTCAAGAGTCTTGTAGTCTTGTTCGGAAGGTGAAATTTACCCACAGGGAGCAATTAGAAGGTAAGACAGTATTATTATTATTTTTTTGGTACGCGGGCCTCTCTCTGTTGTGGCCTCTCCCGTTGCAGAGCACAGGCTCCGGACGCACAGGCTCAGCAGCCATGGCTCATGGGCCCAGCTGCTCCGCGGCATGTGGGATCTTCCCGGACCGCAGCACGAACCTGTGTCCCCTGCATCGGCAGGCAGACTCTCAACCACTGCGCCACCAGGGAAGCCTGGTAAGACAGTATTTAATTAAGCTCCACATTGAATTCAAGCAATAAGAAAATCATCACTTGAAAGAGGAGAGGTCGGTGAGGGCTGGATTCATTCGGGAGAGATTCACACAGGAGGCAGGGCCCGGAGAGGGACAGTCAGCGACAGTTGGGATTAAAATCTGAAGAAAAAACTCGAGGAGAAAGTCATGCACTTGCTGTGTGTTACAGGAAAAGTATGTTCTCTTCCTGCTTTTCTCCATATATGATAATAATTCTTGGCACTTTTGTGTCTTTCAAAAAATCACAACATACAAGCACCGGGAAAAAAAATCCCAAACATACTCACACAAAGAAACAAAACCCACCAAGATATTTTCTCATTTGCACTTAACTCAGAGTTTGGGAGCATTTTCTCCCAGTGTGGATGCTGCCACAGGCTCCTGACATTCTGAGCTTGATTGGATTCCTGCAGTGCCTTCTACTTCAGACTACCTTTTTTAGGCCACTTGAACGTTTTTCGATTTATTCAGCAGAATATATCAGCCTGTCAGCTGTGGAGAGTTGGTGCCCGCAGAAGATATATCTTTCTTCTGCAGGTGGCACTGGCTGCCAGTTTTTCTTTGGGATGAGCTCTTGCTCTGAAGAAGCCCTCCATGGTCTGAGCACAGTCACATTTGAGCCAATCTCCTTTCCTGCCCACTGCTCTCTCTGCATAATGACCCTACCTGCTGTGTATGAGGAGAGAGAGCCCATGGAGTTCTTCTTTGCTTTGTGATTAGCAAATCACTTTTTGCTTAAACTGGGTCATCCCATCTCTTTTTACTTGCCTGAGAAGTTTACCTGCCTCTCTCATTCCCTAGATGTTGATATCAATGTCACTTTGTTTCAGATTGTGTCCCCTGAGTCCTTGAAGCTCCTGCTGTCTTCCCTTTGATGACTTGCCATCTACTCTGCAGAATGGCTTCGTTCTCCTGCTGTCAGTTCTCGTCACAGAGGCAGTCTGGTTCAGGTGAACTACCACGTGCCTTCCCCTCTGGGCTGCAGTGAGGAAGTGGGAAGATGTCCTCGGGGACGGTCAGAGACCTCTGGAAGGTGTCTCCATCACTCCTGGTAGCACATGACAGAGCCTGAAAGCAAAACATACCCACGGCTGTCAGTTTCACTAAGTGAACTTTATAAGGTGATACTGACATCAGAGTAGTAAATGGAAGAAGGAAAGGACTTCTCTTTTCTGGGTTTTCCTCTTCTGCTCTTCCTCCGCTCCTTCTGAATGTCAATTTCCTTTTTTTCTTCTGCACAGCACATTATGAAGAGATTAATTAATTAAAAAAATCCCCAGATGGATGATAATTCCAGGCTGTTTTGAGGTTTACTAAATTCTAGTAATGGAAAAGTCCAGAAGAGGCCATTGAGCCCCTTCCCCCTATTTGTGGGAGGGAGGACCCTCAAGAATCCCAGACAGATGGATTTTGAGGCTATTTATACATATCTTGTAAAACAGGCAACCGGAGGAGAATCTGGCTTATGGTGGATGAGCCTGTATTTAACAAGTAACAGTTAGTAGTAATGAGGACTGTACACTATTAATAAAACAGCTAAGAAAAGGACTAGAGAATTATGGTAGCTAATGGTCTGAAGAACATTACTATAATCCTGATTTTATGATACATTTTAGAAGAGCAGTTTGATAATAAATATTCACTCTCTCGTGACACGTTGCACATAAAGTCCGATCCCTGGAACGCTTTTAAAATACCTTTTAAAATTGGAGGAGACAAGCAAAGATAGCTTTCATATGCAAGGGAAGTTCTCTTAGGTTTTTGAGTGTGAACCCTCAATCAAATTATTTCTACTAAAGATATACCTTTAGGGAAACTCATAGTAAAGTGAAAAGGTCAACTCACTGAGAATATTTAAACCTCTCTAAAAGGATGAGATGGGGTAAGCAGCTCACAAGTGTCTTGTTTTTGAATTTCATTATAATCACAAGGAATTTTTTTTGCTATTTCTAGAGTCAGTATTTGGTCTTTTTGTCATATCATCTTGTTTAACTTAAACACAGGTGAAGTTCTTTTCTTTCTTCTGCTCACAAGTGATAGCAACCATTAGCTCAATCTTCCTCGGAGGTGCTAATATTAGTGAAAACTCCTTCACCTACCCACCTCCCGCAATATGGGCAGGGCCATAATTTCAAGCATGGCCAGTGAAACTAGCACAGAGGTTTTTTCCTGCTAATGCTTCCTTAGTTCTTCAGGGCTTGTTTTAATATGGTATTAAATAACTCTGGCTTCCTTTAAACCAGAAACAGACAGGAGAAACTAATTGTATTGCACCTCAAGTTGCTGTTTTTCTTAGATCTCAAGAGCAATTCCTTATTCGATCTGAATTGGGCAGTGAAGAAACGTGTTAAAGAAGGGAAGATAAAAGGGATATTTAGAACTTTTAAGCTCTAAGTCATATCTTCAGTGTGGGATTTATTATTATTTTTTGCTTTGTGTGTATTCCCAAAACATCAAGCACACTTGTATTCAGAATAAACATGAAAATAAGAAAACACATCCCAACAGTATCTATACCTTATTTGTGGTTACTTGATATTTTCTAATATATCTCTACTTTCTGCCATTTTTGTAGGTCAAAGATCTATAAAATATTTAAATAATGAATCCATTAGTAAAATATTTTTAGTGTGCACTCCTCAAATATCTTTATATAGATTTATTTGCTTACATATTAAATACATTTATCATTATACTAATGTATTATGTGCATTAAAAAACACACAAAGAAATAAATTTAAAAAGTAAGCTAAGGGGGGGGACCTTGAAGATGGCGGAAGAGTAAGACGCGGAGATCGCCTTCCTCCCCACGGATACACCAGAAATACATCCACACGTGGAACAACTCCTACAGAACTCCTACTGAAGGCTGGCAGAAGACCTCAGACCTCCCAAAAGGCAAGAAACTCCCCACGTAACTGGGTAGGGCAAAAGAAAAAACAGAGACAAAAGAATAAGGACGGCACCTGCACCAGTGGGAGGGAGCTGTGAAGGAGGAAAAGTTTCCACACACTAGGAAGCCCCTCCGCGGGCGGAGACTGCGGGAGGCAGAGGGGGGAGTTTCGGGACCGCGGAGTAGTGCACAGCGACGGGTGCGGAGGGCAAAGCGGGGAGATTCCTGCACAGACGATCGGTGCTGACCGGCACTCACCAGCCCGAGTGGCTTGTCTGCTCACCCGCCGGGGCGGGCGGGGCTGCGAGCTGAGGCTCGGGCTTTGGTTTTGGACGGAGCTCAGGGAGAGGACTGGGGTTGGCGGCTTGAACATAGCCTGAAGGGGTTAGTGCACCACGACTAGCCGGGAGGGAGTTCGGGGAAAAGCCTGCACCGGCCGAAGAGGCAAGAGACTTTTTCTTCCCTCTTTGTTTCCTGGTGCGCGAGGAGAGGGGTTTAAGCGCTGCTTAAAGGAACTCCAGAGACGGGCGCGAGCCGCGGCTAAAAGCGCGAACCCCAGAGACGGGCGCGAGCCGCGGCTGAGGGCGCGAGCCCCCGAGACGGGCGCGAGCCGCGGCTGAAAGCGCAAACCCCAGAGACGGGCGCGAGCCGCGGCTAAAACCGCGGACCCCAGAGACGGGCGGGAGACGCTAAGGCTGCTGCTGCCGCCACCAAGGGGCCTGTGTGCGAGCACAGGTCACTCTCCACACCCCTCTTCCGCGGAGCCTGTGCAGCCAGCCACTGCCAGGTTCCCGGGATCCAGGGACAACTTCCCCGGGAGTACGCACGGCGGGTCTCAGGCTGGTGCAACATCACGCCGGCCTCTGCCGCAACGTCACGCTGCCTCTGCAGCCGCAGGCCCGCCCCGCACGTAGTGCCCCTCCTACCCCCATCCCCCAACCCCCGGCCTGAGTGAGCCGGAGGCCCCGAATCAGCGGCTCCTTTAACCCCGTCCTGTCTGAGCGAAAAAACAGACGCCCTCCAGCGACCTACACACAGAGGCAGGGCCAAATCCAAAGCTGAGCTCCTGTGAGCTGTGAGAACAAAGAAGAGAAAGGGAAATCTCTCCCAGCAGCCACAGAAGCAGCGGATTAAAGCTCCACAATCAACTTGATATACCCTGCATCTGTGGAATACCTGAATAGACAAGGAATGATCCCAAATTGAAGAGGTGGAATTTAGGAGCGAGATCTATGATTTTTTTCCCTTTTCCTCTTTTTGTGAATGTGTACGTGTATGCTTCTGTGTGAGATCCTGTCTGTATACTCTTGCTTCCACCATTTGTCCTAGGGCTCTATCCGTCCATGACTTTTTTTTAAAAATTCTTTTTCTTAATAATTAAGTTTAATTGTAATAACTTTATTATACTTTACCTTCGTTCTTTCTTTCTTTCCTTCCTTCCTTCTCTCCTTTAGACAACGAATCACCCCAAATTGAGGAGGTGGTCTCAGGGAGCAGGATTTATGATGTTTCCCCCTTTACCTCTTTTTGTGAAGGTGTATGTGTATGCTTCTGTGTAAGATTTTCTCTGTATAGCTTTGCTTCCAACATTTGTCCTAAGGTTCTATCCGTCCCTTTTTTTTTTTTTCCTAAATATTTTTTAATTCAATAACTATATTATACTTTATTTTATTTTTACTGTATCATCTTTCTTTCTGTCTTTTTTCCTTCTTTCCCTCCTTCCTTCCTTCCTCCCTCCCTCCCTCCCTCCCTCCTTTCTTTCCTTCTTTGCTTCTTTCTTCCTTCCTTCCTTTCCTCCTTTCCTTCTTTCTTTACTCATACTTCTACTAATTCTCCCTACTTTTTCTCCCTTTTATTCTGAGCTGTGTGGATGAAAGGCTCTTGGTGCTCCAGCCAGGAGTCAGGGCTCTGCCTCTGAGGTAGGAGAGCCAACTTCAGGACACTGGTCAACAAGAGACCTCCCAGCTCCACATAATATTAAACGGTGGAAATATCCCAGAGACCTCCATCTTAACACCAGCACCCAGCTTCACTCAACGACCAGCAAGCCACAGTGCTGGACAACCTATGCCAAACAACTAGCAAAACAGGAACACAACCCCACCCATTAGCAGAGAGGCTGCCTAAAATCATAATAAGGCCACAGACACCCCAAAACACACCACCAGACGTGAACCTGCCCACTAGAGAGACAAGATCCAGCCTCATCCAGCACAACACAGGCACTAGTCCCCTCCACCAGGAAGCCTACACAACCCGCTGAAACAACCTTAGCCACTGGAGACAGACATCAAAAACAACGGGAACTATGAAAGTGCAGCCTGCAAAAAGGAGACCCCAAACACAGTAAGATAAGCAAAATGAGAAGACAGAAAAACACACAGCAGATGAAGGAGCAAGATAAAAACCCACCAGACCTAACAAATGAAGAGGAAATAAGCAATCTACCTGAAAAAGAATTCAGAATAATGATAGTAAGGATGATCCGAAATCTTGGAAGTAGAATGGACAAAATGCAAGAAACAGTTAACAAGGACCTACAAGAACTAGAGATGAAACAAGCAACGATGAACAATGCAATAAATGAAATTAAAATCACTCTAGATAGGATCAATAGCAGAATAACTGAGGCAGAAGAACGGATAAGTGACCTGGAAGATAAAGTAGTGGAAATAACTACTGCAGAGCAGAATAAAGAAAAAAGAATGAAAAGAACTGAGGACAGTCTCAGAGACCTCTGGGACAACATGAAACGCACCAACATTCGAATTATAGGGGTTCCAGAAGAAGAAGAAAGAAAGAAAGGGACTGAGAAAATATTTGAAGAGATTATAGTTGAAAACTTCCCTAATATGGGAAAGGAAATAGTTAATCAAGTCCAGGAAGCACAGAGGGTCCCATACAGGATAAATACAAGGAGAAACACGCCAAGACACATATTAATCAAACTGTCAAAAATTAAATACAAAGAAAGCATATTAAAAGCAGCAAGGGAAAAACAACAAATAACACACAAGGGAATCCCCATAAGGTTAACAGCTGATCTCTCAGCAGAAACCCTACAAGCCAGAAGGGAGTGGCAGGACATACTGAAAGTGATGAAGGAGAATAGCCTGCAACCAAGACTACTCTACCCAGCAAGGATCTCATTCACATTTGATGGAGAAATTAAAACCTTTACAGACAAGCAAAAGCTGAGAGAGTTCAGCACCACCAAACCAGCTTTACAACAAATGCTAAAGGAACTTCTCTAAACACGAAACACAAGAGAAGGAAATGACCTATAGTAGCGAACCCAAAACAATATATAAAATGGAAATAGGAACATACATATCGATAATTACCTTAAATGTAAATGGACTAAATGCTCCCACCAAAAGACACAGATTGGCTGAATGGATACAAAAACAAGACCCTTATATATGCTGTCTACAAGAGACCCACTTCAGAACTAGAGACACATACAGACTGAAAGTAAGGGGATGGAAAAAGATATTCCATGCAAATGGAAACCAAAAGAAAGCTGGAGTAGCAATTCTCATATCAGACAAAATAGACTTTAAAATAAGGACTATTAAAAGGGACAAAGAAGGACACTACATAATGATCAAGGGATCGATCCAAGAAGAAGATATAACAATTGTAAATATTTATGCACCCAACATAGGAGCACCTCAATACATAAGGCAAATACTAACAACCATAAAAGGGGAGATCAACAGTAACACATTCATAGTAGGGGACTTTAACACCCCACTATCACCCATGGACAGATCATCCAAAATGAAAATAAATAAGGAAACACAAGCTTTAAATGATACATTAAACAAGATGGACTTAATTGATATTTATAGGACACTCCATCCAAAAACAACAGAATACACATTTTTCTCAAGTGCTCATGGAACATTCTCCCGGATAGATCATATCTTGGGTCACAAATCAAGCCTTGGTAAATTTAAGAAAACTGAAATTGTATCAAGTGTCTTTTCCGACCACAACGCCATGAGACTAGATATCAATTACAGGAAAAGATCTGTAAAAAATACAAACACATGGAGGCTAAACAATACACTACTTAATAATGAAGTGATCACTGAAGAAATCAAAGAGGAAATAAAAAAATACCTAGAAACAAATGACAATGGAGACACAACGACCCAAAACCTATGGGATGCAGCAAAAGCAGTTCTAAGGGGGAAGTTTATAGCAATACAAGCCCACCTTAAGAAGCAGGAAACATCTCGAATAAACAGCCTAACCTTGCACCTCAAGCAATTAGAGAAAGAAGAACAAAAAAACCCCAAAGCTAGCAGAAGGAAAGAAATCATAAAAATCAGATCAGAAATAAATGAAAAAGAAATGAAGGAAACAATAGCAAAGATCAATAAAACTAAAAGCTGGTTCTTTGAGAAGATAAACAAAATAGATAAACCACTAGCCAGACTCATCAAGAAAAAAAGGGAGAAGACTCAAATCAATAGAATTAGAAATGAAAAAGGAGAAGTAACAACTGACACTGCAGAAATAAAAAAAATCATGAGAGATTACTACAAGCAACTCTATGCCAATAAAATGGACAATCTGGAAGAAATGGACAAATTCTTAGAAATGCACAACCTGCCAAGACTGAATCAGGAAGAAATAGAAAATATGAACAGACCAATCACAAGCACTGAAATTGAAACTGTGATTAAAAACCTTCCAACAAACAAAAGCCCAGGACCAGATGGCTTCACAGGTGAATTCTATCAAACGTTTAGAGAAGAGCTAACACCTATCCTTCTCAAACTCTTCCAAAATATAGCTGAGGGAGGAACACTCCCAAATTCCTTCTACGAAGCCACCATCACCTTGATACCAAAACCAGACAAGGATGTCACAAAGAAAGAAAACTACAGGCCAATATCACTGATGAACATAGATGCAAAAATCCTCAACAAAATACTAGCAAACAGAATCCAACAGCACATTAAAAGGATCATACACCATGATCAAGTGGGGTTTATTCCAGGAATGCAAGGATTCTTCAATATACGCAAATCTATCAATGTGATAAACCATATTAACAAATTGAAGGAGAAAAACCATATGATCATCTCAATAGATGCAGAGAAAGCTTTCGACAAAATTCAACACCCATTTATGATAAAAACCCTCCAGAAAGTAGGCATAGAGGGAACTTTCCTAAACATAATAAAAGCCATATATGACAAGCCCACAGCAAACATCATCCTCAATGGTGAAAAACTGAAAGCATTTCCACTAAGATCAGGAAGAAGACAAGGTTGCCCACTCTCACCACTCTTATTCAACATAGTTTTGGAAGTTTTAGCCACAGCAATCAGAGAAGAAAAGGAAATAAAAGGAATCCAAATCGGAAAAGAAGAAGTAAAGCTGTCACTGTTTGCAGATGACATGATACTATACATAGAGAATCCTAAAGATGCTACCAGAAAACTACTAGAGCTAATCAATGAATTTGGTAAAGTAGCAGGATACAAAATTAATGCACAGAAATCTCTGGCATTCCTATATACTAATGATGAAAAATCTGAAAGTGAAATCAAGAAAACACTCCCATTTACCATTGCAACAAAAAGAATAAAATATCTAGGAATAAACCTACCTAAGGATACGAAAGACCTGTATGCAGAAAATTATAAGACACTGATGAAAGAAATTAAAGATGATACAAATAGATGGAGAGATATACCATGTTCTTGGATGGGAAGAATCAACATTGTGAAAATGACTCTACTACCCAAAGCAATCTACAGATTCAATGCAATCCCTATCAAACTACCACTGGCATTTTTCATAGAACTAGAACAAAAAATTTCGCAATTTGTATGGAAACACAAAAGACCCCGAATAGCCAAAGCAATCTTGAGAACGAAAAAAGGAGCTGGAGGAATAAGGCTCCCTGACTTCAGACTATTTTACAAAGCAACAGTAATCAAGACAGTATGGTACTGGCACAAAAACAGAAAGATAGATCAGTGGAACAGGATAGAAAGCCCAGAGATAAACCCACGCACATATGGACACCTTATCTTTGATAAAGGAGGCAGGAATGTACAGTGGAGAAAGGACAGCCTCTTCAATAAATGGTGCTGGGAAAACTGGACAGGTACATGTAAAAGTATGAGATTAGATCACTCCCTAACACCATACACAAAAATAAGCTCAAAATGGATTAAAGACCTAAATGTAAGGCCAGAAACTATCAAACTCTTAGAAGAAAACATAGGAAGAACACTCTATGACATAAATCACAGCAAGATCCTTTCTGACCCACCTCCTAGAGTAATGGAAATAAAAACAAAAATAAACAAATGGGACCTAATGAAACTTCAAAGCTTTTGCACAGCAAAGGAAACCATAACCAAGACCAAAAGACAACCCTCAGAATGGGAGAAAACATTTGCAAATGAAGCAACTGACAAAGGATTAATCTCCAAAATTTACAAGCAGCTCATGCAGCTCAATAACAAAAAAACAAACAACCCCATCCAAAAATGGGCAGAAGACCTAAATAGACATTTCTTCAAAGAAGATATACAGAATGCCAACAAACACATGAAAGAATGCTCAACATCATTAATCATTAGAGAAATGCAAATCAAAACTACAATGAGATATCATCTCACACCAGTCAGAATGGCCATCATCAAAAAATCTAGAAACAATAAATGCTGGAGAGGGTGTGGAGAAAAGGGGACACTCTTGCACTGCTGGTGGGAATGTGAATTGGTTCAGCCACTGTGGAGAACAGTATGGAGGTTCCTTAAAAAACTACAAATAGAATTACCATATGACCCAGCAATCCCACTACTTGGCATATACCCTGAGAAAACCAAAATTCAAAAAGAGTCATGTACCAAAATGTTCATTGCAGCTCTATTTACAATAGCCAGGACATGGAAACAGCCTAAGCGCCCATCATCGGCTGAATGGATAAAGAAGATGTGGCACATATACACAATGGAATATTACTCAGCCTTAAAAAGAAATGAAATTGAGCTATTTGTAATGAGATGGATAGACCTAGAGTCTGTCATACAGAGTGAAGTAAGTCAGAAAGAAAAAGACAAGTACCGTATGCTAACACATATATATGGAATTTAAGGGAAAAAAATGTCATGAAGAATCTAGGGGTAAGATAGGAATAAAGACGCAGACCTACTGGAGAACGGACTTGAGGGTATGGGGAGGGGGAGGGGTGAGTTTTGACAGGGCGAGAGAGAGTCATGGACATATACACACTAACAAACGTAGTAAGGTAGATAGCTGGGGGGAAGCAGCCGCAAGGCACAGGGATATTAGCTCGGTGCTTTGTGACAGCCTGGAAGGGTGGGATGGGGAGAGTGGGAGGGAGGGAGACGCAAGAGGGAAGACATATGGGAACATATGTATATGAATAGCTGATTCACTTTGTTATAAAGCAGAAACTAACACACCATTGTAAAGCAATTATACCCTAATAAAGATGTTTAAAAAAAAAAAAAAAAAGTAAGCTAAGAAGAATAAATTATTTTAAATATCTTGCCAATCAATGATAGTATCATTTGTTAATAGCTTATGGCACTACATAGTGTTAAGACAAGGGTAATAGTTAACCTTAGTAAATGTATATACCCGCATTTCATATGATCTTTTTGATGAACTTAATTTATTTTTGGTGGCCAGATTATGATTGTTTTCACTTTATAAGGAAAATTTCATGTAAGGAGGAGGAGAATTGGCAGCTCTGCCTTTTACTGTTCACTTATGTTTACATTATTGGTACCGCATTTGATCTGTTGTCTCTGCAGGAGTATTTTTAAACTACTTGTCAAGTTACAAGAGTTATTTAGCTAAAACTAGAAAAAAAATCCATAAATCTAAATAGTCACACTTCAAGTCTACTTCATCTGCTGCATTACAAGCCAACAAACATGTGAGGCACAACTTTCAACCCGTCTACATTGGGGGACAACTCTCTGCCCTCAAGATACCCTGTATTCTATAAGTAATGGTGATATTCTGATACATGGGTGGATGAGTGTGAGTGTTCATCTGAATACTAGGTGTTAGACAATTGGTAAAACTTAATTTTCTTTTATATGAAAAAATAAATAGAGATTTTAGTATTTCTTCTCAACTCCTATGGATTGACTTGTGTACCTCCTGAAGTGGGTGAGGGGGTCACCATCTTGGAGATCACTACTTGTGATAATGTAATAGAATTGATAACCTAAAAAGCTGTCTTTCCACTTAAGATGAGTCTTATTTTATTTTATGATAATTAACATAGAGCAAAGATGAGCATCATAGTCAAATCCCAGTAGGTCCTCAATAAGGTAGCTATGACTCATGATAACTATTCAGAATCACCTCATTTAACTCTGCTACTCTATGAATTCCACTATGGACAACATTTTAGGGAAGATAAGTCCAGCAACTAAGTTCTAATTAATCTGCTTAAAGTATAGGTTAGCTCAAATATGCATTTGCTGAGGTAGAGTATAAGCCCGTTAACACATAGTAACATCTATGAGAAATGCTGTGAGTCTCTTGTGGATATAACGTGTCCAGAACCCAGCTTGTGAGCAGTAAAATGGTTCTAATGAATATGCAGCAACGAATGCTCTGAGACTGTTGGAGAGCTGAAACATTTACTATCGTAACTGATCTTAGAAGACGGGTTCAAGAAAAATGGGCATAAAAGAGATTAAGGATGTTATTTTTGAGAGAGAACATCTGAAAAAAAACTTCTGATTATTTCTCCTTGATTTTAGATTGCTCAGAAGACTTATTTCTTATGTAAATGTGGAAATCACTCTTAGAATTCACTTCTTTTAAGCATTTTCTTAAAATCTTAGGGTATTATATGTTTAACTCTAGGAAAGATAGAAATGGCTTCCCCTAATCCAGGGATAAATAGGAGACAGTCTATTTTCTGTCTCTTTTCCTCTAAGTATTTTGTTCTTGCCTTCTAATTTTTGAACCATAAGACATAATAGAAGCAGTGGCTGTATGTTATAGAGACACCAAAATCACCCACCCTCTGTGTTATTTGCAGGAGCAATTGATTTAAAACTATCTTCAGATTATGATTTAGAATTTTTGAGATGTATATGAACTATTCAAGTTTATTTGTACAAAAGAGGCTAGCATTTTTTAAAAAATATAATTTATTTATTTATTTTTGGCTGTGTTGGGTTTTTGTTTCTCCACACAGGCTTTCTCTAGCTGTGGCAAGCGGGGGCTACTCTTCGTTGCGGCTCGTGGGCATCTCATTGCAGTGGCTTCTCTTGTTACGGAGCATGGGCTCTAGGCATGTGGGCTATAGCAGTTGAGACATGCAGGCTCAGTAGTTGTGGTTCGCAGGCTTAGTTGCTCCGTGGCATGTGGGATCTTCCCTGACCAGGCCTTGAACCCATGTTCCCTGCATTAGGCAGGCGGATTCTTAACCACTGTGCCACCAGGGAAGCCTGTTAAGCTAGAAGTCTGTTAAATTATCCTAAGGCTCTTTTTGTGTCATTGTGTAAAATCAGCAAGTGGATTTGGAATAGGTACAATGAAGACTATCTCATACTCAAAAGCTTTTTGATAATAGCATTCTATTCTTTCTGACTTATGTTGTGAGGCTAAGGTATTAAAATGTTGGCTGTATTCCATTCTCACATATTATATATCCCTGGGACATCAAGCAGATTTTGAATTCTCTTGCAGTGTGAGAATCATGTCTTTTTTTTTTTTTTTTTCTGGTCAAAGTCTTATTCAGCTCTTGTTCCTTCAGCATTTTCAAAATTTTGTATCAAAATCTATTTGCACTTTCTATGACTTTCCCACAGATGAAGGTAAGACAACAAAAAGTTTTCCCCCCAAATCAATTATTGCTATGAAACTACTGGGTGAACTACTTTACAACAGGAGCATGTGTTTGATTTTCCAGAAATGAAAGCTTAATTAATAGGCTTATATTGACTATTGATCAGTAGCAAAACTTTAGAAATGTCCATGAATCTTCATATTTTGGAAATTGCTGGGAATATGGAGGAAATTAAGATTAAAAGTCTTAACAGAGGATTCTTATATACCTAAGATTTCTCTGTAGAGTAGTTTATAGTCTCTGTAGAGGCTTTTCTATTTTTTTTTTTTTTTTTTTTTTTTTGCGGTACACGGGCCTCTCACTGTTGTGGCCTCTCCTGTTGCGGAGCACAGGCTCTGGACGCTCAGGCTGAGCGGACATGGCTCATGGGCCTAGCCGCTCTGCGGCATGTGGGATATTCCCGGACCGGGGCATGAACCCGTGTCCCCTGCATCGGCAGGTGGACTCTCAACCACTGTGCCACCAGGGAAGCTGAGGTTTTTCTATTTTAATGGTTAAAAGAAAGTGGTTGTCAAGCATAGTGGGTAGGGAACAAGATCCCAGCCCATCCTCAGGAATTCTGACTCAGTCATGTACTAGGGTGGTTAGGAGGGCAGGAATCAGTAGTTTTAAACCCTCCCCAAGTGATTCTGATAATATGCCATATTTGGATTTAAATATAAAGGTGGTCTATAGATTTCCCAGTTAGCAATTAGAAAGGGAAAAAAGAATATCAACTTCATGTTTTTAGAAGGGCAGAATTTCAGGCAATTACAGTATCAATACATGTAATAGAGGACTTTGTTCCCAGGTGACAAGAGCCTGGCAGACTTCACGAGAGGGTGTGAGGAGATGGACCCCCCAGGAGAACTAGAGAAAAGCCTACCCTTTCTGGTCCTAGTGGATGGAGGGCAGGTGGTCAGAGGGAGATGAGAAAGTCAGTCAACAGGGTGTCTAATTCTTTCCCCCCTTTACCTTTCCATGTGGAGGAGCTGCTACTTTGGAGCAAGCAGATAGTTGTGGGAAGCAGCCCGGGGTCGTTGAAATGCATGGCTGCTTCTCCGAATGTATTAGGGACACTGCAGGAATAAGGGAAAACAGCCTTCCTATCAGTGCTTCAGATCAACACAGCAGCTGTGAGAAGCATGAGTCAGAGAAGAACTGTTAGGTAACAGGAAGGTAAAATTCAAGTTTGGGGACTCACACTATGTGAAATTCCAAAGTGAGGTACTAGACTACCATATATTGAATTTACAAAAGAAATGGAAAATACCAAATTTTCACCTCACTATTTGACCCCTCACCTCTCATCTAGGGGTCAAGACTACAAAAGGCAGAGAAAGTCGACACAGGGAGAATATTGAGAAGGGGAAAGTGGTGTGTATGGGGGGTGGGGGGCAGGAGGGTGTTTCTCCTTCATTCCACGCTGAGTTTGGGAGGTGGCTTCAGTGGAACTACTCAGAGTTTGAAATGCATTTCCTCCCTTTGGGCAGCAGAGAACCTGCCTGTGGGTGACAGCAAATACAGGGGCAGTGTGAGGACCGGGTGACACTCCTAGAGGACAGAGGGTGTGTGAGGGTACATGGTGGTCCATGTGGGAAGGAGATCTTGCCCAGAGTTGGGAAGATGGAGGGTCTTTTAATAGCAAGAGTCCATATTGAGTGAGCTGCTGTAAAAGTTACGGATGCAGGAAGGGCAGTGGTCCATGTGGTTCTCAGTGAAGGCCACCTCCAAGGAGCCCAGGAGACCCCACGTGAGAATGTGTCCAAGTTAAACGCCTTGCCCAGAAGGCCCCCTGACCAGATAACCATGGTGCCTGCCACTGTCTGTGCCCTTTACCTTAATCCTTTAACCTTCTGGGCCCAGCCTGGGAGAATTCAAAATCTTGCTTACTAAACTGGTAGAAGAAAAGGAGGAGGATGAAACACAGAAAGAAGATTCTGCCTCTCCTTCCCCACTGCAAGTGGCCAGCTCAGGCCCCCACAAGAGGAAGGAGATGAGATTCCAGATAAATTCAGGCTTTGAGAGTTGATTATTACATATAACAGATTAATATACCAAATTAGACTGTTCTGTGAGTTGTTAGGACTTAAAGATTGCTTATAAGTGTGAAAGAGTCAAGTGGAGGCGAAAAATAGTTTCTTAATCTAAAAAATGTTTAAAGGAAGGGGGATAAAAAATGTGTTTTCATCACACTGGGTTTGTTCAATATACCAGTTTCAACGAGCTGGTTCTTAAAGGGCTGTGGAAGCGTCTGCGTGGAGGTGTGGGGAGGGTGGGCACTGGGGGGTGCAGAGGTGGCAATGCTCTAACACTGCATGACTGGAGGCCAGGGGGTGAGTTCAAGGACTTTGGTGATGAGCGCCAGCAGACATCCCTCCCACCAAAAAAATAAAGATAAAAGTGATCTAATACTGACCTGAATAGTCCAAGAAGAACAGACCTGGTCTCTGCAGAGATTACCTGTGGATTCAGACCCCTTTTCCCAACCTCTGATGCCTTGATGCCACCCCCCTCACTTGATGCCACCTTGAAGAGGAGGAGTGCAGGGGTGAAGGGAACACTGAAGATTTAGTGAAGTCATAAATAGAGACTTGAGCTCCATAAAGAATTAGGTTACTGGGTTAAACTAAGGTTATAGCACTGGCCTCAATTTTAGTTTTTCCATGTGGTGATGTTAGTAACAACAGTAGTAGAGAGTGGTGGTTATGAAAAACCATACATGGATTTTTTTCAATATCTATGTACTACAGTGTCACATGACCCATGGTGGTTGAATTCTCGGACGCAGAACTGGTGATGTGCAGAGCAGACTGAAAAGTTATTTTTGACTGCATGGGGGTCGGTACCCCTATCCCCACTTTGTCCAAGGCTCAGCTGTGTATACCGACCTGAATAGTCCAAGAAGAACAGACCTGGTCTCTGCAGAGATTACCTGTGGATTCAGACCCCTTTTCCCAACCTCTGATGCCTTGATGCCACCCCCCTCACAGTGTTTGGGGACACACTTATCTCATGGTATTAATTTCAACTGTTTAGACCCGAGGTGGGTATTCTTTCCTTCAGGTTGATGATTTTACTACTGTGTCTATGCATTAGCATGAGGAAAACATCTTCCATGAACAATCTAGAACATAATGAGGCATTTTGTGTATTTTCACTTAATTTCTAATTATTGCTCAACATGTTATGTCTGATGACAGGGTCTTTCAAAGTATCAAAGCTTCCACCCTTATGTTGTCTTACACGTCTTCATAATGAAATCACCAGAACTAGTGACCCCAGCACATACTCTAAATGTTTGCAGAGGTGACGAGCACTTCAGGCCCCAGGGAATGCTCCTCTGTGACTCTTGTCCACTACGTTGGATTGAAAGGCAGTGGGATCCTAACACCATAAAAGATCGTGGGTTGTGCTATTACCAGGATAGGAGATACACACTGCTTTGCTATGCAGAAGGATTTGTGTGGCAGAAGCACTTAGGGAAGAGAAACACAAATTAATCAGTTTGTCTAAGCTGCCACCATTTCTCACTACTCTTTGGTAATCTCATCTGCCCCTTCCACTTCTGCCTCTATTTAATCCATCCTCCAAATCCTTATAAGTGTAAATACAGTCCTATCACTCACCTCATTAAAGCTATTTAATGGCTTCAGGTTTTTCCTAACACTCCTGCCCATGTCACCTTGTCTTGTAGGACGTCCCCATCCCCATGAGCACCATGCTTCTGCAGATTGCCCCTCTTTGCTCCTGAAGAAACCCAAGCTCCTTCCTGCCTGAGGGTCCTGAACATACGAGTCCTCTTCCTTGAGATGATTCCTACTTAGCCCCTCCACTTCTCTGAACTAACTCCTTCCTATCTTTAGTTCTTAGCTTAAAGCTCGGTTCCATGAGATCAGGGTTCTTTCAAGTGTATCACCCATTCTTAGATTGATGTCTGGCACAGAGAATACACTTGTTTTTTCTTGAATGGAACAACAGTAAATTGTGTTGCTCGACCATGCCAGTCTTAGAACCAGGCCAGGTGGCCTAGAGAAACCAATGAATGCAGAATGCCACTAAATGTGTCCTGTCTGGGTGTCTGTTACTTTATATTTTTATTGAAGATGATAATTCCTGTAAAATAGCTACTTTGTGGAATTGTTAGAAAGAACATTTGAAACTTCAAACACACACACAAAGATATTTTGATTAATGATAAATGTTTATACCTGTGCCATCAAATATATAGGTATAGTTGTAGTTTGAAATGAGCATATGTATATATCAGGGTGAAATATCACTAAACTGGATTCAACTGGGTTTTAAAAATACCAGGATTCTTATCTCTCTGAACAGGAAGTCCAGTGGTGGGGCAAGCTCCAGGTACAAGCTGTCACTACTTTGGTTCTGTCTCCTTGTCATTTGTCTGCTTCCTCCTTCTCTGTGGTTAAACCTTGCTTCCAGACTCAGCATGATGGTGGTAGCAGTTCTGGACATAGTATCCCGACATGACAACATGCAGAGAAAGAACCTCTATTTCTGTGAATCTTAAAAAAGGAGAATGTCTTTCCCAGATGCCCTCCAGCCCAGGATACTTCCTCTTTTTTCAAAATTGTTTCACATTCCTAGCTTAAACCAACCCTGGGCAGGGGAATAAGACCATTATGCTAGGCTTCAACTTTATAGTTGGCAGTGGTGCCAACCTCCCCAAATCCTGTGGACCCATGCAGAAGGATGGATAATAGAACAACACTGCAATTGCTTCCAGAAGGAGGAAGGAGGGATGTGGGGGTGGATGTGGGGTAAGCAACTAACAGTACCTGCTATACAATATGTCAAATATATGAATTTAAATTATTTTTCTTGTTCATGAAGGTCAGAAGACTGAGGTCCCATAGGTAGTGTGGAAAGATAAGATATTGTAGTATTACATAGTGCTTTAGAGCAAGGGTCCCCAACCCCTGGGCCATGGACCAGTACCAGTCCGTGGCCTGTTATAAACCAGGCTGCACAGCAGGAGGTGAGCGACGGGTGAGCAAGTGAAGCTTCATCTGTATTTACAGCCACTCCCCATCGCTCACATTACTGCCTGAACTCCGCCTCCTGTCAGATCAACGGTGGCATTAGATTCTCATAGGAGTGCGAAACCTACTGTTAACTGTGCATGTGAGGGATCGAGGTTGTGCGCTCCTTATGAGAATTTAATATCTGATGATCTGAGGTGGAGCTGAGGCAGTGATGCTAGCGCTGGGGAGTGGCTGCAAATACAGATTATCATTGGCAGAGAGGTTTGACTGCACAGAGACCATAATAAATCAATTGCCTGCAGACTCATATCAAAACCCTATCAAGTAAGTGGCAAGTGAAAACAAGCTCAGGGCTCCCACTGACTCTGCATTATGGTGAGTTGTATAATTATATCATTATGTATTACAGTGTAATAATAATAGAAATAAAGTGCACAATAAATGTAATGCGCTTGAATCATCCTGAAACCATCCCTACCCCCTGGTCAGTGGAAAAATGTGTCTTCCACAAAACTGGTCCTTGGTGCCAAAAAGGCTGGGGACCACTGCTTTAGAGTCCACGGTGTTAGGACTATTAGCAAATGATATCACTAGCAAACCAGCCCACTCTGGTATGCAACAATGAAGAAAGTTTCTCTGCTGTGTAGGTTGAAATCACATCTGATTATAAGGCAGAGGGAAATAACAAATAACAAAGGGCTCCATAGCAGTGACAGCTGTCAGGGATGATGTGCATATTCTTCACCCCTCTTGTACTCATTGCACACATGGCTAATCAATCACAGCACATTCCTCACTGAGGGTGGACATGGTCTGGAGTCATTTTCAGACCAGTCCTGACTGTCAGCTGGTGTTGTACCTCCAAAGAAATCCTGTCTACCATCTATGACACAGACATGTTACAGAACTATATTTTTATACAGAGAAGTAGAATGAAAAAAGTTCTATGTAATTTCAAAATAAAATCATTAAAAATATGAACCCAAAGCAGAGGGAATAGAAGGATGAGTGCTAGTTATAAGCACCATGACTTCTGGTATAAGTAGCCTTTGCGCCTGGCCCTGAAGGATGAAGAGGTTTTATGGATTGATGGATGGAAAAAGGAAGAAAAGAGGAGACAGGTCAGGGCATCAGCAAAGACAGGCAGGCAACAGACCAGTGCAGTTCAAATACTGAGGTGGAAATGGGTGTGTCCCCCACCTCCTTTGCTCTGTGCCCTCTTCGTGTGTCTTCTGGCACTTTATCCTCATTCTGTTTACTCTCAACAAATCCCTCTGTCAGCAAGAGATCTGACAAGTCATTTATACCAAACATCACAGGATTGATAAATCTCAATGGGAAATCTTCCCCTGAGCTATTTTGAATATCTGTTAGAAGCAAAGCCTTAAACCAGAAGGTATGAAGTTAAAGAGGTGGAATTCCACAAGCTAGTGAGACAGGAGTAGGGCAAGGGCAAGGGCAAAAGATATTTTGGGCACACAGAGGCTTCCCCCAAGTCTGTGAAATCATACCAGGAAGGGAAATACTGATAAATATTGGCAAAAAGAATAAGGACAAAAAGACAAATATTGGGGTAAAGACAATTTATTTTGCCTATAGTGCCTAATGCTTTAAAAACTGGCTTTATTGAGATATAATTCATATGATCCAACCTTTTACAGTGTACACTTCAATGTTTTTTAGTAGATTCACAGGAGTCTGCAAGCATCACCAGTATCTAATTTTAGAAAAAAAAAGAAATACTTTGTCCATTAGCACAGGATTATTCCTCCCTCCAGCCTGTGGCAACCATTAATTGGTTTTGTCTCCATGGATTTTCCTGTTCTGACCATTTCATGTAAATGGAATCATACAATAAGTGATCTTTTGTGACTGGCTTCTTTCACTTAGCTCCGTGTTTTTGAGGTTCATGCATGTTGTAGCATCTACCTGTACTTCATTCCTTTTTATTGTTAAATGATATTCCACTGTATAGGTATTGTACATTTTGTTTATCCATTCATCCATTGTGGACATTTGGGTTGTTTCCAACTTTTGGCTGTTTTGAATCATGTTGCTGTGAACATTTGTGCACAAGTGTTTTTGTCGACATATGTCTTCATTTCTCTTCGGTATACACCTACGAATGAAATTGCTGGGTCCTATGGTAACTCTATGTTTATTAACCTTTTGAGGAACTGCCAGACCATTTTCCAAAGTATTGGCACCATTTAAAATTCCCACCAGCAACGTGTGAGGGTTCCAATTACTCCATGTCACAACACTGGGTTTTACCTGTCTTTTTTGAATATAGCCATGTTGGTGGCTGTGAAGTGGTAGCTCATCAGTGGTTTTGATCTGCGTTTCCCTGAAGGCTTGCCAAACACTTTTGCACCTCATCCTTCAGCCACAAGATAGACATGCTTCCATTGTTTTTGTCATATGAAATTTCTTCTTTTTCCCTTTTCTATCTAACCACCAATAGGTATTAACATAGTGGATGGCAACTTCCCTTTAAGCGATAATAATCCTCTTCCTGATTTGGACAGTCGATGTTCAAGATATCTTCAGGTCAAGAACAGTACTGACCAAAAATAAAAACCTCACCTTGTGTGTGAGAGCAGATGCCAATGAACAGAAATTGAAAATCACAGCTGTGCTCTACATGGCCTTCAACCTTGTATTAAATATATTTCTGAATGGCCCTTCTGTAATTTGAAATTGTAGCAGAGCCATGACTGTCCTAAAGCTCCTGTAGGAACTGAGAAAGAGGAATAGTCTACTCAGTTTTCTTAGATCTTCAGAACATTAGTAGCATTTAAGCATTGCAGAAAATCATATTTCTTTCTCTTTCATTTATCCCTAGTCAGAAGGCACTCAAGTGCAAAATGGTCCCAGAATCCCTGGTGCAGGAGAGTCTTTGTTTCCTGAAGTTTGCTTAGCTGATTTCATTGTGCCATTAGGCCTGAAGCTGGCCCTAAGCACTTTAGGCAAGTCTCAATTATATCCATTAACTTGGAGGAAGTTCATTTTCATCTTTATTATTGTTGTTATTGCTGGTTTTATATATTATGTGTATTATGTTTATTAATTATGTTATAATCTTCACAGCTATCCCAGAAGTATTAAGCTCCAGGCAGGAATCTTTGTTTTGTTGAATAACATATCCCAATCCTCTAGAACATGTAAGTGCTCATAGATATTCGTTGAATGGATAAATTCATGAATTGAATGCTTCTTATACCTGGCACATAAGAAATGCTCGGTAGATGTTAGCTGTCATTTTCACGTTCAAGTTTCAGGTTAAGCACTTCACAATGGATACTTCACTTCCTTCTCCTACCAACCAAGAAGGAGAAATATTATTATAATATTAATTTCACAGATGAGGAAAGAAGGAGCTCGGAGAGTTAAGGAATTCGCTCAAGGTCACATGCAAGGCTGGTTGGTGGCAGTGCTATGGCTGGAACCAGCTGGGATGGACGCCTGAGCTGGTGCCCTTGTTCCCGTGCCCCTCGCCTTTGCTATTGAAGAGTAAAGGGAAGAGATATGGGAACATATGTATATGTATAACTGATTCACTGTGTTATAAAGCAGAAACTAACACACCATTGTAATGCAATTATACTCCAATAAAGATATTAAAAAAAAAAAGAGTAAACAATCAAAGCCTTGTCCCTTAATCGCCCGGCAGCCCCAGAACAGAAGAGGAGTGCCTTGTGTGTGAACCCCATCTCCTCGCCCACTAGCAATAGCCCTTTGAGATCAGATATTCCGGGAATAGAAAAAAGAAATGTCAGACTGCTTGAGTTTCATACGAAAAGTTGTCAGTTAGTGGTATTGATCCAGCCCATGTGTAGCATCTGGTAAAATGTTGGTTTTAACTTGCTTTTCTCCTGATGCTTGGAAGTTTTGCTGCACTATGGTTAGAATTGAGAAACTGCTTATGCTCAGACTAATCCTTCTGATGTGTTACTTGAAGAATTTATACTAATGCTCCCTTATAATAATAATAGCTCTTCTCAAGGGGTGAAAAGAGGAAAGCTCATGGGGTGGCTTATTCCAGGAGAAAAAACCAAATACTTTTCCTGAGAATCAAGAAAAACATAAAAACAGAAATCAGTGTTGACTTGTCATCTAGAGTTTCTTGGAGCTACTCTTATGCTAATAAGCCTTAGTGACTAATTATAGCCAAGAAAAAATGTGCTATGCGCCGATTTGAAGAAATGAGGCCGGACATTTAAAAAATATATGAGGCTGCTGGCAAACGAGATTTTTAATAAAGGTTGAGAACAGTTTCTGTCACAAAGGCTGATCTGTCTGGAAGTATGATTGAAAATTTGTGTGTTGATATGAGGTTTTTTTAAAAGCTGAAAAACTTAAGGACATTCTGTAAGTCCAGATCTAGGCAGTGTTCTTTGAGTAATAGTTGATTATCTGGTATCTGCATTCCTCAGCTTCATGGACGCCAGGGTGAAGTTACAGTGAGGGCTGCAAGGCTGAGGAAAAGCAGAGTATTTAGCAATTAGCAAGAGAAAAAAGAAGCCAAGCTGGGGTGATGCTTTTCTAAGTTCATTTCTTTATCTCAGTTCATTTTCCATATGGTTGTTCAAATGGGAAATCTGAGGGTAATGGAAATTCTCGTGGGTCTGCCAGGCCTCCATTCTTCTTCTTCTTCTTATCATTATTACTAATGCTGTCTGGATGTGGCTGAGCTTGGCATGCAGCCTGAGTCAATCAGTAGAGCTTCTGTCCTCCTGGCCACAAGCATTGATTTAGGAATAGGTACAAGACCCAATTTGGGCTTGGAATCAAGGTCCAGAACTTTTGTTCAGTCTGTCTGGTGAGAGAGCTCATCTTTTCTGTTTTGGTTGAGATGAGAAGAGTGTTGGTCTGAGACAGTATTTGTCCTTGCTAAATCGCCATGATGGGTGGAAACGCACAGAGGGAAGCAGAGCCAGGGCTGGGGAGAAACCGGGTCCGGGTGATGTGGTTTCAACACTTCGATCCAGCTGTGTTCAAATTCATCCTTGCCCTTTGACTCTTAAGTTCCAAGAGGCAATAAATGTCCCCACCCCACTACTTCTTAAAACAGTTTGACTTGGACATTCTGTTCCTTGCAACCAAAAGCATACTGACTGATCTTGTGAGATAACTTTTTGCAGAGTACAGGCTCTGGACGCACAAGCTCAGTGGCCATGGCTCACAGGCCTAGCCACTCTGTGGCATGTGGGATCTTTCCGGACCGGGGCACGAACCCATGTCCGCTGCATTGGCAGGCAGACTCTCAACCACTGCACCACCAGGGAAGCCCATAACTTTTAATTTAATTGACCCCTATACTCTCCTCAACCAAAGAGTCACACACATGCTTACACACTAAGGCTATTTTTGATGGATTTTATAGCACAATCCTGGTCTTTTGTAAAGGGTGTATTTTTTTACTGCTAGGTTTCTAATTAGATAAATTATTTCATCTGAGTATTTGGGTGTGGGTCTCTTTTTTGGAAAAATGACACAGTGCCTTGTTAATAGTATCCCAACATAACTATTCTGTATAGATTTTCATTTAGTGGCAAATTAAGTAAGAGCGCAGTCTTTATTTTGAGGTCTCAGACAAAACCAGGATGTTCTTATGTCTCATCTTAGGGTCTATCATAGCCTTGTAGATAGTTAGTGTTATGGACTAAATGTTTGTGTCCCTCCTAAATTCCTATGTTGAAATCCTAACCTCTAATATGATGATGTTAGGAGGTGGGGCCTTTGGGAGGTGATGAGGTCATGAGAGTGGAGCTCTCATGACTGGGATTAGTGCCCTTATAAGAGAGACCCCAGAGAGCTCTCTTGTCCCTTCTGCTTTGTGAGGACACAGTGAGAAGACAGTCGTTTATGAACCAGGAAGTGGATCCTCACCACTTAGTGGATCTGCTAGCACCTTGATCTTGGACTCTCCAGCCTCCAGAACTATGAGAAATAAATGATTGCTGCTTAAGCCACACAGTCTATGGTATTATTGTTATAACCACCCAATTGGACTAACACAGGAAGCAATCCATAAATATACGAGTAAGTATTCATTTGTTCCTGTCAATTAAAGTAAGACAAATTTTCTTCTCTCTATTTGGGAAGAAATGTCTTATTATTGAAAGAAAGTCCATTTTAGCATTGTCAGAATACTTTTCTGTTTGTGCTTTGGACTAAACAAAAGACCAGAAGACTTACTTTCCTTAGCATTTACTTATTCCTTAGGTCAAAAATTGTTTATTAGGGTTTATACCCTGCATACTCTATTTTGTCTTTGAAAATATATTTAATTTAAAATACTTAATAAATTTATATTTTATTTAAAAATTTATTCTTGCTGTATTGGTGGGGCTTCAATCATAGAAGCAGAACCACTGTGGGTGATGGAATAAGGAATTTATTATGGGAATTAGAACCTACATCCTTGTGGGAAGAGCTGGAAGAAAGAAGGTCAAAAAGAAATTGAAGGATCACACACAAAAAAAATCATCATCCAGTTAATATGGAAAGACAAAGATGTCCAGCTACCAAAATGAGGCTGTGAGTGGGAGAATCACAAAGAACTTGTAGGAAGAGTGGGGAGCTGTGACTGGCTAACATTTCTGTGCATCCACCACCAAATGTCAGGGGAGTGGGTAGGGGGCTGGGGCTGCTATTGAGAAGAGGTGAATGCAAGGCAGAGGAGAGCAGGACAAACTTACATTCATTGGTTATAGCCTTTTCTCCCTAGAAATGCCATTGTATGGTCAGTAAGTATTACAAAGGAAAGGTTTCTGGCCAGCCTAGTGTTATTCCTTGATAGAGAAGCCAGTTTGCTTGTTTTTCCAGCCTAGAGACCTTGGACTTTGTGTTAGCTTGTTAATTGGGCACTTTAAAAGGATATGTACATGTTTGGTCTGTTGGTTGGGATTTACCTGGAATATAATTGGGCTTTTATACTGAATTATAAGATCTTTTCTCAACTTTGGCAAATCTCCTTCAATTCTATCTCTATTGTTTCTGTTACATGTTTTCAGGTTGCAACTTTGGGAAAAACTATGATTCTTAACTTTGTTTCTTCACTGATTGGGCTCCACATCTATCATATTTTCATTTTTTAAAATCTCATCATTTTTTTGTGAGTTTAAGGCCTCCTTTTTGATCAAGTCGGTGGTCAAACCTAGCACAAGGTAGGGTTTAATAGTCAAAGTCTTCCTCCTTTTTTGGTATTTTATATTTACTTTTTAAGAAAAGTTATTTTATTAAAAATTTCTTTAAATTAATTTGTATTGGAGTATAGTTGCTTTACAATCTTGTATTAGTTTCTACTGTACAGCAAAATGAATCAGCCATAAATATACATATATCTCCTCTCTTTTGGACTTCCTTCCCATTCAGGTCACCACAATGCATTAAGTAGAGTTCCCTGTGCTATACAGTACGTTCTCATTAGTTATCTATTTTATACATAGTATCAATAGTGTATATGTGTCAATCCCAATCTCCCAATTCTCCCCCCCACTACTTTCCCCCTTGGTATCCATACATTTGTTCTCTACCTCTGTGTTTCTATTTCTGTTTTGCAAATAGGATCATCTGTACCATTTTTCTAGATTCTACATATATGCATTAATATACAATATTTGTTTTTCTCTTTCTGACTTACTTCACTCTGTATGACAGTCTCTAGGTCCATCCATGTCTCTACAAATTACCCAATTTTGTTCCTGTTTATGGCTGAGTAATATTCCATTGTATATATGTACCACGTCTTTATCCATTCCTCTGTTGATGGACATTTAGGTTGCTTCCATGTCCTGGCTATTGTAAATAGTGCTGCTATGCATATTGGGGTGCATGTATATATATATATATTTTTTTTTTGCATGTATATTTTTGAATTATGGTTTTCTCTGGGTATATGCCTAGTAGTGAGATTGCTGGGTCATATGGTAGTTCTATTATTAGTTTTTTAAGGAAACTCTATACCATTTTCCATAGTGGCTGTATCAATTTATACTCCCACCAACAGTGCATGAGGATTCCTTTTTCTCCACACCCTCTCCAGCACTTATTGTTTGTAGATTTTATGATGATGGCCATTCTGACTGGTGTGAGGTGATACCTCTTTGTAGTTTTGACTTGCATTTATCTAATAATTAGTGATGTTGTGCATCTTTTCATGTGTTTGTTGGCCATGTGTATGTCTTCTTTGGAGAAATGTCTATTTAGGTCTTCTGCCCATTTTTTGATTGGGTTGTTTGTTTTTTGATATTGAGCTGTGTGAGCTGCTTATATATTTTGGAGATTAAACCTGTATCAGTTGCTTTGTTTGCAAATATTTTCTCCCATTCCTTTCATCTTGTTTATGGTTTCCTTTGTTGTGCAAAATCTTTTAAGTTTAATTCATCCTACTTGTTTATTTTTATTTTCATTACTCTATGATGTGGGTCAGAAAAGATCTTGCTGCAATTTATGTCATAGAGTGTTCTGCCTATGTTTTCCTCTAAGAGTTTTATAGTGTCTGGCCTTACATTCAGGTCTTTAATACATTTTGAGTTTATTTTTGTGTATGGTGTTAGGGAGTGTTCTAATTTTATTCTTTTACATGTAGCTGTCCAGTTTTCCCAGCACCACTTATAGAAGAGGCTTTCTTTTCTCTATTGTATATTTTTGCCTCCTTTGTCATAGATTAGGTGCCTACAGGTGTGTGGGTTTATCTCTGGGCTTTCTATCCTGTTCCATTGATCTATATTTCTGTTTTTGTTCCAGTACCATACTGTCTTGATTACTGTAGCTTTGTAGTGTAGTCTGAAGTCCAGGAGCCTGATTCCTCCAGCTCCATTTTCCTTTCTCAAGATTGCTTTGGCTATTCAGGGTCTTTTGTGTTTCCATACAAATTGTAAAACTTTTTGTTCTAGTTCTGTGAAAAATGCCATTGGTAATTTGATAGGGATTGCACTGAATCTGTAGATTGCTTTGGGTAGTATAGTCATTTTCACAATGTTGATTCTCCCAATCCAAGAACATGGTATATCTCTCCATCTGTTAGTGTTATCTTCGATTTCTTTCATCATTGTCATAGTTTTCTGCATACAGGTCTTTTGCCTCCTTAGGTAGATTAATTCCTAGGTATTTTATTCTTTTTTTTACAATGGTAAATGGAATTGTTTCCTTAACTTCTCTTTCTGATCTTTCATTGTTAGTGTATAGGAAAGCAAGAGATTTCTGTGTATTAATGTTGTACCCTGAGACTTTACTAAATTCATTGATTAGCTCTAGTCGTTTTCAGGTGGCATTTTTAGGGTTTCCTATGTGTAGTGTCATGTTGCCTGCAAACGGTGACAGTTTTACGTCTTCTTTTCCAATTTGGATTCCTTTTATTACTTTTCCTTATCTGATTGCCATGGCTAGGACTTCCAAGACTATGTTGAATAATAGTGGCAAAGGTAGACACCCTTGTCTTGTTCCTGATCTTAAAGGAAATGCTTTCAGTTTTTCACCATTGAGAATAATGTTTGCTGTGGGTTTGTCATATATGGCTTATATTTTGTTGAGGTAGGTTCTCTCTATGCCCACTTTCTGGAGGGTTTTTATTATAAATTGGTGTTGAATTTTGTCAAAAGCTTTTTCTGTATCTATTGAGGTGATCATACGGATTTTATTCTTCAATTTGTTAATATGGTGTATCACACTGATTGATTTGCATATACGGAAGAATCCTTGCATCCCTAGGATAAATCCCACTTGACCATGGTGTATGACTCTTTTAATGTGTTGTTGGTTTTGAAATTTGCTAGTATTGTGTTGAAGATTTTTGCACCTATGTTCATCAGTGATATTGGCCTGTAATTTTTGTGTGTGTGTGACATCTTTATCTGGTTTTGGTATCAGAGTGATGGTGGTCTCGTAGAATGAGTTTGGGAGTGTTCCACCCTCTGTAATTTTTTGGAAGAGTTTGAGGATAGGTGTTAGCTCTTCTCTAAATGTCTGATAGAATTCTAGTGTAAAGCCATCTGGTCCTGGACTTTTGTTTGTTGGAAGATTTTTAATCACAGTTTCAATTTCAGTGCTTGTGATTGGTCTGTTCATATTTTCTATTTCTTCCTGGTTCAGTCTTGGAAAATTGTACCTTTCCAAGAATTTGTCCATTTCTTCCAGGTTGTCTATTTTGTTGGCATATAGTTGCTTGTAGTAATCTCTTATGATCCTTTGTATTTCTGCGATGCATGTGGTAACTTCTCCTTTTTCATTTCTAATTCTATTTATTTGAGTCTTCTCCCTTTTATTTCTTGATGAGTCTGCCTAAAGGTTTATCAATGTTTTTAATCTTCTCAAAGAGCCAGCTTTTAGTTGTATTAATCTTTGCTATTATTTCCTTTGTTTCTATTTCAGTTATTTCTGCTCTGATCTTTATGATTTCTTTCCTTCTGCTAACTTTGTGTTTTGTTTGTCCTTCTTTCTCTAGTTGCTTTAGGTGTAAGGTTAGGTTGCTTATTTGAGATTTTTCTTGTTTCTTGAGGTAGGATTGTATTGCTATATACTTTCCTCTTAGAATTGCTTTTGCTGCATCCCATAAGTTTTGGGTCATCATGTTTTTGTTGTCATTTTTTTTCTAGGTATTTTTTGCTTTCCTCTTTGATTTCTTTAGTGATCTCTTGGTTATTTAGTAGTGTATTGTTTAGACTTTATGTGTTTGTATTTTTTACAGTTTTTTTCCTGTAATTTATTTCTAATCTCATAGCACTGTGGTCAGAAAAAGCATTGTGGTCAAAAGCTTGATATGATTTCAGTTTTTAAAAACTTATCGAGGCTTGACTGCTGACCCAAGATGTGCTCTATCCTGGAGAATGTTCCGTGAGCACTTCAGAAGAAAGTGTGTTCTGCCACTTTTAGGTGGAATGTCCTATAAATATCAATTAAGTCTATTGTGTCATTTAAATTATGTGTTTCTTTTTTATTTTCTGGCTGGGTGATCTTTCCATTGGTGTAAGTGAGGTGTTAAAGTTCCCTACTATTAATGTGTTACAGTTAGTTTCCCCTTTTATGGCTGTTAGCATTTGCCTTATGTACTGAGGTGCTCCTAGGTTGGGTGCCTCAATATTTATAATTGTTATATCTTTTTCTTGGATTGATCCCTTGATTATTATGTAGTGTCTTTCCTTGTCTCTTGTAATAGTCTTTATTTTAAAGTCTATCTTGTCTGATATGTGTATTGCTACTCCAGCTTTCTTTTGGTTTCCATTTGCATGGAATATCTTTTTCCATCCCCTCACTTTCAGACTGTATGTGTCCCTAGGTCTGAAGTGGGTCTCTTGTAGACAGCATACATACAGGTCTTGTTTTTGTATCCATTCAGCCAGTCTGTGTCTTTTGGTCGGAACAATTAATCCATTTATACTTAAGGTAATTATCGATACATATGTTCCTATTACCATTTTCCTAATTGTTTTGGGTTTATTCTGGTAGGTCTTTTTCTTCTCTTGTATTTCCCACCTAGAGAAGTTCCTTTAGCATTTGTTGTAAAGCTGGTTTGGTGGTGCTGAATTCTCTTAGCTTTTGCTTCTCTGTAAAGCTTTTGATTTCTCCTTCGAATCTGAATGAGATTCTTGCTGAGTAGAGTAATCTTGGTTTTAGGTTTTTCCCTTTCATAACTTTAAATTTGTCCTGCCACCCCTTCTGGCCTGCAGAGTTTAAAAATCAGCTGTTAACCTTATGGGGGTTCTGCTGTCAGTTATTTGTTCATATTCCCTTTCTGCTTTTAATATTTTTTCTTCATATTTAATTTTTGTTAGTTTGAATAATATGTGTCTCAGTATGTTTCTCTTTGGGTTTATACTGTATGGTACTCTCTGTGCTTCCTGGACTTGACTATTTCCTTTCCCATGTTAGGGAAGTTTTCGACTATAATCTCTTCAAATATTTTCTCAGACCCTTTCTTTTTCTCTTCTTTTACTAGGACCCTATAATTCGAATGTTGATGCATTTAATGTTGTCCCAGAGGTCTCTGAGACTGTCATCGTTTGTTTTTATTCTTTATTCTGCTCCTTGGCAGTTATTTCCACCATTTTGTCTTCCAGCTCACTTATCCATTCTTCTGCTTCAGTTATTATGCTATTTATTCCTTGTAGTGTATTCTTCATTTCAGTTATTGTGTTGTTCATCACTGATTGTCTGTTCTTTAGTTATTCTAGGTCTTTGTTAAACATTTCTTGTATCCTCTCAATCCATGCCTTTATTCTATTTCTGAGCTCTTGGATCATCTTTATTATCATTACTCTGATTTTTTCCAGGTATATTGCCTATTTCTTCTTCATTTATTTGGTCTTGTGGGGTTTTACCTTGCTCCTTCATCTGAAACGTATTTCTCTGTTGTCTCATTTTGTCTAACCTGCTGTGTTTATGGTCTCCTTTCTGCAGGCTGCAGAGTCGTAATCCCTCTTGCTTCTGCTTTCTGCCCCCTAGTGAGTAAGGTTTATTCAGGGGCTTGTGTAGGCTTCCTTGTGGGAGGGACTGGTGTCTGGCCCTCTGAGTCTTTTCCTTTTGAAGGGCAGGGCTGCATCAGATTGTGTATTTTGGGGTGTCTGTGAACTTAGTACAACTTTGGGCAGCCTGTCTGCTGATGGATGAGGCTGTATTCCTATCTTGCTGGTTGTTTGGTGTGAGGTGTCCAGCACTGGAGCCTGCAGGCAGTTGTGTGGGGCTGGGTCTCGGTGTGTGCATGCTGATTAATATTCCCTGAGCCTGGAAATTCTTTGTTGGTCCCATGTCCTTGACTCGGTGCTCCCACCCCGGAGACCCAGATCCAACCCCTGGCCAGGGAACCAAGAGCCTGCAAGCTGTACCATGTGACCAGAGTAAAAGAAAAGAAAAGAAAAAAAGAAGAAGAAAAGAGACAGACTAACAACACCCAGGACAAATGTCAAAAACAAGAGCAAAGAAACAAAACAGCAGCAACAACAACACAACACACACATGCAAAGAGAAAAAAAAGAAAAAAATAAGAAGAAAAACAAATAAAAACCACAAAAGGACAAACAAGCAAAGAATTCAATAATGAGAACAGTCAATAAGAACTAAAGTAACAATAACAAAATGAAACTAAAAACTGAATGCAAACAAACAACAAAAGAAGTGAAGAAAACAAAAAATATACACATAAAAACCAAGAAAAAAGAGAAAAAATAAAGTAAAATAAAATAAAAAACAAGAAAATCCCACAAAACCACAAAAAGTAAAAACAGAATAAAAAGATCAGTAAAAATATAATATATATATAAAGAATAAAAATAAAAGATAAAAAATGATAAAAGCAACAACACCAACAACTGAACAAAATGAAACAAAAAAAGAATAACAGTAATAAGAATATTTTCCTGGGACCTCTGCTGTCAGTGTCCTTGTCCCACAGTGAGCCAGAGCTAATCCCTGCCTCCCAAGGAGGCCTTCCAATACCTCTAAGTAGGTCTCTGGACTTGCTGTGGGCACTGTGGGGTCAGCTCAGAGTCTGACCTGGCCCAATTCCCATGTGTATTTGTCCTCTACATCCACTGTTGCAAAGGTTAGACTGGCCTCAATTGTGGGAACACTCACTGTCTATTCAGATATTCCACAGACACAGGATTTATCCAGACAATCTTGGAGATTTAATCTGTGGCTTGTGCAGCTGCATGCAAAGATTTCTGTTCCTCTTCCTTAGTCAAACAGCCCATGGGGCTCAGCTTTTGTTTTGACCCCGCCTCTGCATGTGTGTCACCCTCAGACCTTTGTCCCCTACCCAGGCAAGAGGGAGTGAAAGCAGCAGCTGCTTGGGCACACTTAGACTGGGGTGTGCATGAATTGCCTGCAGTGGTGGGGACTGGCAGGCAGTTGTAACCAAGTGTGGCATCTTGCTCTGGTGGGAGTCCCTCCCAGTGCTGGCAGAGGCAAGAGCTGGCATGTGGTGGTGGTGGCGGCCCCACCCCTTGCATGCCTCTCAACAATGGCACCTCACTTTCCAGGCAGAACACACTTTCTCTAGGGGCATTTCCAGCCATGCATCCCCTCCCTCTTTTCCCCTCTGCTGTATCCATGCAGCAAACAGTGTTCTCTCCCCAGATCAGTTCTCCGAACTCCATGCTTTAGCACTCAGCCCCTGCCAACATCAGCAAATTCTCATCCCAGGCAAGGTTGCCCAGGGCTGTTTCCCAGGAAGGCTTTGGGATGGGTGGCACTCAGGCCCCCACAGCCCTTGCAGGAGGAGGAGACCCTGGACTGAGGAGCAGGGCTGCCCCACCCAGAAATGAGCCCCTCCCAGTGTCCACAGATGCTGAAGAAGCTGGCAGGTGGGTGAAGGGGTTGTAATGGTAACTCTGTCCCTTGTGCACCACTCAAAAATGACACCTTGCCTCTATGGTGTCCTGGGCTTTTTCCTCAGACCTTCTGGGTTGTGGAGCTCATTACTCCTGTCCCTTCAGGCTGTGTTTTCACAGTCAATAGCTGTCTCCTCCCTGGGTCCTGTTCCAAACCCCACTTTCCAACCCCCAACCCCCAAAGAACCCAAAGGTTCTTTTCCGTCCTAGTTGACTTCCCCACCATGAGGGAGTTTTTCTGAGTGTGGGGACCTCCCTTCAACCTTCAGCTTCCTGCCAGCGTTGCTGGTCCCTTTTTAATTTCTCTTTTCTTTTTTTCTTCTTTCTTTCATCCTACCCAGTTTTGAGGGGATTTTTCTTGTCCTTTCAGGTGTCAGAAGTCTTCTACTAATGTTCAGCTGGTGCTCTATGAGAATTGTTCCATTTGTAGATGCATTCTTGATGTACTTGTGAGAAGCAACAAATTCCACGTCCTCCTATTCTGCCATCTTGACTCCTTTCTCTATTTACTTAAATATTTTTTTAAATAAGGTATTAATTACACATAAGAGAAAACATAGGAGAAAATATTAGCAACCTGGTATTTAGCAAATATTTCTTAAATGTAACATAAAAGCACAAGCTACAGAAGAAAAAAATTAATAAATTGGACTTTATCAAAGTTAAGCATTTGCTCTTCAAAAGACACTATTAAAAAATGAAAAGGAAAACTACAGACTAGGAGAAAATATTTGCAAACATATCTGACTATATATGACATATATCCATTGTGTGATATACACGATATGTCCACAAAACCACATACTAATCTCCACATTAAAGACAAGAAGACAAATAACCAAACTAAAAGGTGTACCAAAGATTTGATTCTTCCCTAAAGAAGATATGAAGATAGAAAAAGAGCACATGAAAAAACACTCAGCATCATTACTCATAGGGAAATGCAAATTAAAGCACAATGAAATGTTACAACACTCATTCTTGAATGGGTAAAATTTAAAAGCCAGATGGTACCAAGTGTTGGCAAGGATGTGGAAGAACTAGAACTCTTGGATTTTGCTGGTGTGATGTAAAAGGGCAGTAATGTTTGGAAACACTTTGGAGAAGAGTTTGGCAGTTTTTTAAAAAAAGTTAAACATACACCTACTGTATGACCCAACTGTTTTATTCCTAGATATTTACCCAAGAGACATGAAAGCATATGTCCATTTAAAGACTTGTACATGACTATTCATAAAAGGTTAATTGGTAATAGCCCCAAATGGGAACAATCTAATGTCCATTATCTATTTACCTGCTATCTATTTAACAGGTAAATAGATAAACAACATAAAATGGAGTACTATTCAATGATAAAGAGGAATGAACTATTGCTACATAAACTTGGATGAACCCTAAATTAATTAGGTGGAGTGAAGAGAGACAGACAAAATAGTATGTAATCTATGCTTTCATTTACATAAAATTCTAGACTATGCCAAATAATCTGTTGTAATAGAAATCAGATCAGTGCTTGCCTGAGGATGAGATAAGGACAGAGATGTGAGAGGAAGGGGTTATGAAGGGACATGAAGAAACTTTGGGAGCTGATGGACATGTTCATTGTCTTGCTGTGTGATGATAGCTTCAAAGGTGTATGCTTATGTCAAAACTTATCAGACTGTATATTTTAAATATGTGCACTTTTTTGTATGTCAATTATAGTTCAATAAAGCTCTAAAAAGAAAAAAAATAGGTAAGAGCAGTTAAAAGTAAATGAATAAAATAACTATAAATCTGATATATCACATGCTCAACATTAATCATTAGAGAAATACAAATCAAAACCACAATGAAATATTACTTCACAGCCATTAGGGTACCTGCTATCAAAAGAACAGAAGACAAGAAGTGTTCGTGAGGATGTGGAGAAATTGGAACCCTTGGGCATTGCTGGTGGGAATGTAAAATGGTGCAGCAACTGTGGAAACAGTATGGTGGTTCCTCAGTAAATTAAACACAGAATTATATGATCTGGCAATTCCAGTTATGGTAGATGCACAAAGAAATTGAAAGCAGGGACTTGAACAGATATTTGTACACCAGTGTTTATATCAGCATTATTCACAATAGTCCAAAGGTGGAAACAACCCAAATGCCAATCAAAGGATGAATGGATAAGCAAAATGTGATATTTACACACACACAATGGAATATTATTTAGCCTTAAAAAGGAATGAAATTCTAGTACATGCTGCAAAATGGAGGAACTTTGAGGCCATTAAGTGAAATAAGGCACTAAAGGACAAATATTGTGATTCCACTTATATGAAGTAGCTGGAATAGTCAAAATCATAGAGAAAGTAAGTAGAGTAGTGGTTACTGGGGGCTGGGCAGAGAGGAATGGGGACCTATTGTTTAATGGGTACAGAATTTTTTTGGGAATGGACAGTGGTGATGGTTATACAAGAATATGAACATACCTAATGCCACTCAACTCTGCACTCAAAAATGAGGAATAGGAAATTTTATGTTATGTATATGTTATCACAATAAAATTTTAAAAAATCTGATATATCAACTAGGATCCCTAAGGGGCAAGCAAATTTTTGTGTTTAAACTGAATGAGTTTTGTAAGAATTATTAGAAGATGCCCTGGGTAAACAAGCTACATTCCTTTGGGGAAGAATTTTCTGGGAGGCTGGCTTATAGACACACCAAAGTTGAAGAGGTGAGCACACACCCTTTTAGGAATCATCTTAGGCCAAAGGCATTTGATGCTAAAGTGGGAACAGGAGATTCTTGTTGATAGGAAGCCTTTCTTAACAGTTGGCCCTGCCAGTGGGGTGCATCTGAAAGCAGCAGTGTCCTGTTCTGGTCTGGAGCATCGCTGAGTTCTTGGTACCTCGGCCTGCAAATGACTTCATTCACTCTGCTGCTCCCAAGCCTCATTTTTCCCTATTTGTAATGCTATGATGATGACAAGATGTGCTTCCCTAAAACTTTATAGTGTCATGTGAAGATGGGCTAAAGTTAAATCCACCTGTAAATTCCCTTTAGTCCCTCTGAGACTAAGTGGTGTGATTTCTGTCTGCTGCTTGGCCCATGTGAGTTCAGCAGCCATCACTGGAGTCCCACTGCCTTTCAGTTCACAGTGTGTCAAGATGACAGTGACAAATGACCCAGAGGACATTTATCAGGGGTTAGGGCTAAAGACTTTCATTTAGAGTACCTCTCCTCTCTACAATCTTTTAAAGATGCATCCTAAAAACAAAGTACTTAGTGGAAGGAAATATAGTAAAGACGTCACAGCTAAGACAGTCTTAAAACTGTTCATAATTTCCTTCTTCCTTGCATCATGTCATTACTATAAAAGAAAAATGCCCATTTTCTGGGGCATTTTGTTAGTTTTTCCTGAAGAATAAACATATGACTGTTATTGTGGTTAATAGTGTAGGAGAGTAAAAAACTTTTCCTAATACTCTCCTAAGTTCAGAAGTGGGACCTGTGAATTAAACTGACAAAAGACAAATTAACAAGAGAAAAATTTTGTTATACATGCACACAGGAGCTTCACAGAAAAGAAGTGATTAGGCTCAGGGACTTATATACCACATTTTTTTTTTTTTTTTTTTGCGGTATGCGGGCCTCTCACCGTTGTGGCCTCTCCCGTTGTGGAGCACAGGCTCCAGATGCGCAGGCTCAGCGGCCATTGCTCATGGGCCCAGCCACTCTGCGGCACGAACCCATGTCCCAGACTGGGGCACGAACCCGTGTCCCCTGCATTGGCAGGTGGACTCTCAACCACTGTGCCACCAGGGAAGCCCTATACCATTTTAACACAGGGTGATACATTGTGGAGAAGTGACAAAGGGAAAGGGATTTGGGATTCTAGGGGGAATAAATTGTGGGAAGGTGAATCTATGGGAAACTAGTGGCAGATAAGTATTATTTTAGTCAGGTTAGGTTCCTTTATGCAAACTCAAGTCAGTGCCACTCCCTTGTAAAGGAGAGGGAAGGGAGATACCTTCACAAAGGGAAATTTATGCCCTACTTTTAGGCAGGAAGGGGGAGGGTAGAAATTCCTCCTGTGTCTGCTATTTCTTAGTTGCATTCAACTCATAATTGCTCTGCCAAAGTCACATATTTTGTGGGCTATATTCTGATTCCTCTCATAAAAAAAAGAGAAGATGTTTTTTCTAACTAGTTTACTTTTTCTCATATTTGTAACAGAGGCTAATTTTGGATTATCCATAATTTGAGGAATATTAACCCAGATAGCTGTATGTCCTTTGTTTGGACATTGGTCTCCTGTGGTGTAACTTAGATCCTTTGTGGTCATCATTTACTCAAATGTTAGAGAATGCACATTTAGGACTTATAACTCCTTGGGGGGCAGGCAGCTCTGCTCCCCATGTGGCTGGGCGGTTTCACAGCGGGGGTAGAGAGGTAAACAGGGAGCACCAGAAGTCAGAGTTTAGAACTGTTACTCCTCCTGGGGGTCTTCTGGGAAGGTAGGAGTTTGTTTCTTTCTGAAACTGGGGTTTCTGCAGAGAGTCTGTTGCATCCTGTAGAGAATGAGAATTAGAAAGATGTGCTCAATCAAATCAGGGGTTGGCTGGGGTGGATCCATGACCTGAAACTCCCCTGCTGGGAGGATGGCCTTGGAAGATGTGAGCTTGATTCAGGAAGCAGTTAACAGTCAGGGATGGTGAAGTATCATGGCAAATAAGCTGAACAGCATCAGAATAGTTTAGAAGAAAAGAGCAGTGGTGTCAAGGAAAGCAGCAACTGGAAAGCAAAATTCAGGAGTGTGTGCACTAGTCACTAGGGAGAGGTGCTACAGATTAGAACAGGCAGCTTGCAGGAGAAAAGGAAAGCAAGCCCTGGGATGTATGGGTGAGAAAGCAAAGGTTCTGTGTTGTAAAAAATAGTGAACATTACCTATCTCTGAAGGTGCTTGTAAACTTGTAATAATAGAAAAGAAGGCCTAAGTGAGGAGGAAAGTTATTTGATAAAGATGGGGGAGGGGGGAGGGATTGAACAAATGACTTTGTCAGATCCAATTTAGAGCATACTTTTCCCTTTATTTGAGGAAGGCTTGGGAGGTCAAATGTAAATTGAAACAGTAAAATATATTTGCTACTAGATTAAAGTTTCTTGAACCATTTAGTAATCTCAGTCATTCATGAGACTGTCATTCTCACGCAAAGATTATTCAAGTGACAAGTTGATGTTCAAGGGTCCTAACGAAGCAATGATTATACAAACACATCTTTAACCCTGTAGTCCTTGTCACCCATTGGCCCAGTCTCTAACGGTCTTTCTCTATTTGAGTTACCGAGCTGGTAGTCCAAGGAATGTGCATTTATCTTGTCTTCATAAGGAAAAAACCATGGTTAAGTAATTTCTTTAAAAACATTTTTGATACTTCCTTTCTACCAAATTATCAACTTTGAAAGTTGTCTCAACTGGACGTTTGCTATTGAAGGGCACATAGGCCCTGGAATAGAGATTCATGCTGAGTATAAGCTTTCCTGTCCTTGAAGATCTTGTGCATCTACTTTATACCATATGGTCTCTGAAAATATGATGCACTTTCATGTGAAATGATTTGGTTCACAAAACTGTCAGTTGATTTCATACATCTAATTGAAATGTTTCCCATCTAAAATAGGGCAATTTACAGAAGTGTCTCTCTGGTTAACTTACATTGCCTATTCCCCATAAAGCAGCAGGTTTGCAATAAAACATTTGACACCCCCATGGTATTTTGAAAAAACAATATGCAATCTGGCACAAGTTAGCCCTGGTGTGAGATGGCAGATTAGGTAGATAGTGTAAACAGTAGCAACCCTAAAGACTAAATGAAGTGTCATCTTAAGGAGTCTGCTGTTAATGCAATTTAAATTACTCACCTGAAATTAATATTCTGCTGAGCGAAATAAAGCATTTTAAAGGGCCACATAATTTCTGATCACTGTAATGACATTATGTGGTCATGGACTGTTCCTTTATCTAATATGGTAACATTTCAATTTCTTTGAACACTAAACACATTTTTCCATTTTAATTACTTGGCTTCTGGAAAAAAAAGATCCACTTATTCCCTGTAGATGGTTAACAATTTGAGATTTATGTTTTGCTTCATTAGAGTTAGGTAAACATGACCTTGACATACTGAATATTGTACCTAATATTCACTCCTATGGAGGAGGGTGGAAATCAAAGAACTGTGGTCTATGGTGTGCTTTCTCCAGAGGTTAGTTTCATTTCCCCTCTCTAGTGAGAAGCAGTTGGGAACATGCCCCATCTCACTTTTCCCATTTGGGCCATAAACGTGCTAAAGAAAGAACCCAGTTTTTCTAAATAAAGGCCTAGTTCTTTGGAGGAAAGAAGACCTGCTGGATTCTTTCTAGGTGAGGAAGAGACTTGAAGTGTCCAAGTTTCTAGGTTGTTGGATTTCTTGGATGGGATAACAAGAGGACAAGTGTGTTGATGGTTTACACACGCTGGAGTATTCTAGTTGAGCAAGGATTAAAAAGAAAAAGAGCAGCCCTCATTGCAGAGTTGGTTTGAAAAAGAAAGAGTGAAACATAGCTAAACATTCTAGGCCTAATGAACTCCCCATTTGTTCCTGTTTTCCTAATATTCTTTGCTTTTAGCCCTATGATCATGAAAGTTTATGCCCCCAGCAGGATGTAAAGGCTATGAGGCCGTTGGGTCCTTGTGGTGGTTCTCAAAATTGGCTGCACATGGAAGCACATAGGAGCTTCTCATCCCGACGTCCAAGATGCACCAAAAACAATGAGACCCATAACTCTGAGGGCAGGATTTGCTATTTTATGTGCATTTTTAATTCTCTGCATGGTGATTGCAATTGCAGCCAAGACTGAGAACTGCTGCGGTAGAAAAACTCATATGAGGACAAAGATTTTGTGTTGGCATCATTACCTTGTGAAGAATTCGATTATCTGTTTAATCTTACTATTGACTTCTAGTTCAAAGAGAGAAGAGATTCCATTTATTTAGATTTGGTCAAAACGACAGTGAAATTCTCTAGGACAAGGGTTCTTCAGATTTTTTTTTTAGCTCAGTCTTTAACAAAATGACTGGCATCTAGGTGTTGCTTGATGAACAAAATGACTGGCATCTAGGGGTTGTCTGTATAAATAAATGCTTAGCCTGCCTGTTTAAGTTTATTTGATAGAAATTTTTTCTTGTCATTCAGAGACCTTGTTAACAGACATAAATATTTAGGAAGAATACCTTTCTCACTTAGCACATCACTGCCTGCAGTGAATAAATAAACTTCTTCAGTAAAAATATGTAGAAATATTTTCCCCCAAAGATCTTCAGCATTAGGTAGAATAAATCTTCTTTATGGGAAGAGGTGAGTTCCATGTCCTACTACTCTGCCATCTTGATTCCTCTTTCAGGATAAATCTTCTTTAAATGACTTGAATAGAGTTAACTTTTGCATTTGGAAGCTGATTATATTAAAAACTAATCAGTAATCTAAGCTTATAGTAGGCATTGGTCACATGTTTGAATGAGTGAAAGAATCAGTGGTTGACAGATAATACTATAGAGAATTAATATTGTTTCTGGACACTGTGATTTATGGTATCCAGGCTTCACAGAGACTGACCCATTTAATGAATGATGTCAGCCTATGCTTATCAGGGAAAAATAATTTCCAGGCACCTCAAATAAATCCTTATGATCGAATAAGGCTTTTTCCTCTCTCTCTCTCCCTACCTACACATCCTCCATCCCTCCACCCATTTACCTACCTATCTAGCTGCCTACTGTTACCAGAATTTTTCCTTCCTCTTTTAAATCTACATCTCTGCTTTCATTAAAAGTAGAAAATCATTCTACTTTTATCTTATTCATTAGACTGAGATCTTGGATCATCTAGCTACAGATATCCCTGATTTCTACCACACAGATTTCTGTGAAAACCAGACACATAAGAAATAAATACTGTGCATGTTCTGATAATTTTTATGATGCCATTGTCAGTAAATATTGGGTAACATTAGTGGGAACTATTAAATATTCTACTCTATATTAATAGATTAAACCAATAACAATTTTTTTCTCTTAAAATTTAACAGAGGGATTGAAATTACATTGTATTTTAAGTTAAAATGAAAACTTTAAGGAAGAATGTTTAAATCATAATAAAATGTGGAGAAAATAAGTATATGTCACTGAAATTAAACATATATTAACAATTTGCCCCTATTTGCCCTTTCATTCACCCTCTCCCTTCCTCTCGCTCTCTCTTCATCACCATTAATAAAAAATTTGCAACCATAACTAAAGCTTCATCCATTTTCTCCTGCTCCTTTTTTACCCCCTTGGGGTCACCATACTTCTGAAGTTGATGTGTTGTGTTCTTGTGCATGTTTTCTACTGTCTACATATGCATGTACACATGAATGAAATAGACACTATTGTTTGGGTATTTATTAAAATGCATAGAAATTTGTTTGCCATACTGTTAACATTGGTTTTTGAAATTTATTCGTGATATGCAGAGAGCTAGTTATTTGTTTTAATGGCTGTGTAATATTCCATTCTCTCTAATAATTTGCAATTTATTTTATTCATTCTCTAATGGGGGTCTCTTAGGATTAGAGATAAACATGGAAATGTTACCTGGAGTTGATATTTGCATTAAATCCTGATCAGTTCCTTTTGTGGTTTCATACAAACTTTAGGATTCCAGTTCTGGGAAAAATGCCACTGGTATTTTGATAGGGATTGCATTGAATCTGTAGATTTCTTTGGGTAGTATAGATATTTTAACAATATTAATTCTTCCAATCTATGAACATAGTATAGCTTTCCATTTATTTCTTTCTTCTTCAATTTTTTTCATCAAAGTCTTACAGTTTTCAGAGTATACATCTTTCACCTCTTTAAATTATTCCTAGGTATTTTATTCTTTTTGATGCAATTGTAAATGAACTTGTTTCTTAATTTCCCTTTCTGATAGTTTGGTATTAGTGTATAGATATGCAACAGATTTCTATATATTGATTTCGTATCCTGCAAGTTTACTAAATTCAGTATTACTTCTAATAGCTTTTTGGTGGCATCTTTAGTGTTTTTAATATGCTGTACCATGTCACCTACAAACAGTAACAGTTTTACTTTTTCGTCTCCAGTTTCGATGCCTCGTATCTCTTTTTCATTTCTGATTGCTGGGGCTAAGACTTCCAATACTATGTTGAATAAAAGTGGTGATAGTAGGTATCCTTTTCTTCTTCCTGATCTTGGAGGAAAGATTTCAGCTTTTCATCATTGAATATGATGTTAGGTGTGGACTAGTCATTTTTGGCCTTTATTACATTGAGATATATTGTCTGTATACCCAGTTTGTTGAGAATTTTTATCTTGAATGTATGTTGAGCTTTGTCTAATGCTTTTCTGCATCTATTGAGATGATCAAATAATTTTTATCCTTTGTTTTGTTAATGCAGTGTATCACATTGATTGTGGATATTGAGCCATCCTTGCATCCCTGGACTAAATCCCACTTGACCGTGGTGTACGATACTTTCGATGTATTATTGAATTCAGTCTACTACTATTTTTTTGGAGAATTTTTGCGTCTATGTTCATCAGAAATATTGGCCTATAATTTTCTTTTTTGGTAGTGTCTTTGTCTGGTTTTGGTATCAGGTTATGGTGACTTTGAAGAGTGTGTTGGGGAAGTGTTCCCATCTCTTCAATTTTTTGAAATAGTTTGAAAAGAATAGATATTAGCTCCTCTTTAAATGTTCTGTAGAATTCACCTGTGAAGCTGTCTGGTCCTGGACTTTTGTTTACTAAAAATTTTTTGATTACTGATTCAGTTTCATTACTAGTGATCTGTCTGTTCATATTTTTTATTTCTTCCTGATTCAGTCTTGGGAAATTGTACATTTCTAAGAATTTATCCATTTTTGGGGTGTCCATTTTATTGACATATCATTGTTCATTGTAATCTCCTATGATCCTTTGTATTTCTGTGATATTGGTTGTTACTTCTCTTTCATTTCTGAATTTACTTATATAGGTCCTCTCTTTTTCTTGATGAATCTGGCTATAAGGGTTATCAATTTTCTTAATCTTTTCAGAGAACCAGCTCTGAGATTCACTGATCTTTTCTATTGTATTTTTAGTCTCTATCTTATTTATTTCTGTTCTGATATTTATTATTTCTTTCCTTCTACTAAATGTGGGCTTTGTTTCTTTTTTTTATAGTAAGGATAGGGTTTTATTTAAGATTTTTCTTATTTCTGAGGTAGACCTGTGTCACTATAAACTTTCCTTTTAGAAGGGCTTTTGCTGCATCCCATAGATTTTGGAATATTGTGTTTCCTTTTTCATTTGTCTCAAGGTATTTTTTTCTTTTTTTCTTTGATTTCTTTGTTGACCCATTTGTTGTTTAGTAGCATGTTGTTTAGCCTCCATGTGTTTGCATTTTTTCCAGTTTTATTCTTGTAATTGATTTCTAGTTTCATATCATTGTGGTCAGAAAGTTGCTTGATATAATTTCAATCTTTTTAAATTTATTGAGACGATTTATGGCCTACTGTATGATCTAACATGGAGAATGTTGCATGCTGCTGTTTTGGGATGGAATAATCTGCATATATCTATTTGATCTAATATGTCATTTAAAGCCAAAATTTCATTATAGATTTTCTGTCTGGACGATCTGTTCATTGATGTAAGTGAAGTGTATAACTTGTCCCCTACTGTTATTGTATTACTGTCAATATCTCCCTTTTATATCTGTTAATGTTTGCTTTATGCATTAAGTGCTCCTATGTTGACTGCATAGATATTTACAAGTGTTATATCCTCTAGTTGGATTGATTCCTTTATCATTATAGAACATTTTTCTTTGTCTCTAGTTACAGTCTTTATTTTAAAGTCTATTTTGTCTGAAATAAGTATTACTACCCCCACTTTCTTTTCCTCTGTTTGCATGGAATACTTTTTCCATCCCCTCACTTTCAGTCTGTGTGTGTCTCTAGATCTGAAGTAAGTCTCTTGTAGGCAGCAAACATGAAGACTTATTTTTTAATCTATTCAGCCAACTTTTGTTTTTTGATTGGAGCATTTACCCACTTAGATTCAAAGCAATTATTGATACATATGTGCTTATTACCATCTTGTTAATTGTTTTTTGGTTGTAGCTTTGTTCCATTATTCTTCCCTTCCTCTCTTTCCTGGTGATTTGATATCTATCTTCACTATTGTATTTGGATTTCTTTCTCTTCTCTCTCTCTCTCTCTCTTTTTTTTTTTTTTGGTAACAAAGGTTTTTGATTTGTGGTTACTCTGAGGTTCATATACAATAACATATATGTTGATGACCTTTTAAGCTCAAGCACAGTTTTACAGCCATACATTTTTAGTGATTTCCCTATGTTTTATACTCATATTTTACATCTTTTTATTTTTGTGTCCCTTAACTACCTATTGTAGGTATAGATGATTTTGCTACTTTTGTCTTTAACCTTCCTACTCACTATATAAGTGGTTAATCCATTACCTTTATTTTATGTTTGCCTTTCCCAGTGACATTTTTCTTTTCATAATTTTCTTATATCAAGTTGTGGCCTTTCCTGATTAGAGATGTTCTTTTTACATTTCTTATAAGGCCAGCTTAGTGGTGATGAAATATTTTAGCTTTTGCTTGTTTTGTAAAACTCTTTATCCTTCCTTCAATTCTGAATGATAACCTTGCTGGGTAGAGTACCCTTGGTTGTAGGTTTTTTTCCTTTTATCACTTCAAATAAATTGTGCACCTTGCTTCTGGCCTACAAAATCTCTGCTGAAAAGTCAGGTGAGACTCTATGGGAGTTCCCTGATATGTAACTAGTTGTTTTTTTCTTGCTGCTCTTAATATTCTCTCTTTATCTTTAATTTTTACCATTTTAATTATAATGTATCTTGGATATGGACCTCTTTGGGTTCATCTTGTTTGGGACTGTCTGTGTTTTCTGGATGTGGATGTCTGTTTCCTTTCCCAGATTAGGGAAGTTTCAGCTATTACATCTTCAAATATGTTCTCTGTCCCTTTCTCTCTCTCTCTTCTTTTTCTGGGACCCCTTTATTGAGAATATTAGTAGAAATGTTGTTCCAGAGTTCCCTTAAACTATCCTCACTTTTAAGAGTTCTTTTTTCTTTTTGCTATTCTGATTGCTGCTCTGATAGGGTGATTTCCACTACCTTATTTTCCTGATCACTGATCCATTTCTCTGTATTTTCCAATCTATTTATTCCCTCTAGTGTATTTTTTATTTCAATTATTATATTGTTCTGTATAATTGGTTCTTTTTTATATTTTCTATCTCTTTGTTGAAGTTCTCACTTCATCCATTCTTCAAGAGTTCATCCATTCTTTCCTGATTTTGGTAAGCATTTTTATGACTATACTTTAAGACTCTTTATGTGGTAAACTGCTTATCTTCATTTTGTTTAGTTCTTTTTCTGAGGTTTTGTCTTGTTCTTTTACTTGGAAGGTGTTCCTTTGTATCATCATTTTGCCTTTTTGTGTGTTTGTTTTTAATGTATTAGGTATATAATCTACATGTCCTGGTCTTGAAGGAGTGGCCTATGTCAAAGGTGTCCTGTGGGACCCAGTGGTACAATCCCCTCTGGTCACCAGAGCCAGGCGTTCCTGGGGTACCCTCTGTGTGGGCTGCATGTTCCCTCTGGTTGTGGTTGAGCTGTGATTGCTGTGGGCATGCTGGTGTGCAAGGCTGGCTCCCAGGATGGGAAGCACTTTGAAGGGGTGCCGATGGGGGCCATCCACTGTGTGAGATGGGGCAGAAGCCAAATTTGGAAGGCAGGAATGTTGGCTGGGGCTGGTCCTCAGGGGAATGACAGGGACCAATAGTGAGAGCTATGCTGATGGAAAGTGACAGAAATGGCACCTACCAGCTAGGTGGAAGGAGAGTTAAAACAATGGTGCCCACAAGTGCTTCCTTCCCTGGAGTAAATTCCACCAGATCCCTGTCCCTCCAGCACAAGCCCTGACATTGGTGAATGAATCTCCTTTTTATACGACTTAGGTGCTTTTCAAGCTGCTGCCTCTGTGCTGGGACTTGGAGTGAGAAAATTTGTGTGTGAGCCCCTTAAGAGTGGAGTCTTGGTTTCCCACAGCCCTCTAGCTCTCCTGGTTGTAAGACCTTCTGGTTTTCAAAACCAGACGTTATGAGGGCTCATCTTCCTGGTGCAGGTCCCCAGGCTGGGGATCCTGACGTTGGTCTCATACCCCTCTCCTCCTCATAGGGGGCTTCCACATTAGTGATATCCCTCCCACTGTAGGTTCTGACTAGATCATGTCTCTGTCCCTCCTACCCATATGATGTGTGGCCTTTTAAAAATATCTTTAGTTGTAGAAAATCTGTATTGCTAGTCTTCATGTTGTTCTCAGAGATATGTTTTATATGCAGTTGTGGTTTTGATGTGTCCATAGGAAGAGGTGAGTTCAGGATGTTCCTACTCTGCCATCTTGATCTGGATTCCTAAAATGGTGGTCAGTTTTATTATATGTTAACTATGTATATAGATTATCTGATTTTTTATCATACACATATGTAACACAGATAAATTTGAATTTGTTATAGTTGTAGCAAAATTTTAATTTATATATTCTGCAAAATTATTCCTTTTTGGATTTGGAATTTTCAAGATCTTATTCATGACTTGTTGATATACAGAAACATTATTAAATTTATTATGTTTAGGTCTCTTAAATCTTAGAATATGACAATAATTTTCATATGTTCTTTCATATATTACCATTTAAAGTGAAAATTCAACTCTTTTAAAAAACAATTTATACAAATGCACTTTTTTTTGAGAAAAAAATTAATTTGTTTTTTCTTAAACATATTGATAATTTCCTTGTAGAGAACACAATGCCAAATATTTGTTCCATAACAGAGTGCTTGTGGAGTGACAAATCAGGGAATGAAATTGACTTCACAAAGCATGCTATATGCCATTTTTTTGTCTTTATTTTTGTTTCATAATCAGTTTTAACTTTTATGAATGAACTTACTGTAATAAATAGAACATGCCATTTAAAAATCTTTTTTTGAAGATAGTAAAGTTATTTCCCCTGCATTCAATAGGCAAGAGAACAAACATGAAACTGAACTGATAGATAATATTTGAGCTCTGTCCTTGTATATATTATGAACATATGTAATTATGCATTTAAATAAGCCATTGAGCTTTTAATGGACAGTCCATAATCTTGAAAGGTTAGTCCACATAATCCAAAGAACTGAGCTTAATTTATTGAAATGTTATAACAAGGGTTAATGATGTACATGTTTTTATACACTCTTAAAAAGGAATGATATTGCTCAGTTTTTTGTAATAGTCATTTCCTATTTCTAATCTTTATTTTCTTCCTTTGAAAAATATGATTGCTGAAATCTTCCACACTAGTAATTATCAATCTCATTATGGGGTGGAATAAAATAAATCATAGACTTGATGTCCAAAGGAAAAGTTTAGCTAACCTTCCTCAAGGAAGGTTATGTGGTTATATATACATATATATGGTCTCATTAGGTAATGCAAGATTTAATAAGGGCACAACACATGCTTAATGCATTATTAGAAATTTCTAAGAGCATGTAGGAGAGGCATACATTAGACAAAGATGAATTGCTGAATTTTTGTCCTACTATACTTGATTTAGGAATTTTCAAATTCTGAAATATTGTTCTGGATATTGACTTTCAGGGATGACATTGGAAATGAATTCAATTAGATTCAGTTTTATTCTGATACCCAATGTTTCCAGCTATATTTTAATTCTGCTTTAAATTTTTTAAATATTATCTTGAATTTTCTTATATTGTGACACTGTTATGAACCCCTCATTAGGTTTACTAAGAAATATCTGCAAATTTCTTTATTCCCTAGGGCTGATTTTTTTTTTTTGGTAACATCTTTATTGGAGTATAATTGCTTAACAATGTTGTGTTAGTGTCTGCTTTATAACAAATTGAATCAGTTATACATATACATATATCCCCATATCTCTACCCTCTTGCATCTCCCTCCCTCCCATTCTCCCTATACCACCCCTCTAGGTGGTCACAAAACACCGAGATGATCTCCCTGTGCTATGTGACTGTTTCCCAATAGCTATCAATTTTACATTTAGTAGTGTATATATGTCCATTCCACTCTCTCACTTTGTCCCAGCTTACCCTTTCCCCTCCCCGTGTCCTTAAGTCCATTTTCTAGTAGGTCTGGGTCTTTATTCCCATCCTGCCCCTAAGTTCTTCACAACCATTTTTTCCCTTTTTTTTAGATTCCATATATATGTGTTAGCATATGGTATTTGTCTTTCTCTTTCTGACTTACTTCACTCTGTACTACAGAATCTAGGTCCATTCGCCTCACTACAAATAACTCAATTTCTTTTCTTTTTATGGCTGAGTAATATTCCATCATATATGTGTGTCACATCTTCTTTATCCATTCATCTGTCAATGGACACTTAGGTTGGTTCCATGTCCTGGCTATTATAAATAGAGCTGCAATGAACACTGTGGTACATGACTCTTTTTGAGTTATGGTTTTCTCAGGGTATATGCCCAGTAGTGGGATTGCTGGGTTGTATGGTAGTTATATTTTTAGTTTTTTAAGGAACATCCATACTGTTCTCCAAAGCGGCTGTATCAATTTACATACCCGCCAGCAGTGCGAGAGGATTTCCCTTTCTCCACACCCTCTCCAGCATTTATTGTTTGTAGATATTTTAATGATGGCCATTCTGACTGGTGTGAGGTGATACCTCATTGTAGTTTTTTTTTTTTTTTTTTTTTTTTTTTTTTTTTTTATGCGTTACGCGGGCCTCTCACTGTTGTGGCCTCTCCCGTTGCGGAGGACAGGCTCCGGACGCGCAGGCCCAGCGGCCATGGCTCACGGGCCCAGCCGCTCCGCGGCACGTGGGATCCTCCCAGACCGGGGCACGAACCCGCGTCCCCTGCATCGGCAGGCGGACTCTCAACCACTGCGCCACCAGGGAAGCCCTTCATTGTAGTTTTGATTTGCATTTCTCTAATAATTAGTGATGTTGAGCATCCTTTCATGGGTTTGCTGGCAGTCTGTATATCATCTTTGGAGAAATGTCTATGTAGGACATCTGCCCACTTTTGGATTAGGTTGTTTGTTTTTTTGATATTGAGCTGCATGAGCTGCTTATAAATTTTGGAGATTAATCCTTTATCAGTTGCTTCATTTGTAAATATTTTCTCCCATTCTGAGGGTTGTCTTTTCATCTTGTTTATGGTTTCCTTTGCTGTACAAAAGCTTTTACATTTCATTAGGTCCCATTTTTAAATTTTTGTTTATATTTCCATTTCTTAGAAGGTGGGTCAAAAAGGAACTTGCTGTGATTTATGTCACAGAGTGATCTACCTATGTTTTCCTCTAAGTGTTATATAGTGTCTGGCCTGACATTTAGGTCTTTAATTCATTTTGAGTTTATTTTTGTGTATGGTGTTAGGGAGTGTTCTAATTTCATACTTTTACATGTAGCTGTCCAGTTTTCCCAGCACCACTTATTGAAGAGGCTGTCTTTTCTCCATTGTATATTCTTGCTTCCTTTATCAAAAGTAAGGTGACCATATGTGCGTGGGTTTACCTCTGGGCTTTCTATCTTGTTCCATTGATCTATATTTCTGTTTCATACTATCTTAATTACTGTAGCTTTGTAGTATAGTCTGAAGTCCGGGAACATGATTCCTTCAGATCTGTTTTTCTTTCTCAAGATTGCTTTGGCTATTCAGGGTCTTTTGTGTTTCCATACAAATTGTGTAATTTTTTGTTCTAGTTCTGTGAAAAATGCCACTGGTAGTTTGATAGGGATTGCATTGAATCTGTAGATTGCTTTGGGTAGGATAGCCATTTTCACAATGTTGATTCTTCCAATCCAAGAACTTGGTATATCTCTCCATCTGTCAATATCATCTTTAATTTCTTTCATCAGTGTCTTATAATTTTCTGCATACAGGTCTTTTGTCTCCTTAGGTAGGTTTATTCCTAGGTATTTTATTCTTTTTGTTGCAATGGTAAATGGGAGTGTTTCCTTAATTTCTCTTTCAGATTTTTCATCATTAGTGTATAGGAATGAAAGAGATTTCTGTGCATGAATTTTGTGTCCTGCTACTTTACCAAATTCATTGATTAGCTCTAGTAGTTTTATGGTAGCATCTTTAGGATTCTCTATGTATAGTATCGTGTCACCGGCAAACAGTAACAGATTTACTTTTTCTTTTCCAATTTGGATTCCTTTTATTTCTTTTTCATCTCTGATTGCTGTAACCAAATCTTCCATAACAATGTTGAATAATAGTGGTGAAGTTGGGCAACCTTGTCTTGTTCCTGATCTTAGTGGAAATGGTTTCAGTTTTTCACCATTGAGGATGATGTTGGCTGTGGCTTTTTTATATATGGCCTGTATTATGTTGAGAAAAGTTCCCTCTATGCCTACTTTCTGGAGGGTTTTTATCATAAATGGGTGTTGAATATTGTCAAAAGCTTCTGCATCTATTGAGATGATCATATGGTGTTTATTTTTCAATTTGTTATTAGGATGTATCACATTAATTGATTTGTGTATATTGAGGAATCCTTGTATTCCTCAGATAAACCCCACTTCATCATGGTGTATGATCCTTTTAATGTGCTATTGGATTCTGTTTGCTAGTATTTTGTTGAGGATTTTTGCATCTATGTTCATCAGTGACATTGGCCTGTAGTTTTCTTTCTTTGTGACATCCTTATCTGGTTTTGGTATCAGGGTGATGGTGGCCTCGTAGAATGAGTTTGGGAGTGTTCCCTCCTCTGCTATATTTTGGAAGAGTTTGAGAAGGACAGGTGTTAGCTCTTCTCTAAATGTTTGATAGAATTCACCTGTGAAGCCATCTGTCCTGGGCTTTTGTTTGTTGGAAGATTTATAATCACAGTTTCAATTTCAGATCTTGTGCTTTTCTATTTATTCCTCATTCATTCTCATACGGTTATGCTTTTCTATGAATTCGTCCATTTCTTCCAGGTTGTCCGTTTTATTGGCATATAGATGCTTGTAGTAATCTCTCATGATCCTTTGTATTTCTGCAGTGTCAGTTGTTACTTCTCCTTTTTCCTTTCTCATATTGATTTGAGTCTTCTCCCTTTTGTTATTCATGAGTCAGGCTAATGGTTTATCAATTTTGTTTATCTTCTCAAAGAACCAGCATTTAGTATTATTGATATTTGCATTTATTTCTTTCATTTCTTTTTCATTTATGTCTGCTCTGATCTTTATGGTTTCTTTCCTTCTGCTAACTTTGGGATTTTTTGGTCTTCTTTCTCTAATTGCTTTAGGCGTAAGGTTAGGTTGTTTATTTGAGATGTATCTTGCTTCTTAAGGTGGGATTGTATTGTTATAAACTTGCTTCTTAGAACTGTTTTTGCTTCATCCCATAGATTACCAGTCATCATGTTTTCGTTGTCATTTGTTTCTTGGTATCTTTTTATTTCCTCTTTGATTTCTTCAGTGATCACTTCATTAGTAAGTAGTGTATTGTTTAGCCTCCATGTGTTTGTATTTTTTACAGGTTTTTACCTGTAATTGAAATCTAGTCTCATAGCCTTGTGGTCAGAAAAGATACTTGATACAATTTCAATTTTCTTAAGTTTACCAAGGCCGGAATTGTGACCCAAGATATGGTCTATCCTGGAGAATGTTCCATGAGCACTTGAGAAGAAAGTGTATTCTGTTGTTTTTGGATGGAATGTCCTATAAATATCAATTAAATCCATCTTGTTTAATGTATCATTTAAAGCTTGTGTGTCCTTATTTGTTTTCATTTTGTATGATCTCTCCATTGGTCAAAATGTGTTGTTAAAGTCCCCTACTATTATTGTGTTACTGTCAATTTCCTGTTTTATGGCTGTTAGCATTTGCCTTATGTACTGAGGTGCTCTTATGTTGGGTGCATAAATATTTACAATTGTTATATCTTCTTCTTGGATTGATCCCTCAATAATTATGTAGTGTCATCTTTTGTCTCTTTTAGTAGTCTTTATTTTAAAGTCTATGTTCTCTGATATGAGAAATGCTACTCCAGACTTCTTTTGATTTCCATTTGCATGGAATATCTTTTTCCATCCTCTCACTTTCAGTCTGTATGTGTTCCTAGGTCTAAAGTGGCTCTCTTGTAGACAGCATATATATGGGTCTTGTTTTTGTATCCATTCAGCCAGTCTATGTCCTTTGGTTGGAGCATTTAATCCATTTACATTTAAGGTAATTATCGATATGTCTGTTCTTATTACCATTTTCTTAAGTGTTTTGAGTTTGTTATCGTAGGTCTTTTCCTTCTCTTGTGTTTCTTGTCTAGAGAAGTTCCTTTAGCATTTGTTGTAAAGCTGGTTTGGTGATGCTGAATTCTCTCAGCTTTTGCTTGTTTGTAAAGTTTTAATTTCTCCGTCGAATCTGAATGAGGTTCTTGCTGGATACAGTAATCTTGGTTGTAGTTTTTTCCCTTTCATCACTTTAAATATGTCTTGCCAGTGTCTTCTGGCTTGCAGATTTTCTGCTGAAAGGTCAGCTGTTTACTTCATGGGGTTTCCCTTGTATGTTATTTGTTGTTTTTTCCTTGCTGCTTTTAATATATTTTCTTTCTAAAATTTTTGATAATTTGATGAATATGTGTCTTGGCGTGTTTCTCCTTGGTTTTATCCTGTATGAGACTCTCTGCACTTCCTGGACTGGAGTAAATATTTCCTTTCCCATGTTAAGGAAGTTTTCAACTGTAGTTTCATAAAATATTTTCTCAGGCCCTTTCTTTTTCTCTTCTTCTTCTGGGACTCTTATAATTCAAATGTTGGTGTGTTTAATGTTGCCCCAGAGGTCTCTATGACTGTTCTCAATTCTTTTCATTCTTTTTTCTTTATTCTGCTCTGCAGCAGTTATTTCCACTATTTTATCTTCCAGGTCACTTCTCTGCTTTCTGCCTCAGTTATTCTGCTATTGATTCCTTCTAGAGAATTTTAAATTTCGTTTATTGTGTTGTTCATCATTGTTTGTTTGCTCTTTAGTTCTTCTATGTCCTTGTTAAACATTTCTTGTATTTTCTGCATTCTATTTCCAAGATTTTGTATCATCTTTACTATCATTACTCTGAATTCTTTTTCAGGTAGACTGCCTCTTTCCTCTTCATCTGTTTGGTCTGGTGGGTTTTAACCCTGCTCCCTCATCTGCTGCATGTTTCTCTGTCTTCTCATTTTGCATATCTTACTGTGTTTGTGGTCTCCTTTTTGCAGGCTGCATGTTCGTAGTTCCTGTTTTTGGTGTCTGCCCCCAGTGGATAAGGTTGATTTAGTGGGTTGTGTAGGCTTCCTGTTGGAGGGGACTGGTTCCTGTGTTCTGGTGGATGAGGCTGTATCTTGTCTTTCTGGTGGGCAAGTCTGTGTCTGGTGGTGTGTTTTGTGGTGTCTGTGACCTTATTCTCATTTTAGGCAGCCTTTCTGCTAGTAAGCGAGGTTGTGTTCCTGTCTTGCTAGTTGTTTGTCATAGGGTTTCCAGCACTGTAACTTGCTTGTCATTGAGTGGAGCTGGATTTTGGCATTAAGATAGAGACCTCTGGGAGATTTTTGACGTTTGATATTACGTGGAGCTGGGAGGTCTCTCATGGATGATTGTCTTGTGCTCAGCTCTCCAACCTCAGAGGCACAGGCCTGACACCCTGCCTGATCACCAAGATCCTGTCATCCACATGGCTCAGAATAAAAGGGAGAAAAAAGAAAGAAAGAAAGAATAAAATAATTTTATTAAAATAAAAAATGAAAAATAATTATTAAAATTTTTTAAAAATTAAAAAGTAATTAAAAAAAACAAAGAAAGAAAGAAGAGAGCAACCAAACCAAAAAACAAATCCATCAATCATAAGAAGCACTAAAAACTATAATATAAAACAAAAAGAACCCCAAAACGGGCATGCAGAACCCTAGGACAAATGTAAAAGCAAAGCTATACAGACTAAATTACACACAGAAGCATACACATGTGTACTCACAAAAAGAGAAAAAGGAAAATAAATATATATATCATTGCTCCCAAAGTCCACTGCCTCAATTTGGGTTGATTCGTTGTCTTTTCAGGTATTCCACAGATGCAATGTACATCAACTTGATTGTGAAGATTTAATCCGCTGCTCCTGAGGCTGTTGGGAGAGATTTCCTTTTCTCTTCTTTGTTCACACACAGCTTTGGATTTGGCCCCGCCTTTGTGTGTAGGCGGCCTGAGGGCATCTGTTCTTCACTCAGACAGGACGAGGTTAAAGTAGCAGCTGATTAGGGGGCTCTCGCTCACTCAGGACGGGAGGGAGGGAATGGTATGGAATGCAGGGCGATCCCGCAGCAGCAGAGGCCAGCTTGACATTGCACCAGCCTGATTCGTGCTGTGTGCTCTCCCCGGGAAGTTTTCCCTGGATCACGGGACCCTGGAAGTGGCTGGCTGCACAGCCTCCTGGGAGGGGAGGTGTCGACAGTGACCTGTCCTTGCACACAGGCTTCTTGGTGGCTGCAGCAACAGCCTTAGCATCTCATGCCCGTCTCTGGTGTCCGTGCTGAGAGCCGCAGCTCACACCCATCTCTGGAGCTCATTTAAGCGGCACTGTGAATCCCCTCTCCTTGCGCACCACAAAACAAAGAGGCAAGAAGAAGTGTCTTGCCTCTTCGGCAGTTCCAGACTTTTTCCCAGACTCCTTCCAGGCTAGTTGTGGCACACCAGCCCCCTTCAGGCTGTGTCCATGCAGCAAACCCCAGTCCTCTCCCTGGGGTCTCTGAAGCTAGAGCCTCCGAAGCCCAAACCTCAGCTCCCAGCCCCCATCTGTCTGATGGGTGAGCAGATAAGCCTCTCAGGCTGGTGACTTCTGGTCGGCACTGATATTCTGTGTGGGAATCTCTCTGCTTTCCCCTCTGCAACCCTGTTGCTGCTCTCTCCTCCATGGCTCCAAAGCTTCCCCCCCCCACCCCACCGCCCTTTTCTGCCTGTGAAGAGGCTTCCTAGTGTGTGGAAACTTTTCCTCCTTTACAGCTCCCCCGCCCCCAGTGGTGCAGGTCCCATCCCTATTCTTTTGTCTCCATTTTTCCTTTTTTATTTTGCCCTACCCAGATACATGGGGAGTTTCTTGCCTTTTGGGAGGTCTGAGGTCTTCTGCCAGTGTTCAGTAAGTGTTCTGTAGGAGTTGTTCTACATGTAGATGTATTTCTGATGTATTTGTGGGGAGCAAGGTGATCTCCACTTCTTACTGTTCTGCCATCTTGAATGTCCCCCCCAGGGCTGATTTAACAAAGTGCCACAAACTGGGTTGCTTAGAACAACAGAAATTTTATTGACTTAGTTCTGGAGGCTAGAAGCCCTAAATCAAGTGCTGGCAAGGCCATGCTCCCTCTGGAGTTAGCAGGGGAACCCTTCTTTTCCTCTTCCTGGCTTCTGGTGGTTTGCTTGTCATCTTTGGTGTTCCTTGGTTTGTGGATATATCACTCCAATTCTTCGCCTTCACATGACATTCTTCCTGTGTCTCTTTCTCTTCACATCATCTTCTTTTTTTTGTAAGGGCCCCTGTCATTTTGGATTAGGGGCCCACCCTATTCCAGTATGATCTCATCCTAACTTAACTAATTACATTTCAATGCTCCTTTTCCAAATAAGGTCATATTCTGAGGTACTGGGTGTTAGGATTTCAGCATATGAATTTTGAGTGGACACAAGTTAACCCATAACAATCTCCCACTCAGGTAAAAACCTGAATGTCTTATTTCTGAAACCATGTACAGGCCCCTGTCCTTGTCTTTTGGAGTAAAAGGCTGACTCAAGAGTTAATGATTGGGAAGTATGAAGATGTAGAAACAAAGAATAGCTCTTGGGCTGGGGAACTGGTAACAATTTAGACTATAAATCTGCTACATAGCAGAATTACAAAACTCTCAGTTCCCTGAAAGATATAGATAGAGGCCTGACATGGATTCTTAAGTTGTTTTTACAGGAAGCACCCCTCCACCAGATGAAAACTGCTGACTGCAAGAATATAGAAACCAGAAGGTTGCTGATGCTTGAAACTTCACCTTGATGCCAACCAATCTGAGAATCATGTGTGAGCTGATCATGCACCCTACAGCTCCCTCCCTTGCATGGTCTTTAAATCCCCTTCCCTGAAAGCCATCAGGGAGTTTGGGTCTATTGAGTATGAGATGACCATTCTCCTTGCTTGGCACCTGCAATAAATGCTGTACTTACCTTCACCACAACCTGGTGTCAGTAGATTGGCTTTACTGTGCACAGGCGAACAGACCCAAGTTTGGTTTGGTAACATTTCCAAATGAACTTTTTAAATGCAGGATGGTGCTTCCAGCTGGCAATGATGAGTGCAGAAACCCTGTTTCTTTGGGAGAGACAGCAGTCACTACAAGTGTATCAGAACTTGACCTATCTCTTCATGCTTTTAGGAAGCTGGTCTCATCAGTTATCTAATACTGTTAATATATATGTAGACAGCTCATCATTTAATTGTCCATCCATGAAAGCCTGGACTGGCTGACAGGACATTTGCTTCTCACTAAGCATAACTTGAAATTATTTAAAAACTTCTGTTTTTTCCAGATACAAAATATTAATATTTATTAGAAAAGATAGTGTACAGAGTTTTTATTTTTAGAATCTGGTCTAATTGTATTGTAGGAGAGGATTTTAGTTATTGGGAACATCTACCAGACTTAGAAAATCATAAGTCCTCTTCTGCAGCCTGTAATCATCAGGCTGACTCTGTGTCTGGAAACCAAGTTTGTCTGGACTATGGTCTAATTTTCCTGTTCATTACTACGGGCATGGGATTTTATAATTTTTCTGCTTTATGTATCTCTGGATTGGGTGTAGATCAATAATACTGATCTAAGATAAATCACAAAAATCATGTATACAAGGAAAAAATATTCTTTTAAAGTACACATTGACGACATATTGATTCACAAGTAATGTCAACAAATTTCAAAAAATAGACATCATATGGAACATTTTCCCTCATCTTAAAACAATCTGATTAGAAATTAACAATAAAAGATGTGTTTGAAAACCAAAAAACAAATTCCCAAACTCCTGGCTTACAAATTTTTTAGAATGGAACAGTAATGAAAGTACATATCAAAACCTCTGGGGTGCAGATAAAGTGGTATTCAGAAAAAGACCACATTTATGATCTTAAATAAGTTTATTAGGAAATAATATTTTATAGGTTTTGTGTTGGTTGTTTTCTACTTATTCATCTTTTGAAAGAGATGCTATGTATTCAGGCTATATTTTTCAATAGACAAGATGTTAGATGGTCTTTTTCTATCATCTCTTTGTCCATTGAGTCAAGACTGAATCCACTTCTCAGATTTACTTGGAGGACAGGCTGAGATAAAGCAGACTTAGTCTTCCATTTCAGGGCAAACTGAATTAATCCCTTCTATGCTTTGTGGAGAGTCTTTCCAGATGTTTGCTTTAAGTTGTCTGTCAATCTTAATTTTGGGTGGTGGTGTGGTTTTACCTTTTCCTATAGCTTTATAAGTACTTTAGTGAAAAATAAGAAAGACCATATTAAAGGGTGTTAACAAACACCATTTTAAAAAAGAATCCTGCTGTTTGTTCCTTTGCTTTTGAAGCAATGAAGTTATGAGCAAGTTAAATTAGTTTACCTATGCCATACTTTGATCAAATTCAGGCAGATGTCAGGTTAGTTCAAGTCTATAATTACTGCTTTGCTGTTTCTGTGCTGGTTTTGTAATTTGCTTAGAGAAGGAGCCCTCCTTATTCTTTGTGTTCCTGAGTGACATATACACCAATGATATAATTTTTTTCTCCATTTTACCTTAAACAGATATCCCTTAGCTGCTTTCATTCTGAAGTTTGCAGATTTTTTTTTTTAAGAACAATACATACCATGTTTATTTGAAAGAACCAGATTCCTTTCAAATAGAAGAACTGTATAAAGCAATACTCTCAACACAAAACAGTGGTCACATTACATATCTGCAGGCAAAAGCATTGCAAATAAATTTCGTTAATCTTATGGCTAGATATTTTCACTGCAACACAGTGTTTGCACTTAGAGAAGACAGAGCTGGAACAGAACAAAAACTTTTTGTTCATGCTTTTTAGGACTGAACCATTTTAAAATGTACTGCCTTTAACTGCTTTTAGGACAACGGTTTTAGGCAGGAGTGCTTCTACTTGGCCACCACAAAGAAACACACTCTTGTTCCTTAGTTTCATTCCTCAGTCTCATGTTTTCTATTTGTCACACTATGACATATCTGTATCAGAGCAGACGTTTTCCAGTTTTACTCAAAGAACACTGACACACATACACACCAAACTGAGACAGCTCAGAATTTAGAGATGTAGGTAGTGGAGTAATAAGAGAAATTGTGTTTATGACAAAGGAATAAGAAAAACTCTCAGTGGTTTTAAGCATACTAAACTAGGTTCCTTACTAAAAACTTTTCTTTTTTTGGTTTTATAAACAGTAGTTTCAAGGTGGGTTTGGGCTTAGATAACAACACAGTGAGACAAACACACAAGACATACTTATTTCCAAAGTCACAAAATGACATTGTTAAGCATACATTTTTGTCCACTTTGTGTGTGTGTGGGAATAAAACTCAGTACTCTATGTTGGAGAAAATATTTTTCAAGAGTTACAGTATATTCATACAGGGGGAAAAAGGTGGGGTTTTTCGTGTTTTTTTTGGCGTATTGCTATGATCTTCAAAAAATATAAAATTAAATTTACAAAAAACTGGAAGACCAAGTATAAGCAGTCTGATATTTGCTGCAGTGTCCAGCACTATCATAATGATCTTTAGCATAAAAGCAAAAAGAAGTTCATGGATCTCAAGTATCTTCAATAACTGCCAGTATAGCTTGTAACTACTGTCCTTGCTTCTTTGAGAGATACCTTTCCCAATATTTGTGATTTAGGTCCAAAAAGTCATCTAATTTTGCTATTTCCTTGAGGTACTGGGTTAATTTTAAAAGTTCTTTGTCTTTATCTCGATTTAGGTGTGCTTTCATAAAAGGTCTTATCTTTAGTCCATTCTGTGGGTTCATTAGAAAATTTCTTCCTATGTCATCAAACATGATGGTGTTTTTTTTGCTGTAAAACTCCGAAAACTTTCCCCATATGACACCAAGAGGCTTTACATCTATTAATCCTCTCCTTGGAGTATGCACTGTTATCATAGCAGCACTGTCCAACGTGAAGGTAATCTTGTAATTTGCATTTGTACTCACTCCCAGCTCTTTCATTTTAGCTTCAATCCACTTCATATTTGTTGCAGACCAAATAACAATGTCATAATCCTCATATGCAGATGTTAGGAATTCATGAAGATATGGCCACATTAATTCCACCCCAGTCTCTGCACAAGACCTATGGTCAAATAACGTATAAGCAACATCTAGCACCAAAAGTTTTTTCCCTTCCCTGGGAGGATTCAAAACTTCCACTTTGTACTCTTTTACTCTGCGGGAAATTTTCAGTAGGTTTTCCTCCCTATTTTCTACTTCAACTACTTCATCTTCAATATCAAAGTCGTTAATAACATCATCATTGTCAGGAGGTGGACCTAAGACATCTTCCAAGCTCTCCTCACGAGTTCCCATCATCATGATTTTAGTATTTGGTTTCAGTTTGAGAGCTCCAAGCTTAACATCATTTTCTGCAGGTTTGCCTTTAACTTTGAGTCCAAGTAACTTCTGGCGTTCTGGTAGCACTCCCGTGAGGGTCTTGAGAAACTGTTTGAGATCTAGCACAGTATCATCTTCTGAAAGTGTGGTCACTGAATATTCCTGTCCACCCCCATTTTACAATGATAGGAAGAGCCATCCTTGAAACATACGATGAGGCAGCTTTTGTTCAGAAAAAGATACCTGGAGCGCGGCGGAACCGGCAGGAGTGGACGCAGGAACCGACAGCAGCGGAATCCAAGGCGACCGGAAGTCTGCAGATTTTTTAACAGGTTTATTCACTAAAAGCCCCAGTAGACTCTAAGATAATTGTAAATAACACACTAAATAAAAGCTGAAAGTTTAAGCCAGGATGAAAATAGATACAGATGCACAAATCTGGTCTCAGACTTTTGAATCAGAGTTTTGGTACTGGGATTCTGTATCTATGGTTTTAAAAAGTGGTTCTAATTCCTGCCCCTGGTGGCAAAACACTCAAACGAATGAACAAACAAAAAATAAAAAACTCCCTCTGCTTTAATTTGTTATATGCAAATTAACTAATTACTTAATATGGTGGGTAGGTTCTAAATTGTATTCCATCCGGCTTCATTTCTTAAGCATGAATCACTACAGTGCAATTCAAACAGCTCAGGGGTTCAACTGGACTTGGACCAAATCCCACTCTGCCTCTTGTGAGCAAATCACATCCTCTTACTCTGTGCCTTGGGCAAGTCACTTACTCTCTTTGAGCCTGTTTTCTTATTTGGAAAATGGGGAGAATATCATCTATAACAAAGGATTCATTTAATTGGTAAGATCTTTTCTGGAAGTCTGATTGGAAACTCAATACTGAAAACAATAGGTGACAAGATCCTGGACATTCTAAATGGAATGATTTGCTAAAAAGTGTCCGAAGCTGCCTTGAGACAGAAAGGCCACATATAAGAGAAAAGATGCAGGGTAGACTGATCAGAAAGGGGATTTATTTGAAGAGATTTGTTAGCCTGGAAGGCATGACCAAGACTCCCCATACAGATTCTCCCTGATGCTGTGGCCTCACCCTGCAGGCATCCTCCAAGGACAGGTTCCCACTAAGATGGCTCTGTCTGTAGTCCTGCATGGCAACCCTGGCCAATAAGAAACACTCTGTTCCCACGGTTGTGAAGTAGGAGCTTGTCTCCACCACAACCCACCAACAGGGATAGGGGAAACAATGGAACAGATTGAGAAACAATGGTACAAAGAGAAAAAGACTATTTTTAGGTTGCTCTTTACTTCACAAGCTTCATTATTTACATATATTTAACCCATATGACTCCCTCTATCAACTCTGAGTACATTTATGATAATATCTCATTGGGGTACCATTTGCTGAGTTACCAAAACCTAGCATCTTCTCCTTGAGCCTTCTTTACCCTAGAACTGCCAAAAAACTCTGGGATCTGTTTGGTTCAGGGTAGGAGATCGGAGGAGTGTCTCCTATAAGCTGAAGATTTGGAGTCCAACACCCCTGATAGAAATTCTTTGGGACTAGTTAGGTAGAACTGGTTATTTGTGCACAGACTTTTAATGTTGAGGTCACCAGGGTTCCATCTTGTTTTCTTTGGCTACACGCTTTCCTTTGTAATCTCATGCATTGCCACAGCTTTCAGGACCACTGTTAGGCAAACAACTCAAATTTCTATCTAGCTCCATCCATGGTTCCATGCTCCTGATGCTTATATTACTCTCTATATTTTTGTATTTCTCACAAGCATCTCACATGTAATATGTTCAAGACTGAGCTCCTGAAATTCATCCCTCTGCTCTATTTCCATTTAGTAATTGGTACCATCTCCCTTCCCAGCTTCCTACACAAGAAGCACCCTTATAAAACCTCCAGCATCTCTTGCCTAGAACACCCATCTCATTTCGTACCTTAACTACTTCCATCCATCTTCCACACAGGAACTGGAGTGATCACTATTGTTTTCTGTGTCTTTTAATCTTTCAGCTAAGCTTTAAAATCATTTTGTTAAGTTCTAAGTTTACACATTAATTTAGGGAGATTTGAAACCTTTGTAATATTCATGCAAGAACATGATTATGTGTGTCCATCTGTTCAAGTCTCACCTACTTCTCCCAACAAAGTTTTGTAGTTTTCTTTATATAAATCCTGGAGATTTCTTCCTGTTAGGAGGATTTTTTTTTCTATCTTGTTTTCTAATTAGTTATTGCAACAATATATGAAAGCTATTGTATTTTGTGTATTTGTATAAAATAATTTATGAGTTGATCTGTCAGTTAATTCACATATATTTTCCAAGCAGAACACCAAAATATTTTAAAATAATGATCATTTTATTAACATTTCAAATAGTGCTTCTGTCTTAATGTCCTTGTCTTTTATTTCTCAGAATCTAACTACATGTATGTTAGATCTTTTACATGTAGTACATGCCTTTATAAGCTTTTCTATTCAACAAATTTGAAAAAAATAGTGATCATTTTGTTTTTTTCAAAAGTGGAGAGTTTCCATTTATGTTGCATTGACTGGAATTGCTGAAATAAAATAAGGATTTATTTTTCCAATGATTATACCACTCATTTCTATCTCCTACTGTGTTGTATTGGTTAAAATATTCTCAGACTGCATTGCATCAAAATTTATCTTCCTTTTCCTGAAGTAGATGCATTTAGGAACATTTTTCAACTGTGCTAGTGAGGCCTCTACCTATTTTTTTTTTTTTGCCTCTACCTATCTTATCTCACTTTACATTGCTCAAAATTACTTGAATTATTATTATTATTGCCATTGTTATTGTTACTCACAAAACAGTAAGATGACAGAAAGTTAAGTTTGGAAAAGAGAACAAACCAACTAGAATGCCATTACTCTTACTGTTAACAATTAGAGTTGGAGAGATTATTTTCTATTTTTAATTGGATGCATACTTATTTTATTTTTATATACTGCATTGTTGAAATTTGAATGTTCTTAACATTTGATAATTTATTTAATTTTTATAATTACAAAAAATGTCTTACAAATACCAAACTTCTTGTGCTAGACAAGGGTATTTAATTTGGAAAACTTTAGCTCATTTGGGTTACACAAAAAAGGGATAATATAGTGATATTAACTTTTTATTTAAAATTAATTGATATATGGTTAGGGATAGTAACACCTAAGTTATACTTAATAAAATCACATTACTTAGTGTAAATAAAATAAAAGTACATTAAAGGATCTTGGATTTATTTTAAAATATGCTATTCCTAAAGCTTATATTTTCATAAAAGGATCACAATTGATAAATTACAGTAGAGAAATGAATGTAAATGTTCTCGGTTTTTGTATGATGTGCCCAGACAGACTGACGTTTTGATTGTTACTTTAGAAATCTTGTGTGTATGTATGTCATTGGCTCAGGTTAGAGGTTGAATCCTGGTCTAAGTTTTTATCTGTAAACATACACATTATAGGATAATGCTGTACGTACAATAATGATGTCTCAAGCATACATGAATGACGAAATCCACTTACGTTAAATCTCAAGAGATGGGGAGAAACTGGGATTTTTGTTTCCTTCTTGACAGACACATTCATCCTATCTGGCAACCTCTGGTTCCTGCAGTGTCTCCAGGCCAGCAGGGCTGGATGTGCAGAATTCAACCATGGATGGCAAAACACGGGTAATATCAGTTTTGATGTAATGGTATGAGCTCACGAATAAGGAAGATAAGGGAGGTTTTTGGGTACTGAAAGACAATTATCTGCTTATTTTAACCACATGTACCAGATATTTCCAGATATTTTTCCTTGATGGATATTCGGTTTCCCCTTAATAATTTTTTCCTGACTCTTCCTTTTCATTAGTCTTATCTGGGAAGTTTAGATAAATCTGTCAACATAGCAGCTGACTTTATGTTGTATGTTGTGTCTGAGATATGCTTGCTTTTGTGGTCGCTCTGATTGCTATTATTGCCACCAGATAATTTTAATACTAGATTCTCCTTGCTCTGTAAAACTAATTATTTTTATATCAGTTCTGCCTAGGAAGTTGGATTACAACCCGCAGAACACACATGAATAATAGAACTGCAGGTTTACCCTTAGAAAATAAATAGTTTCTATATAGGGAAGAAACGGTCATAGCACACAGAGAGCATGAGTTTTGAGAGTGTTCAGATGTTTATGGAAAGCAGGGAAGTTCCCCTCACTCTGTCCTCTTTAATCCTTGGTTGATAGCTTCAAAAAATTCTTTAAATCTTCATCTCTTTTGTTTTAAGGTGATAGTTAAAGTAAAAATCAATTCCCTGGCTTCCCTGGTGGTGCAGTCGTTGAGAGTCCGCCTGCCGATGCAGGGGACACGGGTTCGTGCCCCGGTCGGGGAAGATCCCACATGCCGTGGAGCGGCTGAGCCTGTGAGCCATGGCCGCTGAGTCTGCGTGTCCGGAGCCTGTGCTCTGGAACAGGAGAGGCCACAACAGTGAGAGGCCCGCGTACCGCAAAAAAAAAAAAAAAAAAAAATGTAAATCAATTCCCGTGCCGTCATATGACTAGGACAAATTTAAGCAGAGCAGTTCTGTTATAAAATAACATTTGTTGATCACCCCTGTGTCTTATGAACCAGAAGTACTATCTATGTCCTGGACATATCCCAGTAAACTAACTGATATCCAAGCACTTGAGAGAATCTGGTGGTTTCAAATACTGGACAATAAAAATTCTCATATGTAAGGTAATAATTGTATACACGAGGGAAAGGATGCTTAATAATATTTAAGGTTTACTATAACAAAGAGGTGTTCTGTAAATATTAATTGTAATATTAGCTGTATTTGTCTTTAGATCAGATAAGCTGCTTTTCATTAAAGAGAGAAATGATTACTCCATTTTAATATTATATTTAATGTTTTAAAATAGCAACAACTTATTGATTTGTTTTTCTATGCCCAGTACTTTACATAAAATCTTTGCACTTTTTCCCCTATTACATCAGTTAATGCATTCTTTCTTATTGTAATAATTCTGGAAATTTCTTGAGAATATAGTGAAGACCACAAAAATCACCAATAACTCCATCACTCAAAGAGACTCATGATAAAAATTTTGGTATAGCTCTTTCAGGTACTTTTTCCATGCATAGTCTACACATATATTGGCAATTTAAATGAAATTAGTAACACAGTGTACTGTATTCTACTGTTTTTCATTGAATCAATTAATCATTTTTTCATTAATTTACTAAGTATTTTTTGAAAATACTCCTCGGTTTAAATATTCTGCCACATTTTTAGTGGCTGCATGGTGTACTATTTTCCGGAGGCATGGTAATCTGTTCAATCAGGTACTGTTGGTCTTCTCTGGTGATCACACTTTGAGTCACTACGAACAATGCTGGGTGATTTTCTAAAATTGGAATTGCTCTGTTAAGTGTGTACATATTTTAAAGATAGTAGAATATGTTTCCAAAAAGCTTTCCAAGAAGGTTGTGTCAAGTTCAATTGTGTGAAATTGTCTATGAAAGTATCCATTTCCCAGTAGTCTAGTAAATATTGTCAATAAAAAGTATTTCCATTAGTCTTAATTCATAGTTTTATGCTTAAAAGCAGGGTTGATTATTTTTCATGTTTAGTACACTTAAGATTTTCTGTTAGTGCTTACTTGATTATATGTTTTACCCATTTTAATTGAATTCATCTTTTTCACAGTACTGTGAGAAATATCCTGATGTATTAAGTATCATATTAAGCCCTCTAGCACTCTTATATATGAGTTTAATGTTTTCAGTTTATTTGCTTTTAGCTTTTGATTTTTAATCCATTTTGGGGTTACTTTTGAGTGTGGTGTTAAGGAGTGTTCTAATTTCATTCTTTTACATGTATCTGTCCAGTTTTCCCAGCACAACTTATTGAAGAGACTGTCTTTTCTCCATTGTTTATCCTTGCCTCCTTTGTCATAGATTAGTTGACCATAGGTGTGTGGTTTATCTCTGGGCTTTCTATCCTGTTCCATTGATCTATGTTTCTGTTTTTTGTGCAGTATCATATTGTCTTGATGACTGTAGCTTTGTAGTATAGTCTGAAGTCAGGGAGTCTGATTCCTCCAGCTCCATTTTTTTACTTCAAGGTTGCTTTGACTATTCAGGGTCTTTTGTGTCTCCATACAAATTTTAAGATTTTTAGTTCTAGTTCTATAAAAAATGCCATTGGTAATTTGATAGAGATTGCATTGACACTCCATTCTGGCTTGTAGACTTTCTGCTGAGAAATCAGCTGTTAACCTTATGGGAGTTCCCTTGTATGTTATTTATTGTTTTTCCCTTATTGCTTTTAATAATTTTTCCTTGTCTTTAATTTTCGTCAGTTTGATTACTATGTGTTTCAGCATGTTTCTCCTTGGGTTTACCCTGCCTGGGATTCTCTGTGCTTCCTGGACTTGCGTGGCTATTTCCTTTCCCACGTTAGGGCAGTTTTCGACTATAATCTCTTCAAATATTTTCTCAGGTCCTTTCTCTCTTCTCCTTCTGGGACCCCATAATGCAAATGTTGGTGCATTTAATGTTGTCCCAGAGGTCTCTTAAGTTGTTTTCATTTCTTTTCATTCTTTTTTCTTTATTCTGTTGTGAAGCAGTAAATTCTACCACCTGTCTTCCCAGTCACTTATCCATTCTTCTGCCTCAGTTATTCTGCTATTGATTCCTTCTAGTGTATTTTTCATTTCAGTTATTGTATTCTTCATCCCTGTTTGTGCTTTAATTCTTCTAAGTGTTTGTTCTTAATTATTCTAGGTCTTTGTTAAACATTTCCTGCATCTCTTCGCTCATTGCCTCCATTCGTTTTCCAAGGTCCTGGATCATCTTCACTATCATTATTCTGAATTCTTATTCTGAAAGGTTGCCTATGTCCACTTCATTTAGTTGTTTTTCTGGGGTTTTATCTTGCTCCTTCATCTGGTACATAGTCCTCTACCTTTTCATTCTGTCTATCTTTCTGTGAATGTGGTTTTTGTTCCACAGGCTGCAGGATTGTAGTTCTTATTGCTTCTGCTGTTTGCCCTCTTGTGGATGAGGCTATCTAAGAGGTTTGTGCAAAGCTCCCTGATGGGAGGGACTGGTGGTGGGTAGAGCTGGTTGTTGTTCCGGTGGGCAGAACTCAGTAAAACTTTAATCTGCTTGTCTGCTGATGGGTGGGGCTGAGTCCCGTCCCTGTTGGTTGTTTGGCCTGAGGTGACCCAACCGTGGAGCCTACAGGCTCTTTGATGGGGTTAATGGTGGACTCTGGGAGAGGGCTCACGCCAAGGAGTACTTCCCAGAACTTCTGCTGCCAGTGTCCTTGTCCCCGTGGTGAGCCACAGCTGCCCCCCACCTCAGCAGGAGACCCTCCAACACTAGCAGCTAGGTCTGGTTCAGTCTCCTATGGGGTCACTGCTCCTTCCCTCTGGCTCTTGATGTGCACACTACTTTGTGTGTGCCCTCCAAGAGTGGAGTCTCTGTTTTCCCCACTCCTGTCAAAGTCCTGCAATCAAATCCTGCTAGCCTTCAAAGTCTGATTCTCTAGGAATTCCTCCTCCCGTTGCCAGACTCCCAGGTTGAGCCCCAGGTTCTGAGCCTAATGTGGGGCTCAGAACCTTCACTCCAGTGGGTGGACTTCTGTGGTATAATTGTTCTCCAGTTTGTGAGTCACCCACCAAGCAATTATGGGATTTGATTTTATTGTGATTGCACCCCTCCTACCATCTCATTGTGTCTTCTCCTTTGTCTTTGTATGTGGGGTATCTTTTTTGGTGAGTTCCAGTATCTTCCTGTCGATGATTGTTCAGCAGTTAGTTGTGATTCCAGTGCTCTCACAAGAGGGAGTGAGCACATGTCCTTCTACTCCGCCCTCTTAAACCAATCTCCCCTTATGTTGGCTCTTGATTTTTAAATATACAAGTTAATTTTTGTAAGTAAAGTCTATCAACCTCTTTTGTTATGCTTTCTGCTTCTGTATCTATGCTTAAAAAGTCTTCCTTATCAGGAGATCAGAATAATAGAAATTAACACTTTCTTTTAGTACATTTTGATTTCATGGTTGTACTTTTTAATATATTGGAAATTGATTTTAGTGTGGGTGGTAGAGTATTTTCTGAGTTCACAGTAGGGGACTGAAAAATACATTTCTATTGACATCATATGTGAATGTCAGCAGGACTAAGTACAGACTGCCTGGGTTCAATTTTTTTCACTCAAAATTCTGTAGATGCTTCTCCATTATGTCCTACTCTTTAATGAAGATAGCTTGATTTTCCTTCTTTTTTTTTTTTAACATGAAATCTATTTCCTCATTGGATACATATGAATCATCATTATTTTTAAAGTTGAAAAATTTACCAAGATATCTTCATGTGCTGGCCTATTTTCATTATTTTTGCTTTAATTATGATAAGTTCTTTTTAATATGTAGATTCATATATATTATCTAGGTTCAGGAAAGTTTTCTTGCATTATAAATTTTTGTACTATTTTGGTTCCATTTGTTCTTTTCCCCTCCAGTTATATGTAATGGTGAATCACTTTCCTACATATCTACTACTTTCTCTTATGGTTTTTATCTCTTAATTATTTTTTCTGAATTATAGGTAAAATTCTAAAGCTTTTTCCAATTCAATTTTTTGCTCTGCTTATTCTGATCTTCAGTACTTCTAGGACCTTCAATTTAAATTCAATGACTATTTTTTTATGTTTTTAAAATCTTGCTTTAACTTATCCAGCTACTTTACCTCTCAGCAAGCTGGCCTTGCAGTTTAGACTGTTTTCTTGTCAGTTCGTCTTTGGTTTCCTCTCTTTTTGCACGCATTTACATTAAAAAAAATTGAGGACATAAAGACAACACATACCTCTGTTTCCAGTGACATGCTTATGCTTTTATTTTATGCTACCAAATATTTTTATTTGTTCCCCTTTTTTTCCCTTTTTTTAAGAAGGAGCAATACTACTTACGATAGCCAGGATGTGGAAGCAACCTAAGTGTCCATCAACAGATGAATGGATAAAGAAAATGTGGCACATATATACAATGGAATATTACTCAGCCATAAAAAGAAATGAAATTGAGTTATTTGTAATGAGGTGGATGGACATAGAGTCTGTCATACAGAGTGAAGTAAGTCAGAAAGAGAAAAACAAATACTGTATGCTAACACATATATGGAATCTAAAAAAAAAAAAAAAGGTTCTGAAGAACATAGGGGCAGGACAGGAATAAAGACATAGAGAATGGACTTGAGGACATGGGGAGGGGCAAGTGTAAGCTGGGATGAAGTGAAAGAGTGGTATGGACATATATATACTACCAAATGTAAAATAGATAGCTAGTGGGAAGAAGCTGCATAGCTCAGGGAGATCAGCTTGGTGCTTTGTGTCCACCTAGAGGGATGGGATATGGCGGGTGGGAGGGAGGCTCAAGAAAGAGGGTTATGGGGATATATGTATATGTATAGCTCATTCACTTTGTTATATAGAAGAAACTAACACACCATTGTGAAGAAATTATACTCCAATAAAGATGTTACAAAAAAAAAAAAGGAGCGATATATCTAGGGCCACCCTGTACTCCAAATGGTCAGTGATAACACAATATGTATACCAGAGATATCTCCAGTTCAGACCAAAGAAGAGATGCCCCTGAGCTATGTACATCTCAGAGAACATGGAGAAGCTGAGGTTTGCCTCTTTCATTGACTATCCATCTTGGCATATCCTGGAATGGGATCACTAATCTCAGATTCTTCAAAGGCCAATGGTTCAGACTGTACAACCCCAAGGCTGGATTGATTAGATTATACTAGTATTGTCATAAGTACTTGAATCTGGTATAAACCCAGCAGCATCATGCCACATATTTTAGAAAAGGGTATACAGTTTACCTGTGAACAACACAGGTTTGAACTGCATGGGTTTACTTAATATGAATTTTTTCAATAAATACGTACCATGGTACCACATGGCAGATCTGTGGGTGGTTGAATCCTATGATGCAGAAACAGGATATGGAGGGCTGACTGTAAAGTCATACTCAGATTTTTGAGACTGCATGCGTGTTGGTAGACCTAATCCCTGCATTGTTCAAGGGTCAACTTCACTTGCGCATTTGAGAACTAACTTCTAAGTTAGGTCTTCTAAGACCTAAAACTTCTAAGTTTTAATGAGATTTCTTAGCACTTTCAGTGACTTACTATGGTCTTTCAATTTAATTATTATATTGTTATATTTTGTTATTATATAACAACATATTATATAATATTGTTATATAAATTATATTATATATTTTTGTTATATTATTGTCATATTATATGGTTATATTATACAATGAATCATTATATATTATACTATTGTTATATTATACTATATATATTGTTATATATCCCCCTTTCTATTGTTTCCTCTGCTTCTCATCTTCCCCTGTCTTGAAGTACTTGTCTGATTTGGGTTTGGTTTACCTCATATTATAAGGTAAGGAGGTTGTAAGATTTTTTTCCTTCATTCTTGAAAATCAGTAATTTTACCACGGTGTGCTTAAGTATGTGTCAAATATTTTTGGAATTTGGTGAGCCTTCTTAATTAGGGGACTCAAGTTTTTCTTCAGCTAAGAGAAATTTTGTCTATTTTCTATGTCATTATTACATTTCATTTTCCCCCTCTGAGCCACATATTTTTGTGATCTGCACTTGAAGTCCCTTGTCTTTCACTGAAGATATTTAGATATTTGTCTTTTGGGGATCTGCATTAGTGGCCCAAGAGATTTAAAAAAAAGTCCATCCTTTTCTTAAACTCATTTCCTGAATTTTTAATTTGAAAATGATGTTGTTTATTGTTTTCATGCTGAATTTCAATCTTCTATGTCTGCTTATTGTTTTTGATTCAATAGCTATCTCTTCCTCTGGGGTTCTGCTTGACAAGGTTACAGTGGGCCTGTTTGGTTTCTCTGGCTGCTCTCAATGGGTGGTATGGGGAGAGGAAGGAGGAGATGCTCTGCTGGGATATGCAATTAGTAGTTGCATTGGCCTCAAGAGGGGAGGAAAACAGCGGCTTCCACCTTCAGAGAATTTCACATAGTCCTAGCAATGGACATCTCTGTCTGTAATTGGTAACATGTCTTGTAGATTTTATGTTAGAAATCATGGGCTACTTCTTAATCATAAAAATTCTGTATTATTTTCAAGACAACAACAACAAAGTAGATCAATTTAACCTCTTGACATTTTTCTTCTCCTCTTTACTAGGGCTGTTTTCCAGGATTTTGTCACCCAAAATTTACTTGGAATAATGTCAGAATTTAATAACATTACATACTCTTACAGGTTGTATTTTTGGCAGTAAAGGTTTATAGTATAATTCTGAACAACATGCTGTTGTCCAAATATTAATGATGTGTGAAGAAAAATACACATTTTACTTAAAATTACTTTTTATCATCTTAATTTCTACATTTTATTTTGTTCACTCTGTTCCATGGCTGAGTGTCAGAGGAACACTGTTTGGGGACATTTCAGAAACTTTAGAACCATGTTTCACTTCTTGTACATAAAAGTATATGTCTGTGTGAGTATTTTGACTACTTGGTGCACAATTACGTATAATCTTCCAATACAGGTCCTTTTTCTCCTCTCATTCCTTCCTTTCCTGCTGCTTTCTGATATCTGTTTGATGTCAGTTCAGTGTACATTCATTGAGTAACCTGATACATAGTAAATGAACACTGTAGGTGTTGGGATACATAAATAAGTATAGCATGGTTCCTGGGTGCACACATAATTTGTTTGTAACCACACAGCAGGTAAATCCTGTTAAAATATTTAGTATGCTTATCAGGTCACAATACTTTTTAGAAAAACCAAATAAAAATCTAACATTTATTAAGCCTTTAGCAAGGTAGCATGGTATTACATTTGGGCCACATGTAGGTAAATTATATAGAACTCTGGACAGGTGAGGAAATGGGAATTATTCTCTTTTATTTTATCCTTTAATCCTGACCCAGGCACAAAAATCAGTTGTCTATTTCCTGGACAGGTTAAAAACTATCCTAAGGCCCTAAAACTAGTCATCAGCTTTGTTACATAAAATTATATCTGACTTACAAAAATTATAGACTAATGGAAAGCATATTATGGTGGGAAAGAAATGTACGAATTTAGGATCTTGGTTTATTGAACCCAGTAATAGCTCAAAATTTATTTCAATGATATGATGTAAAATACATCTCAAACTTTATATCAATGGATGGACTTCCTGGTGGCCCAATGGTTAAGAAGCCGCCTGCCAGTGCAGGGGACACAGTTTCGAGCCCTGGTCAGGGAAGATCCCGCATGCCACGGAGAAACTAAGCCCATGTGCCACAATTACTGAGCCTGTGCTCTAGAACCTGTGAGCCAAAACTACTGAGCCCGAGTGCCACAACTACTGAAGCCTGTGTGCCTAGAGCCCATGCTCTGCAGCAAGAGAAGCTACCCAATGAGAAGCCCGCGAATTGCAGTGAAGAATAGCTCCTGCTCATTACAAATAGAGAAAAAAGCCCGCACGCAGCAACAAAGACCCAAGACAGCCAAAAATAAAAATAAATAAATAAAAACAAAAAAATAAACTTTAATTCAATGGAATGGAAAATCTGTTTTTTGAATTAGTTTAATCACAGGAAAAGTTTCAAGAAATTTATCATCTTTTGTAGAAATCAGTACATAAACTATAATTTGGTTGTATCTAAAAAGATACAAATGGATGATATTTGAGTTTAATATATATGTTCATATGTTTGTAGGAAAAGCTTAGTTTCAGAATCACTAACATGTGTAATAGATTTTCTAGACATACACTCATTTGAAGGATTCACTTGTAATTTAAAATAATATGTAATTGAAGGAGTTAAGTAATTTTAGAAACAATAATTTGAGTAATCTTTGTTAAAAGTGATATTATTCAGCCTTGATGAAGCAAAGTAGATGAGTCAAAGTAGAGCCATATTTAGAGATAAAACATTTTTCAGGAGAATTGTTTATAAGCTAAGGTAAATATTTTTGAAGATTCTTATACTGTCAAAGTGACAAAGGGAGCTGGATCCCCTTACACAAGAAATCTGGTTAAAGACACATGTGTCAGGGGCCTATTCTGAGGGTGTCTGTGCTGACAGAGGGCTGAGGCAGAGCCAGACCATCAGCGAGACCCTGGCCCCTTGGGGCTTGTATCTAACTAACATATCTGATTATAAACCCCAAGATTCTTCGTTCTGTGTGAAAAGCTCATAGCAGGAGAGTCAGGAAGTGTACTTGAGCCTTTTATAGGGACAGAGCCACATGAACCTCTGTGTGTATGTGTTTGCGTGTGTCTGTGTATGGCTGTGTTTGTGTGTGTGTGTGTTTGTGAGTGTGTGTATGTCTATGTGTGTCCATGAGCATGTGTGTCTGTGTGTTTGTGTGTGAGTGTGTTTTTGTGTGTATTTGGGTATGTCTGTATGTGTTTATGTGTGTGTGTGAGTGAGTGTGAGTGTGTGTCTGTATGTGTCTGTGTGTGTGTGAGTGTGTTTGTGTGCCTGTGTGTGTGTGTGTGTGTGTGTGTGTGTGTGTGTAGAGGAGGGTGTCTCAGATTGGGGGTGGTTACAACAAAAAGCCCCTGTCATGGTGTGTCCTGGGTGAGCGGCTGTAGCTCAGGGAACAGGAAGTGGGGAGTCTTCCCCAGTGCTCTCAGGCAGCAGCCAGTCCAGAGGCTGAAGGAGCCCTGACTCCCTGGGGAGGTAAATTGTTTGCACTTGTTGTTGAGGCCAATGATGTCACAGTTTGTTTAGGTCAAGTTAAAGACAACTGATTGGACTGGAAATGGATAGTTGGTCATTTGCAAAACACTTTGCTTTTAGTATTTATCTTAGAAATTTATTTTAATCAGTATGATTTTTCCAAGCTTATGTATATAAATGGCATAATCTCAGCCAAAATTACTTCAGATTTGTGAAAATAACTTTGACTTAGTTAAAGAAGGGAAAAAGAATATGCAGTAATGTATATTGTTAGAGTTTTTTAAAAGAAATCTCACAAACTATCCATAATAAAATATTTTCAGAATTTGGGCATTAAGCCATTTATCTGAAATCTTCCTTCATAAATTATGTTTTGGCCTAAAGAATGAAATGATTTGTCTCAACTTAAAGCCAAATAATTGAGCCATATTTGACTTAAACCAACTATATATTGTTCCTATTACCTAGGAATTGAGAGTGATTAAAATATTTGAATCAGAAAAGTATAGTGTTTTGCATATTAATTTGATGAATGGCAGCCAAGTACTTGTCTGTCTTTTTTTTTCCTTTTTCTTTTTCTCCGTTCCTTGGTTCTTCGTCAATGGGCCAAGTCATGCCTTCCTCATAGATCTAGAGAGTTGTTTCCCTTTGAACAAGAACATACAGAAAAGACATCGGGCATTTCCTTTCTTAGATTTTACAATACAGAGTCCCAATATTTTCAGGGTCAATTTTAAGGTTTATGGCTCTGAAAATTGCAAGTTAAAAAGCACATTAGCCATTATTTCTGAAATGCACCAGAAATTATGAACCAGTTCAAAACAGATTGTTGATGTTCTAATGTCACTATAAGTGCAACAGAAGTCTTTTGCAATGGAAATTTTTGTTTATGACTATATCCTTGCCCTATATCCCTTTTCTGCAATATCATTGCTTTTTCCTTTTTAAGAACTTATTAAAAATAATCCCTAAGGATATAATGTTGTCTGCTCCTCAGAGCAGGTTAACAAAAATGGAAAATTTTGTTTTCTATGTCTGAGCATTGCCCATAGCAATTTAGGAGCAAGTTCAGTATCTGGGTCTCCCCATTACAAAAAATAGATATTCAATTATTATTTATCCTCAAAGATACTTATCAGTAGGAAAGATATGATGTATTTAGTGATCTTCAGAGCAAAGCAATGTGAACATAACATCATTTTAACAACATGCAGGTGTAAACACTAAGAAATTACCTTTAGTGTGAGGTTCATCTCTCTACTCTCTCTTCTGACTTTGCTCAGCATGCATGGGTAATCTAGATACAGATGCGGAGATGCACATCCATTTGAGGGAGGGAAAATTAATTTTGCCTTTTGTTTTGTGTTCTGCATAAAAGGAATTGCAGGTACTTTGTAGATGAAAGGTTTTATTCATCCAAGATTCCTTTGAACTCATACCAGTTTTTGGCCAAAATTATTTAGAAGGGTGTGTATGGGGGAAAAAAACCAATCACACTGTAACTGGAAAGTATCATTGTCAATAGCACTTAAAGGACAGTAAAATGGATAACATGTAAGTCTGAAAGTGGAAATAAAGTGCTTGCTTTGAATGAATAGCTATCACAGGCTTAATTGTGTATTTCATTACATGCAGTGATGGGCTTTTTGTTCATTATCATGTCTGTGAGTTCTCTTATTTGAGTCTTCACACAAATGAAAAAATTCTGAGTAAATGAATGTGACTTTTAAAGGAGAATTTATGTTGGACTTTGAACATCATAAGCAATTGTTTAGCTAATAAATATATGAAAATACAGGTATTGTAATAATGCTTTTTCCTCTTGTTTTTGATCTCCCATTTGCTTTCACATTTTAGCCCTTCAGAGCGAATACTCCAGTGATTACTTCTACTTTCCAAAGTCTCCTATCATTCTGTTCTATCTTCTTCTGTTATGTTATCTGGAAGGTATTTAATTCCAGTGTTCATAGTCAATTATTAATGAATGCTTCATTTTATCTGTAGTATTAGTTTGCCAACAAAACTCCTGTGAAGTTAATTACCTGGCAGTTTTTTAAAGGATAAAATTGAAAGAAATGGCTTTTGAGGTTAAATTGTCCTGCAGACCCACTTTTGTCATTACAGGATAACAAGAGATCCCTTTGATGACTAAGCCAAGCAGGTCAGCTGCTTCCTATTGTTCAAATGGTTGATAAACTATTCACAAAACCGAAGTCTGGTGGGTCTGGAACTTAGGGCTTTGCAATTTGGATGGGCATTTGATTCTGTCCTTTGTAGATTGTTCGTGTTCTTTGAACCTGGTTGAAAAGAAATGTTTATATTTTGACCTGCTGAACTCTTCACATTTAGAAGAGAATAAGTGGCTTCCACAAATCAAGGCACCCCAGGTACCAGAGGGTACCTGGTAAACAATGGCTGAGAGACCCTGGCCACAGGTATATCACAGGCTGCATTGTTATTGCAGCTGAGTGGTGAAGAATGATATTCAGGAACGTTACTGTGCTTATAGGGTAAGGTCTCATTTAAAAATTCTCCTCCATGAAAATACTGAGGCAATAACTTTAAGGTGTTTAATTAGGAGCTTTCCATGTGATGTTGGGGAGAGTACAACGCCATCTCCATCACAGGGTGTCCAGGTTTAGTGACTAGAAATACATCATGCCCAGTTAAAAGTGAATTTCAGAACCCAAGTATGTGCCATGTGCTTTGAATCTGCTCTGGAAATCCTACGTTGGGTTCTCTTTATTTAAAATCTCACATGGAAGTTACACCTGTCACAGATAGTAAGGGGATAATTCATGAACACGAATGAAAGTCAAATTGATATTATTATTATATTTTTAACATCTTTATTGGAGTATAATTTCTTTACCATAGTGTGTTAGTTTCTGCTGTATAACAAAGTGAATCAGTTATACAGTTATACATACACATATGTTCTCATATCTCTTCCCTCTTGCATCTCCCTCCCTCCCACCCTCCCTATCCCACCCCTCTAGGTGGTCACAAAGCACCGAGCTGACCTCCCTGTGCTATGCGGCTGCTTCCCACTAGCTATCTATTTTATGTTTGGTAGTGTATATATGTCCATGCCACTCTCTCACTCTGCCAGCATTCTGTTACCAAGGCTGTCAACCCAGAATCATGCCCCACTCCTCCCTCAAATGGAAACCAATTACTCTTATCTACATTCCAGGAGGAAGCTGCAAAGAGAAAAACAAGAATTGGTTAGAACCAATGAGGCCCAAGATGGTGGAAGAGTTGACTTCCAGTGGACCTTGGGCCTCATTAAATGCTCAGTGTAATACATTAGCTAAATAACACACTTATTAGTACCAGACAGTTGATGATTGCCATGACAATGACCAGAAAACCTCACACAAGGACTGGAAAGGAGAGTTGATTCTGTTCCTCGTCCAAACCACACTTTTATTCTCAGATAACTTATGAGTATCCCTCCCACTCTTTCCAATTCCCTCCCTTTTACATCGACCTTCCTATATATTTGGTGTCTCCACCCAAATTGGGTTGAGAAGTTGATTTGTGAACTAGGTTCCTGCTTCTCCATTCTTTGGCCATTGAATGAAGATTGTGTTGTTCCAGTCTCAGCATCCAAGCAGAAAAAGAAGCTCCCTGGCTGAGACAAAGGGTCTTGGCCTGGGTTAGGACCCTGGTGTGGGTCCAGGAAACCAGTTTGGTAATGATTCCATTTAATTTAGTTTGGGGAAGTTTTGAGAGCTTTTCTAAATATTTCAAACCTGAGTGCCTACCAATTAGATTCTTACCTGGAAAACTAATAAAACTCACTGAGGTGTGATCAAGACAACCTTTACATTTCCCTTCAGCCTGACTAAACTTCAGGAGGCTTCTTTGTGACTCCATGATTCTGATACTGACCCAAGTTTGAGGACCACTTTAGATTTAGCAATATTTTACAAAATACCACGGCCATCTTGAAATCTATTTGTAGTTAAAGTACAATTTGTAGTGCTCTGAGATATGTCATTCCTTTTCTCCAATGGCATCTTTTTAAATGCAAAGAAAACAAAATTGTCATTGCTTACTTTGTTCTTTTCTCCAGCTCAATCTAGTCGTGATTCTCAGTCTTTTAACCAACTTTACCTGGTTCCTGAGGAACACGGCCTGTGTTCCTCTGAACAGTCACTCTGAGGAGGCAGAAATTGGGGTGGGGTTGAGGAGGGTGTTAAAGCCTCCTGCTTCCTCCAGCCCACTCCCTCACAGAGAAAATCCTGCTCACATGATTCTTGGGTGGTCCCTTGGTTTGTCTGAGTGGGTTGCTAAGCAAGGAGATAATATCCTACTCACCTTTCTTTTATTTTTAAAAAATATTTTATCTATTTATTTATTATTTTTTAAAAATTCTTCTTTGGCTGCGTCAGGTCTTCATTGTGACATGCAGGATCTTTTTGTTGCGGTGCGTGGGCTCTTCGTTGCGGTGCATGGTCTTCTCTCTAGTAGTGGCATGCAGGCTCCAGAGTGGGTGGGTTCTGTAGCTGTGGCAGGTGGGCTCCAGAGCCCATGGGCTCTGTAGTTTGAGGCACGCTGGCTCTTGCACTGAGGCGCATGGGTTTAGTTTCCCAGTGGTGTGTGGGATCTTAGTTCCCTGACCAGGGATCGAACATGTTTCCAGTGCACTGGAAGGCAGATTCTTTACCAGGGAAGTCCCTCACCTTTCTTTTTTTCCCAGCACAATGTCTGGCAATAAATAAAAGCTTAATAAAATATTCTTTTCTTTCTCTAGCCTTTTGCAGGATTTTTCCCACCTTCTCAGTGTGTAACCTAACCAATCTGTCTTTTATGCCTGGCATGATATAAAATTAATTTAACTTTGCATGTGAAAATTTTCTGCAGACATGGTTTATTGATGGGGCAAAGAGAGTATTCCAAATTAGAATAGGAAGGAGATTAGTAACTTTGTCTTTTCTTTTTCTAGCAAAATAATTCTAAATGACTTAATGTATTTAAAAATATCATTCATCAAATCTAATTATTTCCAGTCAAGCAAACAAACTCAGAATATCACAACTACCCCAGGTTATACAGCCAAGTGGTGCTAAAGTTATGACACATAGGCTGCCTCCTGATCATTCAGTCCTAATTTATCTGTTCATTGAACAGTTACTTAGAGCCTACTATGTGCTGTGCACAATACTAGTACTAGAAATACAAAACCAAATATTATGTGGCTTCTATACATTATAGTTTAGATGAGGAGACATAAGAAAACAAACCAATGCAATAGTATTTGATAAATATTTTGACAAGATAAGAGCAAATGTTCCTACTCCACTTCTAATTATTGGTCTTTCTCAGAGACTTTATATTAATATTTTGCTTTTAAAAAACAAATGTTAATATTCATAATTATCAAAATTTGGAAGAAACTCAACCATGTTGTCCTTCAGTAGGTGAATGAATAAACAAATTGTGGTATATCCCCTAAATGGAATATTATTCAGTGCTCAAAAGAAATGATTATTGAGCCATTAAAAGACAAGGAGGAAACTTAAGTATATATGACTAAGTGAAAGAAGCCAATCTGGAAAGGCTACACATTGTATGATTACAACTATATGACACTGGAAAAGGCAAAACTATGGATACAGTAAAAAGATCCATGGTTGCTAGGAGTTGGATGGCAAGGGATGAATAGATGTAGAGCACAGAGGATTTTTAGGCCAGAGAAAATATTCTGTATGAACAAATGTCATTAAATTTTGTCCAAACCCATAGAATGTACAACCCTAATGTAAGCTATGGACTCTAGGTAATGGTGAAGCATCCATGTAAGTTTATCAGTTGTAAAAATTGTACTATCTGGTGGGGGATGCTGATAATGGGGGGTGGTATTCATTTGTGGGGACAGAGGTTTATGGGAAATCTGTTTACCTTCCTCTCAACTTTGTTGTGAACCTAAATTTGCTCTAAAAAATAAGTCTATTAAAAAAACAAATCTTAAGCAAGACTTTTGCTTTTGGTTAACTTTTACTCCAAATCATTATTTTAAAAGAGCTTCATTGTGCCTGAGTATGAGCTCCTGGCAAGTTGTGTCTGGCCTCTTGGCAGCTCAAGCTTTCTGCTGCTGCTCTTTGTACAGATCCACCTGGCCCAATGTAGGGGGCCTGAAGTTTGAAAACCAGCAGTGTCCCTTGGCATGGTACAGTTGGACCATAAAAATGACCATGAAAGCTGAACTACTTACAAAGCAACTATGTTAGATCACATGGATTCTAACATTCTGCATAAAGACTACTGAATGGATTTGGAGTAAGATAGGAAAATGGGGAGGTAAAAGGGAAAGAATATTCACAAATTATCCTACATCCACTGTACTAAGGAGGGTTTCTCAAAATCCATACTAATGACATTTTGGTTGGATAGTTCTTAAGAGTTGACCTGTGCATTGCAGCATCCCTGGCCTTTACCCACTACATGCTAGTAGAATTCTCCAATTTGAGAAACAAAAATGTCCCCTGGTGAGGAAAAATCACCCCATATTGACAACCACTGTGTTAGAAGAAATATTTAGATGAAACTCACAGAGCTGAAATCGTAAAGAATCATTATATTTAGAAGCATCATTTAGGTCTTATTAGAATATTCTATAATTAAGGGCTATACTTTGTACATGAGTAAGAAATAGTTGAGCTTTTCATACAAGAAACAAAAAGCAAGTGTATTGACAATTTTAAAGAATATCATCTGCGCATTGAACCATTCAGAAGGTTACATATGTGTTCATCCAGTCACTAGGAAATTTATAAATATGTTATGTGACAACAATTTGTCTCTCAGCACCAATTTGCCATTTGACTTTCATCTGGGTCTATACATCACCTTCCACCTCCGTCCCCAAGTTTCAGGCTTCTAGAGATTGACTTGATTAAAACCGATGTGCGTGTTTGTGTATGTGTGTGTGTGTGTGTATGTGTGTATGTGTACATATTTTGATTAACAAATTCTTTTAAAAGCAAAGTTCTGTTTTTAAATTTTTATTTATTTTTATTTTTTTAACATCTTTATTGGGGTATAATTGCTTTACAATGGTGTGTTAGTTTCTGCTTTATAACAAAGTGAATCAGTTATACATATACATATGTTCCCATATCTCTTCCCTCTTGCATCTCCCTCCCTCCCACCCTCCCTATCCCACCCCTCCAGGCGGTCACAAAGCACCGAACCGATATCCCAGTGCCATGCGGCTGCTTCCCACTAGTTATCTACCTTACGTTTGTTAGTGTGTATAAGTCCATGAGTCTCTCTCGCCCTGTCACAGCTCACCCTTCCCCCTCCCCATATCCTCAAGCCCGTTCTCCAGTAGGTCTGTGTCTTTATTCCTGTCTTACCCCTAGGTTCTTCATGACATTTTTTTCCTTAAATTCCATATATATATGTTAGCATACGGTATTTGTCTTTTTCTTTATGACTTACTTCACTCTGTATGACAGACTCTAGGTCTACCCACCTCATTACAAATAGCTCAATTTCGTTTCTTTTTATGGCTGAGTAATATTCCATTGTATATATGTGCCACATTTTCTTTATCCATTCATCCGATGATGGACACTTAGGTTGTTTCCAACTCTATTGTACATAGAACTTCAATGAACATGATTTTCTCAGGGTATGTGCCCAGTAGTGGGATTGCTGGGTCATATGATAGTTCTATTTGTAGTTTTTTGAGGAACCTCCATACTGTTCTCCATAGTGGCTACATCAATTTACATTCCTACAACAGTGCAAGAGTGTTCCCTTTTCTCCACACCCTCTCCAGCATTTATTGTTTCTAGATTTTTTGATGATGGCCATTCTGACTGGTGTGAGATGATATCTCATTGTAGTTTTGATTTGCATTTCTCTAATGATTAATGATGTTGAGCATTCTTTCATGTGTTTGTTGGCAGTCTGTATATCTTCTTTGGATAAATGTCTATTTAGGTCTTCTGCCCATTTTTGGATGGGGTTGTTTGTTTTTTTGTTATTGAGTTGCATGAGCTGCTTGTAAATTTTGGAGATTAATCTTTGTCAGTTTCTTCATTTGCAAATATGCTCTCCCATTCTGAGGGTTGTCTTTTGGTCTTGATTATGGTTTCCTTTGCTGTGCAAAAGCTTTGAAGTTTCATTAGATCCCATTTGTTTATTTTTGTTTTAATTTCCATTATTCTAGGAGGTGGATCAGAAAGGATCTTGCTGTGATTTATGTCATAGAGTGTTCTGCCTATGTTTTCCTCTAAGACTTTGATAGTTTCTGGCCTTACATTTAGGTCTTTAATCCATTTTGAGCTTATTTTTGTGTATGGTGTTAGGGAGTGATCTAATCTCATACTTTTACATGTACCTGTTCTGTTTTCCCAGCACCACTTATTGAAGAGGCTGTCCTTTCTCCACTGTACATTCCTGCCACCTTTATCAAAGATAAGGTGCCCATATGTGTGTGGGTTTACCTCTGGGCTTTCTATCCTGTTCCATTGATCTATCTCTCTGTTTTTGTGCCAGTACCATACTATCTTGATTACTGTAGCTTTGTAGTATAGTCTGAAGTCAGGGAGCCTGATTCCTCCAGCTCCTTTTTTCGTTCTCAAGATTGCTTTGGCTATTCGGGGTCTTTTGTGTTTCCATATAAATTGTGAAATTTTTTGTTCTACTTCTGTGAAAAATGCCAGTGGTAGTTTGATAGGGATTGCATTGAATCTATAGATTGCTTTGGGTAGTAGAGTCATTTTCAAAATTTGATTCTTCCAATCCAAGAACATGGTATATCTCTCTATCTATTTGTATCATCTTTAATTTCTTTCATCCGTGTCTTATAATTTTCTGCATACAGGTCTTTTGTCTCCTTTGGTAGGTTTATTCCTAGATATTTTATTCTTTTTGTTGCAATGGTAAATGGGAGTGTTTCCTTAATTTCTCTTTCAGATTATTCATCATTAGTGAATAGTAATGCAAGAGATTTCTATGCATTAATTTTGTATCCTGCTACTTTACCACATTCATTGATTAGCTCTAGTAGTTTTCTGGTAGCATCTTTAGGATTCTCTATGTATAGTATCATGTCATCTGCAAACAGTGACAGCTTTACTTCTTTTCCAATTTGGATTCGTTTTATTTCCTTTTCTTCTCTGATTGCTGTGGCTAAAACTTCCAAAACTATGTTGAATAAGAGTGGTGAGAGTGGGCAACCTTGTCTTGTTCCTGCTCTTAGTGGAAATGCTTTCAGTTTTTCACCATTGAGGATGATGTTGGCTGTGGGCTTGTCATATATGGCCTTTATTATGTTGAGGAAAGTTCCTTCTATGCCTACTTTCTGGAGGGTTTTTATCATAAATGGGTGTTGAATTTTGTCAAAAGCTTTCTCTGCATCTATTGAGATGATCATATGGTTTTTCTCCTTCAATTTGTAAATATGGTTTATCACATTGATAGATTTGCGTATATTGAAGAATCCTTGCATTCCTGGAATAAACCCTACTTGATCATGGTGTCTGATCATTTTAATGTGCTGTTGGATTCTGTTTGCTAGTATTTTGTTGAGGATTTTTGCATCTATGTTCATCAGTGATATTGGCCTGTAGTTTTCTTTCTTTGTGACATCCTTGTCTGGTTTTGGTATCAAGGTGATGGTGGCCTCGTAGAAGGAATTTGGGAGTGTTCCTCCCTCTGCTATATTTTGGGAGAGTTTGAGAAGGATAGGAGTTAGCTCTTCTCTAAATGTTTGAGAAAATTCGCCTGTGAAGCCATCTGGTCCTTGGCTTTTGTTTGTTGGAAGATTTTTAATCACAGTTTCAAATTCAGTGCTTGTGATTGGTCTGTTCATATTTTCTGTTTCTTCCTGATTCAGTCTTGGCAGGTTGTGCATTTCTAAGAATTTGTCCATTTCTTCCAGATTTTCCATTTTATTGGCATAGAGTTGCTTGTAGTAATCTCTCATGATCTTTTGTATTTCTGCAGTGTCATTTGTTACTTCTCCTTTTTCATTTCTAATTCTATTGATTTGAGTCTTCTCCCTTTTTTTCTTCTTGAGTCTGACTAATGGTTTATCTATTTTGTTTTTCTTCTCAAAGAACCAGCTTTTAGTTTTATTGATCTTTGCTATTGTTTCCTTCATTTCTTTTTCATTTATTTCTGATCTGATTATTATGATTTCTTTCCTTCTGCTAGCTTTGGGGTTTTTTTTGTTCTTCTTTCTCTAATTGCTTCAGGTGCATGTTTAGGTTTTTTATTCGAGATGTTTCCTGCTTCTTAAGGTGGGCTTGCATTGCTATAAACTTCCCCCTTAGAACTGCTTTTGCTGCATCCCATAGGTTTTGGGTCGTTGTGTCTCCATTGTCATTTGTTTCTAGGTATTTTTTTATTTCCTCTTTGATTTCTTCAGTGATCACTTCATTATTAAGTAGTGTATTGTTTAGCCTCCATGTGTTTGTATTTTTTACAGATCTATTCCTGTAATTGATATCTAGTCTCATGGCGATGTGGTCGGAAAAGGTACTTGATACAATTTCCATTTTCTTAAATTTACCAAGGCTTGATTTGTGACCCAATATATGATCTATCATGGAGAATGTTCCATGAGCAGTTGAGAAAAATGTGTATTCTGTTGTTTTTGGATGGAGTGTCCTCTAAACATCAATTAAGTCCATCTTGTTTAATGTATCATTTAAAGCTTGTGTTTCCTTATTTATTTTCATTTTGGATGATCTGTCCATGGGTGAAAGTGGGGTGTTAAAGTCCCCTACTATGAATGTGTTACTGTCGATTTCCCCTTTTATGGCTGTTAGTATTTGTCTTATGTATTGAGGTGCTCCTATGTTGGGTGCATAAATATTTACAATTGTTATATCATCTTCTTGGATTGATCCCTTGATCATTTTGTAATGTCTCTTCTAATAGTCCTTATTTTAAAGTCTATTTTGTCTGATATGAGAATTGCTACTCCAGCTTTCTTTTGGTTTCCATTTGCATGGAATATCTTTTTCCATCCCCTTACTTTCAGTCTGTATGTGTCTCTAGGTCTGAAGTGGGTCTCTTGTAGACAGCATATATAAGGGTCTTGTTTTTGTATTCATTCAGCCAATCTGTGTCTTTTGGTGGGAGCATTTAGTCCATTTACATTTAAGGTAATTATCGATATATATATTCCTATTCCCATTTTCTAAATTGTTTTGGGTTCGTTATTATAGGTCTTTTCCTTCTCTTGTGTTTCTTGCCTAGAGAAGTTCCTTTAGCATTTGTTGTAAAGCTGGTTTGGTGGTGCTGAACTCTCTCAGCTTTTGCTTGTCTGAAAAGGTTTTAATTTCTCCATCAAATCTGAATGAGATCCTTGCTGGGTAGAGTAGTCTTGGTTGCAGGTTTTTCTCCTTCATCACTTTCAGTATGTCCTGCCACTCCCTTCTGGCTTGTAGGGTTTCTGCTGAGAGATCAGCTGTTAACCTTATGGGGATTCCCTTGTGTGTTACTTGTTGTTTTTCCCTTGCTGCTTTCAGTATGCTTTCTTTGTATTTAATTTTTGACAGTTTGATTAATATGTGTCTTGGCATATTTCTCCTTGGATTTATCCTGTATGGGACTCTCTGTGCTTCCTGGACTTGATTAACTATTTCCTTTCCCATATTAGGGAAGTTTTCAACTATAATATCTTCAAATATTTTCTCAGTCCCTTTCTTTTTCTCTTCTTCTTCTGGAACCCCTATAATTCGAATGTTGGTGCATTTAATGTTGTCCCAGAGGTCTCTGAGACTGTCTCCAGTTCTTTTAATTCTTTTTTCTTTATTCTGCTCTGCAGTAGTTATTTCCACTATTTTCTCTTCCAGGTCACTTATCTGTTCTTCTGCCTCAGTTATTCTGCTACTGATCCCATCTAGAGTACTTTTAATTTCATTTATTGTGTTGTTCATCATTGCTTGTTTCATCTTTATTATCTTCTAGGTCCTTGTTAACTGTTTCTTGCATTTTGTCCATTCTATTTCCAAGGTTTTGGACCATCCTTACTATCATTATTCTGAATTCTTTTTCAGGTAGACTGCCTATTTCCTCTTCATTTGTTAGGTCTGGTGCATTTTTATCTTGCTCCTTTATCTGCTGTGTGATTTTCTGTCTTCTCATTTTGCTTATCTTACTGTGTTTGAGGTCTCCTTTTTGCAGCCTGCAGGTTCGTAGTTCCCGTTGTTTTTGATGTCTGTCTCCAGTGGCTATGGTTATTTCAGTGGGTTGTGTAGGCTTCCTGGTGGTGGGGACTAGTGCCTGTTTTGTGGTGGATGAGGCTGGATCTTGTCTCTCTAGTGGGCAGGTTCACGTCTGGTGGTGTGTTTTGGGGAGTCTGTGGCCGTATTCTGATTTTAGGCAGCCTCTCTGCTAATGGGTGGGGTTGTGTTCCTGTTTTGCTAGTTGTTTGGCATAGGTTGTCCAGCACTGTAGCTTGCTGTTCGTTGAGTGAAGCTGGGTGCTGGTGTTAAGATGAAGGTCTCTGGGAGAGTTTTGCCATTTGATATTATGTGGAGCTGGGAGGTCTCTTGTTGACCAGTGTCCTGAAGTTGGTTCTCCCACCTCAGAGGCAGAGCCCTGACTCCTGGCTGGAGCACCAAGAACCTTTCATCCACACAGCTCAGAATAAAAGGGAGAAAAAGTAGAGGGAATTAGTAAAAGTATGAAGAAAGAAAGAAAGGAGGGAAGGAAGGAAGGAGGGAAGAAAGAAAGAAAGAAAGAAAGAAGCAAAGAAAGAATGAAAGAAAGAAGCAAAGAAGGAAAGAAGGGAAGAAGGAAAGAAAGGAGGGAGGGAGGGAGGGAGAGAGGAAGGAAGGAAGGAGGGAAAGAAGGAAAAAAGCCAGAAAGAAAGAAGATACAGTAAAATAAAATAAAGTATAATAAAGTTATTGAATTAAAAAATACTTATTTAGAAAAAAAAAAAGGGACGGATAGAACCTTAGGACAAATGTTGGAAGCAAATCTATACAGACAAAATCTTACACAGAAGCATACACATACACCCTCACAAAAAGAGGTAAAGGGGAAAAAATCATAAATCTTGCTCTCAGAGACCACCTCCTCAATTTGGGATGATTCGTTGTCTAAAGGAGGGAAGGAAGGAAAGAAAGAAAGAAAGAAAGAAAGAAAGAAAGAAAGAAAGAAAGAAAGAAAGAAAGAAAGAAAGAAAGAAAGAAAGAAAAGTATAATAAATTTATTAAAATTAATTATTAAGAAAAAAATTTGAAAAACACCATGGGCGGATAGAACCCTAGGACAAATGGTGGAAGCAAAACTATACAGACAAGATCTCACACAGAAGCATACACATACACATTCACCAAAAGAGGAAAAGGGGAAAAAATCATAGATCTTGCTCTCAAAGCCCACCTCCTCAATTTGGGATGACTCATTGTCTATTCATGTATTCCACAGATGCAGGGTACATCAAGTTGATTGTGGAGTTTTAATCCGCTGTTTTGAGGCTGCTGGGAGAGACTTCCCTTTCTCTTCTTTGTTCTCACAGCTCCCAGGGGCTCAGCTTTGGATTTCGCCCTGCCTCTGCGTGTAGGTTGCTGGAGGGCGTCTGGTTTTTGCTCAGACAGGACGGGGTTAAAGGAGCCGCTGATTCGGGGGCTCTGGCGCACTCAGGCCGGGGGGGGGAGGGAGGGGCACTGCATGCGGGGTGGGCCTGCGGTGGCAGAGGACAGCGTGACGTTGCACCAACCTGAGGCCCGCCGTGCGTTCTCCCTGGGAAGTTGTCCCTGGATCCCGGGAACCTGGCAGTGGAGGGCTGCACAGGCTCCGCGCAAGAGGGGTGTGGAGAGTGACCTGTGCTCGCACACAGGCCCCTTGGTGGCGGCAGCAGCAGCCTTAGCGTCTCCCGCCCGTCTCTGGGGTCCGCGCTTTTAGCCGCGGCTCGCGCCCGTCTCTGGAGTTCCTTTAAGCAGCGCTCTTAAACCCCTCTCCTCGCGCACCAGGAAACAAAGAGGGAAGAAAAAGTCTCTTGCCTCTTCGGCAGGTGCAGACTTTTCTCCGGACTCCCTCCCGGCTAGCCGTGGTGCACTAACCCCTTCAGGCTATGTGCAAGCCGCCAACCCCAGTCCTCTCCCTGCACTCTGACCGAAACCGAAACCCGAGCCTCAGCTCGCAGCCCTGCCCGCCCCGGCGGGTGAGCAGACAAGCCTCTTGGGCTGGTGAGTGCCAGTCGGCACCAATGCTCTGTGCGGGAATCTCCCTGCTTTGCCCTCCGCACCCCTGTTGCTGTGCGCTCCTCCGCGGTCCCGAAGCTCCCCCCTCCGCCTCCCGCAGTCTCTGCCCGCGAAAGGGCTTCCTAGTGTGTGGAAACTTTTCCTCCTTCACAGCTCCCTACCGCTGGTGCAGGTGCCATCCCTATTCTTTTGTCTCGGTTTTTTCTTTTGCCCTACCCAGGTACGTGGGGAGTTTCTTGCCTTTTGGGAGGTCTGAGGTGTTCTGCCAGCCTTCAGTAGGTGTTCTGTAGGAGTTGTTCCACGTGTAGATGTATTTCTGGTGTATCCATGGGGAAGAAGGTGATCTCCGAGTCTTACTCTCCCGCCATCTTCAAGGTCTCCCAAAAGCAAGGTTCTTTATAGCAAAGTCTATGTTTAAAAATAGCAAAAACAAATCTTCATAAATCTTTCAAATAGAGTTATAGGTATCTTGACACATCTTTTTCTCTAGAGAGATACCAGGTAACAAGCAGCTTTTTAAGATTGTGTTATGAATCCTGCAAAGACTGTTTCCTATTCTCCATTAATCCATTTCCTGAATCACATCCTGATTTAATAGAGACTTTTCTTCCTTTTAGGTGTGTAACACATTAGGCTTCCTTGTGGCATACTTTCCCCTACACCCCATTCTATACCAGTAGGTAAGATTCTCATACCTGTCAGAGATGTTAGTTTCCTGCCAGACTTTGAGTCAATTTCAGTAAACCAAGCACATGCACATTCATTTTAATTATCAAAAGAAAGACCTCTCCTTGCACCCTGATTTTAGACATCATCAAGCATATCTGGACATGGAGGGGAGATGGGTTCCCTGCAACCAAATGTTGGTGGTTTCTTTTGAGCACTTGTTTTACAATTCAGTACAGAAGTCTGATTCTGAGATGAGAAATTTAAGCCACATGAATTCTTCATGACACTTTTTCACAAAGAAGGGGTAGTCAAAGGAAGAGAACAACTGTACATCCTGGTTTCTCTGTGCTTCCCTCCATGGGCAGCAAGGGGTGGTAACATGGTGTGTGTGGGGGGATATGTCCAGCTTTCTCTGGTAGTTTTGGGCCAGTGTGTTCCAAGGTAAATCCCTGTGGTCATGTCTGGGAACTAGATGGGCTGTGAGGATGGAGGGCATGCAGTGGTGAGTGTTGAGGTGATAAGAGAGCCTTTTGGAAGGTTTTGGGGAAGTGGTGGGTTGGAAGTGAAGCTAAATCTGGCATCTGTACCCCAACACTGAATTAAATCTCGGAGACAGAGTTTTGGGTGAAATAGAAAAGAATAGCTTTATTGCTTTTTCAGGCAAAGGAGGCCACAGCACACTAATGATCTCAAAAACTGTGTCCTGACCTGGAGGGGATAGTGAGGAGTTTTATAGAAATGGTTCAAAGAGGAGGGTGGGCGTGGTCAGCTCGTGGACACTCTTCTGATTGGTTGGTGGTGAGGTAATGGGAGTCAGCACCTTCAACCTCTAGTTCCAATCAGTTTGCGGTCTATGAGCTTGCGGGCAGCATACAGTTAACGTCTCCCACCTGGTGGGGGCTTCAGTATCTGCAAAACAGCTCAAAGATATTGTTATCTGTATCCCTTGAGGGGGAACCAGGACCCTGCTCCAGGGCTGCACTATTGTTTCTTGACTACTCCTCCCTTATCTCTTCATCCCCTCCCTTCCCTGATTAGCATCTGTTTGAACCTGCTCTTTAGACCTCAGGAAAGGTCAAGGAGGCTGAATGAAGTCTATCTCCCATAATCAAGAAATGGGGGACACAGAAAGGCTTTTGTGCCCAGGAGTCCCACAGGGTCCTGCTCCGTATCAGATGCTCAGAGTGGGAAAAAGGAGAGTTTAGGAAACAAACCCTGTTCATTGAAAGAGTATGAATGAGGCCAGTGATGGTGCAGTTGTTAAAGATTATTGGATGTACATTAGGAAAGTAAGTCAGCCTCTGGCCTTCTTTTCAGGAGACTGAGTAGAGACTGGTGCACTTTCAATTAACTTTTGTTTGTTGGTCATACCTTAACAGGTTTTTCCACATGGAATGGGAATAATTATTTGTATTCTAGAAGTTATTGGCGATAGAGGAGGCTTTGCCTACTTATCACTCTGCCCCGGGGCAGCCCCACAATTGTCCTCTCTCTTTCTGTTGCAGGAAGGAGGACCCCTTCCAGGGCCCGAGAGTGGGCTCCTGTTTAACACTCGGAAATGAATTGTCCGAGGAGACATACATTCTGACAAAGCAAAAGACTTTACAGGGAAGGGGCGCCTGGGCGGAGAGCAGCGGGTTAAGGGAAACCAGGAGGACTGCTCTGCCATGTGGCTCGCAGTCTCGATTTTTGTGGTAATGGGGATAGTTTTCGGGTGTCTCTGGCCAATTATTCTGACTCAGGATCCTTCCTGGTGACACATGCATCACTCAGCCAAGATGGATTCCAGCGAGAAGGATTCTGGGAGTTTGGTTAGACATATGGACTGGCGTCTCCTTTCTCCTTTTGACCTTTCCGGATTTCTTCCAGTTGGTAGTAGCTTGTTAGTTCCATATTCCTTCCCAGGATTTTCTGTTTAAGATAACTCATGCAAGTGGTTACTATGGTGTCTGGCCAGGGCGGGCAGTGTCAGTCAGCGGTTCCCCTAACATTTCCTGAGATGGGATAAGTGGGACATTTCTGTCACTTTCTCCAAACATTTTCTCTTTTTCTTTTGGTTCAAGATTTTCAGGAGAATCTGTATTTTTAAAGCACATTTAAAATTTCTTTAATTTTTCATTTTTTCTTAACCATAAACTTCATTATCTTATCTGATGTCTATTCCAGTGCCTTAAAGAGTGTATCAACTTCTACCTCTAATAACTCCCTAATAAACTGTCATTGAAATTCTTTTTATTTTTAGATACAGCATTTTAGTCAGTTTTGATGAGTGCATGACTGCAAGCTCCATTTCCCTTTGCTTCTAGAATTTTGGACTTGAGGGGTCCTATCATTTTTTTCCAGTTCCTTGAAACTCATCTCAAATGAAATAGGCCCTGCTTTTGTTATATAATGAATACCTTGCATCTTATTAATATTTCTTTAAAAATAACCTCTATTTTTTCCTAGAAGAATATTTTGTTAATTTGTAGATGTTTTCTTTTCTAACGATTTGCATTTGGAAGATAATTATTAAACTTTTGTAGCAAACATATATTTAGGTTTTTGAATGGACCCAGTTAGTGAATTGGGTCCATATTTAAATTTGTTGAAATTGAGTCCATTAATCCAAATGAGAAAAACTGACTACCTTTAATTTTAGAATTGTATGTAAATTTAGAATTGTGTGTTGAAGAACACATACTCAAGAGAAAGTTTTCTTACTCCTGGTAAATTTAAATATGTAAATACATATGTACATGGGCATACGTACCTATGCATGTATATATGCCTATAAAAAGAAAGCTACCAAAATTTTTTGAGTTTGTATTTTAGGCTTTTATTTGATTGTTTCTATACGTGCATGTATGTATACTTACACTGCAACTTACTTCAATAATTTTGTAATTTGCCTCATAGTAAAATACCTCTTTCTATTTTAAACAAATTACTTTTGCCTTTTAAAAAAGCATGCAAGGGAAATATTGTCTTTTTGTATTTTATCCCCAAAGCACATCTAAAAGACAGTTCACACACAAAGGAGCAAGCATTTACTCAGAAAGCAGATCCAAAGAAAAGAGGATTTATATGAGACCAACTAATGAAGCAGAAGGTGAATTCCAAATTCAGGGAATTTTTTAAAAAAGTTATTAAAATATGGCAGCTCATCATTTGCAGACCATGTTTTTGAAATAGCCAGTGGCATTCCTTCAGGTGACTTCAGACAGGGGTTCATTTTCTTTAAGTTAATAGGGTTGGATAAATAGAGAAAGAGACATTTCTGGCTAATATTTAATCCCTTGATGCTGGCATGCACCAGTGTGTTATGTAATATGTTTCTACTTATGGTTCGAGTATTTGTTTTGTTACATTTAAATTATGAAAATAATTTCAGTCCGTGACCATTTAAAGTGGATTTTAGCTGAGCTCCAATTGGAAATAAGCATCTTTCTGTTTGCTGAGCCTGTGTGCTGTGACCCATAAGGACATCTATTAGCATACATTGATATGCTTAACAGATTTTGCTTTATGCTAAAGCAGAAAGAATTTTTTAAATTGCAGGAACACCTGGGGATGAGGTAGGGAAATAGGACACTGCAAAGAGGGCTTCTTTCAGCCTCAGACAGCAATGGGCATGGCTCTGTCTCCTTGGAGACTGGCTACTTTGGGGACACAGGGAGGTGGCACCTTGACCTGGGCACAGATATTTCCCAGGTCACATGAAACAATGACTAGAGGTTTCCATACAGGAAGGAGACCCCCTAGAAAGAACAGTCCAGAGCAGATAACACAGCAGAATTAGTTTTTCCCTTTCAGGGATCCCGGAAATACCTGGCCAGGGGACCCACCTGGAGACTGGAGTCCTTCTTCCATGGACCAGTAGGGACAGTGACCCAGTGAGTTTTGCATGTCTACTGCTCATGCAGCTTCTTCTTTCTTCACAGGCTGGTGAGGTCTGGAAACATCCACATCATCTTTATCTATGGAGTTTTGAAATCACCATTATTACCCTCTTTGAAAGAAGGGTGCATCTAATTACAAACAAACAAATTAAAAAAAATACCCAACAGATATTCACAAATATAATTTTGTTTCCACAGTCTGGGTTCATTATAAAACTTCTGAATTGTCTTTGTGCATATTAACGAGTTTAATAATTAGATGAGGAATGAGGGAGAATGTGTAGTTTAGAAGCAATTAGTCAACATGATTAAAACACAATCTGTTTCTACATTTATTGAGAAACATTGCATTTTTGTACACTGTTTCTATGTTTATTGAGAAACATTGCATTTCAGTTTCAGAATTTAAGATTACATATTCTAGTAAAATTAGGAATACAACTCTAATTTTATTTACTCGGTGTTAGAACACAGCATTGAATTAGAACACGTTTTACTTCGGTGCACTATGCTGAGGATTGGAGGTGGGTTAGCGGGACAATGGCTAGGTTTCAGCATGCCCTGTGCTATGTTATTTCACTTTAGAACTAAAACAACCCTCAGACTGGGGAACACTATGACTGTTCTATGAGATATCGTGATTCAATATTAATATATTCAATTTAGAGGTCATTCTTTCATTCTATTTTGTAGTAATTTGGGGTTTTGTAGCTGAGAAAAATTTCCATTCTTGTCCAAAAATGTATTTTGAAGAGCTATTTATTTCATTTGCATCCTATCATTACTAACAGAGCAGCAGCATGTTTTCTACTCATTGACTGAAAGATAATGAACAAGTCATTTATTTTCTTTAGTCTCAGTTTTGTCATCTGTAAAGACTGGATGAAAGAAGCCCTGAAGTTGGTTGTTAAGAACTTAGAGGCCATGGCCCCCCACATCTGCTGCTGGGCATTTCTCTTCCTTCTTGTGACACAGTTCTTATGAACAGCAAAGTCTTGGCTTTAAATTCTGATCTATGGACTCTTTTCTACCCAGTGTCACAGGCTTATAATTATATTGTTTTCATATCTTAATTATTAAAAAAAATTATTTTATTGAAGTATAGTTGATTTAAAAATGTTGTGTTCACTTCCACTGTACAGCAGTGATTCAGTTGTACATACATGTATATACATTCTTTTTTATATTCTCTTCCATTTATCACAGGTTATTGAATATAGTTCCTTGTGCTATATAGTAGAACCTTGTTGTTTATCCATCCTATATATAATAGTTTGTATCTGCTAATCCCAAACTCCCAATCCATCTTACCTCCTCCCACCTCCCCACTGGCAACCACAAATCTGTTCTCTATGTCTGTGAGTCTGTTTCTGTTTCATAGATAAATACATTTGTGCCATATTTTAGATTCCACATATAAGTGATATCATATGATATTTGTCTTTCTCTTTCTGACTTACTTCACTTAGTCTGATAATCTCTAGGTGCATCCATGGTGCTGCAAATGACATTGTTTCATTCTTTTTTATGGCTGAATAGTTTTCCACTGTATATACGTACCACATCTTCTTTATCCATTCATCTGGTGATGGACATTTAGGTGGTTTCCATGTCTTGGCTATCCTAAATAATGCTGCAATGAGCATTGGGGTGCATGTACCTTTTTGAATTATAGTTTTCTTTGGATATATGCCCAGGAGTGAGATTGCTGAATCATATGGTAACTCTAGTTTTAGTTTTTTGAGGAATGTCCATACTGTTTTCCATGGTGGTTACATCAATTTACATTCCCATCAACAGTGTAGGAGCTTTCCTGTTCTCCACACCCTCTCTGGCATTTGTTATTTGTAGACTTTTTAATGTTGGCCATTCTGACTGGTGTGAGGTGATAACCTCATTGTAGCTGTGATTTGCATTTCTCTAATAATTAGCAATGTTGAACATCTTTTCATGTGCTTCTTGGTCATCTGTATGTCTTCTTTGAAGAAATGTCTATTTAGGTCTTCTGACCATTTTTTGATTGGGTTGTTTGTTTTTTGATATTGAGTTGTATGAGCTGTTTGTATATTTTGGAAATTAATCCCTTGTTGGTCACATTATTTGCAAATATTTTCTCCCAGTTTGTAGGTTGTCCTTTCATTTTGTTTAGGTTTAGGATTATTTTCTTAAAAATTACATAATTCCCCTCATCAACAAAAGAAGTTTTCAGCAGGTTGATAAACATTAAATTATATCATGTCCTAATTTCTTTACTAACTTTGATGGCTCTTTATAAGAAGAGCACTTTCCCCATCCCACAGTGGCCCTCTTGTGTATATTCTTGTCACTCCAGGAAGGAGGATTTCTGTTGTGGTTTGCTCCAACCTCTCTGCCTTTGTGTGCACTGTTTCCCTCATCAGGCATGCTTCTTCCCCACCCAGGATTCAGGGACAAGCCAAGATTTTCTTTACCCTTGAAGCTTCCCATCCAAGTTACATGAAAACTTGCCCCAAAATTATGCCTCTAATACTCCTGTACCAGTGTCTTTTTATGCATACAATTAATTGACCCTGACTTTTTTATATTATGGTAAACTACTCATAACAAAATTTACCATTTACCATTTTGGGTGTAAAATTCAGTGGCATTAAGTGCATTCACATTGTTAGGCAACTGTCACCACTATCCATCTCCAGAAGGTTTTCATCATCCACAACTGAAACTCTACCCATTTAACAATAACTTGCTATTCCTCCTTTCCTCAGCCCATGGTGATCATTTTACTTTCTTTCTCTGTGAATTTGGCTAAGTTAGGTACGTCTTATAAGTGGAGTCATGCAATCCTTGTACTTTTGTGACTGGCTTATTTCTCTTAACATCATGTCCTCAAGGCTCATCCATGTTGTAGCATGTATCAGAATTTCACTCCTGGGCTTCCCTGGTGGCGCAGTGGTTGGGAGTCCGCCTGCCGATGCAGGGGACATGGGTTCGTGTCCCGGTCCGGGAGGATCCCACATGCCGCGGCAGCGGCTGGGCCCGTGAGCCATGGCCGCTGGGCCTGCGCGTCCGGAGCCTGTGCTCCACAACGGGAGAGGCCACAGCAGTGAGAGGCCCGCATATCGAAAAAAAAAAAAAAAAAAAAAAAAAAAGAATTTCACTCCTTTTTAAGGTTGAATAATATTCCATTGTGTGCATAGACCACATTTTGTTTGTCCATTCATCTGTTGATGGGGTTGTTTACACATTTTGGGTTGTTTACACATTTTGACTATTGTGAACAATACAGTTATAAACATTTGGGTTCAAATAACCGTTTGAGTCTCTGCTTTCAATTCTTTTGTGCATCTACCCAGAAATGGAATTGTGGATCATTCTATGCTTAATTTGTTGAGGAACTGTCATTCTGTCTCCCACAGCAGATGCCTTACTTTATATCCCTACCAGCAATATACACGGGTTCCAACTTCTTCATGTCACTTCTTCATAACACTTGTCATTCTCTGATTTTGGGGTAATAGCCATCCTAATGGGTATGAAGTGGTACCACATTGTGGTTTTGACTTACATTTCCCTAATGAGAGTGATGGTGAGTATCTTTTACAGTGCTTATTGGACATTTTTATATCTTCTGTGGAGAAATGGCTATTCAAGTCTTTTGCCTGTTTTTGAATTGGATATATTTGCTGTTGTTGCTGTTGGAGAGGACCCTTTAAACAGTATATACTCAAAAAGTTTTTGAAGCCTTAAGTCATCACAGGAAACATGAACTGTGTGTAAAATGCACTGGGAACCACTGAGGAGGATGGGACTTTCTGGTGGTCTTATATGCCTTGCTTATTGAGTATGTTGTTTATACATTTTCCATCAATTTGTTTGTGTATAACAGCTCTTCCTTCAGTGTCAGCATGCTTGTGGATAATAATTTTTCTTTCTAACCTGACATCTTAAGAGGATTTTCTTTCTTGAAAACCAGAAGATCCAATTTGTTAGAGTTATACATAAATGTAGACTCCATAAACTCTTGTGAAGAGCTAAGGGACTCACCTACGGGTAAAGAGAAGAAGATTTATTGAATGGAGTTCACAGTGCCAAACATATTGCTTGCTTTTTGTCTTACTAATGGAGCTCGGTAAGATTTCTTGGTGGTCTTTTTCTGTAGAAGTGAGGTGTAGCAGTCATATTTGGTTGTTTACCGACCCTCTATTTATTACTATACTTATCATGCTATGTATTATTTGGGTGTCTAATGAATATAGAATATATTTTAGTTGCTTTGTGATGGATTCATTCAAGCTGTATCATAGGGCAGTCTTTATGGCTATTTTAATCAAATTTTTCATTGATTAATTCATTCTAAAATTATGGCCATTATCAAGGAGAGATCTTGAAATTTATTTTGATGCTTTAAAATATATCAACTATATCAATAGGTTTTGCTGTGTTACAGATAACCCCAAATCTTGGTTTAAAAGATAACCAGCTCATCCATTCGCAATTCTGGGGGTTAACAGTTTGGGCTGGGGTCAACTGGCTAGTTCTTTGGATGGTCTGGCCTGAGTTTACTCCTGTGGTTAACTGGCAGGTCAGCTGAGATCTGATTGGTTCCAGATGGTGTTCCTCACAAGGCTGGGTGGCCAAAGTGACTGGGCCATAGACCTCTATGTGCTAGCAGGCCAGCCCAGACTTTTCACAGGGTTCCAAAAGCAGCAGGAAAGGGCACACTCCCATGTGCAGGTATTCTTGATGTTTCAGCTTGTCCATGTTTGCTAAGGTTCTTTGACCAACGAAGTCACATGGCAAAGCCCAGATTCAGGAGAAAGAGGAATAGATTATATCTCTATATGGAAGAAGCTGCAAATTACTGTGATTATATTTTTTTTGTTTGCTTTAAGTCTACCATAACATCAGTATCAACTCATGGCCTTGATTTTGTTGATGTAGTATAAGTCCCATGTGAAAACAGTGTTTCCAAAATATAACATTAACCTATTCTATATAGATTGAAGCAATAAATATAGGATTCTGAAATGGTCTGAGGCTTGGATATTTTCTTGGTTTGAATTTATAGTTTAAAATATTTTTCAACAGGTGTTTAAAAATATCAATTGTTTGCTTTTTTAAATCAGAGTTTCCAAGGTAAGAAAATTACTAAAATACCAAAAATCTCTGTGCATTAATCATATAAGACAAATGAATGCCAAAAATTTTAATATCATATCACTCCCCAAAGGAGCTTTGTCTTTTTAAATTTTAAATTCTATAGAAGAGCAAAAAGGGGAAAAAGGGAGTTTAAAAAAAACAAACATAGAGTAAAATTGTAGTCATAAATCTACTGAAGTTACCTAAGTTATTTGGAAGCTAATTATGAGTGTGTGCAAAGCAAATGATGTGAGAACTGAATTAATGAAAACTAGATACCTCCCACAAGCTAATGAGGCATACTTTATACCAATAGTGGCACAAATTGAAAAATTAAACTCCTGTGGAGAGAAAAAAGGAGCAGCCCAAGTTAAGGGTAACATGCAAGGCCAAAGGAGTTCCCAAAGACATTCTCTGGAATTAACAGTCCTTGCTGACTATTCTATGATACAGAATATAGTCCTTGGAATTCCCTCATCTTTTCTTTTTACTCCCCCTTCCCGCAAAAAGAATTCATAGACATGGTAGCTTGTTTAGCCCCACAGAGTCAATAAATGGTAAACGTGTTCATGTTCAAATGTATTTCTATTTCTCAGGTGTTGGCACTTAACTACAGTGCAATGGTAATCTTTCTTCTGTCTCTTCTTGGCATGAGCACATAGGTGATTTTCAACCAGATTCTTTTTATGTGTCTTTCCTTCATTAAACTCATATAAATATGAGGTTTTACTTTTAATTTTTAGAATTATAACACTGTTGATGTCTGTTGTACAGTTATTAATTCTTCAGAAGTTCTCTGAGATGTCAATTATAATTTTTTATCACAGGGTTAAAATATTTAATTAGACTTTGCTGTAATACCTGCTCTATGATTCACTATTACTGTAAACTGTAATTAAATATTTTAACTCTGTGATGAAAAAAAATTATATATTTTTATATTACATATAATTTGAGTTATATACAGATTCCAAAGGACTTTATATGTCATATATGTATGTATATACATTTTGGAATGTTTTACTTCCATGTTTCAAGATCCCCAATCTTACTGGCTTGCAGGTACTACATTCAATATATTTCCCTTTCACCGTACATCTCAAATCATATTTTTTTTAGGAATTCACTAAGGTACACAAAATAAATATTATTTTTCTTCATTAAAAATACTTTTATTGAGAATGTACATAGGCATGCACTATTTTGAAAATACTTTAATTTTAACCTTAAAAAATGTCATTAATATATGTAATTCAAGTAGTAACACACACATACATATGATATTTCTTAAGTGTTGACAATTATGAACTTAGAGAAATGAGAGTAAAGCGATTTGATCAAGTCTTAGAAAACTTTGGAAGCTGGTAAAAAATGGTATGGGAGGAGTTGAAATGTCTTATTTGCTTAGGTTTTGATCTCTTAATAGCAAACAAGATCAACTATTGATGATTTAAAGCAACAAAGCTTATTGTATGAGGAATGAATAGAATTAATAAGAATAACTTATGTGAAAGGTTAGTTATTAACTATTCAAAAATCTCATTTCTTTTCAAGGAAAGTCGAATTTAAAATTAATTTTTTCCTTTACCTATGGAGGAAAATGTTTTAATCATTTAGATTGTTTTTTTCCATGCTTTAAAAAGTACTAATGAGGGCTTCCCTGGTGGTGCAGTGGTTGAGAGTCCGCCTGCCGATGCAGGGGACACGGGTTCGTGCCCTGGTCTGGGAAGTTCCCATATGCCGCGGAGCGGCTGGGCCCGTGAGCCATGGACGCTGAGCCTGCGCGTCTGGAGCCTGTGCTCCGCAACGGGAGAGGCCACAACAGTGAGAGGCCCGCGTACCGCAAAAAAAAAAAAAAAGAAGTACTAATGATTCAAAACTTTTCTGATTATCAAAGTAAGACATGTTAATATAGAAAATCATAAGTAGCAAATAAACATTATCTATAATATCATCACCTAAGAAATACCAGTTCATTTTTTGGCATATTTATTTCTTACTTTTCCTATGTGTATGTATGATATTTAAATATAATTTTATACTTTATACTGGGTTGGCCAAAAGGTTCATTCACTTTTTTTTGCAAGATGGCTCTAGTAACACTTAGCTGTCTTTAACTTCATCCAAAACAATTTTGTTAGATTGTATGTGACAGCTGTCACATAAGTGTGCATTTAAAAAAAAGACATCAAAATTGGTGAATTTTTGTGAAGCCATTTTAATATTGAAGATGGAAGAAAAAAAGCAACATTTTCAGCATATTATGCTTTATTATTTCAAGAAAGGTAAAAACGGGACCGAAATGCAAAAAAAATGTGTACAGTGTATGAAGAAGGTGCTGTGACTGATCGAATGTGTTAAAAGTGGTTTGCAAAGTTTTATGCTGGAGATTTCTCACTGGACAGTGTTCCACGGTCGGGTAGAAAGTTGAAGTTGATAGCAATCAAATCGAGACATTAATTGAGAAAAATCAACGATATACCATGTGGAAGATAGCCAACATACTCAAAATATCCAAATCAAGTGTTGAAAAACATTTGAACCAGCCTTGTTATGTTAGTCACTTTGATGTTTGGGTTCCAAACATTTCGCTTAACATTGGGTTAAGTGAAAAAAACCTACTTAACTGTATTTCTGCATGAGATTCTCTACTTAAAAGTAAAAAATAAAGTTCCGTTTTTAAAACAAATTGTGATGGGCAATGAAAAGTGGATACTGTACAATAATGTGGAAAAGAAGAGATTGTGGGGCAAGCGAAATAAACCACCACCAACCACACCAAAGGCCAGTCTTCATCCAAAGAAGGTGATGTTGTGTATATGGTGGGATTGGAAGGGAGTCCTCTAATATGAGCTCCTTGGGGAATACCAAACAATTAGTTCCAACAAGTACTGCTCCCAATTATACCAACTGAAAGCAGCACTTAACGAAAAACATCCAGAATTAGTCAACAGAAAATGCTTACTCTTCCATCAGGATAATGCAAGATCGCATGTTTATTTGATGACCACGCAAAAACAGTTACAGCTTGGTTGGGAAGTTCTGATTCATCCGTCGTATTCCCCAGATATTACACCTTCAGATTTCCATTTATTTAGGTCTTTACAAAATTCCCTTAATGGAAAAAATTTCAATTCTCTGGGATTCTGTAAAAGGCACCTGGAACTGGAACAGTTCTTTGTTCAAAAACATAAAAAGTTTTGGGAAGATGGAATTATGAATTTGCCTGAAAAATGGCAGCAGGTAATGGAACAAAGGGTGAACATGTTGTTCAATAAAATTCTTAGTGAAAATGAAAAAGGTTCCTCTTATTTTTACTTAAAAACCAAGGTCACTTTTTGGCCAACCCAATACAACATATCCTCCATATACATACATATATATATATATATATATATATATATATATATATATATATATTCTGCTTTTGCACTTAAAGTCATCATGAACAGTTTTCTATGACATGAAATATTTTTCAGATATGCATTAAGTATACTCCAAAACCATTATATTAATGGTGTCTAATATTCTGTTCTATAGATTTACTATAGTTTATTTAAATCACTGTTCTACTGTCTATATTTCAAATGAGTATATAAGTAATAGCTAAATATTAAATGTACCAGTATTAGACAATAAAATTAGGGATCTGATATTTTCTCCTTCCTCCCTCCCTCCTTCACTCGCTGTCTCTCTCTCTCTCTCTTTCTTTCTTCTACAAGTTCCATTCCAATAGAAATACTCTAGCCGTATTTTTCTATCTGTGTTTTTCATGCCTTCCAAGTACTTATCATCCCTTTTACCATTTAATTCTGTACATCCTGTTCTGATACAACCTGGTGGTTATGTTTTTAGGAAAGCTATGAATTACAGTTTCTGATTTCCAATAACAAATGTATAGCTATAACTATGCCTATTTACCACCTAAACACCACTCAGTCAAGCGAGTATTTGATTCCATCCACCTCTTGCTATCATAAACAAAGCACTTCTTAATCATTCTTATCTCCTTATCCCCTGTGTTTAAGAGAAACAAAGCACCAAGCCACTCAAATGGAGGGTTTAGGCTTTTAGTGTTTGACACCAGTTCTGAATCTTGCTTATCTATAACACCTGGCAGAAAACAGGTTATTTCCCCTAACCAGTGGTTCACCAAAATCTTTACAGTTAGCTGTGGACACTCCTGACTCAGGAGAAATGTGGATGCATTGTGCTTCTAAATCATCTACATCCTCCTAGTTACCATGAACATAGTTTATCTCTGAGGAGTTTGGGGACTCTTCTGTCAAAGCTGAACTGTTCATGATTTCATTAAATAGCAAGAAAGGAAGATGTGACCTGCTTCTTGAAGGCAATCTCACAGGTGGGTAATGTGTGGTAAGTTATGGTTATACATGATGTGTAGTTATTAACTTCTAGTGTTCATCCACAGACAACTGGCATGATTGTGACTGATTCATCAAGAACTTTATATGAACCAGAAACTCCTCTAAGCAATTTATTTGTACTAACAACACTAAATGAGGAAACTGAGGTAAAAGTAACTTATGATTAAACCAGGGACACAAGGCTAGTAAATGATGTCATCTGATTCCAGAGCTCACATGTTAACTACTAACTGTACTCCATCTCTACATGTAAAATAGTCTGACTCATTCGGGAGAGACGGTTTTATTAAATACAGAAGAGAAACATTAATAATTCAACCATGGAAATAAAATATTTTCTGGAATAATTAAACATTTTTGAAATGAGAAGATAAAAGGTTAGATCTTATCTCATCTACCCAATAGTTGTGTGGACTTGTTTAAGACACTTCAAATAAACATTTCAACTAATGCTTTAAGAGTTGTATATGGTTAATTGCATGATAATCCATAGAGAAATATTAAGATTATATTACCATTTGTAAAACAGAGCATTGCACTATAAATTGGAAGCCAAGTCTAATTCTTATCTTGCACTAGTTGGTTATGATTGGATAAATCACTTAAAATTCTGTCTTACTTTCCTATTTATAAAATAACAATTTTAACTTTATCCTTTGAAATTATCACAGAAATCTGGGAAAGAAAAATGAGAAAGTAAATGAAAGTACTTTGAAAAGTGCTATAAATTCAAACTGGTGGCATTGCTGCAAATAGAACTCCAAAATATTAAGTTCTAAGTCATATTTAGGTGCTTTTAAAGGTGTCTTTTGTGTTCAATGGGTGTTGGTGTTAAGAAAAGTCAGTGGTTATTGAAATCATACAATTCCTCTTTTGGGTGGGAGCCTTTATGTGATGTCCTCGGTGTTTCCTTCCTTTATGACTTTTTATTAAATTTTCTGAGGCTTCCAAGTATGAGGGAGACAACCATAACAGTGTTTTAAGATATTTCACATAATATATAATGTAGATTACATGTACACATACACACACATAGATATATTTTTTTGCCTTTAGAATCATAGTGATTATTAGAACTGGAGGCATTTTGGGAAGCTGATTTCTTTCAGGCCCCATGTTTGTGACTGACAATAATACAACTCCTTGTCTTTTAACCACTGTTCCCAAGATGGGAGCAGAACCACGTCTCCCAAGACAGAGTCCAGGGCATTTCCCATCACTCCTATCAATGTTCCCACACATCAATTTTCTTTATTTAATCTTATCTTTCCTTTTCATGTCTTCCCATTTACTTCATTCCTTCTTTTTTTCACTTTCAAATTTCCCCTCTGCCTTATTCTCATCACTTCCAGGTCAGAAATTTAAAAATTAGAATCCAAATAAAATGAAGTAATTCCCATCCCATTCATATTTTGGGTAAAAAGATACTTTAAGTTTTACTGTATTCACTTAAATATGTAGCATCTGTGAGGAGCTCAGACTGAGTTTAAATACTTAGGATTATCTATGACCCTGGGCTTTCCCCACATGACTGCACATGAATGCAGATTTTAAGAAGTGTGTATAGCATGTGGACTCCACATATATTTTTGGCTACATTGAGTCTTCGTTGCTGCACGTGGGCTTTCTCTACTTGTGGTGAGTGGGGGTTACTCTTCATTGCGGTGCACAGGCTTCTCATTGCGGTGGCTTCTCTTTTTGTGGAACATGGGCTCTAGGCACGCGGGCTTCAGTAGTTGTGGCACGCAGGCTCAGTAGTTGTAGCACACGGGCTTAGGTGCTTTGTGGCATGTGGGATCTTCCTGGACCAGGGCTCGAACCCGTGTCCCCTGCATTGGCAGGAGGATTCTTAACCACTGCTCCACTAGGGAAGCCCCTCTCACTAGTTTTCTGTGTGTTTTTCCCATTTTTAATCCACCCCTTTCACCACCTACCCACACCCCAGTGCTCTCATGTTCCCTGTTCTCTCCTGTAATGGGGTATATAGAGACTAAAGCAAACCCAAGGAGTTAGTGACTCAGTAACATCCCTTTCTGCTCACTCATCCCAGGGAACTGACCTTAAAATAAGAGCAGACAATATTTCCCTCAAAAGAGATGAACAGTAATTATAGTATTACACCCATTTTGCATTTTAGGGAATTGAGATTGAGGGAGAATAAACCACGAATTCAAGATGACACAGTAGAGAAGTTGAAGGACCAGAATTTCGTCAGACCTGGTTGACTCCAGGCTGTTGAGTGCTGTGCTCTATCTCCCCATCCCTGGCAGACGGTTGCAGGGACTTCCTTATGTGGGAAGAAGAGGCAGAGCTCCTAGTGTCTCACAAGCTCAAGCTTTGTACCCCCTCCTCTGCCTGCACAGGAGGGCTGTCCATCTGGCCCAGGCCTCCTGAAGGAGCTGTCCGTGGTGCTGAGTTGTGGCTATTCACGCAGCTTTTTTTTTTTTTTTTTAACATCTGTATTGGAGTATAATTGCTTTACAATGATGTGTTAGTTTCTGCTTTATAACAAAGTGAATCAGTTATACATATACATATGTTCCCATATCTCTTCCCTCTTGCGTCTCTCTCCCTCCCACTCTCCCTATCCTACCCCTCCAGGTGGTCACAAACCACTGAGCTCATCTCCCTGTGCTATGCGGCTGCTTCCCACTAGCTATCTATTTTACGTTTGGCAGTGTATATATGTCCATGCCACACAGCTTTTACTTCAGCTTGGGTCTTCCTTTAAATTCATAGCAAGATTTTGCTGCTATGATTTTGACACCTAAATATCCTTCATTTTTTCTCATTACTTCAGGTTTCTGCTCTCCTGAGGTGACCAGGCCTCCAATCTGCCCTGATGGTTCAATCCCCTATCATGACTTCATGAAATGTGTGAAATTCTGAGGGTGCAGCAGGGGCAGAAACAGAGGGCCTAGGAGGTGATTTTGAATTGGTTCATTCTTATTGATGAAGTTATACACTTCAATATCCATGTAGATGGGGCTTCCCTGGTGACACAGTGGTTAAGACTCCACCTGCCAATGCAGGGGACAAGGGTTCAAACCCTGGTCCAGGAAGATCTCACATGACGTGGAACAACTAAGCCCATGTGCCAAAACTACCGAACCTGTTCTCTAGAGCCGTGAGCCACAACTACTGAAGTCCATGCACCTAGAGCCCATGTTCTGCAATAAGAGAAGCCATCACAATGAGAAGCCCGTGCACCGCAACAAAAAGTAGTCCCCACTCACTGCAACTAGAGAAAGCCCACACGCAGCAATGAAGACCCAATGCAGCCAAAATACATAAATAAAATAAATAAATTAAAAAAATAGAGATCCTATTACCAAGAAAAGAATCTAAAAAAATTAAAATACCCATGTAGAAAGTAGGATACATAAGAATTTAATTACTTGGGGATTTGTCTTTATCTGTTTTTCTCTATCCCATGTTTAGCTAAGTCCAAGGCTTTAGTTATCTTGGATAAGTCACAGTAACTTTTGGGGAAGGTTTCTTTCACTTCAGAAGGGAAGGAAAAGTCCTCTACACAAGGAATAACCTTATAGAAATGACTTAAGACATTGTTTGCTTCTCTTATATTTATTCCGTTATGAGTAATTATAAGTAATGCATCAGTCAGGGTTCTCCAGAGAAACAGAAACAATAGGGTGCATATATATATATCTTTATACATACAATTTCTATTTATGAAGAGATTGATTGTAAGGAATTGGCTCACATTGTTATGGAGGCTGACAAGCCCCAGATCTGCAGGAGTTGGCAACCTGGGTACCCAGGAGAGCTGATGGCTTAGTTCCAGTGTAAGTTGCAAGTCCTGTCAACCAGGACCTAGGGATGGATGTTCCAGTCCAAAGGTTGACAGGGTTGGGACCCAGGAAGGGCTAAGCCTCAGTCTGAGTCTGAAGACAGGAGAAGAGTGATGGCCCAGCTCAAGGTAGCCAGGCAAGAAGAGCTCCCTTTTACTCATCAATGGGTCAGCCTTTTTGTTCTAGTCAGGCCTTCAACTGATTGAATGAGGCCCACCCACATGAGGGAGGGCAATCTGCTTTACTCAGTCTGCTGATTTAAATGCTAATCTCATTTTAAAATACCCTCAAAGAAACAGAATAATGTTTGACCAAATATCTGGGCACCTGGTGGCCTGGTCAAGTAGACACATAAAATTAACCATCACAAGTCATGTTTCTAAGTATGAGTGATGTTTCTTCACTTCTGTGCTCAACCATTTCTTGTGGCTATATGTCAGACAGGCACTCGTCCTAGTTACCCAGGGTCATAGACTTGGTAATGCTTGTTTCCTGACTATTAATAGTGTCTCCTTTTTCTTGCAAGGTCTAGATGATATGGAGATCCTGCCTATATAGGAGTTTTGCAGGTTTAAGCTATATTACAAATAAACAGCTTAAAATAATTTTTCACTTTCTTCTCCAAGTGAATCTACAATACAGCTCCTGTCACACTTGCAGTTTTCTCTCCATTGTTCTCTGAGTTTGTTGTCCCAGCTGCCTCTCTGTGATTGTGGAATTTCTTTCCTTTTCCTTTCTCATCCTGCAGGAATCTATTTAATCAACATCTGTCATTGAGAGGACGTGACCACAGAGTGACCCTTGGCTGGACCTGGGCAATCAAGACTCCCCCTGCACCCCTGTCCTTGCAGTGTATGTTCTGCCCACTGTTCCCACATGATAAGCTGCCCAAGGACACAGCCTTGAGAGAGCTCTGCATTGCTAAGACCATCTAGACTGTGTAAGTGACTGAACCCAGTTAAGGCCTCTCTATAAACTCTCAAGATTCTGGTGGTTGTGTGCAGAGACCTCATCTTGTCACAGCCCATGACAAGCCTCATATGTAAGTCCCCTGCTTATTAAGCCTGTCACCTACCAGTCTGGAGTGGCTGTCTCTCCTTGCCCTCCACGTACAGGGACCAGTTTCGAATGTCATTCTGAGAACTCCTGAGGTTGTGAACCAACATCTCTGAACTCCAGTCACTGCCAAGAGATTGGTTCTCTCCATGTCTGTTAATGCCACTTATAATTTTCCATATTCAGTCAATGCTAGAAAAGTTTGAGGATGTAAGATTAACAGACACATGATGACAATTAACAGATTTTAAATGTATGATGCTAGTTTTATAGCTTTATTTGTTACAGAAAAACATCTACACTTGTCTCGTGAGTTAATAGCTGATTAGTCCATGGAGCTAATGAAGCTGACAGCATTGTGTCCCTTCCTAAGGCTGACCATTGCTGTGGCCTTATCTCTAGCCAGGCTTGCATCTGTGGTCCTCTCTTTCAACAACCAACTATGATGCTATTGGTGGTCTCAGGGAGCTGTGGTGAGACATAGAGGACCAGCTTCCCCCCTGCTAGCAGCAAAACAAAGCAGGGCACACACTGGAGTAGGTGGGTGGGGCTGCAGGACAGTCATTTTATGTGAAGGTCAGCAAGTGATTAAATATTCTCTGTAAGGAGGTGACTGCATTAAATAATTAGTGAATGTAAAGTGCTGTAAACTGCTCTTTATTATGCCTTGTGGGTCTACTTTGCAGATGACCAGGGGATTTATGTTAGGGGATTTATCATGAAACATGGAGCGCTCCCAGTCACTTATCTCCACTCCCCACGAGTGTCGATAATTGTATCACGGATGAATTCTGGTATTTACAACATTTACAAATGTAATCTACCATAGTGACTTCTCAAACTTTGGTACCTAGGAAAACAGGGCAAGATGGCTAAGGAAACCTTTTCAGAAGAAAAGGAAGATTAAGGACAGGAGATTAGCAAACCATTCACACTATTAATCATGTATCACAACACCAACATGAGTACTCTAAGCTTGTGCACTGTAGGAAAAAAATAGAAATAGAGCTCAACTACTGATAAGTCTCTTCTGGGCTACTTGTTCCAAAAGTTCAATTTAATCTGTTGTAGTGTGGAGTTTCTAAAGGTAGAGAAGCAATTAGTTCTGTCCCTGGGAGACCACGTGTTTCCCCCTTAAGGAATTATAGCAGCTCTCGAAAACATTTAAGAAGCTATCTGACACATACAGTCTAAAATTGAATAACCCATAGTCAATCATGTCAGTATGGTTTTCAGTAGATTTAAAATAATGTATCTTTGTTAATGAGCTTGCTGTGTTTAGTAGCCCCACCTTTCCTAGGCAGACCACAAGAGACCTTAATAAAATTTAAATATGTGGCACTCACTCCAAAATTGGTAGGGAATTAATTAAATGCATTTGGCTCTATTGCTTTTAAGTAAAGATCTTTTGAATATTGGTAAGAGAGAGGAGGATAAAGTTAAAAGCAAGTGTGATGTACAGCATGTTATTGCCTTATATACATGAGGGCAGGATGAAGTGAATTATTAGAAATTAACTATGTTAAGATAAATGAGAATGAAATATTTCAAAATATTTGTTTAAGGTACATAACTAATCACTTGAAGAGAAGAGGATTTCTGGAAACAACCTGCACTTACTCCCTTAGACCTTCATTGTTCTATCTCTTTACCATGTCTGATTTGAAAGGGAAAAAACAGATGGATAAGCCATTTGATGGGTCAGCCTGTCCACAAATGACTGTCCATTTGTGCTGGCCTGAGCTTGAGGAGAGCCCTGGTTCTGTGTGCAGCATCTGAAGAGATGGAATCTCTGGAGGCTTCCTGTAGAGAGAGAGAAGGAAAAAAAAGCCTAACTTTTTGCAACTTAGCCAGAGAAAAGGGAGCAACATCACAACCTTAGAGGTAGTGGAAGGGCTGGATGGGAGCTGGGAGGTAGTGTCTGCAATGTTGGCAGCAAAGAGTCTGAATCCAGACCACCACAGGTCCTGAGCCCAACTCTCTCGGGTACTACCTGTGTGTCCTTAAGAAGATTACTTAGTCTTCCCCAGCTTCAGTTTATTGGTTTGTAAAATGGGGTTATTAGATTGCTATGAAAGTTAAAATACCTAGAACAATTTAAAGTTCCCAAGACATTACAAGCACTACCTAAATGTTTGTTATTATAGAAAGTGATGCTAAAATTACTGTTGTTAATAAAATGAAATTACTGTTGTTCACTAAAAATATAAGAATTACTATTATTAAAGACCATGAAAGATATGCAAGATCTAGTTTCTAATCCGTAGTTGAGAAGAAATTAATAGTGGTTAACTATTAGGCAGTTTATTATTTCCTAATTAACTCTTAGGAAAGACAGTGTCATTCAGGGAAAAGAGAACTGAGCTTTAGAGACCAAACATCTGAGCTCACTTAGGGCTCAGCCATCAGTGCCTTCCGGGTCGGAGGCCTCCACTGCTTCCACAGACTCTCTTCCTCCCCCCCAGCCCTCCTTCAATTAACCTTGACTTCCCCTCTTCCCCTGAGTTCAGTGCTTGCCAGGGGCACTAAGGTGCCACCTGAGGACCCTCATCCTGTGCTATTGTTCCACTTGACTCTCCAAATCATTCCTTATTCTGCTGCTGGGCTCATTTTCTTAAAGCACCATTCCTTGTGTTTCTGTTTCTCCCCTACTTGGCAACCTTCCATGGGTCCTCATTTTTTTTTTTTTTTTTTTGCGTTATGCGGGCCTCTCACTGTTGTGGCCTCTCCTGTTGCGGAGCACAGGCTCCGGTCGTACAGGCTCAGCGGCCATGGCTCACGGGCCTAGCCGCTCTGCGGCATGTGGGAGCTTCCCAGACCGGGGCACGAACCTGTGTCCCCTGCATCAGCAGGCGGACTCTCAACCACTGCACCACCAGGGAAGCCCTCATTCTTTTTCATGACTAATATTCCAATGTATATATGTACCACATCTTCTTTATCCATTCATCTGTCAATGGACATTTAGATTGCTACCATGTCTTGGCTATTTTAAATAGTGCTACAAGGACCTACTGTGTAGCACACAGAGCTCTATTCAATGTTCCATAATAACCTATATGGGAAAAGAATCTGAAAAAGAATAGATGACCATATATGTACAACCGAATCACTTTGCTGTACATCTGAAACTAATACGACATTGTAAATCAACTATACTCCAATATAAAATTTTTAAAAATTAAATAAAAAAAGAATGTTATGATAGGGATGCCATTTTGAGTGATCATTCAGTTAAATAGATGGATGCATGAGTCGGAATTCTTGACTTAATATGAAATTTCTATTTCACTTGACACTTCACTGAATATTCGAATTTAAAAAGTTTTATTACCTAATACACAAGCAAAATAATTCCAGTACTTATCTTGCTTCCTACTTTACAGAGACAATAAGAATTTCTGCCATGTATCTACAGCAAGACTGGTGTTTTGAGGTCATTTTATCACATGATTTGTTCTTTCTGCCTCTGTGACCCTCCATGTATAAGAAATGTTTCTGGCCTTATCACAGAAAGGTTGCCATTGACGATTCCAATTCCTCTGTAGGTTGGAAGAATTAAGCATTCAGCTTATAATTGCTTCCTTGCTTTGCATTACAAGAATGATTCTCTTATAGTTATAACTGTAGTGCTATTTTGCTATTCTTGCAATTTTTGAACCCTCTTAAGCATCGGGTATTTTGTAATATATAGCAGAGAGAACAAATATTTAACCAACTATTTAAACTTTAGTTCTGAGAACATTGTTTATCATGTATAAATTATTTTAAAAACTTCTTTATATACTCAAGATCCTTTCGACCCTTAAGCTTACTGAACCATCTAATATAGTGAATAACATGGATAAGTTTGAACTTGCTGACATTTATCATTTTTCAAAATAATCAAGCAAGTTCTAGCTGGTGGGGAAATAACTATTTTCCCCATCATTGTCTTCAGATCCACATCCTTGGGGCTCCCTTTCAAGGCCCAAAATGAGGTCTCTGGCAAATTTCTTCACTTTTTACCTACTTTGAAATACAGAACAGTCTCTTTTATAGGTATTAAGTAGTCCTGTCTAATCCAAATAAAAACTTTCATTCTGAGACCTTCAAGATGGTGGAGGAGTAAGACGTGGAGATCACCTTCCTCCCCACAAATACATCAGAAATACATCTACATGTGGAACAACTCCTACAGAACACCTACTGAACACTGGAAGAAGACCTCAGACTTCCCAAAAGGCAAGAAACTCCCCATGTACCTGGGTAGGGCAAAAGAAAAAGAAAAAACAGAGACAAAAGAATAGGGACAGGACCTGCACCAGTGGGAGGAAGCTGTGAAGGAGGAAAGGTTTCCACACACTAGGAAGCCCCTTCACTGGTGGAGACCGGAGGTGGCAGGAAGGAAGCTTCAGAGCCACGGAAGAGAGTGCAGCAACAGAGGTGCAGAGGGCAAAGTGAAGAGGTTCCCCTACAGAGGATCGGTGCTGACCAGCCCTCACCAGCCTGAGAGGATTGTCTGCTCGCCCTCCAGGGTGGGTGGGGGCTGGAAGCTGACCTCTGGCTTCAGAGGTCAGACCTCAGGGAGAGGACTGGGGTTGGCTTCGTGAACACAGCCTGAAGGGGGCTAGTGCACCATAGCTAGCCAGGAGGGAGTCCGGGAAAAAGTCGGGACCTGCCTAAGAGGCAAGAGACCATTGTTTCAGGATGGCAAGGAGAGGGGATTCAGAGCACCGACTAAACAAGATTTAGAGATGAGCATGAGCTGCGGCTATCAGCCCAGACACCAGAGATGGACATGAAATGCTAAGGCTGCTGCTGCCGCCACCAAGAAACTTGTGTGCAAGCACAGGTCACTATCCACACCTCCCCTCCTGGGAGCCTGTGCAGCCTGCCACTGCCAGGGTCCCATGATCCAGGGACAACTTCTTCAAGATAACACAGCATGCCTCAGGCTATTGCAATGTCACTCCGGCCTCTGCCGCTGCAAGCTAGCCTCACATTCCGTACCCCAGCCTCCCACTGGCCTGAGTGAGCCAGAGCCCCTTAATCAGTTGCTCATTTAATCCCATCCTGTCTGGGTGGGAACAGACACCCTCAGGAAACCCACACACAGAAGTGGGGCCAATCCAAAGCTGAACCCCAGGAGCTGTGTGAACAAAGAAGAGAAAGGGAAATTTCTCCCAGCAGCCTCAGGAGCATTGGATTAAATCTCCACAATCAACTTGATGTACCCTGCATCTGTGGAATACCTGAATAGACAACAAATCAACCCAAGATTAAGGCTGTGGACTTTGTGAGCAAATGTAGACTTTGGGTTTGCTTTATGCAGCTGGCTGGTTTCTGGTTTTATGTTTATCTTAGTTTATTATTTAGAGTTTATTATCATTGGTAGATTTGCTTACTGATTTGGTTGCTCTCTTCCTCTTTATATATATATTTTTTTCTTTTTCTCTTTTTGTGAGTGTGTATGTGAATGCTTTCTTGTATGATTTTGTCCATATAGCTTTCCGCTTACCATTTGTCCTAGGGTTCTGCCTGTCCATTTTCATTTTTTTGTTTGTTTGTTTTCAATATAGTTTTTAGTGCTTGTTATCACTGATGGATTTGTTTTTTGGTTTGGTTGCTCTCTTCTTTCTTTATTTACTTCTTTTTAAAAATTATTTTAAATTTTATTTTAAAATTATTTATTTTAACAACTTTATTTCATTTATTTTATTTTTTTCTTTCTTTCTTTTTTTCTCCCTTTCCTTCTGAGCTGTGAGGCTGACAGGGTATTGGTGTTCCAGATGGGTGTCAGGTCTGTCCCTCTAGGTGGGAGAGCTAAGTTCAGGAAATTGGTCCACCAAAGAACTCCTAGGTCTACATAATATCAAACGGTGAAAGCTCTCCCAGAGATCTCTATTTCAACGCTAAGGACCAGCTCCACTCAACAACCAGCAAGCTACAGTGCTGGACACCCTATGCCAAACAACTAGCAAGACTGGATCTCAACCACACCCATTAGCAGAGAAGCTGCCTAAAATCATAATAAGGTCACAGACACCCCAAAACACACTACTGGACATGGTCCTGCCCATCAGAAAGATAAGATACAGCCTCATTCATCAGAAAAGGCACTAGTTGCCTTCACCAGGAAACCTACACAACCCACTGAACCAAACGTAGCCACTGGGGGCAGACACCAAAAACAATGGGAACTACGAACATGCAGCCTGCAAAATGGAGACCCCAAACACAGTAAGTTAAGCAAAATAAGAAGACAGAGAAACACACAGCAGATGAAGGAGCAAGGTAAAAACCTACCAGACCAAAGAAAAGAAGAGGAAAGAGGCAGTCTACTTGAAAGAGAACTCAGCGTAATGATAGTAAAGATGATCCAAAATCTCGGAAATGGAATCGAGAAAATACAAGAAACTTTTAATAAGGACCTAGAAGAACTAAAGAGGAAACAAACAATGATGAACAACACAATAAATGAAATAAAAATTCTCTAGAAGGAATCAGCAGCAGAATAACTGAGCATGAGGGCAGAGAAGTGACCTGGAAGATAAAATAGTGGAAATAACTCCTGTAGATCATAAAAAAGAATGAAAAGAATTGAGGACATTCTTAGACTTCTGGGACAACATTAAACACACCAACACTCGAATTATAGGGGTCCCAGAAGAAGAGAAAATAAAAGGGACTGAGAAAATATTTGAAGAGATTATAGTTAAAAACTTCCCTACTATGGGAAAGGAAATAGTCAATCAAGTCCAGAAAGCTCAGAGAATTCCATACAGGGTAAATCCAAGGAGAAACACACCAAGACACATATTAATCAAACTAACAAAAATTAAATACAAAGAAAAAATATAAAATGCAGCAAGGGAACAGCAACAAATAACATAAAAGGGAATCGCCATAAGGTTAACAGATGATCTTTCAACAGAAACTGAGGCCAAAAAGGAGTGGCAAGACATATTTAAAGTGATGAAAGGGAAAAACCTATAACAAAGACTACTCTACCCAGCAAGGATCTCATTCATATTTGACAGAGTTTACAGACAGGAAAAAGCTAAGAGAATTCAGCAGCACCAAACCAGCTTTACAACAAATGCTAAAGGAACTTCTCTAGGCAGGAAACAAAAGAGAAGGAAAAGACCTAAAAAACAACCCAAAACACTTAAGAAAATGGTAATAGGAACATACATATCGATAATTATCTTAAATGTAAATGGAATAAATGCTCCCACCAAAAGACGTAGACTGGCTGAATGGATATAAAAACCAGACCTGTATACATGCTGTCTACACGAGACCCACTTCAGACCTAGGGACACATACACACTGAAAGTGAGGGGATGGAGAAAGATATTCCATACAAATGGAAATCAAAAGAAAGTTGGAGTAGCAATTCTCATATCAGAGAAAATAGACTTTCAAATAAAGACTATTCCAAGAGACAAACAAAGACACTACATAGTGATCGAAGGATCAATCCAGGAAGAAATAACAATTGTAAATATTTATGCACCCAACATAGGAGCACCTCAATACATAAGGTAAATGCTAACAGCCATAAAAGGGGAAATTGAAAGTAACACATATCATAGTAGGGGAATTTAACACCCCACTTTCACCATTGGACAGATCATCCAAACTGAAAATAAATAAGGAAACACAAGCTTTAAATGATACACTAAATAAGATGGACTTAATTAATATTTATAGGACGTTCCATCCTAAAACAACAGAATACACTTTCTTCTCACATGCAAATGGAACATTCTCCAGAAGAGATCATATCTTGGGTCACAAATCAAGCCTTGGTAAAGTTAAGAAATTTAAAATCTTATCAAGTAACTTTTCCGACCACAATGCTATGAGACTAGATATCAATTACAGGAAAAATATGTAAAAAATACAAACACATGGAGGCTAGACAATACCCTACTTAATAACCAAGAAATCACTGAAGAAATCAAAGAGGAAATAAAAACGTACCTAGAAAGAAATGACAATGAAAACACGACAAGCCAAAACCTATGGGATGTAGCAAAAGCAGGTCTAAGATGGAATTTTATAGCAATACAACCCTACCTCAAGAAACAAGAAAGATCTCAAATAAACAAGGCAACCTTACACCTAAAGCAATTAGAGAAAGAAGAACCAAAAAAATCCCAAAGTTAGCAGGAGGAAAGAAATCATAAAAATCAGATTAGAAATAAATGCAAAAGGAATGAAGGAAATGATAGCAAAGATCAATAAAACTAAAAGCTGGTTCTTTGAGAAGATGAACAAAATTGATAAACCATTAGCCAGATTTATCAAGAAAAAAAGGGAGAAGACTCAAATCAATAGAATTAGAAATGAAAAAGGAAAAGTAACAACTGACACTGCAGAAATACAAAGGAACATGAGAGATGACTACAAGCAACTTTATGATAATTAAATGGACAACCTGGAAGAAATGGACAAATTCTTAGAAAAGCACAACCTGCCAAGACTGAATTAGGAAAAAATAGAAAATATAAACAGGCCAATCACAAGCACTGATATTGAGACTGTGATTAAAATCTTCCAAGCAACAAAAGCCCAGGACCAGAGAGCTTCACAGGCGAATTCTCTCAAACATTTAGAGAAGAGCTAACACCTATCCTTCTCAAACTCTTCCAAAATATAGCAGAGGGAGGAACACTCCCAAACTCATTCTACGAGGCCACAATCAGCCTGATACCAAAACCAGACAAAGATGTCACAAAAAAAGGAAACTACAGGCCAATATCACTGATGAACATAGACGCAAAAATCCTCAACAAAATACTAACAAACAGAATCCAACAGCGCATTGAAAGGACCATACACCATGATGAAGTGGGGTTTATCCAAGGAATGAAAGGTTTCTTCAATATATGCAAATCAATCAATGTGATAAACCATAGTAACAAACTGAAGGATAAAAGCCATATGATCATCTCAATAGATGCAGAAAAAACTTTTGACAAAATTCAACACCCATTTATGATAAAAACACTCCAGAAAGTAGACATGGAGGGAACTTACCTCAATATAATAAAGGCCTTATATGACAAACCCACAGCCAACATTGTTCTCAGTGGTGAAAACCTGAAACCACTTCCTCTAAGATCAGGAACAAAACAATGGTGTCCACTCTCACCACTATTATTTAACATAGTTTTAGAAGTTTTAGCCACAGCAATTAGAGAAGATAAAGAAATAAAGGAATCCAAATAGGAAAAGAAGAAGTAAATCTGTCAGTGTTTGCAGATGACATACTATACATAGAGAATCTTAAAGATGCTACCAGAAAACTACTAGAGCTAATCAATGAATTTGGTAAAGTAGCAGGATACAAAATTAATGTACAGAAATCTCTTGCATTCCTCTTCAGTAATGATGAATAATATGAAAGAGAAATTAAGGAAACATTCCCATCTACCATTGCATCAAAAAGAATAAAATACCTAGGAATAAACCTACCTAAGGAGACAAAACACCTGTATGCAGAAAACTGTAAGACACCGATGAAAGAAATTAAAGATGATACAAACAGATGGAGTGATACACCATATTCTTGGATTGGAAGAATCAACATTGTGAAAATGACTATCCTACCCAAAGCAATTTACAGATTCAATGCAATCCCTATCAAACTACCAATGACATTTTTCACAGAACTAGATCAAAAAATTTTACAGTTTGTATGGAAACACAAAAGACCTCGAATAGTCAAAGCAACGTTGAGAAAGAAAAATGGAGTTGGAGGAATCAGGCTCCTGGACTTCAGACTATACTACAAAGCTATGGTAATCAAGGGAGTATGGTACTGGCACAAAAACAGAAATATAGATCAATGGAACAGGATAGAAAGCCCAGAGATAAACCCACACACATATGGTCAACTTATTTTTGATAAAGGAGGCAATAATATACAATGGAGAAAAGATAGCCTCTTCAATAAATGGTGCTGTGAAAATTGGACAGCTACATGTTAAAGAATGAAATTAGAACACTTCCTAACACCATACACAAAAATAAACTCAAAGTGGATTAAAGACCTAAATGTAAGGCCAGACACTATCAAACTCTTAGAGGAAAAATAGGCAGAACACTCTATGGCATTAATCACTGCAGTATCCTTTTTGACCCACCTCCTAGAGAAATGGAAATAAAAACAAAAATAAACAAATGGAACCTAATGAAACTTAAAAGCTTTTGCACAGCAAAGTAAACCATAAACAAGATGAAAAGACAAGCCTCAGAATGGGAGAAAATATTTGCAAAATAAGCAACTGACAACGGATTAATCTCCAAAATTAACAAGCAGCTCATGTAGCTCAATATCAAGAAAACAAAAACCCAATCCAAAAATGGGCAGAAGACCTAAATAGACATTTCTCCAAAGAAGGTTTACAGATTGCCAACAAACACATGAAAGGATGCTCAGCATCACTAATCATTAGAGAAATGCAAATCAAAATTACAATGAGGTATCACCTCACACCGGTCAGAATGGCCATAATCAAAAATTCTACAAACAACACATGCTGGAGAGGGTGTGGAGAAAAGCAACCCTCTTGCACTCTTGGTGGGAATGTAAATTGATACAGCCACTATGGAGAACAGTATGGAGGTTCCTTAAAAACTAAAAATAGAGCTACCATAGGACCTACCAGTCCCACTACTGGGCGTATACGCTGAGAAAACCATAATTCAAAAAGAGTCATGTACCACAATATTCATTGCAGCACTATTTACTATAGCTAGGACATGGAAGCAGCCTAAGTGTCCATTGACAGATGAATGGATAAAATATGGTGCATATATACAATGGAACATTACTCAGCCATAAAAAGAAATGAAATTGAGTTATTTGTCGTGAGGTGGATGGACCTAGAGACTGTCATACAGAGTGAAGTAAGTCAGAAAGAGAAAAATAAATACCATATGCTAACACATATATGTGGAATCTAAAAAAAAAAAAAAGGTTTTGAAGAACCTAGGGGCAGGATAGGAATAACGATGCAGATGTTGAGAATGGACTTGAGGACACGGGGAGAGGGAAGGGTAAGCTGGGATGAAAAGAGAGTATCATTGACATATATCCACTACCAAACGTAAAATAGATAGCTAGTGGGAAGCAGCCGCATAACACAGGGAGATCAGCTTGGTGCTTTGTGACCACCTAGAGGGGTGGGATAAGGAGGGTGCAAGGGAAATGCAAGAGGGAGAGTATATGGGGATATATGTATATATATAGCTGATTCACTTTGTTATAAAGCAGAAACTAACACATCATTGTAAAGCAATTATACTCCAATAAAATTGTTAAAAAACAAAAACAAAAAACTTTCATTCCATATGCCGTTTAAAGATTCTCCTTTGATTATACCCTGGAACACCCCCAAGTCCAGCTCAGAGGTAACTGGGTTCCACAGCTTTCATCCTGGGGACTGGCATGCGGCACAGCAAATTGCATCGAGGATTCTGTCTTGCTGAGCCACCCACTTGTTAGCTGTTGATTCTGACTCCTTAGAATCATCAGTACAGAGGAACTAGAAGAGGAGGCAAGGTCTTAACCTGGTTGTTCATTAAAATCTGGCACCATCACTGAGGCACCTGTTCAAATGCATTTCTTTTCTCAGGCTGCCTTAGTGGGCATGACAGAACTCTCCCTTCTCCTCCAGGGACCTGCAGCCCCATCCTTCTCTCTGATATGGACCACATACTTTCTGGGCACATGTGTGGTTGTCCATCCCCTTGGCTCTTGCTCCTTTGAGCATGCTATCTACATCCTTACCCTGGTAAGTGATTTTTCTGAGCTGCGTACTGTTCAAATGCCTGCAGCCCCGTCACCTTCCAGTCTCAAAGAAAGCTCAACCCCTTCTCCCCTGCACGCTAACCTTGGACACTCAGCTTGTGCCATTGTAGCACTCTTTAATAGTTGCCATCACCAACATCTAGGGCTGCCCTGCTTTTCCAGGTGGGAATCTAAACTCTAGGCAATGCAGGTGAAGGTCCCAAGAGAATTCTCTTCTACATTCAGGTTCAGGACTGACATGAGATGAACCTATGAATTTCTATAGCTGAATAAGTATGGGTGCTGGGGGCAGAGAGGGTAGGGAGAGAGGGACTAAGATATCATCTCCTTCTCAACTCATAGCAGCCCAGGGACAACTATGCTAGAATATATAGCGGTGCATTTAGAGTCTTGCACATATTTACAATGAATGACTTTGGATTTAAGGGAAGAAAAATTTTCTTTTTATTTAACATTTTGAAATAAACACCAAGTATAGACACACATACATGCAGAATCATCATGAATGCAACATTAGTAAATGCAGATTGTTGTAAAAATGTGTTATATTGGTGACTCCAGTACCACTGATGTCATCAGTAATGTGATTTTCTATTTCAATACATTTCTGAACAAAACAAAGTGTAATCCTCCATATACACAATGGCTGTATTCCTAGAAAATTTGGTGCATTTTAAAACCATGCCAGAATTTTACTTCCTGCTGTGAATGATTAAATTTGGGCATTTGAAACCTCCTACCAAAAGCCAGATGAGGAGAAAAATAAACTGTTCAAAAGCATCTCAGAGTTACCAAGGCAGCCAGGACTGAAGGAGCTGAGATCCTTATGAGAACAGAACTCACACCTTGCCTCACCCTCTGGATACTGGCTGACTCAGCAGTGACCACTGAGGGCCAAGAAGCTGGGCAGACACTGGCCACGAACAGGCTGAGAAACTAAGCAGGACTTTTGGAAATCTCATTGTGCCTGAGGGACAAAACTAGATTTCAGGTCCCACCAAGGAGGAAGGGTCAGGCCCTTGATTGGGACTCTGAAGGACTGTTGCCTAGAAATGCACCATATCTTACAAAGACTGAAACTCATCTTTGAATTAACTTAAAACCTAATTTAAATCCTAGCTAAATGCTAAAATAAATCCTCTCTGGAGAAAAATAACAATGGCCAAAGTTTCTACAAATTTTCAACCTGACATCCAACATTCAAGAAAAAATTATCAAGCATGTTGACTAATGGGACCAAAAGAAAAAAACAAAGAATGAAAGCAGACTCACAAGTGATACAGATATTAGACTCAGATTTTAAAATAAAATAATATGATCAAGAATTTTTTCAGAGAACTGTTCCCAGCACACACACGTACACACATGTACTATTAAATCATATAAAACAGAATTAGGTTCTAGGATTATATAAACATAAACAAACAGGTTTTACACCTACGTGAATGTCTGGTGGGACACTTGAAAATCTTGTATGATGTGGAAATATTGTTCCTGGTGTAGAACTGTCCTGAGCATTGCAGGGTATCTGGTATCCCAATAGCACCTTAAAATCATCGTGTCAACTGAACGCCCTAACCTCTGGTCCCACAAAGCTTCCCAAATGCTCTTTGGAGGGCAGAATTGACCCTGTTGAAAACTGTGCTTCCATTTCTCTCCTTTACATGGGGAGGGTGCAGCCCTGAAAGCTGTGATAGCAACACAAACCTGTACAGGTCATCCAGCTTGAAGATATGAGGCTTGAACCCTGACCTCATAACTCCTAATATGATGCTTTTCTACAAATCCTTGAACACACTTAAAGTTTTTGGGAGCACTGGCTTTGATTTCTGGGTCAATCAGCAATTTGAGGATTTATATATATATATATATATATATATATATATATATATACATACATACCCAGGTGAATGATACAGGATGCATAAAACCCATTAATAACTAAAGACTATTAGTTGTTTTTAAAACACCCTTTATTATAGTAATGCAAATTCATTTCCAAAATTCTGAAGTACGTTGGGACATTTTGCTGAGAAGTTAAAGGTCTCAAAACACCTCATCCTACTTCAGCTTAGGAAAATCAAAGGCACACTTCAAAGATCTCAAGTTTGAAAAATATCAGAAAGTCCTACTTGTATGAGTTCAAAGCAATCACAGGTGAATCATGAGGGATTTGTGTGGAAAGTTAGTATCCAAATATATTTTTCCTCTGAAATCCACATAGGCTTCTAAATTCAGTTTGATTAGCATTTTTATCAATTCTCTTACAACTTCACAGTTTCTCAGCCCCACCTGAAATCCTAGCCCCCTCCAGCTTTCATGGTTCTGCTACCTGCTTCTCATCCACTTGCTCTCTGCTTCTCTCACACATGGATAACAGAACTCTTCTAAAAACAATTGATTTTTCTCCACCTCTGTTTTTATAGGCAACTTCAGATTTGCATTTTTATCATACCTCTCTCAAAACACAGTGGCACTGCTGGTGAGTTTTAGTGGCTCTTTGATTGTAGTTCTCAAAATTAGTGCATACTCTTCACAATAGCCAAGGCTTCATGAAAACAACCTAAATGTCCATCACCAGATGAATGGATAAAGAAGATGTGGTACATATATACAATGGAATATTACTCAGCCATAAAAACGAATGAAATAATGCCATTTGCAGTAACATGGATGGACCTAGAGACCATCATACTAAGTGAAGTAAGTCAGGAAGAGAAAAACAAATAACATATGATATCACTTATATGGGGAATCTAAAATATTACACAAGTGAACTTATCTACCGACAGAAACAGACTCACAGGCCTAGAGAACAGACTTGCGGTTGCGAAGGGGGAGGGGGTTGAAGGACAAATGGTGTGGGAGTTTGGGGTTAGCAGATATAAACTATTATATATAGGATGGTTAAACAGCAAGGTCCAACTGTATAACACAGGGAGCTATATTCAATATCCTGTGCTAAACCATAATGGCAAAGAATATTTTAAAAAGAATGTTAAAAATTTATTTATAATGCAATGTTTATAATAATCCCATTATATTTCTTTTGGAACTGGTAGTAATTTTAAATTTCTTTTGAAGAATAAACAAGTAAGAAGAACTAATAAATTTTTGAAGTTCATTTGAAGAATAAGCAAATAAAGATAGCTAAAAAATTTTCTAGCTGAGTTTAAATGTGGAAAAAAATAGTGCATTTTTATTTAGTGTTCTGTGTGTGTGTGTGTGTGTGTGTGTGTGTGTGTGTGCAAGCTCTGTTCTATTTCCTATTATTTTTTCATGGCCTAGTAGATTCCTAATATCTACTAGTGAGCTAGATGGATGTACATGTGTGTCTATCTCACTAGTGAGAGAGCCCAGTAATGAGCACTCCTACCTAAGACAGTAATTACAGAGCCAGGAATACTGCTTATAAGTACACACAAAGCCAAATAGTTCCACATCTATCAGCACCTCAGTGAATTTCACCTCAAATGTTCTTGCCAGGGGGGTGCTGTACACAACAGAGGGGTCGGTTTTTACTTGCTGCAACTCCGAGTATGCCAGGAAGGCTTGGAAATTGTGGACACAAGTGACCACCCCTCAGCCCCTGCTGGTGAGCAGTGCCCTTGGCAGGATTATCCCTCCAGGGCCTCATTTGTCTTCATCACTCAGCTCAACAAATATGTTTGAACACTTGCTTAAGTGCAAGGCTCTTCTACTGGCAAATACATGACCATTAGGTTTATATTCAAATATTTTAGTCCTTGGCTTTTTATATGCTTTTTGGAAGTCTGTGCAAATGTTATTTCTGTCCTAACTCTGCCTGAGTCCTTTTATGTAGCTGACACCACTGGAGCGAAACACACCGAGCTCACAGCAGCTGTGAGGATGGGTTCTAGGAGCATCATGAAGGTGTTTGACTCCCCTCCGGACTCACCCTCATCTCTCCACTCCCCACCAGCTGCCAAGTGCTTCTCCCACCAGCTTATGACTGAGATTATTCTGTTACTTGGGCATCACGTATTTGACTCAAGGTTTTTATATTTTTAATCGAAACTTAAGCCTATTATCTGATTGCATGTTAGTATGAATTGGTCTATACTTTCAGGAGAACAAATTTGATGATGAGAAGGTGAAGGAAGCTTGAAGAATCTGGTCCCTTGGAAGAATAGGGACCAAGAATAGACCAAGGATAAGAGAGCTCCTACCAGACTTGGTTCTCACCTCATGCTGGGAGTTAGCAAAGGGGGGTGTGAAATACGAGGTCTAACTTCCTGTTGGGTTGGCTGCTCACACTCCCAGTGTGTGCTGGTCCAGGGTGAAGGAAATCACTTAGAATACCAGACACAACAATGTTTTATTCTTGCTATAATCCCAGGTGAGAGGCAGGCACAGTGCATGGAAGAGTAATGCATTTTTTCTTGCTTTACTATATCCTTATATTTTTTCCTTAATTATACGTCTCTATAGGATAGTATTGAAAGTACAGATGCTAGAGTCAGGCAGCCTGGCTTCAAATCTTGGCTGTGCCATCCACTCACAGTGTGACCTTGAACAAATGAACCCCATGGTACTTAAGTTTCCTTTAAAATGGACACTAATAACAGGATAGACCTCATAAGGGGATTGTGAGGATTAAATCAGAAAATACGTGGACATTATTGATAGAGGAATGGGTAAAGAAGATGTGGTACATATACACAATGGAATATCACTCAGCCATTAAAAAGAACAAAATAATGCCATTGGCAGCAACATGGATGGACTTAGAGATTATCATACTAAGTGAAGTAAGTCAGACAGAGAAATACAAATAGCATATGAAATCACTTATGTGTGCAGTCTAAAATATGACACAAATGAACTTATCTAAGAAATAGAAACTGACTTATGGACATAAAGAACAGACTTGTGGTTGCCAAGTGGGAGGTGGGGGAGGGAAGGATTGGGAGTTTGGGATTAGCAGGTGCAAACTATTATGTATAGGCTAGATAAACAATAAGGCCCTACTATATAGCACAGGGAACTATATACAATATATTATAATAAACCATAATGAAAAAGAATATGCAAAAGAATATATATGTATAACTGAATCACTTTGCTGTACAGCAGAAATTAATACAACATTGTAAATCAACTATACTCCAATAAAAAAAAGAAAATATGTGGACGTTTAGCACAGTCTGTGGAATATTAATTAAACTTAAGTTTAACTTAACCAGTTCCTTTATGATTTCATTTAACTTCAAAATATGGTTGTTTAACATCACCTTAGGTATTATTCCAAACATTTTCAGTGGCTGTTTACTACAGTATTTTCTTTATCCTTTCACCATCCAATATATGATAGCTGTTTCCTGAATTTGTTGGTCCCAGTGAACAACGCCCTTTCAGAGCATTTACTACCAGTGGCATCTTAATTTGACCACATTGTACAGACATGTTTTGTGTTTCAGTTGTTTTATTTGATCAGCTGTTACTCTTCTGTTGTTTACTTTAAAAGAGATGAAGAAGGTGGCAAAAGCACAGGCTGAGTTTACAGTTGTTCGCAAATCTTTTCTTTCTACTTTCAAATACAGAGTGTCCCAAACATTCTCACAAGGACCCTCATCAGCTTTTATTTTCACCAAAGTAGCTTTACAGAAGGCTGTAAAATTATCTTCCAAATAACTCTTTCTTGGACTACTTTGAGTTTCTACTTTCTTTAGAGTCAATCAACCCTTGCTTTTCTTCCAAATACATCTGAATTTATTGACTTGGCCCTGGCCTCTGAACCCTCATTAGCAGGTCTGGTATGTATTTCCATACATATGTATTTATGTAGTGTGTTTGTAGTAGATCCAACTTGGTGTGGTTGCCTTGCTCACGGTAACTCCTCAGGTGGTCATGAGGATGCTGTCTCCTGGTCCAGGTAATGACTCCACTCCTGACTATGACTGAAGGGCTCAGACACTATAGGGCCTTCTCCTGGCCCACAAGAGATCGCAGTATCCAGAAGGTGGTAATAATGTCTGATCTCACCTGGGGATTTTGAAAACATGAGAAAGAACTCTTATTTCTATTTTAAAATTTTTCTTGTCACTAGTTGTAAGCTGCTCGCTTGGAGCTGCCCCAAGTCATACTCCCAGGCCCCTGGTGACAGCCAGCCTGGGCAAGCAGAGATAAAATCTATGGAGGAAGAGAGGGCATCGGGCTGACATTCGAGTCCTTGGATCCACTATGTTCAGCCAGCTCCACGGGCCTTTTCACCCTCCAGATGTTCTGTTTAGGTTTAAGCTTGATTGAGTTATCACTTGAAAGTAAAAAATTCTCACCAGTCCAATGTCTTTAAACTTCAACCTCAAGGTTCAAAAAAGGGTCCTGATATATTAAATATAAATTTTATTAGCAATTTAAGACTGAGAAATCCTACGCCAGAATTCAGCCAGTCTAGAACAGAAAGAATGTATACCTTTTGTGAAAGGCTTTTACCATGAACTGTAGACAAACTGTGCAGTTAAGCCTCAAGACTTTGAGCTGCTGAAATGCGCACTTTCCCTGGCTGAGGAGTCAGACAAAGTAGCCCAGATCCGGCTTCAAATCCAGCAGCAGCTTCGTGCCTAGGTGACCTTGAGCCCATCATTTACAGTTTTCCTTTGTATAATGAGGATTGTAATGACCCCATAGTGTGGTCATGAGAAATACAAGACAAAGAATAAAGCAAAGCTTAATAGGCTCTTTTCCTGTTTGACACGTGTAAACATATAACCTGTTTCCTGTACAAACCTATCTCATATCTTTCTTCCCTTTTATTGGCATTTGAGCCTCTGTTTAGACTTTTTATCCTGCTGAAAAAAGGTATGTATGGGAGACAGGCTAGGGTGGAGTAAAGCTGATCTTGGTTGCAGACCATAAGGCCTTTTACACCCCTGGGCTTTTTAGTTTATGGGGATCTCCTCACTGTTATTCAAGCCTCAAGCATCTGAAACAAAATGGTGCCCTGACTCCTCTGTTCTCGCGTGTTCACCAGACCTGCTTCCTACAGCACCGGGTGGAGCCTCTCAGACACAGAGACAGGACAGCTGAGGATAGATTTTCCCTTCACTGAACCTCCTCTCAGGAAGTTTAATTCCTAATTGTCACTGTAGTTCATTTCCTACTTCTCTTTTGTTATTTGTCTCTCATATCAGCTCTCACCAAGAGTTTCCATTTCCCTTGCCTTTTCTATGGCTAAGCTCCTCAGTCACAAGAAGACCCACCTTCCTGTGGCACCTCTGGGCATCACCAACCTCAGGCTTCCATTGTTAGCAGGTGATATTCAAGGGTAAGCTTCTCTTTGATGCTTCATGTCTACTAGGTCCTGACCATTTTAGACACTGGATGTATGGTAACCATAGTTATCAACACCATTCCTGTGATGCTCGCCACATGATAGATGCTGGATAAATTGACATCTGTCACCTTTTTGGGCACCAGATTCCATTCTTTCTACTAACCTGATGGTGGGGTGGATATTTTTCCCTCCCTCTCCCTACTTTGTGTGTCTTATTTAAAATAGTTAACTCAACTAAGAAGGATTATCTTTCCTCATAGAAGAGGACATTCTTTGGGCTAAAGTACATGACTTAAGGCTTCCTTCTTCTGAAACATACAAAGTCTTGTATTTCCACAGTTGTTAAATCTATAAAAATTAAACTTAGAATAGTTTCCTTGTTAGACCACTAAGCCTATAGAATGTAGACTATACTACATAGTTGCTAGTAATAAGCCTATCATAAATTCTCATGTGCTTTATGTTCTTGATAAGAATGATGGACAGTCAGATATGACGTTTCTCCTTGGAAACAGTTCTTGTTTCAAGAACATTATTGTCTTTTGAAACAAGTGGACTATTTGGATGAACAGGCAATTGACAAAATGTTCTTGCTCTAGAGCTAATAAACTTTGAAGAAAGGTTTTCAGCAGCTTTGAAGAATATTCTTTCCTGTTGATAATGTGTAAGTAATTCAAGTTTTGATTTTCACTGGTGCTATGGCTAAGCTATCACTTCCGCATGAAGGAGAAAACATGCAACTATTGATAAGTCATCTTACCAATATCTTATCAATATCAGAATAACTAGATCCAATTGTCCAAGGGGAAGCAGGAGAGACAAGAAGCAGTGATTTTGCTGTCAATTATGCTGTTTTATCTGAAGTAATTACATCTGAGGGAGAACTGTGTTGGGTGTTAGAGTCTGCTCTCCCAGACACACAGCCCCTGCCTCTCCACCTTTATTTTAACTTGCCCCTAACGGGGAGAAGTAGGTACTGGGTGTGTTAATCACCCTCACAGTCACTGTCTCTGTCTGAGTTGAGGAGTGTGCCAGCTGTGGTGTGAATTTAGAAAAAATGCTTCATGGGAAGCATCACTTTCAGCAATAGTGGGTCAAAGTGAAAACAATGAAGAGAAGGATGTGATGGTGGAACCAGTCCTAGAGACAACCCAGGTGCTTAAGGAGTGAGATATTCAGTGCACTCAGCACAGTCTTCCTTAGCACAACACTACCTTGAAGCTAATTGAATTAGCTTTATCTCAGGCACTTTAAAGAGGATTAGTCCTATTGGTCTTCTGAAAATCAGTAAAGCAGATGAGGCCAACTTGCTGGTTCCCTTTCTTCCAACTCCAGGTTGAGGGACGATGACTTCAGCATAGTTTGATTTCCCCAGATGGATCCAGTGAATGTGCTAGAAGACACGTGGGTTATCTATTCCATCCTGAGGACAGGGATGGGGCTGACCCTAAGTCGGTATCAACACAAGGTACGGACAATGCAGGACCAGCAGCCTCACTGGTTTCCCATCAGTGGGGCTCATGCTTCACAGAGACCCGTGGCCCCCAGCTCTCTTACACTGAAGTGAGGGCAGGGGGCTTATCTCTAATTGGCTTATTTCTCCTAAGGTCTGTTCCTGAAATGTTTGTGGACAGAATTACAATCATCTTACGGTGTCTGCACTCATGTTTTTCAAGTGTTCTGTTGAGCCTGCTGTAGTAAACTATTAGACAATTTGAATAATAGGGTCATTTTTTGCTTTAAATTATAGTGTATAAATATTTTCTTGAAGGGATACTCCTGTAGTTTGAGCTCTCAAATAGTTGTGATTGTTATCTAATGAAACTTGGCACAAAAGTATGAACAAATGTACAAAGATGTCTTGGGTGTCCTGACTTAGGTTTGTGAGGAAGCCAGCTCCCTGGCTGGAATGGTGGACACTCCTTTCTCATTGACAAAAATGGCAGCCTCAATCAAATGGTTGGTTTTTACCTCTTGGGAAATTTGAACACAACTTGTACACATTGTATTAGCTTCCTGTGGCCATTGTAACAAATCATCACACGTTTGTGGCTCAAAACAGCACAAATGTATTCCCTGATAGTTCTGGAGGCCAGAAGTAGGAAATCAGTATCGGGGTCAAATCGAGGCTTCACTTCCACATGTGGCTCTGGAGAGGGTCTGTCTCTTGCCATTTTCTGTTTCTGGTGGCAGTAGGCACTCCTGAGTTTGAGTCTGTATTGGTCCAACCTCTGTCTCTGTGGTCACACTGCCTTCTCCTCTTCTGTCTGTGGTAAAATCTCCCTCTGCTTCTCTCATAAAAGGACACATGTGATTGCATTTATGACCCACCCTGATGATCCAGGACAATTTCCACATCTCAATATCTTTAACTTGCTCACATCTGAAAACCCCCTTTTTGTCATATAAGACTCACATGTTCTTTTGAGAACCCACTATTCAGCCTTCCACACACTTGTTACCAGCAGTTTAATAGATAAGTAGCATGACCTAAATTACTAACAACAGTGTTTCTCAGGAATCAGCAACATTCTCCACTAAGAATATATGGTGTTGATAACTATGGTTACCATGCAAATCTGGGAACAGTTTGGCTTATGAACCAGAACATTACAAAACATAATTAAAGATGAAACTTGCAGACTTTGTGTAGATCCAGGGTTTTGTGGAATTGTGCATCTGAATTTGTGTACGTTTTAGATTAGGGATTTGTTACCACTGCTTGTCCACATCTTTGTGGTTTTCTAAAACCTAGAACTTGTCAGGTATGTTAGCATTTTCTAGTCTACAGATATTATACAGACTAGAAGTTTATAATGGACTTTCTCATCATTTCACAGAATTGATATATATTTGCATGTTCTGTAAGCCATGAAAGACGTGGCACAACTTTTTTCCCTCCATGTTCAAGGACTTACCTTTCATCATCATATAAGACTTTGATGACATGGAACTGATCCCTTAGCTCTTATATTGAACCCAGGCCCCTCTTTTCAGATGACCATACCCAGGATCTGAAATACAGTGGTAATCGCTCAGTTCTCATGTAAATTCAAAACTCCTCCCAGACCCAGCTGTTCTTTATTGCATTTCTCCTCCATTGCAGATTCCCCAATTCTGAGGTTTTGTGTTCTTATAGTCCTGAATTACTCTAACCATTGCTTTGATACTGATCACAGCTTAGGGGTTTCTTACTGTCTGTCTACACATATTCCTGGCCAGTGACTGCTTCCCACTCTTTAACCTCCCTACCTGCCCCAGGGGTCTTGTGATATGATTATGCTTCCTTTTGACTCAGACCACAATTATAGCAGAGCAAAAAATAATAGTGTGAAGAAATCTAAATGCTACAGTCAGTGGCTTGAAAAGTTCTCTTTTCCCTTTGCTGAATTATGAGGATGAATTGTTCAGGCTGCAGTGGTCCAGGTTATTAGTACACTAAATGTAGAATACAAGAAACATAATGATTTTACAGACCTGTGTTTTAGAAAAGCCTGGCCCAGAAACACCAATTGATTCATTTAACCAACAAGAATATTTCCATTTTCCAGGACTTTGCTAGGTGATGCAGACAAAATGGTAAACAAAAACAGACTTACTTTGTGCCCTATTGGGGCTTACATGATAATGAGAGAGTTGTATATCAATCCAAATAGTCATAAAAGTTGCAAATTACAATTATGAGTGATAAAAAACTTATTTCAGAAGTCAGAGTATATAACTGGTTACTCAACCTGGTTGAGGGGAGGCATTCAGAGAAGGTTTCCCCAAAGGAGCAGTATCTTTACGGGAATTTAAGAAATGAATGGGAAATTGTCAGAATGGGGCTGTGTGGGTGAAGAGAGAGCATTCCAGGCAGAGGGCACATGTGCAAATGTCCTGTGGTGAGAGGAAGCAGGGCATGTTGAAGGGTCTGAAATCAGACCATGAAGCTGAATCAAGAAGTCATCTTGAGGACCTTCAAGATGACAGAGGAGTAAGACGTGCAGATCACCTTCCTCCCCACAGATACATAAAAAATACATCTATATGTGGAACAACTCCTACAGAACACCTTTTGAATGCTGGCAGAAGACCTCAGACTTCCCGAAAGGCAAGAAAATCCCCATGTAGATGGGCAGAGCAAAAGAAAAAAGGAAAAACAGAGAGAAAAGAATAGGGGTGGGACCTCCACTTCTGGGAGGGAGCTGTGAAGTAGGAAAAGTTTCCAAACACTAGGAAGGCCCTTCACTGGCAGAGACTGAGGGGTGGGTGGGCGGGTGGGAAGCTTCAGAGCCACGGAGGAGAGCGCAACAACAGGGTTGCAAAGGGCAAAATGGAGAGATTCCTGCACAGAGCATTGGTGCTGACCAGCATTCACCAGTCTGAAAGCTTGTCTGCTCATCCACCAGAGTGGGTGTGGGCTGGGAGTTGAGGCTTGGGCTTCAGAAGTCAGATCCCAGGGAGAGGAATGGGGTTGGCTGCATGAAAACAGCCTGAAAGGGTCTAGTGCACCACAGCTAGCTGGGAGGGGGTCTGGGAAAAAGTTTGGAACTGCCTAAGAGTCAAGAGACCATTGTTTTGGAGTGCACGAGGAGAGGGTATTCAGAACACCACCTAAAAGAGCTCCAGAGATGGGCATGAGCTGTGGCTATCAACGTGGACACAAGAGATGGGCATGAAACACTAAGGTTGCTGCTGCAGCCACCAAGAATCCTGTGCGCAAGCACACGTCCTCACCTCCCAGAAGCCTATGCAGCCCACCACTGCCAAGGTCCCGTGATCCATGGACAACTTCCCGGGGAGAACACACGGCATGCCTCAGGCTGTTGCAACATCACACCGGCCTCTGTCGCCACTGACTCACCCCACATTCTGTACCCCTTCCCTTGCCCCAGCCTGAGTGACCCAGATCCCCCGAATCAGCTGCTCCTTTAAACCCCCTCCTGTCTACGTGAAGGACAGACACCAGAGGGCAACCTACAAGCAGAGGTGGGGCCAAATCCAAAGCTGAACCCCAGGAGCTGTGTGAACAAAGAAGAGAAAGGGAAATCTCTCTGTGCAGCCTCAGAAGCAGCAGAATAAATCTCCACAATCAACTTGATGTACGCTGCATCTGTGGAATACCTGAATAGACAATGAATCATCCCAAAATTGAGGTGGTGTACTTTGGGAGCAACTGTAGACTTGGGGTTTGCTGTCTGCAACTGATTTGTTCCTGATTTTTATGTTTATCTTAGTATAGTTTTTAGAACTTTTTATCATTGGTGGATTTGTTTATTGGTTTGGTTGCTCTTTTCCTTTTTTTATTATTATTACATTTTAAGTTTTATTTAAATAATTTTTAAAGTTTTTTATTTTAATATTTTTAAAATTTAGTTATAATTATTTTTTTTCTTTCTTTTTTCTCCCTTTTCTTCTAAGCTGTGTGGCTGACAGAGTCTTGGAGCTGCAGCCAGGTGTCAGGCCTGAGCCTCTGAGGTGGGAGGGCCGAGTTCAGGACCTTGGTCCACCAGAGACCACCCGGCCCCTTGTAATATCTATTGGTGAGAGTTCACCCACAGATCTCCATCTCAACACTAAGACCCAGCTCCACTCAATGACCAGCAAGCTCCAGTGCTGGACACCCCATGCCAAACATCTAGCAAGACAGGAAAACAACATATTAGCAGAGAGGCGGCATAAAATCAGAATAAGTTCATAGACACCCCAAAACACACCACCAGATGTGGCCCTGTTCACCAGAAAGAAAAGATCCAGCCTCATCAACTGGAACACAGGCACCAGTCGCCTCCACCAGGAAACCAGCACAACACACTGAACCAACATTACACACTGGGGGCAGACACCAAAAACAATGGGAACTACAAACATGCAGTCTGTGAAAAGGAGACCCCAAACACAGTAAGTTAACCAAAATGAGAAGACAGAAATACACAACAGATAAAAACCACCAGACCAAACAAATGAAGAGGAAATAAGCAGGCTACCTGACAAAAAATTCAGAATGATAGTAAAGATGATCCAAAATCTTGGAAATAGAATGAGAAAATACAAGAAACGTATAAAAAGGACCTGGAATAACTAAAGCAAACAAACAATGATGAACAACACAATAAATGAAATTAAGAATTCTCTAGAAGGAATCAATAGCAGAATAACTGAGGCAGAAGAACGGATAAGTGACCTGGAAACAAAAGTGTGGAAATAACTAATGCAGAGCATAATAAAGAAAAAAGAATGAAACGAATTGAGGTCAGTCTCAGAGACCTCTGGGACAACATTAAACACACCAACTTTCGAATTATAGGGGTCCCAGAAGAAGAAGAGAAAAAGAAAGGGAATGAGAAAATATTTAAAGAGATTATAGTTGAAAACTTCCCTAATATGGGAAAGGAAATAGTCAATCAAGTCCAGGAAGTGCAGAGAGCTACATACAGGATAAATCCAAGGAGAAACACACCAAGACACATATTAATCAAACTATCAAAAATTAAATACAAAGAAAACATATTAAAAGCAGAAAGGGAAAGCAACAAATAACATACATGGAATCCCCATAAGGTTAACAGCTGATCTTTCAGCAGAAACTCTGCGAGCCAGAAAGGAGTGGCAAGACATACTTAAAGTGATGAAAGGGAAAAACCTAAAACCAAGACTACTCTACACAGCAAGGATCTCATTCAGATTCAACAGAGAAATTAAAACCTTTAAGGACAACAAAAGTTAAGGGAATTCAGCACCACCAAACCAGCTTTGGAGGGTATTCAGAACACCACCAACAACAAATGCTAAAGGAACTTCTTTAGGCAGGAAACACAAGAGAAGGAAAAGACCTACAATAACAAACCCAAAACAATTAAGAAAATGGTAATAGGGACATAAATATCACTAATTACCTTAAATGTAAATGGATTAAATGCTCCAACTGAAGACATAGACTGGATACAAAAACAAGACCCATATATATGCTGTCTACAAGAGATCCACTTCATACCTAGGGACACATACAGACTGAAAGTGAGGGGATGGAAAAAGATATTCCATGCAAATGGAAATCAAAAGAAAGCTGGAGTAGCAATTCTCATATCAGAGAAAATAGACTTTCAAATAAAGACTATTATAAGAGACAAAGAAGGACACTACATAATGATCAAGGGATCAATCCAAGAAGAAGAAATGTAAATATTTATGCACCCAACATAGGAGCACCACAATACATAAGGCTAATGCTAACAGCCTTAAAAGGGGAAATCAACAGTAACACAACCACAGTAGGGAACTTTAACACCCGACTTTCACCAATGGATAGATCATCCAAATAAAAATAAGAAAAGGAAACACAAGCTTTAAATGACACATTAAACAGATGGACTTAATTGATATTTGAAACAACAGAATACACTTTCTTCTCAAGTGCTCATGGAACACTCACCAGGATATATCATATGTTGGGTCACAAATCAAGCCTTGGTAAATTCAAGAAAATTGAAATTGTATCAAGCAGTTATCTTTTCTGACCACAACCCTATGAAACTAGATATCAATTACAGGAAGAAAAATTACAAACACATAGATGCTAAACAATACATTACATAATAACCAAGACATTACTGAAGAAATCAAAGAGGAAATTAAAAAAATACCTAGAAACAAATAACAATGAAAACATGATGACCCAAAACCTATGGGATGGAGCAAAAGCAGTTCTAAGAGGGAAGCTTATACCAATATAATCCTACCTCAAGAAACAGGAAAAATATAAAAAAAAAATAACCTAACCTTTCACCTAAAGCAATTAGAGAAAAAAATAATAAACCCCCAATGTTAGCAGAAGGAAAGAAATTATAAAAATCAGACCAGAAATAAATGAAAAAGAAATGAAGCAAATGATAGCAAAGAACAATAAAACTAAAAGCTGGTTCTTTGAGAAGATAAAAAAAAATGATAAGCCATTAGCCAGACTCATCACAAAAAGAAAGGGAAAAGACTTAAATCAGTAGAATTAGAAATGAAAAAGGAGAAGTAACAACTGACACTGCAGAAATACAAAGGATCATGAGAGATTACTACAAGCAACTTTATGATAATTAAATGGACAATCTGGAAGAAATGGAGAAATTCTTAGAAAAGAATAACCTTCCAAGACTGAATCAGGAAAAAATAGAAAACAAAAACAGACCAATCACAAGCACTGAAATTGAAACTGTGATTAAGAATTTTCCAACAAACAAAAGCCCAGGACCAGACGGCTTCACAGGAGAATTCTATCTAACACTTAGAAAGAGCCACCACCTATCCTTCTCAAACTCTTCCAAAATATAGCAGAGGGAGAAACACTCCCAAACTCATTCTACAAGGCCACCATCACCCTGATACCAAAACCAGACAAAGATGTCACACACACAAAAAAGAAGACTACAGGCCAATATCACTGATGAACATAGATGAAGAAATCCTCAAAAAAATACTAGCAAACAAAATTCAACAGCACATTAAAAGGATCATACATCATGATCGAGGGGGTTTGTCCCAGGAATGCAAGAATTCTTCAATATATGCAAATCAATCAATGTGATAAATGATATTAACAAATTGAAGGAGAAAAAACATATGATCATTTCAATAGATGCAGAAAAAGCTTTCAACAAAATTCAACACCCATTTATGAATAAAATTTTGCAGAAAGTAGGCATAGAGGGAACTTACCTCAACATAATAAAGGCCATATATGACAAACCCACAGCCAATATCATTCTCAAGGGTGAAACATGAAACTATTTCCTCTAAGATCAGGAACAAGACAAGGGTGTCCACTCTCACCAGTTATTCAACATAGCTTTGGAAGTTTTAGCCACAGCAATCAGAGAAGAAAAAGAAATAAAAGGAATCCAAACTGGAAAAGAAGTAAAGCTGTCCCTGTTTGTAGATGACATGATACTATACATAGAGAATCCTAAGGATGCTACCAGAAAACTACTAGAGCTAATCAATGAATTTGGTAAAGTAACAGGATACAAAAATAATGCACAGAAATCTCTTGCATTACTATTCACTAATGATGAATAATCTGAAAGACAAATTAAGGAAACCTTCTCATTTACCATTGCAACTAAAAGAATAAAATACCTAGGAATAAACCTACTTAAGATGACAAAAGACCTGTATGCAGAAATCTATAAGACACTGATGAAAGAAATTAAAGACAATACAAACAGATGGAGAGATATACCATGTTCTTGGATTGGAAGAATCAATATTGTGAAAATGACTATACCACCCAAAGCAATCTACAGATTCAATGCAATCCCTATCAAACTACCAACGACATTTTTCACAGAACTAGAACAAAAAAATTCACAATTCGTATGGAAACACAAAAGACCCTGAAGAGCCAAAGCAATCTTCAGAGGGAAAAACGGAGCAGGAGGAATCAGGCTTCCTGACTTCAGACTAGACTACAAAGCTACAGCAATCCAGACAGTATGGTACTGGCACAAAAACAGAAATATAGATCAATGGAACAGGATAGAAAGCCCAGAGATAAACCCATGCACGTATAGTCACCTTATCTTTGATAAAGGAAGCAAGAATATACAATGGAGAAAAGACAGCTTGTTTGATAAGTGGTGCTGTGAAAACTGGACAGCTACATGTAAAGGAATGAAACTAGAACACTCCCTAACACCATACACAAAAATAAACTCAAAATGGATTAAAGACCTAGATGTAAGGCCAGACACTATAAAACGCTTAGATGAAAATGTAGGCAGAACACTCTATGACATCAATCACAGCCAGATCCTTCATGGCCCACCTCCTAGAGAAATGAAATAAAAACAAAAATAAACAAATGAGACCTAATGAAACTTCAAAGCTTTTGCCCAGCAAAGGAATCCATAAACAAGATGAAAAGGCAACCCTCAGAATGGGAGAAAACATTTGCAAATGAAGCAACTGACAAAGGATTAATCTCCAAATTTAAAAGCAGCTCATGCAACTCAATACCAAAAAAACAAACAACCCAATCCACAAATGTGCAGAAGACCCAAATAGAAATTTCTCCAGAGAAGATATACAGATTGCCAACAAACACATGAAAGGTTGCTCAACATCACTAATCATTAGAACAATGCAAATCAAAACTACAATGAGGTATCACCTCACACCGCTCAGAATGGCCGTCATCAAAAAATCTACAAACAATAAATGCTGGAGAGGGTGTGGAGAAAAGGGAACCCTCTTGCACTGTTGGTGGGAATGTAAATTGATACAGCCACTGTGGAGAACAGTATAGAGATTCCTTAAAAAGCTAAAAATAGAACTACCATACCACCCAGCAAGCCCACTACTGGGCACATACCCTGAGAAAATCATAATTCAAAAAGAGTCGTGTACCACAATGTTCATTCCAACACTATTTACAATAGCAAGGACATGGAAGCAACCTAAGTGTTAATTGAGAAATGAATGTATAAAGAAGATTTGTCATATATATACAATGGAATATTACTCAGCCATTAAAAAGAAACTAAATTGAGTTATTTGTAATGAGGTGGATGGACCTACAGTCTGTCATACAGAGTGAAGTAAGTCAGAAAGAGAAAAACAAATACTATATGCTAAGCCTTTTATATGGAATCCAAAAAAAAAATGTTTCTGAAGAACCTCGGGACAGGACAGAAATAAAGATGCAGATATAGAGAATGGACTTGAGCACATGGGGAGAGGCAAGGGTAAGATGGGACATAGTGAGAGAGTGGCATGGACATGTATACACTACCAAATGTAAAATAGATAGCTAGTGGGAAGCAGTTGCATAGCACAGGGAGATCAGCTTGATGCTTTGTGACCACTTACAGGGGTGGGATAGGGAGGGTGGGAGGGAGGTGCAAGAGGCAGGTGATATGGGGTTATATGTATCCATATAGCTGATTCACTTTGTTATACAGCAGAAACTAACACACCATTGTAAAGCAATTATACTCCAATAAAGATATACATAATAAAGATTAAATAAAGATTACAATAATGAAAAGTCATTTTGGTGCAATAATATTGTGAGGTAGGCAAGACTCAGATTTTCTGTTTGTAGGCCTTTCAATGATTTGATCTTGCCAGAAATCCATAGGAAATTATTGAATACTTTAAGAAGTCTGGTGTTTTGTGTTTTAAAGCCTGGTGTTTTATGTTTAGGTTCATGTTTTAAAAAGGATACTCTACTGGGTAGAGATGAATCTGTGAGAAAGCAAGAATGGGTGTGGGAAGCCCAGTTAGGAGACAAAAAGTAAAGATGCACAATGGCTCCTTCTATTTTTTTCATATTCTTTGATTTTATCCGGTTTGGGTTTTGTCATTGAACTCAGATCAATATACATTTGCTTAAAGAACAAGAAAAGATTTATGAATGAATAAGTCCAGTTCTGTTTGGCGAAGGAGAAAAACTCAAACCAGCCATGCTGTGTCTTCAGTGCCTGTACTGTTTGTCACTGATGCCCATACTCCATTTAAAAAGCTCAAATGTTTTATAGCATCATGAAAATACAGAGAGCAAACATATACTAAATATAAGAGTGCTCGCTTCGGCAGCACATATACTAAAATTGGAAAGATACAGAGAAGATTAGCATGGCCCCTGCACAAGGATGACACGCAAATTCGTGAAGCGTTCCATATTTTTTTTACCATATGACCCAGCAATCCAACTACTGGGCATATACCCTGAGAAAACCAAAATTCAAAAAGAGTCATGTACCAAAATGTTCATTGCAGCTCTATTTACAATAGCCCGGAGATGGAAACAACCTAAGCGCCCATCATTGGACGAATGGATAAAGAAGATGTGGCACATATACACAATGGAATATTACTCAGCCTTAAAAAGAAATGAAATTGAGTTATTTGTAATGAGATGGATAGACCTAGAGTCTGTCATACAGAGTGAAGTAAGTCAGAAAGAAAAAGACAAATACCGTATGCTAACACATATATATGGAATTTAAGGAAAAAAAAATGTCATGAAGAACCTAGGGATAAGACAGGAATAGAGGCGCAGACCTACTGGAGAATGGACTTGAGAATATGGGGAGGGGGAAGGGTGAGTTTTGACAGGGCGAGAGAGAGTCATGGACATATACACACTAACAAACGTAGTAAGGTAGATAGCTAGGGGGAAGCAGCCACAAGGCACAGGGATATTAGCTCGGGGCTTTGGGACAGCCTGGAGGGGTGGGATGGGGAGAGTGGGAGGGAGGGAGACGCAAGAGGGAAGACACATGGGAGCACATGTATATGTATATGTATAGCTGATTCACTTTGTTATAAAGCAGAAACTAACACACCATTGTAAAGCAATTATACCCCAATAAAGATGTTAAAAAAAATAATAAAAATAAATAAATATAAGAAATCACTCACTGGTGCATTAGGGGAAGAATTTGGAGAAGTTCTAGGAATAAAGGGCAGATATCACATATCTCGATCCTTGTGGACAAGAAAGTAATTAAGCAAAGTTAAAGGTCTTTTTTTTTTAAGACTGCAAAAGACATAGAGATTCCTGAGGTTCTTGGTAATTATGCAACAGAAATTTAATCCAAATTGGCAGGGAATTAGTCTTTGAAGGATAAAAAGATGATAACTAGGTCCATTGACAATATGGTGTGAATATTTTGTCTGAGTTTAAGAAGAGGTCATTCTATCAGTTTCAGTAAGACTTAAATATTCTATTAAAATGAAGATATTCTAAACATGTCAGACTTTAGGAAAAGAAATCCAGGAATTACAAAGAGATATTCTAAATTGCAAGTGCTTGATAACCATCCAGGGTTGAATTAATAGCCACAAAAATACGAAGTAAATATTTCTGTTGAAAATTCTCTCAAATTTATCCTAAAAGTATATAAAATGTTCAAAGTTAAAATAAAGTTGAGGCTTTGATGTTTTGGAAATATCCTCAGTTGGCTTTGTGAGTGGGGCTAGGTGAGGGTTGGGTGCCTCAGCCTAAGGTCCTGGTGGTGTGTTCTCAGTTTTGTCCGTGGGGACCTGCTTTGATTTGCTTCTCCATGGAGGACTAGTGTCCCCTACCCCTTGTTTTTATTTTCAGAGATAATATCCAGAGACTGAATATTTTAATTACCTGGAGAAGTGAATTCTAAGTTCTAGAAAAAGGATTGAAAAGCACAGTCTTAAGGGAAAGGGTAACCTGATGACACATGACACAGATTCTCATCAATCAAAGAACCAGTTTGCCTCAGACTCATCACAGATTCTGTGAATCACAGCAGAATTCTTCTAACCTTATTGAGAAAGGAGAGAGCCTGGCATGTAACACCCAGTATATTATATCTGGGATCCAGTCAACCTGAGGATAATTATTCATCTTACTAAAACCCTTTTGTTGGCACAACATTGTAATGTAGTAGACAATACTTTGGAGTCCTACACACGGGTCAGATACCGGCTTTATCAATGATTAGCCTTGAGACATTGGTTATGGTACAGAACTTATCTAAGCCTCATCCTGTCATCTCTAGAATGGGGATAATGACACTTTTTACTTTATATTATTATTTAGGGAAGATGAAATGATTTCATCAATATAAAGAACTTAGCACAGTGAGTGGCACATAATAAACTAATTGCACATAATAAACTAATAAACTCCTATTAGGAGGCCTTTCAGATTAAGTATGATCTTCAGTTCCCATCACAGATGGAAATAAAAGAGTGAAAAATTTCTGTAGAGTATTATACAAATATAATGAATATCCTATGAAACTAACATCGATTCCTAGAAATAGACAATTTTAAAAGAAAACATTATTTTGAAATTCACCACTAAAACACTGTCATAAACTTCAATAAAAAATTGTGTCTGCCTTATTAAAACATTTACAGTGTTTTCCTCAGAGCCATGGATGGAGAAGTGTTAATGGCATATTGTGTGAGTTTTTCTTATATTCAGATACAGTTTATTCTTGGGAAAATATTAACTGTTTAAGTAAATTCTGTAAAAGTTAGTGACCTGAATAAAACTAATGCATACATTGAATAGAATATCCTAGTGTTTTCTTGATTTATTTAAATGGGATAAATCATGTGGTTTTTTTGAAAAATGCAATTTATATGAAAATGTAATTTCTAGATATTTAGCAGCACATTCACGGGGTAAAAAACTGTTGTCTTAAATCAAAAAAAAAAAGTGTTTTCCTTACACTCTTGTGACTATTTATCAAAATGAAAGATTTTTCGGCAGGCATGATAGACAACTTGTTATTACACTGTTGGGGTTTTTCAAGATTCATATTTTGTTTCAGAAACAGGTTATTATTTCTGATTGACTGCTTTGGATTTTAAAACCAATATTGTCATTAACAAAGAAGTATAGTGAGTTATATAACCATAAACAAAATCCGGCTATACTTAAATAGCACCTCAGAGGAAGTTTCTTAAGAAATCATTTAGGTAACGTGAAATGTATTTTTTTCTCTGATGTTCTGATATGCTACATATAGATATGATTTTAATTACCCTTGGGTGATCATTTTTAAGGGGATCACGCAACTAAATCTTAATCCCTTAATTTCTTAGGACCTCACAATGTTTCCCTTGTGGTTATCTGGTTTACCTCTTCTTTGCTAATGAACCCTAGAGAAATTCTTCTAAGAATTCCTACCTCCTCCATATGCAAGTATCTGCTGTTGGTGGTATTTTGGAAGAATCATTTGGAGAATCTGCCTCACCCAGAACCTTTTCCTTGAGAAATGTTTGCCTATGTGCTTCAACACTGACAGCCATTTTTATATCAGATGATCCCCAACCTCTAACAAAACCTCAGCAGAGGAGATCCTCTTTTCTGTTACAGAAGTTCCTGAGCCTATGTCAGCTGTGTCTTCATTGGCTGAGTTTCTCATTTGGGGGAGATACTGATCCATAATCTTCTCAGAAAGAGGGAAACCTAGTTTTCAGGGAGAGAAAAAGAATAGACAGATTATGTTCAGAGAAGCAAACTCAAGTCCATGAAGTCCCCACAACTCAGAGTACTTTTGTTTCCTGACACTTTTCAGTTGCTGATGCCAGAACCTTGAGATACTCAGCTGTTTATGAGTTCCATAAACTATTCCTACGTCCTTATAACATATTTTCCTTTGTTTAAGTAGCTTTTGTGAGTTTCTGCTATTTGCAACTGAAGAACTTCTACTAAGAAGGAAATTCAAGTCTATGGCCTTGTGTAGGAAAAAAATGCGGTGGTCATGGTAGCAGAATTTTCCCCTATGATATTGTACAAGTCTGAATTCATGCACCTCTTTAAAACATCTGAAATATTTAGGGACAAAAGGTATGAAAATCATGTGTGAGTAATTTAAAACTATTTTTTAAATTGAAGTATAGCTAATTTACAATGTTGTGTAAGTTTCAGGTGTACAGCAAAGTAATTCAGTTACATCTATCCATCTCTATTCTTTGTCAGATTCTTTTCCATTACAGATTATTACAAGATATTGAATATAGTTCCCTGTGCTATGCACTAGAACCTTGTTTTTTATCCATTTTATATATATTGGCGTGTATGTGTTAATCCCAAACTCCTAATTTATCTCTCTCTGTCTCCCCCCTTTCCCACTATCCCCTTTGGTAGCCATGTTTGTTTTCTATGTTTTTGAGTTTATTTCTGTTTTGTAAATAAGTTCACTTGTATCATTTTTTTTAGATTCCACATATAAGTGATATCATATGATATTTGTCTTTCTCTCTTTGGCTTACTTCACTCAGTATGACTATCTCTAGGTCCATCCATGTTGCTGCAAATGACATTATTTCATTCTTTTTTATGGCTGAGTAATATTCCATTGTACATATACACCACATCTTCTTTATCCATTCATCTGCCAATGGACATTTAGATTGTTTCCATGTGTTAGCTATTGTAAATAGTGCTGCTATGAATATAGGGCTGCATGTATCTTTTTGAATTAGAATTTTTTCTGGATATATGCCCAGAAGTGGGATTGCAGGATCATGGTAACTCTTTTAAGGTTTTTAGTTTAGTTTTTTAAGGAACCTCCATACTTCTCTCCATAGTGACTGCACCAATTTACATTATTTACAAAATCAACTCAAAATGGATTAAAGACCTAAATGTAAGACTGGATACTATAAAACTCCTAGAGGAAAGCATAGGCAGAACACCCTTTGATAGAAATCACAGCAATATTTTTTTGGATCCATCTTCTACAGTAATGGAAATAAAAACAAAAAATGGGACTTAATTAAACTTAAAAACGTTTGCCAGCAAAGGAAACCATAAACAAAATGAAAAGACAACCTATGGACTGGGAGAAAATATTTACAAATGATGCCACCAACAAGGAATCAATTTCAAAAAATATACAAATAGCTCATACAGCTTAACATATATTGGGCTGGCCAAAAAGTTCGTTCGGGGATTTCTATAAGATGTTACGAAAAACCCAAACCAACTTTTTGGCCAACTCAATACATAAAAAAAGAAAATTAAAAAATGAGCAGAAGACCTAAACAGACATTTCTCCAAAGAAGATATACAGATGGCCAACAGGCACATGTAAAGATGCTCAATATCATTAATTATTAGAGAACTGCAAATCAAAACTACAATGAAATATTACTTCACACCAGTCAGAATGGCTGTCATCAAAAAGTCTACAAATAATAAATGTTGGAGAGGGTGTGGAAAAAAAGAATGCTCCTACACTGTTGGTGGGAATGTAAACATGTGTGCGTAATTTTAGGAATTCCTGATCATTGACAAAAAGTGAAGCATGATATTTCATAGACCAGGAAAGATTTGTCAACTTCCTTGTAAAAATTTATGGAAAGAGTTTATAAAGAACAAAAGAGAAAACTACACAGGAATATCTGAGAGTAATTTACATATTTTTCTTCTGAGTTTATAATCTTATTTTTTCATGTAAGGTGTGACTCCACTGCCCATATTATCAGAGATAATTTAAGTAATTTTCTTAAAGTCACAGTAGCTGTGTGTCAGAACTCAGATTAATTCCAACATACATGTCTTCAGCTACTTTGCTATTCTACCTTGGAAGGTGATCCTAAAATTTGAAGGGTTGCCATGCAGGTTAATTCCTGGAAGCACATTTTTCAATTAGGGATATATACAAAGGAAAGACATGAAAAAAGAAAGCTTCTGATGTTCCTTATCTACATCACTTGCTCCTTTTAGATATTCATCCTCTACCCCACTCCGCCTTTTCCTAATCTCAGGCCTACTAGAGAGTAAATTACTTGGATGTTACCTTTATTTAGTAGCATGTAACTACCGGCCAGCCATCTTTACTGCACCTGCCTGGATTTTTCTTGTGATTCTGTAGGACTAGGAGTTATATTTGAGTTATCAAAAAGCAGGATAGTTGCACTAAAAATCCTCCAAAGAAAAGAGGTTTCTACTGTAAGGTATTTCTTTCTTTATATATGGTATGAGCTAATGGCTTTAAATATTGCTGTGGATGAATGACCACATTTGTCAGCTCCCACAATTTAAAATTGAGCCCTACAGAGCCAATAGTTCTTATTACTTTGAATAAAGCTGATAGCATGTGGCAATTCCAGTATAATTTTATTTTAAATGTGTTTAGGAGGCTACCTATAGTTGACAATGACAAATAAGCACAGTTTAAGGCTATTTTCATAGGCATTGATCCATGCTAGAAAGACCAACGTAGTTCTTATTGCAATATGTTGTGAGTCTGGGAAACAATGGACAAATTTATGATGAGTCAGTTACCTGATTCCTGCAAAATACAGCATTAGCCCTTTTGAGAATGAATCTAAGAATAAACACTATAGCTACTATAATGACTAAAAACATCTCTGATAGAATCACCACAGTTTTCTTCACTTAGAGAAATTCCATGCCACACAATTTGGGGGTCACACTGTGGTGCCAGAGATTGGTTTAGAGGGCGAGATAACAAGCAAGTTGCTTCCCTTAGTCTAGCAGGAAAAAGGAACAACTTTAGGAATAATTGATAGTGAAGGGATGAGGGAGATAAAAAGAGATGGACTGGGAAGAATTTAATGACTCTTTGTAGCTTTACATCTGTCACAGTTTTTGTGCTACATTAAAGTTTCATTATTTTCACATTTCGTGTTTTCATATTTTTCCATCCCCTTCTTTCTGCTAAATTTACCAAGTAACACAATGGAGATAATGGAGAGCTATTTCTGCAAATGTCATCGAATGTTACTGGAAATGAATAAAGTGTTTCACTGATGCATTTCCCTCAAAATACATTTTCAATTAGCAGCAGAGGATTTGTGTACAAAACATGCTCTTTAAAAAATTACAGAAAAAATGGACCATGTTATGAAAAAATGGAAGCCTAAAACCATGGATATTTGTATCTTTGTTAAATTTCAATGGGTCAAATGGTTGTGTCAACCTACTTTTACAAAACTTCTTTCCTTGTAATATTTAGTGTTTATCTAGAAATACACTCCACCCCTTATCTCCTTGAACTTTCACTTGTCACAGGCTACATTTTCATAAGTTCTGTTAATTTCACCAATAAGTTAAAGGTATTTTATGTGTGAATACCTGAGGGCATTGATTAAACTTATTTTTTCAATCCTGTATTATAATAATTACTATTTTTGAGTAATTCTTCATTCAGAGTAAAGAATCCATGATTCTATTGGGTTGGCCAAAAAGTTCGTTCAGGTTTTTCCGTGAGATGTTACAGAAAAACCCAAGCAAACTTTTTGGCCAACCCAATATTTTTGTCTCCATGACTGAATTGTTATGCAGCCTCTTTTGATACTTTAGTAGACTACAGTGGAAGAGAAAAGATTCCAATAGTTTGCCTTAAGCCTGTTGCATTCCATGATGTGTAGGGGAGGGCTGGACCTTGAGACACAACTCCTTCAACCAAAACTGAACTGCTGGTCAGTGCTGCAGATGGACACAGTGAGGGCAGAAATTCACATCTTCATTTGCCATATAATTCTCTCACTGCCTCTACTGCAATGTCCCCCCACACTCAGGAGTTCCAAGTCAGGAGGACTGAGCATCTTCAGGTGGATAGAGTCTATATTATGCATCTTTTCTCTCTCCTCCTGTCTGGTGTAGGGAATATGCCCATTCAATGTTACATGTGTTAATGAATACCATGTTTTAAATCCAACTCTGTTTGCTTGTCCTCATGCAAAAAATATCTAAAATAGCACCAACCACATAGTGTGCATGTCTTTGCTAGTAATGTGTAAGAAGTCCTGATTCCACTGCCATTTGTGAAACTGGACTCCTGCTCAGATGGGTCATGAACCCAGCCAAAACTCAGATTGGAACTTGAATCAGGACCCCTAACTTAGGAGGGGACTTGAACCCACTGTCTTTCAATTGAAGCCATTCACCTGGGGTCAGGACTTACTGAAGCTCAGGTTCTTTTGTCTCAGCACAGAAAGAATTCAGCATGAGGCAAAGTAGCAGGCAAAGAGTTTATTAGCATAGGACTCTTGTGAGAGATACAAGTGGGCAGGTAAGGGGGTGCACTCCCAGGAACAAAGAGGGCTACATTTTTAAAATCAAAGGAAAAGGGGAGAGGGGAGAAGACCACTTTCTTCCTTATTTTTGGGTAGATGTCAAGGGCTTACATCATTACTTCCTCCTCTGACCCTATATGGTCTTACTGGGTCTAACTGCCATGGCACTATTTAAATCATATGTATATTAGCAGAAGGGTGGTAATATATACTAAAGTATGTTAATTCATCTCAGGTTTCAGTATAATGTCCCTTTCCCCCAGTTTCTTTCCCCTTTCACCTATGTCCCTGTCTTGGCTACATGCAAAATTGTTACTCTTCAAGGACTATTAACTCTCTGACATCATATAACAAGATTCAGACCCCATATCAATTGTCTGTGTTTTAACTATCAGGGTTTGTGGCTTGAGTGTGCCTGGAGTTTGAATGTACCTGGTCTTCCTTCAAGGTAGGGTATATTGTTGCTAAGTTACTGGATTCTCTTCAGTGGTCATTACCTTAAAATAGTCTCCCAAACTCCCTTAAAATTCCCACTCTATCTTTAATCCCCTGGTGGGATTTTTAAACTATTTAATTATCCTACTCTCTCCCTATCATTTGCATTACTGAACTACATTCATGTGTCTTCCTTACTTATCCATGTGTTTTGCAGTGAGAGATGGACATTCAGTCTCATGGAGCTAAATACTGGAAAAAGCCATGATATTCTGACTGGGAATTGAACTTATCCCCCTCACAAAATATGGTTGAATTAATGTCATTTCTGTTTAGTATATTAGCTCATTCTCTCATTTGTTGCACTGCAATGATGTTTTGTAATAAGCAATATTAATTTTTAACACCCAGTCTACCCCCCTTGAGAAAAACTAAGTTGTACGTGCTGCATTTATGATTATAGGTGAGCAAATCAAAGAACAACTAAGCTGAGAATGCTTTCACTGACTTTTATTTTATGTTTCATGTTACATGACGTGAGGAGTGTTACGTAATATCAACAGTTTACTGTATTCACATACTGTCACTCATTCAGTAAACATTTATTATAACATTTCTTTTTGCCACTTAAGTTCTGTGCTAGATGATAAAACCACTGCTAGAGCTGCTAAGTTTGCAGTGTGCCTGTGGCTATCACCTGCATGTATAATGGTCACAATCGTGTATTTCTATACTTGAACTTTCTAGGAAGCTCTTGTAAAAAAGAAAAAGATAGGTTGGTGCTAGAAAACCTGGGTTCAAATCCAACCTCTGACTCTTTGTAGCTTTATGGTTTTGATTAAATCCTTTTTCTTTTTGAGCCTCAATTTCCTCTTGTGTCAAAAACAAACATGCTTGTCCTAAGGTTGTGTGAGATAATGCACAAAAAGCATCTGTAAACTTTAGAGAGGTTCCCAGATTTAAAATATTGGAATTATTATAAAATGTGTAGGCAGTTACAATTAAGGAGCAAATGAAAAGCATTTTCCATGAGAACATCCTGCCTAGCAGCAGAGACCTTGCCAGGATGTCTCACCCAGGGCTCCTTTGGAAGTACACTCTGATCCATGATTGGCAGTAGCATGCTTGGAGCCCTCCATGGCCCTGCTTCAGTGCTGTGTTCCACACAGCTTGCTCTTTGTTAATTAAACTGAGCCAAGAGTGTCAGCATTTATTAGATCGGACTCTGGGACAAGCATGGAACTGTGAAAGCAAAAAAGAATTTCACATTTGTGCAAGGTTATTGAAAATACATAGGCTTTGAAGTTTACATATCTTGCCTTCTTGTACATTACAATTTAAAATAGGCATCCTACTCAAACAAGAAATATGCAAAAGAAATGTCCAGCTTTGCTAATGCTAACCGGCATGTGGATCTTTCAGTGCCATTGGAGCATTTAGATTTTTATCCCCAAGAGGCCTGCATTCTGCACTCAGCTGAAACCAGTGGAAAAGTATCTCAGAGATAACAATATCATAGCCCAAATGTCTAGAGTCATTTTCATCTGGATGATGCATTTTACTTTCTATACTTTTTAAATGGAAAGGAATAAAAGAGCCTTGTTTCTCCCCCACCCCCCAATTGAGTAGCACAGCTTACATCTTGAAAAGCTATCAAAAGACTCCCATTTCTTTGATATATTTAACCAGAAGGGGCTCGTGATGATGAGTGATCATTTACAGACACTTTTAAATGTGGGAGTTAATGGAAGTGAGAATAAAAGGAGAAATTATTCTTACTCTTTACTGTGCCTCCCAGTGAAAAGCTTTTTGGCCTTTTCTGGAGGAAACCTGCCTGATTCACCTGCCTGGTGATTACTGATGAAGGCTGACTTACATCTTTACACACCAGCATTAAAGGGTCCTGGTTTTTCTTTATCTTTGAGAATACTTCCTTCCTTGAGTCATTAGAATCAGCTCTAAGACAGCTTTCTCCCACTCGACTTCAAATGCGAGAACAGTCAATTTTAAGGAGCGTGTGTAGAAATAAATTGTACTTTGGTGCTTCTCTAATAATCAAAGAAAAATATGGGCTATTTCCTTGGAATTAGAGACAGACATGCTCACATTTACCAAATATTTATATGGAACCAAATGTTTCTTAAACAGGTTAAGACTAGTTAGTGACATACCAGCCTAGCCCAGTGTGTCTGAAGTTATGGCTGGGGACTCCTGTGTTGTCACTAGGTGAAGGCATTGCCACCAGCTACACGTTTTCTGTCAACAGCTCCAATTTGTACACATTTCCATGCTTATTCTTCAAAATTTTTGTTGAGTATATAAAGTTTATTTTTAAGAATAGTAGACAGATTGCAGTTTACTCCCATTTCTTTGATTAACTAAACCAGAAGGGGCTCATGATGATGAGTGATCATTTACAGTTTTAAATGAGGGAGTTAATGGAAGTGAGAATAAAAGGAGAAATTATTCTTACTCTTTACTGTGCTTTAAAGTTAAAAGATTTTTGGCCTTGTCTGAAGGAAACCTGCTTCATTCACCTGCCTGGAGATTATCAACAGAGCCTGACTTACATCTTTACTTACAGTCAAAAATTATAATGCGGGCTTCCCTGGTGGCACAGTGGTTGAGAGTCCACCTGCTGATGCAGGGGACAGGGGTTTGTGCCCCGGTCTGGGAAGATCCCACATGCCACGGAGCGGCTGCGCCTGTGAGTCGTGGCCGCTGAGTCTGCGTGTCCGGAGCCCGTGCTCCGCAACGGGAGAGGCCACAACAGTGAGAGGTCCGCGTACTGCAAAAACAAAAACAAAAAACTATAATGAATGATTGGATAGGCACTGAAAGACATTAAAAAAAAAAAACACTTTTAAACCATAGATATACACACTACATAATTATTACAATTTTTGCTTAATTTTATCATAAATTAATTTCAGACAGTTCTCGTACATATAGTTTCCTGCCTTACATAGGTCAGACATAAGATTGGTGCTTTTCAATGTTTCTAATTTTCAAAGTGGTTAAAATTTTATGTTTCATTGTAACAATTTTTAGCTATTCAGCCTATTTATAACAACCAAGGAGAGAAACAGAATGGATCTTATGAAGAGACATTCATTAATGGGCAAGTATATGGGGATTAGAAAAGTCTGTCTGAATCAGAAGGCAGGGATGACATTTAGTACCCAAGTCTGCTTCCAGACAAAATTAGCTAAGGCTGCAGTGAGATTAAAGCCTGCTGGTTGCAAAATTGGAAATTGGTTTCCTGGGGCTCTCTGTAAACTCTTCATTACTTTACTCAATCATGGTTCATTAGCAAGTTAACAGACAGAAGACCAGTGTAGGTTGGGATGTATGTGGAGCCAATCCTTCCATCTCCTTGAGCATCACTTAAAACTTGAATGTCACAGCAGATTAGACATTACATTGAGCTATATTTTCATACAATGCTGTACATGGTCATCCCACAAATCACATCACTCAACCTCTAAATATTGTTAAGTGTTTTTGTTTTATCATGCATTTCACAGGTCAGAATAGGTTTTAATTCCAAGAGACTCTGATGGAACAAATAAGAAATCTCAAAAGTCAGCTAAAAAAGAAAACTTGGAAAAACTCAGTTAAGAGATCTGACGAAAGTAGATTTAATTGTTCCCATTAACTTGAATCTAGTTCACTGGAGGGGAAAAAATCCATAGAGACATTAGAGCATTTAAATGTGCTTCTGAAAATGTTTGGACAAACTGTAGCCTTGGCTCATGAAACAGTTTTGCTCAACCTAAGCAAATGTTTTTTTTTTTTTTTTTTTTTTTTTTTTTTTTTTTTTTTTTTTTTTTTTGTGTTACGCGGGCCTCTCACTGCCGTGGCCTCTCCCATTGCGGAGCACAGGCTCCCGACGCGCAGGCCCAGCGGCCATGGCTCACGGGCCCAGCCGCTCCGTGGCATGTGGGATCTTCCCAGACCGGGGCACGAACCCACGTCCTCTGCATCGGCAGGCGGACTCCCAACCACTGCGCCACCAGGGAAGCCCTAAGCAAATGTTTTTGACTCTCAGACCAAAAAATTCATTTTATGCCGTTCATATTGCAAGAAGGTATTTTTGTAGTCTTGTGACTCATGAAAAACACACTGTCTAGGGAATGCTACATAATTCCCTAGGACCCACTACCAGTTAAGTTGTATTTCTGTTTTGGCCTGGTAGGCATTATATTACTCAGAGGGTCTGTTATTAGTTGCTGTCTAAAGTATCCATTACTCATACCTTATGTGTATTTCATACTATAGAGTGCTTCATATTCAGGGAGTAAGCCTGACTGTTAGTTGAAATAAAGTGGGATGGATGTTCAGTTTAAGGAGGATTGGGTTTACCAGACAAGGATGCCCACTCTCATCACTTTTATTCAACATAGTACTGGAAGTCCTAGCCAGAGCAATTAGGCAATACAAATAAATAAAAAGCATCCAAATTGTAAAGGAAGGAGTAAAACTGTTTCTATTCACAAATGGCACAATATTACATATAGAAAACCCTAGGCTCTACAAAAAATGTTAGAAGTAGTAAATGAATTCAGTAAAGTTGAAGGATACAAAATTAATATACTAAAATCACTTGTGTTTCTAGACACTAATACCAAACTATAGTACAGAAATTAAGAAACCGATCCTATTTATAACTGCATCAAAAAAATAGAATAAATAGGAACAAAAAACTAAGGAGGTGAAAGATCTGTACACTGAAAACTATAAGACATTGATGAAAGAAATTGAGAAAGACAAAAATAAATGGAAGGATATTTTGTGTTCATGTACTGGAAGAATGAATATTGTTAAAATGTCCATACTACCCGAAGCAATCTACAGGTTCAGTGTAATCACTTTCAAAATTCCAATAGCATTTTTCACAGAACTAGAACAAACAATCCTAAAATTTGTACAGAACAACAAAAGACCGTGAATAGCCAAAGAAATCTTGAGAAAAAACAATAAAGTAGAAGCATTATGCTTCCTCATTTCAAATTATATTATAAAGCTATAGTATTCAAAACTGGCCCCCAAACAGACACATAGATAAAGGGAACAGAATAAAGTGGGCAGAAATAAACCTAAGCATATATAGTCAATTTATGACAAAATAGCCAAGACTATACAATGGGGAAAGATAGAGTCTTCAATAAAGGACGTTGGGAAAACTGGGTAACCACATGCAAAAGAATGAACCTGGACCCCTATCTTACATCACACAAAAATTAGCTCCAATGGATGAAAGACTTGAATATAAGACTTGAAACCATAAAACTCCTAGAAGAAAACATAAGCTCCTTGACATCAGTCTTAGAGGTGATCCTTTGGATATGATACCAAAACCAAAAGCAACAAAAGCAAAAATTGACAAGTGGGGCTACATCAAACTAAAAAGCTAGTGCATGGCAAGGGAATCCATCAACAAAATGAAAAGGCAACTTACTGACCGGGAGAAATATTTTCAAATCATATATCTAATAAGGGGTTAATATCCAAAATGTATAAATAGCTCATATAAGTCAATAGCAAAAAAAAAAAAAAAAAAAAAAAAAAATAAAAAAAAAAAAAAATAAAAGAAAGAAAAAAACCTCAAACCACACAAAAACCACAAAAAAAAACCCAACAAAAAAACAAGCAATCTGATTGAAACATGGGCAGAGGATCTGAATAGACATTTTCCAAGGAAGTTGTACTGATGGCCAACAGGTACATGAAAAGGTATGTAACATTACTGATCATCAGGTATATTGAAATCAAAACCACAATGAGATATCGCCTCACACCTGTCAGAATGACTATCATCAAAAAGACAAGAGATAACACGTGTTGGCGCATATGTAGAGAAAAAGGAGTCCTTGTGCACTGTTGGTGGGAATGTAAATTGGTGCATCCATTATGGGAAACACTGTGCCTCAGAAAATTAAAAATAGAGCTACCATATTACCTAGCAGTCCTACTTCTGGGTATATGTCTAAAGGAAATGAAAACAAGATATCAAAGAAATTCTGTACATGTTCATTGCAGCATTATTCACAATAGCTAAAATATGGAAATAAGTGTCTATCAGTGGATGGATGAATAAAGAAGATGTGGTATACATATATGATGGAATATTATTAAACCATGAGAAAGAAGGAATTCCTGCCATTAGTGAAAAATAGATGGACCTTGAGGCCATGATGCTAAGTGAAATAAGTCAGAAAGAGAAAGACAAATACTACATGGTGTTAATTATGTGTGGACTCTTAAAGAAATTCAAACTTGTAGAAACAGTAGAAGAGTGGTTTCCAGGGGCTGGTGGGTGGGGGAAATATGGACAGGTTGGTAAAAGGATAAAAATTTTCAGCTATAAGATGAATAAGGTCTGAGGATTTAATGTAAAATATGGTGACTGTAGTTGATAATACTGTATTGTATGATTGAAATTTGCTAGGATAGAGCTTAAATGCTTTCACCAAAAAAACCCAAAAGATAAATATGTGACATCATGGACGTGGTAATTTATTAGATGTGGGAATTCTTTCAAAATGTATGTGTGTATCAGATCACCACAATGTACACTTTAAATATTTTACAACTTTATTCATTAAAAAAAAAGAATTGTGTTTGCTAGAAAGAGAAAAAACAAAACCTACGGGTGGCTTGAATATTTTTTTAAAAAGGTCAGTCTGCAACAGTAAGAAACAAAACAGAAGTGATATTTTATTTAACACTTACTTTTTACGTAGGAGGAAGAAACATGACAGTGATTTATCCTGGCTTAACTTCTGTCCTTTGAGATACAGGAGTTTCCATTTTATCCCCACTTTCTTTTCTGTTCTAGTTTTCTTGCATTTATTTAACAATTTCTAGGCCAGCCTTCCCTGCATCACTTTCTCATTTGTTTTCATATAAAAGTAGACTCTTATGAAATGCACTCTTCCTGCCAACAGGTGAGGACCCAGCTGTCTGATCATCACACTTTAGTGCTGCCCAAATGTATTGATTGGAATGAGAGGTTCACCACGATTTTCAAACCCCTAATAAAGTTTGATTCAATAGTAGACAGTTGACCCATATTTATTTATATTTAGGCTACGGTATTTCATTACCATTTTTTCTTTCTTGACACCAGAAAAAAAAAAAAAGGATTAAACAGGTCTGTTGGTAGAAACTTACTCTACAGAGAAACCTTGTAAGGTAAAAATCACTCCATCCTCAGACTCCAGAAAATTAGACTGATTCTGGTTTAAATTACAGAGTACAGATTTGGCCCAGAAAGTGTCCATGTTTGGAAGAGAGTTGTTTGCCTGAAAGCCTGTGGACTAACTTGGGCTGTCAGGCCTCTTCTGGACACACAGACACTCCACTGTACTGGCCTCAAATTAGTCCCAGTTCTGGGATAGTGACACCGACTCAAGAGAGAGGGAGGTTTGAACTGGTCTCAGAACCTGCACTTTTGGAGGTACTTTCTTTATTTTGTTAGGCCTTAACTCTCAGAAAGACACAACACCATGCAGTGACATTCTGTCCTTTTCTTTTTTTTCAGTCTTACCCGTGTATAACTCTCAACTGTCCTGTTTTCCTTCATACTCTCTTTCCCGGAGGGAATTCAACAGCACTGTAATGTGACTTGAAAATATTCCCCAATAGTAAAATAAACAAAACTATTATAAAAAAATCTCTCTTGCATAAATCAAACTGAGTTTTTAAAGTGTATGCCTTTGGCACTATCATTTTAGATCATAAACTCTTTGCAAGCCAGGGTGATGTAAGATTTGATTAATTTTGTCCAATGCCATGTGATTAAATCTTAATATATATTGACTATTTTTGCCCATTAACATAATCTGTTTATTTCAATATATTATTTTCCTACTTATTTCCTTAATGTACTTATTATATACAATAGGCAGCAGGAAGAGTAGGCGTAGGAGTCAACAGGAAAACATTTTTTCTTGTACTTATTTTTTGGAGAATTATGATTAATAACATTATTTGCCATCTCCTTTTTCATTCTAAGATACAAATATTTTCCCCTTTAACAAAGATATTACTCCATTATTTCCAGCAGGATTCTTTTTCAGGTTGCCTTTTTGTTATTAACTGCTCCATTTATAATCATCTCAAGAAATATCATTCCTCTCCTGTTCAGAAGTGCAGCCCTTACCCTACATCTCAGTACCTGAGGGAGTTGAAGGGTGTGAATGCCATTGCTCTGAAGATTCTGGAGGTGATAAATTTATCAGTGAGCATGTCCTCTGTTTGTGGGGCTGAGCCACACTTTGATGGACTTGGACAGACTTTCTTCAGTGACACCCAACCTGCAGAGAAATATTTTAGTCTTGTTCCCTTAGAACAGCCACCTAATGAAAGAATTAATCACCTTCCAAATCAAATGCAAAACTTTCAATTAACAAGGCTAAAGAAAAGGAAATTGTAAGTGCTCTATCCTGAGTAGGAAAGTGAGCTGAGGCATGGAGCTAGTCAAACCCATTGCATGGGAATTTGTAATAACAATCTATTTCAAAGAGAAGAATCCAGCTGGCATTCAGAATAAAGCCTGGACTGGAATCCTCAGGATGGGATGAAGAATAGAGTGAGAAATTCTTCATATACAGCCTTCCCAGGATGAGATGTAAAATGGGATGAGAAACTCATTGTATATAGCATTCTTTCTTTCTTTAAGAGAGCCTGTATCTCAAGTTGCTTATGGTCTAAAGCACTGAGTTTTATCATAATTCCTGAACTTTCTGAGTCTCATAAGTGCTTTTTTTCTCATCTGTAGTAGTTGGACATCTGTTGTTGTTTCAGCCCCCTCATGACAGGGGAGCACTCCCTGCAGAAGGTTCAGGACAGCCCGTTGTGTCTGGAGAGCTCTCTCAGAATGAGGAAGGGGTACTGAAGGCTCAGAGGCAGAAACAGAGTAGAGGGAGAATGAAGCCTGGTGAAGAAGGTGTGTGGAGAAGGTAGTGGATAGGAGGTGGAGGTGGGTCTCTGGTACAAGGTCAGTTCCAGACAGAAGATTAGAACTAAGGATCACAGACCATGGACTTGGACTAGGGTGGCCAGTGGAGGATTGCAGAGAGCAGGACTGGGGCTGAAGAACTGAGTTCTGAGCTTGGTCCTGTCACTAGTGTGTGTGTCACTTGTGTGGCTTTAGGCATATTCTTTTTAAAAAATATTATTTATGTATTTATTTATTTTTGGCTGCATAGGGTCTTTGTTGCTGCGCATGGGCTTTCTCTAGTTGCGTTGAGTGGGGGCTACTATTCATTGTGGTGCACGGGCTTCTCATTGCGGTGGCTTCTCGTTGCGGAGCACGGGCTCTAGGCACGAGGGCTTCAGTAGTTGTGGCTTGCGGCCTCTAGAGCGCAGGCTCAGTAGTTGTGGCGCACGCTCTTAGCTGCTCCGCGTCATGTGGGATCTTCCCAGAGCAGGGCTCGAACCCATGTGCCCTGCATTGGCAGGCAGATTCTTAACCACTGCACCACTAGGGAAGTCCTAAGCATATTCTTTAACTTTACTGATTCTTAGTTTTGTCATCTGTAAAATGAATGAAAGCACTAAGTTCCATTACAGTTTTAAGATTGGTGGTTCTATGGTATGTCTTATTTGGAGTCATCATACTGTCAAAAGGAATGAGGCTGCTTAGAGAACATTAGAATTAAGTTGAAAATGAACACACTAGATCACTCTTTTTGACACTGATGGTTAGTTAGCAATTTAACAACTGTACTTAGCAAATGAATTCATGAGAACGATAAGGAGAACATTCACTAAATACACTCTATTAAGAAACATTTCTGTTTTACGTACTGACAGTAACAATAGATTAGAAAAGTTAAACAAGTAACTTGTGTATTTAAAAAATATTTAACAAAGGAATGTACTCTTTTTAGATTTTTTTGCTTACTATTTTTAAAAAGCTGTTACACATAAACAACAACGCTTATAACAAAAGCAATAAAAACTTTTCATTTTAGTTTTATTCACAAAGGAAATTATATTCAAATCATACTAAAATTCTATTGAAAGTGGATATGGTGCATGTTCTCCCCTCTCCCCCGCCCCAGAAGGCATGTGTCACAATGCAGATTTTACCTAGACACAGATCTCCTAGGTACTTTAACAAAATAAGAATAGAGAGAAAAACAAGAATTAGAGAAAAAGATTGAAACCAACTTGTACTATACAGCACTGAGGTGGCAGAAACATCTGTACTACAGCTTAATCCTCATGACAAGCCCAAAACTCTACAATAGCGGCTGGCACTGTCTGATGAAATTGCCAAGGAGCCAGATGCCGCAGCTGGGAACATTATCCTTGTGTTTCAGATGAAATTGATACAGCAAATGGCACTCCATCATTAACTCCTTGGTATCTGTATTGGGCTTTCTACAAAAAATTGAAATCTCTTGTCAAGGGTAAGTTTCAAAGGGTAACAGGGAGAGATGGATGACAAGGATAACCATTTTATTAGAAAAAGAAATTGAAGAAGAGACTGTAAATATTGCTCAAAGAAGGAAAAATAGCAAATAAGAAGTGATTTTTAAATGACAAACTATAGAGGGATAGAGGAGTTGTAATAGCGTCAGGTTGATGAATGCTCTAAAATGACAGGACTATTTATATTTTCTCTAAAGTAGGTAGTAGTATTTTTGCCAGAGACAATGAGGAAAACAATAGGGAGAATATTTAAAATAAAAAGATGGTGAAGAATAACCATGATGAGATTCTAAATAATCCATAAATGTTAACTGAGCATATACAATGTGTGTGACCCTGTGTTAACAACTGCATGATAGTATTGTCTATTTACAATGTATAAGTATATTGTATAGTTTATGTATAACATGTAAGACCCTGTGTGAAGAACTGCACAGTTTGAGTCTGTAGGTCTATAGTACAATCGTGTCTATAAATATAGTACAGTCCATGTGGTAGACAGAATTGTACCCTCCGTGCTCCATGATATCCAACTCAAATTCTCGGAACTTGTGAATATAAGTAAGTCCCTTACATTGCAAAAGGGACTTTGCAGATGTGGTTAAGGGTATGGAATTTGAGAGGGGGAGTTATCCTGAATTATTTGGGTGGGTCCAGTCTAATTACATCAGTACTTAAAAGCAGACAGCTTCTCTGCCTGGGTGAGAAGGATGAGATAGAAGGAGAGTCTGAAGCATGAAAGGGATTCAGCTCATGAAGGCTGGGTTTGAAGTTGGAGGAAGGAGGCCATGAGTTTAGGAATGTGGGGGCCTCTGGGAGCTGGGGTCTCAGTCCTATACTTTTACTTTGTCAGTGAGCTGTCTTTCTCTTTTAGAAATAGAAAAAAATATAATCAAGTAGAAATAATTCAGTTGAAGGGCTGGAAAATCAAGTTGGAAGAATTATCTCCAAAAGTAAAGCAAAAAAAAAAAAAAAAAAAATACAAAGACAGTAAAAGCGAAATAAAACAGATCACAGAGAAAATACCGAGGTTATCTTTTCTCTAACCAATAGGGATCCAGAAAGAGGTAATGGAGAAAATAAGCCCACTAGATTTTATTCATACATCTATTCCTGAAAGCTGATAACCAGTAAACAGTGACTACATTATTTAGACTGTAAATATTTTTCATTGGAAAACCATTTCTTTCCTAAAATGACTCATGTCCTAACTCTTGAAGAATAATATTGCTAGTAGGGAGGTGAAATGAGCCTTTATCACATTCTCAAGGTCTTTTATTTCATTTATTTTTATTTTATTAACTTTATTGAGGAATAACTGACATATAATTGTATAAATGTAAAGGATACAGTGTAATGATTTGTTACACATATCCATTGTAGAATAAGTACCAAGATCAAGAAAATATCCATCACCTTATATAGCTAACATAGTCAGCACTTCCTTTTTTGTGGTGAGAATGCTCAAGATCTACTCTTGGTAACTTTCGGGTATACAATACTGTACTATTAACCACAGTTCTGTTATTTTTAACCACTTCAGTCATACCAGCCCTTTGTTTCCTGCAGGCACTGCAGAGCCCTTTAATTCCTTGGCCCTCTCTGTGTGGCTGCCAGGCATCTAGAACTCCCCTCCCTGCTTCCAGGGTGGAGTCCACTCTTCCCTGAATTTCACTTCTGACTGCTCCTGATCTCTCCTTCCTTTTGTTTCTAAATGACTTCAAGTAACTTCCTAAGAGAGGATGGGGGTGAGAGATGAGAGTGGAAAGTCAACACTTTTGCATACTTGAAATGTTTTTCTCTTTCACTTAATTTTATGTATAAATCGGCATTTTGGATTTTAGGCCCCAATTTATCCCTCAAAACTTGAAAACTATTGCTCTGCTGTTTTCTGGAATCCAGTTTATTGATGGGACATATTATGTTAAAATGATACCTATTTCTTTGTAGGAGCTTTTCTTTTCCTCCTTAAAAGCATTTAAGACTTTATCTTTGAGGCTTTACAATGTTATATGGACATTTCTAGATGTGGGCCTTTAGTCATTCATTGCTCTGGAGAGTTTTCAGTCTAAAGACCTGTATTCAGGGCTTCCCTGGTGGCACAGTGGTTAAGAGTCCAACCGCCAATGCAGGAGACACAGATTCAAGCCCTGGTCCAGGAAGATCCCACATGCCAAGGAGCAACTAAGCCCATGCACCACAACTACTGAGCCTGTGCTCTAGAGCCCATGAGCCACAACTACTGAGCCTGTGTGCCACAACTACTGAGCCCGCATGCTGCAACTACTGAAGCCCATTCACCTAAAGCCTGTGCTCTACAACAAGAGAAGCCACCACAGTGAGAAGCATGAGCACCACAATGAAGATTAGCCCCTGCTCGCCACAACTAGAGAAAGCTCGTGTGCAGCAATGAAGACCCAACGCAGCCAAAAACAAACAAATAAATAAATTTATTTTTTTTAAAAAAAGACCTGTATGCAGCATGTTGTTAAGTCTTTTATTATCTTTTCCTTTAGTCTTTCCCCCCTTTTTTCACTTCTTTTTATTCTCTCCATTTCTTATTTCTGGATACCTATTGGTTAAAAGTTAAATCGTGCCTAGAGAAAAACTCAAAATAAAATAGTAAAAAACATTTTAAGGTTAAAAATAAAATAAGGGCTTCCCTGGTGGCGCAGTGGTTGAGATGCAGGGGACGCGGGTTCGTGCCCCAGTTCGGGAAGATCCCACATGCCACGGAGTGGCTGGGCCCGTGAGCCATGGCCGCTGAGCCTGCGCGTCCGGAGCCTGTGCTCTACAACGGGAGAGGCCACAGCAGTGAGAGGCCTGCATACAGCAAAAAAAAAAAAAGAGAGAAATAATAAACACAGTTATTGTGGAAGACAGCATGTAGCTTATTGAACATGAAAGTACAGTCCAGGCTAAGAGTTTTATAGGCATTAATATTTAATCCTCCAACAATGCTGAGGCAGATAATATTTTCTCACTTTATAGGCAAGAAAATTTAGCAATGGGAATTTTAAGTAATGTGCCAAGGTTTAAATAACTAGGAAGTACTAGAATTGGATTTCAAACCCAAGTTTATCTGACTCTAGTGTCAGGGGTTTTGCAATTCTGCCTTTCCTCTCTCCCTTCCACAGATGAAATAAACAAAACTCAAAGCATAGAGCTCATGAATGATGATTGTTTGATTTAAATGATTTATATGTTAAACTTTCAACTCAATCAAGTGTTCATACAGCTAGATGTTTTCATCACAGTTATTCTTTGTAAAGTTCTAGAAGCTTTGACAAACACACAATGTCATGTGTCCACCATACAATACCAGACAGAAAAGTTTCATAGCCCTAAAATTTCTCTGTGCTTCACCTGGTTAACCCTTCCACCTCCTCAAGCCCCTGACAATCACTCATAAGTTTTCTATCTCTGTACTTTAGTCTTTGACAGAATTTCATATATATAGTATTATACAGTATATGTCCTTCTGAAACTTCTTTCTTCACTTAAGCATACGCATTTAAGCAATCTCATATAACATTTATCCACATTGTTGCATAGACTATCAGGTTATTCTTTTTGTTCATCAAATAATATTCCATAGTATGGATGTACCATAGTTTGTTTATTAATTTGTCCATTGAAGGCCATCTTGGTTGCTTCCAGTTTCAGGGTGTGTCCTGATTTTTAAAGATTAACAGTGAATATTCACATTCATAGGTGCTAGCGGAGGGTATGACAGGAGTTGTAATATACCATCTATCACTGGTGTATGTAATTTTCCAAATTACAAATGACTCAGGTTATTCAATATGCATTTTAAAGATGCAATAAATTATGCTTTGTTACTAAGCAAGGAAGAATGTAAATAAATGAACTGAGCATTCAGGTAAAGAAATTAGAAACAGAGAAACAAGCCAATGGAAATGAAAGTGGATGAGAAAAACAAAACACAGACATTAATAAATTGGAAGATACAAAGTAGTAGAAATTATAAATAATTTCAAGAGATTTTTACTTGCAATAAATCCTATAACATATGCACAATTTTAGCATGTTTGATCAAGAAAAAAGGACAAAATCCTTCAAGTACATATCATTAGAACAAAAAAGAAGATATATTATATGCCAGGTAAATGGTTTCAGAGTACAGAAAGAGCTATAAACTTCCCGGGTACATTTTATAAAGTCAAAAGAATACTAATCTCAATATCTGATGTAGACATTTCCCCAACTATAGAATAATCTTATTTATTTTTGCAAAAAAATTTTTTTAAAGTTTGGTAGCAAATTGACTTCACTGGTTATAAGAGAAATTGATAAAACAACAAGGTCCTACTATATAACACCAGAAACTAGATTCAATATCCTGTGATAAACCATAATGGAAAAGGATATGAAAAAGAATATATATATATGTATAACTGAGTCACTTTGCTGTTCAGCAGAAATTAACACAACATTGTAAATCAACTATATTTTAATAAAATTTTTAAAAATTAAAAAAGAGAAATTGATACAACTTAGTATGTTTTATCCCAGGAATGCAAGAACAATACTAAAATAACATATCATTTCAATATGTTAAAGGAAAAAAATATAATTTAAAAAGTTTCTCTGAGGGTATTAATTAATAATAATTACTAACTTTCATTGAATGCTTAGACTGTGCCAGGCACTGTTCCAAGTACTCTATTAACTTAGCTCACTGAATTCTCACAAAGCCATCAAAAAATAAGTACTATTGTTATTATTTTACCAATTTTACAGAAAAGAAAACCAAGGCACAGATAGCTTAAATACAACTAGGAAATAGCAAAGTCATGTTCAGGACATGAACCCAGGAAATGTGACTGCAGCACTTGTGCTCTTATCCACTGGCACACAATCCACAGAACCCATTTCTGGTTAAAAACAACAGCTACGAAAACCACAAAACCACCATCACCACCACAAATGAATCCACCACCACTCACTATTGCTACCACCACAGCATAAAATTATGAGTGGTGATATAACATAATAAAGAGGGCCTATTTCAACCTAAAAGCGAGCATAATAGTACAAAATGAAACACTAAAACCCTCTACTCATATTATTTTATACATTTCCAGAAATTCTTGACTACTGAATAGAAAATGAAATAATTACAAAGCATGTCTTTTGGAAAAGAAAATATTTAATTATCATAATTTGCATATGATATAATGGCCTATCTTGGAAACCTAAGAGAATTACTGGAAAACCTATTAGAAGGAATAAGAGAGATCAATAAATTAACCAGATGGAAAAAAATGCAAAAAAAGTCAATTTTTTTTTTGTTTCAATAGAGTTTCAATAGAAGGAAAAGAGTGCATTCACAATAGCTAATAAATTATAAACTGCCTAGAAATGATGTATAGGATCAAAATAAATCCAGCTAAAAAACTTTGTTGAAATATCTAAAAGAAACATAAATACATAATATCATAAATTATTCCAGTGGTGTACTGGTAAACCAGGGAGCCATGATTTGTTGCATTTGCTGATTTCCATAGTGTAAAAATTTCCACCATGGCTGATTTCAAGATACCAGGAATTTAAAACCACCTGGTAAAATTCCTGAATTATTTAACAATTGGCTTTTCTGTGTTGCTAAGAGCTGGCTCCAGAACAACTGAATTATTCTCAATCTAATTTGTATGTTTAATGTAATTACATTCTAAGCCTCATTACTATGTTTTTTGAAGCTAGACAGAGTAATTTTAAAATTCATCTCAAGTTCACTTTGGAAAGTAAAATCATGATACTAGCCAGCACAAGTTTGCAAAAATAGTAAGCAGGGCATGTACTACTATATACGAAATCATGTTATAAAACTACAATGAAAAGCAATTTGCTTTGCTAGTTCTACTAAGAGCTGTTAACAGCCCAGCATTCACTGGAAGAACACTTTTTATTATTTTCAATTATGATGAGCAATATGTAGTTTGAACATACCATTTTACTTTATGAAACCTCAGCTTGGAATCTAGGTTTTTGATTTAAAATTCACACATACTCAAGTATATTTTTTAGAAATAGAAGCAAATTTTTGTTTAGTATTTCACCTTTAGAAAAATGTATAAACATAGCAAACTTCCTTTAAAATAATAACATTGCAAGGCTTATAACAAATTTTGCACAACGGCTTCAGGTTTTCTTTTAATTTGATATTATTCCTGGGATGCAACTTGTCTAGTTTCTCATATGCTCACTAAAAGTAGAGCTTTCTCAGAACCACACACAAACCCAACCACAACAAAATCCACACAGCCCAAAAAGTTCAGGCCAACTCAACCCTAGATATCTAACTTTTCTGGTAGTGTTCTGTACTCCAATCCAAGTCACCTTCTCCCTTGTCTCATACTCTTATTATCAACTGCTTCTAGTCTTCTGACCCACTCTCACTCTACTCTACCATCTAAAAAACTTTCATTGTGCCCTTTATTTCATGGTAAATCTATTCTACCTGTTAGAATGTTTGACTGAACAGTCCCTTCATCCTTTTGCCTCAATGAACAAGGAATCAGGTTTTTAAGGAATTGTTACATTTCCCCCCAACTCTACATTCAGCTGATACTCATTGTCCTGCTTACATCTAAATACTTCTTTCCCCTTCTCTGAAACATCATTTTGCTTTGAGACCAACTACATCCTCTTTCTAACACTTTTTGTAACCACAAAGATTAAATATCCCAATCTAGCCTCACATTTGCTGAAGATTTTGAAATTGGCTCATGTGCTTCCAAACCAGGTCTTCCATTTTCTATATTCCTTTGTGAAAGTATTTGTAATGTATATTCCACTTAGTGTCTCAAATTCTTTCTCCCTCTCCCTCCTTCCCTCTTTTTGGTAGTCCTGAATTTTAACTACCTTTACCTGAATTTCATCTTATCCACTCATTCCAATAACCAAATCCAGGATGTGCCATCACTGATAGTTGTTCCAAATCTGTGGTCTAAACTGTAAACATCTCTTTCTTTTTTCTACAATTTATCATCATTCTAGCTCAGTAATTCCATCTGCTTTTTTCCCCTTATTAACCTATTCAGAGTTACAACTCAGTGTTGTAGAGGTATCAGTTCTCCTCTATATTGATCTTTAGATGCAATGAAATCCATATCAAAATCCCATCAGTTTTTTTTTGTTATAATCGACAGTATTGAATTGCTTATATAATTCATATGGAAATGCAAAGATAAATATAACATAAGCACAATATTTAAAATAGTGCAGTATTGGCACAAAATACCAGGTAGTCAACCAACGGAACCAAACTGAAAATCTGAAAATTTTCATGAATGTATAAGCATAATATTTATGGTAAAATGGCACAACAGAACAGTTGGCAAAATATGTATATTTCAATAAATGCAGTTGAAACAAATAGACCTCCAGATATAAAAATATAGACTCCACTTTCACAACACGCCTGAAAATTAATAAAGCATTGAGAGATATTATATGAAATGTTTTTATAACTTAGATGTGAGAAAAATTTCATAAACAACACACAAATGCAATGACTTAAAGATAAATGTTGCTAAATATGACTATATTAACATTAAGAATTTCTGATTATTATAAGGTTGATTTTTTAAATTTATTTTATTGATTTATTGATGGTATTTCTATCCAGTTTATAGTTGCTATGTGTGAGAGAGTCAGTATAAAAGGAACTTCAACTATTGAGAAAACATCATCTCTTTAAATATTTATGCGACACCATTCTTTCTCCCTTATATTTTCTCTTTTTGTCCTCTCTTCTCCAATTACATATATGTTTGACCACTTGACCTTGATTTGCAGATGGCGTGTACAGTTTTCTTTCTTCTTTAAAAAAATTTTTTTCCTTCATGCATCAGTGTTGATAAATTCCATTGACATGTCTTCAAACTAATTATTTCTCTGCTTATTTCAGTCTTCTGATAAGTCCACCATGATATCTTTATTTCTGTTCCCACAACTTCTCTACTTTTATTGGGCTTATTTTAATAGTTTCTATCTTTCTTCTGAAATTTCCCACTTGTTCACAGATTTTGCATGCTTTTTCCACTATGTCAGTTAACAAAATCTTGACACTAAAAAATCCTTGTCTGATCACTCTAACATATGCAAAATCTGTGAGTCTGGTTCTTCTGAATATTTTAGTCTCTTGACAATGTGTCAAATCATCTTGTCTCTTCCATGTATTGCAAGTTTTTGAAAATTAAATATCAGCAACTGTGTATAAAGAAACTATGGTGGGGACTTCCCTGGTGGCGCAGTGGTTGAGTCCACCTGACGATGCAGGGGACACGGGTTCGTGCCCCAGTCCGGGAAGATCCCACGTGCTGCGGAGTGGCTAGGCCGGTAAGCCATGGCCGCTGAGCCTGCACGTCCAGAGCCTGTGCTCTGCAACGGGAGAGGCCACAACAGAGAGAGACCTGCGTACCGCAAAACAAACAAACAAACAAACAAAAAACAACAACAAAAAAAAACTATGGTGTATAAAGACTATAGCAACAGAAGTAACTACTACTCCAGTAAAAGGCATGCTACTTCTTGTGTCAGGCTAGTCCGTATTTTAAACTGGGACTAGGTTTTTTGTTGCTCTAATAGATCCACTAAGCCAAAGGCCACAGACTTAATTGAGGGCAGGAGTAAAAAACAACATTCTTTTGGCAGGGCTCAGACTGTGTGTCTGGAGGTTTTTATTTTGTTTATATTTGTTAAATAAATTAATGAATGAACACATTGCTATGTCATGAGGAGATATAAATATCTCTGTAAACAGGATCTCTGTGTCATAGTTAAAATTCTGATATTTACAGATTACCTAGCATACATCATCTTTAAATGCAAAGGCTATGAGACTCAGAGAGGTATAGAAAACCAAGGAACTATAATTCATAAAACACCTAAGAAAACTTCACGGGCCTCTGGGTCTCAATATTAATGTTTTAAAGTTCATTTTCAAATAAAATTGCAAGCTCAGTATCCATCACAGTGCTTGAATGTAGAGGATGTATTAATTTTACCATGAATGTATGCATTATATATCAAAATAAATAGGGATGTCTATATGTATATGTATGTTTATATAATGTAAAAGTGTAACTAATTGTTATAGATGTTATTGTTATTGTGTTTATTAAATGATCAGAATCTTTGAACAAGTTTTTAAGTTTTATGATCACTAAAATTTTCTGAGATTTAGAATATAAGATCATTTATTTAAAAAAATAAAAGGCTGGTCTTTTAATCCTTTTATAATATATTTTGATATTGGTAACATTAATGGCAGATAGGAGAAGAAGGTGTTATTTTGCTATTTTATATAAAATTTTTATAATCTATTTTATTTTATTCTATTTTATTATTCTATTAATATTATATTATCTATTATCTATTTTAATTAAACTTCCCCTGTGATTTAAATGTAAATATATTTATACTGATTTACTTTTATAAAGTTTGACCCACACTTTTATTTTGTACAAAGTTATTCTTAGATAATGTCAAGGGAAAAAAATCATAAAAATACATACAAGCTATTCATTTTACTACATGGCTAAAAATAAATGCAACAACTTAGCACCTGAGTTGTACATCTGTTCCCATGTAGATTTATCAGAAGTAGCATTTCATTCTGAATGGATACAATTGCTTGGGGGTAAAATAGCAAAATAAGTAATGCTCAGATATAGTTTAGAGAACTTGCTGTGTCATAAGGTAATAGAAATGAAAGACATCTGGTTTTCTATATGTTGTTTGATAAGACATAGCATAGGTTAAAGGAGTAGAGATAATTTAATACAGCTTCTCGTTTTAGATGTTATTTTAGGAGTTTCAGGAATTTTGAGTACAAATATTCTAGTCACACATTGCACTGTAGATAATTGATTCCTGTGCATAAATATACTTTCCCCTGAAATTTCATAAAATATTTATGAAAATTAAAAATAATTGTTTATCATGATACATTTATACTTGCTTCTTCTTCCTATTTTTGTATGAAGAGAGACTATCTTTTAACATTCAAGAAATAAACCATGTAATTCCTTTTTGCACCATGAAAAGAAAAAAGCAACTTGCTATCGTACATAAACAACAGATCCATAGCTCTCAATAGATTCTAGTATAAGTAGAAAACCATTGTGTGATAATATCCAGCTTCACTTTTAGTTGTAGCAATGCAAATTCACACAGTGAGGCACCACTTTCATATGCCCTAACAAATGAGCAAAGTTTTAAGTGTTGATACTCAGTGTTAGAGATGATGTGGTAAAGTGAGCACTTGTATGTTCTGTAAGATTGTAACATCTTTTTGCAACCTTACTGGATATCATTTTATTAATAAATATTAATTTTAAAGATATTAAATAGATATTAACTTTAAAGAGTCTATGCCATTTAATACACAGTCTATCCTCTTTTAAAATATATACTTAAATATATTTTTACTTTAGTGAAGAATTGTGGACAACTTGAATATCTCTCCTCATCTGGAGTTACTTTGCTTCATGCGTCTGAAACCCATGGTAGCTAGCTGAAGGAATGGGGGAAAGTGATTTGTACAGGCATTCCCAAATAGTTCATGGAATTCAAGAGCAGGAAGTACAACTAGCTTGGTTTTCTGTTAACCCAGACAGAAACTAAGAAAAAGTCATCCGTATCCAAGACAGTTGTGTTCTTCACATCAATCTCTGGTGCTCCTCTTGTCTTTCCTGGGTTTGAGAGGTGGTTAAGAAAATATTTTTTGTGTTTCTGCAGTTACGGATTTTTCTGAGCAAATTTTACTGAAACCTGGGACCTGGCTAAAAGAATAAGCTGTGGGAGGTGAGTTAAAACAGTGATAACTCCAGAGAAATTTACATAACTCCAGAGGTATGTATTTCTTTTTTTTTTTATATTGAAGTATAGTTGATTTACAATGTTGTGTTAATTTCTGCTGTACAGCAAAGTGAGTCAGTTGTACATATATATACATTTTAAAATATTCTTTTCCATTATGGTTTACACAGGATAGTGAATATAGTTCTCTGTGCTTTACAGTAGGACCTTGTTGTTTATTCATTCTATATGTTATAGTTTGCATCTGCTAACCCCAACCCCCCTGTCCAACCCTCTCCCACCCTCCCTCCCTCTTGGCAACCACAAGTCTGTTTTCTGTGTCTGTGAGTCTGTTTCTACTTCGTAGATAGGTTCATTTGTGTCATATTTTAGATTCCACATATAAGTGATACGGATGCGACTAGAGATTATCATACTAAGAGAAGTAAGTCAGAAGGAGAAACACAAATACCTTATGATATCACTTATTTGTGGAGGTATGTATTTTGATTTCAAGGAGTCAGGTGAGATCGGGGATGTGGAGACATCCCGGATTGTAAAGTTGGACATTGGTTTTTATCTTTCCTGGGTAAATATATTTGCCTTTCAGAAGGTTGGAGTGGGAACCCAGCATCATCCCCAGGGAACAAAGGCTTTTTTCTCTTTATCTGGAAGGGAGAGGACACTTAGATTCATTAGGTTTTGGCTTTCCTTCCTATACTACAGACCCTACATTTGTGTAGGATAGCATCTAGCTTTCACAGCCTTCCCCTAAGTGAGTGAGACACAGGGTACTCATAAGATTATCTGTTGTAAAGTAAATAATAAACTGTTCCACGCCAGAACTCTGTGTGTGCATTCAGGATAATATTAATAAATATGGAAACAAAAAACTTAACAGCTTTTTTGATCCATTCTCCAGCTTCTTCTGCAACTTTGCTCAGCAGCACATAAAACTCAACCATGGCTGCTCCCCAGACCCCAAAAAGGCCTAGAACCTATGCTAAGTGTTCAGTTTTCTTGGCCTCTCAACTACAAATTCCTCAGAGACAGATTCCAATGAGAATCTGCCTTACTGCATAAGGAATATGGGCATAGACTTTTGAGTGGAAAAGAAGGGAAATGACTGGCTCTTTTAGGACACCCTCCAACAGTAGGAAACGTGACTAAGGTATACCTAATACTGTGTATTATTATGAAGCTACTAAAACTGTGTTTCGAAGAATGTTTAATGAATCTGGAATATGTTCATGATGTGTGTTTATAATTTCGAGGAATACGCTCTTGAGTCTATATTTTTCTTTTCTTGTAATGTGTCTGCTTTTGGTATTAAGGTAATACTAGCCTCAGAAAATGAGTAGGGAAGTGTTCCCTCCACTTCTATTTTTCTGGAAAAGAATGTGCAGAAGTGAAACTATTACTTCCTTAAATATTTGGTAGAATTCACCAGTGAAACCATATGGGCCTGGAGTTTTACTTGATAAAAGATTTTTAATGACGTATTTAGTTTTTTTAATAGAATAAGACTATTCAGATAAACAACAAGGTTTTGATGTATAATACAGGGAGCTATATTCAATGTCTTGTGATAAACCATAATGGAAAAGAATATAAAAAAATGTCTATATGTGTATAACTGAGTCTCTTTGCTGTACAGCAGAGATTGGCACAGCATTGTAAATCAACTATACTTCAATTAAAAAAAAAAGAATAGGATTATTTATGTTATCTATTTCTTCTTGAGTGAGTTTTGGTAGTTTTGTCTTTCAAGAAATTTGTACTTAATGAAAGTTTTTAATAGAAAGCAACTTTAAGTATCATTCTTACAAACTTTTAACTTTTACTTTGAAGGTTTATTTTAATCCTAAATTTAATAAAACATGTTAGTAAAATTTTCTTCTGTAAACTCTTTGTGCCTAGACTTCCACGATTCAATACCAGCTGGTATTTTATTATCTTGCATCTGTGACAAAGGGATTTTTAAGCTGAGAAATCGTTCTTGCAGTCCCCTCTTCCTTAGTTTATAAAGGTATTGTCTATTATTTCAGTTCCATTCAACCAGGTGGGCCTCCAACATCCTCCCCATGGGAAGGAAAGAAAAGTAAATGACACTCCATGTTGCTTCTATGAGAGTGAAAAACCAACAACCAACTACCATGCCTAAAATTTCTCCTAATTTTGACACAGTTTTTTCACTTTACTTTTGGATCACAAATCTTTCTTAGTCTTGCCTTTCAGTCTAGAAGCTTGTTAAATTAACTGTATGCAATGCTTACTTGATTAGTTAACTAACAGGCTCTAGGGACCGAGTTTGCCTTAGAAACATTTAGCAAATGACATCTATAACCTAGTTAAGCTTTAGTTTGGTAAGAACAATACCCCACCATCCAAACCAGAACACTTTGGTTAGAAAATATGAACTTCAAAATCAAGGTTTAAAATTATTTCTTCACACTTACTAAGAATTTAACTTTAATCTAAGTCAACTGAGTAACTGCAATTTTAAGGAAACTGCAATTTTAAGGAAATTGATGGATTCCCAACCAAATTTCTCCCAGATAATTGACTTCTTTTATTCTATAAGCCATGTTTATCGAAGTATAATTTACATACTGTAAAATTCACCCTTTTAAGTATATAATTCTATGAGTTCTGACAAAGATAATTGGCTTCTTGAATTGCCCTTTCATCCTCCTGTTGTCCCTCCTATTACCATTCTCCTATTACCCTTCCTTAACCCACCCAACTCTAGAGAATATTTGAAATAAATGGATAGATGCTCTTACAAGTTTAATAGTATTACAGCTAATATGAAAAAAAAAGTGTTTTCTCGTAGATAAATACAGATGCCAACTGCTTCTTTAAACTTGATTATTAGTTCTGAATATGTGTGAAAGAGTCTTTTCTTTTGGATTTGCTGGAAACTACAGCATTTCTTATTAATGTTTACATGGTAATCCCTTGTCCTGTTGTATTCAATGTGATTTAGTGACCTGTGAACTGCCTCAGATGCATGCAGTCTTTATAAACTCTGAATCCCACAGTTCATCTGTCAGTGGGCAATGGGGAGAATAATTTTTTTTCTATTTTCTAATGATAGTGATAGTTTCCTCTTTTATTCTATGACCTTTTCCTTTTCTTTTCAAAGACTTTTAGAATTTCTCCCTGATAATTCTCTGAGGGTCTCTCTCGAATAGTTCTCTAAACTACTCTGTCCCTCAGTAAATTTCTGTTTTATAGTCAAGGTACATATATGACCCCAAAGTGAGGAGAATATCAAAATAAAAAAATATATACTGACATTTGCATTTAAAGGGGGAATTATAAATGTCTCATACTATGAATACATTGTGCATGCATTGTTCCTCCTATTAAGCTTATCTTAAGCTAAACTTATGGAATTGCTGGATCAAAGGTACTAAAGTTTTTAATACATAACCTCATAATTGTTCTCCAGAAAGACTTCGTTGTTAAATTCACATCAGTATATGAGAAAAATATTTCTCAACTTTCTTGCATTTCTTTGCTTTATGTTTGAAATTTCTATGCTTAATACAGCACTGATTTGCAGTAGCTACAGGATAAATATTTGCTAAACCGAGTTGAGCTAAAAGTATCTTTGCCAAGGATATGTAATTTAAGGTAGAGATGCTTGTATTACCAAATTAAAAGAATAAACAACTTCAAAATGAAATGGATATTATTTTCCAACTGGTTACTATGCTACCCTATACTATAATGAAACATTTCTTAAGATGAAAATTTAGAATCCCATATTGTGCTGACACAGAGAATATAATTTTGAATAACATGATATCTATAAAATATCAAAGTGATGATTCTCATTTGAGAATAAGAGTCTGGCATCGTTTTATGAAAATAATTGCTCGGACTCTGCCAGTCCACTTTTCTATTTATTATCACAGGTGTCACTTCTCAATAATTTCTCTTACATTTACTTTGGGGTATCTCTCTAACAATTGATACTATTGTATCATTCAATGCATTCCTATTTCTCATAAACACATAGTCAACAAAAAGCTGTACCCTAACAAAAAAAGAAGATACCTAACAAAAATCTTAAGGGGACTAGTGAGCATCCTGAGAATTAGAAGATTTTATGAGCAGTAAGTAACTAAGGACAAATATATTTGGTTGCATTTGGCAAGTTACTCATCTTGGGTCTGGGCAGCAGGAAGTAGCCTCTTCAGCCTGCTTAACCTTACCTGCTAATTAACCAACTCAGTGGCTCAACCCTTATTTATAATGATATTTCTGTTAAGAAAGACTCAGAAGAAAATCCAAATCCTTAGAGATAGCTAAATTGTTTCTGATAAAATGAGACAGTTTTGTCCAATGAGGAAAATCATTATAGATTTTAAAATTCAACTACAATTTTGACTTTAGTTGCATAATTTCCTGCAGTATGTAAAATGAAAAGTTGATTCAAATATCCTAAAAATTGGGACCCCAAGTGCTTTTGTTTAAATTACTGAGTTTAGTGACAGTTTACTGGATACTTGCTTCAGGGATTAAGTTGTATACGTATTGAGTATTATAAAGTATAACAGCTTTATGTAAAAAATGGTTTAATATGGAAAGAATTGAAAAGGGCCTCTTGGGGAAAAGTTCAGTGTTCCAAACAAAGTGTGTGTGAAGTAACTAAGGTGAAACAGATTTTAAGCTTTTAAAGTCTGTTTGCTTTTGTAGATTTAGCCAAAAAGAAGAATAAAGACTTAAGGTAAAAAGCAATAAGACCCCATTTTTATGCTCAAATAATCTTAGGTATGGTTCTCTGTTCCACTTGATAACAGAAATCATCTTTGCTTTTGCTTATGCCAGACACCTAACAGGAATTTCCCTTTGGAGTCCTTTAATCTCGCTTTTGTGCATTTTTTTCAGTACATTACTTGTTTGGAACAGTTATCTTTCTTTTTTGTAACCAGGTAACTTCCCTTAGGTGTTTTTATAAGCATAGCTATTCTGTGAGTCTATTGCAGTGACAACCCATCAGGAAAAGGAACAATGTTAAGTCAACAGTGAATGGTTAAAAAAAAAAAAAAAATCAAGAAACCAGAACCCCTGAGACATAACCTCCTTATCTGAACTATAACTATTAAATTCATTTTATATTTTATTCAGATTCAACCTCCCAAGGCAGAAAGAGTCACACTTGGAGAATGCTTTTCAAAATAAATTGGAAATATGCAAAAAATTGGCTTGTGTGTTTGTTGCTATTGTTAACAATATAAAAAAATTTATAAATCATTTCAGTTTTGTTACTAAGAAACATTGGCTCTACATAGAAAATTTGTTTTCATTATATATATTAACTTAAAAATATAAATTTTACAAACACATGAATGGAAAATAAAATAGCATGAAAGAGCTGGTTATGAAAAACAGCAGTTCCTAACTGTATCCGTTTCCACCCATCCCACCCAGGCCTGATCCCAGGGGCAAAACCTCTCAGTGGTTTCCTCTGTTGCAGTTGACTTCTGCCTCTCTTTCTTTTCTTACCAACTGTGGACTTTATTGCCAACTTCCACTTTCCAACCCCCCAAATTTTTGCCTACTATTGCTGTTTTATTTCCTCAGTTGTTTACCTATGCAATCAGTAATATACGTAATATAGATACCATACTTAACCTTGATCTCTTTCCATTAACTAGAGTCAGTATCTCTTGACTCCTCAGTTTGTCAGAGAAGAAAATTAGTGCCCCTGCCTGTTCTTTTCCCTCTCTTTTCCTCCTTCTGTAACCAAGCAGGGCCCTATGGCGTCTTCCTGGGAAAGACTACCCCCCTCATGCCCTCTGCCTACCTCTTGTTTGTAGAAAAGCTGTAGTCTCCCAGACCTCCCCTGACTCACAAAAGGCTGGCTCAAGAATTAATGATTGAAAGAAAGTGAACATGTAGTAATAAGGAATAGCCAGGAGAACTGATGACATATTAAAAAGTAAATCACCATATAGCAGAGTCATAGAATCCTTAGCTCCTCTCTGAAGGATATGTCCACATTCCTGAGTTATTATATAGACACTAAAACCCTCACCAGATAGAAGAAGTTAACTGCATAATGACCATGAGCACATAGCCCCCAGACCAGTTGGAGCCTAATATGTATAAGTGGAGGCAGAGATTGGATGGTAAGTCAGCAGTGTAGTAAGTGGTGATAATGACCATCCACAGTATTCTCAAGAGTTTTTCACATAAAATAAAATTTGGGTAGCCTCATCCACCAGAGGGCAGACAGCAGAATCAAGAAGAACTACAATCCTGCAGCCTGTGGAACAAAAACCACATTCACAGAAAGACAGATAGATCAAAAGGCAGAGGACTCTGTACCAGATAAAGGAAAAATATAAAACCCGAGAAAAACAACTAAATGCAATGGAAATAGGCAATCTTCCAGAAAAAGAAATAAGGATGATGATAGTGAAGATGATCCAGGGCCTCAGAAAAAGAATGGAGGCAAACATCGAGAAGATGCAAGAAATGTTTAACAAACATCTAGAAGAATTAAACAACAAACAAACAGAGATGAACAATACAATAACTGAAATGAAAAATACACTAGAAGGAATCAATAACAGAATTACTGAGGCAGAAAAATGGATAAGTGAAGATAAAATAGTGGAAATAACTACTGCAGAGCAGAATAAAGAAAAAGGAATGAAAAGAATTGAGGACAGTCTCAGAGACCTCTGGGACAACATTAAACTCACCAACATTCAAATTATAGGGGTCCCAGAAGAAGAAGAGAAAAACAAAGGGACTGAGAAAATATTTGAAGAGAATATAGTTGAAAACTTCCCTAATATCAGAAAGGAAATAGTTAATCAAGTCCAGGAAGCACAGAGAGTCCCATACAGGATAAATCCAAGGACAAACACACCAAGACACATATTAATCAAACCATCAAAAATTAAATACAAAGAAAACATATTAAAAGCAGCAAGGGAAAAACAACAAATAACACACAAGGGAATCCCCATAAGGTTGACAGCTGATCTTTCAGCAGAAACTCTGCAGACCAAAAAGGAGTGGCAAGATATATTTAAAGTGATGAAAGGGAAAAACCTATAATGAAGACTACTCTACCCAGCAAGGATCTCATTCACATTTGACAGAGATATTAAAAGCTTTACAGACAAGCAAAAGCTAAGAGAATTCAGCACCACCAAGCCAGCTTTACAACAAATGCTAAAGGAACTTCTCTAGGGAGGAAACACAAGAGAAGGAAAAGACCTACAAAAACAACCAAAAATAGTTAAGAAAATGATAATAGGAACATATATATCGATAATTATCTGGAATGTAATAGGTATAAATGCTCCTGCCAAAAGACATAGACTGGCTGAATGGATATAAAAACCAGACCCGTATACATGCTGTCTACAAGAGACCCACTTCAGACCCAGGGACACATACACACTGAAAGTGAGAGGATGTAGAAAGATATTCCATGCAAATGGAAATCAAAAGAAAGTTGGAGTAGCAATTCTCATATCAGAGAAAATAGACTTTCAAATAAAGACTATTCCAAGAGACAAACAAAGACACTACATAGTGATCGAAGGATCAATCCAGGAAGATATAACAATTGTAAATATTTATGCACCCAACGTAGGAGCACCTCAATACATAAGGCAAATACTAACAGCAATAAAATCGACAGTAACACAATCATAGTAGGGGACTTTAACACCCCACTATCACCAATGGACAGATCATCCAAAATGAAAACAAATAAGGAAACACAAGATTTAAATCATACATTAAACAAGTTGGACTGAATTGATATTTATAGGACATTCCAACCAAAAACAACAGAACACACATTCTTCTCAAGTGCTCATGGAACATTCTTCCGGATAGATCATATCGTGGGTTGCAAATCAAGCCTTGGTAAATTTAAGAAAATTGAGATCGTATCAAGTATCTATTCTGACCACAACGCAATGAAACTAGATATCAATTACAGGAAAAAAAATCTGTAAAAAATACAAACACATGGAAGCCAAACCATACACTACTTAATAACCAAGAGATCACTGAAGAAATGAAAGAGGAAATCAAAGATTACCTGTAAACAAATGACAAAGAAAACATGATGACCTAAAACATATGGGATGTGGCAAAGGAAGTTCTAAGAGGGAATTTCATAGCAATACAATCCTACCTTAAGAAACAAGAAACATCTCAAAAAAACCACCTAACCTTACACCTAAAGCAATTAGAGGAAGAAGAACAAAAAAACCCCAAAGTTAGCAGAAAGAAAGAAATCATAAAGATGAAATCATAAATAAATGAAAAAGAAATGAAAGAAACGATAGCAAAGATCAATAAAACTAAAAACTGGTTTTTTGAGAAGATAAATAAAATTGATAAACCATTACCAGACTCATCAAGAAAAAAAGGGAGAAGACTCAAATCCATAGAATTACAAATGAAAAAGGAGAAGTAACAATTGACACTGCAGAAATGCAAAAGATCATGAGAGATTACTACAAGCAACTCTATGCCAATAAAATGGACAACATGGAAGAAATGGACAAATTCTTAGAAATGCACAACATTCCGAGACTGAACCAGGAAGAAATAGAAACTATGAAGAGACCAATCACAAGCACTGAAATTGAAACTGTGATTATAAATCTTCCAACAAACAAAAGCCCAGGACCATATGGCTTCACAGGTGAATTCTATCAAACACTTAGAGAAGAGCTAACACCTATCCTTCTTAAACTCTTCCAAAATATAGCAGAGGGAGGAATACTCCCAAACTCACTCTACGAGGCCACCATCACCCTGATGCCAAAACCAGACCAAGAGGTCACAAAGAAAGAAAACTACAGGCCAATACCACTGATGAACATAGATGCAAGCATCCTCAACAAAAAACTAGCAAACAGAATCCAACAGCACATTAAAAGGATCATACACCATGATCAAGTGTGGTTTATCTCAGGAATGCAAGGATTCTTCAGTAAATGCAAATCAATAAACGTGGCACACCATATTAACAAATTGAAGGATAAACACCATATGATCATCTCAGTAGATGCAGAGAAACCTTTCAACAAAATTCAACACCTATTTATGATAAAAACTCAGCAGAAAGTAGGCATAGAGGGAAATTTCCTCAACCTAATAAAGGTTATATAAGAAAAACCCACAGCCAACATCACCCTCAATGGTGAAAAACTGAAACCATTTCCACTAAGATCAGGAACAAGACAAGGTTGCCCACTCTCACCCCTATTATTCAACATAGTCTTGGAAGTTTTAGCCACAGTAATCAGAGAAGAAAAAGAAATAAAGGAATCCAAATAGGAAATGAAGAAGTAAGCCTGTCCCTGTTTGCAGATAACATGATACTATACATAGAGAATCCTAAGGATACTACCAGAAAACTACTAGAGCTAATCAATGAATTTGGTAAAGTAGTGGGATACAAAATTAATGCACAGAAATCTCTAGCATTCCTGTACACTAATAATGGAAAATCTGAAAGTGAAATTAAGTAAATACCCCGATTTACGATTGCAACAAAAAGAATAAAATATCTAGGATTAAACCTACCTAAGGAGACAAAAGACCTGTATGCAGAAAAGCATAAGACACTGATGAAAGAAATTAAAGATGATACAAATAGATGGAGAGATATACCATGTTCTTGGGTTGGAAGGATCAATATTGTGAAAATGACTCTACTACTCAAAGCAATCTACAGATTCAATGCAATCCTTACCAAATTATGAATGGCATTTTTCACAGAAATAGAACAAAAAATTTCACACTTTGTATAGAAACACAAAAGACCCTGAAGAGCCAAAGCAATCTTGAGAAAGCAAAACAAAGCAGGAGGAATCAGGCTCCCTGACTTCAGACTATACTACAAAGCTACAGTAATCAAGACAGTATGGTACTGGCACAAAAACAGAAAGATAGATCAATGGAACAGGATAGGAAACCCAGATATAAACCCATGCACATACAGTCACCTTATCTTTGATAAAGGAGGCAAGAATATACAACGGAAAAAAGACAGCCTCTTCAATAAGTGGTGCTGGGAAAACTGGACAGGTACATGAAAAGTATGAAATTAGAACACTCCCTAACACCATACAGAAAAATAAACTCCAAATGGATTAAAGACCTAAATTTAAGGCCAGACACTATCAAACTCTTAAAAGAAAACATAGGCAGAACACTCTATGGAATAAATCACAGCTAGATCCTTTTTGACCCGCTTCCTAGAGAAATGGAAATAAAAACAAAAATAAGCAAATGGAACTTAATGCAACTTAAAAGCTTTTGCACAGCAAGGGAAACCATAAACAAGACAAAAAGACAGCCCTCAGAATGGGAGAAAATATTTGCAAATGAAGCAACTGACAATGGATTAATTTCCAAAATTTACAAGCAGCTCATACAGCTCAATATCAAAAAAACAAACAATCCAATCCAAAAATGGGCAGAAGACCTAAGTAGACATTTCTCCAAAGAAGATATACAGATTGCCAACAAACACATGAAAGAATGCTCAACATCATTAATCATTAAAGAAATGCAAATCAAAACTACAATGAGATATCATCTCACACTGGTCAGAATGGCTATCATTAAACAATACAAACAATAAATGCTGCAGAGAGTGTGGAGAAAAGGGAACCCTCTTGCACTGTTGGTGGAAGTGTAAATTGATACAGCCACTATGGAGCAGAGCATGGAGGTTCCTTACAAAACTAAAAATAGAACTACCATACAACCCAGGAATCCCAGTACTGGGCATATACCCTGAGAAAACCATAATTAAAAAAGAGTCATTTACCAAAATATTCATTGCATCTGTATTTACAATAGCCAGGACATGGAAGAAACCTAAGTGTCCATCAACAGATGAATGGATAAAGAAGATGTGGTACATATATACAATGGAATATTACTCAGCCATAAAAAGAAACGAAATTGAGTTATTTGTAGTGAGGTGGATGGACCTAGAGTCTGTCATACAGAGTGAAGTAAGTCAGAAAGAGAAAAACAAATACCATATGTTAACACATATATATGAAATCTAAGAAAAAAAATGGTCACGAAGAACCTAGGGGCAAGACGGGCATAAAGACACAGACCTACTAGAGAATGAACTTGAAGATATGGGGAGGGGTAAGGGTAAGCTGTGATAAGGTGAGGGAGTAGCAGGGACATATATACACTTCCAAACATAAAATAGATAGCTAGTGCGAAGCAGCCGCATAGCACAGGGAGATCAGCTCGGTGCTTTGTGACCACCTAAAGGGGTGGGATAGGGAGTGTGGGAGGGAGGGAGATGCAAGAGGGAAGTGATATAGGAACATAGGTATATGTATAACTGATTCACTTTGTTATAAAGCAGAAACTAACACACCATTGTAAAGCAATTATACTCCAATAAAGATGTTAAAAATAAATAAATAAATGGCAGAGTTAATATTTGGAAAAAAAAGGGATGACTAATGAGAATAAATAAATAAATAAATGAAATTTGAGAGATATTAGTAATTAAACCTCAAACTTGTGCTTGTAAACTTTACAGGAGTCATATAATATGTACTTGGTGTTTAAAATTTCTTCTGCATTTTACTTTATCATATATGTCTAGTCAGAATCAGACTACTTTATTTAAGAGCAAATTACTGGTAGCAGTATATGGCTCTGAAAATTAGTGCAGTAGTGTTTTACTTTTTAGGCCTGTGTAGTTGGAAAAGAATAATTCATTTGCATTATGAATTTGTTTAATTGATTTTATCATAAAGAATAGAAATAACTGATTACATCTTTTAATACCATTAGCAGTAAATCACTTTAGAAAAGAATATTCAGGATTCATGAGCTATTTTATCTCTGCTGTAATACTTTATTTTCTCATCTCTTGTGTTAGGTTATGGATGAAGCCACCACCCCAAGCTCCTTCCCCCAGTTTCCTCTCACAGGAGCCCCCTCTCCTGGAGTCTCTTGCCCTTCTTTCTCTGAAAACTCAAACTTTATTTACTTTATCCTGAAACAATGTCTTCTTTTTCATATTCTCAAAATACTTTATCTGTACCTCTCTTGCAGCACCTACCACTTTACATCATGTAAATATTCTTGGTGGTAAAGGTCACACTCTACACTTAGGTCCAGATGCCCTGGACTTGGCCAGTCTGAGGGCCTCCTCTGAGGCTCAGGGAAGTTCTTACCAGCCTGTGAAGCAAATCTAAAGCTTGAATTGTTAATACAAGTAAATCAGGGGCTTCTTTATCATTCTTGTGCCTTGGGGGAATGAATAAAGGGCAAGAAAATGTCAATTTTTTTTTCACATGACAAGTACTAATATTAAAAAAAAAAAAAAAAAAAACTAAAACAAAAAAAACATCCTGGTTCCAGACAGCAAAGATGGATCCCTAAAATGATCTCTTTCTAACATTAAAAAATGATCTTACCAGGAAAGTTACATGTTGATCTAATAAAAATTAGTGACTCACTTCAAATGAGAGAGTAAACAAGCCAGGCGTCCACTTTGGCATCACCATCTTTGTAGCAAGGGCACCAATACTGCAGGAGGAAGAGCTGGCCCTGAGGACAGGATGACTGATGTGTCAACACCCTTTGTTCCTGCCTTTTAAACAAGCACCTGGAAATGGTGATCCAAGAGGAAACATTCTCTGGGTCCAGGGAGTCATAAAGCACACATACCATCACCTCAAATGAGAGACACATGGGGTTCTTACTCGCCTGAGACTGCAGGTTCGGGGAAGAAAAACTAGCATTGCCACTTTCCTGATGTTTACTGCTCTCAGTTAAAAGAAGCTTTCTTTATTCTCTGCTGAGAATATGATGCACCAAGAGGGCTTGTTAAGAGTAGCTTTAATCCTCGTGAATTAGTTTTCGAAAACCAGAATAACATATTTACCCCGTTCCTTAAATCCTCTAAATCAAGAGAGAAATCGAACAAGTAGGAGAATAAAGGGCAGGGGGTGATCAGATGGGGAAAATATCTAGAAACTGAGGCAGGAAAGAAAGAGCTGAAGAAACTGGTTGTTTAATCTGGAAAAGAGAGAATTGAGAGGGTGTCCTCCTGATAACTTTTCAAATAGGACAGCTATATTTTTTGTGTGTCAACAGAGCAAGCAGACCTAAGACTGATGAAAATCCTATACTGGGAGGTAGATTTTAGCCTAAAGGAAGGGGAAAAATATCTGTCACCAACAAGCCAACAAACAAACACAAACTTTGACCATAAGAGAAAATAATTGCTTTCTCATGAAGTAATTAGTTCTGGGTCATTGGATGTGTTCAAGCAGAGATTGAATGACTACTTTTAGGGAATAGTACAGAAAAGAGTCCAACATCTGATAATGGTTGGGTTAAATGGCCTGTAAGATTCCTCTGAAATCTAACATTTTATGTTCCAAGAATGTACCCAATTTTATGCCTTGGATGTAAGGTTCAGGAAGCCATATTATTTCTAAACAATTTTCTGTGTCCCATTTAATAAAAAATAAAGAAATAATCTAGTTTCTAAATGAGAAAGAAATAGAACTGGGGCTTTATCTTTTTCTGGGCAAAAGAGGCCTTCCATATCTTTTGTCCTATGCATTCTAAGAAAATAATACTCTAAAATCTAACACTTTCTCTGTTTAATATTTCCTTTTGTGAAAGCTAGTTTCATTTCTCACCTTGTAAGGAAAGACTCAGCTCCAAGTTTCATAATTTTATGATTCCCTTTACCTCAGAGAGCAAGGCACAGTTTAATTCAGACTGACCTGGGATACTTATTTAAAAGTTAGATTCCTAGTCCCACTTTAGCAAATGAACCAGAATCTTTGGGATGGTGTCTTTGAAGCCTAATGTTTAACGCATACCTTCTGATGACTCCTATGCATATTAAAGTTCAAGAATGTGTGCAATGGATCTTCACAACTGAGGTTTCAGTATGTCAACATGGTTTATTCTCATGTTATCAAATCTCCAAAAACCCACTCTTTCTTATGGAAGGAAGAAATAGTTAACTTTAAAAATATTTTTCTTGATGTAGTTTTTTCATTTGCTGGCTTTTGTTTATCAACTTGACAATAAGAAAAATCACAATATATTTGTTTTTGAATATGAGCATATACTTTTAATCTCATAGCAGAGCTGTGTCAGGGGATTTTGAAAGAAGAAGGAAACATTTTTTATGTTTTATTTGTTCCTGTAAAAATAGTTGGTGATGGGTTAGCTTATTATTTACAGCAGTATGCCACTGCATCCAAAGGTATAAGTCAGGTACCTATGCAGCCAATAATAGGGTGTTTCACTCCATGGTTTAAACATTCACAACCTTGTTTGAGAGAGTAACTGTGTTTTTCCAGGACTTTTTTTTATTGTCAGTGACAGAAATGACACGCAAACTAGCTTAAGAAAACAAAACACTTATGTAATGGGAGAAGATAAGAATGGATTTTAGGCATGTCTGGAGTTGAGAATCAAATGATGTCAGAAGTTTGTCCTGAGCCATTCTTTAGCTCTAATTTTTTCTGGATTAACTTCATTCTGGTAAAGTGTTCCCATGTGGTGGCAAAGACAGCCATCATCAACTCTAGTCTTACATTGATCACTCTTAGTGGTGGTCCCAGAGAAAAGAAAGTGCATCTTTCCAAATTCTCCTTGCAATGACCTTCCTTGGCCCACAAAAGTCACATGCCCATTCTTGACTTAGTCCTAGTGGTCAGTGGGATGAAGTGCTTGAGTTCTCTGATTGTCCATTCCTAGACCATACATCCATCTTTGGAACCAAAGTCTATATCACCTCATGGGTCTCTGAGGATATGTGAGTCTGAGCATTGTTCTCCCAAAGGAGGAGCTTTGAGCAAAAGAAAGTAGATGATGTCCTCCAATGGGATGACTTATTAAGTCCTTCTTTCAACAGACATTTATTTTTTAAATTTTTTTGTGGTGTGCGGGCCTCTCACTGTTGTGGCCTCTCCCGTTGCAGAGCACAGGCTCCGGACGCACAGGCTCAGCGGCCATGGCTCACAGGCCCAGCCGCTCCGTGGCATGTGGGATCTTCCTGGACCAGGGAATGAATCCGTGTCCCCTGCATCGGCAGGCGGACTCTCAACCACTGCGCCACCAGGGAAGCCCCAGACATTTATTGATCATAAAATATTAGAGAGTTAGAGAAGAACCCACACTGACTTCCACTCAGATTCAGTCCAGTGGGTGGAACTGGTCTTTAGCAATTGCTATGTATAATGGTAAGGGCTATAGTGGAGGTAGGGATGAAATTCTGAGGGAACGAAGAGGAGCATGTAAGTGGGACTCAGTAATTTAAAAGAAAACATCAGAGGTGACAGTGAGCTGGATCTGGAGAACGGGTGGGGGCTGTAAGGTGGACACACTGGGAAGGGAAGCCCAGGAAAAGGGACCGGCAGGTATAAAGACACATACTCTAAAAAGGAAAATAAGTAAGAGTATCATCTCCTTAGATGACACCTAGATAATCAAAATAGGCTTTACAAGCAAGCAGGTTGAAAAAAATCATGACTCGGTAAAATTTGAGTTTCTTGTCTGTTTTGGCTGAAAGCCAGTGCAACTTACTGTAGATAACTCAATCTCTATTAAATGGAACTGCATTTCCACCTGTAAGGAAACTCTATTGTGGAAATAATGATTAATTTTTAGATCAGGTTGTTAAGATAAAATGTTAGAAAACTCTTAAAGGCATTTGCAATGAAATTTAACAATTTTCCTTCTTACTGAAGGAAAAAATAACATGGCAGCAATTCAGGAAAGGCACACTTAAAATTCAGTGAAATGTAGAAGCAACAGAAGTTAAAAGTGAAGCCGTTTTCTGTAGATTTCAGTTATTTTTAAAGATGATAAAGACAGCTATTAATTCCATAGGTGATGATTCAAATGTGGAATATTATAAATATGATATCAGTTTAACATGTAAAGATAAAAATGACTTTAAATATTTTGAGGTGGAGTGGAGGGCAGAGGAGCAAAGGAAAAGAATGAGTGGGGAGGTGGCATGATCATAAAATAATGTTTGGATTCAGCTTTTCACCGTGACTCTGTAGGCATTAGGTTCAATAATATGGTCTGCTTTAGAGAGACCAAATAATCATGTAGTGATGGTGCAGATGAGGATAATAAGAGCATTGTTTTAAATCCTGTATCTCTATTACCTTTCATCCTCAAAATGACCCTTTAATTGTAGGCTCAGTATCATCCCCACTTCAACAATGAGGTTGAATAGCACAGCCGTTGTTAGACCCAGGGCCCTGACCCACAAGGAGTGATAGTGGGGTCCAACTTTGGATAATAATGGCTAGTAGCCATTATTTAACATCTACTCTAAGCCCAGACTTACACGTGCTTTATCTATTTTGCTTTATCTATTTTATCTATTTTTTCACAGATGTCCTGTGAATAGATGTTATTTTAAACCTATTTCACAGATGAAAAATGACTTGAGATGTTGAGAAAATTGTCCAAGGAAAGTTAATAAATGCCCAAACCTGGACTTAAAAGTCAGCTTCTATGTTGATCTCTTTCCTGTATGGTCCTAATGAACAATGGGAATCCAGTTCCTCATCTTTCATGAATACACAGTAAATGCCTATTTAATGACAATATGCTACTCTGCTGAGACTTTAATAGTAAAGAATTACTAAAGAACTTAAATATGGTAGTCACAAAAGTAGTTGATTTTAAACCTATATCTGAGCTAAGTATAGGAGTCTAGGATTTAAATTTATTTATGAAAAATTACATGTCTCATATACTGATTCTTAATACCTCTTTGAATTTTTATTATTTGAAAAATACCTCTTTGAATTTTGTTACTGATTTTAGATATAAAACTATTAGATGTCTGTTTAAGTAGACTTGGTAATATTCAAGAGTTTAAAATTTTTAGCACAGGCTTATGTTTTAATATGGCAGGTTGAACATATAATGATATGTACTACTGAGTTCAAAAATTCATTGTACTAGGAATAAAAATGTAGAAATAGGACATGGAGGGAGGTTCAATGGTGTGTGAAAGATTTTATGAAAATACAGGATGTAGAGAGTGAGTGAAGGAATAGGGCCTGATTCAGAAAGGGAGAGGAAACCACAACTTAGAAAACGTCCAAAGAGGGGAACAAATCAGAAAGACTTCACCTTACAAACCCTGTGAGTTAGGAGAGGGGTCCAAGTGAGTGTAGCCTTGAAAACAAGGGCATGGAGGTAAATGGAAAGATTGTAGCTGGATAATGTTCACTTCCCACACATCTTTACCTCCAGCACAGAACTCAAAGCAAAAATGCATGAAATAGAACATAATAAATAAACTCCCTCTTGTGAGAGCACCAGAATCACAACTAACTGCTGAAAGAAGGAAGACAGGAAGACACTGGATCTCACCATAAAAGATACCCCACATCCAAAGACAAAGGAGAAGCCACAATGAGATGGTAAGAGAGGCTCAATCACAATAAAATCAAATTCCATAACATCTGAGTGGGTGACTCACAAACTGGAGAACAATTATACCACAGAAGTCCACCCACTGGAGTGAAGGTTCTGAGTCCCAAGTCAGGTTTCCCAACCCGGGGGTCCAGCAACAAGAGGAGGAATTCCTAGAGAATCAAACGTTGGAGGCTAGTGGGATTTGACTGCAGGATTTTGACAGGACTGAGAGAAACAGAGACTCCATTCTTGGAGGGCACACACAAAGTAGTGTGTGCATCAGGACCCGGGGGAAGGAGCAGTGACCCCATAGGAGACTGACCCAGACCTACCTGCTAGGGTTGGAGGGCATCCTGCAGAGGCTGGGGGTGGCTGTGGCTCACCACGGAGACAAGGACACTGGCAGCAGAAATTCTGGGGAGTATTCCTTGGCATGAGCCCTCCCAGAGTCCACCATTAGCCCCACCAAAAAGCCTGTAGCCTCCAGTGCTGGGTCGCCTCAGGCAAAACAACCAACAGGGAGTGAACTCATCTCCACCATCAGCAGACAAGTGGATTGAAGTTTTACTGAGCACTGCCCACCAGAGCAACACTCAGCTCTACCCACCACCAGTTCGTCCCATCAGGAAGCTTGCACAAGCCTCTTAGATAGCTTCATTCACCAGAGGGCAGACAGCAGAAGCAAGAAGAACTACAATTCCACAGCCTCTGAAATGAAAACCACATTCACAGAAAGATAGTCAAAATGAAAAGGCAGAGGCCTATGTACTAGATGAAGGAACAAGAAAAACAACAAAATGAAGTGGACATAGGCAACCTTCCAGTAAAAAAATTCAGAATAATGATAGTGAAGATGATCTAGGACCTTGGAAAAAGAATGGAGGCAAAGATCGAAGAGATGCAAGAAATGTTTAACAAAGACCTAGAAGAAATGAAGACAGCCTAAGAGACCTCTGGAACAACACTAAATGCACCAACATTCGCATTATAGGGGTCACAGAAGGAGAAGAGAGAGAGAAAAGACTGAGCATATATTTGAAGAGATTGTAGTCAAAAACAACTACCCAAACATGGGAAAGGAAATAGCCACCCAGGTCCAAGAAGTGCAGAGAATCCCAGGCAGGTTAAATCCAAGGATAAACGCGCCAAGACACATAGTAATAAAACTGACAAAAATTAAAGCTAAAGAAAAATTATTAAAAGCAACAAGGGAAAAATGACAACATACAGGGCAACTCCCATAAGGTTAACAGCTGATTTTTCAGCAGAAACTCTACAAGCCAGAAAGGAGTGGCACGATATATTTAAAGTGACGAAAGGGAAGAACTTACAACCAAGATTACTCTACTTGGCAAGGATCTCATTCAGATTCGACAGAGAAATCAAAAGCTTTACAGACAAGCAAAAGCTAAGAGAATTCAGCACCACCAAACCAGCTCTACAACAAGTGCTAAAGAAACTTCTCTAAGTGGAAAACACAAGAGAAGAAAAGGACCTACAAAAACAAACCCAAAAGAATTAAGAAAATTGTAATAGGAACATACATATCGATAATTACCTTAAATGTGAATGGATTAAATGCTCCAACCAAAGATACAGGCTCACTGAATGGATACAAAAAAAAAAAGACCCATATATATGCTGTCTACAAGACACCCACTTCACACCTAGGGACACATACAGACTGAAGGTGAGGGGGTGGAAAAAGATATTCCATGCAAATGGAAATCAAAAGAAACCTGGAGTATCAATACTCATATCAGATAAAATAGACTTTAAAATAAAGAAAGTTACAAGAGACAAGGAAGGACACTACATAATAATCAAGGGATCAATCCAAGAAGAAGATATAACGATTATAAATATACATGCACCCAACATAGGAGCACCTCAATACACAAGGCAAATGCGAACAGCTATAAAAGAGGAAATCAAAAGTAACACAAAAATAGTGGGGGACTTTAACATCTTACTTACACCAATGGACAGATCCTCCAGACAGAAAATTAATAAGGAAGCACAAGCTTTAGATGACACAATAGACCAGATAGATTTAATTGATATTTATAGGACATTCCATCTGAAAACAGCAGATTATACTTTCTTCTCAAGTGCACATGGAATATTCTCCAGGATAGATCATATCTTGGCTCACAAATCAAGCCTCTATAAAATTAATAAAATTGAAATCATATCAAGCATCTTTTCTGACCACAACGCTATGAGATTAGAAATAAATTACAGGGAAAAAAAACCCTTAAAAAACACAAACATATGGAGGCTAAACAATATGTTACTAAATAGCCAAGAGATCACTGAAGAAATCAAAGAGGTAATCAAAAATTACCTAGAGACAAATGACAATGAAAACATCCTGATCCAAAACTTATGGAATGCAGCAAAAGCAGTTCTAAAAGGGAAGATTATAGCAATACAATCCTACCTCAAGAAACAAGAAAAATCTCAAATAAACAATCTAACCTTACACCTAAAGGAAAGAAAAACAGATAAAACCCAAACGTATGGACACCAAGGGTGGAAAGTGGTGGTGGAGTGGTGGTGGGATGAATTGGGAGATTGGGATTGACATATATACAGTAATATGTATAAAATAGATAACTAATAAGAACTTGCTGTATAAAAAATAAAATAAAATTCAAAAAAGAAAAAAAAGAACATAAGTAAACAATAGACACAGAAAGTAGAACAGTGTCTGGGGATTTGTGGGAATGGGAAGTTAGTGTTTAATGGGCACAGAGTTTCAATTTGGGAAGGTGAAATTGTTCTGGAGATGGTTGGTGGTGATAGTTGCACAACAATATGAATGTACTTAATGCCACTGAACTGTTCACTTAAAAATGGGTAAAGTGGTAAATTTTATGTTATGTTTACTTACCACAATAAAAACAAGAATGGAGACTTCATATCTACAGGAATGTAAAGGACTGTCTGGTAAAACCAGGTGTTTTATGTGGGAACTGGCCTTCTAGAGTGAAGCCTTCAACATCTCAGCCTTTCACAGCAGCTGACTTGCCACTGATTCAACAGAAGATGAAACCTGCAAGTTGGTAAACTCTTGTCCATCAGTACAAAGGCCTCTGCTAGATTTTCTACTGTCTTAACCTTAAATTCAAACAGGAATTAAAGGATGACCAGACAAATGAGAAATGTCAAAAAGAAAGCAATGTTAATAATTCGCAACAATGGCCAAAGAGGGAATGATTAATCCAAAACAGAAGAGAATTTTAAAATTCTCTCTATACCTGGTATCTTTAGAGATCTTTTAGAGAGATATTACATTTATTAAATAAGAGCAATATGCTGTAAAATAGGAACATATAAAAATGTAACCAATGGAAAAACTCAGTTGAAGAGTACAGAAAGAAATTAAGCAAATCTAGGAAAAGAATAAAAAGGACCAAAAACAAGAAAGGAAAATATGAGAATAAAGATTAAACACATATGGATAAATTCAAGATTTGCTACCTAAAAATGGAAGTCCCTGAAAGAGAAAGAAGAGGGTAATAAACCATCAGAGAAATGATAAAGGAGGCAACACTGAACCAAAGCATGAGTCTCTAGGTTGGAAGGGCCTACCAGGTGCCCAGCAAAGGGAAGAAAAGATGTTTGCCTGGACATGTTATTGTGAAAATTCAGAATGCTGAAGTTTCCAGAAAGAAAAGAACAAAGTTAAAAAACAAGTCACCTTTCAACTCAACAATAAAAGGAAAAATAACTCAATTTACAAGATGGACAAAGGACTTTAATGAACAAGAAAGTAAACAAATGACCAATAGGCACATGAAAAGATGCTCAATAATCATTAGCCATCAGGGAAATCCAAACCAAAACAGCAATGGGATACCACCTAACAGCCACTAGGATGGCTATGATCAAAGAGACAGATGTTAAAAAATGTTGGTGAGAATGTAGATGGATCGAAATCCTCATACATTGCTGTTGGGGTGGAGAGTGGTGTACTGCCTTGGAAAACAGTCCAATAGCTTCTCTGAAGGTTAAACGTTGTTACTATATATATGACCCAACAATTCCACTCCTGGGTATCTAGCCAAGAGAAATGAAAACAAATATCACACAAAAAGCTGTAAATAAAGTTCATAGTGGTATTATTAATAGCTCCAAAGTGGAAACACCCCAACTCATGAAGGGATAAATAAAATGTAGTGCTGGAAACACCCCAACTCATGAAAGGATAAATAAAATGTAGTGTATCCGTACAATGAAATATTACCTGGTCATAAAAAGGAATGAAGTACTGACACGTGTTTCAACAGGGATGAGCCTTGGAGATATTTTCCTAAATGAAAAGTCAGTCAAAAAAGACCACATATTTAAGATTCCCTTTATATGAAATGATGAGATTAGGCAAATCTATAGAGACAGAGAGGAGATTAGTGGTTGCCTAGGGAAGTGGAGGTTGGGGGAAAAGGGGGAGTGACTTTAATGGGTACAGATTTCTTCTGGGGGGAAGAAAATATTCTAAAATTTTGGTGGGGATGGTTGCACAGCTCTGTGATTATACTAAAAGCCATTGAATTGTACATTTTAAATGGGTGACTTGTATGATATGTGTGAATTATATCCCAACAAATCTATTTTTCTTTTCAAAAGTCACACTGTTATCAGGCTTCTGAGTAGCCCTGGATTCTAGAAGTTTATATATAATGTGGAAATAAACAAAGACCACACAGATGAGATTAAGAAAATGCTATCTATTCACATGTTTCTATAGCAAGGGAGTCAGCCACCATCATTTGGTTTTGCCAGAAACTCAAAGGCAGGCAGAGGATTGGGAAAGCTTTTTACTGAAAAAAAGGGAAGGTTTCAGGTGTGCTCTAATTGGAAACTGGGGTGTTGGAAATCTGTAGGTGAGCTTGCTAGAGGCAGGGCATCCCATGTGATTGGTTAGGTGTGTATTTGGCTTTCTCTGGTTGGCACTAAATTGAAAGTGGGAACAAGACTTAGAGAAGCTGTCAGTTGTTATTCAAATTCTGGCCATTTTGGGTCAATTTTTTTTAAGGGTTTATTGTTTGATCTTCCTGGATTTTTTGTTAGAGACAGTGATCTGACCTACAAGTCTGACTTGTAGACAGTAGGCTGGTTTCTTGGCTCTTTAGATAATGGCTTCATTTCCTAAGTTGGTTGCCACAGATTTGGGGTCAGAGTTTTATTTTATTTATTTATTTATTTATTTTATTGAAGTGTAGCTGATTTACAATGTTGTGTTAATTTCTGCTGTAAAGCGAAGTGACTCATTTATACACATATATGCATTCTTTTCTTATATTCTTATCTGTTGTGGTTTATCACAAGATATTCAGTATAGTCCCCTGTGCTATATGGTAGGGCCATATTGTTTATCCATTCTATATATAATAGTTTGCATCTGATAATCCCAAACTCTGAATCCCCCTCCCCCTCCCCCTATCTCCCCACTGGCAACCACAAGTCTGTTCTCTATGTCAGAGTTTTATTTTTATATATGGCCTGGGCATTGTCCACTTGTATATTCAGTCTCTCAATAAAAATGCTTCCAAAATTATGAAGGAATGAAAAACATATATTAAAAATATACCTAAGGAGGGTCATCTGTGCCTTGCCTCTCCTTGATCCAGCCCACTCTGCTGCCACCGCAATGGCCCAAGCTGATATTGCCCTGATTGGACTGGCTGTCATGGGCAGAACTTAATTTTGAATATGAATGACCATGGCCTTGTGGTCTGTGCTTTTAATAGGATAGTCTCCAAAGTTGATGATTTCTTGGCCAATGAGGTGAAAGGCACCAAGGTGGTTGGTGCTCACTCCTTGAAGGAGATGGTCTCCAAGCTGAAGAAGCCTTGGTTAATCATCCTGCTTAAGAAGACTGTCCTGGATGTCGATTTTATTGAAAAACTGGTACCCTTGTGGGACGCTGGTGACATCATCATCAATGGAGGAAATTCTAAATACAGGGATACCACAAGACAGTGTTGAGACCCCAAGGCCAAGAGAATCTTGTTTGTGGGGAGTGAAGTTAGTGGTGGAGAGGAAGGGGCATAGTATGGCCCATCATTTATGCAGGGAGGGAATAAGGAGGCTTGACCCCACATCAAGGCAATCTTCCAAGGCATCGCTGTGAAAGTGGGGACTGGAGGACCCTGGTGTGACTGGGTGGGAGATGAGTGGGCAGGACACATTGTGAAGATGGTGCACAACAGGGTAGAGTATGGAGACATGCAGCTGATTTTTGAGGCCTACCACCTGATGAAAAACATCCTGGGTTTGGAGCACGAGGAGATGGCAAAGGTTTTTGAGGAATGGAATAGGAGAGGGCTAGAGTCATTCCTGATTGAAATCACAGCCAATATTTTAAAGTTCCAAGACCGATGTAAAATACCTGCTGTTAAAGATCAGGGACAGTGCGGGGGCAGAAGGGCACTGGGAAGTTGACCACCATCTCGACCCCGGGATACGGTGTCCCTGTCACCCTCATCAGAGAAGTGGTCTTTGTTCGATGCTTATCATCTCTGAAAGATGAGCGGCTCCAAGCCAGCAGAAAGCTGAAGGGACCTCAAAAGATCCAGTTTGAAAGAGATAAGGAATCATTCCTGGGGGCATTCGAAAGGCCCTCTATGCTTCCAAGATCATCACTTATGCTCAGGACTTTATGTTGCTAGGACAGGTAGCCACTGAATTTGGCTGGATGCTCAACTATGGTGGCATTGCCCTGATGTGGAGGGGGTGCTGCATCAGCAGGAGTGTATTCCCAGGAAAGATAAAAGATACATTTGATCGAAACCCAGGGCTTCAGGGCTTCTGAATCTACTACTAGATGACTTTTTTAAGTTGGCTGTGGAAACTGCCAGGACTCCCAACAGCAGGCAATCAGTACTGGTGTCCAGACAGGCATTCCCATGCTCTGCTTCACCACTGCTCTTTCCTTCTATGATGGATACAGACACAAAATGCTGACAGCCAACCTAATCCAGGCTTAGCGAGATTACTTTTGGGTCCACACTTATGAACTCTTGGCCATGCCAGGACTGTTTCTCCACACTAACTGGATAAGCCACAGTGCTAGTGTGTCCTTGTCTTCATACAATGCCTGATCAGATTCTGTTAGGCGCCATGACTCCGCAAACAGGGACATTCCATTTGCCACACAACAGTGCTTCCATGACACTTTGACCTACTTTCTGCTCAGATCTCTCTCTCTTTTTTTAATTTACTAGTAGTTTTATTTATTTATTTATAACATCCTTATTGGAGCATAATTGCTTTACAATGTTGTGTTAGTTTCTGCTGTATAACAAAGTGAATCGGCTATTGCATACATATATCCTCATACCCTCCCTCTTGTGTCTCCCTCCCACGCTCCCTATCCCACCCCTCTAGGTGATCAAAAAGCACAGAGCTGATCTCCCTGTGCTATGCAGCTGCTTCCCACTAGTAATCTATTTTACATTTGGTAGTGTATGTATGTCCATTCCACTCTCTCACTTCATCCCACCTTACACTTCCTTCTCCCCGTGTCCTCAAGTCCATTCTCTATGTCTGCGTCTTTATTCCTGTTCTGTCCCTAGGTTCATCAGAATCTTTTTTTTTTTTTTAGATTCCATATATATGTGTTAGCATACCGTATTTATTTTCCTCTTTCTGTATGACAGACTCTAGGTCCATCCACCTCACCACAAATAACTCAATTTCATTTCTTTTTATGGCTGAGTAATATTCCATGATATATATGTGCCACATCTTCTATATCCATTCATCTGTCGATGGACACTTAGGTTGCTTCTATGTCTTGGCTATTGTAAATAGAGCTGCAATGAACATTGTGGTACATGACTCTTTCTGAATTATGGTTTTCTCATGGTATATGCCCAGTAGTGGGATTGCTGGGTCATATGGTAGTTCTATTTTTAGTGTTTTAAGGAACCTCTATACTGTTCTCCATAGTAGCTGTATCAATTTACATTCCCACCAGATCTCTTTAAAAAGTGTCATAAGAGACTCCTCTGAAGAGTCAACTCAAGTCTATTTGTAAAGTAGTTCTGTGAGAACCATCACGCCCTCTGCCCTCACCTTTTGGGACAGAGCAGGAATTGAGCGTGTGCACCACAGTGTGAGCCAGCTCTGTGAGGCAGTGTTTCTCACATGTCCCCTGTGGATTTGGGAAGCAGAGTAAGTTTGCTCTGATAGAGGCAGCAGCACTTATCACATAGGAGGGAAAGGTTTTTGTGGAATTTGATCAAACTGGAACCTTTGTATTATGTAGGTGAATTTCCTTTTCCCTTTACTTAATAAAAGTAAAAAGAAAAAAAATCCTAGGAATAAATAAAATTTGAGAGCTGAATACAAAGTACATATTCAAGGATTCATAAACTTTACTTCCTAAGTGTCTTTCCTTAGAAAATTAATTGAAGACATTTTCCAAAAAATTAGCATAAAAAGGGAAAGACATGACATTCAGAAAGAGATGATGCAATCCAGAAGAGCAGGGACCTGAAGTTCCAGGAAAAGCACTGTTTAGTACTTCTAGAGAGCAGCCTTCCAGGATGGAGGCAAGAACCCAAGATGCCTGCAGGGAGTTCTACGAGGGGAGGGAAGAGAGGGAGTTTAGAAGAGAGTTGTATAAAGTATAATGGTACTGAGGATATGAAAAGGGTGCAAGGGGAAAAAGAGGCAATTTACAAAGAATTAGACATGCCAGGAAAAACAATAATATATTATAGTGTTTGCAGTTTTTATGATTTTGAATTATTGTTCAAGCAGAGCCTGTAATTACAAAGGCATAATAGTATAAGCACTATTGTTTTTCAGTGAAGACAAATGTAAAACAATTAGATGTACTTATAAAACAGAACATAAATATTGTCATCCTTGATAAAGTAGAAATACAGATGACAGTGGGAAGGTGAAAAGTGGGCAAAACGCCAGGGAATGGCAGCTCATGTCATCAGGGTAAGATAGGAAGCTAGGTGATGTGTTTATAGTTGATAGAACAGGAAGTAAATGTGTCAGTTTATTACTGAGAGAAATAATGGTGTTCACATGCATTCACACACCAGCACACAAACTTGAACCTGAATTCTTCCTTAACAATACTTTGTAGACATCTCTTAGTGTAATACATTATCATTTGTAACTGAATCATACCTTTATTGCTAGATTTTTGGGTTGTTTCTAATTATTCACTATTGTCAAAAGTGCTATAAATATGTCCTAATTTGTTTTTGTTTTTGCAATTTACCTATTATTTACCTTATAACAATTTCCTAAAAAATGCAATTCTACATCTAATGTTATCTATATGTGAAAATTTAAATCTATGTGTAGATTGGTTTCCAGAAATGTTTACCAACTCATATTCTCTATTTAATGTATATTTCTTGCCCACCATAGTCACCATTTTAACCCATATCAGTCTCCTATTGGTGAGGGAGATTAGCGTTGCTTTCCTGGAAAGAAGAGTGCACCACAATAATCTTCTCAGATTTAGTCTTCATTTTCAAATTCCGCCATCTCAGTGGGAGCTGGCCTTAATCCATATAGTAACCCGAATGATACCTAAAAAGCATTTCAATGCAATTGCCAACTGGAAGCTATCACAACCCTTCAAGAATAGCTTTTAAATAGTTTCAAAATGCTTTATTGCTAAATATAAAAAAGAACTATGACTTTTCATAATAGAATTATACTAGATAGACTCACCCAAAATAGTAGAGAGTATATTCATTTAAACAGTTCAAATATCTGTGTTAGAAGAAAAAGTGGTGGATGGTGGAAGTGAAATTGTACTTTATGCTTACCAGGTGGCACTTTAAGTAATATTTTTCACAGGAAACTCAGTGATGAGTTTGTGTGTGTGTGAGTGCATGTTTATTAACAAGCATCACATCTGTCTTCCTATTTGGCTTTTTTCTGATGTCCCATCCATTTTTCTTACTCTTCATTTCAGTTCTATCACATTTATAGCATCTTTATTCACAAGATTACTCACTTTCCTGGCTCAGATTTCATGGTATTTAACAACTATAATTGTACTTTTCAAGTGCTGTACCAATCTTCAGTATTACATTCCCTGTAATATTCCCTGGCAGGGATATTAGTTTTCAAAACGGCCGAAAAGCTCTTAGAGGTTTCATTTGTAAAGATGGGCTGTACTTAATTTTGATGACAGTTATTTTGTTTATAACCATACTAAAAAGATCAATCTCATTAAATGTGTGTTACAATTGGCAAATATAAATATGGACTAAATTCTATCATCAAATTTGTAGAAGTGATCTTAGATATGAGCTCCTTGGAGTTTTTAGAGGAGAGGTGATAAAAGTAAAATATTCTTACTTTCTGGGTAAATATTGTTCAAGCTTCAAAGATAGGGTGATATATGTCCTATTTCACACAGCACAGTCCCAGTTTATTCCTGTTGTTTTAGCTTAATTAATCATCCCCCTTCACTCTCAAAAGTTTCTTGGAATGGGTGATAATTATATGATCACCCTGTTTGCAGAATTTCTACTAAATCTGGGATTACTTGATCAAAGTCATTTAATTCTTTCTTCCACCTTCCTCTAGTACCTGCTATGTTACAAAGCTTGGATGAGTTTTTAAAAATAGTTTAAAATTATGTATATGAATATATATGTGTATATATATATAATAAGATATAAAATGTCAATTTCAGACTATACACAAGTGTGTATGCCCTTAAAATAAGATAAAGTGTACAGAGCCACAAGGCAGACGACTGCATGCTATTTTTATAGACTGTCTCACTTCACATATCCTAGTATGTATATATTTTGTACCTTGCCTACTCTACTGCCATGGATCTTAGAGCAACTGTAAAGACCAATAAAATTTCTTGCTCCCTAAACCAAGAAAAACCTGCATAATATAAAACTTGCAATAACATTTGAGAAAGGATTTTTCACTAAGGACAATTGAAATTTAAATTATGCGACTATTCTGTTTATTATTATTACAAATTTGACCTAATGATAATGTCTCATCACTGAGAGAACACTGTGATAAAGACCAGTAAGTAGTTTATAATTTTTTTGCTTTGCAAAATAACTTCCTTGGTTTTGGTGATAGAATTCTTAGGACTATGTGTCAAGGTTTATTTATCCATTTTACTTATTATGTATTTTTCACACATAGAAATGTAAAATGTAATATTTAAATGGTTCATATTCCCACCAACCAGGTAACTTAATACTATTAATATTTAAATACAACCAGCCCCCCTGCCACACACACATGAAATTTCATTTTTATACATGTATTTGTTATCTATTATTTTATAACGAATTACTCTATGACAGGTTAGCAGATTAAAGCACAGACATTTATCATTTCCCAGTTTCTGTGGGTCAGGAACTCAAGAGTGGCTTAGCTGGATGGCTCTGGCTCAGGGTCCTCCCCTCCCAACGCTGCAGTCAGGCTGTCAGCCAGAGCGACATCATCTGGGCTTGACTGGAGCTGCAGGATCCATTTCCAGGATGGCTCACTCACACAGCTGTTGGCAGACCTCTGGTCTTTTCCATGAGACCTCTTTGTAGGCCTGCTTGTGTATCTTCAGGACTTGTAAATAGGTCTTCCCCAGAGTAAGTGATCTAAGAGATCCAAGAAGAAAGCTGCAAAGTCCTTTTGTTACACACCATCACTTCTGTCATATTCTGTTCATTAGCAGCAACTCACTAAACCCAGACCTCACTCCAGAGAGGGGAATTAATCTCAACTCTTGAAGTGAGGAGTAGCGAAGAATTTGTGGACATGTTTTAAAACCACCACACATGGTAAAAATGCAGGAAGCTAGTGTAAAGTGAGGACACTTGAAACAAAAACACTGCTGAGAGAAATTAAAGAAGACCTGAACAAATGGAAAGATATACCATATTCAGAGATTGGAGACTTAGTACTCTTATGATCTTAATTCACTCCAAGATGGTTTGCATATTCAATATCACAATAAAAACCCAGGAGTTTTTCTGGTAGAAATTGACAAGATGACTCCTAAATAAATATGAAAATGTGAAGGACCCAGAGCAGCAAGGTGATCATGAAGAAAAATGAAAAATACACACGAACACATTTCAAGATTTACTATGAACTTAGAGTCATTAAGACAAGAGTGTTTTTGGCATAGGATAGATAAATAATTCAATGAGATAGAATAGAAAGCCTGGAAAGAGACAGGTAATGTCATTTGATTTTTAGCAGAAGTGCCAAGCAATTTAAAGGGCAAATTCCTAAACTGGAAACAATCAATGTTAATCAGTATGAAAATGAATTAATAAACTGTGGTATATTCATACTCTGGGCTATAATTACTCAGCAATAAAGAGAACAAAATACTGATACATGCAAACACATGAATACATTTTTAATATGTTTTGCTGAGTGAAAGAAACCAGGTGCAAATGAATACATAATATGCTTTCATTTATATGAGGTTAACAGGTACAACTCATCTATGGGAATAAAAATCAGAATAATAATTATGACTGGGGGATAGTGTAGACAGGGAAAGGGCAGGCTATAATTGCTTATTAATTGCAGGGGTTTTTGTTTTGTTAATTTTTTCAAATTTCTCACATAGATGATCATGCCATCTGTAAACAGTTTATTTCTTAATTCCCAATCTATATACCTTTTATTTCTTTTTCTTGTCTTATTTCATTAAGTAGTACTTCCAGTAGTACGATGTTGATAAGGAGTGGTGAGAAGAGACAGCCTTGCATTCTTCCTTATCTTAGTGGGAAAGCTTTGATTTGCTTAAGTATAATGTTAGCTATTGGTTTTTTGCAGATACTTTTTTTTATCAAGGTGAGGAAGTTACCTTTTATAATTTTTATCTTGAATGGGTATTGGATTTTGTTAAATGCTTTTTTATATATCTATTGATATGATCCTGTGCTTCTTTTTTTTAGCTATTTAGTAATAGTTTCCATTAATTGATTTTCAAATGTTGAACCAGTCTTACAAACCTGGGATAAATCCTTCTTGGCTGTAGTGTATAATTCTTTTTATAGATTGTTGAATATTTTGTTGAAGTTTTTTGTATCTGTGTTCATGAGAAACATTGGTCTGTAATTTCTAGTTATTACAGGGTGCTCTGGTACATTTCAAACTAGTTCCCTTTCCCCTTGCCCTGCTGGAAGTGCAAGTGGATTTTTCTCAGATATTTACTGTGAGAACCAGGTTATGCTCCTGTATGTAATACAATACTGTGGGGACCTCCTCATGACTGGATTCCCCCTGGAGTTTTTAACTCTTAGACTTATCTACACTGAACCTCTAGCAATCTGTCAATTACCATCATGTTTTCCTCTCCTGGCCCTGGTTCTCTTGGTTTCTGCTCTTAAGCCTCTGCTACAGTATTCACCTGACTTCCTGTCTCACCTGTCTCTCTCTCCAATCTTGGGTGGCAGTTTGCCTTGTGTCCTCCCCTCTATTATGCAGCCAAGAAGAGTTGTTGATTTTTTAGTCTGTTCAGCTTTTTACTTGTTAGGGCAGAGTGACAACTTTCAAGTTTCCTACATGTGGAACTGGAAACCAGAAATCAATAAATATATTTTTTTACAGTAAAGTTTTGTTTTGTAATATGAAAAAGTTGTTTTTAAATTTAGTATAAAGTAAGAACACTCTCCACTCATGACAGATTGAAGTGACATATCATTTAAACTGAGCAAATGATGATCTTTGAAAAGACACTTTTAATTACACCACAAGTTCTTCAAAGCACTTTGTATATTCCCCAAATATAATATACAAAATAAAAATTTGTCTTGCTATTAGAGGTTTCAGAAGAATTATTCTTTTTGATAGTTCATAATATTAACTGATGTCAAAGAAATGTAAAATAATTTTAAATGGTTAGGCTGGCTTAGAGGTAAAAGATAACTTGAGCCATATGTTAACATCAAAAGAAAAGATTTAATAGAACCATTGAAAATTATAATTTTAAATTTAAAAAGACCTTAAAAAATAGACTACTAAATTTGTTGAGAGACAACTGACTCAACATTTTTATTGAAGTCAGTGTTAGTGACATATAGTTTTCTGCATCATCATGTATCATTCACTGTCATCATCTCAAAAATTATACAAATATGCTGTCTTTTGGAGCAGTCAAGTTAATCCTAGATTGACATGTGTTACTCAGACTGGGTAGTCATGTTGTGGTTTTATTTAGCACAATTCTGTAATGAACTTGCCTATCCAAAGATAACTCTTCTAATCTCCTACCCTAGGATTCTGAATATTAAAGTTACTGCTTTCATCTAAGCCAAAAAATCAAATGAACAACTGTAAATGAGCATTATCTATGATCATTACAGTAAAAGCTACAATTTTTTGTGTGCCTCTTATGTGTGAGGCACTTTACAGACATTATCTCACTTAATTGTCTTTATCATCACCCTGCCAGTATGGGGGTCCCTATATTGTAGGTAAGGGAATAGACTCTGATTGCTTAAGTAACTTGTGTGAAATCAAACAGTTAAGAGGCAGACAAGTTAGGAGTCAAAGTAATGTCCTTCTACTATACTGAACACTGTGAATAGATTCTGCAAGCAAAAAATAAGAGTTTTTGCATTCAATAAACTGTATCTAGAGAAAGAGGGAAAAAGTGAATTGTTATGTAACAAGGTTAGAAATAATTTAAAGACTAAATACATATTTGAAAAATTCAGATAATACTTCAAAGAGTAAATTTTCCTTTTGAGGAAAATGGTCAGGGAAAAATTCATGATAGCAGGTTTGGAAATGTGTATTTGAAGGATGGAGAGGACTTGGGTACCCAGAGATGAAAGAATATGTGGCAGCAAGAGGTCGAAGACCCAGGGATAAAAGGAGGTGAGAGGGAGATATTTGAGTAGTGAAGGGGACATTTTTTCTAAGGATGCACTTTGAATACATGCTTATACAAGTATTACATGTGTTAACATTATCACCTTTCAATATTTCATGATGAAGTTGTTTGGGAATGACACATTGGGAAGATACTGACAAAAATAGAAAGAACATTTTTCTATGCTTAGAAAGGGAGGTAAATTCAGGTGGAGGATATAATATTGGGCATAGATAATTAGAAAGCATCAGAGAGAGCAGATATTTTGTGGTGAAAATACAAATAAATGGAAATGACAAAAAACATAATGGGTTGCTAAAAACAAATTTTAAGTTATTGACTTTTTTTCTGCTTTGACTATTTGTGGAGTGACTCAAAAATACATAATATGCCATGAAAAACTAGAGAAAATGAAAGAATCAAGGGAAAATGTTAAGCTAACTTTTATTGAGCATTTCCTATGTGCCAGGCTTTCTGGCAAATATTTTATATTATTTTATTTGTTGCTCAACATGTCTGTGAGTTAGAGCTCTTATTATTCCCATTTTATAAATAAAGAATTTGAGGTTAAAAGAGAGTAAGTCACTTTCTCAAGACCTCAGGGCTGGTTAGGGGCAGATCTTGGGCTTTAACTCCAAAGTTTGGGCTCCTCACCACCTAATGATACTACTGCAGATGAATGATATTCTCATGGAAGCTGAGACAATAGACACATTTAAGCTTTGTGCATGAAAGCACACTAAGGTAATATAATTCATCCAATTTTATGGCATACTTTACGACTAGGTTCTAGTTTCACTCTAAGTTAATTTCTAAAATTTTATCATAACTTATTTCATGACTGGAATCTCCAGTATCTTCTCTATAAGGCTAATACAACCACTTGTGTGAAGTAAGTTTGTATTTCATGCTAAAGTCCTTCTGATTTAAATTTATTATTGCTATCAATATCCTTAGTGGCTGGAATTAGTTTGGGCTTACCAAGAAATAAACAAACAACAAAACCAAACAACAAACACATCCCTCCAAAACAAAACCTATCCACTAAAGGAATAGATGATAAAACAGCATTTACTATATCTTGAAAACTGTCAATAAACCTGTACCTATGAGCTTCTTAATAGATATTGTAAAATATCTTCTGAAATTTTCTATTTAGAAAATATCTGGAAACCAAAGCTCTAATTATCATCAGTCACCGTAATGTTTAAACTCAGTAGCTTTTACTTTGAGGAAAAAAATTGCAGTTTGGCAATAGGAATACATAAAACCACGTCATAAGCCCCCAGGCTTTATTCTCTGAAACTTTTACTAAAAATTCTAATTGCTTAGAATTTTGTTTTAACTTTACCTTAGGAAAAACAAAACAAAACAAAATAATAATATGAGAATATGAAAACTCTGGGTTATCATAAATGCATAGGTTTCATTTCTTTTTGAGGATTAAAATCTTCATTTGAACGTAAAAATGACAGTGTGTTTTGCAGATAGCTGTCTAAAACAAAGTTAACAAATTTGAGCTTTTATTTAACTCTGTATTATACTGTTAAGCATATCAGATTATAAGAAGTTTGTGTTGTGAAAATACATTTTTAAAGCCTGTGATTTTTCTTCACCAAATGATACGTAAATATCTTATGTAGTCAAGCTATTTCTTTGCACACAACACAATCTGAAGCCTGAAATTTCAATGAATATTGAAATTCAAAGAATATTCAAAGAATAGGCCAGAGAGTTAATTAATTAAAAATAAAAATTCCCTGTTCTATCCCCAGTGTTCTAATTCATTACCTTTGGAATGGGACTCAGAAACTATATGTTTACTAAATATTTCAGTATGTTGAATGCAGTAACTCTGGAGATCATACTTGGTGATATACTGATAACATTTTTTTGCCAAAATTTTTAGACTTTTACTAATGGGGGAAAGACCAACCTGGAAATTTGTTATTTAAATTTAAATATTTGTGTTTAGTATTGCAACCTGCTTTGCTTTCAAAATCCCAGCTCTGATTTCTGACCCTGATAATCATGAAATGTAGCTTGAAAACAACTCAAAACCTGATTAAAACATAAAATATCAGTTTGAACACCTTGGATTACTACCCAGGTAATAAGGACAGGAGGAGTTCAGATCTTAAAAGAAGAACAATAAGATGAGACATATTTGGCATTGCTTTGCTCTCTCAGTCCTGACTGAGAGGCTGAGCATCTGAACAGAAGTTTCAGCAATTTTGTAGATCACGATGGGAGTGTGGGCACTGGAGTTCCAAGTCCTAGAAGGAAGGAGGGCTTTTGTGACTGTGGTACGTGCATCTATGTATCTATATATTTCTCCCCACCCTCTCTTGATTAATGATATCACTTCTGGAGCCAGAACAAACTGGATTTAAGTCGTGAGTGTTTTGGAGTCAGTTACCTAATATTCTTTATCAGAACCATTTTTTCATTTGTTCATTCACTTGATAAATATATAATGTGTGTCAACTATATCCCAAGACTTTGGTGTCTATTTTATTTTATTTTTGAGATTTTTTTCGTGCTATGTCTTTGATTTTTTTTCTTTTTCTCTTTCTTATTCTTTTTTTTTTTTTTGGCCGCACCATGCAGCATGCGAGATCTTAGATCCCCAACTAGGGATTGAACCCGTGCCCCCTGCAGTGGAAACACAGAGTCCTAACTGCTGAACCGCCAGGGAAGTCCCTGATGTCTAATTTAAAGGATAATACCTACTTCATTAGGTCATTGTGAGGATTATAATTTGGTGATTTTCAGCATCTATCACAATGACTGGTGTATAATAGTGCTCAATAAATATATGCTGAAGAAAGGAACTGATTAAAGCAGAAGTATCAGACTTCTAATGGGAATCTCTTTTTGCTTCATATGTTTTCACTTACTTTCTAAAAAAATCTAAATGTCATATGTTACTATTGTCTAATTTAATTGTCACAGTATCATTATAAAAAGTTTATCATAATTAATAATTTTATTTCACACATGTAAACAAAAAGTAACTCAAAGGGAAATGACAGGTTCATGATATTTTCTCTAAATCTTATTCAAACTTATATTCTGTTTTTTGTTTGTTTTAAGCTAGATTCTTCTTTTTTATTGTGATATAATCAATATATAATATTGAATTAGTTTTAGGTGTACAGTCTAACGATCTGGTATATGTATGCACTGAAAAATCATTACCACCATAAGTTTAGTTAACATCTATCAACCACACAGAGTTACAAAGTTTTTTTTTTCTTGTGATGAGAACACTTAAGATTTACTCTCTTACCAACTTTCAAATATACAACATAGTTTTTTTCACTATAGTCACCATTACACCCCCAGGACTTAGTTATCTTATAGCTGGAAATTTGTACCTTTTGACCACGTTCATCCTATTTTGCCCACCTCCTAACCACTGCCTCTGGCCACTACCAATCTGTTCTCTGTATCTATGAGTTTTTGTTGTTGTTTTTTAGATTCCACATACACATCAGATCATACAGCATATATCTTTCTCTGCTTGACTTATTTCAGTAAGCATAATGTCCTCAAGGTCCATCCATGTTGTTGCAGATGACAGAATTTCCTTCTTTTTAAGGCTGAATAATATTCCAATCTATGTATATACCATATTTTCTTTATTCATTCATCCATCAATGGACATTTAGGTTGCTTCCCTATCTTAACTATTGTAAATTATGCTGCAATGAACATGGGGGAGTGCAGATGTCTTTTCAAGGTAGTGATTTCCTTTCTTTTGAATAAATATTCAGGGTGGAATTGTTGCATCCCAGAACTTGGCTGGGAAGTTCTGATTCATCTGCCATATTCACCAGACATTGCACCTTCAGATTTCCATTTATTTAGGTCTTTACAAAATTCTCTTAATGGAAAAAATTTCAATTCCCTGGAAGACTGTAAAAGTCACCTGGACCAGTTCTTTGCTCAAAAAAGATAAGAAGTTTTGGGAAGATGGAATTATGAAAGGAATTATGAAGTTGCCTGAAAAATGGCAAAATGGTGAATATGTTGTTCAATAAAATGGTGAAAATAAAAAATGTGCCTTTTATTTTTACTTAAAAACTGAAGTCACTTTTTGGCCAACCCAATAGGTACTGCTCACCTTCTCCCCCTGTCGTGTGCAGGCAGCTTTCATCCTCTAGGACGGAATCCTTTCACAGGATTAATGTCAACGTAGGAGGGGGCACAGTGCCGCACTGGGGCAGATGTCCAGGTGAATGACCCAAGGGAGGTGGCAGCCCTCTGGTTTCTGTGCTGTGTGTGCAGGGGACCCACGAGCTGCCCCATGCACAAGCGAGATGTGAGGGGAGAGGGGGAGAGGGTGTTGCAGGAGAAGCAGAGCCTCACGTCAGGACAGAGGGGTGCTGTGCATGGGGTTTGCTGTTCAGGGCATGAGCTCCTGGAGGAGTGCCAGGAATCATCCCAAAAGCCAGAAGGCATCAGTGGTATCACTCACACCTCAGTGTTCACTGGTACAAAGGGCAGAACCGAATCAGCACCGGCCCACAGAAATTGCTGAGCTTCTATGAGTGTCTAGATGACAGGCAAGGATGCAAGGCCCCGCTGCCTTTCCACAACTGGGAAAAAATAGCCCCCTTAGATCTCCAGCATGCAAAGTGTGTGGGGGGGAGGAGTGCAACTGTAAAACAGGAAGCAGTTCCCTAGAGAGACTGAGCAGTTTTAATGAGCTCAGTCACTTCAAATAAAGAATTTACTTCTGAATAGACTAGTTATTTAAACAGAAACAATACTATATGAACTGGCACATAGAAAACATCAATTACAATAGGAAATGAAAATGCTACATATATTTTAGCATATCAGAGGATAGGGTATCAATTTATGACCCCACTACATCAAAGAAACCAATTAAATAACATATACCATTTCATAGCTTCTAAACTAACCAAAACCTAAAGTAATAATTCCAAATGCTATTAAAATTATGGTAACAATATTGCACTTATACACTGATGACAGAATAAACTAGAACATAATTTGGCAATAAAATTCATGAATTATAAGTAGATCATGATAATATACTTTTCTAAGGAAATAGTTCATGAAAATCCATTACAGCATTATTTATAAAATGAAGTACTCAAGAACAACTTAAATGGCCAGTAGCAGGAAATAATTTAATAAATTCTAGTACATCAACTCTGTGGAATATTAGACATCCATTAAAATGTAAAATTATTAAAAACTGCATTGGCATATAGAATTATTTAGTGGAAAAATAAAATAAATAGAATATAAAATTATATATTCTATACACCTAAAACTATATAAAAATTCTGTATGCATTTGAAAAAATCTGGTATAACAAAGAAAAAGTAAACATAGTTTAACCATAGAGAGTAAGAGAAAGGATGGATTCCTTTTAAAAATATAGTTTTGTCATTGTAATAGTATTTTAAAATTTTAAATACAAAATAAGAGCTAATCTCCATTACTGGAAATCAGATTCTGACTTTATGCCTAGATTCCGCCAATTTGCTGCCCTCTTTCCAAGAAAGCAGAGTAGAAGACTTCAGACCCTATAACCTCGTTAATCTGGGTTTGATTCTTGATTTAACCACCCATTAACCATGAGACTACAGGCAAGTCACTTCGCCTCTCTCTGGCCCATCGTCTTCCTCTGTAAAACAGGATTAGTAGTACCTACCTAACAGTGTGATGGAGAGGATTAAATAACTTTTCATATTAAAGCACTTTATCTAAGTCCTAATAATTATTAAGCATTCTGAAAGTTAACCGTTGTTTTCTTCTTCTTCTTCTTCTTCTTATTTTTTTTTTAAACATCTTTATTGGGGTATAATTGCTTTACAATGGTGTGTTAGTTTCTGCTTTACAACAAAGTGAATCAGCTATACATATACATATGTTCCCATATGTCTTCCCTCTTGCGTCTCCCTCCCTCCCACTCTCCCCATCCCACCCTTCCAGGCTGTCACAAAGCACCGAGCTAATATCCCTGTGCCTTGCGGCTGCTTCCCCCCAGCTATCTACCTTACTACGTTTGTTAGTGTGTATATGTCCATGACTCTCTCTCGCCCTGTCAAAACTCACCCTTCCCCCTCCCCATATCCTTAAGTCCGTTCTCCAGTAGGTCTGCGTCTTTATTCCTATCTTACCCCTAGGTTCTTCATGACATTTTTTTCCCTTAAATTCCATATATATGTGTTAGCATACGGTATTTGTCTTTTTCTTTCTGACTTACTTCACTCTGTATGACAGATTCTAGGTCTATCCATCTCATTACAAATAGCTCAATTTCATTTCTTTTTAAGGCTGAGTAATATTCCATTGTGTATATGTGCCACATCTTCTTTATCCATTCATCCGATGATGGGCGCTTAGGTTGTTTCCATGTCCTGGCTATTGTAAATAGAGCTGCAATGAACATTTTGGTACATGACTCTCTTTGAATTTTGGTTTTCTCAGGGTATATGCCAAGTAGTGGGATTGCTGGGTCATATGGTAATTCTATTTGTAGTTTTTTAAGGAACCTCCATACTGTTCTCCACAGTGGCTGAACCAATTCACATTCCCACCAGCAGTGCAAGAGTGTCCCCTTTTCTCCACACCCTCTCCAGCATTTATTGTTTCTTGATTTTTTGATGATGGCCATTCTGACTGGTGTGAGATGATATCTCATTGTAGTTTTGATTTGCATTTCTCTAATGATTAATGATGTTGAGCATTCTTTCATGTTTTGTTGGCATTCTGTATATCTTCTTTGGAGAAATGTCTATTTAGGTCTTCTGCCCATTTTTGGATGGGGTTGTTTGTTTTTTTGTTATTGAGCTGCATGAGCTGCTTGTAAATTTTGGAGATTAATCCTTTGTCAGTTGCTTCATTTGCAAATGTTTTCTCCTATTCTGAGGGTTGTCTTTTGGTCTTGGTTATGGTTTCCTTTGCTGTGCAAAAGCTTTGAAGTTTCATTAGGTCCCATTTGTTTATTTTTGTTTTTATTTCCATTACTCTAGGAGGTGGGTCAGAAAGGATCTTGCTGTGATTTATGTCATAGAGTGTTCTTCCTATGTTTTCTTCTAAGAGTTTGATAGTTTCTGGCCTTACATTTAGGTCTTTAATCCATTTTGAGCTTATTTTTGTATATGGTGTTAGGGAGTGATCTAATCTCATACTTTTACATGTACCTGTCCAGTTTTCCCAGCACCATTTATTGAAGAGGCTGTCCTTTCTCCACTGTACATTCCTGCCTCCTTTATCAAAGATAAGGTGTCCATATGTGCGTGGGTTTATCTCTGGGCTTTCTATCCTGTTCCACTGATCTATCTTTCTGTTTTTGTGCCAGTACCATACTGTCTTGATTACTGTTGCTTTGTAATATAGTCTGAAGTCAGGGAGCCTTATTCCTCCAGCTCCTTTTTTCGTTCTCAAGATTGCTTTGGCTATTCGGGGTCTTTTGTGTTTCCATACAAATTGCGAAATTTTTTGTTCTAGTTCTGTGAAAAATGCCAGTGGTAGTTTGATAGGGATTGCATTGAATCTGTAGATTGCTTTGGGTAGTAGAGTCATTTTCACAATGTTGATTCTTCCCATCCAAGAACATGGTATATCTCTCCATCTATTTGTATCATCTTTAATTTCTTTCATCAGTGTCTTATAATTTTCTGCATACAGGTCTTTCGTATCCTTAGGTAGGTTTATTCCTAGATATTTTATTCTTTTTGTTGCAGTGGTAAATGGGAGTGTTTTCTTGATTTCACTTTCAGATTTTTCATCATTAGTATATAGGAATGCCAGAGATTTCTGTGCATTAATTTTGTATCCTGCTACTTTATCAAATTCATTGATTAGCTCTAGTAGTTTTCTGGTAGCATCTTTAGGATTCTCTATGTATAGTATCATGTCATCTGCAAACAGTGACAGCTTTACTTCTTCTTTTCCGATTTGGATTCCTTTTATTTCCTTTTCTTCTCTGATTGCTGTGGCTAAAACTTCCAAAACTATGTTGCCTAAGAGTGGTGAGAGTGGGCAACCTTGTCTTGTTCCTGATCTTAGTGGAAATGCTTTCAGTTTTTCACCATTGAGGATGATGTTTGCTGTGGGCTTGTCATATATGGCTTTTATTATGTTTAGGAAAGTTCCCTCTATGCCTACTTTCTGGAGGGTTTTTATCATAAATGGGTGTTGAATTTTGTCGAAAGCTTTCTCTGCATCTATTGAGATGATCATATGGTTTTTCTCCTTCAATTTGTTAATATAGTTTATCACATTGATAGATTTGCGTATATTGAAGAATCCTTGCATTCCTGGAATAAACCCCACTTGATCATGGTGTATGATCCTTTTAATGTGCTGTTGGATTCTGTTTGCTAGTATTTTGTTGAGGATTTTTGCATCTATCTTCATCAGTGATATTGGCCTGTAGTTTTCTTTCTTTGTGACATCCTTGTCTGGTTTTGGGATCAAGGTGATGGTGGCTTCGTAGAAGGAATTTGGGAGTGTTCCTCCCTCTGCTATATTTTGGAAGAGTTTGAGAAGGATAGGTGTTAGCTCTTCTCTAAACGTTTGATAGAATTCACCTGTGAAGCCATCTGGTCCTGGGCTCTTGTTTGTTGGAAGGTTTTTAATCACAGTTTCAATTTCAGTGCTTGTGATTGGTCTGTTCATATTTTCTATTTCTTCCTGATTCAGTCTTGGCAGGTTGTGCATTTCTAAGAATTTGTCCATTTCTTCCAGATTGTCCATTTTATTGGCATAGAGTTGCTTGTAGTAATCTCTCATGATTTTTTTTATTTCTGCAGTGTCAGTTGTTACTTCTCCTTTTTCATTTCTAATTCTATTGATTTGAGTCTTCTCCCTTTTTTTCTTGATGAGTCTGGCTAGTGGTTTATCTATTTTGTTTATCTTCTCAAAGAACCAGCTTTTAGTTTTACTGATCTTTGCTATCGTTTCCTTCATTTCTTTTTCATTTATTTCTGATCTGATTTTTATGATTTCTTTCCTTCTGCTAGCTTTGGGGTTTTTTTGTTCTTCTTTCTCTAATTGCTTGAGGTGCAAGGTTAGGTTGTTTATTCGAGATGTTTCCTGCTTCTTAAGGTGGGCTTGTATTGCTATAAACTTCCCCCTTAGAACTGCTTTTGCTGCATCCCATAGGTTTTGGGTCGTTGTGTCTCCATTGTCATTTGTTTCTAGGTATTTTTTTATTTCCTCTTTGATTTCTTCAGTGATCACTTCATTAGTAAGTAGTGTATTGTTTAGCCTCCATGTGTTTGTATTTTTTACAGATCTTTTCCTGTAATTGATATCTAGTCTCATGGCGTTGTGGTCGGAAAAGATACTTGATACAATTTCAGTTTTCTTAAATTTACCAAGGCTTGATTTGTGACCCAAGATATGATCTATCCTGGAGAATGTTCCATGAGCACTTGAGAAAAATGTGTATTCTGTTGTTTTTGGATGGAGTGTCCTATAAATATCAATTAAGTCCATCTTGTTTAATGTATCATTTAAAGCTTGTGTTTCCTTATTTATTTTCATTTTGGATGATCTGTCCATGGGTGAAAGTGGGGTGTTAAAGTCCCCTACTATGAATGTGTTACTGTTGATCTCCCCTTTTATGGTTGTTAGTATTTGCCTTATGTATTGAGGTGCTCCTATGTTGGGTGCATAAATATTTACAATTGTTATATCTTCTTCTTGGATCGATCCCTTGATCATTATGTAGTGTCCTTCTTTGTCCCTTTTAATAGTCCTTATTTTAAAGTCTATTTTGTCTGATATGAGAATTGCTACTCCAGCTTTCTTTTGGTTTCCATTTGCATGGAATATCTTTTTCCATCCCCTTACTTTCAGTCTGTATGTGTCTCTAGTTCTGAAGTGGGTCTCTTGTAGACAGCATATATAAGGGTCTTGTTTTTGTATCCATTCAGCCAATCTGTGTCTTTTGGTGGGAGCATTTAGTCCATTTACATTTAAGGTAATTATTGATATGTATGTTCCTATTTCCATTTTATATATTGTTTTGGGTTCGCTACTATAGGTCATTTCCTTCTCTTGTGTTTCGTGTCTAGAGAAGTTCCTTTAGCATTTGTTGTAAAGCTGGTTTGGTGGTGCTGAACTCTCTCAGCTTTTGCTTGTCTGTAAAGGTTTTAATTTCTCCATCAAATGTGAATGAGATCCTTGCTGGGTAGAGTAGTCTTGGTTTCAGGCTATTCTCCTTCATCACTTTCAGTATGTCCTGCCACTCCCTTCTGGCTTGTAGGGTTTCTGCTGAGAGATCCGCTGTTAACCTTATGGGGATTCCCTTGTGTGTTATTTGTTGTTTTTCCCTTGCTGCTTTTAATATGCTTTCTTTGTATTTAATTTTTGACAGTTTGATTAATATGTGTCTTGGCGTGTTTCTCCTTGTATTTATCCTGTATGGGACCCTCTGTGCTTCCTGGACTTGATTAACTATTTCCTTTCCCATATTAGGGAAGTTTTCAACTATAATCTCTTCAAATATTTTCTCAGTCCCTTTCTTTCTTTCTTCTTCTTCTGGAACCCCTATAATTCGAATGTTGGTGCGTTTCATGTTGTCCCAGAGGTCTCTGAGACTGTCCTCAGTTCTTTTCATTCTTTTTTCTTTATTCTGCTCTGCAGTAGTTATTTCCACTACTTTATCTTCCAGGTTACTTATCCGTTCTTCTGCCTCAGTTATTCTGCTATTGATCCTATCTAGAGTGATTTTAATTTCATTTATTGCATTGTTCATCGTTGCTTGTTTCATCTTTAGTTCTTGTAGGTCCTTGTTAACTGTTTCTTGCATTTTGTCCATTCTACTTCCAAGATTTCGGATCATCCTTACAATCATTATTCTGAATTCTTTTTCAGGTAGATTGCCTATTTCCTCTTCATTTGTTAGGTCTGGTGGGTTTTTATCTTGCTCCTTCATCTGCTGTGTGTTTTTCTGTCTTCTCATTTTGCTTATCTTACTGTGTTTGGGGTCTCCTTTTTGCAGGCTGCAGGTTCGTAGTTCCCGTTTTTTTGATGTCTGTCTCCAGTGGCTAAGGTTGTTTCAGTGGGTTGTGTAGGCTTCCTGGTGGAGGGGACTAGTGCCTGTGTTGTGCTGGATGAGGCTGGATCTTGTCTCTCTAGTGGGCAGGTTCACGTCTGGTGGTGTGTTTTGGGGTGTCTGTGGCCTTATTATGATTTTAGGCAGCCTCTCTGCTAATGGGTGGGGTTGTGTTCCTGTTTTGCTAGTTGTTTGGCATAGGTTGTCCAGCACTGTGGCTTGCTGGTCGTTGAGTGAAGCTGGGTGCTGGTGTTAAGATGGAGGTCTCTGGGAGATTTCCGCTGTTTAATATTATGTGGAGCTGGGAGGTCTCTTGTTGACCAGTGACCTGAAGTTGGCTCTCCTACCTCAGAGGCAGAGCCCTGACTCCTGGCTGGAGCACCAAGAGCCTTTCATCCACACGGCTCAGAATAAAAGGGAGAAAAAGTAGAGAGAATTAGTAGAAGTATGAGGAAAGAAAGAAGGAAAGGAGGAAAGGAAGGAAGGAAGAAAGAAGCAAAGAAGGAAAGAAAGGAGGGAGGGAGGGAGGGAGGGAGGAAGGAAGGAAGGAGGGAAAGAAGGAAAAAAAGACAGAAAGAAAGATGATGCAGTAAAAATAAAATAACGTATAATATAGTTATTGAATTTAAAAATATTTAGAAAAAAAAAAAAAAAGGGACGGATAGAACCTTAGGACAAATGTTGGAAGCAAAGCTATACAGAGAAAATCTTACACAGAAGCATACACATACACCTTCACAAAAAGAGGTAAAGGGGGAAAAATCATAAATCCTGCTCCCTGAGACCACCTCCTCAATTTGGGGTGATTCGTTGTCTAAAGGAGGGAGGGAAGGAAGGAAAGAAAGAAAGAACGAAGGTAAAGTATAATAAAGTTATTACAATTAAACTTAATTATTAAGAAAAAGAATTTTTAAAAAAAAGTCATGGACGGATAGAGCCCTAGGACAAATGGTGGAAGCTAGAGTATACAGACTAGATGTCACACAGGAGCATACACGTACACCTTCACAAAAAGAGGAAAAGGGAAAAAAATCATAGATTTCGCTCCTAAATTCCACCTCTTCAATTTGGGATCATTCCTTGTCTATTCAGGTATTCCACAGATGCAGGGTATATCAAGTTGATTGTGGAGCTTTAATCCGCTGCTTCTGTGGCTGCTGGGAGAGATTTCCCTTTCTCTTCTTTGTTTTCACAGCTCACAGGAGCTCAGCTTTGGATTTGGCCCTGCCTCTGCGTGTAGGTCGCTGGAGGGCGTCTGTTTTTTCGCTCAGACAGGACGGGGTTAAAGGAGCCGCTGATTCGGGGCCTCCGGCTCACTCAGGCCGGGGGTTGGGGGATGGGGGAAGGAGGGGCACTGCGTGCGGGGCCGGCCTGCGGCGGCAGAGGCCGGCGTGACGTTGCACCAGCCTGAGGCCCGCCGTGCGCTGTCCCGGGGAAGTTGTCCCTGGATCCCGGGAACCTGGCAGTGGCGGGCTGCACAGGCTCCGCGGAAGAGGGGTGTGGAGAGTGACCTGTGCTCGCACACAGGCCCCTTGGTGGCGGCAGCAGCAGCCTTAGCGTCTCCCGCCCGTCTCTGGGGTCCGCGGTTTTAGCCGCGGCTCGCGCCCGTCTCCGGGGTCTGCGCCCCCAGCCGCGGCTCGCACCCGTCTCGGGGGCTCGCGCCCTCAGCCGCGGCTCGCGCCCGTCTCTGGGGTTTGCGCTTTCAGCCGCGGCTCGCGCCCGTCTCGGGGGCTCGCGCCCTCAGCCGCGGCTCGCGCCCGTCTCTGGGGTTCGCGCTTTTAGCCGCGGCTCGCGCCCGTCTCTGGAGTTCCTTCAAGCAGCGTCTTAGACCCCTCTCCTCGCGCACCAGGAGACAAAGAGGGAAGAAAAAGTCTCTTGCCTCTTCGGCCGGTGCAGGCTTTTCCCCGAACTCCCTCCCGGCTAGTCGTGGTGCACTAACCCCTTCAGGCTATGTTCAAGCCGCCAACCCCAGTCCTCTCCTGTTTTCTTATTATTGTTTTTGCTGTTTTCTTTTGTTGGGTGATGGGGACAATACATCATGATTCATGAACAAAGCATGTGGCAAACACTGTGTGATTCTTGAATTAGCTTCAGAATCTAATGGAAGAGTCTGAGTGCACCTGTCTTTTTGTTTTGATTATTTTTATTTGTTTGCAGCATATTTAATGTATACAATCTCTTCTGTTGGTATTGAATGGGTAATTTTAGTAGCAAACAAATTGACTTATTTAGAATTGGAATTTTCTTTTTTCTTAGTGGTGTCTTAAAGAAAAATAAATAATGAGTCCATGCAACTGACTGATGATGTTCAGAAAAAAATGTTTGAGGATCTGAACTTCCCACTTTTCAACATATGTTGCATTTGTTGTCATCAGGCAAGCAGAAGTTGTATCTTCACCTTCGTGTACATCAACTACATTTGCTAACAATCACCATCAGTGATCTCTGAATGTTCCACAGAGACATTAAGACCACAATCAATCTTTTCACGCTGGAACATGAATTTTATAGGCTCTTTTACTCTCCAATCATCCTACATGTGTACTGAAATGAATTTATATGGGAATTTACTTAAAATAAGCTTTTATGCTTTCCTTCCCAAGTTCTTTTCTTCATAATATACTCTTTAAGTGAGAAAAATGAACGCCCCAGATAACAATTATTTGAATGAAAAATAATCAAAATATGTTCAGGTCTTCCTCTTCCCTTCTCTAAATGTTTCTTCCCTCCCATAACTAACCTCTCTCTTTCCCTGTCTCTCCTGACTTTTCCCCACATATATTCCCTTTTAGACTCTGAGCATGTAGATGGGTGTGAGCCATTATATGTCTCTGCTGACTCTTGCCATAGAGAGTGGATGACATGGGACACCATTAGTGAAGACTCAGTAATACAAACACCCTAATCTCAGTACCTTTAAACAACAAGGCATATTTATCATGGATGCTCCCGGTCCCTCCTGGTCTGACCACAGCTCTGCCCTCGGTCGTCCTCATTCTGGGAACCAAGCTAACACAGCAGCTATTGTCTGGAATCACCATATCATAGAGAAAGGCTGAGGCAAGTCACACTTCTGCTCTGAACCCTTCTTTCCAGAAACAACCTGCATCACTTCTTACATTTCACTGGCAAGGCAAGTCACCTGGCCAAAATTAACTTTGAAAAGCAGGAAATTTCCATTCTACAGACCTCAAGAAGGAGAATCACAAATATCTGTGAATAGCATTAATGACTATTGCAAAGTACAACCCTAAACTAGATATGGCGTGATTCCTTATGGCTGCATGATCAGTACCAAAAAGCGTGATCCTTCCCGGTAATTACCATTTTAAGCTAATAGTCATCCCTTCATTGAAAACTAACTTTTTATAATTATTCTTTCTTTTGTATTCTTTCTTAATCAAGGAAAACAATTTTTAAAGATGACATATACCTCCTTCAGACATCTAAAAGAACATATTTTCTGCTCTTCATGGCAAAACAGTTTAGAACCAAATTGTGTGTACATGTTGGTTGGTTGATTTCTGTGGTGGGTTGGTTGGTAGGTTGATTATGTTCAATGTAGGTCTTGCCCAAAGCTTAAAAAACAAATCAATAATGAAAGCTGTGGGAAGAATCTCCCTGAGAAGCCAGAGGTGTTTACCTAACAGAACTAAGTGAAGTCTAGAGAAAAATTTAGAGCTTTTATTCCATTACATGGACATTTGGGATTAGAGTAATAAAAATTACCCAACGTGTTTGTTATGATTTATGCTATGTAATAATTTCCCAGTAAGTGGTGAAAGTGTTATGATCAGCATGGAAAAGCACTGAAACCTATTTTACATTCAGGTGTTTTCCTTCAATAGTCTGATTTTGAGCACATCCATGTTTGTTTTGTTTCTGAGATGAAAAGACATTTTGACTCCACACATAAATAAAAGAACAAGTTATTATCTGACATATTATTAATTATTTGTTTATATGGTCTCCATTGGAGCCCTCTAAACCTAGGGAATCCTGTTTAAGCACTAGCATTTATTTATTTCTATTTTCACCTCACTTTTACAACTTTTTCTATGCCTGTAAGAACACTTTTCCCCAAAGATCTCAAATAAGTACTTGAATAAAACTACAATATAAGCATAGCTATAAAGAATGCATTTAATTTCAAGGGCTGCTATAAAGAATTTTACAAATGACATGAGAGGGTCCTTTTATTGTCCCCAATTTCATTCCATAGCCTTCCTAACAGCTCTCCTGAGAGCAGAGATGGGCTAGTGTCAATCCTTTTTGTCAATTCACCCTGTTACAAAAGAAGAACATTATCCTGACATTATGGGCATTGTACTAGTTATTTGCAGGGTCCCTATTGTAACTTTCTCTCAAATATAGTGCTGAACACAGATGTAATTTCTGAAAAACCTGCAAGTATTTTTGGCATTAATGTGATAAGCTCAAATTTTGTCTAGGTAAGCTGAAAAGAAAACAACCCATTAGCTAAAAACAAATGTCTCCTAGAATCAGCACCAGCCCCCAGACTAGTTGCAAATTGGGAAAAGAGACTTTTTGTTTCTCCTCCTCTGAAAGAACTTCCCAATGAAAGCCCATCTGGACCGGCTGTTACTCAAATATCTGTTAAAGTTTCTATGGTTAGTTATCAGATAATTACCCCTTCTGAATCAGGATATACCAACTTTGGGTCCACAGGTTTCAGAGTTCTACAAATGATCTGTTAAATTTTTAAATTTTGTACTATTGTGATGGTTATAATAATAATAATTTTAAAAAAAACCTAGGCAAAAATGGTGGAAGGGTTGCCCAATTGCAGGACGCATGCTAGTCTGGGAGTTCCAAACGCCCCACATCGCTGGCCTTGGTCATCATCTTGGACTCAGGCATTGCCCCTGATTCACAAACAGATCTCATTTGGGTCTAAGAAATGGTTCCTGCTTCCTGCTGCAACCTCACAGGGCCTCCATGGGAGAGCCATACTCTCAGAGAGAGTGGATACAGCACTTCTCAACCCTCCAGACCCCCATCTACCCTCTTTCCTCCTGTGTTAGCATCAGACAACCATCCAATCCTTGTCTCTGCTTTTGACCTGCTGGGAAACCAGACAAAGTGCTCTCAGTGACAGAAGACCAAGAGCAAAGACAGGCTCTGGTCTGACACCAACTTGGTAAGAAATGGATTGACCTTGAGCAGCTATTTAATCTAAGCCTCAGTTTTCCTACAGTCTAAAATGGGAAAAACTACAGGGATTTTTTGAGGCTTTTATGTAAAAATATGTAAAGCACCCAATACAGTAACTAACATGGTAGGTGCTCAAAAGAATAACTATTACACAATAATTAAATTAGAGACACTAAAATTGTTTAAAGACCTAAAGTACAAGATATATGGCTTTACAAAAGGCATTTTAGGGCTACGTGTTAAGTTCTCAGAGGGTGAATTCCACCCTACCCTGAATTCCAGGCTGTTTCCAGATCTGAGAAGCCATGACTTCAATGAAGGTGGGCTGCTCTGTAGGCCATTCCTTGTAGTTTAGGGGGCACTTCATCTAAACACATAATGGAGACAGCCTGCCTCGTGTGATTTCCAGCAATTAAAGATGACACTAATATAACAATGTGTTTTGAAATTTTGTTTTAAGAAAATAAGAATTCTCTAAGTTAGTGGGTAGAATTTATCAATTTCTAAACTGAAATTATATCTCAAATAATATTTCCTATCATTTTTTGTGAGTGTCCCACCTTTATCTAGAAAAATAATTATAGGGAACTAGAATTGTGCTAGAAGAAGCCAAAGATGATTGCACAAATCCAGGCCAAAAAAAAAAAAAATGTTACTGAATAGTGAATAAGTTTATTAAGTATCTCAATTTCCAGATACCTACACAAGCATCTGGCAGGTGCTGGATCCTAGGCCATATGATAGGATATGGAAGAGAGGGTTTACTAGTTATTTAAGTCAAGAATAGCACCAAACATCCAGGCAAGTTGTTTGGTTTTGCTTTCCTTTAATGGGTTTTCAAATGTAGACCAGTATAGGAAACTTCCAGTAAGTTGCATTTGTAATCTTTATATCATCAGTCTTTAAATTTCTTCAATTGATTTTAAAACAAATCTGTAGATACAGAGAAGTCACTTATGACTTAAGCTAATTTGTAAAGATTCAGCACTTTCTCTTCGTATGTCAATCCTAGCATCCATCTCCATCAGTACCCCCACTCCCAACAGACCGAGATTCTTGACAGCAAATATCAGACTTGGCAACTTTGATATCAATAGTTTCTACACAATAAATCTTGAAAGAATAAATAAATGAATAACTATAATAATGATAAAATGCAAAGTAACTAAAATTTTGTGCAAGTAGACCGAAATGATACTAATACAACCTAAGTCAGAAGATAAGGAATACCAAAATTAAGCAGCTTTATTATTGAAAGCTATGTTGAAAGATAAAGAGGAAAAACTACTCCTGCCAGGAAAATGAAGGTGATTCTCAGTTGTGAGTTAAAGATGTATAGAAGTGCAGATACAATGTTCTGTTACTGGAGGGTGTTGGCAAGAGATCCCAATTAAGGAAGATTTCTAAGATGAGTAGAAGAAATTAAAAAAAGAAAAAAAAACCCAGTCTTGATGCTTGTCCTCTCATTCTTAATTTATTTTTACCTTATACCTATAGGACCAGCTTTATCATAGAAAGGATATTTTAAAATTCATATGGTTTTCTTATAAAATGTTTTCAGATGACAATTTTATTCATTTTTAGAATGCATATTTTATAATCTATTGTAAATCATATGTGAAATATTCACACATACCTAGCAAACATTAGTGTTTTGTTTTGTATCTGAAAAGAGCTAATGTTACACAGAATCCAATAGTCAAATAATCAGACGTATCATTGGTGGATAGCAAGCTGAACACCATTGGCTCTAAAGGCTGGAGAGCCTAACCTTGGTTTAAGATGAATTTTATCCTGAATTTGGAAGAATTTTACCGATGTTAGAAAAGTTTTCATAAGAACAATGTTGAGAATCTAATCCTTCTTTGGATGAAGACCAGCCTTTTGTGTGGTTGGTGGTGGTTCATTTTGCTTGCCCCATGATCTCTTCCATTCCACATTATTGTACAGTATCCACTTTTCATTGCCCGTCACAATTTGTTTTAAAAACGGAACACTTTCATTACATTTCGGTAGAGAATCGCAAGTGGAAATACAGTCAAGAAGGTTTTTTTCTGCTTAACTTATGTGGAACCCAAACATCAAAGTGATTAACATAACCAACCTGGTGCATATGATTTTTAATTCTTGATTTGGATATTTTGCGTATGTTGGCTATCTCCTGTGTGGTATAATCTTGACTATTCTCAATTAATGTCTCAATCTGATCACTATCAACTTCAACTGGTCTACCCCACCATGGAGCACCATCCAGGGAGAAATCTCCAGCATGAAACTTCACAAACCACTTTTGACATGTTTGATCAGTCGCAGCACTTTCTCTATACACTGCATAAATCTTTTTTTTGCATTTCAGTTGCATTTTTACCTTTCTTGGAATAATAAAGCATAATATGCAGAAAATGTTGCTTTTTTCTTCCATCTTCAATATTAAAACGGCTATACATTTACCAATTTTAATTTTTTTTAAATGCACGCTGATATGACAGCTGTTACAGTACAATCTAACAAACTTGTTTTGAATGAAGTTAAAGACAACTAAGTGCTACTGGAGCTACCTTACAGAAAAAAACAGACAAGCGTTTTGCCCAACCCAATACAATCTTCCCAGTGGTCCTTGTCTCCCTAAACATGGTTTAATATATTTTACTGGACATTCCCCTCTGGAGCTTCACTAGGAGACAGTGAAACAAAGATGTGTACTGTATTCACTCCCCCTTATTCCTGTCTTTCATTTTTCTGAAATCTGCCGAGCAGGAATGGACAGATTTTACTTTTCAGTTCCTATATCATGTTATATCCCATTTTTTCTAATGTGTTATCTATCTTTCTTCCTTCTATGAGACTCAGTGGCCATGGGGCAGGGGAGGGAAGTTAGTAGCTTACTAAACAAGAAACAAACATTTAGAGTCATTTTTAAACTTGTAATCTGAAGTGTAATATACAAGCAGTAATATGCACACTCTATGACTTTTCACAGAGTGAAAATACCTGTAACCATCATCTGGGTCAAGAGGTAGAATATGAACAGCAGCCAGACACTTCTCTCCTGTTCTCTCCCAAATATCACTCATCATCCCTCTGTGTTAGTGGCCAGGTGTGGTTTTCTTTTCTTTTTTCCTTTATTTTTTATTTTTATTTATTTATTTTGCGGTATGCGGGTCTCTCACTGTTGTGGCCTCTCCTGTTGTGGAGCACAGGCTCTGGACGCACAGGTTCAGCAGCCATGGCTCATGGGCCTAGCCGTTCCACGGCAATGGGGATCTTCCCAGACTGGGGCACAAACCCACGTCCCCTGCATAGGCAGGTGGACTCTCAACCACTGCGCCACCAGGGAAGCCCTCTTCCTTTATTTTATGTTGTTGTTTGTTTTTCCCTGCCTGAAGTACGAAAAGTTTCTTGAAACTTTGTCTTGATGTCTTTCACCAGTTTTGAAAAATTCTTGGCTAATACCGTTTATTGCTTCTTCCTCATCATTTCTACTTCTTGGACTCCAAAAACTTTCTGAATTTGTTATCTATCTTTTACATATTTTCTATCTTAAAGCTATACTAATCCTAGTTTCTGCCATGTCTAACCTGCTTTTAAATCTATCTGTTGAATCCTTATTTTCAGCAATACAATTTTTAACTTCTATCATTTTTACTTGATTTTCTATGCAGATTCCAATTATGTGGTACAGTTCTTCATTTTTCACCTATGTTCAAATATATTAATCATAGTTATTTAAATTCCATGTCTAACTCCAAGATTTCATTCCTCTTGGGTCTGTTACTATTCTTTTTTTTTTTTTTTCTGCTTTTGTTTCAAGTTATTTCATTCTGTACCTTAGCATGTCTGGTAATTTTTGATTTAGTTCTAGATATTAGGCATGTAAATGTTAATGTTTCCTCTCTTTGGCCAGAGTTAGTATATATCAGTCAGACCTACCGTATTGATCATTCTGTAGCCTCCTCAATAGTTAATGTCAGTATTTATTTTATTTATTTCTTCTTATTATTATTTTTGTGGTACACGGGCCTCTCACTGGTGTGGCCTCTCTTGTTGAGGAGCACAGGCTCTGGACGCTCAGGCTCAGCAGCGGCCATGGCTCACGGGCACAGCCGCTCTGTGGCATGTGGGATCTTCCCAGACTAGGGCATGAACCTGTGTCCCCTGCATCGGCAGGCGGACTCTCAACCAATGTGCCACCAGGGAAGCCCAGTAATATATTTTTTAACATCTTTATTGGAGTATAATTGCTTTACAATTTTGTGTTAGTTTCTGCTGTATAGCAAAGTGAATCAACTATATGTTTACATATGTCACCATATCCCCTCCCACTTGTGTTTCCCTCCCACCCTCCCTATCCCACCCCTCTAGGTGGTCACAAAGCACAGAGCTGATCTCCCTGTGCTATGCAGCTGCTTCCCACTAGCTATCTATTTTACATCTGGTAGTGTATATATGTCAATGCCACTCTCTCACTTCGTCCCAGTTTACCCTTTCCCCTCGCCATGTCCTCAAGTCCATTCTCTACATCTGCATCTTCACTCCTATCCTGCCCCTAGGTTCTTCAGAACCCTTTTTTTTTTTTTTTTTGCTTAGATTCCATATATATGTGCTAGCATACGGTATTTGTTTTTCTCTTTCTGACTTACTTCACTCTGTATGACAGACTCTAGGTCCATCCACCTCACTACAAATAACTCAATTTCATTACTTTATAAGGCTGACTAATATTCTATTGTAAATATGTGCCACATTTTCTTTATCCATTCATCTGTCGGTGGACACTTAGTTTGCTTCCATGTCCTGGATACTGTAAATAGTGCTGCAATGAACAGTGTGGTACATGACTCTTTTTGAATTATGGTTTTCTCAGGGTATATGCCCAGTTGTGGGATTGCTGGGTCCTATGGTAGTTCTATTTTTAGTTTTTTAAGGAACCTCCAAACTGTTCTCCATAGTGGCTGTATCAATTTACTTTCCCTCAAACAGTGCAAGAGGGTTCCCTTTTCTCCACACCCTCTCCAGCATTTATTGTTTGTAGATTTTTTGATGATGGCCATTCTGACCAGTGTGAGGTGATACCTCATTGTAGCTTTGATTTGCATTTCTCTAATGATTAGTGATGTTGAGCATCCTTTCATGCGTTGGTTGGCAATCTGTATATCTTTGGAGAAATGTCTATTTAGGTCTTCTGCCCATTTTTGGATTGGGTTGTTTGTTTTTTTGATATTGAACTGCATGAGCTGTTTGTATGTTTTGGAGATTAATCCTTTGTCAGTTGCTTCGTCAGCAAATATTTTCTCCCATTCTGAAAGTTGTCTTTTCATCTTGTTTATGGTTTCCTTTGCTGTGCAAAAGCTTTGAAGTTGCATTAGGTTCCATTTGTTTATTTTTGTTTTTATTTCCATTTCTCTAGGAGGTGGGTCAAAAAGGATCTTGCTGTGATTTATGTCATAGAGTGTTCTGCCTATGTTTTCCTCTAAGAGTTTTATAGTGTCTGGCCTTACATTTAGGTCTTTAATCCATTTTGAGTTTATTTTTGTGTATGGTGTCAGGGAGTGTTCTAATTTCATTCAGTATTTTACAGGCATTTAAAAATAAGACATGTTGCTTATTTTCAGTGACCAAATTCATATACATAAATTAGATTGATCTTATTAATTATTTATTCAAGTTTTCAATGGACACTTATTTTTCTCTAATTCAATATGTAATAAAGTAAAAGAAGTGAAATAAAATCTTGTTGCTGCTGCTCTTTTTATCTCCTATAATTTCTGACTTAACATTTTTGCTCTTATTTGATATTCAGTTATGACATTCATAACTGTACTATGTTTATTATTAGTTGTAGCTTTTGGTATCATGAAATTTACTTTTTGCCAAATTTAATACTTTTGGGTTGAAATTCACGTGGTTTTATACTATGGCTGCAACATTAATATTTGCTTGTTTGTTTACAGTTACCTATTCTTTTATTTTATTTTTATTTTTATTTTGCAGTACACGGGCCTCTCACTGCTGTGGCCTCTCCCATTGCACAACACAGGCTCTGGATGCGCAGGCTCAGCAGCCATGGCTCATGGGTCCAGCCGCTCCATGGCATGTGGGATCCTCCCAGACCGGGGCACAAACCCATTTCCCCTGCATCAGCAGGCAGAGTCTCAACCACTGCACCACCAGGGAAGCCCTATTCTTTTATTTTTAACTTTAAAGAATCACTTTGTGAGTGTCTCTTATAGACATCCTAGCATTGCTATTTAGCTTATGATCTAATCTGCATATGTTTTTTTAATAGGTGAGTTAAATTCATTTACATTTAATGTTATGACAGGTATGTGAGGTTTTAATTCTGCCATATGTGATATTTTCTCTTTATAGGTTTTTTTCTTAAAGGTCTCTTACTTTATTGTCTGTTTTCACTTATTGTTTGTTTTTGTGTTTCTTATCACAGTTAGGAAGTTCATTTTCTTCCATTATTCTAGTAAACAGTGTAAATTTTCTTAGTGTTTACATTTTTGGTCTTAAATATGCTACTACCTTTATTTATTTTAAATAATATTTTTATTGTCTCTTAGCTTTTAAAATGTATTAAACAACAATCTTATTCTACTTTGCAACTTTTCTCCTTCTGCTTTCAAAGTTTTAAAAGCCTTATTTCTACATAAAAATTTATTAAATATTTTTATCCCCTTTTCTCTATTATTTATCTTAGGTAGTTAAATATTAAATGCTCATTTTTCATCTTTTTGCTGAATTCCTCTAGCTATATTTTAGTTAGCTAAAATTGGCATCTAGCAGTTTCTTCAAGAAAAGCTGTTACCAAAGTTATTACTAACTTAGTAAGCTAAAAAGTTATTGCTAACTTTTGAAGTCATAGTAAGCTACTACTTCAAGAACAGTATTACCAAAGTTCTTCCATATTCAAAACTGTTTATCTGTAGTGTTTATAACAAAGATAGAGCTTTGCTGGATGTAAATTTCTAGGTTCAAACTTTTTAACTTGAATTGTTTTTAAATATTATTCAATTACCTTCTGATACTGAATGGTACTACAGAGAAAGAAATTACTCTCTATTTTCCCTTTGTACATAGAGTGATTTTATAATATATCTTCAAGAACAAGTCTCTTTTGATAGGGAATAGAGTAATAACTGTACAGACACTGGGTAAACAGGTGCAAACCAGGACTCTCTTCATCAAGTCGGTATGCACGGACACTTTAAACTTATTAGAGTGCTTTCAGTTATGAATTAGCTGATTTTGTTTTTCTTAGAGAACCCAAATTATAAGAATGTTGGTTCTCTTTTGATTGTACATATTTCAATTATTTTCTCTCCAGTAATTTAAAAATTTAAAGTTTTTTCATTTTATTTATTTCTCACTATCCCTTATTGTATTTCCCAGTGTTTAGTCTCTTTTTACTTCTTCCAACGTTGTCTTTACTCTGTGTGTGTGTGTGTGTGTGTGTGTATGTGTATTGGTCTACTTTCTTTGCATTCTTTGCAGCCAACACATTTTAATCTACTTGTTATTTTGTCATTTTTTTTGCTAAATTCTTTTTCTAGAAACAAGAATTTTTTTATTAAAAAAGAGTCTTTTATTGATCAAAATAGAATACACATTAAAATAAACACCTTTGTATTTAATGAATACTACACCAAACATTGGAGATATAAATTCACAAAAGCATAATCATATATACAGTAGTGATATATCTAGCCATACATAGAAATCTATTTCCTACTGACAAGAATATCCTCTATTTTCAAGTTTCCAGGTATCATTTACTGAAGTTTACTACATATTAGATGATGAGGAATAGTTTAATAAGAACAAAATATAAAATAATCCAGATCCCTTTTGCTGACCATAATATGATAAACCAAAAATTAATAACTAGAGTATAAACAAAAGGTCTTGGAAATTAAAAAAAAAGAAAACTCTCTCTAAATGACTCTTGGGTATAATAAAAATTTAAATTGCAATTACAAATTAGAGAATAACAGTAATTAGTACATTCTTTACCATAATTCATTAGATGTAACAAAAATTACTCAGATAAAAATTCACAGTCCTAAAAGCTTGTTTTCTTAAATGAGATAGAATGAAAATAAAACAACAAAACTTTTAGCATAAGAGGCTAGAAAATGAAAAACAAAACTTATCTAAGGAGAGAAAATAAAAGAAACAAATATACTTAAAATCAGAATCAATATATTGGAATAATAAAATAGACTTGGTGTAAATGCTGGGTTGATTCTTTGGAGAGCAAAGTAAGTTACGAAATCAATAACTAGTCCAATTTTTTAAAAAGGAGAGTTAATTTCCAGGCTTTGGAAATTGTTCTAGAGAATCTCAAAAGGCAAAACTTTTCATTTAAAAAATGATTAACTAAGTTTTGCCTAATCATGGCCAATAATGAGGCCTATTATGAATTCCCTTTTAAGAACAGGATCATTCCCCAGGCACTTTTTTTTTTTGCGGTACGTGGGCCTCTCACTATTGTGGCCTCTCCCGTGGCAGAGCACAGGCTCCGGACGCGCAGGCTCAGTGGACATGACTCATGGGCCCAGCCGCTCCGCAGCATGTGGGATCCTCCCGGACCAGGGCACAAACCTGTGTCCCCTGAATCAGCAGGTGGACTCTCAACCACTGCGCCACTAGGGAAGCCCCCTCAGGTACTTCTTATACCTTCTTATTCTTCTCTATTTGTTTTCATAGTACTTCTCGCCTTGTAAAATATTATACAATGTATTTATCATGTTTATTGTTTATTTTCTCTTCTCCAGCAGCAACTAAAATGTAAGGTCAGGCGAGTAGGGATTTTGTCTTATTATTCACTAGAACAGTCTATGGCATATAATGGGTGCTAAATAAATATTTTCTGAACAAATAAATACAAATCATTCAGCCTTCACAGAAAGAATAGCAAAATAAAATACACAGAAAAGCATAAAAAAAACTATTTTATTGTTTATGCCACCACAATTTACAAAAAGAAAACAGAGGCAAGGAATTAGAGTGATGCTCTGACATCCCAGAGTCACACAGATGGGACAAGACTACATTGTATATATGGCTTTTCTCTTTCCAAAACTAAGCAATTGATCTTTAATTTTCATCTCAGTTACACATCAGATTATAAATGTGTCCACATAGAAATAAAAATTCCAAAATACAGGACAATTTTCTAGCAACATTTCATAGCTGGTTAGTAGTAGAACTGCTGACCCCACCTCACAGCATCACCAGTGTGTCCCCTACACTTCTCTATTTAGAGCCATAAACCAGAAGAACAACTAGTTAACTCTGGTGCATTAACAGTTGGTTTATATTCTGGTTCATCCACTAGAGTATTTTACTTTTTGATTATAAAACCTTCTAAACGTATCAAGTGACAATTTTGGCAGAGGGAGCTAAATTTTCATTAGTCAACTCTTGCATGGCAGAGTTTTCTAGTAGTTTTCTCAAAAAGGCTTATGCAAACATTTTCTAATCTCTGCTGTTCAAAACTTGTTATAGCTATAAACAGTTCTATTTAAAGGATAGGTTGGCCCTCACTTTGTTTCCTTGAATGTCTTATGTGTTGCTTCACTTTCTTCTGACACTGATTGTTCCTGTGAAGAAATGTGATGTGAAACTGATTTTCTTCTTTTTCAAATGAATTAATCTGTTTGCATATTTGACCAACATATTTTAAAAATTAACTTCAAAATTCAATGTGTTTGCAGAATATGTTAGTGTTACACCTTTCAGATTAATAGACAAAGAGACATTTCAATATATAGAATTGAACCTTCTTTTATTTCAGGAAACTTCTCTGGAACTATATTTTTAATTTCTATCTTATTGCTTTTATTTTGTTCTCAGAAGTCTCCACTTCTGCTACATTGGATTGCCTCTGCCTATCATTTATATTTTTGTTGTGGCCCAATCCTCTCACTCCCTCTCTGCCTTCATTTACATTGCATTTTGTTCTTTCTCCTTTCTTTCCATATGTCTCTTTCTGGGATCTCTATGGGATCTATTCTCTGTTGAGTTCCTCACATTTTTATTTTTTTAAATTTTTATGGGGGTATTTTTTACAATGGTTTGTTAGTTTCTGATTTATAACAAAGTGAATCAGCTATACATATACATATATCCCCATATCTCCTCCTTCTTGCGTCTCCTTCCCATCCTCCCTATCCCACCCTTGTAGGTGGTCACAAAGCACCGAGTTGAGCTCCCTGTGCTATGTAGCTGCTTCCCACTAGCTATCCATTTTACATTTGGTAGTATATATATGTCTATGCCACTCTCTCACTTCATCCCAGCTTACCTTTCCCCCTCCCCATGTCCTCAAGTCCATTCTCTATGTCTGCATCTTTATTCCTGTCCTGCCCCTAGGTTCTTCAGAACCTTTATGTTGTTTTTTTTTAGATTCCATATATATGTGTTAGCATACGGTGTATTTTTTTTCTCTTTCTAACTTACTTCACTCTGTATGACAGACTCTAGAGCTCCTCATAGTTTTTGTCTTCCTTTCTGAAATGATTTTGCTGTCTGTTTATGTTTTCCTGAATTGCACCAGCTCTTGCTTCATGACCTCTTTTTTTTTTTTTTTTGTGGTATGTGGACCTCTCACTGTTGTGGCCTGTCCCGTTGCAGAGTACAGGCTCTGGACGCGCAGGCTCAGTGGTCTTGGCTCATAGGCCTAGCCGCTCCATGGCATGTGGGGTCCTCCCGTACCAGGGCACCAACCCGTGTCCCCTGCATGGGTAGACGGACTCTCAACCACTGCGCCACCAGGGAAGCCCAGTCAGGGGCTTTTAAAGGCAAAGAAGGAAAGTTTGCATTACAAAGAATTTTAATTGGAGCCCGAGGCAGAATCTAGCCTTGGCTGAAGGCTATTGATCGCTAAGACCATCACTAGAGGGAGGGAAAAGGCAGTGAGGCTAACAAGTTGCAGGTTTCCTAGCAGAGTCCTTGGAATATTTGTTTTTCGATCCAGTTCAAAAGTTCATGGTTCCACCTGATGAAGACATAGGTAAGGTCCACCTCCTTAATCGCCTCCCACTCCACTTGAAACCCTCTGGCACAAGTGACTCCATTTTATTTCACTTTTCACACTTACTAAGAGAAAACACCCATACTGGGTGGGGTTCCCAGACGGTCTCTCTCCATAAGCCCTCTGTCTTCTTACTTTCAGTATGTGATGACTGCCTTGGTTAGAATGTTGATCTGTGGTCTAAGTACAGAAGATGTGGATACTTGTGAACAAGTTCCTGCTTTGGGCAGCTTCCCTCCCGAGGGCTGTGGACTTCTGGGGTACCTAAACCTTCATGGTATGTGCCAGTCTCACAGGGCCGAGAGCCAGTGTGTTTTTCTAAGATGCTTCATAACTCTTTTCTTAGGTGTTGATTTTAAAGATTAAGTCTCAGAGTAATCTTATTTCTTTTATTTTTAAGTTCTTAGGGGGAATGTCCCCTTAATACTATAACAGAGATTAAATTGGACAAACTTATTTTAAACAGAATTGATTGATCTAGCAAGAAAGTTCAGATATGAAATCTAGTCAAAGTAATTAGGAGGATGAAAAACAAAGACTACAAAATAACATTTACTCAAAATCTAAGATATTTAATAATGGAAGAATTTTATAGTCGTCTTTAACATTATGGTTACTATTTAGATGAGTTTTCATATAAATTCAGGTTTACATATTAGAGCACAAAATGCAGATTACCATTTACAAAATAAGAAAATGTGCTATTTTATTCATTAAAAGAAATGAATGAGTCTCTATTATGAAGTAAAATATACTTCCTATTCTTTATTAAGCTATTTAAATTTTAGAGAAACCAGGATTTGCATGAACATAGAATTGTTATATGTTCTATACTTCATAAATATTAAATTTCAAATTGAAACACAAATGCTGCATGTAATAGTAAATTTTTTTTTTTTTTTTTTTGGTGGTACACGGACTCTCAACCACTGTGCCACCAGGGAAGCCCATAGTAAATTCTTTATAAATGTGTCAATTATACTTTTAAAGGAGATGAAAATCAGTACCTTGTATTCATTGCCATTTGAATTTTCTCAAATCACATGTTAATATCCTTCCTTCAGATCTAATTTCTATCCAGTGTATCTTATAGAACATATGTCATGTTGGGCATGAAAATCTTTTATTTGTGTTTAAAGTTAAATGAGCCCAGATGTTTGTAATTTTGACATTTGCCACCATTGTAAAATAAGTCTAGTGATTTATTTCAGTATTGTATATCTCTGAGGGTAAGTGGAAATAATAAGCGAATTCTGAGTCAGACTTAACTGGCTTTGTATTTCACAGCACTGTCTTTCATGTATTTTACACATAAATGCTTTGTGTTTCTCTATTATGCAAGCATAAAAGTCAGTATAAGTAAAGACTCAGTGTGAATCTAAATCTGCTTTGTTTCCACATTATTGAGGATATGGTGACATTGAAATAAATGATTTTTTAAAAATAGAAACAAGAAAAAAAAATAGAAACAAGATATTCTTCCTCTTTTAGGAAAAGAAAAAAAAACTTCTGTCATTGATTTATTGAATACTTATGATTTCTTTTTGTTTTTGTTGTTAAGAAAATGTAAAAATGAACAAGCTGTGTAACTTAAAATACTTTTTAGTGTTGGTAACAGTTTACAAATTCTCTGCTACATAACGCACTAAGTGTAGTACTTGCTTGAAGATGCTTGTCGTAGTTCTCCACCATATCTGTAAGACAAAGTCCCTAAGGTCAGAGGTGGGGAAAACCTTGAGCCACATACTTTGTAACTTGCATTTTGCAGATGAGAAAAATGAGGCTCAGAAAGGCTTCAGCTCCTTTATCACAGCCCCTCATGTTATAGGTGCATGAGCCAGGAAAGCTCACAGGCCTGCTAACCAAGTGTTCTTTCCCTTACCCCAAAACTGTCATACTGTTGAATTTCAAATACTATTTTTGATAAGAGTTTCTATAAGGGTCTATTTTCTATCCTAAGGCTGTTTCTATATCTAAGGGAGGGCGATCTCTTAGATTTGGTTGCAGCAAAAGATACCAACTATTCAAAAACCCACCTGAGAAGATATAGACAGGAAAGTAAATCTATGCTTTGACTCCAGCCTCTTTCAGGAATAGGTGGAAAGTTTGAAATGCAAAAAAGTGTCCTAGACACATTTTCAAAGTGAAAAGGTATTTGGGGGTTACCTACTCCTTTCTTTAAAATTTTTTTGTGGCTGGGGGTTTAGATTATTTGCAAAATTATTTAATTTCCTTGGCTGATCTTTAATATGAAGGGATTCTAAAATCTCACCCACATGATTTCAATATATTTACACAAATAGCTCAAAGCTTTCTCTTGAAAGGGATACAAGTTTTAATCCCCAAAACAACAAAAGCATTTGATTTGATTCTTCACTTAGTTAAAGCTCTCTTATTGTAAGTTATGTATTTACAATACAGATTCTTCAATTTATTGAAGCTTTATCATATGAAATGCAGCTTCTATTTCTGGTTGTACAGTTGAAGTCTACTTTATAGGACATTAAAGCAGCCACTGTCACCTTTCTGTATTTCCTGTTTGCATGGGACATCTATTTTTCCTTCCCTTACTTTTAACCAACTTGTTTTTAAAGTAGGTTTTGTCGATAGCATAGGGTTAGTTTTCATTTGTTTGTTCTAAATCCATGTTGATAATCTATGGCTGGCTTTTATTCTGAGCCCTTAGTTAGTGAGCACTTAATTATTATACAGTTGTATTTAGGTCTACAGTTTTACCTTTTTTGTTTTTGTTGCTGTTATTTTGCTCTTTTTCATTTTTTCTGCCTTGTTTAGAATTATTAAATATGAATTCAAATAAAGTCTTAATTTATTGATTGTTTTTCACCTATCTCACTTTGCATTTTTTTAGTGGTGGTTCTAGGAATTACAATATGTATCCTTCAAATCTTGCAGTATATATAGAGTTACTATTGTACCACTTGACACTGAATGTAGAAATCTTGCTACTGTCTAGGTCTATTTACCCCACCTCCCATTGCATACATAATAGTTGTCATATTAGAGCTACATGAGTGCTATCTGTCACAAGACAATATTATATTTTAAACTGTAATATATGTTTAATTAAATTAAGAGGGAAAACAGTCTTTTAAATTTACCCATATATATATCATTTTCAATGTTCTTCAGATTTTCTTGAAGATTTGAGTTTCCATCTGGTATCATACTCTTTTAGTCTACTTAGCCTTTATTGTAGTGCAGGTCTACTGGTGAAAAATTCATAGTTTTTTTTTTTTTAATCTGAAAAATTCCTATTTTTCTTTATTCTTGAAGGTTGGTTATGTAGGGTACAGAATTCTGTTTAAAGATGTCTTCTGGTCTCAATTTTTATAAACTAGAATATATTCTAAAGCACAGTTTCTGGGAGATCCAGGTTAAATAATGGCTAACATTCTAAGGTAGACAATTTCAACTGCAGTTTCCTATTTTTAACAGAAATTTTGGAATGAAAGACATTCTTCAGACAAAGAAGTAGAAAATAATGCTTTCATATGTCCTTAATTTAAAAAGTCAATTTCAGACACACTCCTTTAGCAAATAATATTCACCCATTTTTAATGATAAATCTTAATCTTTTCTTTTTTTTGCCTTAACTTATACATGTAGAGTAACTTCACCTTTTTGTAAATGATGAAATAAAATTAGTCAAAGTGTCATCTAGTCAGTTGAATGCCTTTCTCAACTGGAAATGCTTTCTCCTTCCTCGTTTCTTTTCTACCATTTTTGTTCTTCTCCTTTGGTGCTGGAAATTTTTACTTAACATTAAATTATTTCTTCATTTGCTTTATTTCTCTTTCTCTAGCCTTTTTGACTCACTTGAATGCAAGAGTCACATCTTACATTCACATCATCTGTGAATATATACATATCCACTTAAACACTTAAAATTTCCATGAATGTAGAGTATTCAGTAAATATTTTTGATGTATAAGAGACTGCTTAAAACTCCTTTTGTGATTTTTTTTTTTCTTTTGAGGAAAAACAAGTTGCTAGCCTGTTTGTACTGAGGAATTACTGAAAGATATTATGATCCTTTCTTGGTAAAAGAGGAAGGTAATATTCATGTTGAAGGTGTTTAAATTTAGCTATTTTGTATGTTTGGGCATCAATGTATATTTATGAGAAAGTGAATTAGAGCTCATTTTGTGCAATTTAGTGAGACTTTGTCATGAAGATATTCTAACTTTAATTTTAATGCATTATTCATTTCTATCTGAAGCAAAATCAAGTAGGAGCTGATAAACTCTTGTTAATAGAAGTAGGCCTTAGAAGGAAATAAACTACTGAAAAATAACCTAACGTATCTGATGTAAAATTGATAAGATTGACTTATGAGTGAGGGTTAGGTATGTGTTTGATTGAAAGATGAACAAGGGCAGAAGTGGAGGACACTACGAAGGCTTGAGGCTGAGGGAAATTCTTACCTGCATGTTTTCCTGAGAACAAAGGCATCATCTTTGGATTTCTTTTTGTTGTTGTTGTTGTTGTTGTTGCAGCTATTTATTTATTTATTTTTAAGCAGAGGGTGAGATTGGTCCAATTTGGTATGCCCCCTTTAATTGAAAGGAGTTTGGATTCAAGAACTCTCCTTACATTCTTTCACTCTTCTTTTTTCTTTAATTTTTATTTTATATTGGAGTATAGTTGATTTAAAATGTTGTGTTAGTTTCAGGTGCATGGCGAAGTGATTCAGTTTTACATACACATATATCCATTCTTCTTCAGATTCTTTTCCCATATAGGTTATTACTGAATATTGAGTAGAGTTCCCTGTGCTATACAGTAGATCCTTGTTGATTGTCTGTTTTATACATAGTAATGTGTATATGTTACTCCCAAATTCTGAATTTATCCCCCCCACCTTTCCCCTTTGGTAACCATAAGTTTGTTTTCAAAGTCTATGAGTCTGTTTCTGTTTTGTAAATAAGTTCATTTGTATCACTTTTTTTGATTCCACATATAAGTGATATTATATGATATTTGTCTTTCTCTGTCTGACTTAGTTCACTTAGTATGATAATCTCTAGGTCCATCCATGTTGCTGCAAATGGCATTATTTCATTCTTTTTTATGGCTGAGTAGCATTCCATTATATGTATGTACCACATCTTTATCCATTCATCTGTTGATGAATATTTAGGTTGCTTCCATGTCTTGGCTATTGTAAATAGTGCTGCAATGAATATTGGGGTGCATGTATCTTTTTGAATTATGATTTTCTCCAGATATAACTAAAAACAGAGTTACCATATAATCCAGCGATCCCACTCTTAGGCATATATCCAGAGAAAACCATAATTTTTAGGCTTTCTTAGCAAGAAACTTGGAGGGGACCTAGAAGTCAGCTAGCAGATCCAAAAGGAGCTATTGATTCCACAAAAGGCATCCATCCTCAGTGGGTAACTACCCACTGTGACAGTATACTGCTCTATGATAGAGGCAGTGAGTACCATTTGTACTTTTTGTAAGTAACCAGTCTTAAGTTCTCAGACTAGTCAGGTCACTGGAAGAATAAAATAGTTGTTTTTGTTTTATCTGATTAATGTGGAAGTCATCTGAGGTATTAAAATGAATGGATGAACCAATAAACATAAATTTTCAACAGTAAAAATTTGCTACAATGTACTTAAAGATATGCTTAAGAAGATGTATCATTTAGGATGCTTTTGGCTACACGTAAAATAAATCTTGACTATAACACTGTTTCTCATCTCACAGAGCAGGAGGTCTGGAGGTAGGACCTTCTGGCCTCACACCATCAGGGCTCTGCTTCCATCTCTTTGCCACTCAGCATTTCTTTCTTTTTGGTCTTGGCTTTGGCTTTTCTCTTGTTCAGATGATGATTGTCATCACCTACTGGGCAACATTATCCTACTCACCTATGGTGAGAAAAAGAAACTCTCTTTTATTATGGAATTTAGTAAGCCCTCTTCTTCAGTCTGATTGATCTACATATTCTGTCCTAGGACAGTAACAATCTCCAGGAGAATGCAAAGTACCTTTGGCCTAACTCTGACTTTCTGAAACAAACAAACAAACAAAAACAACCATTGTCAAAGGTTAATATGATTGTCTTAGAATACTCAGAGCACAGACTAATTTTTTTTTTAAAGGAGGAAAAAAGGAATGGATGCTGGTTAGACCACCTCAGCATTTACGGAAATATGTTATTGGTAATATAATAAGCATAGACTAGAGATGTGAAAGACAAAAAACAAAATAAATAAATCATTTTATTCTATTTTTATCCATTGAAATACCACCTTATTTCATGTTACTGACTGCATTTACCCATCAAAACTGAGAAAGTTAAGATCATGAATTCTGGAGATTTCTTCAAATTGTGAGAAAATCTGAAGGTTACAATTGATATTCTTTCTCTGAGTCTTAGAGGAAAACTGCAAAGTCTTAGCTTATGTTAAAATTATTTGAAGGTTTTCTTCAATGTTAGTTTGAGATGACAAAAATTACATTTAAAAGTTTCTATATATTAATTTAAAATTAGTTAAAAATAATAATGCCAATATTTTCATTAATTCATATATTCAGGTATCTGCTCTTCAACAATGTCAGTAAGAAAAAATGATAAAAATTTTAAAAGGTTCAGTTATTCAAGTAAACAAAAAAATACGTTCAAAGAGTAAATGACTTTTTAAAAATGCCACAGGAATTAATCGCCATTCTTTTTAAAATATGTGAGAAAGCACCTTGAAAACACATCGGGTAATCTTAATGTCTTCAATAGAGCCTAAAAGTTTGACGATCCTATTCTGAAAGTTTTCCTATTGTTATTCTTTTAAAACTCATAATGCCTATCTCCAGATTTACACAATTTGCAATAAGAAAAGCTTTAATAAGTCACATATATAACTTACCTAAGAAGGTTAAAATATTTCAAGTGATTTTTTTAATGGGGCTGTTGTAAGTGGCTTACTTTGAGGACTCAAATCATAATAGAGCTTCCTCTGGGATGGAAAAATATCTACTGGAATTTTTTATAATTAGCAGAGGGTCTTAAACTTTAAGTGTCTATTTATGACTAAAATATAATAAAATACTTAACCTGAATTGGCTCCTTTGTCTAAATTTTTTGTGTACTGTGAACGGTCAAAATTTTGAAACATTAGGTATAAATCTGGCATAATATGTTTAACCAGTCTTAGTGCTCTTTCAGAAGTTGTTACTGACTCCCCTAAATGTTTCTACAGTCTAGGCCCTTGTCCCCCCACCCCTCTACCCCTTGGCTGTGGGGCATTTCTCCTACTGTGCACAAATCCCCCTGGAAAAGTATAAGTAAAAAGAAATCTTCTTTAAAGTAAAAGTGACCTGATTTGATGCTTAATTCTTTCACAGACTAGGAATTTTGCTTTCTTTCTAAATTCCAAACCACAGTCTAATGGTAATAACTTATAGTCATTAGAAAGCTGGAGGCAGAAACTGCATCATGAAGTGAATAGGTGCCTCATTTTATAATCTACATTCATCTGATTTCTGCTTAGAAAGTTCATATGCACCAAGTCTGTAGAAATGATTCTACAACAATGTCAACTTCTTAATCTCCTCTAAAACTCCCGTAACTCTTACTACTCAAAGTGAAATTAGTTGAATAGAAATAGATAACGAATAATAGGCAACCTGGAAAGATATGTCTTTTTAGGATCACATATATAAGGCTTTTAGAAAGTATGCTAATAAAATTTACCCATAAACATGTCAGAAAAATTATTTAACTTAAATATCAAGGAATTTAAAAACTGAACTGAAGTAGTTAAAATTAAAGCAAGGGCTGTTGTTTCTTTTATAGGGACTTATATTATTAGGGAATTAAAGTTGGAAACATTATTTTATACTGGGAGCTCCATAAAAAATATCTGATAAACACGAAACGTGGAAGATGGATAACAAATGAGGCCAGTGAAATTTACATTAATGTCAGTAAAGTACATTGTCCTCATTGGTACTACTCAGTTTATAGTAGTAAAAATAAGTCCTATCAATCACCTATTAGTAGACATATGCAGGGCCTTTAAACCAATTACATCAGCTTTTAACCAAATTGAGGTAGGATGTAGATGGGCCCCCCAGGGTAAGCAATTGGAGATTCATTCCCTGTGGATATATTCCAAGATGAGAATAGCAGGACAATCGAGAGAGTATGCTGGGCCCTGCCCAAATAAAAGATAAGTGACCACATATTTCTCATTTTTGAAGTCAAAGAGACCTTACCGGGCTTCCCTGGTGGCACAGTGGTTGAGAGTCCGCCTGCCGATGCAGGGGACACGGGTTCGTGCCCCAGTCCGGGAAGATCCCACATGCCACAGAGTGGCTGGGCCCGTGAGCCATGGCCGCTGAGCCTGCGCGTCCGGAGCCTGTGCTCTGCAACGGGAGAGGCCACAACAGTGAGAGGCCCGTGGACCACAAAAGAAAATAATAGTAAATAAAAAATAATAATAATAAAAAAATAAAAGATGTTGTAAAATCTCTATATGATTAAAATACAAAAAAGAAAAAAAAAAAAAAAGAGACTTTACCAACTAGAAAGTTCCTTGGAGGTCAAAAGGGGAGTGATGTCAAATCCACTCATAGGCCTCTTCCGTGGGATCCATCTTGGCTGAGAGACACTCATGCACACATGGGAGGATCCTGCGATAAACCAAATACAGACTCAGAACCAGGCAAGTCAAAATGAATGGCCAAAGGAAACCCAGAAGAAATACCCCATATAAGTGATTTATTCTACCACAAGGGTGCAACTCTCCCTCTGAGTTTGCCTGTGTGTTTATCCACATGTACTGTACTCTTTTCCTCCTAATGAACACTTTACTTGTTTCACTACTTTCTGTCTTTGTGGGAATTATTTTCTGCAAAGCCGAAGGGCCAGGGCGTTGTCACTGACCACTGGTCTAATGGCTAGGATTTGGTGCTCTCACTGCCGCAACCCAACCTCAATCCCTGGCCGAGAACCGAAACCCTGCTTCAAGCCACTGCAGGCCGAGGACATCCAAGATCAAAATGATTGATTCTCCCATATTATGTAGACATAGCATTTATTGAATACGTATAATTAAATTAAATATAATTCTGATAATTAGAGATTAAATGGTAAACATTTTAATTCTTTGGGGGAAAACATACTCTGTTAAATAGCCACTAACTACTATTATATTAGTCTTCTTTGTTATTTCAAGGAAGAAATTATCAAATATCCTACAAAGCTTTATCTTTTTGGTTTATAAATTAGTAAGATGAAGAATTAGATTTTTTTAAGTAAATGAGAAAGTTGAAGCCTCAATCAAACCCAACAGCAAACAAACAACAATCCTTGTAGAATAATTAATTTGTAAGTCTCTCTCATGAAACTTATTAGAAAAGAATTTGGCATAGTCAATAGACTTTTTTCCATGTTACAATTTTAATTGAGAATGACTATATATGTATATTTATTATATAATTTTAATATATTAAATAGTATATTAATATACAGTTTTCAAAATATATTAAATATATACTTAATGTAGATTTTAAAATTGTTCTTCAAAGTGAACCACTATAATTTTTTTTAAGTTTCAGAGGTTTGCTACTAGATTATGAAATAAAACAACCAGTGATAATCCAACTGTAATTTGCACAAGAAGTGGCATAAAACCCAAATATTTTTTGAAAGCATTAATTTGGAAAATAAGAGTCTGTTTCTGAATCAGTAACTGCTATTTCCTATGATATAAAAACAGATATGAATATTTGGAATTTGTGCTTTCAAAACATATTTGTATTCAATATTTTTTCCTTGAAATTATAATTAGGATTACATTAGAAAATAACTATATGTTTCTTAAATAAAGTTTTACCCACCTCTTTTTTCAAAGCAAGTGCAATTCTAACTCTGTTTCACTGTATTAGGTATGTAGTAGTTAATGTACGTTGGTGAATAAGGTATTCATAGCTTCTGGGAGTATTGATGACTTTATATTAAAAAGAAAAAAATGTCATGACTGCATCAGCAGACATTCAGAAAAAAAAATGCTGTGTGTTTTTCAGTTGACCTTTGGGGTTTTTCAGCACCAGACGTGGGCAGCATTTGTAAAGCCTTTGTTAAGGGAAGGACAGTAGCTGAGTGGGTGAATCAATAATGCAGGGTGAATCTATACACAGTTGTAGAGCTAAAAGGACCCACACAATCCATTCTTTCATTATCAGCTAGAATCTATACTGGGTTAAAGTACGGATAAACAAGGAAGCACCAATCTCTACAACTATTAAGACATTTTTACAAGTGTTTTGTCTACTTCCACACCAATGCAAAACCATTGACATAGCTCTCAACAACCCTGGAATGTATAAGATACCAGAGAGAACAACTTCATTCTAAGAGGGTATAAAGGAATTGCCTTTTACCAAATTGAATTGAGTGATTCCCATATTTGCCAGGATTGCCAATCTGCTAGTTTCTTTAAACTTACCGAGAAATTCTACCAGAATGGAAAATCTGATTTAATTTGAAAGTTGTGTTTGGGGTTTTATTGGTAAAATCACAGAATATAAATAATTTTTAAGCTAAAAAGTATATTTAAAAACATTCTGTGGATGGTATCCTTACATGTAAAACGAACATAAAGTATTACATTACTGGCAAACGTAGACTTTTGTAACTCCCTGAAAATCTTGCTATGTTTTAGTTCTACGGATTGCATCACCACAAAAGTGAAGAAAAGCTACATTACAAGGTTTAGTTATTCATTCAATAAACATTTAAGGATCATACCTACAGAGTGCCTGCCATGTGCCTGTGGGCATTGTGTCCTGAGTTTACAATCCACTGGGAAGTCACTCAAACACAGCTAAGTCTAAAACTGTGACCATACTTTTAGGGGTAACGTTTGGAATTACTGAAAGGAAATTTTCTTCCATAAAAACTTTGTAGTGGCTCCAAGATTTACTTTACTGGTAGAGCTAGTGGCCTTCATTTCCTCAATGAAGTGAAGTGCTGTGACCACACCACAGGGACTCTGTCCCCTTTGACTTCAGGGAAGACAGTGGGCACCTTGTCCAGGGCCCAGGCAGCACCTCAACCCAGTTCAGCTTCCCTTTGATCTTCTCCACATCTGCTCCTTCCTTACTCAAGGAAGGCTTTGATCATATTCATACATGCAAAGCAGTTGAATTTATGCTAATATGCGATCTTCTTCTAAACTTTCTCATTAATTTTTGTAAATTGTTTTTCTTGTCCTTCACATTTGGCCACAGATTGTAAAGCTAAGTCCTTTTGAAGCTCAAAAACCATAACAAAAACATTTTTTTCCAACTTTAGAAATATTGCAAAGATAAAATGATTTGGCTTCAGACTCTTATGTGTGCTCTAGTCAAAGAAATGTATCCAGCCTTTCAGTATTCTAGGGTGTGATTATGGCTCTTTTCAGGGTCAAAAAATGAGGAAGAGCTTTTCTGCCAGTAAGAAAATGGAAGATGGAAAAGAGGGACTTTCAAGTTAAAATCTTTAAGAATTATCCCACTACACAACAACCATATTTCTCCAAATTTTGACCCTAATAAGTGTAGCTTGCCATGAGGAGGCCCTTCATACTTTGTGAGCTCATTGCTATGGGTTTATGGAGGAGAAATTTAAAAAGGAGAGCAACTGAGAAGTCACTCGATGGTTGATAGGAAGGGGAATACTTTTGGAAGTGTGTTAGTTGCAATCTTCCATTGCTCCTCATTACCTCTTTAAAAATTTTGCTTTGGTTGTTTCTAACACTTGGAAATGCATGGGCACCATGGTGTTGAAGTAAGCATTGGGGGAATATTCAGGTGTGGACATAAGTCAAAGAAAATAGTAATAAAATACATTAAAGTGAATGGTTTATATTAGAAAATAGATATTTGCTAGAATATGGGCTCTGGATGCCAATGCATTGCTCCTCTAGTTTAGACATTTTACTTCAGATAGAGCCTAGGAGGCTGATGCCCAGACTAACTGAATGACCAGGCAGAAGACACAGGTGATATGCATCCATATTCAGCGTCAAGTTAGGGTGCCACCTTCCTTTGTCAGGGAAACATCTAGCCTAGAGGAGTAAATAATAAACTGCTCATATTCGTGTCCTTTCCTCTGATCTGTTGTAGGGCTCCCTATCGATCAATGTGCCCAGAATCCAGAGGGCAGGGAAGCCCTTTTTCTGTGTGATGATCCAGTCCATCCAGGTCAGAGACAGAGAACAGGTGGGTAAGTGTAGAGGACAAACTTGGAGGGGAAATGGAGATCTCTCCAGCACTATGTTCTTTTCTTTTTCTTCTGAGATTTTTTTTTTTTTTTTTTGTGGTACGTGGGCCTCTCACTGTTGTGGCCTCTCCCGTTGCAGACCACAGGTTCCCGACGCGCAGGCTCAGCGGCCACGGCTCACGGGCCCAGCCGCTCTGCGGCATGTGGGATCTTCCTTGACCAGGGCACGAACCCGCATCCCCTGCATCGGCAGGTGGACTCTCAACCACTGCGCCACCAAGGAAGCCCTCTTCTGAGATTTTGTCATGAGTTTAATTTGAAAACTTAAGTTTAAAAATACTTTATTGAATGTTATATTCTGGTCACTATTGTCTTTTACACTTATATTGATCTTGTAAGATACAGTGGGAAAAATATGTTTTTCTTTAGAAAACCAGACCAACCTCTATTTTCCCCCACCACTCTTATCAAGACAAAAACATTACAATCTTGTGACATCAACCAAGTAGAGAATGGAGTCATAAGTTGGAGTTCAGCCCCTTCATGCTGACAAGAGTGGCCTTTAAAACTAATTTAGTTTATTTTATGTTGCTTTTTAAAAGTAATCCTAAATGTGAGGAAATATTTTTCCATATTCTGGAACGTACCCATTGTGCTATCTACAAGTGCTTTTATTTCTACCATCACATCACACACACACACAAATCAAATGTTGAATACATAGGCAAAAGGAAATTGTTCCTGACCCATGTAGGTGACTTGTTTGCATCCTGAATGTAATGTTTTATTACCCATATCATTGTCCTACTTCGAAAATCTTTATGAGTGGTTGCAAAATTAGATTTCTCTCTTCCAATATTCAACTTGCAGCATATATGCTACTGATCTGCAGTGGAAGTTTCTGTCCTCGTTCACTATACAAAATATATCTTATTTTTAGAGCTACTTCTTTTTATTGACTTGAAATTTACTTCACTTTAATTTTCCAAAGTTTTCATAATTTCATATCATAAAAAATTAGAGTTCAGAGCATAACCAGTTTTTATTGTATCCTTCAAAATAGTTTCCAGCCAAATACATTTTCATGCTTAACTTCTCCAGACAACAAACATAATGTATGTGTGTATATGTACAGAAAAAAAAAAAAACAACAGAAAAACTCATTTATAAGTATTGTCTTAATATAGGAAACTAATTACATCACTTAGCATCTTTACCTTTTCTGTATAAGGAAAAGTTACCTTCAATGAACGTCTTAATATAAGATTTATGTAACAGAGATTATGTCCTAAAAAAATAATGAGTCAGTTCCAAATTCTGCTGCGTTTAATTTTTTAAGTATAGTATTAGACTTGGTCCTTTAGAAATCAAAGCCCGAGGGAGGATTGAAGTGCTGACACTTTGGGAAGTTCAAGCCCAAGTCATTGAGGATGAAGGACAAAGGACACAACACAAAGAAAAGGATGAAACTGGCCACCACGGCACAACCAGCAAAGTAACATAGGACCGTGTTTAGCAAGAGGCACATTCTCTGTACACGTGAAAATTTCCTTGGGAGGGTCAAGAGGAGAAATCACACCTGAGAGAAGAGGATGAGAGGAAAAGGAGGAGGGATGGGTCTGTGTGTTTCCCTTTCCTGCCCATTTCTCACTGATCAAGGAGCCTTCTACGCAAGAACATTTCCTGCCTTTCTAGGCTGTGTCATCCCTTCACTTGGCAACCACTCAGGAGGCTACAGCCCATGCTCCACCAAGGGTGGCATCTTGTCTGAATAAGAAAAGGCAGGCAGGTGAGGAGCTCAGTGATTCAGCACATCAGCCAGGTAGGTGAGCTTGGCAAAGGGAACCTTTCTTAGAAAGAAGGAGCCAAGGGAAAGAAGCTGAGAAGGCACACATTTTGTGCACAAAAATAAATTAACTGATATAGCTTGAACTTGATAATGGCTTAAGAATGAGGAAATATTCAAGACAATGAAATATCTAATATTTAATGGTAATCATATTATATTAGAATAACATCTGTGCTTGTTTCTTCCACTGAATTGTGAATATTTGTGCAGAAATTTCTTTCTCATTTAATGTTACAATCCCTGAATGCTAAGGATATATAATTAGTGGACATAAATATATGCATGTATGCACATATACTCATTATCAAGATATTTCAAATAGAGTTCCAAAAATGTTGTGGATCATGTATAAATGTATAATCTCTAAAGGTGGTAATCTTGAGGGGAAATTATGCTGTTGCTTGGTTAAAATTTTAGGTATTATTTGGAGGGAAATCTTACTGGATAGCAATACATCCAGGAGATGGAAGAAGTTGGAAATTTAAAGCACTGAATAAAAGAGGTACCACAAATTATCTCATTTTACAAGGTCTTGGTTGAGTATTATAAAAACTCTGATTTATTTTATTCATTAAAAACTTGATTCAATAGTCATGAAATACCTACTGTATTCTGTATCCCGTACAGGTACTAGAGATCTCAAAATGAGTAAGACAATATTCCTTGCAGAAACTTGGAGTCTAATGAAGGAAACAGGCATGCAAACAATTCATTATTCATTACAATAACTTGTAAGAGGTTCTTTAATAAGCAAATAATAAACAAGGAATCCACAAGCCAGCTTTTACAACTGCAAAATTGCTCTGAACTAGTTCCACCTAAAATCATAGCCATGACAAATAGAAAATCAAAATAATGCTGAACATTTACAACACCTCCAACATATATAATGAAAGAAACAGAATGAAAATACTAGAATGAAATCTGGCGTAGAACATTGGCATTTCATAAATGTAATGTAGTACACACAGACTGCTATCATTTTCTATAGGATAAATAAAAAATTTCTCCACAGCTGTAAAACACAAATGTCTGGATATACAAAAACCCATATAATTTTAATATTTTTTTAAAGTTTCATGTTAAATATCACGTGGTCTGAAGTTTCTTGGAAGGTGTTTTATCCTATGTTTTGATTCTGGTGCCCAACAGCAAGGGCATGTACTTGAGCAAGGAGAAAAGACGAAACACTAAATTATAATTTTGATGACATAGGATTAAAAACTCAAAACAGAATATACTTACACTTCTTTATTGTTCCCCCCTCCTCCTAAAAAAAAAAAAAGATGCAAGACAACTTACAAAGACAAATCAAATCAAAGTAAGTCATAAAGAGAAAGACAAATATCATCTGATATCACTTCATGTGAAATCTAAAAAAAAAATGATACAGATGAACTTATTTATAAAACAGAAACAGACTCACAGACATAGAAAACAAACTTATGTTTACCAAAGGGGAAGGGTCAGGGGAGGGATAAATTAGGAGTTTGGGATTAACATATACACAGTACTATATATAAAATAGATAATCAACAAGGACCTACTGTATAGCACAGGGAACTCTGCTCAATATTCTATAATAACCTATATGGGAAAAGAATCTAAAAATGAATGGATATATGTATAACTAAATCACTTTGCTGTACACCTGAAACTAACACAACATTGTAAATCATCTATACTCTAATATAAAATAAAAATTAAATTAAAAAAACAAAGATAAAAACCCTAGTAGGGCTTCCCTGGTGGCGCAGTGGTTGAGAGTCCGCCTGCCGATGCAGGGGACACGGGTTCGTGCCCCGGTCTGGGAAGATCCCACATGCCACGGAGCGGCTGGGTCCGTGAGCCATGGCCGCTGAGCCTGCACATCCGGAGCCTGTGCTCCGCAACGGGAGAGGCCACAGCAGTGAGAGGCCCACGTACCGCAAAAAAAAAGAAAAAACAAAACAAACAAACAAAAAACACCCTAGGGAAAATAGGGTTGAAAACATGTTGTAGACAGCTTATTTATTTGGGTTAGGATGTAGTATGCTTGCCAGGAGTGTGGCGCAAATGGGACATTAAACTTTTTAGCAGCTGTGTGTGTGTGTGGGGGGGGAATGCAAGTCCTGAAATTTAGAGTTTATTGGATAACACTTTTATAAAGAGAAACATGATTATTCTTGATACTGAAGTTCAATTTATACCATAAACCTGGTGACATATTTCATAGGGTAATTTCCTAATATAAGTTGGTGGCATAATACCAAAGCACAAAACACGCTTACAGAAAGAGAGAACAACAAAAGTAATGGGACTCAGGTGTGTGGCTCTCTGATAATCTAGCTTATTTTGGGGAGAGATTTTAAATTATTTTAAGAATAAATGAGTCGGTATCCTTCCTGCTATATTACTGGGATAAAGAATTGAATACCCATTAACTCCGTTTCTCTCTACTGAGCTTTTGTAAGCTTTCTGTTTCGAGAAAAAGCTTTTGAAGTTATACTCCTTGACAGGTGGCTGGAACACTTGTATATGCTTTATGAAATAAGTGCACAGCTGTGTGTTGTTAATAGCTGAGCTGGGGGTAGGGCAGAAATTTTAGAACCCAATAAAGGGGGGGAGAGTTGATATGGAATGCCATTCTTAGTCTTCGTGGAAGTGAGCAAAAAGAGACAATTGAAACCCCGTTTCTGTTTTAGATGATTTGGGGCTTAATAAACTTCCAAAGAAGATAAAAAGACAATTTTTCTTTACTTTATTTTATTTATTTATTTAGTTTTTAATTGAAGTATAATTTACATATAACATTGTATACATTTCAGGTGTAAAAACTGTGTTGATTTGATGCACATGTGTTACCATATAATTACCACCGTGGTGTTACTAGCAGCCCCATATTGTCATATAATCGTCACTTTTTTTGAAGAGAGAACAATGAAGACCTAGTCTCAGCAACTTTGAAGTTTAAAATGTAGTATTGTTGACTCTAATCACTATGCTGTGCATTAGATCTCCAGGATTTATCTACTCATCACAAGTTCATACTTGAAACAACATCTACCTAATTCCCCTACCCTCTAGTTCCTGATAACCATCATTCTGCTCTCTGGTTCCATGAGTTCAACTCTTTTAGATTCCACATATAAGTGATATCATGTAGTATTTGAAGAGATGGTTGTTTTAGTTGTAAGAAAAGCCAAGGCAAATACACACACACATATACACACACATACACACATAAACACACATATGAAACACCTAGAGAATGTTGAGGTTGGAGCTATGTATTCCATTTATGTACCTTCTAAGATAAACTAGAAACAAGCTGTATATAGGTAATGAATTGAAGTGGCTTAGAGAATATAGTGGAGTATCATTTTAGTTTTACGTGTCAAATTTTTTAAAAATCAAATTTTAAAGATGTTTGCTAAAATGGCTTTGGTAATAATTAATCAACTATTTGTTTAGTAATGTATATACAGGACTGGTTTCTGATAATAATTAGATAGCAGAAGCATCTATCCCCCCCAAACATTTCTAAGTCATGACAATAACCCCACTTCATCTCAGTAAAACATGTAAATCAATATACAAATAACAGGCAAAGAGTTTGCATCAGAGTGCTCAACATGGTACAAAATACTTTGATAACAAATTAAAACACATGGGTCAGCTTGCATGCCATTTTATGTGTAATGGTGGGATTATACTTTTGAAATATCACCTTTAAAACAATGCCAGGAACTCATATTACTCTTTGGCTTTCTGTTCATGGAATGGACCCTTCTTTGTTTAGGGAAAGGGAGATACAGCCAGAGAAAAGGAACAAAGAAATTATGGGTAGCTTTGATTTTCAAACACAATTTTTAATACCCACAGAAGGAAAAAAAAGTAGTCTTGAAAGTTCAGATTTCTTTTGCAGAAACCAGAAAGAATAAAGATTTGTGGTCCGGTGAGCCAGAGTAAAGAGAATGCAGAAAATGACCTCAGGGAAGTTTCCTGGCTTGCAGAGAAGAGGATGGCTCCTTCTGAGGCTGCAGGAGATGAATTGGGAGTGAAGAGCCAGAGAGATAAATAGACTTAGAAGTTATAGGTCTCAGAGATGGACAGAGCCCACTGCATCCTGGGACAGCAGATTCCACTTCCCTTGTTTCCTGAAGCCCTGGAAATGGAACCCTGCACACCAGAGACTTAGCTGCCCAGCCAAGTTCTCCCTGGCAAGAGATTCTCTAGCAGAGGAGCTCCAATCAGAGCCTAGATGAAGGATGTGGAGGCTCCCCCATCTTGATGAGGACAGAGCTGGGAGTACACAGGTCTGAGGGCTTGAGTTACACCAAGTATGATGGGATGTGACAGCAGGGGTGATTACTGTGCACTAATAGTTCTGAGGGGACAGACCATATCTTACACATACCACAAAAACTAAAGCACAGCTGGTCTGAGAATAGACACTGCTGTCACTGTAAAGTGTCACATCAATTATACCTTATGGAGACCTTCAAGATGGTGGAGGAGTGAGATGTGGAAATTGTCTTCCTCACCACAAATACATCAGAAATACATCTACAAGTGGAACAACTCCTACAGAACCCCTACTGAACACTGGCAGAAGACCTCAGACTTCCCAAAAGGCAAGAAACTCCGCATGTACCTGGGCAGGGCAAAAGAAAAAACAGAGACAAAAGAATAAGGATGGGACTTGTACCACTGGGAGGGAACTATGAAAGAGGAAAAGTTTCCACACTAGGAAGCCCCTTCACTGGTGGAGATGGGGGGTGGTGAGGGGAAGCTTCGGAGCCACGGAGGAGAGTGCAGCAACAGGGGTGCGGAGGGCAAAGTGGAGAGATTCCCGCACAGAGGACTGGGGATGACCAGCACTCACCAGACTGAGAGGCTTGTCTGATCACCCACCGGGGTAGGTGGGGGCTGGGAGCTGAGGCTCGGGTTTCAGGGTTCAGATCCCAGGGAGAGGACTGGGGTTGGCTGTGGGAACACAGCCTGAAGGGGGCTAGTGCACCACAACTAGACAAGAGGCAGTCCGGGAAAAATTCAGGACCTGCCTAAGAGGCAAGAGACCATTGTTTCAGGGTGGCAAGAAGAGGAGATTCAGACCACTGCCTAAATAAAGTCCAGAGAGAGGAGCAAGCTGTGGCTATCAGTTAGGACACCAGAGATGGGCATGAAACGCTAAGGCTGCTGCTGCAGGCACCAAGAAACCTGTGTGCGAGCACAGGTCACTATCCACACCTCCTCTCCTGGAAGGCTGTGCAGCCCACCACTTCCAGGTTCCCGTGATCCAGGGGTAACTTCCCTGGGATAACACATGGCAGACCTCAGGCTGTTGCAGCGTCATGATGGCCTCCGCTGCTGCAGGCTCACCACACATTCTGTACCTCTCTCTTCCCCGGGCCTGAATGAGTCAGAGCACCCTAATCAGCTGCTACTTTAACCCTGTCCTGTCTGAGTGAAGAACAGATGCCCTCAGGGGACCTACAAGCAGAGGTGGGGACAAATTCAAAGCTGAACCTCAGGAGCTGTGTGAACAAAGAAGAGAAAGGGAAATCTCTCCCAGCAGGCTCAGGAGCATCTGATTAAATCTCCACAATAAACTTGATGTATCCTGCATCTGTGGAATACCTGAATAGACAATGAATGAACCCCAAATTGATGCAGTGGATTTTGGGAGCAACAATTTATATATATATATTTTTTTCTTTTTTCTCTTTTTTTGTGTGGCTGACAAGATCTTGTTGCTCTGTCTGGGTGTCAGGCCTGTGCCCCTGAGGTGGGAGAGCCAAATTCAGGACATTTGTCAACCAGAAACCCCCCGGCTCCACATAATATTAAACAGTGAAAGCTCTTCCAGAGATCTCCATCTCAATGCTAAGACCCAGCTCCACTCAAGAACCAGCAAGCTACAGTGCTGGACAGGCTATGAAAACAACTAGCAAGACAGGAACACAAACTCACCCATTAGCAGAGAGGCTGCCTAAAATCATAATCAGGTCACAGACATGCCTAAACACACCACAGGACACAGTCCTGCCCACCAGAAAGACAAGATACAGCCTCATCCACCAGAACACAAGCACCAGTCCCCTCACCAGGAAGCCTACACAACTCACTGAACCAACCTTAGCCACTGGGAGCAGACACCAGAAACAACAGGAACTACAAACCTGCAGCCTGCGAAAAGGAAACCCCAAACACGGAAAGTGAAGCAAAATGAGAAGACAGAGAAACATAGAGCAGAAGAAGAAGCAAAGTAAAAACCTACAAGACCAAACAAATGAAGAGGAAATAGTCAGTCTACCTGAAAAAGAATTCAGAGTAATGATAGTAAAGATGATCCAAAATCGTGGAAATAGAATGGAGAAGATCCAAGAAATGTTTAGCAAGGACCTGGAAGAACTAAAGAGCAAACAATGATGACCAACACAATGAATGAAATTAAAAACTCCCTAAAAGGAATCAAAAACAGAATAACTGAGGCAGAAGAACGGATAAGTGGCCTGGAAGATAAAATAGTGGAAATAACTACCACAGAGCAGAATGAAGAAAAAAGAATGAAAAGAATTGAGGACAGTCTCAGAGACCTCTGGGACAACATTAAATGCACCAACATTCGAATTATAGGGGTCCCAGAAGAAGAAGAGAAAAAGAAAGGGACGGAGAAAATATTTGAAGAGATTATAATTGAAATCTTCCCTAATATGTGAAAAGAGATAGTTAATCAAATCCAGGAAGCAAGAGAGTCCCATACAGGATATATCCAAGTAGAAATACGCCAAGACACATATTAATCAAACTATAAAAAATTAAATATAAAGAAAAAATATTAAAAGCAGCAAGAGAAAAACAAAAAATAATATACAAGGGAATCTTCATAAGGTTAACAGCTGGTCTTTCAGCAAAAACTCAGCAGGCCAGAAGGGAGTGGCAGGACATATTTAAAGAGATGAAAGAGAAAAACCTACAACAAAGATTACCCAGCTAGGATCTCATTCAGATTCGATGGAGAAATTAAAACCTCAAGCAAAAGTTAAGAGAATTCAGCACCACCAAACGGGCTTTACTACAAATGCTAAAGGAACTTCTCTAGGCAGAAAACACAAGAGAAGGAAAATACCTACAATAACAAACCCAAGACAATTAAGAAAATGGTAATAGGAACATACATATCGATAATTACATTAAATGTAAATGGATTAAATGCTCTAACCCAGAGACATAGACTGGCTGAATGGATACAAAAACAAGACCTGTATATATGCTGTCTACAAGAGACCCACTTCAGACCTAGGGACACATACAGACTGAAAGTGAGGGGATGGAAAAAGATATTCCATACTAATGGAAATCAAAAGAAAGCTGGAGTAGCAATTCTCATATCAGACAAAATAGACTTTTAACTAAAGTCTATTACATGAGACAAAGAGGACACTACATAATGATCAAGGGATCTATCCAGGAAGAAGATAAAACAATTGTAAATATTTATGCACCAAACATAGGAGCACCTCAATACATAAGGCAAATGTTAACAGCCAGAAAAGGGGAAAATGACAGTAACAAAATCATAGTAGGGGACATTAACACTGCACTTTCACAAATGGACAGGTCATCCAAAATGAAAATAAATAAGAAAACACAAGCTTTAAATAATATATTAAACAAGATGGACTTAACTCATGTTTATAGGACATTCCATCCAAAAACAACAGAATACATTTTCTTCTCAAGTGCTCCTGGAACATTCTCCAGGATAGATCTCATATCTTAGGTCACATATCAAGCCTTGGTAAATTTATGAAAATTGAAATCATATCAAGTATCTGTTCCAACCACAATGCTATGAGACTACATATCAATTACAGGAAAAAATCTTTAAAAAATACAAACACATGGAGGCTAAACAATGCACTATTTAATAGCCAAGAGATTCCTGAAGAAATCAAAGAGGAAATCAAATAATACCTAGAAACAAATGACAATGAAAACACGATGACCCAAAATCTATGGGATGCAGCAAAAGCAGTTCGAAGAGGAAAGTTTATGGCAATACAATCCCACCTCAAGAAACAAGAAACATCTCAAATAAACAACCTAACGTTGCACTTAAAGCAATTAGAGAAAGAACAAAATATCCCCAAAGTTAGCAGAAGGAAAGAAATCATAAAGATCACAACAGAAATAAATGAGAAAGAAATGAAAGAAACATAGCAAAGATCAATAAAATTAAAATCTGGTTCTTTGAGAAGATAAACAAAATTGATAAACATTACCCAGACTCATCAAGAAAAAAAGGATGAAGCCTCAAGTCAATAGAATCAGAAATGAAAAAGGAGAAGTAACAACTGACACTGCAGAAATACAAAGGATCATGAGAGATTACTACAAGTCATCTCTATATGACAATAAAATGGGTAACCTCGAACAAATGGACATATTTGAAAAACACAACCTTCAGAGACTGAACCAGGAAAAAATAGAAAATGTAAACAGACCAATCACAAGCCTTGAAATTGAGACTGTGATTAAAAATCTTCCAACAAACAAAAGCCCTGGACCAGATGTCTTCACAGGCGAATTCGATCAACCATTTAGAGAAGAGCTAACACCTATCCTTCTCAAACTCTTCCAAAATATAGCAGAGCGATATTCTATGAGGCCAAACTCATCTTACAAGGTCATCAGCATGACACCAAAACCAGACAAAGACATCATTAAGAAAGAAAACTACAGGCCAATATCACTGATGAACACAGATGCAAAAATCCTCAACAAAATACTAGCAAACAAAATCCAACAGTACATTAAAAGGATCATATACCATGATCAAGTGGGGTTTATCCCTGGAATGCAAGGATTCTTCAATATATGTAAATCAATCAATGTGATACACCGTATTAACAAATTGAAGGAGAAAAATCATATGATCATCTCAGTAGATGCAGAGAAAGCTTTTGACAAAATTCAACATACATTCATGGAAAAAAACCCTCCAGGAAGTAGGCAGAGAGGAAACTTACCTCAACATTGTAAAGGGCATATATGACAAACCCACAGCCAACATCGTTCTCAATGATGAAAAACTGAAACCATTTCCACTAAGATCAGGAACAAAACAAGGTTGCCCACTCTCACCACTCTTATTCAACATAGTTTTGGAACTTTTACCCACAGCCATCAGAGAAGAAAAAGAAATAAAAGGAGTCCAAATCAGAAAAGAAGAAGTAAAGCTGTCACTGTTTACAAATGACATGATACTATACGTAGAGAATCCTAAAGACTCTACCAGAAAACTACTAGAGCTAATCAATGAATTTGGTAAAGTAGCAGGATACAAAATTAATGCACAGAAATCTCTTGCATTCCTATACACTAATGATGAAAAATCTGAAAGAGAAATTAAGGAAACACTGCCATTTATCAATGCAACAACAAGAATAACATACCTAGGAATAAACTTACCTAAGGAGGCAAAAGACCTGTATGCAGAACACTGTAAGACACTGATGAAAGAAATTAAAGATGATACAAACAGATGGAGAGATATACCATGTTCTTGGACTGGAAGAATCAATGTTGTGAAAAGGACTATACTACCCAAAGCAATATACAGAGTCAATGCAATCCCTATCAAACTACCAATGGCATTTTTCACAGAAATAGAACAATAATTTTCACAATTTGTAATGAAACACAAAAACCCTGAATAGCAAAAGCAATCTTGAGAAAGAAAAACGGAGCTGGAGGAATCAAGTTTCTGGGCTTCAGACTATACTACAAAGCTACAGTAATTAAGACAGTATGCTACTGGCACAAAAACAGAAATATAGATCAATGGAACATGATAGAAAGCCCAGAGATAAACCCACACATATATGGTCACCTTATTTTTGATAAAGGAGGCAAGAACACAGTGGAGAAATGACAGCCTCTTCAATAAGTGGTGCTGGGAAAACTGGACAGCTACATGTAATAGAATGAAATTAGAATACTCCCTAACACATACACAAAAATAAACTCAAAATGGATTAAAGACTTAAATGTAAGGCCAGACACTATAAAACTCTTAGAGGAAAACATAGGCAAAACACTCTATGACAGAAATCACAGCAAGATCCTTTATGACCCACCTCTTAGAGAAATGGAAATAAAAACAAAAATAAACAAATGCGACCTAATTAAACTTAAAAGCTTTTGCACAGCAAAGGAAGCCATAAACAAGATGAAAAGACAACCCTCAGAATGGGGGAAAATATTTGCAAATGTAGCAACTGACAAATATTAACCTCCAAAATTTACAAGCAGTTCATGCAGCTCAATATCAAAAACCAAAAACCCAATCTAAAAATGGACAGAAGACGTAAACAGATATTTCTCCAGAGAAGATATACAGAATGCCAAGAAGCACATGAAAGGATGCTTAACATCACTAATCATTAGAGAAATGCAAATCAAAACTATAGTGAGGTACCACCTGACATCACTCAGAATGGCCATCATCAAAATATCTACAAACAATAAATGCTGGAGAGGGTGTAGAGGAAAGGGAACCCTATTGCACTGTTGGTGGGAATGTAAATTGACACAGCCTCTATGGAGAACAGTATGGAGGTTCCTTAAAAAACTAAAAATAGAACTACCATAGGGCCCAGCATTCCCACTACTGGACATATACCCTGAGAAAACCATTCAAAAAGAGTCATGTATCACAATGGTCATTGCAGTTCTATTTACAGTAGCCATGACATAGAAGCAACCTAAATGTCCATTCACAGATGAATGGATAAAGAAGATGTGGCATATATATACAATGGGATACTACGCAGCCATAAAAAGAAGTGAAATTGAGTCATTTGTAGTGAGGTGGCTGGACCTAGTATCTGTCATACAGAGTGAAGTAAGTCAGAAAGAGAATAACAAATACTATATGCTAACATATATATATGGAATCCAAAAAAAAATGGTTATGAAAAACTTAGAGGCAGGACAGGAATAAAGACGCAGACTTAGAGAATGGACTTGAGGACACAGGGAGTGGGAATGGTAAGCTGGGATGAAGTGAGAGAGTGGCATGGACATATATACACTATCAAATGTAAAATAGATAGCTAGTGGGAAGCAGCCACATAGCACAGGGAGATCAGCCCAGTGTGCTTTGTGACCACCTAGAGGGGAAGGATAGGGAGGGTGGGAGGGAGATGCAAGAGGGAGGAGATATGGGGATATATATATATATATATATATATATATATATATATATATATATACACATAGCTGATTCACTTTGTTGTAAAGCAGAAAGTAACACACCATTGTAAAGCAATTATACTCCAATAAAGATGTTTAGAAAAATAAAAATATATTGAAGCACTTTTATTATTTATGAAAACCAAGATTAAATCCTATACATTAAATGATTGTATGATCTTTGTTTCTCATAAGTTTCCCACATTTTATGATTTTAAGATACTCCATAAACGTGTTAAAATACATAAAATAAGACGGTGTACTTCCAAATCATTGGCTTGTGAAATGTTGTCATCTGAATTATAATCATAGTATTAAAACCAAGTAATTTTCTTTGACAATTTAGGAAGAGCATAGCCACATAGGTTGTTCTCTTTATATAAAAACAAACAGTAAAAATCTCTATACTTCTACAATATTTTAGATGATATTTTGGATAATTCTAACACATGAATATTCAAAGTAGAGTGAGAAAATAGGCAAAAACATACCAATATGTATCAAAACTACTATTTATTATAAAAGTACAGCTTTACTATTCTACTACACGATACTAAATTTTAATAATTATTCATTTTGATGTGGCATGCACTTTTCACAAAATTCTCAAATACAATTTGCATATAACATGAGATTTTTTAACTGAGGTATAACTGAAAAAATTGTAAGATATTAAAGTGTGCAATGTGATTTAATATATGTATACATTGTGAAAATATTCCTCTACTAAGTTAATTACCCATCATATCATCTCACATATTTACCTTTTATTTATTTTTTTGCTGAGAACACTTAATTTCTCTTCCCTTAGCAAATTTCAATTATACAATAGTGTTATCAACAGTAGTCACCATGTTATACATTAGATCCTCAGATTTTATAACTGAAAGTTCGTACCCTTTTACCAACTCCTCCCTATTTCCCCTAGCCCCCTGCCCCTTGCAATTGCTTTTCTACTCTTTGCCTCTATGAGTTTGACTTTTTTTTTTTTTGGATTCTATATACAATTGATACTATGCAGTTTTTGTCCTTTTCTATCTGGCTTATTTCACTTAGCATAATCCCCTTCAGATTCAACTATGTTGTAACAAATGGCAGGATTTCCCTCTTTCTCATGGCTGAATAATATTTCTTTGTATATATATTCCACGTCTTCTTTATCCACTAATCCATCAGTGGACACTTAGGTTGTTTCCATACCTTAGCTATTGTGCATAATGCTGAAATGATTATGTGAGTGCACATATATCTTTGAGATTTCTTTTCCTTTGGATATATATCCACAAGTTTGATTGCTAGATCTTTTTTTTTTTTTTTTTTTTTTTTTTTTGCGGTTCACGGGCCTCTCACTGCTGTGGCTTCTCCTGTTGTGGAGCACAGTCTCCAGATGCGCAGGCTCAGTGGCCATGGCTCACGGCCCCAGCCGCCCCGCAGCATGTGGTATCTTCCCAGATCGGGGCACGAACCCGTGGCCCCTGCATCGGCAGGCGGACTCTCAACCACTGTGCCACCAGGGAAGCCTGATTGCTAGATCTTAAGGTAAGTCTATTTTTAATTTCCTGTGGACCCTTCCTCCTGTTTTCATTAATGTATATACTAGTTTATATTCCCACCAACAGTGCACAAAAATTCCCTTTTCTCTGCATTCTTGTTTGCATTTACCTATTATCTTTTTGATTCTAGTCATACTAAAGGTGTGAGGTGATACCTCATTGTTGTTTTGGTTTGCATTTCCTTGATTAGAGATGTTGATCATCTTTTCCTGTACCTGTTGGCCCTTTGTATGTCTTTGGAAAAATGTCTATTCAGGTCCTTTGCCAATTAAAAACTTTTTTTCTCTTCCTATTGGGTTGTATGAATTCCTTGAATATTTTGAATATTAACCCTTTATTGGGCATGTGGTTTGCAAATATTTTCTTCCATTCCATATGTTGCCTTTCATTTTGTCGATGGCTTTCTTTGCTGTGCAGAAGGTTTTTAGTTTGATGTAGAGCCACTTGTTTATTTTTGCTCTTGTTACCTTTGCTTTTGGTGTCAGAACTGAAAAAAAAATCATGAAGACTGATATCAAGGAGCTTATCTACTATGTTTTTTCCTAGGAGTTTTATGGTTTCAGGTCTTACCTTCAAATCTTTAATCCACTTTGAGTTGACTTTTGTTTATGATATAAGACAGGGGTCCAGTTTTTTTCTTTTGCATGTGGCTGTCCAGTTTTCTCAATATCATTTATTAAAGAGATTATCCTTTCTCTATTGTTTATTCTTAATTCCTTTGTCATAAATTAATTGACACATACACATGTCATACAATAGGAAATTTTAAGCACTGCCTTGAGAAATTTTATTGCTATTTTATTCTTGATTTGAGCTACGTTTTTTAATAAATTTATTTATTTTATTTTATTTATTTTATTTTTGGCTGCATTGGGTCTTCGTTGCTACACGCAGGCTTTTCTCTGGTTGTGGCGAGCGGGGGATACTCTTCATTGTGGTGTGCAGGTTTCTCATTGTGGTGGCTTCTCTTGTTGTGGAGTATGGCCTCTAGGCACATGGGCTTCAGTAGTTGTGGCATGTGGGCTCAGTAGTTGTGGCTTGTGGGCTCTAGAGCTCACGCTCAGTAGTTGTGGTGCATGGGCCTAGTTGCTCCATAGCATGTAGGGTCTTCCTGGACCAGGGCTCAAATCCATGTCCCCTGCACTGGTAGGTGGACACTTAACCACCTGGCCACCAGGGAAGCCCTGAACTAGGTTTAATAGCGATAAGTCATATCTGAAATGTGAACTAATGATATAATTAATTGAAAATTTGGGAAAGAAAGTTGTTACTGGAAGTGGTTACTGGGTAGAAATATTTTTTAACTCTTCCCTTTACCATAGAGTTTATTATATTTTCAAATATATAGCCTTTGGGGCCTAATGCTCTAGTTTTTCCAGGGTCATAATGAGCCAAGATTTGGGGAGCCTTGAGTATTCTTTTTATGGTTTTATTATTCAAGAGCTATGTTCTTTTTATTTGTAAGCTTTTTTAAAAAGATTAAATCCAATGTAGAGTTTTAGTGGGAAGAAGGCAATGCCAACTATAGGATGATAGCTCCCAAAAGAGGTCATTTTGTTTGTCAAGCAGATCAATACAGATTAATTATATTTTGAAAACTGAGACAAATAAAACAACAGATTAACAAATGTGAGTGCAACCGTTTTGAAAATAAAGTTTATTTTAATGACTGAGTCAGAAGATTTCAGTAACAAAATGCACATTTAATTATGTATCTTGAACAAGAATATGCACAAAATGGAAAAATAGCAAAACTCATTACTAGTCTACAGATGTTTTGTGTAATTTTTAAACTTTACACAAAAATTGATGATGCTTCTTTGTCTATAAGCCATCTGGTCATATTTTATTAAGTCATTTCTCTGTTCTTTTTATAAAAATATAGTGAAATCAGAATAAATTTAACTTAAATTGAATTTGTAGGTGTTCAAAGAAAAAACAGTGAAGTAAAATATTCACTTTTTCTCTGTTGGCAGTGTACCTAATAGTTAACATAAAAAATTCAGGAACAGCACAAGGAATTATAAATTTTCTATCTGAAATACATTTCTTCTTTTTTCTCACTAAATCTTTCCTTGCTCTGATCCTACATGACTCTGTTTTTGCAGAGTAAATGTACTGAATCACTCTGGTTTAAAAATTTAATTTAATTAATCTAGTTGGCAACTCCCAAAAGCTTGAGTGATCTAGCTGAAGTGAAATATTTTGCAAAAGTAGTGGTTTTTATTTAGGGGAGACATTAATTATATGCTGCATGAAAAAAGAGGGTTTAGCTAATAGACCTCTTCTCCACTTGTCTTTCTCATCTCACATCTAGAATATGGATCATTTTATTTCCCAGAAGACATTTGATGCTGATGCACAAGTGGGTGAAATTCCTGGTCTGTCCTCTGTTGCCTCTGATGGTCCTTTCTCCAGTCTGATCTATGACTTTGTTATGAACTGAATGTTGTACTCTTTGAAAATTCATGTGTTGAAATGCTACCCCCCCATGTGATGGTATTGGGAGGTGGGCCATTTGGGAGGTAATTAGGATTAGATGGGGATGTGAGGGTGGAGTGTGATTAGTGCTTTTACAAGAGTCACAGGAGAGCTTACTTCCTTTATCTGCTCTGCACCCTGTGAGAAGCCTGTAACACAGCAAAGGGCTTCTCCAGAACCTGACATCCTGGCACCCTGGTCTCAGACTTCTAGTCTCTCCAACCGTGAGAAATAAATGTATGTTATTTATAAGCCACCCAGTCTATGGTACTTTGTTGTAGCAGCCCGGATTGACCAACACAGAAATTGGTACCTAAAAAGATGGAAGTAGCTTTGGAACTGGGTAATGTGCAGAGACTGGAAGAGTTTGGAGGTGCCTGCTGGAAATACAAAAGTTAAGTGTGATTCTGGTGAGAACTTGGAAAGAGAAGATGAGAGCTGTAGATAAACCTTAATCCTTTCAAAGAATACATAAATACTCATGAATAGCATGTGTGATAAAGGCCACTCTGATAAGGTCTCAGACAGAAATGAGGTCTGTGGTATTGGAAGCTAGAGGACAGGTGATCCTCATTATACAGGGGCAAATAACTTGGCTGAGTCATGTTCATGTTCTGTTGTTTATGGAAGATAGAACTTGTGAGCAATGAAATTGGACATTTAGCTGAAGAGATTTCTAAGCAAAGTGTTGGTAGTGCAGCTTCGTTCCTCGACTGTTTATAGTAAAACGCAAGGAGAGAAATTACTTGAAGATGGAATTGTTAAGCAAAAAGGAAGCAGAGCTACCTATATTTCAAAAAAATAAAAGCAGTTAAGATGTGGCCAAGTGATTGTTTGATAAGATTATATGGATAAGCCAACTCATCAGAAACCAGGTGCTATTATTCAAGACAGTGGAAGATTTACCTTGAAGGTAATTCAGAGATCATCAGGGCTGCCACTCCCATCACAGGCCCAAGAGCGTGGGCCTGGGTGTCATGGCTGCCCCCACCTATCCTTCAGGACTGGGCCAGATGAGCAGGAGGTGGTGGACTGGAAGATCATCTCAAGGGCAAGGAACAGTATGTGCTAATTCCTACTAGCATTAGAGTTCCTGGTCTATTTAGTTACAGATGAATATTTCAGTAATGTTGAAATATAGAGTAAGGAGATAGGCAGAGAGTGGTGTGTAGAAAGATGAGCTTCATGAATAAGCCTGTTTAAGGATATTTTCAAACCAGACTATAATATACCTGTATAGTTGGAACTTCCTCGTTCATCCTAAGAAATTGAGCTTGGAAGAATTCTGCTGCCCGTATGAACCTAATCCATTACATATGTAGCCCATCTGCCTGTAGCTTTTTGCTTACATCCTGGTTTCTACTCTTCTGCTCCTCTGGGATAGAAGCTTCTGCTCCCCTCAAATTCCTGTCCCCCTCTTTGTACATTCCTCTACACTTGGTTGGTGCATTAGTCAGAGTTATCCAGAGAAATAGAACCAATAAGACAGACAGATAGATAGAAAGACAGATAGATAGATAGAGAAAGAGAGAGAGAAAGAGAGAGACAGAAAGAGATTTATTTTGAAGGATTGGTTCATGTGATCATGGAGGCTGAGAAGTTCTGTGACCTGCTGTCACAGGTCTGGGCTGGAGGCCCAGGAAAACTGGTAGTGGAGTCCCAGCACCAACCCGGAGGACCAGGGGAGCCAAAGGTGTAAGTCCCAGTTCAAGTTCAAAGGCCTGACTCAAATGTCAATCTTCCAGAAACACCTTCAAAGACACACCCAGAAATAAGGTGAAACTCTTTCCTATCACTCCTGGGTTCTGATGAATTGTGGGGTTCTCAGCCCTGCCCTCCTCAGAACAGAGCTGCAGAGTCTTGAACCACCTAGCTGCAGTCTAGAACCCACTAGAGCACATCAAAACGCATCAGAGTCATCAGCCCCTTTCACTTCAGTGTCGTCATTTTGGGTGTGTGGACAGGACAGCAGGGACCTGGCACCTTTGGCAGATCTTCCTTTCAGTGTATAAATAATCAACTCTCTGAGTCTAAAAGTGTCTTGTCTCATCTTTACCAGTCAAATTGTTCAGACCCTGCTTTGCCTTGTCTTGTGTGTGCTGACCTACTGCAGCCAAGGTGCTCCTCTTAGAAACTCATAAGGTAGGACCTCCACGGATCTGAGCAGTTCAGTAATAAAGACATTTGTTTCACTTTGTTCAACTCAGTATTTCCTAATTTATTTTAACGCAAAGTTTTTCCCAAAAAATCCCTCTTAAAACCACATGGACTAACACTGGACAAAATAGAGCTGTGGAGTTCACATTCTTTCTTCTTTGGAGAGGGTTATAAGTATAAATTCCATTTATCATTCCTTTAAAACTTAACATTTTCTCTTTCATTGTTCAAAGACTATCTTTTCACATTCAAGGAGAGAACCTCTAATTCTCTAATGTAATATCTGCATTTAATTCGTTGTTTTCAGAATTTTCGTAAACATGCAACAAAACTATATCCTTTAGAATAAAATGGCACAGTTTTTTTCCATCCACATCCTTAGGTCTCACATTCAGAAGGCAAAACAGGATTCTCAGATAGCTAATGTTCATTGACACCAAGGCACTTGCTAGTTTCACACAAACTAGCCTTTAGAGGTAGTCTCACCAAATGGTACTCCTTGCTATTTAAAATATTAGGTTAGCTGAGGGAGGGTGGGGCTGTTGCTATTATGTAGACACATCCTATACTTCAAAACTCCTACATTTTGTCCTCTAGTACATGATTAAAAAACATGTCAATTTAAACTACATTTGAAAACCAAATTACCTTCTTTTTTGGCTAGTTAGGGATCAACTGCTTTTCAGCAGTTCAAGGGATAATTTCGGATGACAAATGATACCATAGCTAATGCTGCTTAGAGAAAAACTGTATCTGGAAATATTTCCATTAATTAATCTATAATTTTTTTTAAGTCAGCATTCAAAAGTTCTCTCCAGAATCTGGAAAACGATATGAGGAATATTGACTACTTAATCTTATAATGGTAGGTTTATATTTTATTTTTAGATGAAGAATAGGAGTGATAGAACTGAAGTGATAATTCAACAGCTGATACAATGCAGTGAGATGTTTCACAGAGGTGGGTTGATGTTTCTTTCTCCGACCAGATTAGTAAAGACTTTTGGTTGGCATCTTACGGTGTGTGACTATTAACCAATACAAAACAATGAATAAAATAATGGCTTATAATAAAAGCAGAGGAATATATTTTTTCATTAGTTATTAAATGTTTAACTAGTTAATCAGCATTTTATGGTTAAATTGATATTTAAAGATAAAAGCCTCAGACCTTTAAAAATGGATATTATGAAGATATAGATACATAAAGATATTATAAAGATATACACATCTTTAATTTAGATAGCTCAAAGTTCTTAATAGTTTAATCAAATTTGTTTTCATAATATGAAATTTATAAAGGGCTTAGTAGGCACTTCACGAAATGTTTGTTACATGAATGGATGATTTTAATATTGGTATTTAATTCTAGTTAAGTGCTATTGAGTGGAATAAAATCATTTCAAGAATGAAGGAATTTATAATATTTCTGACCACTAGCTCTCTCCCTCCCCTCTCTCCCTCTGCATCCTCCCGACCTCCACAACACAAACACACCTTCAAACAGAAGCACATAAACCCTTTCATTTGAAACAATGTAAAGGATGCTTTACTGAGACCTACAGCTAATTGAAAACTTGAAAACCATTGTCTATCCAAATGATCCCATTCCTAGAGAGAGGATGCAGGTGGATACATTAGTCCCCGAGCTTTCCTTGAGTTTGGAGGAGATGGCAGACAGATGGGAAACAATGAAGGACTTTCAAATGTGGTATTAGGAGTGTTGAAGAGAAACAAACAACTTGTGTATGAGGGAAGCAAATCAAACTGCATTGATACAAGTGGAAAACCTGTGTTTTTGAGAAGTTGTAAAGAAAGTTAATGAGGTGACAGTGACTTAGTATAGAATACAATATTACCATTTTTATGGTTATTTTACTAAAAGGAAAGGGGGAAAAGCTTACAAAAAAGAAATAAACAGGACTTCCCTGGTGACGCAGTGGCTGAGAGCCCGCCTGCTGATTCAGGGGACATGGGTTCGTGCCCCAGTCTGGGAAGATCCCACGTGCCATGGAGCGGCTGGGCCAGTGAGCCATGGCTGCTGGGCCTGCATGTCCAGAGCCTGTGCTCTGCAACAGGAGAGGCCACAACAGTGAGAGACCTGCGTACTGAAAAAAAAAAAAAAAAAAAGAAGAAAGAAATAAACAATGTGTTTCATGTTACTGGAGGAAGGAATTGGAGATTATGCATTTTTGAATCTCTAGTGCCTAACAGTGTCTGACATGGTGAATGCTCCATATTGATGATCATAATCAAACTATTAACTTCTTAGAAGGTACTGCATACTGTGCTATGTTGAAGAGTCAGGAGACTGGTGCCTGGGTTTAAATTTAACTTCCACTACTCACTGTATGGCCTTGGGTAATTACCTCCTTTATAGAAAGGAAATGATAACATTGTCACGATGACATGAATGAATATATGTCAAGTGCTTTAAACTGTGCCAGCATGTTAAATGTTATATTAAGTTTAATATGGCATTATTTTTCTTGCAAGTTAGGAGCAGTTTCTATAAAATTAAGGAAGTTGGCAAAGAAAATAGGAAATTGATTTATTTTCTTTTGCTTACAGTATTTGATAAAGTGATGATTGAAACTGGACTTCTCAAAGAAGCTTACTGATCAAATATGGGACCTAATTCACAGAAAAATGAGGGAAATTATTCCCCAAACTTCTTGTACAAGAGAACAAAATGATCATGTGTCATTGACTTAAAGATACTCATCAAATGTGTGTACAAGTTATATATAGAAGATATGTATAATGTATGGAAGTTGTTTGCCTTTATAATTGATTCTAAACATTAGTAATTGAATTTTATAAATGTAAGAACCAAAAGACTCTTGGTTAGATTCTTTCATTTTCCAGATAAGAAAAGAGACCCAGTGAAAGTAATCAATATTTCAATGAAACACAGCCACAACTCTGGAATAATTTTAGGTCTTAATGCCTTTTTCATTACAGCACGCTGTCATTCAATCACAAATCCTTTTCCTTGACTAACATGTAGCCCTTTCAGAGGAAAACAGAACTTGCAAATATTATTTGTTTTAAGCCATATAAATCTTACTTTCTAACTTTTTAAAATAATAATTTTGTTAGTTATATAAAAATTACAAATATACCTTGTAATATTTTAAACAATGTAGAAAAGTATAAAAAAAGTTTCTATAATGAACTTAAACCCAACACTCCAAAGTAAGAAACACTAACAGAAGATAAATATTCTTCCATATATCTTTAGAAGGATAAACACAGATGCAAAACCAAATAGTAAGACACATAGAAATGGTTTTATAAAAACACTATAGTATTTCTATATGTTAGTATACAGTTTTTTTTTTTTTTTTTTTTGAGGTATGCGGGCCTCTCACTGTTGTGGCCTGTCCCGTTGCGGAGCACAGGCTCCCGACCCGCAGGCTCAGCGTCCATGGCTCACGGGCCCAGCTGCTCCGCGGCATGTGGGATCCTCCCGGACCGGGGCACGAACCCGTGTCCCCTGCATCGGCAGGCGGGCTCTCAACCACTGCGCCACCAGGGAAGCCCAGTATACAGTTTTAAATTAAGTTAAATATATTTAAAACTAATTTGAATTTAACTTGAAAATTCAACTAATTTGAAATTTTAAAAATTGTTTAATTATAGCCAGCCACTCAAAACTCGAGTTCTTAACTTTGATTTATGTTTTGGCTAAGTGAATTTCATTATTGCATTGTTGAGGGTTCTTGGTCACCAACAGTAGAAACTCACTGTGTAACATGAGGAGAGAATAAATAAGTTTATTCTAATGCTATTGAGTAGCTCAAAGGATTTATAGGATTGTTAAAGAACCAGGCTCAGGCAGGGATCAGAGAAGCAAGTGATGAACAAGATGCTACTGCATGACCAGCATTCTCAGTATTTAACCATTTGACAGCTGGGCACTTGCTACTGATTTGATCATTGAAAAGACTGGATACACATTGCAATGATGAACTTTGTTGCCCTTGCTTATTTCTTTCTAGGCTTATGGATTTTTTTTTTTTTTTTTTTTTTTTTTTTTTTTTTTTTTTTTGCGGTATGCGGGCCTCTCACTGTTGTGGCCCCTCTCATTGTGGAGCACAGGCTCCAGATGCACAGGCTCAGTGGCCATGGCTCACGGGCCCAGCCGCTCCGCAGCACGTGGGATCTTCCCGGACCAGGGCACAAACCCGTGTCCCCTGTATCGGCAGGTGGACTCTCAACCACTGCACCACCAGGGAAGCCCGGCTTTTGGATGTTTATTGCCTTTCAACAGTATACTTCTTTGATTCCAGTATCCATAAAAATATCTAAATATCCTTAAACGGGACGCCACACTCACTATTGAATGGGAGCATCTTGGCCACACTTATTGCACAAGTCCACAGACCAGCTGTCAGAACATGGGAAAAGGGAACAGTTAATATCCTCTGTATTCTGTATAGGAGACCTGAGACAGAGCTCACCTGTGTGGGATTCCTTCAAAATAGGTAGTGGGTTCAAGTGCTAGAAATCCAAACTTATACTTATCCATTAAATTAGTCAAGTCGCCTTTTTTAAACATTCAAACGTTCAGTCTTTTGTGAGTTATATTTTGTTTGAGGATTACTTTTTATTATCCTATACTCCTAGTGCATTCTGAATTGGTTATTTGTAAAATTATTGATTTATACTTTTCCTTTAGATTTTGAAGATATTGTTCCATTATCACCTGTCATAAAGCATGATACTAGTTCTTTTATCACAGCTTTTGTATTCAAGGTGATTTGTTTTTTTCTTCCTAACATATTCTTTGTTTATCCTTGAAAATCAGTAATAGAATGAGAAAATGTTTTTGATACAATATGATCAACATTATTTGTCCTAGAACATAGTGTACCCTTACAGTACTCAGATTTCATTTTCCCCTTAATTTGGGTAAATATTCTCCACTGGAGGTGTGTGAAATCTTTGTTGAGTAGCTTTGGGTTTTTTTCCTGGAATTTTGAAAAATATTCCATACCAGGGTTCAATATACCAAATTGGAAAATTATCTTATATGCATTGAGGATGTTTTCCATATTAATTTATTTTCAATCCCTACTGAAATATCAATGGTATTTTTTTTTACAGAAATAAAAAACTATCCTAAAATTCATATGGAACCACAAAGGACCCCAAATAGCCAAAACAATCTTGAGAAAGAACAAAGCTGGTGACATCACACTTTCTGATTTCAAAATATATTACCAAGCTACAGTAATCAAGACAGTATTTATTGGACTGACATAAAATGGGCATATAGACTTATGGAACAGAGTAGTGAGAAATAAGCCAATGCATGATCATCAACTGATTGTGAACAAATGTGCCAAGAATACACAATAGGGAAAGGATAGTCTCTTCAATAAAAGGTGTTGGGAAAATTGGATATTCACATGGAAAAGAATTAAATTGAACCCATAATATACAAAAATCAACTCAAAATATATTAAAGTCTTAAACATAAGACTGGATACTATAAATCTCCTAGAGCACTACATAGGGGAAGTCTTCATGACATTGGTCTTAGCAATACTTTCTTGGATATGACACCAGAAGCACAGGCAACAGAAGCAAAAGTAAACAAGTAAGACTACATCAAGCTAAAAAGTTTCTTCACAGCAAAGGGAAGAATCAACAGAGTGAAAAGACAACCTATGGAATGGGAGAAAATACTTCCCCATTTCAATATACTTGAAAATTGCATATTGGACAAAGAATTACTGTCCAAAATATATAAATAATTCTTACAACTCAATAACAACAACAACACTCAAATAACTTGTTTAAAAAATTGGTAAAGGGGCTTCCCTGGTGGCGCAGTGGTTGAGAGTCTGCCTGCCGATGCAGGGGACACATGGGTTCGTTCCCCAGTCTGGGAAGATCCCACATGCCACAGAGCGGCTGGGCCCGTGAGCCATGGCCGCTGAGCCTGTGCGTCTGGATCCTGTGCTTAGCAACGGGAGAGGCCACAACAGTGAGAGACCTGCGTACTGGAAAAAAAAAAAAAAATTGGTAGAGAACTTGAATAGACCTTTCTCCAAAGAAGATGCACAAATGGCCAACAGGTATATGACAAGATGTTCAACATCATTAATCACCAGGGAAATATGCAAATCAAAAACACAATGAGATATCACGTCATTCCTGTCAGAATGGCTATCATCAAAAAAACCTAAAAGTAACCAATATTGGCAAAGATGTGGAGGAAATTAACCCTAGAACACTGCTGGTGGCAATGTAAGTTGGTGCAGCCACTGGAAAACAGTATGGATGTATGTCAAAAAACTAAAAATAGAACTACCATATGACCCAGCACTCCCACTCCTGGGTATTCATCCAAAGAAAATGGAAACACTAAATTAAAAAGAAATATGCACCCCTATGTTCATTGTAACATTATGATAGCCAAGATATAGAAGCAACCTAAGAGTCCATCAAGAGATGAATGGCCAAAGAAGTTGTTATATATCAGCTATAACAAAGGATGGAATTTTGCTATTTGTAACAATATGGAGGGACTTCTAGGATATTAAACTAATAAAATAAGTCAACCAGAGATAGACAAACACTGTATGTTTTCACTTATATTGGAGTCTAAAATATAAAACAAACAAATGAATATAACAATATAGAAACAGACTCACAGATACAGAAAACATAATAGTGGCTACCACTGGGGAGAGGGGTTGGGGCAGGGACTAAATAGATTAAGGGAATGCAGAGGTACAAACAGTTAAGTATAAAGTAAATAAGTAACAAGGATATAATGTACAGTCAGGGAATATAGCCAATATTTTATAATAACTTTATATGGGGTCTAATCAATTAAAATATCAAATCATTATGTTGTACTCCTGAAACTAATATAATGTTAAACAAACAAACAAACAATAGGCCCAAAGTGAAGTCACTTGTGCTAAGCCCACATCAGCAAATCAAGACAATACCTAACTGCAGTTTCAGCCCCTCCCAGGAATGTTAAACCTGTGCCCCACAGGGTTTACAGAAAGAGATGACTAACTGAAATTCGTTTTTTTTTTTAATTGAAGTATGGTTGATTTACAATATTGCATTAGTTTCAGGTGTACAATATAGTGATTTTGTTTTTTTGGCAGATTATATTCCATTATGGGTTATTACAATATATTGGGTATAATTCCCTGTGCTATACACTAAACACTTGCTGCTTATCTATCTTATGTATAGTAGTTTGTGTCTGTTAATTTCTTACTACTAATTTGTCCCTTCCTCCACCCTCTCCCTTTTGGGGGTGTATATGTGTATATCACATCTTCTTAAGCCAATTGTCTGTGATGGGCACACTTGTGTTGCTTCCAGGTCTTGGCTTTTGTAAATAGTGCTGCTATGAACATTGACGTGCGTGTACCTTTTTGAATTAGTGTCTGGATTTATACCCAGAAGTGGAATTTCTGGATCATATGGCAGTTCTATTTTTAGTTTTTTAAGGAACTGTTTTCCATAGTGGCTGTACCAATTTACATTCCCACCAACAGTGTAGGAAGGTTCCCTTTTCTCATCTTCTCTAGCACTTATTGTTTTTAGACTTCTTGATTCTAACCAGTGTGAGGTGATACCTCATTGTGGTTTTGATTTGCATTTCTCTAATAGTTAGTGATGCTGAGTTTTCATGTGCTTGTTGGCCATCTGTATTTCTTCTTTAGAAAAATGTCTCTTTAGGTCTACTGCCCATTTTTAGAGTTTTTGTTTGTTTGTTGGATATTGAGTTATATGAGCTGTTTGTGTATTTTGAATATTAACCCCATGTTGGTTGTACCATTTGCAAATATTTTCTCCCATTCAGTAGATTGTCTTTTTGTTTTGTTGATGGTTTCCTTTGATGTGCAAAAGCTTTTAAGGTTGATTAGGTCCTTTTGTTTATTTTTGCTTTTATTTCTTTTGCCTTGGGAGACATCTAATATTGCTACAATTTATGTCAAGGAATGTTTTGCCTATGTTCTCTTCTAGGAGTTTTATGATGTCATATCCAGAAACTCTTAGGCTTGTCTAACAGCTTAGTAAAAACGCTATTCACTTGTAACTTGCCTTCACTAATCAAGCTTGCCTTAATCATTTTTGCAAATTGCATACCCGCCAAGCTTCATGAAGCCTAGATAGTATATCACAAGTCTCCTTAACCCCTTGCCTCCCACCACCCCCACCCCTCCCCCCTCTGACGCATAGGTCACTATAGTAACTGGGGCTTAAGTTTTTCAGGAACTTGGACTCAGCTCTTGTCTAGGTTGAACTGGTTGGGACCACTGACCCTAAAACTGGGCCTGTGCAAATGTCCAGTGAATGACATCTTGATGTCAGAGGGCCAAAACCCCACCTTCAGGTCATGCTGATGCCTCCATTTTCTGAACATAAGTCCCATGAAGAAGCATATAACTCAGATTCACCTGTGTAGAACACTGATTACCTCACCTTTTTCTTACCTCCAATCACCTTTCCCTTTCTCTGCTGCAAACCTCGGGCTTGCTGCACCTCGAAACCTGGTTTGGTAACAGTGTGACATTTAATCAGTCAATCTGAAATTTCCTGGCCAGAAGCAGTGAGGTTAATTTGCCACATAGACCCCTGCCTTCCCCCAAAAGAAGGTAACCTTGTCTGAAACAATCATTTCTTTTGTTTATCCCTTCCTCGTCCCACTACCTTTTTCTTTAAAATCCTTCCATTTTGTCCAGCTCCTCGGAGCTCTGTTCTATTTGCTAAGTGGGATGCTATGGATTCGTGAGTTGTTCAATAAAGCCAATTAGATCTTCAGATTTACTCAGCTGAATTTTGTTTTTTAACACTCCTTCATCCAGATACCACTCATGGTGGGAAATACACATTGATGATGATTGTAAAAGAGAGAAAAATATCTGCCATAAAAAGCTTACTTTCTAAAGATCTAATTGATAAATATGTTGCCAGATTGGTTGGGTCAGAGTTCAAATTAAGAAACTGAAGGGGTAAAGACAGAAAAATGGATAGGAGTTAGATGAAGGGTCTGGAATTCAGGTTGTAGCACTTTGAAATACTACCCTGACAATGAGGTGGAGAAATTAAGACCCTCTGAAGGTAATTGCCGTCTTGTAAAGGGGAAATGGTCAAGGAAATAATCATTAATTAAAGTGGGTCAAGAAGCATGTTAGTTTTCTGCTGCTGTAAGAAATTACCATAAAATTTGTGGCTTAAAACAACACAGATTTATTGTCTTTTAGTTGTGTAGGTCAGGAGTTTGACAAGAGTCTCAGGGCTAAAACCAGGGTGTTGGCAGAGCTGCATTCCTTTCTAGTGGCTCCAGGAGAGAGTCTATTTCCTTGTGTTTTCTAGCTTCTAGAGGCCACCTGGGACCAAGCGTTTCCCCCACAGGGCATTATCTTCTCCACACATTTGGGTTCTAGGGAATTTCCAAGCAGGTTCTGGTGGGTGGTCACCCTTCAGCATCATAGAAGACCCTGAGCATTAAATAAAATGGAGACGAGCAGGCCTGATTCAGGCACTGTCAGTCTGTTCCTGTGTGGAGCTGATGGAAGCCTGCAGGATATCTGTTGCTCTAGCACCAGTTAGATGAATAGGTAGGGCAACAGGATTTGATTTTAAAGTGATTCTTAAAAGATGTACAATACAGTCCAAATGCAACACCATTAAGATTCATTTGTACCCTTTGTTAAGTCCTAAGGTCTCACTCCAGGTGGTACCAGCAGCCATATTTACAAATACTTAATGAAAGAATATTAGTAAAAAAGCTGCAGTCTTCATTGCTGTGACTGGTCCTGAGGCTAACTGCTTTTAATCAAAATCTGCCTCTTCCTCCACCAATGCTGGATAGCCCTTACCTTCACATAGCTCTTGAGCCATTAAGTGTTGCTGCCCTTGTGTGGAGATCCAGACCCCCATCCCTAAGTGATGAGCTCTTAGTTGATGTGCCTTTGTTGTGCCAGGTTTCTTTATAGCCCTTTAACCATTATCTCTGGGCATAGATGCATCAAGAGTTACTCTGATAAAGACTCTGGATACCGTATATACTCCCCCATTTTTAGCAGCAACTGTGGGTCCTTATGGAAATTGATTAGTCATTCAATTTAATAATTATTCTCTTTGCCAGTTGATTCAGTCAGGGATCCAGTTGATCCAGAGTCTGAGAACCAGGACAGGTAGAATATAAGGTTGCAAGGACAAAGAGGAAAATTCAGAATTTGGGACACAGGAAGTGATGGTGAAAGGTCATGAAAGTGAGCAGGACCCTGTGGGGATCCTGGGCACAAAAGCAGTTCTGTGTCTTCTGTTTTCTTGTTGAAGGAAATAGGCTTCATTCAGCCTCCATGACCTTCCCTGAGATCCAAAGGGCAGATTCAAACAGTTGCTAATCAGGGAACACAGAGAGAAGAGGAGACAAGACAGGAGTAGCTAAGAAACAGTAACACAGCCTTGGGGCGGGGTCTTGGTTCCCCCTCAAGGGATACACATAACAATATCTTTGAGCTGTTTTGCACATACTGAAATCCCCACCAGGTGGGAGAAGTTAACTACTCTTCCCACAAGCACAAAGACCCTAGATGGTTGGAACCAGAAGATTGATGATGCTGACTCCTGATTACCTCACCACCAACCAATCAGAAGAATGTCCATGAGCTGACGATGCCCTGCTCCTTGAATACTATAAAATGCCTCACTACCCCCTCCAGGGCAGGGCATTAGCTTGCTGTGGTCCCCTTTGCCTGGCAAAACAATAAAGCTATTCTTTTCTGCTTCACCTAAAACTCTGTCTCTGAGATTTAACTCCAGTGTCAGGGTACAGAGGCTGGATTTGGCTTCAGTTCCAATCCAACTTCTTCCCCTTGGCTTTGGACCATAAATTCTAGCTGCTTGGAACCCAGTACTATATATATCGCTGGTTGGTGAAGAATATACAACCAACAATGGAGCAGAGGGCTCAACCCTGCTGGGGGTTGTTTTTAAATTATCACTTCAGCTGAGCTTTTAACAAAGCATTCATTGTTCTATCAAGCAGGAGTAAGATAAATAGACCTCAGGGCAGGCACGGAATTTATAACTCCTTTGTTTTAAAATGAGTTCCTTAATCTGAGTCAATATGGTGGAAAATAGAATGATAATAAATCAGATATTCTGTAAACACTCAGATGAGGATACTGGTGGGGGCATTAGAGGAAGAAAAGACAAACCGTAATTAGATTGATTTCTACTGTGGTTAAATAGCCACCCCATACAGAGTGAAGTGTTCTGAAATAATCTACATGCCATAATGTGACTCTGGACTTCTTCAGGAGTTCATCTTTCTGAGGGCTCACAATCAGTCTTTGCTACTAGCAGACTGGACTTCAGTAGTGGCAGGTGAGAAGGAGCACAGTTGTTGGGTCCATAAGTTGATTCTTATTCCTATGCCTTCTCCATCTTTTGGCTATTGCATCAGCTCTGGGATGACTGAAGAGAAAGACTGGCTGTATTCCTGTCCATCTCATTGTTCAGTAATGTTTTTGTGTGTGATGGATGCTCTCTGATGAGTGTTAACATGGTAAAAAAATATCTGTATGCTCTGTGTCCACTCCCATGCATCCATCCTCATGTCTCTTCCCAAGATTTCCTTGTGACCTGTCTTCATGGAAATGTGGGCCACCTTTTCAGGTAATCAATTTGTGCCTTCTGGGTAGGTTGAGGTCCAATCCCAAATGTACCTTTTCTTCTACAAAATGGATGCCTTCTGTGACTACTTTTATGATTTTATGGTTCATGTTGGGAAGCTCTAATCATGTAGCTTGTGGTATCTTGTAGATCAGATGCTTAGTAACATTCCAGGAAATGTCTTGCATATGGAAAGTAATTAAGGTCTTGTTCCAGAATCTCAGGAGTCTGTCCTGTGACTCAGAGGTTTATTTCCAAGTACAATATATGCAGTCACCAATATCAAAAGAGGCCCCCAAAGTGCCTAACCCCCAATTGTAGGAGATGCAAGTTGAAGTAATCTGTCCTTTCCTTTGTGTGTATGCCCTGGCATTCTCCAGATCACTGAACACCTACAACCTCCACAGATGTGGCATTACTCTGAATTGTCAGGGAGTTTATCTCCAACCTTCTGGAACATATGTATCTCATTGTCTGTTCTTTAAGAACCCTTCTAACTTGAGAAACAGGATGGCATTTTGAATTTTCTGTTATTAATATCACTTTAGGCCCCATATCTAACAGGCTTCAACAAATCCTGAGTATTCTCCTTTCTCCAGTGCACGATTGTGGAAGAAAATGGATTTAGGTCTCTTGGAGAAATGATCACAATTTTATTTGTTGTATATATGTATACACATTGTATGTACAATATATACATCAGCCAAGGGGACCAGGTCTCTCTTTCAATCATTAGTTTTTGGTGAATGACTGGCATCAGAAACTGAGTGATGAACTCTAATTTTTCAATGAGGCAGCTAATATCTGCCTTCTGCTCACCAACTTTCCACTTCTAAGTCCAGGATTTGAGCCACAGCTTAGGCATATGTCCAATGAGCTCATCATAGGGGCAAACTAGGAATGTATTACACCTTGTGGTAATTATATTCTGTGATATTATAAAACATAAATATTTGGTGTTTGTCCCTGGTTCCTGGCAAACAGCTCCTAAAACCTCTGGGAATTGCTGAAGTGACAAGAATGTCTTTGTATGTTAGGAAAATGACTGGGGCTCCCTAGGTAGTTCAGGTTGGGGGCTGGATACCAGAAAGACTGAGGAGTGATTAGAAAGTTGGAACTTTCACTCCCACCCCCTGACCTGTGGTGAGGGGAGAGGCTAGAGATTGAGTCAGTCACCAATGGCCAATAATTTAATCAATTATGCCTACCTAATGAAACTTCCATAAAAAGCCCTAAAGAAAGGGACTCAGGGTGCTTCTGGGTTGGTAATCACAGTGAGGTACAGGGAGGGGGTGCACCCAGAGAGGGCTGGAATGTGTGTACATGCCCCATACTTTCCCTGTGCATCTCTTCCATTTGGCTTCTCCCGAGTTATGTCCTTTATAATGAACCAGTAAGAGCAAGTAAGTGCTTTTCTTGGTTCTGTGAGACATTCTAGCAAATTATGGAACCTGACAGGTTGTGGGACAGGAGGGTGGGTACCTTGGGTACCCAGTACTTGTGACTGATGTTTAAGTAAGGACAGTCCTGTGGGTCTGAGCCTTAAAACTGTGGAGTCTGAAGCTAACTCTCTGGGTAGTTAGTGTCAGAATTCAGTTTAGGACACCAAGTTGGTGTCCAGAGAGTTAAGAAAATTTGTTGTTGGTGTGGGAAAATGCCTACATACAGGACTGTTGTGAATAAAAATAGCTCATATTCACACTGTCTTTGAAGGTAAGGGACTGCCATGTGACTCCAGCCCTTGCAGAATTCCGTGATTCCTCTTGATACTGGGGAGCATATTCTGTGGTGATATTTCCCTCAGTCAACCTGGTTTATGAAGGGTAGTCACAAAAAAGGATAGCTTCCTAAAGATACTGGGGCTCCTTTCATTAGTGTATTCCATGTAGCATTAGTTAAGGAATTGTCCTATTAGATTTTTTCTGGGAAACATACATGGTGAGTGTCTCTGATCTCATGTGATAATCAGTGCTAATTTCCCACTTACTGGAGCCTCCAGTTTTTGTCAATAACAGGCTAATGAAGTTCCAGTATAAACCCATAATTTATTGCAGGCCGTGTCTTAGGAAGCCATGTAACCCTTGTACTGGTCTACTTGTACTGCTCTAACAGACTGGGTGGCTTAAACAGCAGAAGCTTTATTCCCCTCACACTTCTGGGGGCTGTAAGTCCAAGCTCAAGGAGTTGGAAGGGGCTGGGTTCTGATGAGAGCTCACTTACTGGCTTGTGGAAGTGAGAAGCTGCCTTCTCACTGTGCCCTCTTATGGCTTTCCTCTGTGTGTGTATAGAAGAGAGAGGGTGGGGGGTAGGTGCGGAGAGAGGAAGAGCAAGAGAGAGATAGAGAAATAGAGACAGAGAGAGGGAAAAAGAGAGCTCTGGTGTCTCATTTCTCTTCTTAAAATGACAGGACTTCTATTGGGTTAGGGCCCCACGTTTATGACCTCATTGGACCTTAATTGCCTCCCTAAGGGGAGGCAATCTCCAAACAGCAGCACATCGGGAGTTAGGGCTTCAATAGATGAATTTTGGGGGACACAATTCAATCCATAAAAACCTCAAATAGGGACTAGATCTAGATGTCCTTCTCAGAACTTTGAATTGTAAGTCAGGGATGAGTGCCTTCATGTCAATTAATTCTCCTCCACGTAGCTCTTTGTACCAAAACCAATACTCACTCCCTGTCCAGCACACAAAATATTCACTCTTGCCTTCCTCCTCTCCCTGCCAGTAAGTATACAGTGATGAACAGAGATAGAATAAATAGAAAATAATACTGAATAATCAGAGGAACAACATCTACCCCCCAAATCAATAAAACAACAAAATCTTATAAAATGATGTATATATTGTGAGTGGCTTCAAGATGATCAATCGTTCTGAGCTGCCATAAAGCATGGTACCAAAGAAGACTAAGTCCTAGAAAATATGAATGGAAAATGAACATGAATGGAATCAAAGTGGAAATGAAGACCCAAAGGGTACAACATTTGAATTTATTAGTCCTTTACTCTTTTTAACTTAAAAAATCAAAATACTGGCTTATTGCAACAAATTGATCAATATGAAGGACAGTTAATTAAAACAGTGAATAGTTTCACCTCATTTGCCCATCCATCTACTCCTTTGAATGATTATATTAACCTGTTGATGTAATATTACCTTTCACTAATTCCATGATACATTAGTATATAAACATATATATTTACATATATTTGTGTATATTTATTCACATTCCCCCTCACTTTTTAACAAAATAGAATCAAGGCACAGTAACTTACATTTTAAATATTTTACTTAGAGTTCATGCTTTTAAAATAGTTTCATGATATTTCATATTTTGGAATACAATGTACTGGATTACTTTTGGGTTGTTATTTTTTTAATAACCATATCTCCAGTGAACTCCTTTGTTTAAACAATTTGCTTTATTTTAAAAAAATGTACTACACATACTTGGTTATGGTAAATTATATATTATAACTTCATGATAATTTAATGTAATTGAAATTAAACCTATAATATATGACATCATCTATCTGCAAAAACAATAACCAACAATTCCATGCTAAGACACAGTTCATAGCCATGGGAAAATACTTCCCTAAGTGAAATCAAAATGAGAAAGGCATTGTTGAACTTTAGTCAATGAATTTAGGTATAAACTTCAGAAGACATTACTGAAATGCAATTGATATACAAAGAAGACAATCTATTCTGGGTTATTGGAACATTTTGAAAGAGAATATGTTAAGTGAAGGTAGTTCTGTATGGAGTCCACAAAAAAAGATAATAAAAGAGCAAGAATACATCAGAGTGATTTCAGGACCGTCCAAGGAGAGGGACATGTATCTGATGGCTGCCTCAGACAATCACAGCCAGATGGCCCTGACCATTATGATCATCTTCCCAATTGCCCTGCTCACCAGCAATATTCTGATGATACCTGCTCTCCATAAAGGCTTTATTACTGTGATCAGGATGTACTGACCAGCTGACAAGAATATTCTTGACCTTTGAAAGTTCTATTTCACTTGAATGAATACATCAGCAATCTGTTTTATAGATTAGTCTTTCAGGAGCTTGATTAAATTGAGCTTGTCACTGAGGCTGATACATTGTAGAAGTCCTGAAAAAATCAGTTTTCTCTTTGATTTGGACTTGAACATAGACTCTTTTCACAGTGCTTCCAGCTTTGGGAGTCTTCACTTTTGTAGTCAGACAGTGATCTACTTAGGCTTCTCTTGTCTCTTAAATGTAATAGTCTCTAGACTAAAATTATGTCTCACTCTAACGTTCATCATGGGAAATAAAAAATTTGGGGGTAAATGGATAATTCATGCATTCATCAAGAAAAAAAAAATATTGAGCTTCTACAATAAGTCTGACACTATATTAGGCATTGAAGTATGGTAGAAAAAAAAGAAACAAGAGTTACTCTTTTGTCATTGGGTTTTGAAACATGATCAAAGTTCCAGACTGAAGCTTTGTTATTAAATTTGAAACTGTTGATTGATTGATTCTGTTGGTTAAATGAAACATCGAATAAGGACCTAGCATGGTCCCTGGCAGATAATGAGTTCTCAATATTGGTTAATTTTCTTCCTTCTCATCTTTACATTTCTTCTTATTTTGCAAATGATTAAATATTGAGGCTTTTTGTATAATTTTTTGAAATTCAGTCATTTGTTTACCTGAAAGAGAATAGTATAATATATTGCATGTCTATTGGGTAATTTTTAAGAAAAAATATTGAATACACTAGTATATTTTGGTTAATATTTTAATTATCTGTGGATTTTCTCTCACCTCAACTGAGGTAAAATTGACATATAACAAACTGCATATAAAACTATCTTATTTAACTTACCTTCACCTAAATATATAATTATCATTTTTTTCATATATTTTTGTGAAACTGTATGAAGGCTGATGTCTACTAAAATGTTAATCCTTTACTTCAGAATTCTATGTTTAATTTGCTAATTATTCTAAATAAGTCAGGAGGTCTAAGAAATAAACCTAGAACATTTGTCACTAAAGCATTTGGAAATTATTTTCGATATTAGTACTATTTTATACTTCAGTAGTTTATTAGCAACTTACAGAAGAAATCACAAAACTCAAGGGTGTATAGGAAATAATCTTCGTAAAAATTAGGCCTAAGATGTCAGTTCAGTTGCTGATTGAGAATATACAGCAAAGAATAACAGAAAATTGAGAGTTAATATAGCATTAAAGATGTGTCAATTTGGGGCTTCCCTGGCGGTGCAGTGGTTGAGAGTTCGCCTGCCGATGCAGGGGACATGGGTTCGTGCCCTGGTCCGGGAAAATCTCACATGTCGTGGAGCGGCTAGGCCCGTGAGCCATGGCCGCTGAACCCGCGCGTCTGGAGCCTGTGCTCCGCAACAGGAGAGGCCACAAAAAAAAAAAAAAAAGGTGTGTCAATTTATGAGGCAAAATTAATTTCTCTCTGTTTGTCTGTCTCTTTCTGGTTAGTATCACCTTAACTGAGGTGAAATTGACATACAACAAACTGCAAATAAAGTGTAAACTTTGATAAGTCTCGGCATATGTGTACACACCTATGAGAAAATCACCACAATCAAGATAAATATATCCTTCACTCCCAAAAGTTTCCTGGGGCACCTTTGAAACCTTTCTCATTCCCTTCACTGCAACCACCTCTATCTCCAGGCAACCACTGACCTGCTTTATGTCACTATACATTAGCTTGCATATTATAGAATTTAATATAAATAAAATAATGTATTATGTAATATTTTCCCTGGTTTCTTTCACTCAGCATAATTGTTTTAAGCTGTATCTTTGTTGTTGGGTATATCAATAATTTATTATTTTTATGGCTAAGTAATATTCCATTCCATACCATGATTCCTTTACCATTCACGTATTCATGTATATTGGGTTGTTTTTAGTTTGGGGCTATTGCAAATAAAAATGCTATGAATATTCAGAAAAAAATCTGTGTGAATATATGCCTTTTTTTTCTATTGGGTAATACCCTGTAGTGAAATGGCTTGGTTATATGATGTATATCTGGTTAACTTTTTTTTTTTTTAACATCTTTATTGTAGTATAATTGCTTTACAGTTAACTTTCAAGAAACAACCAAACTTTTTCTAAAGAGGATATACCATTTTACATTCTCATTTGCCATCCATGCGGGTTTCAATCTTATAAAGCCAATATTTGATATGATTGACTTTTTAAATTTTAGGCTTTGTGGATTTAATTTTCATTTCCCCAATGACTAATGATGTTGATCATCTTTTCATATGCTTACATGCTATCCATGTAATATTACTGGTGAAATGTCTGTTCAAAGTTTTTGGCTATTTTCTTACCTTTTTGGTTTTTTTTTGGAAGGGTGTTCATATTCTTGTTATTGAAGTTGCTTGTTCTAGATACAAATCTTTTGATAGACAAATGATTATTAGATATGTTCTCAAGGTTCTGGCTTGTGTTTTTCTTTTTTTTTAACATCTTTATTGGAGTATAATTACTTTACAATGGTGTATTAGTTTCTGCTTTATAACAAAGTGAATCAGTTATACATATACATATGTTCCCATATCTCTTCCCTCTTGCATCTCCCTCCCTCCTACTCTCCCTATCCCACCCTCTAGGTGGTCACAAACCACCGAGCTGATCTCCCTGTGCTATGCAGCTGCCCCCCACTAGCTATCTATTTTACGTTTGGTAGTGTATATATGTCCATGCCACTCTCTCACCTTGTCACAGCTTACCCTTCCCCCTCCACATGTCCTCAAGTCCATTTTCTAGCAGGTCTGTGTCTTTATTCCCATCTTATCCCTAGGTTCTTCATGACTTTTTTTTTTCCTTAGATTTTATTGAGGAATAATTGCCACACAGTAAACTATACATATTTAAAGTGTCAAATTTGGAAAGATTTGAAGCTTGTCTTTTCATTCTTTTAACAATGTCTTTCAAAGAGCTTAATGCTTAACTTTGAAAAAGTCAAATTTATCAATTTTTTTAAATGAATGCGCTTTTTATATTGCAGCTAAGAAATTTTGGCAAATCAAGGGATCCTAAGCATTTCCCCTTTGTTTCCTTTAAGAAGTCATAATTCTGGGTTTTACATTTAAAACTGGATATATTTTGACTTAATTTTTTAAATGTGGTATAAAGTCATGGTCAAGCTTTATATTTTCTTTTTCATATAGCTATCCAATTTTTCTAGCACCATTTTAAATCAGTTGTCCATATATGTGTGGGTTTAATAAGATAAAAATATCTTTTTTTTGTATATTTACAGAATATACCACTGTCTTAATTATTGGTTTATAGTAATCCTTGAAATGAGGTAGTTTCAGTCTTCCAACTTTGTTATTCTTTTAAAGAGCTGTTTTGGCTATTCTAGGTTCTTTGTATTTCCATACAATTTTAGAAAGAGATTGTCAATTGCTACTGAAAGTCTACTGAGATTTTCACAGGATTGTGTTGAGTTTATTGATCAGCCTGGGAAGAGTTGACCCCATGACCACAGTATATCTATACATTTAGTTAATTTTTAAATTTATCTCAGCAATTGTTTTAAGTTTTCAGTTTACAAAACTTGCATATACTTTTGTAGAATGTATAACTTTGTAAAATGTACAACTGCACATTTTATATACTTAAATCCTCTTATTAATATCATTGTTTTTAAATTTCAATCTCCATTTTTCACAATTAATACATGGAAATATAATTAAATTTTGATATTAAGTTTGTCTATTACAAATTTGCTAAACTCATTTATGAATTCTAGGACTATTTTTGCAGATTCCATAGTGTTTTTTTTTTAATTGATGATCATGAATCTTTGAACAAAGGCAATTTTGTTTTCTTTCTGATCTGGGTTCATTTTATTATTTTCTATTGTTTTTTCCCCTTTTTCCATGGCTAGAACTTCCAGTATAATGTTAACTAATAGTGCTGAGAGCAGGCATCTTAAACTTGATCCTGATCCTGATGTCAGAGTATTCAGTCTTTCATTATTAATATGATATTAAATGTAAGTTGCCTTTCAAGATGCCTTTTATAAAGCTGAGAATATTCAGTTCTATTTCTCATTTGCTAAGTGTGTTTATCAGGAATGGATGTTGAATTTTGTGAAATACTTTTTCTGGCTATTGAGATGATGATTTGTTGTTGTTGTTCTTGAATCTGTTAAATGGTGCTACATTGTTTTTCAAATGTTAAATCAATGTTGATAATCCCCCTCTTGGTCATGATGTATTGCCCTTTGAATTGGTTTGCTAAAAATTTGTTAAATATGTTTATAAGGGATATTGGTCTATAGTTTTCTTTTTTTGTAATGTCTGTATGGTTTTGCTATTAGTTTAATATTAGCCTCATAAAATCATCTGAGGAATGTCTTCTTCAATTTTTCTGTAAGAGTTTATGAAAATTTGGTACTATTTCTTCCATAAATATTGGATAAATTTTGCCATCAAAGCTATCCATGCCAGAAGTTTTTATTTATTTATTTTTTGGTAAACTTCAAATTTACTTCCTTTAATAGAATAGAATTATTTAGATTATCTATTTTAGGAGGTTTTTTAATAGTTTACTCTTTCAAAAAGATTATCTATATAATATAAGTTGAGTATATTATCATAAAGTTATTAATATTCCTTTATTATTCTTTTAATATTTGTAGAATCTGTAGTAATGTTACTGTTCTCATTTCTAATATTGGTAATTTGTTTCTTCTCTTATTCTTGAGCAGTTTGTCTAGAGCTTGTGATTTTTAAACATTTCTTGGAAATATGGCTTTTTATTTCATTGCTTTACATATTATTTTTGGCTTTCTATTTCATTAATAACTGCCTTCATAATTATTATTTCCCATCTTCTGCTAACTATGGGTTTTGCTTGTTCCTTATTTTCTAGTTTTCTGTGTTGGAAGCTGAGCTTTTTAAATTGAGACATTTTCTCTTCTAAAATCAGCTTGTAATACTAAGACTTTCCCTTTAAATACTGCTTTGGCTTCATCTCACCAAATTTGCTAGTGTGTGTTTAATTTTGTTCAATGCAGTTTCTAATTTCTCTTTTGTTTGTTCTTCGAAACATAAGCTACTTAATTTCCAAATATTTAGGATTTTCCAGATATAGTTCTCTTATTGACTTTTTTTTCTAATTTAATTCCACTGTCATGAGAAAAATTTATTAATTTAATCCTGGTAAATATATTAAGGTATGTTTTATAGCCCAGAATATGGTTGATCTTGGTAAATGTTCTATGTGCATTTGAAAACAATATGTATTCTGCCATGGTGTGAAATGTTTTATAAATGTTAATTGTCATTTGGGTTATAGCATTTTTCAAGTTTTCTATATTCTTATGGATATGTTCTCTACCTCTCCTATCAATTATTGAGAGAGAGGTGTTGAAATTTCCAGCTAAAGTTTTTGGATTTGTCTGTTTCTTCTTGCTGTTCTATAAATTTTCCCTTCTCATATTTTGAAGCTCTGTAATCAGAGGTAGAACTTAAGATTGTGGTGTCTTCTTGATAAATCAGCACTTTATCATCAATATAGTGATTCTGTTTAGATCTGATAATATTTGTTGCTCTGAAATCTACTTTTTCTGGTCATACATACCTCCTTTTTTTTTTTTTTTTTTTTTTTACTGTATGCAGGCCTCTCATTGTTGTGGCCACTCCCATTGCAGAGCACAGGCTCCGGATGCGCAGGCTCAGCGGCCATGGCTCACGGGCCTAGCTGCCCCATGGCACGTGGGATCTTCCCGGACTGGGGCACGAACCTGTGTCCCCTGCATTGGCAGGTGGACTCAACCACTGCGCCACCAGGGAAGCCCTTTTTTTCTTTTTTTTTAAATTTAGTTTGGCTGCGTTGGGTCTTTGTTGCTGTGTGCAGGCTTTCTCTAGCTGCAGCGAGTGGGGGCTACTCTTCATTGCAGTGCACAAGCTTCTCATTGTGGTGGCTTCTCTTATTGCAGAGCACGGGCTCTAGGTGCACAGGCTTCAGTAGTTGTGGCTCATGAATTCTAGAGTGCAGGCTTTCTCTAGCTGCAGCGAGTGGGGGCTACTCTTCATTGCAGTGCACAAGCTTCTCATTGTGGTGGCTTCTCTTATTGCAGAGCACGGGCTCTAGGTGCACAGGCTTCAGTAGTTGTGGCTCATGAATTCTAGAGTGCAGGCTCAGTAGTTGTGGTGCACAGGCTTAGTTGCTCCTCGGCATGTAGGATCTTCCCGGAACAGGGCTCGAACCCGCGTCCCCTGCACTGGCAGGTGGATTTTTTTTTTTTTTTTTTTTTTTTTTTTTTTTTTGCGGTATGTGCGCCTCTCACCATTGTGGCCTCTCCCATTGCAGAGCACAGGTTCCGGACACGCAGGCTCAATAGCCATGGCTCACGAGCCCAGCCGCTCTGCGGCATGTGGGATCTTCCCAGACCGGGGCATGAACCCGTGTCCCCTGCATTGGCAGGCAGACTCTCAACCACTGTGCCACCAGGGAAGCCCTGGCAGGTGGATTCTTAACCACTGCACCACCAGGGAAGTCCCTTCCTGCTCTTTTCTGAGTTTAGATCCGCTTCCAACATTTTACCCTTTGGGTGTCCAAAGTTGTGAAATATCTCCAAGAGTTTCTTCAACGTAAAACTTTTTGTGGATGTCACTTCCTCAAGGAAGACTTTGTCCCTCCTTTCACACCACTCTCCTTGTCTATGCTGTAACTTAGCCTTCACTGAGGTCCTCTGGCTTCACCTCTAGAGTCTGTGCAACAGCAGCAGAGACCATGTTCCCACTGTCAGCTATTTCTTCTAAAATTCTTTTATATTTAACTTGCATTTCACTTGCAGCATTATCACTTTTCCTTTCTTTGCTTCCCTTTAGCTTTGTTGGCCAATTTCCTTTTTTGATAACCCATTTTTATAATACCACGTGGGTATATCACTGAGAGACGCATTTGCTCTGTGTGAGAACTGAATAATGGACATGCCGTGACCAATCTCAGACCTGCTTTAGAAAAAGTGGGGTCACCAATCCTAATGCACATTTGTTGTTCACACAGGGATTTGTGGGCTGAAGAAGCAGCAGTGAAATTTGCCTCTTATGCGGTTACTGGCAGCTAATGCGCCATTGCAACCGAAATTTCAGCCATGTCGTTGGGCACTGGTATTATTTGACTAAACTGTTTAACTGAAATCTGCATACAAAGCAAAGACTGCCTGGTCCCTGCTTCAGACCAACAAAATTAGAATCTCTGAGATGGGACTCAGGCCATGATATTATTTTAAAGTCTCTTCCAAGTGATATTTACATACAACCAGATTTGAAACCACTGCTCTGGAACAGTGCTTCTCAAAATTTAGTGTTTATTAAAATCATTAGGAGGTTTTGTTAAGACAGATTTTGGGGCCCAATCCCAGAAATTCTTACTCAGAGATCTGATAAATTGTAAAGTTTTCTGTTCTAATTACCTGACAAATGACCTAGAATTTAAATTTTTCACAAGTTAGTAGGTGATGCTGATGATGCTGGTCGTGGACCGCAATTGGATCCATTATCTCAAGGTAAAGACTATGTGTCATCTGAAAACAAAGCCTGTAACAGAGGCATCTATTTTGTTGTGATGTAGAGAGACATAAGGGGATGTATTTGGCACGTGAAGGAAAACAGGGCTGAGAGAATTACTGTGAACTTGAGATAGAAATCTGGCAATTTAGGGACCCTCAGAATCAAACCATGCTTAAGTTCCTTCTCTAGACTTTTTAGTTATATAAACCAATAAATCCTCATGAATTTAAAGCAATTATCAGTTAGATCTTGATATTTTCAACACCAAAATTTCAATCTCATAAAAGGCTTGATTCACTGTTTTGTAAAATTTCCCCTCATTTTACTAGTTCTGTGTTATTTTTCATTACATATTTAAGAAATCTTTTAAGTATAAAAGATCTTTGGGTTTTTCAGGTGAGGTTCAAGTAGGAAGTGAGATCCATCAGTTCTTCAATATGGTAAGGACCTCTCTCAAGACAGGCTGTTATGTCTTTAAGGGTGATTTTCAAAATCAGGACTGAAAACATTGTCTATAAATTTGCTCAGTGATGTCACTTGATTGATTGATTTTTGAATGGAGGCTGTATTTTGGGTTTTTTTTTTGTCTATGAAGTTGATATCAACACTTTCATTAATGAAAAATTATAATGAATATTTTAATCTAATGTATTTCAATAACCTAACAGTTGACTTAACAAAATGATGGAAAAGTCCAATTATTTGCCCTTTTCCTTTCACCTAATTATGTATCCAATACATTTAATGAAAACTATCCATTAAGTGAATCTTCTAATTAAACACATATATTAAATTGATACACAGTATTCTTTCCATCACCCACTGTTTCAGTTTGGTGGGCTGCTACAACAATGTATCTGAGACTGAGTGTGACTTAAACAACAGAAATATATTTTCTCACAGATTTGGAGGCTAGAAGTCTGAGATCAAGGTGTGGGCAAGGTTGGTTTCTCCTGAGGCCTCTCTCCTTGGCTTACATACAGCCATCTTCTCCCTGTGTCTTCACATGGTCTTCCCTCCCTGTGTGTCTGTGTCCTAACCTCCTTTTTATAAAGACATGTTATATTTGATTAGCGCCTGCCCTAATGACCTAATTTAATTTAATTACCTTTTAAAGACCCAATCTACAAAAAAAGTTACATTCTAAGGTACTAGGGGTTAGAATCTCAATATACGAATCTTGGGGGCACACACATCTCCTGATCTACCATTTTAGGTTCTATTTTTATAACTCCTTCCCTTCCTCCCTCCTTCCTTCCTTCTTTTCTTCCTTTCATTGTACTGTAAGTTGTCTTCAGTTTCTATGCTTCCTTCTTAAAATGTTGAAGCAGAGGTGGGGTGATAATCTGATGCTCACCAGTGATGGTTGTGCTATGCAAACTACAGAAACATTTACTTCTTCACAAATGACTCTGTGCTTGGTGAGGTCTCAGTAAAGATTAAAAATTTATGGTAGCAAGGAATCAACCTCCAAAAGCCATTTTCTTTTTTCTAAGAGGAATGAAAAACTACCTGCTCATAAAATAAAGGTGAATTTATAGCAAAACTTACTACAAAGTTTCCAAAGGTGATGTGGGAATGTGTGCTTTGACCTTGGCTGAACGTGAAACTTGTGAGTAATAGAGCAAGCTGTGCTTGTGGTGGACATAAAGTAACTTATTTCTGTACTTGGAAAACAAGCATTTCCTGTGCTTGGGCTTTATTCCACCTTTAAAATACAGTTCTTAAAAACATTTCTGTATTATACTGCTAACTGATAACTTGGGAAATGTTTGCAAAAAATAAACCAAGTTATAATTTATTTTGATTAACAGATATTTCCCTTAAAACATTACTGACTTTAAGTTTACCAGATAGTACAGCAGCCATATCTTTTGTTAAAATCTCCCCCATTTCAGTGTTTTGAGCTATATTCAACTAAGTAATGCAACAGAATCTTTTAAGAAAAGATAGGCAGCCCCTACTCTGATGAACATAGAGGATATCTTACTCTTCCATAAATTAATTCTCATATTAAGTGATTTTTCCATATAGTTTAGGCTGTAAGTGTTTGGTCAGTTCCCAGCTGAGTTGATATAAGAGATTATGCTATTCAGATGTAAAAATCTATACAGAGCTGGTAGCTAGGAATAGAACTAATCTTATAGAGCATTTATTTACAAATACACTGAGAGCTAGTGCTTGAAAATCTTTGTGTGAGGGGAATAAAAGATTGTAAAACTAAATTCTAGCAACTTAGAAGTAAATCATTAAATAGTAGTTGCATATTTGGAAAAAGAAACTATTTTATTTTATTTTTAAATCTAATATCTTGAAAGGTAATTTTATTTTTTCTCTTCTTTTTATTTAAACTGAAATATGGTTGCCAAACACTATTATATTAGTTTCAGGTATATTACATGGTGATTTGACCTTTGCATACATTATGAAACAAGTCTAGTAACTATCTGTCCCCATACAAAGTTATTAAAATATTATTGACCATATTACTTATATTGTATGTAACATCACTTGTGGCTTATTTATTTTATAACTGTAGGTTTGCCCCCCTTTACCTATTTCATCCTGACCCCAGCCTCCTTTCCTCTGGCAACCACCATTTTGTTCTCTGTATCTATGAATCTGTTTTCTTTTTGTTTGGTCTGTTTGTTCTGCATTCAGATTCCACATATGAGTGAGATCATAGGGTATTTATGTTTCTCTGTCTGACTTATTTCACTTAACAAAACACCCTCTAGGTCCATCTATGTTGTTGTAAATGGCAAGATTTCTTTTTATATGGTTGAATAATATTCTATCATATATAAACCACATCTTTATCCATTCATCTGTTGATGGACATTTAGGTTGCTTCCATACATTGGCTATTGTAATAATTCTGCAGTGAACACAGGGTACATATATCTTTTCAAATTCATATTTTTATTTTCTTCATATAAATACCTTGAAGTGAAATTTCCAGATCACATGGTAATTCTATTTTTAAGGTTTTGAAGAACCTCCATACTGTTCTCCATAGTGGTTGTACCAATTTACTTTCCCACCAACAGTGCAGGAGGGTTCCCTTTTCTCCACACCCTCTCCAACATTTGTTATTTGTTGTCTTTTGATTATAGCCAGTCTGACACATGTGAGGCAGTATCTCATTGTGGTGTTGATTTGCCATTTCATTTTAACAATGAGACCCAGAGAGAAGAAGTGACCTATTTAAGGTTAAATGGCCAGTTCACGGCAAAACCAGGATGGAAGTTTTGTCTTTATGTACTACAGCAGTGCTCTTTGCACACATAAATAATCAAATATCTAATTAACATAAAATACTCACAAGTGGTAAATATGACAGATCACATATGTATTAGGTGTTTGGCCTACCTACAGAGTTGTCATTGAATCTGTGTCAATGTCAAGGAATCTGAGCCTTGGTGACATTTAGGTTGTTCCAGGTCGCCAAGTGGAAAGGGACTTTGCAGGGTTTTGGACACTGTCTCTGTGCTCTTTACAATGCAGTATTGTTTTTGTTTTTGTGGGGGTTTTTGCATTTGTTGTTGTTGTTTTTAACCCTGTTGTTTATTTATTATATATATAGTAGTTTGTATCTGCTAATCCCAAACCCCTAATTTATCCCTCCCTCACCCCCTTTCCCATTTGGTAACCATAAATTTGTTTTCTATGTCTACAATGCAGTATTGTTTTTAATCTCTGAGATAAAAGAAATACTGGCCACCGAGTTTACATTCTAAACAGACTAATGGACAATCAGGATAAGCTGGATTTATTCAAGGTCTACAACCACAACTTGTTCAGGTAAATCAATCCTTAGCTGTGGACCACCGTGCAAGCTCTGTGACCAGGATCCTAGGGACGTCAGCCACTGGACTACTTGCTCAATTGCTTTAGATGAACTTTTGTTCTGTGTTTCCCTACCAGTAAAATATTGGATTAGGGGAAAAATAGAGTTCAAATTCAGTAGCTATTTCTAAAATGTGGTCCCTCATAAAAGTTGCAAACAATTTAGATTAGCTACACTTCTTGGGTCAAATATCTGATTGCCCCTCACTATAGTCCAACTATGTCTACAGTGTTGTATTTACTTCATATCTTTATATGTTTACTAAAGTTACAACTAGGAGTTAAACAGATTGGACTGTACTGTTCCCAGTTATCACCTAGAGGTGGTACAGTGGTACCAACCAGAGGCTGGTACAAGGCAGAGACCAGTGAATCTGAGTGAGAAGGCCTGGGTTCTCTTAGGTTCTGGGTCTACCACTCAGTAGCCATATGATCTTGTGTTAATCCATTTTTAACCTTTTAAATTTTGTTTGTATGTAAAACAGGGACAATAATTTTGTCTGCCTCTCAACTCTGCAAAAATAAATGGAATGAGGTACTTTATAAAATGCTTTTAAATGCAAGGTGTTATTATTAAACAGTATATTTTACTAATGGGCCTATAGTCCATTATGACTGAATTTAGACATTTGAAGCAGGAATTTACCAAATAGTATGTCATTTAGTAAGCACAATTTTTTTTTGTTTTTTGTTCTTTTTTTGTTTTTTTTAACATCCTTATTGGAGTATAGTTGCTTTACAATGGTGTGTTAGTTTCTGCTTTATAACAAAGTGAATCCCTCCTTCTCACCCTCCCTATCCCACCCCTCTAGGGTAGATCTAGCTGATCTCCCTGTGCTATGCGGCTACTTCCCACTAGCTATCTATTTTACGTTTGGTACTGTATATATGTCCATATATGTCCATGCTATTCTCTCACTTTGTCACAGCTTACCCTTCTCCCTCCCCATAACCTCAAGTCCATGCTCTAGTAGGTCTGTGTCTTTATTCCTGTCTTACCCCTAGGTTCTTCATGACTTTTTTTTTCTTAGATTCCATATATATGTATTAGCATATGGTATTTGATTTTCTCTTTCTGACTTACTTCACTCTGTATGACAGACTCTAGGTCCATCCACCTCACTACAAATAACTCAATTTTATTTCATTTTATGACTGAGTAATATTCCATTGTATATATGTGCCACATCTTCTTTATTCATGCATCTGTTGATGGACACTTAGATTGCTTCCATGTCCTGGCTATTATAAATAGAGATGCAATGAACATTTTGGTAAATGACTCTTTTTGAATTATGGTTTTCTCAGGGTATATGCCCAGTAGTGGGATAGTAAGCACAGTTTTCAAAGAACCAAATAATAGTTTGCTATTAGGAAAATATGACACTTGACAGTGGCCTAGAGGAATAAAGGGAATGATCATCAATTTTTTGGATGATTTGAGAAAACTAACTCAGTGCTGAACTGCTGTGATTCAATTTGATCTTGATAAATATTATAATGAAACATTAAATAATTAATTTGGAAGAGAAAGTAGGGAAACCAGTTATCAAACTTGAGGGAAGGAAAATACAATATAATGGGATTAAGAAAAATAAATTGAGTATTTTCATATATGCATTCCGTCCACATTTTAAAAAATCTAAAAATATGCCTGTTAACTTCCCTGAAGACAACTTTTCTCCGTTTGTGTCCCAGAGGATTTAAAATATAACTGATTTGCTAAACCTGAGATTGGTCTCACTTAGAATCATTTATGGAAAGCTTTGAATCTTTTTGGAGAGACAATACAATTTGGAAGCTTTGGATAAAGAAAATCAAGATTCTCTTTTCCTGCACCTCTGCGGTCTGGTGCATTTGTAAGGTGGACACTTGAGGATGAAGGGCACTGAAGAACATGGTTGGAAACTGAGTCAGTTTGATAGCAGGAATCTCTGCGGTCTGTTGCATTTGTAAGGTGGACACTTGAGGATGAAGGGCACTGAAGAACATGGTTGGAAACTGAGTCAGTTTGATAGCAGGAATCTTAGGCTGTTAAGATGATGAAAAAGAAACTGACCGCTCACAGCACACAATGCAGTTATTGCATTGCTTAAGCTACACAGAAACCATGAAGCCTCTCTATTTAATATGCACTTTCAAGAATGTATTTTAGCCCCTTCCTTAAATTCTAAAGTCAGCCAGGTCCCACGTTTCACCTCCTTATCAGTCAGCATGCCCTATTTTTCCACCCAGTGTTATTTTCTACAATCAATCCTCACGTCTATTTTTAAAACTTTTTAAAAAAATTTATTTTTCATGATTTTCTTCTATATAGAATTAAAGTGGACAATTTCAGTAGTCAACTGTTATGGAAAGTGTGGTTTAATTGCTCTCAAACATCAGATGCATCAATAGCACGTAGGAGCTTGTAAAAACATAGATTTCTGTCTCAGTCCTGAAGATACATCCAGAATTGGAACTCATGAATTCTTTTTCTTTTTACTAGAACAGTCATTCTGAAGCAGGTGATCTCTGGATACACTGAGAAATTCTGAACTGGATATGTGTGAACACAGGTGAGAGGAATTTGGGATCTGCTGTTTCTGAGAAACTTAAAAATTTGTCTCAAGGGAAAGAGGAAAGAATGAGTATTAATTGAGCAAGGGCTAACTCAATGTGCTAGGAGGTTTACCCGTGATGTCTCAATATTCCCAATGCCTTCCAAGGGCTGGACACTATTATTACAATTTTAGAATCATAATTCATTAAGTAGCAAAGCTGGAAATTAAATGTAGTTTTTTAGCATTGATAAAAGAAATGTACACATATTGAGATATAGGGAAGTCATTCTGGATTACACAAGAGTTAACTTGAATTTTTTGCTAACTAAAATAGCCTGTCTGTGGCCTATCATACATACATTGTACATCTGCTTTAATTATTTAAGAAAAGGGTGCACTGAACAGAAATAAAGAATGTCTATGTCAAAAAGAAAGATTAAATGTCTCTCTTCCCGGTCCTCCTTTGATTATAACTCCCTTCCCAGGTGCCAAGGCCATGCTGACTTGCTGTGTACGTGCTTGTCCATTCTTTTTTTAAAACGTTGAAGAAATGTAGACCTGACTTGTTTAATGTTCTTTGTTCTGACAAGATATGAAACTGTGATGAAAACCTTGCTTCTCTGGAGCAGCTTCGTAGAGTTATCCAAGAGGCTGTATTCTGGGTAGTCCTCAGTTTGGCTTTTTTCTATTCTTATTATAGATTGTTTATTTTCATTGACAGCATCAAAGTCTAATGAGATTCTGCTTTTCACTATAATCCATTAAACATATTATACCTTATAAAAACGTCACAAGTGGGACTTCCCTGGTGGTCCAGTGGTTAAGACTCCGAGCTTCCAGTGCAGGGGGCATGGGTTCCAACTAAGATCCTGCATGACATGTGGTGTGGCCGAAAAAAAAAAAAAAAAAAAACCTGACAAATACTACTAAATAAATCTGTGAATGTTCAATGTGATGAGGGCAAGGAAAAAAAGACTTTTACAGGAAATACTTTTTAATGGTATCATGAACTAAATCCAACACACTAAAGCAAAGATAAAGAATTAGTGAAGGGAAAATTGTTTTAGTTATTATGCAGGGGATAGAGACAAATAAAGGACTGTAGTTTCTTTCAATAATTTCCTAATTTTGCAGAAAAGTGTGTCCCATCCTCCAAAAGTAAGGTGGCTAAGACATGTACAAAAAAGATGAAGTTAATTAGGATTATGGAAAGGAAACAGTTAAAGCATTATTAAAATTCAGACTGGGTCCTGAAAGATGAACCTGTACATTTATTTGACATTGTTATCAATTAACATTATATTTGACATTACACTATCTCACACAATGGCATGTTCTTATTGTATGGTGTGTGTGTGTGTGTGTGTGTGTGTGTGTGTGTGTGTATTTATGTAGTGGGAAAATTTTGATGTTTATTCCCAGCCTCAAGCTGCAACTTTACTTCTCTCACTGATCTTTACTTTGCCCAGTGTTTTCTTTTTCACCTTTTACTTTGATCTTTACATCTTGTAAGAAAAATCTTCAATAATTTCTCAATGCTCCATGAGTCCCATCCTGACTTTGCACCCCCCTTGCCTACCTGAGTTTCTGGACCGTTCCTCTTGCTTGTCCATATTTTCCAGCTCAAAGTCCTTGTGAGTCTGAGGTCCAACACCTGCATGTTACTTACTCCCCCAGCTCAGGCCTTCAGGTCTTCTCGGATTTCTGGTCTCTGATTGACAAGTTTTCCCTTAAGTGTGGGAATAATTCTGAGTTCAACACCTACAAGTAACCTTTCAAAATGAGCCCAAACAGTGGCTTCCTCCCATTGATTGCACGTTTGGACAGGCTGTTTCCATATCTCAGTTATATACTTGGCTTTACCCTTCTTCCTATATTCAGACTGAAAGCAAAACTCACAAATGAAATAAAACTTCAAATGGAAAACAGTACTTTGAATATAATCTGACAGGTTTAATTTTTCAGACGTTAAAAATGGGAGTAGAAAACTAGTGACAGATGATTTTACTCATGTTCCAGTTTTATTAATGGAAGAGTTCAAAAGTAGCCAGTGTTTCATTTTTTAAGAGTAATCAGCAAATATAAATAAAATTTGCTTCTCGAACCAGTGTATCAAGTGCATGAGTTTTAAAAGGATAACATTTTTTGGAAACAGTATATAACATCATATTTGTCCTTGAGTCAAATAAATAAATATATGAAAGAGAAACTAACTTCTTATTCCACCAATTATTTTATTTACAGTTACATATGTATCTCACAGTGTGCTTTGTGGAACTCAGGTGATGTAGCGCCCATTCAATCGTGGATTAGGGGGGAAATGCAGGCCATTCTAGGAATTCTGAGTAAGAAGAGGCTTAGTCCAGGGAATACGACTGGAAAGCATCTTTTGCACAGAGTGAGGATTCTCCAGAGGACACTTAGAGCATCCGATAACAGCAGGAAGGGGCTACCAGTGATCTCAGCCACCTGCAGTGAGAGCACAGGAAAAACTCCACGTCGTTAGAGACTAACCCATCCTCCCCTCTCTCTTTCCAAATGCAACATGAATAACTCAGTGCCACCATCTAACCAGAAACTGGACAGAGAGGAGATCTTGGAAGGATGGGGATTACATTGAACGTAAATAAAATACATCTGAAACAATGAAACGATGATGGGTCCTCCTTCACAATTTTGTGAAAATGTCCAGTAATCACCAATTCACAAACTGTCAAAGGCAGCTTTTGCTTTTTTTTCTTTTCTGATAGCTAAAGTTGCTAAGAACATTTACCTTAGTTTGAACAAAACTGCACTTTCCTTAACTTGCATCCTCTGTCCTGAGGCTACATAGCTCTGTTCCTTTGTAATTTTTTCTCATACAGTGGATTTAAACTGCAGTGTATTTCAGTATTGTGAGGGCACTTTGCAGATTGTACTTTAGTTTTCTGATGTTGATATGAATGTGCTGAAGTGGCCTGACCCATGTAGTTTGCAGAGAAAATCATAACTCTTTCTCAATTTAGCCTAATATTGTGATGCTTATGCTTCTGATACCCACATTAGTCTTGCATATATAAAAAATGTAGAGCTTCTTATAAACAATTGTACCTTACTCATAATTTTAAATGGTATTTTGAATCTAAGTGTAGAATGTTTTATGAATCTCTATTAAATTTTATCTTGGTCATTGTTGACTGTTCTAATCTATCAAGATTTTCTTAAATACAACTTTTATTAAAGACTCTGAATTAACTCTGAATGAGTGAATTAGATGAATAAAAATAAGTACATTTTGTAAGATTCGGGATATATTTTAACTCTATGTACACATATTTATGTGTATTTTGTTCTTCTTTTTTGCTGTGGTCAGAATGTGTCCCCCTAAATTCATATGTTGGACTTAACTCCCAAGGTGATTGTATTAGGAGGTGGGGCCTTTGGGAGGTGGTTAGGTCATGAGGGTGATGCCCTCATGAATGGGATTAATACCCTTATTAGTGAGGCTCCAGAGAGATGCTTAGCCCCTTCAGCCAGGTGAAGACACTGAGAAGTGGGCAGTCTGCAACCTGGAAGAGGGGCTTCGCCAGAACCAGACCATGCTGGCACCTGATCTAAGACTCCCCAGCCTCCAGAACTATGAGCAATAAATTCCAGCTGTTTGTAAACATTTTCTTATAGTAGACTCAACTAGGACATTCCTAGAAACCTGTCCTCTTGGGAAAATTCTTCCATCTTGTGCCTTTCCTTGTACTTCTTTTCCTTTTCCTTCCTTCGATCTGTTCCTCTCACTGCCTCCACCCACTTTTGAATCTTGGTCTTTCAAACACTTGAGCTCCAAACCCTTCACTGACATGATAAAAGATAGATTCTGAGGGATATCTCTTACTTATAAGGAAGGAGTTGAAGGTTAAAATTCTGTGAAAATATGTTCCTTCTTTTTAAATGATAAAGCATGAAAAGAGAAAAAATAAAGGACAAATATGCATAACTTGTTTTCTTCACTATCTAATAAAAAGTATGTGTCCTTTGTCCTTAGGAACTGACACTCCTTAGATTTGATTGATATGAACCTAGGGAGAAAAACACAGTTTTCTGAAAGGTGGCAATTTACTACGTAATGGCATCATTTTATTATCTTCCTTAATTGCAGGGAAAATATCCCTTTTTCTTATCTAAGTATTAAAATAGTTTTGAAATCACTGAGACCAACAAACTATTCATTTCTCTTTATGGGACATTCTATTATTGCAATAATGATTGAAAGGTCACATTTGTACATTGTATATTGTTGATGTGGAGAACATGCAGAGAAGTCAATTGAAAAAAATTTTCCTGTTTCTTGCCCTATTGCATTTCTAAGTACAAGTGATATTTGCAACAAAAGCATAATTAGAACAAACATCTTATATACTATGCAGCTTACATGATTAAAATTTGTTTCAGTTATTGGAGCTGGGAGATAAAATCTTAAGGTTGAGTTTTGAAAACTAGCAAACAACAAACTAATGTTGTTGTTTCTCTGATCCTTGTGGATCTATTGATTAGAACTTGTTTTCCTGTGGCTTCAGTAATAAATTTATGGGTAGATTTATGTTTTCAGGCATGGCAGATTGGGAAATTTTGGCCAACTTGCCTGTTGAGAAAAATGAGAGAAGTTGAGGAATACTTACTTGAAGGCATGAAAAACCAATAAGGCAGTGAAGAATAAGAAGGATTACCCAGTCATTTAGGGCTGTTTCAGCCCCACGGGTTTCTGTAGATTTCAGGTGAGGTGGATGAGTGGCTGAGAAACTGAAAGGGGCCTTTGAAAATGTTAGGACTTCAGAGAAAGGAAAATCCAGGTCTAGGCTCTCCAAAAGAGGGTACTTTATATCTCCCATATTTCGTGCGGATCTTGAAGTCTTGCACTCTAGGAGTAAGGATGCAGTCAAAACAGGTCAGCCTTGTACAGGTTGAAGCTCAACTTTGAACCATTTTCAGCCCTAACTTTGGAGGAACGTTCTCCCAAAATGCTCCCAGTCTATCACAGGTAAATCCTCTCTTGGGGATTATATCATCTTCAACTAAAGCCTGTTATTATTTCTACAATTTTAGACTTGCAGTGTTTGACAGTCCTTTGAAAATAATAGGCACACAAATAAAGAAAATAAGGAAAAAAATAAAGGAAAAACAATAGACGATAGAAACATACCCACAGTGCTCCTGATAGAAGATTAATTAGATGTAGACTTTACAACAACCATGGTTAATATGTTGAAGAGGATAACAGATGAGACTGGGGATTTTAGCAGAACATTGGAAGGTATAAAAATCAAATGACCGTTCTAGAACTGAAAAAATACAATATTTAAGGTTGAGCAATCAGTGGTTGGGTTTAACAGCAGATTGGACATAACTGAAAATGAGCTAGTAATGCAACTGATAATCAGTTAAATGGACATTTGGGGAGAGTTAATAGATGCTAAAGCAAAGAAGAGAATACATTAAATGAAAATGAAATAATTTCAGTTAAAAAGATTTTTTTAAATTTTTAATCTTTTCTAGATTAACCAATGCTTTGAAGATATTTCAAGCCAGAAACTCATTCATTTATTTAAGCATTTGGTTAGCACCTATTATGTTGCAGGGATTACATTAGACCCTTACACTATAAATCAGACAGAATGGACACAAATCTGTCAGAAATGATCACTTCCCTTCTTGAATCCACATGTAAATTATACTAGATATTTAAAACAATTGCTTATAGTTTTTCATATTAGGAACATATCATATATTGCTGACATTTAATTAAAATTCCAATGTTAAGTACACATTAACATTGGAAGTGATGTGTTGATAGGTGCCCATGAATCTATCAGAAAATATTACTGTATTCAGTGGTATATTGACTGACTCATTTCTTTTATGATAAATGTTACAAAGAAGTATTTCTTTAATAATAATGGTACCCTCAAAGGGAAGAACATAAAGATTTTCTCTACATTTTATTGATTTTTAATCAACTTCAAAATCAACATGGAATATTTTATTAATATTAAAATCACTATAAGTAATGCACATTTGAGAGTATATTAAAATAGAAACACTGAGATAGGTTCAATGAACCCTTGCAGGATTTTAGGTAGCAAATAATTATTTCTGAAATTACAATCATTCGAACACTTTGGTGCAAATTACTAAGAGTTTCATGATTATAACACACATAAGTAATAAGATTGACCTGACTTACTGAAAAATTCAGGGGTGACATCATTTTCTTAATGCCACATTACCTCCAAATGAAATAAAGACTAACGTGCTTTTATATTCTTATGCATTATTGCTTCAGGTCATGAGAAACACCTAGTGAAGAAAGGATGTTCTCCTTAAAGCGTATATAGAATAGGAGGTTTTTCCTCCAGAAAAATTTCACAGCATGTAAAATTCTTCATATGCTGAATTTTATCCTTATATTTATAATACACTGAAATTTATCCTTATATTTTTCATGGAATCATATATGAAAAAGTATAGAAACTCTTAGTCCATGATTCCAAAAACAGACTAATTTTATGTATTGACAGTATATGAGTCCATGTCTCAGAATCCTTTGAGATGGCTTAAATGGAGAGCCTTTAGTTAAAGTATATGTACAGATAGGAGGACAGGGCCAGATAAGGGAAGTTGTAGCATTCAGAGACTTGCAATAGTAGGGAAGCAACACCACCCAGGAGAGAGGTGGGCATTTTACCAGAGTCAGTAAAAGAGCTGGAAAGAGAGAGGTGCAGTTGCTACCACAGGAGGAGTTCTGATGAAGGAAGGAAAGCAGACAGAAATATTCCAACCGAGAGAGATCTCTCCACCCTTCAATCTCCCACTGTTGCCTCTTGTTGGCCAAAATCACTCAAAGTCAGAGGACAAAGGTGTTCAGGTAATACCTCCTGTGATTTAGGAACGATTGATGTGGGAGCAAATGGAGAATAACCAGCAGAATAACTAAAGAGTTTCATCTTCATCACATCCATATCTATGAAAGTACTAATTAAATTTACAGGGATTTTTTTTCCTGTTTTGGTTGAAAATTCAAAATGTTATTTTCTTTGTTGTTTTTCTTATAGTTTTGCCATATGTAGGTGGTAAGGAAAACCATATCTGGAAATATGCAAAATGCACCTATCCATTTCTTTGGTATACAATTCTAATTTCAAAAATAAATCTCAGAGGGTTTCCCTGGTGGTGCAGTGGTTGAGAGTCCACCTGCCGATGTAGGGGACACGGGTTCGTGCCCCGGTCTGGGAAGATCCCACATGCCGCAGAGCGGCTGGGCCCGGAAGCCATGGCCGCTGAGCCTGCGCGTCCGGAGCCTGTGCTCTGCAACGGAGAGGCCACAACAGTGGGAGACCCGCGTGCCGCAAAAACAAAAAAACCTCAGAGTACTTCACTGGTATAAAGGCAAGAAAAGTTTATTAATGACTTCAGTTTCAAGGTACTGTTGATTAACTAGCATTAAGTACATTGACAGGCAAACTACGTTTCATTAATGATTCTTTTTATTGTTTCTATTACAAAATGTCTCTAATTGACAGTACATATTTTCCAAACAGTCTGTGTTATTAGATTAGAAGCCTGATGCTATTCACATCTGGGTACAGGAGCAAAAAGTAATTAAATTTAATAATAATGAAAAGAACACACAGTAATAAACCATGCCACTACTGTAAGTGTAAGTAGTGAAGTGGAATGGGGTCCAAATTAGAAAATGAATCCATAAAAATATGCCAATTACTGTAACCATAACAACATTTCTGTCCCAATTCAGGTGAATGTGAACCATGAGCATCACCTCAGATTAAAACCCTTAGGATGCAATTGATTCTAAGTGTTAGATGGTTTCCAAATACACATTTGATATAAAACTTTCAAGAAAGCTTAACGAGAAGATCCATTTTTAAAGCAACGATAACCCCATTAGGTTATATAACTCAGGTATTGAAACTTATTCCTATATCTGAATATTCATGACTAACACATCTGTGACTTTGTATGTGACTTGGTGTGATCTCCTCTGAGCGGTACTTGGACAAATAGGGCAGTATCGCCACAGAAAGTTGAGAGGATCAAACCTAAGTCACTATATTTTTCACCACACTATCTTCTTATCCATATATAAGGTTATTACCATTTAATTAAGTAAAGGTTGAAAATAATCTTTAAGTTAAAAACTATTCTCATCATCTAGCTTATATTTTAGGTAAAGAAAGCTTCTCTTCCCTCCAATCCCTGAATTTCATGGATTTGTTGTTATCCAAAATTGAGAACTTCATTTAACTATATTTTCCTGTATCTTTGTAGTCTTGGCATGAAAATGAACTTGTCAACTTCTTTTTATGGGCAGGACAGTGAAGCTTGGGAGAGAGAAGAGGTTCCAGTTGTGTACTGATGTCTAGAGGCCCCGATATCTGTAGCACATGTTTCTGGCTCTGTAAGCTGTAAGTTCTTTTTACTTGCTCGGAATTTCCCTCAGAGCAAAGTACTAAATTAATCTTGTAGAATTCTGTTTAATGTTTAGTAAAATATATTGGTGAGGGACTAAATTAAGACTCTTAAATATTTAATTTGTGGAGGGAGAAAAATCTATCAGAGAATTTCTCACTGGAAAAATTGCTGGTCTGAAATTGGAAATCCTCTGTGTTCCTTAGAAAAGAGACACAGAGGTGGACCCTGATTGGAGGCTTGAGACTCCAGAAACATTTGCTCACCTCCAAATATAACTTGCTTGCTTACTGAGTTGTTTTCTAAGTGTGCTGTAAATGTGTTACGTCCTTTCCAGGGTAGGTTTCAGGAGGAAAGAATGGAAGAGAACATGAAGAAACCAGGCATATCACTCTTAAAAGTAGTGGAATGTCACAGGTTTCTTAAAAAAACCTACATATTTTGCAGTTTTTACCAGATCCAGCCTAGAGAGGTCCCAAATCTTCGGTAGCAATTGAATTATCAATTAAGATCATTCAGAAACAAGGCAGACTCAGTGAATCATGTTTTTTCAAAAGGTAAGTTCGTGCATCTTTTTTCTTGCTAAATATAAGAATTCTTTCATAATTTAATACTATATCTTGTAAATTTGAAAAATAATAGCTCGATTACTTATTCTCATGTTCTTTGACACAGAGGTGTTTTTCTCTTACACTTATACTTGGACTGGTGGGGTAATAGTTTAAGATATTACCTTTTATTTTCTTACTTGCACTCATCATATTTCTTTTTCTGCTCAAGACAGCATATTTTATGCCTCTGTTTCCTTCTGTTTCCAAAATGTGTAGCCCAGAGTGGGGGGAGGATGGAACGGGAACAGCAGAGTGAACTGTGTTAAATCACCAAGCCTGGCACAGGTTCCAAATCTGGGGAGAAAGATGACTCAGATTTATCAGTCTGCTTTCAGTTTGATTTACTACCAAACCAGAATCTAAATTTGGTGCACAGGACAAACACAAGATTAGGAGGAGGCCTGCTTCCACACAAAGGTGCTTCTGAGTCCACAGGTCTTAGGAGGCTGCGTGAAACGAAGAATTTACCAGATATGAGGAACCCAGAACTGTGGGGTCCCTCCCTCAACTGTGCTCCAGGCTGTAGGATGGTGGGAGGCTGGTGACCCCACCAGGCTCCATATGACATTGTCATATAAGTGGATTTTGTCTTGGCCACAGTTATGCACTTCCAAGGTCTTTTCTTACTACAACGCCAGGACTACCTGAAATTGTCATTCAGTAGCCCTTGCCACATAAGACCAAGAAGATATTTTTCTCAGGGAAGAGAAGAGATGAAAGAGGAGGAGGGGGAGAGGGGGAGAGAGAGAGGGAGAGAAATTGGTGGGTTCTAGGCTTACAGTCAGGTCAGCTCACCAGGACTGTAACATGACCCAGAGAAAATGCCTATGTGAAGATCTAAGTTGATGGAAACAAAGGACCTTGGGTCTCAAGAGCAGCAGGGATTGTCTACATCTGCAGAAACCAAGCTGGCTTTGAAGTCTCGGTGCTGGGTGACATGGAGGTACCAGGAAACCCAGCCTGGGCACAGCATGGTTCAGATCCCAGGGTCATGTCACAGAAACCAATGGTGGGAGGAGGAGCTGGTCATGAACAGTAGATGTTAATTTATTTTTTACCTGCCTAACAGAATAGAGGTTTGGACTCTAAAATTAAGTTATAGAAAATATACTTCTTTAATACTTGAATTTGTGAGCTGAGCTTCATATGTCTTATGCCTATTAATTATTTTCTGTATTGTATTTGTGGAGTAAATAGTTTTGACCTTGAAAATCAGCCTGCTCTTGAAGATAATTCTCTTCCTTTTCCCCTCATTGCCTTTTCAAGGTGCTTTTCATTTGATCTCATGATCCAAAGTCCATGCTGTGACACATGGTGTGTTGTTGACAACCAGGTTATTTAAATAGCTCCTCGTCTGCATTCAGACCCAGGTTACAAACATGCAACAGTGCACTCATTTCTTACAATTAATAAAGTTTACAGCATTGTATAATATTTATCTTTTTGTGTCTTTTTTAAAATCACATTTGATCTCCTTCTAAATTTCCTGAGATAAATACATATTTTAGTTCTATACATATTGGATTATCTTAAAAATATTTCCATTAGGATAGGATTGATTTGTTCAGACAGTGAGTAGAAAAAGTGTAGAAATTGGAACATTAGGCCTTTTCAGTCATATTGTACCACACTATAGAAAAACTCTCTTCTTTGAATTGTTACTTTTTAACAGGCAAGAGCAGTATTGTGTAAATGTCATCTTAAAAATACATGCATACATCAATATTAAGGCTGTATTATTTTTTTCCGTATTGAAGAGAATAAGTCTCCTAAGAATTACCTTCATTATAGATTCTCCAAGATGACTTGCAGCTGTCTGTGTGGACCCTTAGAAACTCTGTACAACTGAATATAAATTATTTAAAATACTTTTATTGGCAATTATACTGTAAAATCCTTGCCTTAATTGCAGCAATTACTTTTTAAGCTACTTGGAAATATTTATTCCTTAAAAGCAGTATAAAACTCAAAAATTGATCTACAACTTTAAATAGAAGTAAATAAATGTGTATATGTGTGGTATGTGTTTACAGAAAATATAATGTAAGGATGATGCCAGGGATTGATTATTACTTTAATATTTAATATGTTGTGAGACTGTTATATAACTTACATGATCAAAATAATATTTTCTTTCTTCTCTTATTGAACCAAATTCAATACTCTATATAGTTTGAGTGTTTGGAACTCAGGAAATAAATATGAAATCCCAATGGTTAAGGACTACAAATTTTTATTTACTATTAAATTAATAAGCTGCTATATTTAAACATAAAATTAAAATATTTGGACTCACTGGATTAATAGGAAATAATATTTAACTGCATTCTTGAGATGATTCCAAAAACCTGTGTAAATTAAACGGGTTAAAATGGAAGTTGCACACAATGTATAGATAGCTTCATAAAGAGTAAACTTGGAAAATTACTGTTGATAAGTGGTAATTTCTGATCAGCGGTAATTTCTGATTAGAAATTGATTGATCAGTGGTAATTTCTGTTGAGGGGAATGGGATGGCTATGCTTTTAACCAAGGATGTGTGTGTGTGTGTGTGTGTGTGTGTGTGTGTGCACGTGTGTGTTCTTGAGTTTGTTTGTGTGTCTAAACTTCCTGTTGTGGACTTTTCCAGGATGGTTCTATTTTAAAATAGTATCTCCCTCTTTGCCCCCAAGTTTATTCATACTTGTCAACCAATTTGTCTCAATTTTTGGTTTAGAAAAATGGTCACCACAGGCATCCAACCTCTAGGTAAACTTTGAGCCATCCTGTCTCCTAGTACTGGACATCTGGTTAACACCTAGCATACAAATTAGATGGCAGACACTCCCAAAGTGAGGACTGTCACAGCACAGACACAGAAGGTCAGATAAACATTTGATGGCTGGGTCAGGGACGCGTGCTGTGCACCCTAGAGCAGAGAATCAATCACGGTGTGGGGGGTGGGAGTCTGGATCTAATACAAACCAGGGTGAGCTCATAGGATGCCACAGGGAGATCTAATCATATAGCATTTAGAGTAAGCATACAATTTGTGTTTTGATTTGTAAACAGAACATTTTTAGCAACAGACTTCAAAGCATCACAATGGCAATGCAGTGCTTTTGTCACTTTGAAAAATAGTCTTATTTAACAATGAACACAAATTTCTAGGTAAACAAAGACCACTTAAAATAAAGCTAATGAGGCATTTAGTGAAGAAGAAAACATGAAAAATAGAAAGAGTCAGAGGGGGGACCTTGAAGATGGCGGAAGAGTAAGACGCGGAGATCGCCTTCCTCCCCACGGATACACCAGAAATACATCCACACGTGGAACAACTCCTACAGAACTCCTACTGAAGGCTGGCAGAAGACCTCAGACCTCCCAAAAGGCAAGAAACTCCCCACGTAACTGGGTAGGGCAAAAGAAAAAACAGAGACAAAAGAATAAGGACGGCACCTGCACCAGTGGGAGGGAGCTGTGAAGGAGGAAAAGTTTCCACACACTAGGAAGCCCCTCCGCGGGCGGAGACTGCGGGAGGCAGAGGGGGGAGTTTCGGGACCGCGGAGTAGTGCACAGCGACGGGTGCGGAGGGCAAAGCGGGGAGATTCCTGCACAGACGATCGGTGCCGACCGGCACTCACCAACCCGAGAGGCTTGTCTGCTCACCCGCCGGGGCGGGCGGGGCTGCGAGCTGAGGCTCGGGTTTTGGTTTTGGACGGAGCTCAGGGAGAGGACTGGGGTTGGCGGCTTGAACATAGCCTGAAGGGGTTAGTGCACCACGACTAGCCGGGAGGGAGTTCGGGGAAAAACCTGCACCTGCCGAAGAGGCAAGAGACTTTTTCTTCCCTCTTTGTTTCCTGGCGCGCGAGGAGAGGGGTTTAAGAGCGCTGCTTAAAGGATCTCCAGAGACGGGCGCGAGCCGCGGCTAAAAGCGCGAACCCCAGAGACGGGCGCGAGCCGCGGCTGAGGGCGCGAGCCCCCGAGACGGGCGCGAGCCGCGGCTGAAAGCGCAAACCCCAGAGACGGGCGCGAGCCGCGGCTGAGGGCGCGAGCCCCCGAGACGGGCGCGAGCCGCGGCTGAAAGCGCAAACCCCAGAGACGGGCGCGAGCCGCGGCTAAAACCGCGGACCCCAGAGACGGGCGGGAGACGCTAAGGCTGCTGCTGCCGCCACCAAGGGGCCTGTGTGCGAGCACAGGTCACTCTCCACGCCCTTCTTCCGCGGAGCCTGTGCAGCCCGCCACTGCCAGGTTCCCGGGATCCAGGGACAACTTCCCCAGGACAGCGCACGGCGGGCCTCAGGCTGGTGCAACGTCACGCCGGCCTCTGCCGCAACGTCACGCTGCCTCTGCCGCCGCAGGCCGGCCCTGCACGCAGTGTCCCTCCTTCCCCCATCCCCCAACCCCCGTCCTGAGTGAGCCGGAGGCCCCGAATCAGCGGCGCCTTTAACCCCGTCCTGTCTGAGCGAAAAAACAGACGCCCTCCAGCGACCTACACGCAGAGGCAGGGCCAAATCCAAAGCTGAGCTCCTGTGAGCTGTGAAAACAAAGAAGAGAAAGGGAAATCTCTCCCAGCAGCCACAGAAGCAGCGGATTAAAGCTCCACAATCAACTTGATATACCCTGCATCTGTGGAATACCTGAATAGACAAGGAATGATCCCAAATTGAAGAGGTGGAATTTAGGAGCGAAATCTATGATTTTTTTCCCTTTTCCTCTTTTTGTGAAGGTGTACGTGTATGCTCCTGTGTGACATCTAGTCTGTATACTCTAGCTTCCACCATTTGTCCTAGGGCTCTATCCGTCCATGACTTTTTTTTAAAAATTCTTTTTCTTAATAATTAAGTTTAATTGTAATAACTTTATTATATTTTACCTTCGTTCTTTCTTTCTTTCCTTCCTTCCCTCCCTCCTTTAGACAACGAATCACCCCAAATTGAGGAGGTGGTCTCAGGGAGCAGGATTTATGATTTTTCCCCCTTTACCTCTTTTTGTGAAGGTGTATGTGTATGCTTCTGTGTAAGATTTTCTCTGTATAGCTTTGCTTCCAACATTTGTCCTAAGGTTCTATCCGTCCCTTTTTTTTTTTCTAAATATTTTTAAATTCAATAACTATATTATACTTTATTTTATTTTTACTGTATCATCTTTCTTTCTGTCTTTTTTTCCTTCTTTCCCTCCTTCCTTCCTTCCTCCCTCCCTCCCTCCCTCCCTCCTTTCTTTCCTTCTTTGCTTCTTTCTTCCTTCCTTCCTTTCCTCCTTTCCTTCTTTCTTTCCTCATACTTCTACTAATTCTCTCTACATTTTCTCCCTTTTATTCTGAGCCGTGTGGATGAAAGGCTCTTGGTGCTCCAGCCAGGAGTCAGGGCTCTGCCTCTGAGGTAGGAGAGCCAACTTCAGGTCACTGGTCAACAAGAGACCTCCCAGCTCCACATAATATTAAACGGTGGAAATCTCCCAGAGACCTCCATCTTAACACCAGCACCCAGCTTCACTCAACGACCAGCAAGCCACAGTGCTGGACAACCTATGCAAAACAACTAGCAAAACAGGAACACAACCCCACCCATTAGCAGAGAGGCTGCCTAAAATCATAATAAGGCCACAGACACCCCAAAACACACCACCAGACGTGAACCTGCCCACTAGAGAGACAAGATCCAGCCTCATCCAGCACAACACAGGCACTAGTCCCCTCCACCAGGAAGCCTACACAACCCACTGAAACAACCTTAGCCACTGGAGACAGACATCAAAAACAACGGGAACTACGAACCTGCAGCCTGCAAAAAGGAGACCCCAAACACAGTAAGATAAGCAAACTGAGAAGACAGAAAAACACACAGCAGATGAAGGAGCAAGATAAAAACCCACCAGACCTAACAAATGAAGAGGAAATAGGCAATCTACCTGAAAAAGAATTCAGAATAATGATAGTAAGGATGATCCGAAATCTTGGAAGTAGAATGGACAAAATGCAAGAAACAGTTAACAAGGACCTACAAGAACTAAAGATGAAACAAGCAACGATGAACAATGCAATAAATGAAATTAAAATCACTCTAGATAGGATCAATAGCAGAATAACTGAGGCAGAAGAACGGATAAGTGACCTGGAAGATAAAGTAGTGGAAATAACTACTGCAGAGCAGAATAAAGAAAAAAGAATGAAAAGAACTGAGGACAGTCTCAGAGACCTCTGGGACAACATGAAACGCACCAACATTCGAATTATAGGGGTTCCAGAAGAAGAAGAAAGAAAGAAAGGGACTGAGAAAATATTTGAAGAGATTATAGTTGAAAACTTCCCTAATATGGGAAAGGAAATAGTTAATCAAGTCCAGGAAGCACAGAGGGTCCCATACAGGATAGATACAAGGAGAAACACGCCAAGACACATATTAATCAAACTGTCAAAAATTAAATACAAAGAAAGCATATTAAAAGCAGCAAGGGAAAAACAACAAATAACACACAAGGGAATCCCCATAAGGTTAACAGCGGATCTCTCAGCAGAAACCCTACAAGCCAGAAGGGAGTGGCAGGACATACTGAAAGTGATGAAGGAGAATAGCCTGAAACCAAGACTACTCTACCCAGCAAGGATCTCATTCACATTTGATGGAGAAATTAAAACCTTTACAGACAAGCAAAAGCTGAGAGAGTTCAGCACCACCAAACCAGCTTTACAACAAATGCTAAAGGAACTTCTCTAGACACGAAACACAAGAGAAGGAAATGACCTATAGTAACGAACCCAAAACAATATATAAAATGGAAATAGGAACATACATATCAATAATTACCTTAAATGTAAATGGACTAAATGCTCCCACCAAAAGACACAGATTGGCTGAATGGATACAAAAACAAGACCCTTATATATGCTGTCTACAAGAGACCCACTTCAGAACTAGAGACACATACAGACTGAAAGTAAGGGGATGGAAAAAGATATTCCATGCAAATGGAAACCAAAAGAAAGCTGGAGTAGCAATTCTCATATCAGACAAAATAGACTTTAAAATAAGGACTATTAAAAGGGACAAAGAAGGACACTACATAATGATCAAGGGATCGATCCAAGAAGAAGATATAACAATTGTAAATATTTATGCACCCAACATAGGAGCACCTCAATACATAAGGCAAATACTAACAACCATAAAAGGGGAGATCAACAGTAACACATTCATAGTAGGGGACTTTAACACCCCACTTTCACCCATGGACAGATCATCCAAAATGAAAATAAATAAGGAAACACAAGCTTTAAATGATACATTAAACAAGATGGACTTAATTGATATTTATAGGACACTCCATCCAAAAACAACAGAATACACATTTTTCTCAAGTGCTCATGGAACATTCTCCAGGATAGATCATATCTTGGGTCACAAATCAAGCCTTGGTAAATTTAAGAAAACTGAAATTGTATCAAGTGTCTTTTCCGACCACAACGCCATGAGACTAGATATCAATTACAGGAAAAGATCTGTAAAAAATACAAACACATGGAGGCTAAACAATACACTACTTACTAATGAAGTGATCACTGAAGAAATCAAAGAGGAAATAAAAAAATACCTAGAAACAAATGACAATGGAGACACAACGACCCAAAACCTATGGGATGCAGCAAAAGCAGTTCTAAGGGGGAAGTTTATAGCAATACAAGCCCACCTTAAGAAGCAGGAAACATCTCGAATAAACAACCTAACCTTGCACCTCAAGCAATTAGAGAAAGAACAAAAAAACCCCAAAGCTAGCAGAAGGAAAGAAATCATAAAAATCAGATCAGAAATAAATGAAAAAGAAATGAAGGAAACAATAGCAAAGATCAATAAAACTAAAAGCTGGTTCTTTGAGAAGATAAACAAAATAGATAAACCACTAGCCAGACTCATCAAGAAAAAAAGGGAGAAGACTCAAATCAATAGAATTAGAAATGAAAAAGGAGAAGTAACAACTGACACTGCAGAAATAAAAAAAATCATGAGAGATTACTACAAGCAACTCTATGCCAATAAAATGGACAATCTGGAAGAAATGGACAAATTCTTAGAAATGCACAACCTGCCAAGACTGAATCAGGAAGAAATAGAAAATATGAACAGACCAATCACAAGCACTGAAATTGAAACTGTGATTAAAACTCTTCCAACAAACAAAAGCCCAGGACCAGATGGCTTCACAGGTGAATTCTATCAAACGTTTAGAGAAGAGCTAGCACCTATCCTTCTCAAACTCTTCCAAAATATAGCAGAGGGAGGAACACTCCCAAATTCCTTCTACGAAGCCACCATCACCTTGATACCAAAACCAGAGAAGGATGTCACAAAGAAAGAAAACTACAGGCCAATATCACTGATGAACATAGATGCAAAAATCCTCAACAAAATACTAGCAAACAGAATCCAACAGCACATTAAAAGGATCATACACCATGATCAAGTGGGGTTTATTCCAGGAATGCAAGGATTCTTCAATATACGCAAATCTATCAATGTGATAAACCATATTAACAAATTGAAGGAGAAAAACCATATGATCATCTCAATAGATGCAGAGAAAGCTTTCGACAAAATTCAACACCCATTTATGATAAAAACCCTCCAGAAAGTAGGCATAGAGGGAACTTTCCTAAACATAATAAAAGCCATATATGACAAGCCCACAGCAAACATCATCCTCAATGGTGAAAAACTGAAAGCATTTCCACTAAAATCAGGAACAAGACAAGGTTGCCCACTCTCACCACTCTTATTCAACATAGTTTTGGAAGTTTTAGCCACAGCAATCAGAGAAGAAAAGGAAATAAAAGGAATCCAAATCGGAAAAGAAGAAGTAAAGCTGTCACTGTTTGCAGATGACATGATACTATACATAGAGAATCCTAAAGATGCTACCAGAAAACTACTAGAGCTAATCAATGAATTTGGTAAAGTAGCAGGATACAAAATTAATGCACAGAAATCTCTGGCATTCCTATATACTAATGATGAAAAATCTGAAAGTGAAATCAAGAAAACACTCCCATTTACCATTGCAACAAAAAGAATAAAATATCTAGGAATAAACCTACCTAAGGATACGAAAGACCTGTATGCAGAAAATTATAAGACACTGATGAAAGAAATTAAAGATGATACAAATAGATGGAGAGATATACCATGTTCTTGGATGGGAAGAATCAACATTGTGAAAATGACTCTACTACCCAAAGCAATCTACAGATTCAATGCAATCCCTATCAAACTACCACTGGCATTTTTCACAGAACTAGAACAAAAATTTCGCAATTTGTATGGAAACACAGAAGACCCCGAATAGCCAAAGCAATCTTTAGAACGAAAAAAGGAGCTGGAGGAACAAGGCTCCCTGACTTCAGACTATATTACAAAGCAACAGTAATCAAGACAGTATGGTACTGGCACAAAAACAGAAAGATAGATCAGTGGAACAGGATAGAAAGCCCAGAGATAAACCCACGCACATATGGACACCTTATCTTTGATAAAGGAGGCAGGAATGTACAGTGGAGAAAGGACAGCCTCTTCAATAAATGGTGCTGGGAAAACTGGACAGGTACATGTAAAAGTATGAGATTAGATCACTCCCTAACACCATACACAAAAATAAGCTCAAAATGGATTAAAGACCTAAATGTAAGGCCAGAAACTATCAGACTCTTAGAAGAAAACATAGGAAGAACACTCTATGACATAAATCACAGCAAGATCCTTTCTGACCCACCTCCTAGAGTAATGGAAATAAAAACAAAAATAAACAAATGGGACCTAATGAAACTTCAAAGCTTTTGCACAGCAAAGGAAACCATAACCAAGACCAAAAGACAACCCTCAGAATGGGAGAAAACATTTGCAAATGAAGCAACTGACAAAGGATTAATCTCCAAAATTTACAAGCAGCTCATGCAGCTCAATAACAAAAAAAAAACAACCCCATCCAAAAATGGGCAGAAGACCTAAATAGACATTTCTCCAAAGAAGATATACAGAATGCCAACAAACACATGAAAGAATGCTCAACATCATTAATCATTAGAGAAATGCAAATCAAAACTACAATGAGATATCATCTCACACCAGTCAGAATGGCCATCATCAAAAAATCAAGAAACAATAAATGCTGGAGAGGGTGTGGAGAAAAGGGGACACTCTTGCACTGCTGGTGGGAATGTGAATTGGTTCAGCCACTGTGGAGAACAGTATGGAGGTTCCTTAAAAAACTACAAATAGAATTACCATATGACCCAGCAATCCCACTACTTGGCATATACCCTGAGAAAACCAAAATTCAAAGAGAGTCATGTACCAAAATGTTCATTGCAGCTCTATTTACAATAGCCAGGACATGGAAACAACCTAAGCGCCCATCATCGGATGAATGGATAAAGAAGATGTGGCACATATACACAATGGAATATTACTCAGCCTTAAAAAGAAATGAAATTGAGCTATTTGTAATGAGATGGATAGACCTAGAATCTGTCATACAGAGTGAAGTAAGTCAGAAAGAAAAAGACAAATACCGTATGCTAACACATATATATGGAATTTAAGGGAAAAAAATGTCATGAAGAACCTAGGGGTAAGATAGGAATAAAGACGCAGACCTACTGGAGAACGGACTTAAGGATATGGGGAGGGGGAAGGGTGAGTTTTGACAGGGCGAGAGAGAGTCATGGACATATACACACTAACAAACGTAGTAAGGTAGATAGCTGGGGGGAAGCAGCCGCAAGGCACAGGGATATTAGCTCGGTGCTTTGTGACAGCCTGGAAGGGTGGGATGGGGAGAGTGGGAGGGAGGGAGACGCAAGAGGGAAGACATATGGGAACATATGTATATGTATAGCTGATTCACTTTGTTGTAAAGCAGAAACTAACACACCATTGTAAAGCAATTATACCCCAATAAAGATGTTAAAAAAAAAAAAAAAAAAAAAAAAAGAAAGAGTCAGAAAGAAAAGGTCTCATTCTTGGTGTTTAGTATACCAGAGCAACGTGGAATGCTGTGAGGATTAGCTTTCTAAGTACCTTTCATTGTCATCCTCTCCTATTGTGTGTGTGTCCTCAGACATGTATTGTGTATCACAAAGGAAATTAGTGGTGGAAAAGTGGAGACAAAAAAATGGGATGTAATATTCTACCTTGGAAAATTATGTACAGAATCTGTACACAGCATCTCAGAAAAGAGAATTCATTCAAACATAAAATTTACTGTGTATCCTTACAAGAAATGCTCCTAGCCATTAAGAAACTTTTCAGTTTCTGTGAAGTATTATAGCACATCTACAGAAGGTAAATAATTGTCAGTGGATCTTTAAAAATTACAGTGTTTTATTTTTCAAAACATCTCCCTGAGAAGCAGAGCAATGCCATCAAGGCAACTATAAGATCTTAAAAAAAAGTTAGAATCATCTTTAAGTAAGCACGGCAGGCAAGAAAAAAGCTACTAGGGCATATGTATGAAATACTACCAAACAAAAAGCTCTTAAAAACTGGAGATGGTAAAAATAAAGCATTAAGCACATTGTGCCCTTTACTCTGCAGCCAAGCTCTAGAGCTGAGTTAGCAGCATAATTAGAAAAAACTGGCCTGAAATAATATAAAGTCACAATCTTTCTTCAGAGTCACAGTCACTGAAACTTAGCCTATTGTGCTCACTTTGGGATGGCTACATGAAAACTGACTTAAAAAATTGCCCCAGATGGAGAAATATAACACATATCTCTTTAAATATCAATAAGACTAAACTGTTTCTTTAGATTTTAAACAAATGTACTGTGTACATCTAAAGACCAGATGTGTAGGGCTTCCCTGGTGGCACAGTGGTTGAGAGTCCGCACCTGCTGATGAAGGGGACACGAGTTCATGCCCTGGTCAGAGAAGATCCCACATGCCGCAGAGCGGCTAGGTGCGTGAGCCATGGCCGCTGAGCCTGCGCGTCCGGAGCCTGTGCTCTGCAACAGGAGAGGCCACAACAGTGAGAGGCCCACACACCACAAAAAAAAAAAAGATACATGCATCCTTATGTTCATAGCAGCACTGTTCACAATAGCCAAGACATGGAAACAACCTAAATGTCCATCAACAGATGAATGGATAAAGAAGATGTGGTACATATATACAATGGAATACTACTCAGCCATAAAAAAGAATGAAATAATGCCATTTGAAGCAACATGGATGCAACTACAGATTATCATACTGAGTGAAGTAAGTCAGAAAGACAAATACCATATAATGTCACTTATATGGGGAATCTAAAATATGACACAAATGAACCTAATGAACCTATCTGTGAAACAGAAATAGACTCACAGACATACAGAACAGGCTTGTGGTTGCCAAGGGGGAGATGGGTGGGGGAAGGATCGACTGGGAGTTTGGGATTAGCAGATGCAAACTTTTATATATAGGATGGACAAACAACAAGGTCCTACTGTATAGCACAAGGAACTCTATTCAATGCCCTGTGATAAACCATAATGGAAAAGAACATGAAAAAGAATGTATATATATGTATAACTGAATCACTTTGCTGTACTGCAGAAATGAACACAACATTGTAAATCAACTATACATAAATAAAAAAATAAATAAATTTCTCCACATTATGGGAAGTTTTGCTCTTCCTGAGAGTGGATTAAGACTGCTCCGTGGTGATTTAGGGAGGGTGCATTAGGCACTTTCACACTTTTAGGAAAACAAACTCCTCAGTAGTCAGAAATTGCCCTGCTTACTAGCTAAAAAGTTAATTTGCCAATCTCTTTGTATTTTTTGGATCTGCATATTTTCCAGACTACATATGATATAAAACAATAGTTTTGTTATTTAGACCAGTGATAAAACTATCTCATTCTTCAAACAGAAAAGAGGTTAAATGGACCAGTGACTGGAAAGTTAAGCATTGCTACCCATCCACAAAAGTGTAGCAATAAACTCATGTTCCCTGTCTGTAAAGTGAAAGGAGGGTAGAACCCTTGATCTACCTCAAAATGGTATTTTGCATATTACAAACATATGAAACAGTTTTTTTTTTTTGAGCAAAGAAATTGTCCCTTTTATTGAGTCTTTCAAGGTAGATGATTTTTTTTTTATTGAAGTATAGTTGACTTACAATGTTGTGTTAATTTCTGCTGTACAGCAAAGTGATTCAGTTATACGTATAAATATATTCTTTTTTAATAAATTTTTTTAAAAAGTATTTATTTTTTTATTTATCTTTAGCTGCATTGGGTCTTCGTTGCTGTGCGTGGGCTTTCTCTAGTTGTGGCAAGCAGGGGCTACTCTTCTTTGTGGTGCGTGGGCTTCTCATTGCGGTGGCTTCTCTTGTTGCAGAGCATGGGCTCTAGGCGTGTGGGCTTCAGTAGCTGTGGCACGTGGGCTCAGTAGTTGTGGCTCATGGGCTCTAGAGCACAGGCTCAGCAGTTGTGGCACATGGGCATAGCTGCTCCACGGCATGTGGGATCTTCCTGGACTAGGGCTTGAACCCGTGTTCCCTGCATTGGCAGGTGGATTCTTAACCACTGTGCCACCAGGGAAGCCCCCAAATACATTATTTTTTAATATTCTTTTCCATTATGGTTTATCATAGGATATTGAATATAGTTCCCTGTGCTATATAGTAAGAACTTATTGTTTATCCATCATATATATAATAGTTTGCATCCACTAATCCCAAACTCCCAGTTCATGTTCCCCTACCCTTCTTACCCTTGGCAACCACAAGTCTATTCTCTATGTCTATGATTCTTGAAACAGTTCGTTTTAATGAAGCTGTTTTGGCAAAATCTTGTCAAAATATCCTGGCTAATTACATTAATTCACTTTTGTTTTTTAAATTTTGGTCATTGAGTTAATATGGGCAACAGACATCTCTTTCACCCTAATTGTTCCATTGTCTAATTTTTTTCTTTGTTTTTTATAACAAGTATTATATTGTTTTAAGTCTGTTCTAGCTTCTTAAATGGGGTAGGGAACATTCTTCCCTGAACAAACAAAATCAGTGAATGAATATCAATGTGCTCAACATCTCCCAGCCTTTACCTTTCACACCTTCTTTTCATCCTCTGCCCTATGCTCCCTAATGAGTCTTTGTGCTAGGTGAGTCCTACTATGAAATTTGTTTCCTGCCACAGCCCCTGACATTGGCCATCTCTCTTGACAGATCTCTTTATCAAATGAAGGAAGAAATCTGTTCAGAAATTGGAATCACTTCTCTCTATATACTTCTTTTCCAATCACAAAGGTAATTCAAAGTCTGCCCCCAGAATGACAAAAAAGTGACTATCCTATTTTCATTTCTCCATCGCCAAAATAGTTATCACATCTATCACTCAATAGATCTACACTGAAAGAACAAATGATTGAATGAATGGGTAAAAATGGGTGGTTCATTCTGTAACTTTGATGCTGCCTATGTATTGAACTGTATGATATGGTTTGATGTTATACTCACATGTGTTTAGAGAAAAACTCTTAACTGGAAAATGGGGGCTATAACAGCTTCCTAAACAATGGAGAATTTTATTACTGAATACATGACTTCTTAGTGACTTTAGATTATACCATAGGGAGCATTTCACTGAATAGGCTATATGCTAGTTTTGCCCATGACAACTATAATACTCAAAGCTAGATTATTATTATGCTTCAAACCGCATCAATACACAAATATATATATATTATGGCTCACGGGCCCAGCCGCTCCGCGGCATGTGGGATCTTCCCAGACTGGGGCACGAACCCGTGTCCCCTGAATCGGCAGTCAGACTCTCAACCACTGCGCCACTAGGGAAGCCCCACACAAATATATTTTTGAATACATTTCTTTTCAGATGACAGATTCCTTCTTCTCCTTTCCAATTTACTATGCAAAAATATTAAGCAATCTTTATTAACATTTAATTTTCCCCACTTGGGGGAAATAATGTAAGGTGGAAAATCCATATAATTCACCTGCAGAAAATTAGTGAGATAAGAATCCAAAAGGAAGAAAATAGTGAGAACCAATTAAAGTATTACAAAGTAGTCAAGGTTTCTGTTTGTGTGTTTGTTTTGTTTACAGTGTTAAATTTAGGAGTTTCACATAATGGTCAAGGCCATAAGCTCTGCAATAGATGTCTGTCCATGTTCCACACTAGAGTCCTTTGAATTTGAGCAAGATATCTATCCTCAGCTTCTTCTCCTGTCATTGGGTTTATTCTAAGGGATAATTATTTTTGAGTATTCAGAATATCTACATGTAGCAATTTTAGTAGTATTAATAAAATAATGATTATTCATTAGAGTAGAAATCTCTAGGCTTTGGGTGGAAAAAACTACTTATTTCTAATGAAATAACCATGATTGATTGTTATGCTGTGACCAAGGGTAAAGGCAAAATCACATGAAAAGTAGAAAGTGCACTAACGGTGACTTTGATCTGTAGGATGGGGATATATTTAAAATGCTGGTTAGAAAGTGAAAATCTCAAATGAGGGACCCACGGCAGTGATTTCCTGCAACCACAAACTTAGTGCAGTTTTGGTGAAGGTTCTTGACAATCATTTCCAACTTGTATGATTTTCCAATCCCACTGGCCCAAATCCATATGTCTTCAACCCTAGATTATAACTATATTCTTTTTTTATGTTAATGTAAGTTTGTTTTTATTTATTTTGTTTTGAATTTTATTTTTTTTTCTTTTTTTATACTGCAGGTTCTTATTAGTTATCCATTTTATACATATTAGTGTATATATGTCAATCCCAATCTCCCAATTCCTCCCCCCACCCCACTTTCCTCCCTTAGTGTCCATACATTTGTTCTCTACATTTGTGTCTCTATTTCTGCATGGCAAACCGGTTCATCTGTATCATTTTTCTAGATTCCACATATATGTGTTAATATACGATGTTTGTTTTTCTCATTCTGACTTACTTCACTCTATATGACAGCCTCTAGGTCCATCCACATCTCTACAAATGACCCAATTTCATTCCTTTTTATGGCTAAGTATATAAATATATTCTTTAACATAGTCTCCTATTCCAGACTTTGTCCATCAAATCTATTATTTGCACATCGATTTGCAGATTACTTTTCAGAAGGCACTGTTTTCATAGTGTCACTCTTGGGCTCCAAAACCATCATTGATTTCTCCATTGCTTATAGACTAAAGCTCAAGTTCTTTAACCTCACTCAAAAAGCCCTATATTAGCCCCAATTTCCATTTCTAAATCTTGCCTTTATTTACTATCCTGTATAAATTACATTACAGCTAATACAAACTTCTCTAGATATCTTGCCATTACATTCTATCACATATGATACTACACACACCCTTATGTATCCAGCCTTTTAGATTATGTGTCCTATACATTCCTTGAGTTGGAAAATACATTTAGTAAATATTTGAAATCCATGAAATACCTAATAGAGTACTTTGTATAAAATATATCCTCAATCAGTATTTTTTGACACAATGGTTAAGACCATTTGTCAATGTTCATACTCAGGTTGGGAGGCCCTGTGCCAGATATTATAACCAGTTTAGACAAAAGTAAGTCACCACACACCCCTTCCTCTTTCCCATCTTCAATGCTCATGGTAATCATTTTCTTAAATATATTTTTATATATCATTTCTCTTCATCTCCTTGGTCTTATAAAAGTCCCCACCCTCCATTGTCTGGATTATTGCCAGGGTGTTCTAACTGGTCTCCCTTCTTCCAGATCAGTCTACTGTATTCCACCTTGCTCACTGCTTCCAGACTGATTGTATTGCATTGCATCACTCTACTCTGTGAATGTTCTGCAATGGTTTCTTACCACCTGTAGCACAAAATCCAAACTTTTTCACAAGATACTCAAAGCTCATAGGTTCTAGCTTTTACACTCCTCTGTCTTTTTTTTTTTTTTTTTTTTTTTGCGGTAGGCGGGCCTCTCCCACTGCGGAGCACAGGCTCCAGACGTGCAAGCTCAGCGGCCATGGCCCATGGGCCCACGGACCAGGGCACGAACCCGTGTCCCCTGAATCGGCAGGTGGACTCTCAACCACTGTGCCACCAGGGAAGCTCCCTCCTCTGTCTTTTACATTCTACTTTTCTACCACATGGAACTACCTAGTACTTGCAGTTTTGCAATACTATATTATTTCATGAAGACTTATCTTTGCCCATATGGCAGTCAGACCCTAAGGTAAACCCCCAATAATTTCCAACCTCTGGTGGCCACACCTTTGCATAATTCCTGTCTCTGGAGTGTGGTTAGAAAGTTTTATTTGCTTCCAATCAATAGAATACGACAAATCTTTTGGTGAGATATCACTTTTGTGATAAAATTACATTATATAGTAAAGGGAAAAGGATTCTGCAAATGTTGTTAAAGTCTCATGTTAGTTGATTTTGAGTTAGTTAAAAGAGAGACTTATCTAAGGTGGGTCTGGCCTAATCAGCTGAAAACCCTTAAAAGTTAGATACCCCCTTGCTGGCCTTGTAGAAGAAAACATCCATGTTTGAAGGGCCCATGGAAAGAGACACATGGAAGAGAGCTGGACATGACCTTAAGGATCATATGGACACCTCCAGCCACCAGTCAGTGATGAGTCATGACATCAGCCATCCAGCCACAAGAATATTAATCCTGTAAACAAACTGAATGAGCTTCAAGCCAATTCTTCCCTAATTGAGCCTCCAGAGGAGAATACAGACCAGGACAACCCCTTGGCTGCAGCCACGGGAGACTCAGCTAAGCAAACCCAGAATCTGACATGGAAGCTATGAGATAATAAACGTGTGCTTTAAACCACTAAGAAGGTAGTACTTTGTAATGCGGCAGTAGTTGACTAATAAATCTCACTATCATCTTTGCCTGCAATATGTTTGCACCCTACTCTCTACTTAGGTCTAGAGCCCACTAAAATAGTCCTTTAAGAATCAACATAAATGTCACCTCTTCCATGAATCATTTTCTTATTTATTACCATGGGTGAATCATACCTGCTCTTGTCTTTTCAGAGTATTTTCTATGTATCCTTGTTGATACTAATCATGCCGTATTGGAATTTGTTTTTACACGTCTGTTTGTCATAAATGACTTCCTTGAGAGAAGACTTCATGTCTAAGCAAACACTCAATGTATGAATTTGAATACATGAAATAATAAATTAATATTCAAGCAGATGCTCTAATGTCATTTGGTATGTTTATCCACACAATTTTATGGATTCTTATTGTACTTGAACTATTCATTAATATCTCAGAGTTACCTGCATTAAAAAGAAAGGTGGGGGAATAGAATTCTTACAAATGGGCAGATAGCAAAAATTGGGAAATCAGTAAAATTCAGGGAGAAGAGACAAGGTTTCATCTTAAAGGATAATTTTTTTTAATGATAGTTGGATGTGAACATGCTATTTTAAAGAAGTGCCTTGATCTTGATGAGAGTGACATCTAAATTTTACAGTTACTCTGAAAAGAAATAAGATGAATTAAAATGAAAAGAGGAAGAAAAATATTTACCTATTTCTTGAGTTCTGACACAATATGAATGATGATGGTTTCATGGTTTCTGATCTATTATGTGAAATAAACTTTAAAGCCCACGTAACAGGTGGTTAGACTAAAGGAAGATAATCTATGCTAAAAGCCTAAACTAAGTACAAAGAGTCTGATACACACTTGCTGTGAAGAGGGACATGGCTGGATTAATACATATCCATTACTTCTCACTGAAAGAGGGCAAATATTTGGCCACTTCTACTGGTGACAAGGCTCTCAGAGATGGTGGCATGTTTTGATAACCCATGGAATGTAGTATATCATCATAACGCACAAGTCCCTCTAATTAAAGGAAGATATATGAGGTATCTAGAACTGGTAGAGCGCTGGTAGAGTCATCCACCATAGTGATCTCATACAGTCTATGAAATGATTTATCCTCAAATGAAGGATTGATTTTATTAATAGAGTATGCAGAAAGAGCTTTGGCAATGGCATGTTCTAGGGTTTCATGCTGCACCTCATCTCTGCTTATAGAAACTCACTTCCACATAGATATTTTGATAGTCATAAAACTATAAATCAGATAAGATAGCAATACATGTATTTTTCAGAGTGATTTTTTTTTTGCCCACAATTACACGGCCAGTAAATGGCAAAGCAGAACCCAGCTCTCCATTGAACTGACCACGTGCCAATCAGCCAATGCACAAACCTACCCCCACCCTTCCCATGAGGTGAGGAAGCACCTTTTGTTATTTCTGTATTGCTGGATAATTCTCTGAAATGGAGGTCACAGAATCTTCAGGAAAAGTGTCAAGCCATTTGTTAGCCCTTAATGCCTAGGAAAGTGTCTTCTAAAAAGATCCAGGAAAAACCTCAGAATGGGAGAAAATATTTGCAAATGAAGCAACTGACAAAGGACTAATCTCTAAAATTTACAAGCAGCTTATGCAGCTCAATATCAAAAAGACAAACAACCCAATCCAAAAATGGGCAGAAGACCTAAATAGACATTTCTCTAAAGAAGATATACAGGTTGCCAACACACACATGAAAGAATGCTAAGCATCATTAATCATTAGAGAAATGAAAGTCAAAACTACAATGAGATATCATTTCACGCCAGCCAGAATGGCCATCATCAAAAAATCTACAAACATTAAGTGCTGGAGAGAGTGTGGAGAAAAGGGAACCCTCTTGCACTGTTGGTGGGAATGTAAATTGGTACAGCCACTATTTAGAACAGTATGGAGGCTCCTTAAAAAACTAAAAATAGAACTACCATACGACCCAGCAATCCCACTACTGGGCATATACCCTGAGAAAACCATACTTCAAAAAGAGTCATGTACCAAAATGTTCATTGCAGCTCTATTTACAGTAGCCAGCCAGGCCATGGAAGCAACCAAAGTGTCCATCAACAGATGAATGGATATTAATGTGTGACAGTGGAATATTACTCAGCCATCAAAAGAAACGAAATTGAGTTATTTGTAGTGAGGTGGATGGATCTAGAGTCTGTCAGACAGAATGAAGTAAGTCAGAAAGAGAAAAACAAATACCGTATGCTAACACATATGTATGGAATCTAAGAAAAAAAAAAAAAGGTCATGAAGAAACTAAGGGCAAGACAGGAATAAAGACCCAGACCTACTAGGGAATGGACTTGAGGATATGGGGAGGGCGAAGGGTAAGCTGTGACAAAGTGAAAGAATGGCATGGCCATATATACACTACCAAATGTAAAATGGATAGCTAGTGGGAAGCAGCCGCATAGCACAGGGAGATCAGTTCGGTGCTTTGTGACCACCTAGAGGGGTGAGATAGGGAGGATGAGAGGGAGGGAGATGCAAGAGGGAAGAGATATGGGAATATATGTATATGTATAACTGATTCACTTTGTTATAAAGCAGAAACTAACACACCACTGTAAAGCAATTATACTCCAATAAATATATTATTAAAAAAAAGGGGGCGATCGGGAGGATGGGGGGGGCGATTGGGAAGATGGCGGTAGAGTAAGACACGAAGATCACCCTTCTCCCCACAGATACACCAGAGATACATCTACACGTGGAACAACCCCTACAGAACACCTACTGAACACTGGCAGAAGACCTCAGACCTCCAAAAAGGCAAGAAAGTCCCCACGTACCTGGGTAGGGCAAAAGAAAAAAAAAATAAACAGAGACAAAAGAATAGGGAAGGGACCTGCACCAGTGGGAGGGAGCCATGAAGGAGGACAGGTTTCCACACACTAGGAAGCCCCTTCGCGGACGGAGACTGCAGGTGGCGGAGGGGGGAAGCTTCGAGACGCAGAGAAGAGCACAGCAACAGGGGTGCAGAGGGAAAAGCGGAGAGATTCCCACACAGAGGATCGGTGTCGACCAGCACTCACCAGCCCAAGAGGCTTGTCTGCTCACCCGCCGGGACGGGAGGGGCTGGGAGCTGAGGCTCAGGCTTCGGTCGGAGCGCAAGGAGAGGACTGGGGTTGGTGGCGTTAACACAGCCTGTAGGGTGTTAGTGCACCACGGCTAGCCGGGAGGGAGTCCGGGGAAAAGTCTGGACCTGCCAAAGAGGCAAGAGACCTTTTCTTCCTTCTTTGTTTCCTGGTGCGCAAGGAGAGGGGATTAAGAGCACTGCTTAAAGGAACTCCAGAGACGGGAGCGAGCCACGGCTAACAGCGTGGACCACAGAGACGGGCATGAGACACTAAGGCTGCTGCTGCTGCCACCAAGAAACCTGTGTGCAAGCACAGGTCACTATCCACACGCCCCTTCCGGGGAGCCTATGCAGCCCGCCACTGCCAGGTTCCCGGGATCCAGGGAAACTTCCCCGGGAGAACGCACGGCACACCTCAGGCTGATGCAACGTCCCGCAGGCCTCTGCCACTGCAGGCTCGCCCCACACCCACACCCCTCCCTCCCCTCAGCCTGAGTGAGCCAGAGTCCCCGACGCAGCTGCTCCTTTAACCCCGCCCTGTCTGAGCGAAAAACAGATGCCCTCTGGCAACCTACACGCAGAGACGGGGCCAAATCCAAAGCTGAGTCCCAGGAGTGTGCGAACAAAGAAGAGAAAGGGAAATCTCTCCCAGCAGCCTCAGAAGCAGTGGATTAAAGCTCCACAATCAACTTGATGTACCCTGCGTCTGTGAAATACATGAATAGACAAAGAATCATCCCAAATTGCGGAGGTGGACTTTCAGAGCAAGATTTATTATTTTTTCCCCTTTTCCCCTTTTTGTGAGTGTGTATGCTTTTGTGTGAGATTTTGTCTGTATAGCTTTGCTTCCACCATTTGTCCTAGGGTTCTATCCATCCATTTTTTTTTTCTTTAAAAAAAATTGTTTTTCTTAATAATTATTTTTTATTTTAATAACTTTATTTTATTTTACCTTCTTTCTTTCTTTCCTTCCTTCCCTCCTTCCTTCCTTCCTTCTTTCTTTCTTTCTTTCCTTCTTTCTACCTTTTCTCCCTTTTATTCTGAGCCATGTGGATGAAAGGCTCTTGGTGCTGCAGCCAGGAGTCAGTGCTGTGCCTCTGAGGTGGGAGAGCCAAATTCAGGACACTGGTCCACAAGAGACCTCCCAGCTCCACATAATATCAAATGGCAAAAATCTCCCAGAGATCTCCATCTCAACACCCACATGCAGTTTCACTCAACGACCAGTAAGCTACAGTGCTGGACGTCCTATGCCTAAGAAGTAGCAAGACAGAAACATGACCCCACCCATTAGCAGAGAGGCTGCCTAAAATCATAATAAGTCCACAAACACCCCAAAACACATCACCAGACGTGGACCTGCCCACCAGAAAGACAAGATCAAGCCTCATCCACCAGAACACAGGCACTAGTCCCCTCCACCAGGAAGCCTACACAACCCACTGAACCAACTTTAGCCACTGGGGACAGACACCAAGAACAATGGGAACTACGAACCTGCAGCCTGCAAAAAGGAGACCCCAAACACAGTAAGATAAGCAAACTGAGAAGACAGAAAAACACACAGCAGATGAAGGAGCAAGATAAAAACCCACCAGACCTAACAAATGAAGAGGAAATAAGCAGTCTACCTGAAAAAGAACTCAAAGTAATGATAATAACAATGATCCAAAATCTTAGAAATAGAATAGACAAAATGCAAGAAACATTTAACAAGGACCTATAAGAAATAAAGATGAAACAAGCAATGATGAACAACACAATAAATGAAATTTAAAATACTCTAGATAGGGTCAATAGCAGAATAACTGAAGCAGAAGAATGGATAAGTGACCTGGAAGATAAAATAGTGGAAATAACTACTGCAGAGCAGAATAAAGAAAAAAGAATGAAAAGAACTGAGGACAATCTCAGAGACTTCTGGGACAACATTAAACGCACTGACATTCGAATTTTAGGGGTTCCAGAAGAAGAAGAGAAAAAGAAAGGGACTGAGAAAATATTTGAAGAGATTATAGTTTAAAACATCCTTAATATGGAAAAGGAAATAGTTAATCAAGTCCAGGAAGCACAGAGAGTCCCATACAGGATAAATCCAAGGAGAAATATGCCAAGACACATATTAATCAAACTGTCAAAAATTAAATACAAGAAAACATATTAAAAGCAGCAAGGGAAAACCAACAAATAACAAACAAGGGAATATCCGTAAGGTAAACAGATGATCTTTCAGCAGAAACTCTGCAAGCAGAAGGGACTGGCAGGACACATTTAAAGTGATGAAGGAGAAAAATCTACAACCAAGATTATTCTACCCAGCAACGATCTCATTCAGATTTGATGGAGAAATTAAAACCTTTACAGACAAACAAAAGCTGAGAGAGTTCAGCACCACCAAACCAGCTTTACTACAAATGCTAAAGGAACTTCTCTAGGAAAGAAACACAAGAGAAGGAAAAGACCTACAATAACAAACCCAAGACAATTAAGAAAATGGGAATAGGAACATACATATCGATAATTAAGTTAAATGTAAATGGATTAAATACTCTCACCAAAAGACACACATTGCCTGAATGGATACCAAAACAAGACCCATATATATGCTGTCTACAAGAGACCCACTTCAGACCTAGAGACACATACAGAGTGAAAATAAGGGGATGGAAAAAGATATTGCATGAAAATGGAAACCAAAAGAAGGCTGGAGTAGCTATTCTCATATCAGACAAAATAGACTTTAAAATAAAGACTATTAGAAGAGACAAAGAAGGACACTAAATAATGATCAAGGGATTGATCCAAGAAGAAGATAAAACAATTGTAAATAATTATGCACCCAACATAGGAGCACCTAAATACGTAAGTCAAATAATAACAGCCATAAAAGGGGAAATCAACAGTAACACATTCATAGTAGGGGACTTTAACACCCCACTTTCACCAATGGACAGATCATCCAAAATGAAAATCAATAAGGAAACACAAGCTTTAAATGACACATTAAGCAAGATGGACTTAATTGATATTTATAGGACATGCCATCCAAAAATAACAGAATACACATTTTTCTCAAGTGCTCATGGAACATTCTCCAGGATAGATCATATCTTGGGTCACAAATCAAGCCTTGCTAAATTTAAGAAAATTGAAATTGTATCAAGTATCTTTTCCAACCACAACACTATGAGACTAGATATCAATTACAGGAAAAGATCTGTAAAAAATACAAACACATGGAGGCTAAACAATACACTATTTAATAACGAAGTGATCACTGAAGAAATCAAAGAGTAAATCAAAAAATACTTAGAAACAAATGACAATGGAGACATGACGACCCAAACCCATGGGATGCAGCAAAAGAAGTTCTAAGAGGGAAGCTTATACCAATACGGGCCTACCTTACGAAACAGGAAACATCTCGAATAAACAGCCTAACATTGCACCTAAAGCAATTAGAGAAAGAAGAACAAACAAACAAAAAAAATACCCAAAGTTCTCAGAAGGAAATAAATCATAAAAATCAGATCAGAAATAAATGAAAAAGAAATGAAGGAAATGATAACAAAGATCAATAAAACTAAAAGCTGGTTCTTTGAGAAGATAAACAAAATTGGTAAACCATTAGCCAGACTCATCAAGAAAAAAAGGGAGGAGACTCAAAACAATAGAATTAGAAATGAAAAAGGAGAAGTCACAACTGACACTGCAGAAATACAAAAATCATGATTGGCAACTGTATGCCAATACAACTGACAACCTGGAAGAAATGGACAAATTCTTAGAAATGCACAACCTGCCAAGACTGAATCAGGAAGAAATAGAAAATATGAACAGACCAATCATAAGCACTGAAATTGAAACTGTGGTATAAAGTCTTCCAACAAACAAAAACCCAGGACCAGATGGTTTCACAGGCGAATTCTATCAAACATTTAGAGAAGAGCTAACACTTATTCTTCTCAAACTCCTCCAAAATATAGCAGAAGGAGGAATACTCCCAAACTCACTCTACGAGGCCACCATCACCCTGATACCAAAACCAGAGAAGGATGTCACAAAGAAAGAAAAATACAGGCCAATATCACTGATGAATATAGATGCAAAAATCCTCAACAAAATACTAGCAAACAGAATCCAACAGCACATTAAAAGGATCATACACCATGATCAAGTTCAGTTTATCCAGGAATGCAAGGATTCTTCAATATACACAAATCAATCAACATGATACACCATATTAACAAATTGAAGGAGAAAAAAACGTATGGTCATCGCAATAGATGCAGAGAAAGCTCTCGACAAAATTCAACACCCATTTATGATAAAAACCCTGCAGAGTGTAGGCATAGAGGGAACTTTCCTCAACATAATAAAGGCCATATATTAGAAACCCACAGCCAACATCATCCTCAATGGTGAAAAACTGAAAGCATTCCCACTAAGATCAGGAAGAAGACAAGGTTGCCCACTCTCACCACTCTTATTGAACATAGTTTTGGAAGTTTTAGCCACAGCAATCAGAGAAGAAAAGGAAATAAAAGGAATCCAAATCGGAGAAAAAGACGTAAAGCTGTCACTGTTTGCAGATGACATGATACTATACGTAGAGAATCCCAAAGATGCTACCAGAAAACTACTAGAGCTAATCAATGAATTTGGTAAAGTAACAGGACACAAAATTAATGCACAGAAATCTCTGGCATTCCTATACACTAATGATGAAAAATCTGAAAGTGAAATCAAGAAAACACTCCCATTTACCACTGCAACAAAAAGAATAAAATATCTAGGAATAAACCTACCTAAAGAGTCGAAAGACCTGTATGCAGAAAATTATAAGACACTGAGGAAAGCAATTAAAGATGATACAAATAGATGGAGAGATATACCATGTTCTTGGATTAGAAGAATCAATATTGTGAAAATGACTCTACTACTCAAAGCAATCTACAGACTCAATGCAATCCCTATCCAACTACCACTGGCACTTTTCACAGAACTAGAACAAAAAAATTCACAATTTGTATGGAAACACAAAAGACCCCGAAAGGCCAAAGCAATCTTCAGAAAGAAAAACAGAGCTGGAGGAATCAGGCTCCCTGACTTCAGACTATACTTCAAAGCTACAGTAATCACGACAGTATGATACTGGCACAAAAACAGAAAGATAGATCAATGGAACAGGATAGAAAGCCCAGAGATAAACCTAAGCACATATGGTCACCTTATCTTTGATAAAGGAAGCAGGAATATACCGTGGAGAAAGGACAGCCTCTTCAATAAGTGGTGCTGGGAAAACTGGACAGGTACATGTAAAATTATGAGATTAGTTCACTCCCTAACACCATACACAAAAATAAGCTCAAATGGATTAATGACCTAAATGTGAGACAAGAAACTATCAAACTCTTAGAGGAAAACATAGGCAGAACACTCTATGACATAAATAACAGCAAGTTCCTTTTTGACCCACCTCCTAGAGAAACGGAAATAAAAACAAAAATAAACAATGGAACCTAATGAAACTTCAAAGCTTTTGCACAACAAAGGAAACCATAAACAAGACAAAAAGACAACCCTCAGAATGGCAGAAAATATTCGCAAATGAAGCGACTGACAAAGGATTAATCTACAACATTTACAAGCAGCTCATGCAACTCAATAACAAAAAAACAAAAAACCCAATCCAAAAATCGGCAGAAGACCTAAATAGACATTTCTCCAAAGAAGATATACAGATTGCCAACAAACACATGAAAGAATGCTCAACATCATTAATCATTAGAGAAATGCAAATCAAAACTACAATGAGATATCATCTCACAACAGTCAGAATGGTCATCATAAAAAATCTAGAAACAATAAATGCTGGAGAGGGTGTGGAGAATAGGGAACACTCTTGCACTGCTGGTGGGAATGTGAATTGGTACAGCCAGTATGGAGAATAGTATGGAGGTTCCTTAAAAAACTACAAATAGAATTACCATATGACCCAGCAATCCCACTACTGGGCATATACCCTGAGAAAACCATAATTCAAAGAGTCATGTACCAAAATGTTCATTGCAGCTCTATTTACAATAGCCAGGAAATGGAAACCAACTAAGTGTCCACCATCGGATGAATAGATAAAGAAGTTGTGGCACATATATACAATGTAATATTACTCAGCCATAAAAAGAAATGAAATTGAGCTATTTGTAATGAGGTGGATGGACCTTGAGTCTGTCATACAGAGTGAAGTAAGTCAGAAAGAGAAAGACAAATACTGTATGCTAACACATATATATGTAATTTAAAAAAATGTCATGAAGAACCTAGGGGTAAGACAGGAATAAAGACACAGACCTACTAGAGAAACGACTTGAGGATATGGGGAGGGGGAAGGGTAAGCTCTGACAAAGCGAGAGAGTGGCATGGATATTCATCCACTACCAAACGTAAAATAGATAGCTAGTGGGAAGCAGCCGCATAGCACAGGGAGATCAGCTCGGTGCTTTGTGACCACGTAGAGGGGTGGGATAGGGGGGGTGGGAGGGAGAGAGATGCAAGAGAGAAGAGATATGGGAACATATGTGTATGTATAACTGATTCACTTTGTTATAAAGCAGAAACTAACATAACATTGTAAAGCAATTATACTCTAATAAAGATGTAAAAAAAAAAATTAAAAGAAAAAACAAAACAAAGGAAGTAGAAGGAGACCTATATTAAGGGATTTCTCACTTTCCCACAACTCACTCTACACTGTGGGTATGTCACTTACTCCCAAGTCTCAGTTTCCTCATTTGTTAAATTGGTTTAATTATTCCTGCCCTGCCTATATCACAGAGCAATTGTGAAAATGTGATGGGGTAATATGGATGATACCTATGTGAAAACCACTTATGCCTTAGAAGTATATCCACTATTTTCACCATGTATAGAAGTCGTTCCTCAATATTTGAGTTGATTATTCAGCAAAACTCCTTGAATCATGTAAAAAAGTAGATTGTTGAAAGCTTTTCATTCATTAACATAGACTATTCTATTTTATGCTTCATAACATATTAATTTAATTTATCCTTTAAAGGATCAGGATTAATCAGTTACAAAGAAAAAGAATGAAGTCGTTTATGGTTATATTTCTCCGTATATAGGACCAGATGGCCCTCACTTAGCTAATCGAGATTGATAAAGCACAAATAACATTTTTAAAAAAATCTATTTCAGTATTTTTAAATTAAAATTTATATACATAATATATATGAGAGAGAAAGAGAGAGAGAGAGAGAGAGAGAGACTCTACCACCTTTGCTTGCCTTGAAGATGAAGAAAGGGGCCATGGCCAAAGACTGAGGCAGCCTCCAGCAGTTGGCAGTGGCCCTCAGTTTACAGCCAGCAACAAACCAGAGATCTCCATCTTAGAACCACAAAGAACTTACTTTTGCCAACTCAAATAACCAAGACTTGGGTCCCCCTTCATGGTTCCAGAGAGGAGCACAGCCTGCTGACACCCTGATTTTAACACCATTCTGAATTTCCCCCTACAGAGCTGTCAAACCATCAATTTGTGTTGTCTTAAGCCATTAAGTTGGTGGAAATTTGTTATGTCAGCAATACAAAACTAATACAACTATGTTAGAGACTACAAAAACATTTAAGAGCAGAATAGTTTCTCCACTCTTGAGAATTTGTCTTTCAGTTACTAGGAAATGGTGGCCATTGGTCACTTAAAAAACTGGTTGTGTTAGCCATTAGTGCTGTTCAGAGATAGTCTGTTTCTCCTTCTACATAATATGATTTAATGTCTCTGCCTCCTTGAAGTCAGGCCTAGCTATGCCACTTGAATGATCGCACGTGAGAAGAGACGTGTTATATCCAGAGCTTTATTTGCTATGACTTTTCCTGTCTTTCACTGTGATGAGAGATGTTTCAGATCTGTCTGGATCTCTGATGAAATCAAGCAAAAGCAGAGCCCGCCACTAAGCAGAGACACATGAAATGTAACTGAGAAGAAAATAAATCTTGTTTGCTTGAAGTCACTAAGTTTGGAATTTGTTCATTTCCATAGTGCAGCCAACCTTGTCTATCCTGACTGATACACTGATCAAAATAAAAGAGACAGGGCTTCCCTGGTGGCACAGTGTTTGAGAGTCCACCTGCCGACGCAGGAGACATGGGTTAGTGCCCCGTTCCGGGAAGATCCCACATGCCGCAGAGCGGCTGGGCCCGTGAGCCATGGTCGCTGAGCCTGCGCGTCCGGAGCCTGTGCTCTGCAACGGGAGAGGCCACAGCAGTGAGAGGCCCGTGTACCGCAAAAAAAAAAAAAAAAAAAAAAAAGACAAAAGCTCTCCCAGTGTTCTGGCCTTAATAATAACCCAGCAGCCAGTTTCATTGTATAAACTTAGATTTAGTCACATGCAGAGGGGGCAGATACAATTCTTTTGTTCTGTTTTGCAAAATTACATATAAATATGACAGACAAGTTAGATGGAATTATAAGAAAATACAACAACAAAAAAAGAATTCCGCTTCCAGCAATAGTGGACTAAAGACCAGCTTTACTACTGAGAACAACTAGAAAAGCTGAACATTAAAAAATCAGTGTTGGGCTTCCCTGGTGGTGCAGTGGTTGAGAATCCCTCTGCCGATGCAGGGGACATGGGTTCGTGTCCTGGTCCGGGAAGATCCCACATGCCGCAGAGCGGCTGAGCCTGCGCGTCCGGAGCCTGTGCTCTGCAATGGGAGAGACCACAACAGTGACAGGCCCGCGTACCGCAAAAAAAAAAAATCAGTGTTAAGGTACCATGTAGGCCCCCAGGCAGTGAGGACGTGCAGGGCTTTAACACATGAGCTTGGAGGGGGACATCATTCAGTACCAACATATCACTGACCCAGCTGTGCAGTTGGAATATTCACCAAGCTTGACAGCTAAGGGCAATAAAACTAGCCTCTACAAATTAAAAGAATTAGGAACACAAGTTAATTAAGCTAGAAATTTCTTTAAGAAAAAGAAACAAATTAATTCTCCTTGTTTTCAGTAGTTATGTTCTTTAGAGTGAACACTGACTAGGTGAACATGAAACATTGCTTCTAGAGAAGTATGTTCATATTTATACATATCTCACATAAATTATACTCTTAAATATTAAAAATACTTATCCTGGTAGAGTCTATTTTCTTTATTTTGCAAAAGAGAAAAAGGAGGTTCAGATGTGTTTAGTGACTTCCCTGGTGCTGCCCCACTAACAGGTGTCAGATTTGGAATTCAGACCTCATCTAACATGTTCCAGAACCAGAGCTTCTTGTGCTGTACTTCATCATTCCTTTCCCTGTCCATCCTCTGGTTGCTTCTATGTGAAAGCTGAAACAAGAAGAAGCATGCGCCCCTGTTCTGCCTTAGCTGGGTAGAACTATACATCAGGTGACTCAAATTTTTCAGCACTTGGTGCATGTCTGTGGATGAACAGTAAAGTGACAGGGTATTGAGTTTGGGGTTACAAATAAATTTTAGTGAATAGGCAAATTCTCAAATACAGAATTCATAAATAATGAGGATAGACTGTAACTAGAAAATATTCATAAATATGGTAATTAAGCTATGTACTTCTGAAAACACAATGGGTTAAAAAGAACTCACAATGGACATCAAATAATAATTTTAACATCATAATAGTAGGCAAAAAGCACATCAAAACTTGTAGGATGAAGCTAAATCAGAACTTAGAGGAAAATCAAGTACATTTCAAGGCATAGATTAGAAAGGAAGAATAAAGAAAAGATGTGGTAAAGATAATAGCTAAAGTAAATAATTGATCAAATACACGATAAATTAATTAAAAGAGAATCATTTGTTTTTCTTGAAAGGACCAATCAAACTGATAGAGTTTTGATGACTTTCACTGATTTGGTGAGAAAAAAAGTGGAGGGAAGACGGAATTAATTAATATCAGGAATGAAAAAGTGGTATCACTTTAGACCCTATAGACATTACATTGTTCATAAGTTTTGACAAACTTTTTAATAGCAGTGAATAATTTTATAGCAATAATTAGGAAATAGTAGATGAAATAAAAATATCCTAGAGAAATACAACTTATCAAGAAGAAAAATGGAATATTTAAACAATTATTCTATGTTTAGTAAAGAAATTTACTAAATCTATAATTTAAAGCCTTTCTATGAAGAACACTCTGGTTCTAGTTGCCTTCACTGCTGAATTCTTCCAAACACTGTAGGAAAAAATAACAGATATACACACACACAAACAAATACACACACATATTCTTCTGGATATTATTAGATAAGACAGAATATTTCCTAACTCATTTTATGACCCTAACAACAAAAAAGAAATAAGGTCAATGTTTTTCATGAAAATGGAATGGAGTCTATAAACTGACTCACAATGATATGAGCACTTGATTTATGAAAATAGTGTCAGTACAGAGGAGTTGAGAAAGATGACAACGTCAATAACTTGTGTTAGGTGAATAGATATACATATGGAAATAAAGCTGACTCCTGCCTTAAAACCATCAATGCCATGTGGATAAAACTTCTAGATAATATAGAATAATTCTTACATTACCTTGGGGTAGGCAAATATTTCTTAAACAAAATATGAAGAGCTGTAACCATAATTTAAGGAAAAGATTGGTATGCTGAACTATTTTAAAGGAAGAACTTCATTTCACTATAGACACCATTATGAAAGTGAAAAGGCAACACAAGGAGTACAGAAGATTTTGAGAATTTGAAAATGAACACATCCAGAATATATTAAGAAATCTTTCTATAAAATAGATAACTAATAAGAACCTGCTGTATAGAAAAATAAATAAAATAAAATTCAAATAAAATAAAAAGAAACCTTTCAAATACCGAGAACAATAGAAAAAATTCAGTAGCAAAATTGGCAAGAATTTTGAACAGGCACTTCACAGGCGAAGATAATAGAAGGTCAATAAGAACATGAAAAGATTCTTAGCTTCATTAGTCATTAGGGCAAGGCTAAAGAAAACCATCATAAGCCACCATTATATACCCTCCACAAGATGTAAGATGACCAAGACTGTACTGCTAATAACATGTATTAACAATATTGTAGTAATGGAGAATTTACTAGGTGCTCTTGGGAGTGTAAATTATGTTCATTCCCTTTGGGAAGCTGTCTGGCTGCATCTTGTAGACTGTAATATATTTGTGCAATTTAGCATCTAGGTACACACAACTAGGAGACATAAAATAGAATTCCACTCTCAGTTTTGTTTATAAAAACTCCAATATACATCAAAAGATAAATAAGTGGATAAATAGGTAGATGGATAAAGTAGAGACCATTCGGGCTTCCCTGGTGGTGCAGTGGTTGAGAGTCCGTCTGCCAATGCAGGGGACACGGGTTTGTGCCCTGGTCCGGGAGGATCCCACATGCCGCGGAGCGGCTGGGCCTGTGAGCCATGGCCGCTGAGTCTGCGTGTCCGGAGCCTGTGCTCCGCAATGGGAGAGGCCACAACAGTGAGAGGCCCGTGAACCCAAAAAAATAGTAGAGACCATTCATGATGGCATATGATACAAAACAATGAGAAAGAACGAACTGTTACTATAAACCATACACAGTAATCTCACAAAAATAATAATGAGTGAAAGAAGCTTGAAAAAAAAGCATACTTATTGCATAAGTATTAAAAAACTGAGAAACAGTAAAACCATGCTAAGGTATTTGAAATTTGGAGATGTTACAGTTGAATTGGGAGGGAACACAAAGGCTGGCACCGTGGCTCACACTGTCCTATTTCTTGACCTGTGAGTTTGCTCCATTGGGGACTTGGCTTTGTGACAACTGATTGAACTCTTTTGTTTACTCTTCTGTAACTATGTTATAATTCAATGAAAAATTTTAAATAACTTTTAAATACTAAAGCATGATTTAAATTATTCAAAAACAATGACACAATCTGAGACTATACAGCAATTTTAGAAAAGAAACTTTAGAAATCACCCTTCTGGGGCTCTGCTTTGCTGTTAGAATATCTAAAATTCATTATTTGGACTTACAAAATGGCAAAAGGTTAGTTATTTAGATAAGTAATCCAGAAGAAAAGTCAACATAAATATTATAATATCTAATTACAGCCTGCTAGTCTGGAAAATTAATTTTATAATTAAAAATTTAAACATTATTATAGAAATGGACTGTTAGAGTTGATTTTGGTTTGGGAATCAGACTATGTTTTAATAAAGTAGAATGAATTTTCTGTCACTTTTCAAAACTAGCTGACCCTAATTTTGCATATTGTTAATTATAACTATGAATTACCTGAAAATGTCTTCTCTTATCTAGTCATTTCCATATACTCTCAGTAATGAAATCCATATTAATGTAAAAGCATTTTAAATAATTACTTTCTGAAATAGCTCTGAGGTTAGAAGTTTGTTTACTATGGACAAAAAGAAAATAAAATATTGAAGTTGCCTCTGTAGAATAAAATTAGTGATAATACTTCTCTGTTTTGGACACTATCCCATGGTTTGGATGCTGAAGACTCAAATGAATCCAATTATGAAACTTCAAAATATTGCTACCCTGTGAGTAAGACATAGAAATTTCACACCAAAATATTATAGTGCTTAAAATTGTCACTTACTAACCAAAGGATCAAAGGAATACTCAACTTTATAATGTTCATTGTATTGGGCTACTTCACCACGGTTAGTTTACCAACAATTTATCACAGAAAAATACAATTAATAATTATATTTTACACATTTGATTGTAATAATGAGCTCCATTTGGATACTCGCTAGCTAACACTGAAAAGACTTACAATGAAGATGTCAAAAGTTAATAATCTTATCACCTCTTCATATCCCTAATCGCCTTATACACACACACACACACACACACACACACACACACATCTTCTATTTCTTCTTTGTGTCTCAGCAGATCTTATAGACAGGAGTAAAGTGCAGACACAGGCAAAGGATATGCAATAAATATTGTGTTCATAAAGGCAAAATAGACAAGTAATGAACAGGCTTTAATCTAGTCATTATTTTTTTACATCTTTATTGGACTATAATTGCTTTACAATGGTGTGTTAGTTTCTGCTTTATAACAAAGTGAATCAGTTATACATATACATATGTTCCCATATCTCTTCCCTCTTGCATCTCCCTCTCTCCCACACTCCCTATCCCACCCCTCAAGGTGGTCACAAAGCATTGAGCTGATCTCCCTGTGCTATGCAGCTGCTTCCCACTAGCTATCTATTTTACATTTGGTAGTGTATATATGTCCATGTCACTCTCTCACTTTGTCATATCCTTACCCTTCCCCCTCCCCATATCCTCAAGTCCATTCTCTAGTAGGTCTGTGTCTTTATTCTTGTCTTACCCCTAGGTTCTTCATGACATTTATTTTTTTTCTTAAATTCCATATATATGTGTTAGTATATGGTATTTGTCTTTCTCTTTCTGACTTACTTCACTCTGTATGACAGACTCTAGGTCCATCCACCTCATTACAAATAGCTCAATTTCATTTCTTTTTATGGCTGAGTAATATTCCATTATATATATGTGCCACATCTTCTTTATCCATTCATCCGATGATGGACATTTAGCTTGCTTCCATCTCTGGGCTATTGTAAATAGAGCTGCAATGAACATTTTGGTACATGACACTTTTTGAATTCTCAATTACAAAAAAATAAACAACCCAATCCAAAAATGGGCAGAAGACCTAAATAGACATTTCTCCAAAGAAGATATACAGACTGCTAACAAACACATGAAAGAATGCTCAACATCATTAATCATTAGAGAAATGCAAATCAAAACTACAATGAGATATCATCTCACACCAGTCAGAATGGCCATCATCAAAAAATCTAGAAACAATAAATGCTGGAGAGGGTGTGGAGAAAAGGGAATACTCTTGCACTGCTGGTGGGAATGTGAATTGGTACAACCACTATAGAGAACAATATGGAAGTTCCTTAAAAAAAACTACAAATAGAATTACCATATGACCCAGCAATCCCACTACTGGGCATATACCCTGAGAAAACCATAATTCAAAAAGAGTAATCTAGTTATTTTTTATTGATAAGACAAGTAATCTGGGCTACACATAATTTTAGTCTTTGCAGATTTAACAACAGATATTCAAAAGGCAAACCAGTATTCACAGTAATAACAGAACTGTGTTTTTATCAAAATTTACAGTGTATAAAGCTCTTTCATATATCTGGTCTGGTTGTATCCTTATAACAATCTCATGCACTTGTCAGGGCAGTTCTATAGATGAGTAAATGACACTGAGAAATTAAAGGAACAGCTCAAAGTCATACAAACTGGTAAGTGTAAATTGTAGCTAGAACATTTTCATAACCAAATCAATGTTTTCTCAATATTCTGGATACTTTCTGAATTTACCTTGGCATATATACCATGAAAACAGATAAACAGATTCTTTCTGCTCACAAGCATAAAATGTACTCCCAATGTCTTCAGTGAACAATGGCTCAGTTCTCCCTGGTTCTAATCTTTATGTCACTTTCAAAACTCCTTCAGTACCTTCTTCAGGTTCTCAGCTTCACAGATACAGAGATATTGAAAGCTGGACCTTGGAAAACTTTTAAATTAATTGGTACTTAATATTGAATAATTGAGGAACAACTTGGAAGTAGTTTATACAAGGTTTAAAAACTATAACTAGTTGAGAAAAATGAGAAATCCAATTCTTCTAGAGATTGGCTGTTGAGAAATATCAATACATAAAATTGCAAATAACAAACCAGATGAACCACAAATTATTGCTTTCATGAGAAAAAGGATTCTTCATTTTAGAAAATATATGTATACAGAGATTCAGTCAATGACATACATTTTAAACATATAAAATAATTGTGGACCCAGAAAAGCAGTTCATAAGTTGCTCTTCAGTGGAGTATCTGTGTAAAAGATGGTGAACTATGTAACAGTCACCGGATCTTGGTTATAAAAGCACATTAGTAATCTTGCCCAAGGTAAAATGGACACTTGAAACTAAATTGGAACCAGAGCTGAGGTGTAACTCTTCCTCAGTTGCTGATTTTCCCCCCATTACTCCAAGGACTGTGACTACAGCTGTCTCACTGTCTGGAGCAGTTAGAGAAAGGTGTTAGGCATGTAAGTTCTGGAGATAGAAAGTCCTATTTTCAGGGGCTTTCCTGGTGGGGCAGTGGTTGAGAGTCCGCCTGCCGATGCAGGGGACACGGGTTCGTGCCCTGGTCTGGGAAGATCCCACATGCCGCGGCGACTGGGCCCGTGAGCCATGGCCGCTGAGCTTGCGCGTCCGGAGCCTGTGCTCCGCAACGGGAGAGGCCAAAACAGTGAGAGGCCTACGTACCACAAAAAAAAAAAAAAAAAAAGTCCTATTTTCAAAATCTATTAGCTATGTGACCTTGGGCAAGTTTATTAAAACCTCTGAGTTTCAGTTTCCCCATCCATAAAGTAGTAATAATAATAAAACCTATCTCTTAAAGGCATGTGGGAAAACTAAATGCAGGAAAAGCCTTTCTCACTTGTCACATAGTAAGTACTCAATATGTAATAGTTATTATTACTACCATTGCTATTGATGTTATTTCTGTTTCTTCTAGCCCTTTAATATGACAAGTGTACAGCCACAATCTCACATCCTCAGAGTCATGCTGACCTTGTATTTTAGGTTCTTTGATGAGTGGAGTGATCTATGAGAAACTGAGCTGGTTTGTCCATTCTTAACCTTTCTTAAACTTCTCATTAATAAGAATGGATAAACCAGCTAGTCTTTTCAAACCTGAAACACAACTGTCTCATGACAAGGGCTGGACAGTTTTTCAAATTAGTTTTCAACAGGTTACTACCTGCATTGTAATCTACTTAATAAACTCTATGGAAGTAAAAGTTCTCAATCAAACCTCACATTATTTTATTTTACTTGTTGCAAAAAGTGTGGAGGGTGTTCTAGTTTGAGGAAAGGTTATTCTTTTGGGGAGTTGTAGGAAGTGAAAATTAAAAGAGTAAGACCAGATTTTAGGGAGTGTTTATTTAGGACATCAAGCTGAAGAATTTAGACCAATGATAGCAAATTTATTATATCTTTCTGGTTTACTCTGATGGATTACTACAGGCTTTCAAAATTTCTGAGTTAAAAATGATTGTAAGAGCATGTCTTGCCTCTTCAAGAAAACTTACTGCCATCAATTATCAATGTCTGCCTTGAAATATGGAAGGACATGTGAGCTGTGTCTGCAATACTGAGCTAGACTGTGTGGTCAGAAACAGGGAGAATTTCTAGAGAAATCTCATTCTAGAGTCTTGAAGGAAGATTGGTTTGGGTAAGCTGTGTAAGGCAGACTGAAATGGCAAGGCTGAATCAGAGACTAAGTGGTTGTTAAAATAAAGCAGACAGATTCCTCACAACATCTTTTTTGTTTTTCTAGGGTATTTATTTTTTGAAGTACCCCTAGAAGACTTATACTTCCACCAAAGTGTCTAAAAGCAGGGTGCAGTCTTGAAGGTTAGCACTGCAAAGCAGATGTGTCTGTAGTCAAGATCTACTTCTTCACAGTGTATTAACAACCCACTCCAAAATCTCAGAGACTTAAAGCAGGAAATATTTATTTCTGATTCATGATCTGTGTTCACCAAATGCCAACAGCAGGTCCCTCCAACATCTTCCCCACTCAGGGACTCAGATTGATGGAAACTCCGCCATCTAAAAGGGTCACTCTGAAGAGAGAAGAGACCTTTGCAGAGTCTTACACTGATAAATAAAGTTTCTTACCTAAAAGTGTCACTGTGGTCCAGGACCACTGGCCAGACTGGTCACATGGCTCTGACCAACAGAAGACATTGAGGGCAGTGAAGTAAAATCCCTTCACATGCCTGGTAACGAAGACAGAGCAGATATAGATGAGATGATGAGCATTAGAAGAAAAATTCACTGTGCTGCTATAGACAAAAACACATTTAAATTGCAAGGTATTGGAAAATGTCAATATTCCTGAACTGGTGAAAGGGGAGCTCCCTATTAGAAAAATTAATAATGATAACCATGATTGATAACCTTATCTGAGGTTGTCAGACATGTGACTGTGTCATGACTTGCTCTGATAACAAGTCCACTCTGGTGTCAGCACAGATGAGGTGTTAAGGGTAATTGACATGGAATGCGAGGCTCAGAGGTGTTAAGGATCAGCACGGGGTGTGTGGCTGATGAGTGAAGTAGCCATCGGTTTCCTATACTCAAATAAAGTAGAACAATATTTAAAATGAGTGTTCTTCCAACTTTAATGCTCATGTGATTCACTTGGTGGGTCTTATTAAAAGAAGATTCTGAATCAGTTGTCTTGGAGTGGGCCTGAGAGTCTCCATTCCTAACTAGCTCTTAGGTAATGGCCAGGCCCTGATCCGTGGAGCCACAAGACTTATGATAAATCACACGTCTTTTCATGCACCTTCTCCATCACCACAGACTACACTGCCCCCTGCTACTCTTCCACATGCAGAGGCCCTTAGATGCAGAGCAGGATGCACCTGTGAAATCGCACAAATGTCTTTGAACTTGTTAAAACTTTTAGTAAAACTTCCCAACGTGTACAGATGACAAGGAGAAAAAGCACACTAATTTTGAGACTATATCATCTGATTCACCTTTGAATTGCAGTGACAGTCAGCTGACATGTGTATCAGATGAGGACATTGCCGCCTCAGCGGCACGTCCACACCCAGGGATGTGCGAGTTAAGGAGCGAGGGTGACTGGGTGCTGACTCAGTGCAATTGTACATTTCATTGTGTTTATACTGATAGCTATTAACACTGGTGTTCTGTAAAAATTACATTTATTACTTTCTTACCAAAGTCTCCACAGAGAATTCAGTGTTTGCCACCTGACTATACACTTGACATTTTGAAGGGTAAGTGTAACTCTATTATAAATTACATCTGGAGGTCACTATGTGCAGTTCAATTCAAAGCAGAGGAGCTGAACAACAGCAACAACAAAAGATCACGGTGCTTCAAGGACAAGACAGAAGACAATTGACTGGAGGCTGGTTAGTCAGAGGGTCTTTGGGAAAAAATTGTCTGAGACTGGTGGTCAAGTTTGCCTGCCAGACTCTGAAAGGACCCATCAGTCAGGTGTGACTCACTGCTGATTGCATCATTGAATCACCATCACAGGCTTGATTTGTCTCATCAGGTCAAGTGAAAAAACAAATTGATGGTAAGCTGTTTTCAAATTTTCTTACTGAGGCTTCACCAAATAAATCTATATTTTACGTTGAGCCAAGCTAATCTACCATAAAGTTCCACCCTTAATAACAAGAGTAGGTACCATGCTTCCTTAAACAAGGTCAAATTACTATTTTTAACAAGCTGGAGATACATTTATTATGTTAACTCTCCAGAAATGTATTCGATAGACTGCAGGTCATTTTGACTTTAGGAAAAGGGGAAAAGGTAAAGGTTATTATAGACTATTGGACAAATGACTAATCTCCATAAAATCTACAACTGAATTCAGTTAATATTATAACAGCTTTCATGGAGGATAAGTCGATTTTTGGTTTACATTATATTCTAAATGAAATAATTAAAAATGAGGAATATCGATGACTTAACTAGAAGCATAGGTGTGCAAATATAATTTTCCAATATGTGAAATGCTGGTATACTTTAGGGATTCAGATATAATTATACAGTTATTAGGGAATAACAACTCTGAGATCCTACTCTATTCCAAAACACTAGAATAGGTGTTACGGGAATAACAAAGACAATATTGATGCTAATAATCTAGCTTCATTACAGTGATAATTATCTTTCCTCTAAGATCTTAGATATTCAAAAATTTATCAATAACTATGATAAATAGGCTGGTACCAATTTATATTGCTCCCAGTTGTATACAAAAAGTGATTATTTGACTTCACGTTCCTTAACTCTATGACCTTTCCTCAGAGGGAGAGAGAAATCTCAATTTAGAGAGGTTTTTTTCACACGTGTTTTTTTTATGTGTATTTATTTTGTGAATTATTTGTTCATTTTACAGGTGTTCTTCTTCATTTTATTTATTTAGAAAATGTTTCAATATTAAGAATCTAACACTTCACCATATTCACAAAATGTTAGTTAACCATGTCAAGATACATAAGGATTCAAAAATCAGTCAGTAAGACTTTTTAAAAGCTGTGTTAGGTTCAACTTGGCTATATCAGTATAATCAGTAAAAATAATAATGCCTGTTTTGTAGACAAGATAATGAAGTTTATATAAATTACTAGATAATAATATACCAGATTTAGAGGCATGCTCCCTAAACATTTAAGATTCAGATAGTTCCAATCTTACAGAAACGCTTTCAGAGTTAGAAAAAGAGGTAAAAAATCTCCCAACTATTTTTATGTAGTTGGAATAACCATTGAACTTAAATCAGACAAGGACAGGATAAGAATAAAAAGTTGTGGACCAATTACACTTATAAATACAGATGCAGAAGCTCTAATGCAGGGCTTCCCTGGTGGCGCAGTGGTTGAGAGTCCACTTGCCAAAGTGGGGGACACGGGTTCGTGCCCTGGTCCGGGAAGATCCCACATGCCGCGGAGCGGCTGAGCCTGTGAGCCATGGCCGCTGAGCCTGCGCGTCCGGAGCCTGTGCTCCACAACGGGAGAAACCATGACAGTGGTTTTTTGCCCGCGAACGGCAAAAAAAAAGAAAGCTCTAATGCAGAAAAACTGTGGTGGTATAATAAAACCTAGGATAATCTCAGAAACAAAAGGATTAAATTAGATGAAAGAAGAATAAAAGGAAAATCTATCTGGTCACATATATAGAGACAAAAAATACCATTTGATAAAATCAATATCTACTTATGATAAAAGCCATTGCTAATTAAAAATAAAAGCAAAGGAAAACACTCAACATATTGAAGGGTATTAACTCAGTTGAAGGCTAGCTACTAAACGTTTATGAAATGTTACAATTAATAGGAAAATATTAGAGACACTCTGTTTAAAATGTGAAAATAGATAAGGATGTTTTCTACCCTTGATTATATTCACTTTTATTCCAGAATTCCCTAGTAAGTATAGTAATACAAGAAAAATTAATAAATATGTAAAGAAGAAGTAAAACTATCATTATTTACAGGTGATATAACTCTCTATGTAGGAAACATAAGAGAAAATGCAAGAATAACACTGGAATTAATTTTATATACCAATATATACCAATACAATAATTAATCAATTGCATGTTTATACAACCACAAAATTATTAAAAATGTAATTTTTTAAAAAGTATAATTTATTATAGCAACAAAACTAAAGAAATGAAAGCTATCATGAATAAACCTAACAAAATATGTGTATTACTTTAATGGAGATGATTATATCATTTGTTACTAGAGAGTTAAAAATTCTCAATAAATGAAAAGATAAACTATATTTATTTTGACTTACTATTATAAAATGATCAATTTCCTCCCCAAATAACTTAAACATTTAAAGCAACTCCATTGAAAATCCTGACAGAGTTTTCATAGACATTGTTAAGTTGATTTGACATTTGTACAGAAGAGTAAAGGACCAAAAACTGCCAAAATTTAAAAAATTAAAGCAAAGTGAGGATACTGTCCTAACAGATATCAATATTTACTCTAATGCTGTAGAGAGTTGTCTGGATGAACATACTGATCAACTAAGTAAATAGAGCATCAAGAAAAATACCTCAATGTGTGCAGAATCTTATATATATATGGGAAGAGTGACATTTAGATCAGAAAAAAAGAATGTATTATTCAGAAATTTGGAAAAATTGATTATCTATATTTAAATTTTTTATTTATTCCTTCAGGAATAACATAAGAAAGAATTACATGAGAATAAACTAAATTTGAAAATATTGCAATTTTAGAAGATAAATAATTTTTTTAAATTCTTGGGTAAGGATTGTTTATAAAACATACCAATTGTCACAAAACAAAAGGCTGATAATTTGATTGCATTAGAATTTTTTCATCTATAAAAAATCATTTGCATCTACAAGAAAGAATTTTTATGCACCTTTAAGGCATGATAAAAATTAGAAAGATAATCCATAGATTTGGAGCCTATATTTGCCATTATATATAAAATCTTCAACAATAAGAAAAGACAAACAACTTAATTGAAAAATGAGCAAAGGATATGAATAGGAAATTCATAAAGATAAACTAAGTGGCTAAAAAACAAATAAAGAGATAATCTTACCAGTAACCAGGCAGATATGAATTAAAATCACAATAAAATGATATGACTACCAATCAGATCACGGGGTGGGGGTAGACTTATAGTACCTATTATTGGCAAATACTATAAGAAACAGGAACTCTTATTCTCTTGTGATGGGAGTACAGCAGAACTCTTTGAAAATGCAATTTGGTTATTGCTTATGAAAGCTGAAGAGGAGGTATTCCTCGAGGCCAGCATTTTCACTCCTAAATTTTCTCTCACATGAATACTAGGGGACATCAGCAAGGTTTGCAATAGTGAAAACTAGAGAAAAGTGGTGGTAAGCATTATCCCAGCTCACAAACACCTCATTTCCTTTTGAGATTTCTGGAAACTACTGCTCTGAGATGAACCACGTGGCTGGTTCTGGCCAGCAAACTCCCTCCCCACACCATGATGACTGTGACTTTACAGGTGGGAAGGCTTTATCATCTGGATCTCTGAGTACTCTGTGGAACTAAATATCTTGTTCCACTATAGCAGACTTCCTGAGCAAGAAATACATTTTTTTCTGATATTTTCTGGTTGTTTCCTGTCACAGCATAAATTTAGCCTCTCCTAACTGATATACAACTTAAATGTCATCAGCAGGAGAATTAGTAAATAAATTGTAGAACACTAATATAATGGGATACTACACAGCTATGAGAAATTAATGAACTAGAATTATACATCCAAACATGAACAAATCTCTCCTCAATGATTATGAGTAATTGTAATAGAATATGTAGAGGATGATATAAAGAGAGCTGGTGCTCTATATTGTTTAGTAAAGCTGTATTCCTATTTAATAAAACAAAGAAGTACCAGAAGTTGGGAAACTCAGCTTCAAAATAGTGGTTGACATCCCAGAAAGGAGTGGAAACAATCAGGTTGAAATACCTAGGAGCTTGTATTTGTACTTGTAATCCTTCTTTCTTATGCTTGGTGATAAATTTGTGCTGTTTCATTTTTTCTCTACATTCATAGTTGCCTGAATTTGTTCAGCCTACTTTTTTTAAAAAAGAAGACTTTTTCAAGGTTTCCAGAAACCTCTGAAGATATCAGTTTGGGGATAAAACAGTAAGCTTTACCTATTTTTTCATATACCTCTGCATTTTGCACTCCCTTTAGATTTGGAACCATTTCATAGTTGATAAGGTCCAATTTTGCCTTCCAGAGTTGCAGCTTGTCTAAATATTTTTAGCATCAACAATAATAGTGAATTATTAACCCTAAATTACAGGCTATTCCTCAGTTTATGACCCAAAATACTCACAAATTCAATCATGTTATGAATAACTTCTCTTTATCATACAAGTCTGGGAGTTGGGTTTACTTTACTTTCCAGAAATGTGAAATCTCTGCTCAAATGGTCATCAAGAGCTTCCATTTTTATCCTCTTAAAGGCAAAAATAAAACTGTGGTGCTGAAAGGAATATTATATGTATCTGCCATTTATTGAAAACCGTGGAAAAATAAGTCAAGTTGCCAGATATGATGTTTTTGACTTTTGAGGTGATGGACAAGAGTCCATGTAGATTATTAGCAGAATCTCTGATACTAAAGCAGTGAGGCAAAATATCAGATGGTGCTTTTCCTAAATCAAGTTAAACAAAACTGGATGTGTTTCCAAGCCCTGTCCTGCTTAGCTGTGCATAGAACATGGATATTTTCTTTCTGATCTAAATTTTACTTGTTGAATTTCAACTTTTTGATCCATATTGCAGTTTATAAAATGTTTCTGTCAAATAAGAATTTTTCTTTGATGGAACCAAAATTCTCAGAATAGATGAAAACCAGGAGCTGGCTATATTGGGAAAGTTAATATTTTTTATCAACTTATGTGCAAAATAAAAATGTTATACCTGCCAACTTATGCTTCAAAATATGAGAAAATATTATCTGCTTCAAAATATGAGAAAATATTATCATTTCACCCAGAGTAAATGTTATTTCAAAAAGACATTGTTACAATTTAATTTCTTTGCTTTAAGTCACACTAACAAGAGTATATCCAGCACATAAGCTTCTACCAAGAACTCCAATTGTACATGACTCTTTTGCTTGGCAGTGCAGAAAAGTAAATATTTAGAGTACTTCAAGACAGCTCTTTTGTAACAGCAAATTGAGTTTGGCTAAAGCCCTATCCATTTCAAATGGATCATTCTCATAAAAAAAATATCTACACAGTCAAAAATATATTTCAGGTCATTTTAAAAGTAAGAGTATATATAAGCCTCATTTTCCTTAATAATCTTTAATATGTTCTAAATTTATTTTGACCTCATGGAAAGAATTCAGTGAAAGATTGTACTGCATGAGACACACACACACACACACACACACAGAATGTATAGCACAGATAACTATATTCTCTAGTATTATTTTTCATCACCATAGAAATACATTTTAATACGAAGAAGTTATTCCTAAGTTTGAAAAGTGATACACACTAATATACACCTTAAAAACCTGAGGGTTTATGACTATGTTTAATTTTTACTTTGTTTTTAAATATTCACTTTGGTATGATGGTATTCATTTTTCCATGCCTCTTAATTTACTCCAAGAATTTAGCCCTAAAATCACTGTATTATTTTCAATTGTTCACATTGTTTAATATGAAATAAACACTTAAAAATACAGTAGCTGAATTTATCATTGACTTTCAAGTGCTTATAAGTATAATCAAAATAGAAGACTGAAATTAAAGCCACACCGTATAAACATTTTTTTATACATGCATATTCAAACCTTTCCTTATGAAGAAGCAAAAATTTACTTATTAAATCCCTCTTTCTTGAATATAATCTGTGACTGATAGTATGACATAATGATTCCTCACAATAGATACTTCACATCTTCTGAAAATTTGTTTCTATCTCAAATATTTTATAGTCCAAGTCTAAGACCTTAGAGCATTCCTTTTTTATGTATGAAAAATGTCCATGGCTCTAGATATTTCAACAAAATATCTAAATTTTGATGCAGATATATCATGGGAAGAGTAGACAACATGATAAAAATAATGAACAATCCCAATATTCCATAGCAGCACTAAGTAATGACAGATAAGCAAAAAACTTAACTCCTGAAGGTTTTCAGTTATTGCATAATTTAAAAGCAAAAATGATCATTGTAATTTAACATTAACAACCATGACTTCTCATTCTTTCATTCAGTGTGGTGACATTTCAAACTTTTAGTACATATTTTAAATTGTTTAGTGTTTGGTCAAACATGCATTCCATAGCCATTGACAAGTATAAATAAGCCTTTGAAGTAATGAAATATTTTGTTATAGAGTTAACTTGGTGCTACTGCTTCAGAATAATTTAACTCTCTTGAACCAGGTCAAACACTTTACTTTTAATCCTTTAAATTGAGTTTCATGTCACTTATCCATATTTTGACAGGGTTATAGTGCAAATTTCTACTTACTCTATGTGAATATTGACAATTTTTAGATGTTGCTGAAGACTACAGAATGTTCACTAGATTTTTTTTTAATTCCCAACACGGCATAATAGCATATATCCCAATATTAGTGAGTCAATTCATATTTATTCAGTATTTAGTATATAGATTCCAGTTTGCAAGGCAGATTCTGCATGCAAAGTAGTGTAAGTCCTGCCTTCATATCTTGATAAAATCTGTGAAGTGAGCCACAACAAACTTCTACTGAGCTGTTGCCATATGAACAAACTCACTGAGAATAAATCATTGGCATTCAAAATCTCTGCCTTCACAATGCTGAAATATACAGAATGTTCAAGGAATTTGAATATGACCAGGCGATAGTTAAAATATTGGATGACTACTTTACAAATTTAACTTTAAAAAGTGTATAAAACAATGTAAATGAATCCAAACTGGTGGATTATTGAGAACTTGCTGCTTTTGCATAAATATTCTAAGGCATCACCTTGTACAGCTTATATAAAATACTAATTAGATTTAATAATTGACATAGGGTTTGTTGTTTCCATAATGCCAACTCAAACCTTTGAGTCTGATTTTTTAAAATTATGCAGCATTAACTATTAAAGTTTTAATTTATTTTGGCATATTTCCACCAGGGGGCACTACCCACATTTAATGTAAAAATTAAAACATTTTCTAAATTGTAAATGTGTCTGTCTGACAAATATTTGTCTCAAAATAATTTATTTTTAAGTCTAAAGGTTAAACATTTGAGTAAAAATACAATGTTATATTTCCATCATATTTACCTCCATAATTTGGGCAGGACATTTGGTTAGAAAATGTCATTTATGAAATCATGAAATATAGAATGCTTCACTTTATTTAAAACAACAACTAAAATCCACACTATTGTCCTAGCAAGAGTTAATGCATTATCTTCTGAATATTAAAGAAAAGAATTTGCTTAATTGAAATTAATGGATTAGATTTAAGTAATTGTTACAGTAAAAGCACTAATTCAAATGGATAAAAATAACTTAGGGGTTTTTATTGAGATAAGACTGTATAAGAAAAATGAAATACATTTTTCTGCAGTCTATTCATGAGGCCCTAGATTCCTCTAGTTCCATTAGTACATTAAAATCCTGATTCTTTTTTTTTAATATCATTGTATAATTACAGGAATTAAATACTCTCTCACCATAAAGACATACATTAAGTATTAGTATTTATAACTCCTAGAGTTAAAAATATCCCCTATGTTTAAAAAGGTTGATTTTCAGCTTACATTTGTTTTTCTCTTTTTAAATCTATCAGAAAAATTATGTGTTTTTATGTTTTTGTGTAACAACCCAACTGAAATATTAGTTTATTTATTCATGTTATTTAAAATAGATGTTATTGTTTCTGTGGTTTTAATAAAAGATTGTCACAGTGTACTGCAAAAGTAACACAAATAGCAGCAGATATTCACAGTCTAAAGTGTAGATAATTGCATTGCTTGAAAGATCCATCTTAAGATAATAAGTAGAAAAACAGAAATCTACGGCTTAGATCAAGAGAAAGTACCCCTCACATTGCTAATCTCTTAAATACTTAAAAGCCTCGATTTCTTTCAAATGACAAATCGGTTATAAATTCCTCTGTAAATCACCAGGCTGATAACACTTTCGATTTCCTAATCTTTCCAATGTTGCTGTAACTGTAGGTATGGGATTAACATGGCCTTGCAAGTTTCAAATTTTAATCAATCAAAAATCAAGGACTTAGGGACTTCCTTGGTGGTGCGGTGGTTAAGAATCCGACTGCCAATGTAGGGGACACCAGGGTTCGAGCCCTGGTCTGGGAAGAACCCACATGCCATGGAGCAACTAAGCCTGTGAGCCACAACTACTGAGCCCACGTGCTGCAACTAAAGAAGCTCGCATGCCTGTAGCCCATGCTCCACAACAAGAAAAGCCACCGCAATGAGAAGCCTGTACACACAATAAAAAGTAGCCCCCGCTCACCACAACTAGAGAAAGCCAGTGTGCAGCAATGAAGACCCAATGAAGCCAAAAATAAATTATGAATAAATTAATTAATTTTTAAAAAGCAAGGACTTATTGAGCATCTGTAAGATACCCAGAAAATTCCACTATATAGAATTTGAAACTTAAACTCCTTCCATTCAAATCCTACTCTCTCATTCCTGTTCTGTATGAAACTATTGGCTTTCCTTTAAATAGGTGTAAGAAAAAGCCACTTGCTTATTCTAACAAGCAGTCATAATAATTTGAGGGGGTGTAAATGTATGTTCATCTCATATTGTAGATATAATAGAAAAGATGCAGTGACTGTCTTTATTTCTTTTATTGAATTTTTATTCTATTTTGGAGTGTAGTTAATTTACAAGGTTGTGATTTTTTAGCTATACACCACTTGATTCCATTATACATCTACATATGTCTATTCTCTTTCAGATTCTGTTCCCATGTAGGTTATTCCAGAGTGCTGGGAACAGTTGCCTGAGTTCAAATTAAGTCCTAGCTGGTAATCTGTTTTATATGTATTAGTGTGCATATGTTAATACCAACCTCCTAATTTATCCCTCCCCCCAACCTTCTCCCTTTGGTAACCATACTTTGGTTTCTATGTCTGTTACTGTTTCTGTTTTGTGAAGTATAGTTTATTTGTATCAAGTTTTAGACCCCACGCTTAAGTGATATCATATGATATGTGTCTTTCTTTGTCTGACTTACTACACTGAATATGATCATCTCCAGGTTGCTGTACTTGGCATTTTTTCATGTGTGTAATACTCCATTGTATATATGTACCACATCTTCTTTTTTGATTCATCTGTTGATGGGCATTTTGGTTGCATCCTTGTCTTGGCTATCACACATAGCTCTGCGAGGAACGTAGGGGTGCATGTGTCTCTTCCAAGTATGGTGTTCTATGCATATATGTCCAGGAGGGCCGCTGTCAGATCATAGTGTAGTTCTCGGTGTATTTTTTTTTAAACATTTTTATTGGAGTATAATTGTTTACAATGGTGTGTTAGTTTCTGCTTTATAACAAAGTGAATCAGCTATACATATACATATATCCCCATATCTCCTCCCTCTTGCGTCTCCCTCCCACACACCCTATCCGACCCCTCTACGTGGTCACAAAGCACTGAGCTGATCACTCTGTGCTACGTGGCTGCTTCCTACTAACTATCTATTTTACATTTGGTAGTATATATAAGTCCATGCCACTCTCTCACTTCTTCCCAGCTTACCCTTCCCCCACCCTGTGTCCTCAAGTCTATTCTCTATGTCAGTGTCTTTATTCCTGTCCCCTGCCCCTAGGTTCTTCAGAACCTTTTTTTTTTTTTTTTTTTTTTTTTAGATTCCATATGTATGTATTAGCATACAGTATTTGTTTTTCTCTTTCTGACTTACTTCACTCTGTATGACAGACTCTAGGTCCATCCACCACACTACAAATAACTCAATTTCATTTCTTTTTTTTTGTGGTATGCGGACCTCTCACTGTTGTGGCCTCTCCCGTTGTGGAGCACAGGCTCCGTATGCACAGGTTCAGCAGCCATGGCTCACGGGCCCAGCAGCCATGGCTCACGGGCCCAGCTGCTCCGCGGCAATGGGGATCTTCCCAGACCGGGGCACGAATCTGTGTCCCTTGCATCGGCAGGCAGACTCTCAACCACTGTGTCACCAGGGAAGCCCTCATTTCTTTTTATGGCTGAGTAATATTCCATTGTATATATGTGCCACATCTTCTTTATCCATTCATCTGTCAATGGACACTTAGGTTGCTTCCATGTCCTATTGTAAATAGAGCTGCAATGAACATTGTGGTACATGACTCTTTTTGAATTATAGTTTTCTCAGGGTATATGCCCTGTAGTGGGATTGCTCGGTCATATGGTAATTCTATTTTTAGTTTTTTAAGGAACATCCATACTGTTCTCCATAGTGGCTCTATCAATTTACATTCCCACCAACAGTGCAAACATGCTCCCTTTTCTCCACACCCTCTCCAGCATTTATTGCTTCTAGATTTTTTGATGATGGCCATTCTGACTGGTGTGACGTGATACCTTATTGTAGTTTTAATTTGCATTTCTCTAATGATTAGTGATGTTGAGCATTATTTCATGCGCTTGTTGGCAATCTGTGTATCTTCTTTGGAGAAATGTCTATTTAGGTCTTCTGCCCATTTTTGGATTGGGTTGTTTGTTTTTTGATATTGAGCTGCTTGTAAATTTTGAAGATTATTCCTTTGGCAGTGACTGTCTTTAAGGGATGTGTTGGCAAAGGATTCAAGAGAGAGAGAGGCAATGATGAGTTCACTTCTTCAAAAGAGGGTGTTGCAGTTGTAAAAAATCTGTCAGTGAGATGCTATGCATCCTCTCCATTGAACACACCTTAAGTCATGGAATTCTAGCTCCATACACTGTCTTGAACTATCTGGGGATTCTAAGTTGTAAGTAACTGATTGACATGCAGATTCTGTCCTGTACAGTAAAGGTTCAAACGATTTCTGCTCCCAACTCCTCCCACCTCCATGGCAAAACTAGTTTTGCCTCTATTTACACATTTTTCTCAACATATCTTTATGCTCTATCATTTTTTTTTAAACTTTTGTGAAGTGGATAATATATATCATGACTACCAGTTCTGGTTCCCTCATGAGTGAAATAAAATCTTTAACACAGGTTCAATTTTATATCTTTACAAGAGTCACCGTTTTACCATTTTTTTGAAAATTATCTTTAACAATTATCTTTTACAGAGTTGGGTTGGATATGCGAGTTTGGACCTCAGCAGTTTGTTGGTAGACAGCACCTGAATTCACGGGAGTGGATGAGATCTCCCAGGGAAAGTGGGTATAGAGGGAAAGAGGGATGGATAAAGAATCTTGAAGAAAGCTATAATTTAAGAAGTGAATTTTTGGAAGTATTCCCTTATATCAAACATTTTTTTTCCCGCTTTAATCCTACTAAAAGAAATGTAATTTTCACTTCTCAATTCAGATTAACATTTCTGGAGCAGAAACCCATAGAACACATTGTTATAGCAATTTGAATAATCACATTTTACAAGTAAAATTTGCAAACCAGAGCCCATCTAGAGAAGCGGTTTTCAATCTTGGCTGTGCCTTGGAATCACCTGTGAGATTTTAAAATGCTGATACCTTTATTCCATCCCCAGAGATTCTGATTTACCTGATTGGGGGTGGGGGGTCTGGGTCTGAGATTTTCAAAAAGTACCCCAGTAATTCTAATGTGCAAACTGAGACTGAGAAACACTGGTCTAGAATGTATGGTGAGGTTGCAGAGGGCCATGGAAATGGTCATGAAGAAGTCTTCAGGCTGTCTTCAAACACTGGGAACGTTATAGGCGATGCTCCATTGTGCTTGATACATATAGAAACAGGACGTTAAATGGTGGCTGTTTAGGCTCACACTAAGCGGGAAATTTCAATTTAAAATGTATTAAAATATAGACTGCTAAGTCAACCCTTAAGCCTTTGGGGATATCTAGCATAGTTCTGTCTTTGATACAACATTGTAAATGTGTCCGAATCAGTCATCTTCTTCAAAAACAAAACTGAGTACACTTAATGGCACTGTGAAAGAAAACTGAAATGGCCCATTGAATATTTTCATTACCTGGAGCATTGAATACATACCTCATATTTTCACTGATAAATCTACTGTCATCAGCTTTCTCTTTGTCAAGGTCAAGACAGGGCAGTTCCCATAATACACAAGTATCTCTATCAGACTCTCAGCACGAGTTTGAAGAAAAGCTGTAGGGAAGTGACTCACCAGATAACTTATGTATAAGTTCAACTTTTTCAGATTCCATGTGTAAGCGATATCATGCAGTATTTGCCTTTCTATGTCTGGCTTATTTCACTTACTACATGTCTTATTGGTTCATCCATGTTATTGCAAATGGCAGGATTTCCTACTTTTTCAAGGTTGAATATCATTCAGTTGTGTATATATACCTCATTGTCTTTATTTCTTGGACATCAATGGACACTTAGGTTGTTAGGTTTTTTCCACATCTTGGCTGTTGTGAATAATGCTGCAATGAACACGGGGTGCAGATACCTCTTCGAGAAACTGATTTAATTTCCTTGTGAGATATATATATATATATATATATATATATATATATATATATATACACACACCCAGAAGTGAGATTGCTGGATTTTATGGCTCTTTTCTAAAAAATAAAATAAAATAAACTTAGGTTTATGATTAAAAAAAAGTAATGAGAAGATTCATGATAAAGTAGATATAAAATGAATGGTGATTGCAGGGATTAGGAGTAGGAGGAAGTGAAGAATTACTATTTAATGGGTTCAGTTTTGTAGGATGAAGAGTTGTGTGGGTGGGGAGTGGTGACAGTGAAGCAGCAATGTGAATGTACCTAAAGCTACTGGACTACAGTCCACTTAAAAACATGAAGATGGAACATTTTGTGTGGTGTGCATTTTACCACAATTAAAGTAGGTAATAATAAACTAAAGCTTTTTTAAAAAAGAAGTATTTAAAATTTTTAATCTTCCTTCATAACTTATTTCTGAATTTGTAAACATTTTGGAGATTTCTTTTTAAACTTTACTTGCCCGAAGTACGCTTTTTATTGTTTTCTACTCACTTTTACTAATCTAATCTATCTCTCTTAATTGGATATTGTGGGTTATCTTCTTTACAAAATCAACCTTTGGAGTTAAATGTTGCTGATTTTTGAACTGTGTTCAGTTGAGAGCGACTAACAAGATTTATGCTCAGTCGAGAGTGAAACTTACTAGACCAGCACTCCAGTCTTGGTATCTATTTTACTTCAGTTTAAGAAAATATAAATTAAACTCTCCTTCCCTCATTTGGGCAAGAAAGACAAACATATTAAATTTTTAACTCTCCTTTTTTTCATTAGATAAAGAATGCATTTAAAAAAAGTTTAAACTATTGCCATCATAATAACATTGTCAGACCAGATTCTATGTTGAATGGAATCACTCATAATTTTGCTGTTGTGTCAATTGGTTATAATATTATGTGATTCTGATGTTAATCTTTTGATGCTATTTCTATGCATAAAATGTCTGGTAACCTTTAATAGAAAGCAATGTATACGGGACTGAAAAATAAATAATCTTTCTCTCTCCGTCTCTCCCTCCCTGCTTTCTGTACAACCTTTCTTCCTTCCTCTCTTCCTACTTTCTATCCAACCAACCTGCATTCTCTCCTTACCTCCCTTTCATCCTTTTTTATATACTTTATTCCTTCTGTCACTGGACTTCTTTCCTCATTCTCGTCTTTCCCTTTAGTTTTTACCTTTTCTTCTTTTATATCTTTGGTTAGACTTAGAATAACTTTACAAAAAGACTCCAGTCTCTTTGAAGGCAACATTTTTTTAACTGAAATATACCCCGTGATAAAAAGATTGGAAGAAAACATTTATATCATGAATAACTCCTTTCTGAACAACTATTTTGTCTTTATCTTCCTTGACTTTTTTATGATATAGGAAATTAATCTACCATTTTTAAACTCTATTTATTAATGTTCAATATACAACACACTGCTTGTTCATTTCTACCTAAGTTGAAAGACTTTCAATCTATGTTTGGTTTCTTACCCTCCTTCCTCATATTTTCCTGCCTCCACCATTCCCTTACTCTAAAGCTCTATTTTCTCTCAAATAAACTCAAGAATTCAATTTTCACTTATAACCAAGTAGTTCATAATATCATCTTCTGATAATATGTCCCATACAAAGTGTGCATTTCTAATTACCACAGCCTACTTTCTTTTGTATGATCCTTTATCTATACCTTCCCTTGGAGAAGCAGGGTATTACTACTCTTTCTAAGCCAGGTTTCTCATTTATAAAATAAAAAGAATAGTAGTACCTGCATCACATGATTGGTTTGAAAATCAAATAAAATAATGCATTCATAGCATTTTTAATAGTGCCTGGCACACAGTGATTGTTCCATAGATGATTCCTGCTATTGTAGTTGTTGTGGTTGTTGAGATGTCACCATCCAGATGTGAATTCCTCATTATCTTATGCCTAGGTCATGAAAATGTTTTTCTAATGGGATTTATTTCAAGTCTTCTGTCTGATTTATTAGGTACTGTATTCTAAAAGTAATCCTCCTAAAATTCCACTTTTACCATTTTACTCCACTCCGCAAAAAGCTCAAAAGTCTCGCTTCCTGATTTTCTCAACTATCAGTACCTATATAACATTCTTTTCTGACTGTTATGGAATGGTTGTGTCCCCCACCCAAAAAAAAATTCATATTCCCCCAATGTAATGGTATTTGGAGAAGGGGCTTTGGGAGGTAATTAAGGTTAGATTAAGTCATGAGAATGAGGCACTCTTCATGGAATTAGTGGCCTTATAAAAGGGAGAAATCGCTCTCTCTCTCCCTCTTTCCAAGTGAAAGGACTGAGAAAGGGCCATGTGAGGACATAACAAGAAGTTGTCCTTTTGCAACTTAAGGAGAGAGCTCTCAGCAGGAACCAAATTGGTCAGCGATTCTAAGTCTTTGATCTTGGGCTTCTCAGCCTCCAGAACTGTGAGAAAATAAATTTCTGTTATTTAAGGCACCCCATCTATGGTATTTTGTATGTCAGCCTGAGACAACTATGAAAATGACCATAGTGATATTTCCTGAATTTTAATTTCTCATCATGAGAAACTCTAGCATATGCATATTTGATCTTTGTAAATTTTCTGTATTTTCAAATTGCATTTCAGAGTGAGTTAATCTTAAACCACTTCCACTGAGGATAATTACTTAAAATAGGAACTAGTTGTTAAGAAGAGAAAAATGGAGATGAAGTGTGACACAGAGCAGATTAGATATTGTGTTTGTTTGCAAAAGAGACATGCTAGTAATAAAGTCAGAATAGCTTGGGCTCTTGAACTACATTTTTTAATATTTTAGGAAACAGCCAGAAGACCCACCTAAGGAAATCTAATTGGAATGTACTGTAATAAATTTGCTCATTTATTGGCTTAGATGTAGCTAAGGTTATATAAAATAGGGTACTGAGAAAGGAGAAGTGATGAAAACTAATAAATAGACAAATAACAACAAAACTTTCTTTTATATTTAGAAGAGAAAATTGGATATCATGTATTTTAAAATTTAAGGCAGACTCAATTGTAAGAATCATCATTTTTAAGAATAAACACCCTTCAGTTAAACTATGAAACATGCTTTCTTTTCACATGGAAATTTGACATTTATTTGAGCTTTATATATAGTAAGCTTTTAAGCTTAATTTAACATAAATTTTATTATATACTTTTGTGCATACATAAAAAGGAAAAGTAAGCAAATAAACTGTTCAAAGTATCACTAAATTTTTAAGAGTCTAAGTTATTCTTCAATTCATGAACAATGTTTATGATTTTTCACACTGTATGATCTGCTCTGTCATCAGTTCTTTAAAAGTTCCATAAAAAATTAAACTTTTTAGCAGTGTGTGCTCAAAGCAAGATTTGCAGTTATGTAGAGCTGGTGTACTTTTAATTACTGCTTAAGCAATGTTAATAAACATCTTAATCACCACATTTCTCATCCCTTCCTTGCCACCATTTGGTTTCTGAAGGTTGACAGATTACTTCACTATGATTTCCTGGATAGTTTTATAAGTTTAAACCCAACAAGCAAGATTTGATGCCAGAATACCTGATACCTGAATATTCTCCAGGAATGAAACCTAATGGAATTGTTGCCTTTCTGCATTAATTGTAAGGTGTTGATTAAAAGATGCAGCCCAATTTCAACAAGTTAAACATTAAAAAAATATGTCTTAGTGTATATGAAATTTGGTAGATATAGAAAAATTTCTTTCATCTCAAGTATTTCTTTCCTTCTCCATCTCTGGTTGTTGCTGAAATTCTAGAAGTGAAAACAATTCTAAGTCAAGAAAACAAAAAACATTAAATATTTGAATGGAGGACTAGTGTGCAAGAAAGTCAGAAAATAAAAGAAAAACTGGGTATGCATATTATCTATAACAAAACCAATAAGTCATTGAAACTGTTAGGAAGAACTTTAAGTGCTTCAAAACACTAAGGTGAAAACAATTAGAGGAATATTTGGGGGGGTGGGGCAGAGTGCCAAAGGGAAATAATACTCATTCACAAATTACTACCCTCTAGGCATTCTATAGATGTTTTACATATATTGCTAACTTAATTCTTACAAAGGCCTATGTGACAGGTGTCATGGCCATGTATGGTCATGAAACAGAAGCTTTTACAGATTGAGTCATCATACTTATAGGTGACACAGTAACATAGTAGAAGTGTCAGTTCCAGTCTTCAGATGCCCAAACTTGTATATTACTTCCACTTTAGCCTAGAGTATAGTGTCTTAATCTTTCTTATTTGATGAAGACTCAACAATTATTTCTACAACACAAGCCCATTCTTAACTTTATTTTTACTACATTGATCCTCAAAGGATGAGATGGGAGAGAAACAGAGGCTCACTTTGAAAATTACACTGAATAGAGTGCAGAGCACATCTGCCCCCACTTCTGATAATGTTTAACACATTTTTAATGCATTTTCAACAAAGATAATTAAATCCATATTAAATAAAGAGGTAGTTATGAGATTGTCAAAAGATGTTTTAAGATATCAATTGCATGAGGGTCTAATCTACTACATCATGTAATTAAAAATAAACAAATGTCAAAGTAGATGAAGAAAGAGTGTATATGGAAGAGAAAAATGATGAAGGGTTTGGACAGATTGCAGTGCACACTGAAGTGCACCCTTCACTGACTTGGTTAGGATCAGACAGTTATGGAAAAGCAACTGAAAATAAGGATTATTGTTATTATCATAATTATCCCTGCCAGTATAGCTGTATGAATATTCTGTGTCAGGCACAATGCTGCATACCTTATAAATATTAACACATTTAATCCTCACAACAGACTTAATAGTGAATAACTAAATATAATGGAACGTTTTATCCAACTTAAAATACAGCACAAAAGGGCAAAATTCATAATTCTTAGATATAATGAATACTATTTATTATTGTTTTCAAAACACATGGTAGTGATTACATTACCATTTGTGGAAAACTCAGTATATGCCTCTCTGACTTAAAGGGCTTTCAATAATGGTTTCATGAATTCTAAATACTTGATTATCAGGTGAAATGAATGTGGGAAGAGACTGCATGGATTTTATTCCAATCACTGAAATTCCATGTGCTGTTCTCCAGTGGATCAGAGAATGAGAGCCCTGAAAGGGAGTGGTCTTGATGTTCTCTCATGGGAGGAGGCTCTAAGACCTTCTCACAAGATTTTTGGAGCCACTGGAGTTTTGTGGAGTACTGCACTAATAATGGAAACTCTCTCTCTCTCTCTCTGTATTTTTACTGTGCAATTTCTGTATATTTTCAAATACTTTGTGGATATGGACTTTAAAAAGAGAAATAGCTTATTATCAGGAAAATATAAAAAACACTCCACCCACACCTTTGGAAATCAGATTAATGATTCCTCCATGCTATGCTCTGTCCTAAGTAATGTATTAGGCACTGGGTCACATGTAAGTTTTCAAATCACTCCACCCCTGCCTTCAGGGAACTTGCAATCTAGTCCCAGTCCCTGGTGGAGGAGAGGAAGATAACTTGAGTCTCTAAAGAGCTGTGAGAATACTGCTCTCTGTTTCCATTTTTAGACTTTTACCTTGGCTCCACTGGCTGCAGTTCATTTTGCTTGGAATGACTCAGCCCAACTCTCATTTTAATGGTGTGTGTCTGGCATCAGCCATCAATTGTTCTTATTAAGTTGTAGCTTAGTACTGAACATTGACATATGTATTGGAAAAATAAACAAGACTTAATGAATGTTTAAATTGAACCATGACCTTGTGGGGCTTGTACAATATTGATAATTTGCCATTTCTAAATTAAACCATATCTTAAGATAAGCAAGAGGATCTGTACATGAAAAATAACCTCCCACTACCAAAATACATCATTTGATAGTAACAACATTTAATAGACACCTACACCCAGTTAATGACAATCATTTGTTTCCTTAAAGATGAGAATGCTTCTTGGCAGGAATAATTGTTACTATGAAATTAGGTTTCCCTGAATTGTTGTTACTCACTTTTTAATTAGTAGATGACTCATCTATTCCATGATAATCTATTATTTCATGGATTACACACTGTATCTGATTCATTAGGACTGCTCTATTAATAGTCTTGAATGCAGTTTCTATCCTTAATGCCCCGCCTTTCCTCTTCACACTGCATCCAGTAAACATTTTAAATTATTCTAAAAGTAAAATTCATGCACAGTATTCTTCATGCTAAAGATACCTCAAATAAAAATCAATTAAACTCAAGTTATTATTGACAATTGACTTTAAACTCAGAACTATATCAAGTAAGATGGTCTGAGTGTAGGAAGAAGTCAAAAGAAACTACTTACCCGTTGGAATTTATACTTTCATTGGAAAGATAAATATATATATGGACAAAGAATGTCACCTGCCATATCGTTGCAGGAAGGGGGGCCCCTTCCAGGGCCCAAGAGTGGGATCTTGTTTAACACTAGGGAATGAATTGTATGAGGAGACACATGTGCTGACAAAGCAAGAGAATTTATTGGGACGGGGAGCCTGGGCAGAGAGTAGCAGGGGAAGGGAAACTAGGAGAACTGCTCTGCCATGTGGCTCGGAGTCTCAGATTTTATGGGAATGGGATTAGTTTCTGTGTTGTCTCTGGCCAATCACTCTGACTCAGGGTCCTTCCTGCTGGCATGCTCATCATTCAGCCAAGATGGATTCCAGCGAGATGGATTCTGAGAGGTTGGTAGGATATTTGGACTGACATCTCCTCTCTTCTTTTGACCTTTCCCGAATTCTTCCAGTTGGTGGTGGCTTGTTAATTCTGCATTCCTTACTGGGAACTTCTGTTGTAAGATAGCTCATGCAAGTGGTGGCCATCATGCCTGGCCAGGGAAGGTGGTTTTGGTCAGTGGTTCCCCTAACAATATCAGTAAACAAAGGATGTTTTGGCCATCAAGCCATCAGCCATTGCAGCCACCCCCAATGGTGCACCCTCAGGGGAATTCAGGATGGAAATAAACAGGATACTGGCCCTAGATAGTTAAGGAATATATCAATGGAATGCTTTCAACAAGGCCAGACTCTTGTATCTTCCCATATATAGAAAAACGCTAAACTCATTAATTTGAGACATCTGGTTTCCTTTAATTATCAGTAATCTTTTGATGTTCTGACTACTTGGTTTTTGCAAAAACTCCTGTATATGCTGGCTCCTCCCTTACCTCTTGGGAGCTGCCCCTCAGAGCTATATGAGAGGCTGCCTCCTGGGCTTGAGTTCTCAGTATGTTCACCAAGTAAATCATAATTCTCAAATTTTAGGTTGTGCACTTTTTGACACATATATGAATTTATATATGAAAGTATGTGAAACTTACATATGATAAATATACATATGAAAGCACATATGTGTGCACATGTATATGTACATACATACATCCAGGTATGTATGTACATATATGTTGTAGGGGAGCAAAATTTGCCATGCCAAAATGTCTTTTTGGCATGTGAATTATTTTGAGCTGAAAACAATTGAGGCCCAAAAGATTCAGGAAGTCTTTCTTTTTACTTCCCCCTACCTGCCTAAAGAATGTAGATAGAGGACCTGTTCCAGGAAGGGGCTATCACCATAGATGAACTAGGTATGTGGACAGGAAGGAGCCTAGCAAAGCCCATTCATTAAAATTCCTCTCTGTTTCGCATTGTTTCTGCCTGGCCCAGCAGACATTTGTTTACCAAACCTTTGCTTTTCTGTCTCCACATGAATTGCCTTCCTCCCCTTTGAAGTCCTAAACCACTACCTCCAACATCCTCTTCTGTCTTTAGCTAAAGATGGTATTTAAGGTATTTAAGGAGAGTGTGTCAGTCATTTTGGTGAGTTACTTACTTTTCCTGGGTCTTTCCCAAGTATACTAGTTATTAAACTTTTGTTTGATTTTCTCCTATAAATCTGTCTCGTGTCAATTTAACTCTTAGGTCAGCCAGAAGAACCTAGAAAGGTAGAGGGAAAATTTCTTCCTCTTCAACAAATGTTCAACAGTTCAAGGTACTGAAAACCTTTTTAATCTAAAGTAAATGGAACAAGGTTTTTTTTAAATTTGTGTTTTTTTTTTTTTTTAATGTACTATACTTTGAAAGAGAGTGCCATGCCAAGGTTATAATAACACAACTGTTAACTACTAATAGAGTCTTCACATTTTCTTGTCTTTTATTTCTCTACTGAAAACACAAATGAAATACTTTAATTAGAAATTTCATAAAAATATTTTAACCAAAAATACACAGAAAAATATTTTTATCATTGTAGTACTTTCTCTTTTGCTAAATGGTCTCCAAAATACTTTTGTTGTATAAATCTTATACTTTGCACATCAAGTACTAACATTTCTTATACAAAACTTCCCATCAGACTCAGAACACTTTAGTCATTCATAACACAATTAGATTTCATCACCTCCTCCCTAAATCCCAGAAACTGGTGTGGAAACATACACTGAAAGATGTCCATGTCATAAATTGAAAGCTTAAACTAATGATATAGTTCTAATGATTTTATTAATTATAATATTTTCACATTAGAAGAGGATTTTGAGTGGAGGAGAAGATGGTGAAAGAGTAAGACGCGGAGATCACCTTTCTCCCCACAGATACACCAGAAATACATCTACACATGGAACAACTCCTACAGAACACCTACTGAATGCTGGCAGAAGACCTCAGACCTCCCAAAAGGCAAGAAAGTCCCCACGTACCTTGGTAGGGCAAAAGAAAAAAGAATAAATAGAGACAAAAGGATAGGCACGGGAGGGAGCTGTGAAGGAGGAAAGGTTTCCACATACTAGAAGCCCCTTTGCAGGCAGAAACTGCGGGTGGTGGAAGAGGAAACCTTCGGAGCTGCGGAGGAGAGCACAGCAACAGGGATGCAGAGGGAAAAGCGGAGAGATTGCCACAAAGAGGATCGGTGTCGACCAGCACTCACCAGCCCGAGAGGCTTGTCTGCTCACCCGCCAGGACAGGAGAGGCTGGGAGCTGAGGCTCGGGCTTCGATCGGAGTGCAGGGAGGGGACTGGTGTTGGTGGCGTTAACACCTGCAGGGGGTTAGTGCACCATGGCTAGCCAGGAGGGAGTCCAGGGAAAAGGCAGGACCTGCCAAAGAGGCAAGAGACTTTTTCTTATCTCTTTGTTTCCTGGTGCGTGAGGAGAGGGGATTAAGAGCGTTGCTTAAAGGAACTCCAGAGACAGGCATGAGGTGCGGCTAAAAGCGTGGACCCCAGAGATGGGCATGAGATGCTAAGGCTGCTGCTGTGGCCACTAAGAAGCCTGTGTGTGAGCACAGGTCACTATCCACACCCCCCTTTCGGGGAGTCTGTGCAGCCCGCCACTGCCAGGCTCCCGGGATCCAGGGACAACTTCACCGGGAGAACGCATGGGGCACCTCAGGCTGGTGCAACATCACACCGGCCTCTGCCACCACAGGCTCGCCCCGCACTCCGCACCCCTCCCTCCCCTCGGCCTGAGTGAGCCAGAGCCCCTGAGGCAGCTGCTCCTTTAACCCCGTCCTGTCTGAGCGAAGAACAGACGCCCTCGAGCGACCTACAGGCAGAGGCGGGGCCAAATCCAAAGCTGAGCCCCTGGGAGCTGTGAGAACAAAGAAGAGAAAGGGAAATCTCTCCCAGCAGCCTCAGAAGCAGTGGATTAAAGCTCCACAGTCAACCTGATGTACCCTGCATCTGTGGAATACATGAATAGACAATGAATCATCCCAAATTGAGGAGGTGGATTTTGAGAGCAAGATTTATGATTTTTTCCCCTTTTACTCTTTTTGTGAGTGTGTATGTGTATGCTTCCGTGTGAGATGTTGTCTGTATAGTCTTTGCTTCCACCATTTGTCCTAGAGTTCTATCTGTCCATTTTTTAAAAATTTTTTTCTTAATAATTATTTTTTTATTTTAATAACTTTATTTTATTTGACTTTATCCTCTTTTTTCTTTCTTTCTTTCTTTCTTTCTTTCTTTCTTTCTTTCTTTCTTTCTTTCTTTCTTTCTATTTATCTTTCTTTCTTCTTTCTCTCTTTCTTTCTTTCCTTCCTTACTTCCCTCTTTTAGGCAGTGAATCATCCCAAATTGAGGAGGTGGACTTTGAGAGCAAGTTTTGTGATTTTTTTCCCCTTTTCCTCTTTTTGTGAGTGTGTATGTGTATGCTTCTGTGTGAGATTTTGTCTATATATAGCTTTCCTTCCACCATTTGTCCTAGGGTTCTAACCATCCGTTTTTTTTTAAATTTTTTTCTTAATAATTTTATTATATTTTATTTTACTTTATCTTTTTTCTTTCCTTTTTTCCTTCTTATCCTCCCTCCTTCCTTCCTCCCTCCCTCCCTCCCTCCCTCCCTCCCTCCTTTCTTTCTTTCTTTTTCTACTAATTCTTTCTTTTTACTTTTTCTCCCTTTCATTCTGAGGTGTGTGGATGAAAGGCTCTTGGTGCTGCAGCCAGGAGTCAGTGCTGTGCCTCTGAGGTGAGAGAGCCAACTTCAGGACACTAGTCCACAAGAGACTTCCCAGCTCCACATAATATCAAATGGCAAAAATCCCAAAGAGATCTCCATCTCAACACCAGCACCCAGCTTCATTCAACGACCAGCAAGCTACAGTGCTGGACACTTTACGGCAAACAACTAGCAAGACAGGAACACAACCCCACCCATTAGCAGAGAGGCTGCCTAAAATCCTAATAAGTCCACAGACACCCCAAAACACACCACCAGACGTGGACCTGCCCACTAGAAAGAAAAGATTAAGCCTCATCCACCAGAACACAGGCACTAGTCCCCTCTACCAGGAAGCCTACACAACCCACTGACCCAACCTTAGCGAACTGGAGACAGACACCAAAAACAACAGGAGCTACAAACCTGCAGCCTGCAGAAAGGAGACCCCAAACACAGTAAGATAAGCAAAATGAGAAGACAGAAAAACACACAGCAGATGAAAGAGCAAGATAAAAACCCACCAGACCTAAGAAATGAAGAAGAAATAGGCAGTCTACCTGAAAAAGACTTCAGAATAATAATAGTAAAGATGATCCAAAATCTTGGAAATAGAATAGACAAAATGCAAGAAACATTTAACAAGGACTTAGAAGAACTAAAGATGAAACAAACACTGATGAATAACACAATAAATGAAATAAAAAATACTCTAGATGGCATCACTAGCAGAATAACTGAGGCAGAAGAACGGCTAAGTGACTGAAGATAAAATAGTGTAAATAACTACTGCAGAGCAGAATAAAGAAAAAAGAATGAAAATAACTGAAGACAGTCTCAGAGACCTCTGGGACAATATTAAACGCACCAATATTCGAATTTTAGGGGTTCCAGAAGAAGAAGAGAAAAAGAAAGGGACTGAGAAAATATTTGAAGAGATTATAGTTGAAAACTTCCCTAATGTGGGAAAGGAAATAGTTAAACAAGGCCAGGAAGCACAGAGAGTCCCCTACAGCATAAATCCAAGGAGACATATGCAAAGACACATATTAATCAAACTGTCAAAAATTAAATACAAAGAAAACATATTAAAAGCAGCAAGGGAAAAACAACAAATAACACACAAGGGAATCCCCATAGGGTTAACAGATGATCTTTCAGCAGAATCTCTGCAAGCCAGAAGGGACTGGCAGGACACATTTAAAGTGATGAAGGAGAAAAACCTAAAACCAAGATTACTCTAACCAGCAAGGATCTCATTCAGATTTGATGGAGAAAGTAAAATCTTTACAGACAAGCAAAAGCTGAGGGAGTTCAGCACCACCAAACTAGCTTTACAACAAATGCTAAAGGAACTTCTCTAGGCAAGCAACACAAGAGAAGGAAAAGACTTACAATAACAAACCCCCAAAAATTAAGAAAATGGGAAGAGTAACACACATATCAATAATTAAGTTAAATGTAAATGGATTAAATACTCCCACCAAAAGACACACATTGGCTGAATGGATACAAAAACAAGACCCATATATATGCTGTCTACAAGAGACCCACTTCAGACCTAGAGACACATACAGACTGAAAGTAAGGGGATGGAAAAAGGTATTCCATGAAAATGGAAACTAAAAGAAAGCTGGAGTAGCATTTCTCATATCAGACAAAATAGACTTTTCTCTAAAATAAAGACTATTACAAGAGACAAAGAAGGACACTACCTAATGATCAAGGGATCGATCCAAGAAGATATAACAATTGTAAATATTTATGCACCCAACATAGGAGCACCTCAATACATAAGGCAAATACTAAAAGCCATAAAAGGGGAAATTTATAGTAACACATTCATAGTAGGGGCTTTAACACCCCACTTTCACCAATGGACAGATCATGCAAAATGAAAATAAATAAGGAAACACAAGCTTTAAATGATACAATAAACAAGATGGACTTAATTGATATTAATAGGACATTCCATCCAAAAACAACAGAATACACATTTTTCTCAAGTGCTCATGGAACATTCTCCAAGATAGATCATATCTTGGGTCACAAATCAAGCCTTGGTAAATTTAAGAAAATTGAAATTGTATCAAGTATCTTTTCCAACCACAACGCTATGAGACTGGATATCAATTACAGGAAAAGATCTGTAAAAAATACAAACACATGGAGGCTAAACAATACAACACTACTTAATAACGAAGTGATCACTGAAGAAATCAAAGAGGAACTAAAAAAATACCTAGAAATGAGTGAAAATGGAGACACAATGAGCCAAAACCTATGGGATGCAGCAAAAGCAGTTCTAAGAGGGAAGTTTATAGCAATACAGAAAAAGAAGTAACAACTGACACTGCAGAAATATAAAAGATCATGAGAGATTACTACAAGCACCTCTATGCCAAAAAATGGACAAACAGGATGAAATGGACAACTTCTTAGAAATGTACAACTTCCAAGACTGAATCAGGAAGAAATAGAAAATATGAACAGACCAATCACAAGCACAGAAATTGAAACTGTAATTAAAAATCTTCCAAAGAACAAACGCCCAGGACCAGATGGCTGCACAGTCGAATTCTATCAAACATTTAGAGAAGAGCTAACACCTATCCTTCTCAAACTCTTCCAAAATATAGCAGAGGGAGGAACACTCCCAAATTCCTTCTACGAAGCCACCATCACCTTGATACCAAAACCAGACAAGGATGTCACAAAGAAAGAAAACTACAGGCCAATATCACTGATGCACATAGATGCAAAAATCCTCAACAATATACTAGCAAACAGAATCCAACAGCACATTAAAAGGATCATACACCATGATCAAGTGGAGTTTATTCCAGGAATGCAAGGATTATTCAATATACGCAAATCAATCAACGTGATACACCATATTAACAAATTGAAGGAGAAAAACCATATGATCATCTCAATAGATGCAGAGAAAGCTTTCAACAAAATTCAACACCCATTTATGATAAAAACCCATCATAGAGGGAACTTTCCTTAACATAATAAATGCCATATATGACAAGCAAACAGCCAACATCATCCTCAATGGTGAAAAACTGAAAGCATTTCCACTAAGATCAGGAACAAGACAAGGTTGCCCACTCTCACCATTATTAGTCAAAACAGTTTTGGAAGTTTTAGCCATAGCAATCAGAGAAGAAAAGGAAATTAAAGGAATCCAAATTGGAAAAAAAGAAGTAAAGCTGTCACTGTTTGCAGATGACATGATACTATACATAGAGAATCCTAAAGATGTTACCAGAAAACTACTAAAGCTAATCAATGAATTTGGTAAAATAGCAGGATACAAAATTAATGCACAGAACTCTTCCATTCCTATACACTAATGATGAACAATCTGAAAGTGAGATCAAGAAAACACTCTCATTTACCACTACAACAAAAAGAATAAAATATCTAGGAACAAACCTACCTAAAGAGTCGAAAGACCTGTATGCAGAAAATTATAAGACACTGATGAAAGAAATCAAAGATGATACAAATAGATGGTGAGATATACCATGTTCTTGGATTGGAAGAATCAACATTGTGAAAATGACCCTACTCCCCAAAGCAATCTACTGATTCAATGCAATCCCTATCAAACTACCACTGGAATTTTTCACAGAATTAGAACAAAAAATTTCACAATTTGTATGGAAACAAAAAAGACCCCGAATAGCCAAAACAATCTTGAGAATGAACAACGGAGCTGGACGAATCAGGCTCCCTGACTTCAGACTATACTACAAAGCTACAGTAATAAAGACAGTATGGTACTGGCACAGAAACAGAAAGATAGATCAATGGAACAGGATAGAAAGCCCAGAGATAAACCCACACACATATGGTCAACTTATCTTTGATAAAGGAGGCAGAAATGTACAGTGGAGAAAGGACAGCCTCTTCAATAAGTGGTGCTGGGAAAACTGGACAGGTACCTGTAAAAGTATGAGATTAGATCACTCCCTAACACCATACATAAAAATAAGGTCAAAATGGATTAATGACTTAAATGTAAGGCCAGAAACTATCAAACTCTTAGAGGAAAACATAGGCAGAGCACTCTAGGACATAAATCACAGCCAGACCCTTTTTGATCCAGCTCCTAGAGAAATGGAAATAAAAATAAAAATAAACAAATGGCACTTAATGAAACTTCAAAGTTTTTGTACAGCAAATTATACTATAAACAAGACCAAAAGACAACCCTCAGAATGGCAGAAAATATTTGCAAATAAAGCAACTGACAAAGGATTAATCTCCAAAATTTATAAGCCGCTCATGCAGCTCAAAAACTAAAAAACAAACTAACCAATCCAAAAATGGGCAGAAGACCTAAATAGACATTTCTCCAAAGAAGGTATGCAGACTGCCAACAAACACATGAAAGAATGCTCAACATCATTAATCAGTAGAGAAATGCAAGTCAAAACTACAATGAGATATCCTCTCACACCAGTCAGTATGGCCATCAACAAAAAATCTAGACAAAATAAATGCCGGAGAGGGTGTGGAGAAAAGAGAACAGCCTTGCACTGCTTATGGGAATGTGAATTGGTACAGCCACTATGGAGAACAGTATGGAGGTTCCTTTGAAAACTACAAATAGAACTACCATGTGACCCAGCAATCCCACTACTGGGCATATACGCTGAGAAAACCAAAATTCAAAAAGAGTTATGTACCAAAATGTTCATTGCAGCTCTATTTACAATAGCCCGGAGATGGAAACAACCTAAGCGCCCATCATTGGATGAATGGATAAAGAAGATGTGGCACATATATACAGTGGAATATTACTCATCCATAAATAGAAACGAAATTGATCTATTTGTAATGAGGTAGATAGACCTAGAGTCTGTCATACAGAGTGAGGTAAGTCAGAAAGAGAAAGACAAATACTGTATGCTAACACATATATATGGAATTTAAGGTGAAAAAATGTCATGAAGAACCTAGGGGTAAGACAGGAATAAAGACACAGACCTACTGGAGAATGGACTTGAGGATATGGGGAGGGGGAAGGGTGAGCTGTGACAGGGCGAGAGAGAGGCATGGACATATATACACTAACAAACGTAAGGTAGATAGCTAGTGGGAAGCAGCCGCATAGCACAGGGAGATCAGCTCGGTGGTTTGTGACCGCCTGGATGGGTGGGATAGGGAGGGTGGGAGAGAGGGAGATGCAAGAGGGAAGAGATATGGGAACATATGTATATGTATAACTGATTCACTTTGTTATAGAGCAGAAATTAACACACCATTGTAAAGCAATTATACCCCAATAAAGATGTTAAAAAAAAAAAAAAAAGAAACAAAGTGTCATGAAGAACCTAGGGGTAAGACAGGAATAAAGACACAGACCTAGTAGAGAACAGACTTGAGGATATGGGGAGGGGGAATGGTAAGCTGTGACAAAGCGAGAGAGAGGCATGGACATATATACACTACCAAATGTAAGGTAGATAGCTAGTGGGAAGCAGCCGCATAGCACAGGGAGATCAGCTCGGTGCTTTGTGACCGCCTGGATGGGTGGGATAGGGAGGGTGGGAGAGAGGGAGATGCAAGTGTGAAGAGATATGGGAACATATGTATATGTATAACTGATTCACTTTGTTATAAAGCAGAAACTAACACACCATTGTAAAGCAATTATACTCCAATAAAGATGTTAAAAAAAAGAAAAAAAAATGAAGAGGCTTTTAATCTAGTTCAAGCTCCCATCCAAAGCAAGAATCCTTTTCAGAACATTTCATGTATATAGTCCTTTAAATTCTGTTTGAACTAACTGCGTCACAAGAAAATCTTTTCCAATAATAGATATCTCAAATTTTTAGGAATTCTTTAGGATCTTTCCTAAAATTTCTGCCCATATTTCCTAATCCTACCACCACACATAAGCTTCAAATGTTTAAAGTCAGTAATTATGTTCCCTTCTATGTCTAAATATGTCCTATATCATTAACCATTCCTTGTGATACTTGCTTTACAGATCCCCCCAATGTCTTACTGAGTTGCCTTCTTAGGGGTATATTTCAACTGGTTAATATCTCTTTAACATGGAACTTGTAACTGAACTCAATGCTTTGGTTCTGGCAGAATATGGCTTCAGATTACATAGCAATTATGACTTCCCATTTTCTCGGTACTTGTACTTGCATTGGGTTTTTCATGAATATTTTATACTGCTGATTCTTAGTATGCTTTGTGCTAGATAAAATCCTTCCACACAAATTTATGTTAAGCCAAGATCTTCTCATTTGGTAGTTAAGAGATGAGAAGTGAACAAGGAAGAGAGAACAAAGCACAGTGCAATGGAATTTGAGAAAGAAGAGTGGCTCAAGCACTAGCTGCAGCAGGGGAGCTGAGGCCTAGAGGAAAGATCTGACCTGGCAGGGCAGTGCTTTCACCCCCAAGATGCTGACTTCAGTACAAAAGAGGTGATGCAATGCAGATAGGAAGGGATTGAGTGAGCAAAGCAAATAGGAGAGATTCCTACAAGGTTTTGGAATTAAAAAGCAGAGAAGGAAGCAGTTCTAAGAAAAAAAAAATGCTCTTGTGGCTTCTTTTGATTTTGTTTTGCTTGTTCTTAGGCAGAGGAGATAAGAAACAAGTTTATAGTGAAGGAGAAGTTGCTAGGGATTATTCTGCCTTCTTTTTAGTTGTAATTATTTGTGTGCTGACATTCTCTGGGCTCTGTTATAAGCATCTTGAGAGCAGGACTGATTCCCACTTGGCTTCTTAGCACTGTGTCATTCACATAATAGGCGCAACACAGGTATAGGCTGAATTGAATTGTGTCATTTCTCCCAGTGGGCATATTACTTCAAAGATTGCTGTGAGTAACTCTGCAATCACAGCAGCAAATTTATTTCATTTTCTTGTTGGTTTCTATCTTGGTCTATAAAAATAAAGAAGAAGTAGAAAGAAAGAAAAAATTATAGAACCAAAACAGCAAATTTTTTTTTTTTTTGGTATTCTTTAGCAAGTAGGATAATATACAAAGTTGAGAGACAGAAACACCATCAAAGTAATGAATGTAAATAGGGAAGAGAAGAGAAGTGAGAACTGAGCCCTAGGGCACTCCAGAATTAAGATGGTAGAGGGGAGGACAATTAAAGTAGTTTGAAATGAACAGCCTGTGAGAGAGAAAGAAAACAAGAGAGTGTGATACCCTGAAAATACAAAGAAGAACGTGTATAAAGAGGAGGAAATGATCAGTGTCAAATACTGCTCATTTTTCAAATAACATAACTGAGAACTGACCCTTGGATTCAGCCACCTGGAAGTCATTGGTGACTTTAAATTAAAGTTCCAGAATATCCAGGTACTGCACATCATTATAACAAAGACAGTGTGTTCTGTTCTTATAGTGGATTTGAGGTTGGGTTATGTGCCTCCTGCTTGCCTTTCAAGGACTAGACATCATATTCTTCTAAATATTAGTATTTGCATTATTCATCACAGATACTAGATAGCACCTACTGTAAATAGGCCCTGTGTTGAGCCTTTGAGTTGCTGCACTGAACCAGGATGCACAGGATTTGCTTTATTGTCTGTGGAGAGGTAACGCATTTGTTGTCTATCCACATGCCTTCATCCTCACATAGACTCTTCTTTTTCTCAGATTCAGGCAGCTTTGTGTTGTACTCCTTCCAAGTCACAAGAAGAGAATGTTGCAGGGTTATAGCTCATTATGGTAATGCCATTTCTCTAGCTGAAAACTGGTTAAAGAATGGGCATGTCAATCACCATGGCCACAAGCCCTGAGGGGAAGTCCAGGGATGGACTTCTTGGAAGAACACCCAGGTTTTAAAAAGAGATCAGTGAGAGTAAATGAGTCTCTTTCTGCTCCTGGACTGGTGTCAATGATGGGGTTCAAGACATACTACCCAAAGCATGGCACCTTGTCATATTAAATATTTTAAGCTGAAGGACTTTGAGAAAAAAGCAGATGCAGGAAGGCCACTCTGACCTCCTCCCCCAACCCTTCTTCCCTGAAACCCTCACGTGAGAGGGGCCCTCCTACACCTGGAGGAAAGGAGCATCCTTATCTCTGAAAACAAAGGGATGCTGAGAAGAATCCAACAACAGGCCTCACTAAGTTTCCCCCCTTTACTCCAATCACCTCCTACTCCCCAAATTATCATATTTCCACATGGCTGTCCACACTTCATCAAACCTAGCATAAAATATGCAGGGCTACCTGTTTCTTGGGGTCTTCATTTCCTTATGAAGGCTTCCATGTCACATAAAACTTAAATAAATTTGTATGCTTTTCTCCTGTTAATCTGAGAACTATGAGATTATAAGTAAATCACTGTAGAAGAAAAAGTCAAAATGGTTACTAGATAGAAGTATGGAGTTTAACCTGAAGTTGTCCTGAATACTCATAACATTTTGTTACTTGAGCTACTAGACTCCTTATTGTATGGGTACTAGACAGATATGTCTGATAGCCAAATACATTCTGATATCAATTTTTTTACCATAATTAAAAACATTTTCTATTCTTTGGAGGATGCCTGGGAAAAGTGATGAGGAAAGGGGAAAGTAAATGGACTGAGTGGTAAAAAAGTAAAAAGTAAAGTTATAAAAAATAAAGTTAAACATAATATATTTGATATATTGCAGGGAAGATGTATGAAGCAAAACAAGAAAAATAGTGAAAACAGTTCTAATTTGAAAGAAAATTACAAGCACAAATCATTTATGACAGAATATTTATATAGCTCATCTGCTGGTCTTCTTCTTTCAAAGAAGGAATCATACATAGGAGTCACCTCCATACATGCAGCCTACATTTGGATAATGGATAATAGTGTTAACCTGAAAATATAAATATTGGATAAGAGACTTTGTTAAATAGTAAAAGCAATGTCTCTAGTGACCAAAAGCCACCAAAAACGTTCATTTCCAAAGAAGTTCTTTTGAAGCATGTATGACAATGTAACTTCTAAAGCTAATTTAGGCAGTAAGCTGTGCAATCATCCTGAGCCTTGTTAAGTTAAAGCACACAGGAAGATTTCTTAAAGCAAAATTAAGCTATGAAAAAATCTGTCTTGGACCTACAAGGAAGATGGGATACATTGAGAAAGGCACAAAGTAAATATCCATCAAGAGGGGAAGAAAGAAAACATAAGGCAGAGAAGGTAGACCAGCAAGATAAAGGAGGAGAGAAGACAAATAACTACAAATTTAACTACATCATTTTCTCAGGTCCTTATAATAAACATTTAATTATAAAGTAACCCAGATTGATATATTTCTTATAGAAAGTGACTCTTTTTCATGCCATTCAAGTTCTAGTTCAGGTCTTGAATTTCAACAGGAAAGCTTTTTCACTTGTAAAATCACGTTTAGGAAGCCTGCAAAAGTTGCAGGATAATATGGTCTGAGTGGAAAATCAATTTTAGGATAAAGAAGGTTAAAAAAAATTTGTCATTTAGTTTCACTGTCCAGAGATTTCCGTATTGATTGTGTTAAGGGGACAAAGAACGTATACTTTTAAACTTTAAGATAAATATTTTTAATCTTCAGCAACTTCTAAATGGCTAGTCATAAATATCAAGTTCATAGCCCTGGAACACAGTGTACAATTGCTCATAATAATGAACCCACCATCAGGAGACATGGTATGTGATGGAAAGAGGTGGGCAATTCAGAAGTGATGCATCTAAACACCACAACGTTGAGTATTAGAAAAAAAGAACAGAGATTTTAGAATATTTACCTTGTGATTCAGCAAGAACAGTTTAAATAGATGAGAATATGTTTTCATTCAATCTATGTCCTTTTAAAATGATTTCATAGTTCTCATTCTCATTTTAAAAATTTGTTGACACTAGAAGACTATTTAGAAATTTGAACAGAGAGAGCAGAAGCATTCGAGAGCATTCCCCACCCGACTACCACGCAGCTCATTACCATCCTGCCTCTCAGCTGGCCCCAAATTCTTGACTGCTCACATCAACATTCAGAGAACTCAGAAAGGAGCGGGTGGAGTAGAAGAGATGATCTTACCTAGTGACATTGTGTATGCTATTTACTTGCTGAATATTTAAAATAATCATACAAAAATCACTTAAGTTTGAAAAATGCATTTTTTTCATATAAACCTATTTGTGTTAAATAATTTGAGGTATTGAAAGTTGCACAATTAACTAGAACTTTTGGGGAAAAAAGACTATTCTATATAGCAAAAATGATGTCTCTCAGCTAGATAGACTAATTAAATATTTTTGACTATTTCTAAAAAGGGCAATCTGAATGCCAAAGAGATTAATTTGGCCAGCTCCCTTCATGCAGGAAACCATACTCTGCTGTCTTAAGAGGAACTGAATGATATGTCCCATTTAAGTGTAAGGTGTAAATGAGTCTGGATTATTTCGTAGCTGGAGGCTGGAAAGTCTGACCAACTTAAGGAACACTTTGATTACCATTACAGTTTGATTGACAAATGAAGGAATGGGTTATTGTTTGGGTCAAAACATTGAACTGATCACATCACTTTCTATTTCATTTTGCATCTATGTGAATTAGTCCTAAATAATTTCAAGTGGAAATACGTTAGCGACACTTTTAAGAAAAATAATGCTGCACCTCGGTCAGTGTACCTAGGGAATTGATCTTTCTGACAGGTAAAATATAATTTAGAATTTAAAACATGGACAATAAATATATGATTAAGTATATCTGCAAATTGGAAAAGAGTCATGAGTGTCTATTGAAATGTGAACACCAGCAATTAAAATTTTGCAAATAATTTCGACCTTGAAACTGATAGCACAACTGTAATAAAAATGACTATGTGGCTTGAAAGTTTTAGTAACTTCAAAAAGAACTAGTATTTCAGAACACATGGGGAATGTAAACTAACTTCTTTCATTGTACTGCTGCATGAGGGCTAATAAAATAGAAACAACAAAAGCAATTTTAGAACATGATTCCAATGCAGTGTTCATATACAACTCATTTTATTGAACAATTTAAGTGTGATGCCTAGAAGGCAGAGCAAAATATCTATTTAAATGGTCAGTCCTAAAGGCTAGGTGTAAAGAGAAAATAAGGAGAAGAATTCAAAGGTAGATGTTTAGGACACTATTCTTTTAACTGCCAAACCTTTATGCGTGGCAATTTTATTTAATGGTTTATTCTCTAGTGTCTATAAGAATCTTAGTCACAACACATCAACAATAAAGAGAATTGAAAGGAGTCTTTGTATGTGTACATATATACATCCACATGTGTACATATACTTGAGTATATGAGTGTGAATATAGGAACATATACACACATATACACATATACATGCATATATGTGTGTGTGAATATAGAACATATATACACTCATATTTACAGAAACATGCATATGTGTGTGTGAATATAGGAACTTACATATATTCACACATATGTACATATACATGTGTGTGTGGACATATAAATATATACATAATCTAAAACAGAAATGGTAGTCGTTATGAACTGAGTATTTCTGTCCCCACCCAAATGCATATGTTGAAACCTCAACCCCCAATGTGATGCTGTTAGGAGGTGAAGCCCTGGGAAGTTAATTAGGTTTAGGCGAGTGATCAGAGTGGGACCCCCATAAGGGGGTGAGTGCCCTTACAAAGCTCTCCCTCTCTCAGTATGCATCATGCAACAAAGACCCACAGAAGGGCAGCTGATTACAGTAGAAGCCAGGAGGAGAATTCTCACCTTAAACCCAGTCTGCCAGCCCCTCGATCTTGGACACTCTAGCCTCTAAAACTGAGAGAAATAAATGCCTTTTGTTTAAGGCACACAGTATTTTGTTATAGTGGCCCAAGCTGAATAAGACAGCAATGCTTATACAACTTGAGTGTCTATTCCACGTTACTTGTCTGTATGGAACTAAAGGAGTCTTTATTTATTATTATTTTTTTATATCTTTATTGGAGTATAATTGTTTTACAATGTTGTGTTAGTTTCTACTGTACAACAAAGTGAATCAGCTATATGTATACATATATACCCATATCCCCTCCCTCTTGAGCCTCCCTCCCACCCTCCATTCCTTACCCCTCTAGGTCGTCACAAAGCATTGTGCTGATCTCCCTGTGCTATGCAGCAGCTTCCCACTAGCCATCCATTTTTACATTTGGTAGTGTATATATGTCAATGCTTCTCTCTCACTTTGCCCCAGCTTCCCCTTCCCCCACCCATGTCCTCAAGTCCATTCTCTATGTCTGAATCTTTATTTCTGCCCTGCCACTAGGTTCATCAGTACCAGTTTTTTAGATTCCATATATGTGCGTTAGCATACGGTATTTGTTTTTCTATTTCTGACTTACTTCACTCTGTATGACAGGCTCTAGGTCCATCCATCTCATTACAAATAACTCAATTTTGTTTCTTTTTATGGCTGAGTAATATTACATTGTATATATGTGCCATGTCTTCTTTATCCATTCTCCTGTCAATGGACATTTAGGTTGCTTCCATGTCTTGGCTATTGTAAATAGCACTGCAACGAACATTGTGGTACATGTATCTTTTTGAATTATGTTTTTTTCAGGGTATATACCCAGTAGTGGGATTGCTGGGTCATATGGTAGCTCTATTTTTAGTTTTTTAAGGAAACTCCAAACTGTTTTCCATAGTGGCTGTATCATTTTACGTTCCCACCAACAGTGCAAGAGGGTTCCCTTTCCTCCACACCCTCTCCAGCATTTATTATTTGTAGATTTTTTGATGATGGCCATTCTGACTGTTGTGAGGTGATACTTCATTGTGGTTTTGAGTAGCATTTCTCTAATGATTAGTGATGTTGAGCATCTTTTCATGTGTTTGTTGGCAATCTCTATGTCTACTTTGGAGAAATGTTTATTTAGGTCTTCCACCTATTTTTGGACTGAGTTGTTTGTTTTATTGATATTGAGCTGCATGACCTGCTTGTATATTTTGGAGATTAATCCTTGGTCAGTTACTTTGTTTGCAAATATTTTCTCCCATTCAGTGGGTTTTCTTTTCATCTTGTTTATGGTTTCATTTGCTGTACAAAAACTTTTAAGTTTCATTAAGTCCCATTTGCTATTTTTGATTTTATTTCCATTACTCCAGGAGGTGGGTCAAAAAGGATCTTGCTGTGATGTATGTCAGAGAGTGTTCTTCCTATGTTTTCCTCTAAGAGTTTTATAGTGTCTGGCCTTACATTTAGGTCTTTGATCCATTTTGAGCTTATTTTTGTGTATGGTGCTAGGGAGTGTTCTAATTTCATTCTTTTACACGTAGCTGTCCAGCTTTCCCAGCACCACTTATTGAAGAGGATATATTTTCTCCATTGTATATTCTTGCCTTTTTTGTCAAAGATAAGGTGACCATATATGCATGGGTTTATCTCTGGGCTTTCTATCCTGTTCCATTGATCTATATTTCTGTTTATGTTCCAGTACCATACTGTAGCTTTGTAATATAGTCTGAAGTCAGGAAGCCCGATTCCTCCAGCTCCATTTTCCTTTCTCAAGATTGCTTCGGTTATTTGGAGTCCTTTGTGTTTCCATACATATCATAAAATTTTTTGTTCTAGTTCTGTGAAAAATGCCATTGGTTGTTTGATAGGGATTGCCTTCAATCTGTAGAGTGCTTTGGGTAGTATAGTCATTTTCACAATGTTGATTCTTCCAGTCCAGAAACATGGTATATCTTTCCATCTGTTTGTATCATCTTTGATTTCTTTCATCAGTGTCTTATAGTTTTCTGCATACAGGTTTTTGCCTCCCTAGGTAGGATTATTCCTAGGTATTTTATTCTTTTTGTTGCAGTGGTAAATGGGATTGTTTCCTTTATCTCTCTTTCTGATCTTTTGTTGTTAGTGTATAGGAATGCAAGAGATTTCTGTGTATTAATTTTTTATCGGGAAACTTTACCAAATTCATTGATTAGCAGCAGTAGTTTTCCAGTAACATCTTTAGCATTTCCATGTCATCTGCAAACAGTGACAGTTTTACTTCTTCTTTTCCAGTTTGGACACCTTTTATTTCTTTTTCTTCTCTGATTGCTGTGGCTAAAACTTCCAAAACTCTGTTGAATAATAGTGGTGAGAGTGGGCACCCTTGTCTTGTTCCTGACCTTAGAGGAAATACTTGCTTTCTAAAGGAGTTTTTAAAGGCAGTTGAAAGAAACAACTGAAATACATTAGATCTGAATTCTAGTTGTATTTATCTATCCATGTAATATAATTATTTTTATACTTTCATTTTACTTACCCATAAATGAAGATTTTGGCTATGTAAACTTTAAAGTAACTTTAAAAGTGTTTGATTTTATTGGTAATACTGATAGAAAATGAATATATATATTTTTAATTCTTGGGTACAACAGAATGTGTTAACTTGAGTTTCACAAATTTTGAACAGACTCTCCCATCAAATGTCATAAAATTAGTTATAATATGTTTCAAGTTTTTCCTTTTATTCTGCCATGTAGATGTATCTATGCATGTCCAGTGTTAAGGTTATAGTAGGTTGATAAATAACGTATGTTTGTCTATTCCTAAGTTTGGAAGTGACTGAGCCCTATTATTGTTACAGCTGCTTAAAGGAAAAGGCTTTGATCTATGACCAAACTGGCTTTCTGCTATATCTTGTTTATCCCAGCACACTCATCCTTTACCCTTCCTAAGTTATTCATTGGCATAGTACATCTGAGATTAAAAATGAGTTTGTAGACCAAATACATGTATCCTGGACTTTTACCTCACAGAGGCTTGGGGAAAGAAAGCAGCAAAGAAAGTAGTTACTCAGTTTCTGCAGAGTTTGATTGGGTGGCCCTCCCGTCCAAGTAAGAAACATGGTTCAATGGATGTCACCAAACAATCAGATAACTATCGGTTTTCCCCATGGGTCCAGGATAAATAAAGGAGTGAGTGAAGTGCCTAGTAGTGTTACTCTAGCAGATGCTGCTTGACATGGAAAAATGAGGAATGAGTAAGACAGTTTGCATCTCCTGCTCAGGGGAGGGATTCTCACATTGTTGTCCAACTTCAATATGCTCAAGAATACCCTGAAAATGATTTGTGCGTGCACTTGTGTGTACATGAAAACATGCATTTTTCTGAGAGTCCAGAGCTTTAGTTATAGTCTCAGTGGAGTCAGAGCCCATCAAATAATGAAGATGCATAGGCATGTGTTATTGAGTTGGACTATTTATTCTGTTGTTTAGTAAAATAAATGGTGGGGATGAATTTTTCCCTTACTGAATCCTAATAAATAGATCAAATTTTTCAGATATTTTGACATGGATCAGTCACTGATTCAGTGCATATTTAATTTGTCTTTAAATTTCCTTAGTGGATTTCAGGGATATGTAAATTCTGTATAATATGCTTGCTCTTTCCCTAAATGTGTTAAGTTTGCAACTGTATCTCACACAGAGAGTAATTAGGATATGTTGACTAGCCATATCTACCCATAAACATTAATACAAACTCAAGTCCTGAGAGTAATTTTACACAAAACTCTTTGTTAATTGTTTAAGTGAATAAAGAACAGCATGTTTCAAAGGGGGAACAGAGGGGTTCTGAGAGAGTAACAGAAGTTGATGTGGGATCAGTGGTTACCGTGTTGAAATAGTACCTTCCTTGCCACCCTTTCTCCCTTCACTGCCTTCTCCTCTGGATGTTCTTATCAAATCCAAGTTCGTGTGCCCCATTCAAGTTTGGAGCAGAGAAAGGTTTAGTGATCAAGAGGGCACCAACCCCAAAGATGAGAGACTTGGTTTGTCTTAAATCCATCTTGCTGGCTGGCCAGCTGGCTGGAGCACAAGAATTTTAATGGTAAAAAGAGTAAAGGGGAGGGGATCTTTGTTTTTTATTTTATTGAAGTATAGTCGACTTAAAAGGTTGTGTTAATTTCTGCTGTACAGGAAAGTGATTCAGTTATATATATATATATATATATATATATATATATATATATATATATATATATAATACATTCTATTTCATATTCTTTTAATTATGGTTTATCATAGGATACTGAATATAGTTCCCTGTGTTGTACAGTAGGACCTTGTTGTTTATCCATCCTTATATAATAGATTTCACCTAGTAACCCAAAACGCCCAGTCCATCCCTCTCCCTCCCCTCCTCCCCCATGGCAACCACAAGTCTGTTCTCTATGTCTGTTTCTGTTTCATAGATAAGTTCATTTCTGTTATATTTTAGATTCCATATATAAGTGATATCAGATGATATTTGTCTTTCTCTTTTTGAATTATTTCACTTAGTATGATCATCTCCTGTTGCATCCATGGTACTGCAAATGACATTATTTCATTCTTTTTAAGGCTGACTAGTATTCCATTGTATATATGTAGCACAGCTTCTTTATCTTTTGTCTATCAATGGACATTTAGGTTGCTTCCATGTCTTGGCTATTGTAAATAGTGCTGCTTCAACATAGGGTTGAATGTATCCTTTGAATTATAGTTTTGTCTGCATATATGCCCAGGAGTGGGATTGCTGGATCATATGGTAGCTCCATTTTTAGTTTTCTGAGGAAATTCCATACTGTTTTCCATACTGGTTGCACCAACTTACATTCCCACCAACAGTGCAGGAGGGGTCCCTTTTCAAGGAGGGAGGTCTTTGTGATTTCACTTTCCAGATAAGACCTTCCTTGCAGATTTCATGTCACCATCTTGTGACTTGATGTGTCACTGATGATTGTGATTGATCTATGTGTTCCTGTAAAGCAAACTAGTAAATCATGGTCCTGTGATCCCTTAACTTCTTTCTAGGAGAGAACAAAAGCAATTTTGAGCCATTTTATTATTTACTTAGAGCCTATGTGATGGGTTAAGAATTTCAATTCCCGGTTGGCCCCATTGTTATCTTCAAGGCCATTTTGTTTCCTTTGTTTCTGGTTCCCTTACTTCCCTAATTAGTAACTTCTAACGTCTGCTCTTTGCAACTCACAGAGGGCCTAGGAGACTAAAGTCTTTTTCTACAAACAAGAAAGGAAGGTCACAGAGGGGACCCTGGGAGGACCCCCTGGGTCCTGCTTGGTTTCAGTATCACTCCATGGTACTTCAGAATGAAGATTGCTGAGGACTTTTTCTTACATGAACTAAGGTATCTTTCCTTTTCATATTCAAGTATGACATTATTTACATAATTGCAGTTGTCAGGACGCTTTGCTCATTCATTCATTTGACAAACATATATTAAGTAGCCACTAAGTAACAGGTGCTGAGCAATGTTTGGTGAGTACAGAGGGGAATGAAAAATCACAGCAGTGGAGAAAGTCACAGCTCAGTCATGTCCTCCCTGTGTGTACATGTATGTAATTTTTTTTTCCAACTATGAGGTATATATAATAAGATAAATATAAAGTATATTTTATATAAATAGTATATTAATGCACACTTGTTTATAAAGATAAATATTCTAAGTAAATCACTCATTTAAATTTAAATATAATAATTATTCAAGGTTTTTTCTAATTTAGTTGTGAGAAATATTTTAATAGGACAATGAAGCAGAAATATTTTTTATTCATAGTCAAGTTTTTTCATGGCAAAAGAAAACTATGTATAACTTCTACATAATATATTCAGATGAGATGCAACACTTAGCTATCAGCAAAATTCTAATTTTTACATAATTCACCAGTTGAACTGAGGTATGAGGAAGCCATTGACTAAGATCAAATGATGAAACAGTAGTTGGTCAGGAAATGAAAAAGAAGGCACTTTGAACCTGTAAATCCTCTACTGTAACCACCTAATAACCCAAACACAGTTGACAAGACTATAGGGCCACAGTTATTAGTTTTCTACTAATTCTACTAATTAGTTTGCCTCCAAATAAAAATAATAGTAAATAGCAATTATTGTATGTCTGTGAAATCCTGCAAACAGGATTATCTTCATGTCTTCTTGCTGCAAACCTCAACCAATGTAAAGTTTCAGAAAGAAGCAATTTCAATTTGATGGAATACATATTTTGTTTTAAAAAAGAAACACAATAAGGATGTCCCCAATATACCATGAGTTAAGGCAGTTTGTGAAGAATACTGTGGCTATATAGAAACATACTGTACTCTGTGCATGGAATAAGAAATATAAAAAATAAAATTTGACTACATGACTGGAATATAAAATTAACACTATTTTTCCTAATTACAAGAACCTGTGAAATCTAGTGGTCTAGGTAATAAACATTGTATTTTATCTTACTTACTAAATCCTAATAACATCTACCTGTAGTAATGTTTTCTTATATACAATTCTTAAGCAGCATCCAGTAGAAGGATACTTTAGATGAGGGAAGGAGGGTGTCACACTTGGAGCAGTAGCCACCTTTTGAGTATGACGGGGACTCGAAATAATGGTCTACACTGTGAGAGGTATGTTCTCTCTGTGTATACATAACAGAGAACTTATTTAGTTTCTAAATTAATGGTTCTAATTAATAAAAATATTGAGACCTAATTAATGGTTCTAATTAATAGGAATATTGAGAAACATAGGGAAGTGATTAACCCAGCCCAAGGGATGGATTAGGGACACTCTGGAAGCTTCCTTGATGAGGTAATGATGACCTGGCACATATATTTTTCTTCTTTTTCTTCTCCTTTTTCACATATAGAAAGTCACATCCTGTCATCCAATAAATCCCCACACTCATTTATTTTTCTTCTTTCTCTTCATCCTTTCTTTTTTCCCTTCCTTTCTGTCTGGTCTATTTTCTACCTATCCACCTTAGCTCCTTCTACCTAACTTTTGAGACAGTGTAGGTAAGAATCTATGGAATTAAAATATCTAGGTCTAAACTTTTTGTATAGCATCTTGTAAATTCAATTATGTAATAACTCCACAATGCTCCTGGGTGTTGCTGTGCCTACAAGAGTAAACACACACACCACACACACACACACACACACACACACACACACACACACACACACACACTGGAAAGGAGTGCATCTGAAGAAGCAATTTTCAAAACTGTGTTTTGAGTGGGTCTAGGGGAGCTCCACATGTACACACTGGGATGTTGTGAATCGCACCTCAAGTCAGAAAACCCTTTAAGCCTAGTAGTCATCTATGTGCATTTTTGGCTTCAGTAAAATGTTCTGAACTTTGAAGAAACTTTGAAAATTAATTCCCTAGGAGTTACATTTGTTTCTTAATAGTAAAGTTCACACCACATAAAGTATGTGGGAAGGAAATTAGTGGTATACAATTATAAAACTGTTTTTATTATATTTTTTAGATGTTTACTGAGCTCCTGTGTTCATGACACTGTGTTAAAATTCTAAGTGAGGGAGACCGAGATGATCAAAAACAGACTTTGATTTCAAAGGTCAATAATCTTCTACTGGAGATAAAACTATCATATAGCAATGATGAAGACACTTGGCACTAAGGAAAGAGTAGGTTTTGTACAGATGAAAAGGAAAAATTGTAATCAAAGGCACAGAGATAGGAAATTTGCAGGATATTCAGGAAACCATTTTTCCTGATAGAGGATCTCCAGCAGCTCCAGCGGCTATCACAGCAGAATGAAGACCTAATGACCTCATCAAACCTTCCTTTAACCCCTGGATACCCAGACTCTAAATATTTTATGATTCACAAGCAGGACCTCACATCTTCCTCCTCAGTAGATGGTGTGATGCATCATTTCAGGTTGTTTACTTGACACAATCCTCAGGAGTTTATTGACTGTATCATGCCAAGAAAAAAGCACAGTGACACCAGAGCAGTGAATCTGTATAAACTTCATCTTTAACCTTAAGGACTTAGCTGGTCCCAAGGGCTGATGGTCCCCCTCTGTGCCAGGAGAAAATGGGTTCCCGCTCATTACATTTATGAGACACATTTCATCTGCTGCTGAAACTATTTATGACAAAGCATCATTGTAAATTATTTCACAAGAAACTGTTCACAGTGGGTGGAGAAAGTATTAAATATTTAACATAGGTTTGGATTTATATGTGAAATTTTAAAAAATTAAAGTGGAACTTTCCTTACCACACATATATTTTTGGATGTGCAACTGAGGTATACAATGTTCTGTTGCAAAGTGTGGAGCAAATGTTTAAAACAAGGCTAAAAAGAGTAGAATAGGGTGCGATTCTTGTTGTAAGATTGTAATTCAGAAATATAATATAATAAGAATCATAGTGCCATAGGTGGTTCTCAACTGTATAGTTATATTTGCTGATATTGTTTCTTGTAACATAGCCCTGATGTTAAACTGCGATCCTTATAATAATCTTAATTTTTTATTTTCCCTGTAAAGCAATAGGCCACATTAATTAAACTGAAGAAGAAAATATTCTACTAGGCATTTTCAAGTGTCAGCTTAAAATTGGCAATTGAGTGGAAACAAAATTACAAGAAAAGGAAATCAGAATCTTCCGTTGTGTATATTGTAAAGAGAAGAAGACCTGGGTAATCCCTTCAAATCAAAAGCTTTCTTTGGAATGAACAAAGTATTTGTAAATCCTGGAAATTTCTTTCTATTCATAAACTAGAGACTGTTGATCTTTAAAAATATCATATAAAGGTATAGTGGGTAGGAGATAAATTTGGAAAGAAAGGTTCAGGGAAGGTCATAGAAGGTCTTGAGGACCAGACTTGGAGTTTGGATGATGCAGTTACAGGAGATAAATATGTCTCAGTGCATCTGCAATAATCTCTTTCTACTGTGCCTTCCTGGACTACAGAGGCTGCAAAGTTAAAGTTATGTTTTCTGTTCTACCACATAGCTGGGATTCTGATTGAAAATTAGATTCTATCAATTTGATTCACTTGTGTAAAATTTGGAACTGTGGATTTTACATGGTAATGTCCAACTCTCCAGTCTCTGGCTTCATGGATGCCAAGCAGAAGACAGTACAGTAGTGTGTTCCATGGGTGTCCAATTCTCCAACATCCGACTAAGCAGACTCCCCTGGGAAGTCAGTGTGCCAGTGTTGATATGGAGGTCATTTCTCAAGGCCCTTCCTCTGACCTATGCAACCATTTTGTTCCTTTTATTAAATCACCAACATAAATAGAGAGGTTTCTGTGTCGTGCAACAGAAGCATGGAATTTTCTAGACAATGAGGAGATCCTGAATATTTGAAAACTTTTGAATGAATTTTATAATATCATATGCTAGACTGACCTTCTCTTTATCAGCCAGTTAAGACTAAGTTGCTTTTCATGCTCAACAGTGTAGGTAGGCACCCAAAGTGTTTTGTGAGATGAGGAAATACTACTGTGGGAGACAAAACAGATGAAGCTTCCAAGGCAGCATGCACCTAGGAGTAGAGAGTTGATTCCAGATTTGACATCTAAGGAGCAGCCTCTCCAAAGCAGCCACCATAAATGGAAGGGGGGTGATGCATGTGTCCTCTGACCACAGGAACAGAGTAGTTGGAAAGGAGCTTGATTCCTTCACTATTACCTAGACAATTATAGGTCATTTCTCTCTGCATACGAAGGTATAAAGAAAATTTAGAGCAAATCTGTGCTTGTAAACCATTCTGGCTTTTAGCTGCCTTTTCTGGCTGAGAAATCAGAACAGTGATGGGAAGAAACAATGCCGAATGGTTTGAAGTTACTTTTTAACTACTCTGAACCATCGAGAACAGCATTATGTATGAAAGAAACAATCAACCGTGGATTATGAATTTTAACTATTGCCAGTTCTTAAGGAGGAAATGGTAATAAGGAAAGAAATTAGTGAGGTTTCCAATCCATCAGCTTTTATAACTTATCACCTAGGTCAGGTGAAAACACATTGAATATATTCTGTGGCAACCATATCAAAAGAACATTAGACTATTGATGCCAATGCATTCATGAACAGAGAAATGAAGGGAACAAGCATCCCTCTTCAAGGGCCTCATTTCAATTTCCTCATCCAGTCTTTCTATGTCTGCGAGATCAGCAGTGGCCATGGAGTTGCCTGGACATGGTGACTGGAGCTGGCTTGTAACCTCCCTCTCCTGTTGTGAACTGGAGCAGAGGACCCTTAGTAGAGCTTAGTGTTTGTGGGTTAGGAGACGCCTCCTCCTGCTTTCCCTCCCCCATAGGGTTCATAGGGCCTAGAACATTCAACTAGTGTCTTAGTGCTCATCGATGGAAAAGAAAGAACTCCCCATTTGTACAATTAAAGGCTTGCCGGGACATGGTTATAACCTTGTGTTTTCAGAGTAGACATGGAGCCCAGGAGACTAAGACTCGTTAGGTTTCTGTGTTCCTATAAAAAGTTATATTCTCTAGCTCAGAAAATGGAAACTTTCAAACTTCAGGAAAAATACTTTATAAGAACTAAAATTATTTCAGACTAAAAAGAAGGAAGTTATACATTAGTTATGATGGTTTTCAATATTAAAAATAACCAGTCAAGATGAAACTAGTTGGATGAGGGAAAAAGTAGCATAAACTACACAAAAGTGTAAGAAATTCACTATTGGTTGAAGGACATTCTTAGTACAGTATTTAGAAAATAAGTGAGGATCATTGTCTTTATGTTCAAAAAAATATATATCTAATCTATTTGTTAATACATACCCCTTGGAACAAAAGCACACTAACATTAAAATGACTGTAATTTACTTTGTGTGTGTGTGTCTGTGTGTGTGTGTGTTTCCATTTCAGACTTACTTCTAGGACTAAAAAAATTAACTGCCATTTTAGTTAGATGGAAAAAAATCCATCTATTCCTCTGTATTAAGAACAAAAGTACCAGTATGAGTATCTTTTCTTGTGCAATTAACTTTTTTTTTTTTTTTTTTTTGTGCAATTAACTTTTAAAGTAAGTACCTAGAGGAATTAGCTACCATAAATCCAAACTTTCTTTTTCATGCTATAATTTAAGAAATTTTGCACAGAATGGTTAAATGACTCCCTTAAGGTCACAAATAGTTGTTAACAAGCACAAAATTCTTACCTTTGCAAATGCATGAGCTGTGGAGCCCACAGTGTAGTTGACATTTATTGGCTCTATGTCTTTGTGCATGCTGTATAATCTCTCTACGTCTTTTTAATCTGTATTTTATATTCCCCAATTTCTTCTCTCCTCTACAGATTAGCAGATAAGGGTGCATAAAAATATCTATTATTAAATCTATTATAAAATTGAATTCATTTATTACCAATTTTCTGCTTTTCTAAAATATAAAATTTAATATGGCTATTTTAAAATTAAGTTATTTGATATTGTTTGTCTTAAAAAGTGAAGTGTTTTCTTACAGTTAGAAAATTTTTAATAAGCAAGAGAATAATCAGCCGTCCACCTGTGCATAGCTATGCATAAATAAAACCAATCATCAATGTTAATGTCAGTATATTTTTTGGTATTTCTACTCTGAAATAATTTTAAAGTCATATTTCTAAAAAATTATTTTAAATTACACAACTAATATACCTTCATTATAAAAATTCAAATGATAAAAAAAAATAAAAGTCTTGGGCTTCCCTGGTGGTGCAGTGGTTGAGAGTCCGCCTGCCGATGCAGGGGACATGGGTTCGTGCCCCGGTCCGGGAAGGTCCCATGTTAGTGTCAAGGGTAATTGAGTGTCTAGTGTTCTGTATTCAGCCACCCTCAACTTCTTGCACAAACACATTTCTCACAGTAGTGTCATCACTAATAAAATTTAGGAAGGATGAAAGTCTCCAAATTAACAATGTGTCACTTAAAACTTCCAGCCTACTCTTTTTATAGCTTCGCTCCAGAAGCTCATCTTACATTCTGTAATCATCACCAAAATGAATCACTTGTTCCTTGTTAAGCTTTTATCTCCATGAAATGAAGGTGACAATGAAACACTTTTCTGTAAGACTTTCTTGGCACCCATCCCACAATGCCTGCTGGCCTGTTTTGATCCCATTCCATATGTCCACAATTTAAGTGGCAATACAACTCTCTCTGAATTGTATCATACAGCACGGTAGGGCACAATACTGTGTTATCTGCTTTTGGAAATAATCTATTCAGCCTATTTCAATTTTTGAGACTTGATGATCGCAGGCTTGTAAGGACAGGATCAAACAGAAGAAGATGCTAGCAGGGAGTCACACGTGAGAGTCTGATTCTGCATGCATAAGAACCTCATTGCTCTCTTTTAATAAATTTGAAGCCATCAGTAGTAATATTGACTCAGATATGACCCACAGTCAGCTATTCCTATACTCATTTTAATGAAATGCTTAAGTTCAATACCTTGTAGAAAGTAATTTCCAAGATGTATCAACAAATATTTATTAATTGCTGGGAAGTTTAGAGAGTTAATCTATAAAAGGGGTTTCAATCTAGAAAACTTCCTATCTAATGAATCTTAAAGGAAAAAATAATCAATTTTTGTCTCGATTAAAGACTGTGAGCATTGATTTTCTCACAGGAAGAGTTTCATTTTCTTTAAATGAAATTAGTGTTAATGAATAGACTTTTTTTTTCTTTTTTCACTTAATCTGTCAAGTGTGTTTATTATGTTTTCATCTGAAATTTTCTAGAATCACTTTTTGTTAATTTAGTAATTCTTTGGTGATGAAAAACATTTTCTTGTCAGTGTATTTATAAATGAAGAAGTAAAGATTCACTGCTATTGTTAAGAATTGATTTTTCTGTTCCTAGAAAAACAATTTACTTGAAAGCAAGTCTATTTTTAGTCACTACTAGATTAATAAACATAAATTTTGACATTCAAACCTAGCAAATTGAAAGATTTGTTAGCCTAACCTTTAAATCAGCAATTTTACAGTGCATTTCCCTGTTTAAATATGTCTAGTGTGCTAATGAATGAAGAATGAAATTACTCAATGATTATAAAGTTTTCCATGACTGCAATAGCAATTTATTTTAAATTTAGTCACAAAGATATTGTAGTTTATTTTTATTGTTACCCCTTTTTCCTGGTTGATATGTAACTCCATAGGAAAAATTGCTTTAACTTCAAATTTCATATCAATGGTTATACTGCTCAAGATCTTTTTGTTTTTACCTTAAAATAAATTGAAGTGTAGTTGCTTTACAATATTATTTTAGTTTCAGGTGTACAACATAGTAATTCAGTATTTTTACAGATTATACTACATTTAAAGTTATTACAAAACAATGGTTATATTTCCCTTTGCTCTCCCATATATCCTTGTTGCTTTTTTATTTTATACATAGTAGTTTGTATCTATTAATTCCATACTCCTATCTTGCTCCATACCTCTCCCTCTCCCTGCTGGTAACCACTATTTGTTCTCTTTATCTGTGAGTCTGTTTCTGTTTTGTTATACACATTTGTTTGTTTTATATTTTAGATTCCATATAATTGATAACACAGAGTATTTGAATTGCTCTGACTTATTTCACTAAGCATAATACCCTCTAGGTCCATCCAGACTGTTAAAAATGGCAACATTTCTTTCTTCTTTATGGCTGAATAATATTCCATTTTATATATCTATATCTATATGCCATATCTTTATACATTAATCTGTCAATGAACATTTAGTTTGCTTCCATGTCTTGGCTATGGTACATAGTGCTGCAATGAACATTGGGGTGCATATAACTTTTCACATTAATGTTTTCATTTTCTTTAGATATATACCCAGGAATGGAATTGCTAGATCATACAGTAGCTCTACTTTTAGTTTTTCTGAGGAAACTCCATACTGTTTTCCACAGTGGTTGCATTAATTAACAATCACACAGTATACTAGGGTTTCCTTTTCTCCACATCCTTGCCAACAATTTGTTATTTGTAAACATTTTGATAGTAGCCACTTTGACAGGTGTGTGTTATTTTGATATCTCATTGTAGTTTTGATTTGCATTTCTTTGATGATTAGCAATGTCAAACATTTTTTCATGTGCCTGTTAACTTCTGTTGGAAAAATGTCTATTCTGGTCTTCTGCCCATTTTTTAATTGAGTTGTTTGTTTTTTTGGTGTTGAGTTATATGAGCTGTTTATATATTTTGGGTGTTAAACTCTTATCAGTCATATCATTTACAAATATTTTCTCCCATTCAGCGATATTGTTTTGAAAATGGCTAGTGTCATCCTGAGTCTGACATATCTCAGAAATTCAAGAATTTCTCCCATTGTCTTTATTTTGTTGATGGTTTCCTTTTCTGTGCAAAAGCTTTTCATTTTAATTAGGTCCCATTCATTTATTTTTGCTTTTGTTTCTTTTGCCTTAGAAAACAGATCTAAAAATATATTGCTATGATTTATGTCAAAGAGTGTTCTGCCTATGCTCTTTTATATATATATATATATATATATATATTTTTTTTTTTTTTAATTAATTTATTTATTTTGGCTGCATTGGGTCTTCATTGCTGCGCCCAGGCTTTCTGCAGTTGTAGTGAGCAGGGGCTACTCTTCATTGTAGTGTGCAGTCTTCTCATTGCAGTGGCTTCTCTTATTGTGCAGCATGGGTTCTAGGTGTGTGAACTTCAGTAGCTGTGGCACATGGGCTCAGTAGTTGTGGCTCATGGGTTGTAGAGCACAGGCTCAGTAGTTGTGGTGCACGGGCTTAGTTGCTCCACAGCATGTGGGATCTTCCAGGACCAAGGCTCAAACCTGTGTCCCCTGCATTGGCAGGCAGATTCTTAACCACTGCGCTACCAGGGAAGTCCCTCTGCCTATGTTCTTTTCTAAGATTTTTATGGTTTCAGGTCTTACATTTGGATCTTTAATCCATTTTGAGTTTATCTTTGTATATGGTGTGAGGGAATGTTCTAATCTCATTCTTTTATATGTAGCTGGCCATTTTTCCCAGCACAACTTTTTAAAGAGACTGTCTTTTCTCCTTTGTATATTCTTGCTTCCTTTGTCATAGATTAATTGACCATCAGTGCCTGGGTTTATTTCTGGGCTATGTATTCTGTTCCATTGATCTATGTAACTTCTTTTGTGCCAGTACCATGCTCTTTTGATGACTGTAGCTGTGTAGTATAAAGTCAGGGAATGTGATACCTCCAGGTTTGTTTTTTTTTAATCAAGAATGTTTTACCTATTTAGGGCTTTTTTTTTTTGTTTTTACTTTTGCTCTTGTACTTCTCTTAGATTGAAATGTCTTCTGCTTAAATCCTACCTATTACTTATCAATTCCTCTAATCTTTCTGAATCACTATAGTGTGTGGTAACAGCTCTGAGTTGTGGTGGGAAGAACTCACATGCTCTGTTCTCAGTTCAAGGGCCCCTCATTGTGTGGTGACCTGTCGTAGAGCAAAAGTAGTGGAGTGAGAGGCCAAATTGAAGGCAATGCTCATGTGTTTGGGGTGGGAAGTGATGCAGAAACTGTCAGATGGAAAAGATAGTGTGCACAATGTAGCAATAAAACCCAGCCAAGACGGGGGAATGGCCAGCAGAACATAATGAGAATAATAATGAGTTTGGGGAGCTTAAAGGACAGGGTGGGATTGTGAAGGTGAACGTGCTGTTGCAGGCCAGGGTCAGGCCTATCAGGAGATTCCACTCGGTCTTGGATTGCCCTTGACTCTCCAAGGTCTTCAATAGAAACTGAAGGTTAATATTGGTGTGGATGCTTGTGGTACAGATAGTTTAACTTATCTGTTCTCAATTCCCTGTAGGTCAGAGTCTCTGAGAAGCTTTGCAAAATTTTCAGGTTAAACTGTTTTACTAAGTGCTATTTCCATATACTTTTCAGTCTCACATAAGTTTTCTTTACTTTTTTTTTAGACTTGAGGTTTTTTTAGTAAGTGAGAATGATATATTTATTTTTTATTTATTTATTTGGCTGTGCCTCACAGCTTGTGGGATCTTAGTTCCCTGACCAGGGATTGAAACTGGGGCCACAGCAATGAAAGCACTGAGACTTAACAGCTGGACCACCAGGAAAGTCCCTCATTACATATTTTAGTGATTTCTTTAAACTTTTCTTATTGAAATAATTTTAGATGTATAGAATGACTGCAAAAATTTGACAGAGGGCTGCCTACACCCTGTACCCAAGCTCCCTCAATGTCAACATCCTACATAACTGTAGTAAATTTTTTTAACAAAAAATTAATATTGGTACAATAACTACAGGTCTTTTGCAGATCTCAGCAGTCTTTCCACCAAAGCCCTTCTGTTTTAGAATCTGACCCAGGGTCTCACATTTCCTATAGAGGTTAGGTCACCTTGGTCTCCTCCAGTCTGTGAAAGTCCTTCATCTTCCCTTGCTTTTCATACTTTAAAGAGGACTGGCCAGTTATTCTGTAGGATGTCCCTCAGTATGGGTTGTCTGATGTCTTGTGATTGGATTGAGATCATGCATTTTTGACATGAATGCCACAGAAGTGTTACACCATTCTTAGTGTATTTTTTCCAGGACCCAAGATGGTGTCTTAACACTGTCCAGTTTGTTAAAAAAAAGATCTGCTGAGTTTCTCCACTGTAAAGCTACTAGTTTTCCCACTGTAATTCTTAACCATCTTGGGGGAGATACTTTGAGACTACCAATATCTAATCTTGCTTCTCTTCAAATTTTCACTCACTAATTTAAATAATTATAAGTGGTCTTGCCTGCAGAAATGAATATGGTTGTTTTCTAATGGTGCTTTCTTATTGACTTCATTCACTCTAAATGTCACAACTGGAATTCTTCTATAAGCGTGAACTGCTCCTTCTCTCATATGTATTTATTTATACAAAATTTATATCATTATGGTCTTATTTTATGAATTATAATCCAATACTATTGTTATTGATTTTGTTGTTGAAATTATTCTAGCTTTAGCTAATAGGCACTTTTTCTGGATGACTACTCTGTCTTTTCTACTTGCTACTATCCTTCTCTGTGCAGCTGCCCTTATGTTCTGACACCACAAGGTGTTCCAAGTTTGTCTTGTATTCTCCCTCACCCAAGCCTGGAATCAAATGCTTCATAAGGTTTCTTTTTATTATAGAATAGTATTTAGACACCAACACCTGGGTTCCTTTAATTGTGGAGTAGTATTTGGAAATCAAGATCTGGGTGCTAGATGTGCCACTGGGGTGTTATTGCTTCCAGTTCTCTCTCAGTGAGCAGAACTCAGAGGAAATGTATACACATACCAGTACATGCATAGACACACACAGCTATATATCTATGTAATGTGTGGGTGGGTGGGGATATCTATACCTGTATAGATATCTATATCTATCTGTCTATTCATCTATCTGTATCTATAGATCATCTATTTATCATGTTTGGATGATTCACATTTGAGTGATTATATATTTGAATTATATCTATTACTTGATAGTTGTATTGTATATGTTCTCTCTGTTTTTTGTTCTTCTTCTTGGTCAGTATTCTCTGGATTTAATTGGGCACTTTTTATGACTCAGATTTATATTCATTCAACTTCACAGTTATACCATATTTTGTATACTCTAAGATTTATAATATATATCTTTAATTAATCAGAATCTACTTTCAAGTATTATATTTCTTCATACACTAATGTAAAGATATTACAAAATTATATTCCCAGTCCACCTTGCCATCATTTGTATTATTGTCATACATTTTTACTTTATATATGCTATAAAAACAGGATAATTGCTACCATTTTTGTTTTAGATAGGAAATTTTTGTTAAGAACAATTAAAAATAAAACTATAATTCTCTTTTGCCTTCATTTATTATATTTCCAACCCTCCCCATTTCCTTGTGTTGACTGGGTTTCTGTCTGGTGTTTGCATTTTGCCTGAAGAATTTCATTTCACACGTGTTGAAGTATATATGTGCTGGAAACGAATTCTCTATTTTTATTTGTTTGAGAAATTCTTTATTTCTCCTGTATTTTTGAGGAAAATTGTTTTTGCTGGGTATGTAATTCTGCTTTGACACATGTTTTTCTCTCAGTATTTTAAAAATTTTACTCCTTTTTCTTCTGGTATGTATGATTTCTTACAAGCAGTCTATTCTACTGCTTATCTTTCTCCCTCTGACAATAATGTGTTATTTTCCTCTGGATAAATTAAGGATTTTATCTTCATCACAATAGTTTAAATATGACATATGTAGGAGTAGTTATGCATGGGTGTGTGAATGTATGTGTATGTGTGCATTTGTACCTTTGTATTTACCCTGTTCAGTGTTAGATCTTTGATGTATTTGCTGCCATTATTTTAGGAAAGTCCTTAAGTCAGTATTTCTTCAAATATTTCTTTTGTCACATTCTTTGTTCTTTCTGTCTTGTCTCCTGTCCCACAGAAGTTGGATGCTCTATTCTTTTTTTCTCCACTCTCTTTTTTTCCCTTTATGTTTCAGTTTAGATAATTCCTATTGAGCTATTTATTTTTAATGATACTTTCCTCAGCCGTGTGATCTGCTTGTAAGAATGCCAGACATTATTAGTTTCCCTTATTTTGTTTTTTACCTCTAGCATTTCTTTTTGACTTTTTTCTTATATTTTATATTTTTCTGTTAAAATTACCTATCTGTTCTTCCATGTCATATACTTTTTCCATTAGTTATTTTAATATAACCAATTCAACAATTAAACTTGTTTAAAATTCTCTGTCAAATATTTTCTACATCTGTGTCTTATCTGGGTATATTTGTACTGATTGTCTTGTCGTTAGGGTCTTATTTTTCTAGCCACTTGATATACATTTTACTCCAAGATATATACTTATTATATAGAACTATAAAGACTAGGATAAATAGTTTTATGATTGGAAATGGACATTCTTTCTTCTGGGTGTGGAGGTTTGCATTAATCAACTATTGACTTGGGCATGGTTTGAGTTTTTTTCTGTTGCCATAGTTACCCACAATGCACATTGGGTCCAATGTAAGGGATGCTGGTCAGAGAGTTTTTCTCAGTGTCAGACCCACCCACACTTTTAGATATTCCTTTGCTACCTCTCAGAGAGTATGTGTCTCTTGCAGCTCTCCCACTAATGTTTATCTGGAAGGTGAAAGGAAGCTGTGCTCTGATGTTCTGACTGCACCCAGCCTTAGGTTCCTGTTCTTCCTCCCACTCTGTGATATTTGGATTCACCACAGTCACCTCTGACATGAGGAGACAATGCTCACATCCATTCCTCTCTGCTCTAGTTCTCTCCTTAATCCAATGGGTATGACTAAATCCCTTCCATCTTTTGAATATTTTGAATGAGCCAACTTGAAGTTTGCGCTCCTTTTCATGTTTATGTTTCCAACTGACAACCTAGTTTCATAATATTTTGGGGGAGTGTGGCAGGAATTTGGGTTTTTTAAGTTATAAAAACAATAAAGCTCATGAAAAAATGCAACTTGGAAAATACAGGAAAACTATAATGAAGCCAAAAAAAATAACTTATGCTGCTGCCATTTAGAGGAAATATTATTAAAATTTTGTGGTATTTACTTTCAGTCTTTCCTCCAAGCAGTATTTATGTGATATCCTACCAATTAAACTATTCAACCTGTTTTATTTTGTTTAATATTACAGTGTAATTACTTTCCAGGTGTGTAAAGACTGCTATCCCTCTGCAGTCTCCCCCCTTCCCAACACAAACTGTATTCATCCCCCCTTCTTTCTGGATGAACATCTTTAAAGCTAGGCACCAGCTCTCCTGGTCTGTCTCATAGTTAGGTATTCCTAACTAATTGTGTAAGAGACTGTGTTCTTGCCATATGTGGAATTTCCAGGAAATCTCTTAACAGTGAATAGAGGCAACACTTCTTCCTTTCAGTTCCTGCTCATTGTAATATGAATGTAATGGCTGGTCTTAGGCAGCCACCATGGACCTGAAGCAGCACACTAAAGACAGTGGAGCAAAAAGAAGAACCTAAGAACTGATAATCATGGGGCTACAAGACCAGGTCTAAATTGCCTACTTTGCAATTCTATATGTGAGAATTTAAAAAATCATGTTTAAGTCACTTTTTAAAATGTAGCTGAAACTTTTCTGATATATCATGTTGTTATTCACTTTTGAAAGCCCTTGTTAGGTGTCCTTTAAACATTACACAGGTGTATATTTTATTAATTGTATAACCGTTTTACAACTTCTTATTAGATATTTTCTCCTATCCATTACTAAATGATATAAATATTGCTGGAATTAAGATGAAAGTATATACGATTTTGTCTGAATTTCATAATAATTTCCTAAGATAGACTGAAATGGAATCACAGGTCAACAATCTTCATCTGAGATTCTTGGGCCAGGTGTGTTCAGAATTGAGGAATTTTGTATTTTTGTTTATATTCTGTATTAAGGACACTCCCGGTAAAGTTTGAGACAGCATCCTCTTATCAAACACATTTTTATTTCTGCAGTAGATTACATAAATAATTACACTGAGTAGATCTGGATTGGTGGCAAATGATTTAAGGAAAAACTTGTTTCTCAGAGATTTTGGGAGTTTGTTATTATGGACAAGACTTTTACTTGGTCAAAGGTTATGAGTGGCTTTTATAGACTATTAAATATGTGTTATTTTATCTGTTATTAAACATAAATATTATTACATATTTGTAATAACTTTGCCAAAAGTTTGAAACAAAATAATCTTTTGTTAAGCTGTATGTGAATATTAATTTCACTGTAGCATCACCAGGGCTGATATTTTCTCTTTTTTTATCCTCTTTCCCCAAAATGAAAAAGGATATCTCATTCTTTTATTTTATAATTCTGTGATTACTAGTAAGTAGTGGTTATTTGTAGTTCTTATTTTCTAACTTATCTGATCATATTTTGTGCATAATTCTTAATTGCTATTTGGGGGATTTTGACATTTTGAGTGAGGTTTAACATAATTTATTTTCAGATAATTGGCCTACTTTATTATTTTTATTTTAAATTACCTTATACTGTTTAAAAATATAGATATCAAACACATGCATTTTTTTCTCATTTGTCCCTTTGACTTAGAATTTTTCCCTCCAAAAGAGATTTGATATTTAAGCTTAAGTCTATTCTAAATTTTTATTCTTGATTTTAAAATATTTAACCCTATAGTTTTTCTGGAACTTATTTTGGTTTAATACATAAAGACAGAATCTAAATTTTACCCCAATAGTTTTTAACAGCTCCAGCACCATTAATTTTATAATTCTCACCATCCTCCCACATCTGTAATGTTTTGTTAATTGTGTATAAGGTTTTACATAAACAAGTGAAGAGAGATGAGATGCTGTTGATACATCATGGTCATCGACTTTGTCAATGGGACATCCGCAGACTAATCCCTGCCCCCTGTTCCTTCCAGGAGATGTGTTTCTCAAGTATGGGTTCCATTAGAGAAAGTAAGTTTTATTGTTAGAACATAAATATTTAACAGATAAATCCTATTTGTTTCCGGGGTTGAAAGGTCTTATCCTGGAATGTGGAACACAGAGTAGTCACTGTCTTCTGTGTCTACACGAGACCATAAAAAATTCTGACATATGTATAGACTTGGGTAAATTAGGGGCTGAATTATGTTCCCCCAAAAATTCATATGTTAAAATGCTCATGTCTGTAACCCAGAATGTGACATGTATTTCGAGATAGGGCCTTTAAAGAGGTGGTCAAATTACCATGATGCACTAGGGTGGGCCCTAGTCCAGTTTGACTGAAGAAGGGGAGATTAGGACACAGACACCAGGAAAGTTCATGCACCGACAGAGGGCCCTCCATGCGAAGGCACAGAGGGCTGCTCTCTGCAAACCAAGGAGAGACACCTCAGAAAAAACCAAGCCTCCAAGCACCTTGATCTTGGACTTCCAGCCTCCAAAATGGTTAGAAAATAAATTTCCTTATTTAAGCCACCCAGCAAGTGATGTTTTGTTACGGCAACCCTAGCAAACTCATACAGGGAGTCTGACTGAATATAGTACTGATATAGTCCAAAGGAAGAACACGCTGGCCCTAAATCATCTGACACTGGCCAAGGTGAGGTAAAATATGTAATATGCTTATGATCATGCCTGGTGCATAAAAGGTGTTCAGTTAAATGATCTATCATCTCTACAGTCAGTACTGCCTTCATTTCCCAGGTAGTCAGCAAACAGGGCTGCTCACCTGAGCCAAGGAGGCAGTGATGGTGAGGAAGCCAGCAGCATGGGAAGGACCATAAAGAGTAATTCAGGGCAACGACCCTGAGTGGCAGCAAAAGGTCATCAACCACTGCACTGTTGATTTCCTGTGTCTGCAGCAAAAATCAGAAAACTTCCATTTTCCCTGTGCAACCACACTCTGCCACAAGTCTTAGAAAGTATATTTACAGAGCAGACAACTGGAGAAGAGATGGACTTCTTATGCTTCAATAAAGTGGGTCTTTGAGGTGGTTTTAAACAATGTGGAAAACAGGACACGTGACAGGGTAGCTCTTAACCCCAAAGGTAGGTCTGTGTTACTGAGACTGATGTCTGCTTGGATCCATTTTTAATTTATTTCTATGATCTTTTAAACTGACTTTTATTAATATAGAATTACTTGGTGAGCCACTGATTGACAAAATTAATAAATCTGAACTAACGTCAAGCTGAAAGAATATGTGGTGTATATTTTAAATACTATGTTAAGCTACAGACAACAAAATAGGAGAGAATCCTTGTAGCTTATAGTTGTCTCTGCTGATGTCAGAAAGCTTCTTTATATTATATATCACTTAGAATTAAACTTCTACTAAATAAGTGTTAGAAAAATGAAAGCATGCTATATTGAAACGTATTTAGGTTATTTTCTTATGAAATATTTCATATAAAATGGATATTACTAAACTAGTGTGATCTGATTCCATACATTCAGGAGAAATCAGTTTTTCATTTCTTTTCTTAGCAGAGAGAGGCTATAAGTGTCAGGTTTAATCCAATATAACTGACTTTCATTACTAAAGGAATTTAAACTTCAATAAAATGAAATTATTAAATAGATTAAGAAACAATATAAGACGAATCTCACTTGAGGCTAGACAACTGCTTCAGGTTACATATTTAAGCCATTAGCCTATTTCTTACCAGGGGACTGGTCTTGCTTAATTCATTTCCTTTTGCAACTATGAAAGAAGTCATAGCTAAAAAATAAATTTTAGTTTAGTGTCTCTTCATTACTATCTATGCCCTCATTTTAAACAAAGCACTATAAAACATTGGAAATATTCCAGTGCCCATGTATATTTTAGAATCAGTTTGTGTTTTATCTCATAAGACAAAAGTAATTGAGTAAAATACTTGAACTGAAAGGAATTAAGTAACTCAAAAGTTACTTAATTTCAGCAGGTATTATGTGGTTGTCACCTGATCTCTGTTATAAAGCTATGTAAGTATAGTCTAAAAGGTTCTGTCCCTGGACCTAATTGGTTTGCTAATAATAGGTAAAATATGAGAGAAGCTATGTCTATGAGAAGTCAGCAGACTGGAAGAACTGGCCAATCCTGACATCCTATTTGGTTGCACTCCTGAGTAGGATGTGGCATATACAGAATGGATAGGATACACCATATATGGGATAAGATCTGCAAAATAGTATTGACAGCTCTCCAACACGTTCTTTAACTGTCATCTTTAGTTCTTTTGATACCTGAGAACAACAGTAACTCAAAAATAGTAAGCAAAATATATAATTATTAATCATCATCTCCAGCCAGTATTATTTCAAAAAATTGAAGTCATCTTAAAAAATGTAATATTATCTAAGTGATAGATGTCTCAGTACAGGCAAATATATACCTATGTATATATATTGGGTACTACCACTGATTTTGTGATCATCAATTTGAACTTTTAATGCACATTCAGTAAACAGTTTGAAAAGAAAGATGAATATTTTTAACATTCAATTTCTGGTATCATTTTACCTTGTTCCTGGGTCTGTTTGTATTCTTTCACCTTTATTCCATTCTTGATTTAAGCAAAACATAGAGCTTTTCCATACTTAAATGAAATGGCATTTAACATACTAACTGCATCATTGTTTACCTGGAAGGAAATTTATACAAATACCTATAGCATAAACCATTCAAGTGACTTCCCTCTGACAATCACAATTACCCCAAGAATATCAGGGTAACAATGGTGCCAGAAGGACTAGTTGTTTGCTGTCAAAGTATGAGCAGAGCACCATCTAATTCCCTGTAACAAAGCAGGCCATTTGCTCTCAAGCTAATATCAAATCAAGTTCATGTAGAATTTTCTATTTGAGATGTAAAGATTTAAAGTTAGAATAAATTATTCCATATCAACATAGAATTATAACATTTCTCCCTAATTCTTGTTTATAAAATGATTCTTGGCATATGTCTAATGATAAGAAAATATGACCAAAAAAGAGAAGAATTGATTATCTGAAAAAAATCAGTGTCAATATTGAGACATCATGCATTGCAATCCTACGTGTATTTTTACCTTATTAACCTTTAAGCTATTTCTCCTCATTTCTTTCATTTAACAGAACATTTTGAGAGCCTAGAACACTTGATATAAAGCCATGGTGCCTTAGGTAAAATTGCTGTATAATATGTTTCTCCCAAACATAGCAGGTTAACAAACATTTATCATCTCACCTCTGTGGGTCAGGAATCCAGGCACAGCTAAGCTGAACGTGTCTGTCCCAGTTCTCACACGGTGCAGTCAAGCTGTAGATGGGGCCACAGTTTCTTCTGAAGGTCAGCTTCAGGGAGGATCCACCTCTGAGCTCACCACGTTCCTGGCCCAGGTCTCTCCTGAAAAGGCAGCTGGATTACTCCAGGGAGAATGAAGAGAAAATGAGAGAGTGACACAAACAGAGGCCACAATTCACTTCCAACCTCACCTGTAAGTGCCTTCCCATCCCCTCTGCTATATTCTGTTCATTAGAAGCAAGTCAGTCCACCCAGCCCTAGTAAGGACCAGGGATTACACAGGGCATAGCTACCAGGAGGTGGGGATCATTCAGGAGCGCTCATTCTAGAGGCTGCCTTCCTTTAAGGAGCTTATTCTACAGACACTTTCAACTTTGGATGTTTCAGTACTTAACTTAACCATGCTCATAACATATTTACTTGATGAATGGATTAATGAATGAACAGATATTTTATATAGCAGTATTTTTTATGGTAAGCATAACATACATCTTAAGAGATCTAGTTCCTGCAATAACATATGCAAGTTTCTTGTAATATTTCCATTTCCAAGGTTTGGTTTGGCTTTCAAAAGTCATCCCACACTAGTTACAGAGGAAAGAGGTGTGCTGCTCAGAGAACTTTAGAGCACTCTTGACCTCTTTCACTTGTGTCTGAGTTCTCACTCCATGCCAGTGTGTTTGGATAAGGTAGAGAAATTTAGTTTGTCTTTATTCTCCTGATAAAATCATGATAAAATCATGAAATACTTGCTTTGTGTAGCTTGTAATAGTCCTTTAGAAGTTTATTAGGAGGTTGGGGATTTGACCGTAAAATTATGACATTATAGTACATACATAAATCAAATATTGGATAAATTCAGAGTAAATAATGCTGAATAGGTGGCAGAACTAAATTACTTACTTAACCTCGTACAAGAACTTTCACTGTTTAGAAATTACTTCTTTTTAATTTGATTAAACCAAATTAGACTGAAACTCTTTTAGAATCATGTGTTTGCTCTGCCCCTGAAGAGTAGTTATGCATGTGGGTCGGGAACTAAGCTTCAAGGTCCTTACTCCAAACATCAAATCCATTAACCTAAAAATGTCCACGTGAAAGTGTGCTCCTTGTTTCTGTCTCAAATAAAAGATATGAATGAGAAGAAGTTATAAAAATACATTCTAACACAAAGACATTAGTAATATCAGGATTTAAAATTTATTTTTGTTTTAAAACATTTGTTTTTAAAAACATGAGCCCAGGGCTTCCCTGGTGGCGCAGTGGTTGACAGTCCGCCTACAGATGCAGGGGACACACGGGTTCGTTCCCCGGTCCGGGAAGATCCCACATGCCGTGGAGTGGCTGGGCCCGTGAACTATGGCCACTGAGCCTGCGCATCCAGAGCCTGCGCTCCGCAATGGGAGAGACCACAGCAGTGAGAGGCCCGCGTACCGCAAAAAAATCAAAAAACTAAAAACATGAGCCCAATGCAGGAGTCCTAGCCTGTATTATTAATATTATACTACAAAAAACCATGTTTAGGGTGACAATATTATTTGTGTGCACAGAAATAATGAAGATTTTTTCATGGGTCAGTTATTTCTTTAAATGTTTGGGGAAAAATCTCAAAAAAGATTTCTTTTTCAATATAATATAAAATTATGGATGTCCTTCATTCTTTACATGATTTTTAGATGAATTATAGTAAGTCCCCTACATATGAGCGAGTTCTGTTCTGAGAGTGCATTTGTAAGTCCAGTTTGTTCCTAAGTCCACCAATGTTAGCCTAGGTACCCAACTAACACCATTGGCTATATCATACTGTACTGCAATAGGTTTATAATACTTTTCACACAAATAATACATAAAAAACAAACACAAAAAATAAAGAAAACATTGTTAATCTTACAGTACAATACCTTGAAAAGTACAGTAGTACTGTACAACAGCTGGCATACAGGGGCTGGCATCGAGTGAACAGGCAAGAATAGTTACTGACTGGAGGAGGGAGAGGAGGTGGGAGATGGTAGAGCTGAAGGATCATTGGCTATAGGAGATGGAGGGCAAGCTGCAATTTCACTCATGCCTGCCTGACATTGATGGCACAGGTTCTGGTGTCTTGCTGGATTCAATTCTATCTACCTGAAAAAATGATCCAGTGATGTCTGTGTAGTAGCTCTTTTTTTTCTCATCATAGAAGACATGGTAGCACTGGATTGTACTCTGAACGACTGCTGCAACCTACACATACCATTCTACGTTTAAGTCCTGTGCCTCTAAAACTAACAGTGCCTCCTCAAATAAAGAAAACCCCCTTTCCATTTCCTTCATTATAACTGTCTTCAGTTACTTCCTCCTCTTGCCTCTCTTCATCCTTTCTCTGGTAAAGTACACAAACGTTCAACCACTTGTAGAGGATGCACGCATGTGACAACATACTCCAGACACGTGAACTAACTTACATGATTGGACATGCAAATGCACGTTCACATCTTTGAAAGTTCACAACTTGAAGGTTCATATGAAGGGGACTTACTGTAGTTATATAAGTTGATGAACTTTCAGCTAACTGTCTACAGGTGATTTAATGAATCAGATTTCTATCAGAAAACATTTAATTCAAACATGATTATAACCATTGCAACTCTGCCACAAAGACACTGGGGCAATCTTACAAATCTGTTTCTTGAATTATTCTTTGGATCATAAAATGGGAATTCCTCTTAAACATTTTTATCTCGGACAGGATATCTTAACTTAAACTCCCCCTTAATGAGGTATCAATGTGAGAAGATCGCCCTACCTTGGCTTACATATTTTTCTACCATGTTCCTTGTCCTCCATGTAAAAATGGGGAAGGTGGCAGAAAGGGAAATGACGTTCTTCCACATCATTTTAGAAACCCTTCTTCAAAGAAAACAGCAGATACCGAGAGTCAGGTTTATCCTTTTTCCTCTTCATTGGAAGAAATGTATTTTTCATAAATGCAAGAATTCCTTTCCCTGAATCTTCACATTTCTCAAGACCTTACTGAGTTTAACTTGAGGCTACAAAAATGGGCTTGAGGTACATTTGGCAGTATGCCTAAACCCTATAAACCTTAAAATCTGCCTTCAGGTGCCAAGTGCCTCCACCTTACAAGCATTCAGCAGTTCCCTATTGATGAGATATTGAAAAGAAGGTACTGAAGATGAACTTCATAATAATGACCTGGAGACCAACAGATGCAGTAAGAGGAATTCTTTTTTCATTTTTATACATTTCTTCATTTTTTATACACAAATATACATACACTTTCTGTTTAGTAGACAGAAAAACAGTCTTAAGTAATTCTCAGGGTTTCCCTTCCCCCCCATTACGTTTCTCAAATCTCAGCAATGAGGGGCTGATGAGGGCGGGACTAAGAGTATAGCCAGAGATGTGAAACATCACTGTGTACATTTGTTCATAATTTCTTGCTATTCTGAAGCACTTCTGGAATCTGCTTTCAATGCAGATTTGTTCTGAATGTGTCCTAAAGATTAGCTAAACCTTCATCATGTATTTACCTCAACCATTGATTGCTTGTGTGAATGGGGAGGGACATTATTCAAAGAGCTCAACTACTATTTCAAGTGACCTCGAAATATCCGTATTTCAACTTGGATTCTATTCCAGCCATTCTGAACATGAGTGAACTTCAGCGAAAGAAAATAAAACAATAAAAATTGTTTATGTTTAACTAAGGCAGAGAGACTCCAAAATAATCACCGGTTCTGATAAGTGCCCTGGGCAATAATTCGGCTTCACAGCTTAGAGCCAGCATCCTTTTTTCAAAATCCAGGCTTTGCCATTTATTCGGCTCTGTACCCTTGGTGACTTATTTTACAACTGTTTCTCTATTTCTAATATGAATACTTAGTGTGGATTTCTCATGTTTCCGGGTATTGTTTAATCGCTTTAATCTCAATTAAGTCATTTAATTTACTATACAAAAATGTCAGTAAGGTCATTATGCTAACTTTACAGACCAGGTAACTCAAACTCTGAAGTTGCAAGTAAGTTGTGGGTGTCTCTTAACTATTAGTGGAAAAGTAGGGATTTCAACCCAAGCAACTAGGCTGGAGCAAATCATGTGATCTTAACCTCTTCATTTGCTACCTCTCAAGGGCTTTGCATGGTCAGCTTCCTACAAGGTAATCATTTTTTCTTTTTGTATTGCATTCAATCATATAAGAAATACATTGGAAACATTATGGGCCCTGATATTCTAAATTGTGTTACAAGTTGAAACAGTTCACATTAACAGAATGAAAAAGTAGAATAAAATATCTAAAATACCAACAAAAATTAGCAGTTTATCACTGAGTGTACCTGGTGTTTAAAATAAATAAGGGAGTGGTGGGGAAAAAACTCCTAGCAACCATTGCATAATTTTAAAAGAATATTCATATATAAATCCTGAGACTTGAAAGAGGAAGTGCTGTATGGTGGGAAAACATGGGCTGTGGCTTCAAACTGATTTAGGCTCCAATCTTAATTTACTAGCTGCATGTCCTGTGAAAATTATACAACCTATGTGAGACTTAGTTTCTTCATCTGTAAATTTGTATTAATATTTAACTGATAAATAAAACTGATAGATGGGTTAAATGAAGTAATATTTAGCATAGAATGTAGAGAGTATAAAATTGATCTTAAATATGTCTTAAAGTCACAAAAATAAACACACTGACCACATGTACATTCCAATAAACACAAAATGAACGTTACGACTTGTATGACAGTACTTCATTTGTGAAAGACCGATGAAGAGAAAAAAAGAAGAAATTACCATATAGAAGGCTTTTATACCTCTTCTTAAATCCATTTTAGAGTTTCCCTTGTTCTCTTTTCTCTTCTGTGATTTTCCATCTTCCCAACTCTTTTATCTTCTGTTTACTTGTAGTTAGGACACCACAGAGGTTGGACTGGATCGCTGTGGCATTAATTTGATTGCAGCTCACATTAGCTGACTGAATAGTTCACTCACCTTCACACGACTGGTAATAAAGTGCCCAGTGCAAGCTCAGAACCTTGTAGTGGTTTCTGGGAAAGACAGGGATTTTCAATAATACACTCCTTAATATGGCCCAATTATGAAAGAATTTTCAGTGGAAAAGCAATCCCAATTCATCTCGCCTCAGTTGTGCTGCACCTGAGACAACTTTTTTATTTACTTACCTTTTTGGCTACTTGATTTTGATCAATTATTAGGAGTTTTCAGGTGTTAAGTTAAACACAGGGTGTGTGTGGAGGGAGCTATACAATGCCATGAATATATTTGCATCAATGATACTCATAGTGAAAATGAAATCAATTAAATGTTTTATCTATTATTGCTCAGGATCCAAAATAAAAGGGACTGCTAGTTTATATCAAATACTAAATGCACACAAAACTGGGCAATTATCCTGATTTCTCTTTTGTTGCTTCATAGTTACCATTTCATCTAAAAGAGAAAGTCCCTCAAAGTACCATTTTGTTGTTGCATAAATGAAATATTTCTGGAAAGAGGCATTATGCAAGAGAGTATTACATCCAACCAGATATTCAATAAAAAATATTAGAGCAAGCTCTAATAAAAGTGGGCTTAGGATGACTGTTAGCAGACAGACTTTCTGCCAGAGCAAAGTCATTAACATGGAGCTGCAGAGAAAGAAAACAATGTCCTTTGCTACCATTATTTACAACATCTGTGAAAGAAGGGAGAGTTGGCAGGTAAAAAGCCACTTAGGGATACATTCGACACTTTTATGGAGGAAAAGAAGATACTTCACCCTTCCTGCCCCCATCCCTACCTTTTATTCTATCATCTAACTTTTCCCCTTCCTCCTACTGTGGAGAAACACTTCAGGGATGCTGTATAGACAGGTTTGGTGCTTTTTCTTTGCTACCAACACATAGCACCAAAAAGTGTGTGAGAAGACACCACATCCCTGTAAAGTTGTTTTTCTGTCACTCACAGAATTCTCTTGACTCTCTGAGTTGGGGCTCAGACCTCACACCTGTAAAGCCTGTACAAGAGAGTCCATCTGTCAGTCACCCCATGGGTTCCTGCAGCACTGCTTCTATCCAGTTCTTTTCATCCAGCAGTAAAGAAGTGGATAGAGGGCTATATCCTCAGTCTACAGTGCTACCATCATTATGACGAACGGGAGAGAACCTGGACTAATTTCACATATGAATATGACTCAGTTTCATCAAAAGAGATGCTATGTTTTAACCAAAAATAGATTTGTAAGAAATCTTTAACTTGAACTCTATTGAAACTGTATTATTATAATTATGGGAAATCTAATTTAGCCCATGCCAGGAATGCATTATTTCACTAAAAGGAAATGTATAATTTAAAAATCATTCTTGGAATGTTAAAGCGACCAGGGAGGAAAAAAAAAAAAAAAAAGAGGGTGGAGCATTGTTTAATCTCAATATCTTTTATTAGACTAAATGTACGAGTTTAATTACCTATTAAAATTACAAGCTACAGTGATTACATAAGTCTCTAGTTACTAGTAAATCACAAAATTATATCTTATAAAGGCTTCCAAGCAGAAGATCATCCTTCAGTTTAATTCATGAATAATTATCTGGGACTCAAGAGTAAAAATAAGATGCCATTCACATTCATAGCAAGAAAAACAGATTTCTTTTTCTTAAAATATAAGTCTTGTTTACTCTCACAAGTAAAGTGAGAACTGGAGTGCATACACAACTAAGAATAGATTCTTTAATTAAATAAATCTTTTTATTTGATTATATTGCCCAAGTATTATACTGTTATTATAAGTTTCATTGTATTGTTTTTCCCCAGCTTTAAGTATAACTGACAAATAAAAATCATATATATTCAAGTGTAAAATGTGATGTTTTGATATACTGTGATGTGATTACCACAATCAAGCTGATTATATATATACTGTGAAATGATTACCACAATCAAGCTAATTATCATATACAACACCTCACATAGTTGCCTTTTTTTTTTGGTAGTTAGAACTCTTAAGATCTACTTTCTTAGTAAATTTCAAGCATACAACACTGTATTATTAACTATAGCAACCATGCTGTGCATTAGATATTTAGAACACATTCATTCTGTGTAATTGAAACTCTGTAACATTTGACCAAAATCTCCTCATTCATCCAATCTCCCAGCCCCTGGCAATCATCATTCTACTATCATTTTTTATATGTTTGAAAATTTAAGATTCCACGTATAAGTGAGTTTGTGCAGCTTTTGTATTTCTGTTCCTGGCTTATTTCACTTAGAATAATGCCCTCCAGTTTCATCCAAGTTGTTACTAATGGCAGGATTTCCTTATTTTTAAAAGCTAAATAATATCCATTGTATATAGATTATACCACATTTTCTTTATCCATTTGTCCATTGACAGACAAGTAGGTTGTTTCCATATTTTAGCTATTGTGAGTAATATTGCATTAAACATGGGAGTGTATATATGTTTTGGAAGAATTCACAGGTGAAGCCATCTGGTCCAGGGATTTTCTCTGTTGGGAGGTTTTTGATCACTGATTCAATCTCCTTACTCATTATTGATCTATTCACATTTTCTCTTCCTTCATAATTCAGTCTTGGGAGTTTGTATGTTTCCAGGAACTTATTTCTTCTATATTTTCCAATTTGTGGGCATATAATTGTTGACAGTTGTCTCTTATGATCCTTTGTATTTCTGTGGTATCAGTTGTGATGTCTCCTTTTTCATTTCTGATGTCATTTATCTGAATCTTCTCTCTCCTTCTCTTGGTTAGTCTAGCTAAAGTTTTGCCAATTTTGTTTATCTTTGCAAAAAGCCAACCAATTGTCACAGATCTCTTCTATTGTTTTTTAGTCTTTACTTCATTTATTTCTGCTCTAATATTTATTATTTCTTTCCTCCTGCTAACTTTGTACTTAGTTTATTCTTCTTTTTCTAAGTTCCCTGATGTGTAAAGTTAGGTTATATATTTCACATCTTTCTTTTTTCATAACATAGGCATTTATAACCATAAACTTCCCTCTTAGAACTCCTTTTGCTGCACCCCATAAATTTCAGTATGTTGTATTTCCATTTTTGTTTCTCTCAAAATACTTTTGATTTCCCTTTTGATTTCTTCTCTGATCCATTGATTGTGTAGAAGTGTGAAATTTAATTTCCACATATTTGTCAATTTTTCAATTTTCCTCCTATTACTGATTTCTACTTTCATACTATTGTGGTATGATTTCAATATTCTTAAATTTGTTAAGACTTATTTTGTAGCTTAACATGATCTATCCTTGAGAATGCTTTGCAGGCACTTTAGAAGAATGTATATTCTGCTGCTCTTAGGTGGAATGTTCTATGTACGTCTGTTAGGTACATATGGTCTGCGGTGTTATTCAAGTCTACACTTTCCTTGTTGATTTTCCCTCTGGATGATCTATCCATTATTGAAAATGGGTGTTGAAGTTCCCTGCTATTATTGTATTGCTGCCTACTTCTTCTTTTAGTTCTGTAACTGGGTACATATACATTTATAGCTGTTAAAATACTCACTCAATGAATTGACCCATTTATCATTTTATAGTGACCTTCTTTGTCTCTTGTAACAGATTTTGACTGAAAGTCTATTTTGTGTGTTATAAGTATAGTGACCCTTGTTACCTTTTGGTTACCATTTACATGAAATAAATTTTTCCATCCCTTCACTTTCAGTCTTTGTGTCCTTAAAGTAGAAGTGAGTCTATTGTAGGCAGCATATTGTTGGATCCTGTTTTTTTATCCATTAAGCCACTATGCATATTTGATTGGAGAATTCAATCTATTTACATTTTAAGTGATGTTAAGTAAAACAGGTAATTATAGGTAAGGATTTACTATTGCCATTTTGTTGTTTTATGATGCTTTGTAGCTTCTTTCTTTCTTCCTCTCTTGCTATCTTCCTTTATGATTTGTTGATTTTTTTGAAGTGGTATATTTGTATCCCTTTCTCTTTTTTGTATCTACTAGAGATTTCTTCTTTGTGGTTACCATGAGGTTTACACAAAACATCTTATAACAGTCCATTTTAAACTGACAGCAACTTAACTTCAATCATATTAAAAAACTCTACAGTTCACTTCTCCCTCCAAACATTTTTAGGCTATTGATGTCACAACTTAGAGCTTTTCATATTCTATAAACTTTAACAAATTATTATAGCTATAGTTATTTTAATACTTTTGTCTATAGTTATTGTATTAAAGTTAAAAGTAATTTATACACCACCATCAGAGTATTAAAGTATTCCAAATTTGACTGTATATTTACATTTACCAGTGAGTTTGATACTTTTACATGTTTTCATGTTGTTTCTTTCATTTTAACTTGAAGAACTACCATTAGTATTTCTTGTAAGATAAGTCTAGTGGTGATGAAATCCCTCAATTTTTGTTTGTCTGGAAAAATCTTTTTCTCACTTTCATTTTTGAAGGGCAGCTTTTCTGGGTATAATTTTGTTTGCCAGTTTTTGTTTTTTTTTTCAGCACTTTGAATATATCAAACCACAGGAGATAGTGCTCACTAACATACTCTGTGTATGTAATAACATGCAGAAAAGAGGAAGATCACAGTAAACTAAAAATTTAGCTTTTAAATTAGGGATACCAAAGAGGAATTAAAGGTAAGATATCTCTCTAAGGAATCCTAACCAAAGTAAATAATGCAAGCATCATTAAAGAGGTGGGTTTTTCATAAAACATTGCAGTGACAATTCTGTCAGAAGAATCCCTGATTCCTTTTGTTTTCTATCTTCTTTTCAGATTATGAGTTATAAAATATACAGATAACAAAAGGAAATGTTGGAATTATGAAAATTACTTAGCCTTATTACAGGCTTTATAGCCTTATAGGTAGGGAGAGGAAGAATAAAATATAGACATGACCCTGACCATGTTGTAGAACAGATTTTCAAGATTGCCAGACAGGGCCCATAGTGCTTTAATGAGCTAATTTATGAAAAGATGGTAGCTTTGTGTACCATCTTTTAAAGAGTAAAAGATGATACTTATAAAGAGTATCATTTGGACAGAGTTTTAGCATGTACTGAACGTTTTTACATAGGATATATCATTTCATCTCATGATAATCTTAAAAATTCAGTATTGTTATCTACATATCACAAATGGAGAAACAGGTTCAGAGAATTTTTGCAAATTAACAATAACCATACATCTAATAAGTTTCAAAGTTAGTATTTAAATCCAATTTCACCTCTTTATTCTCTAGAACTTGAAAAGTTAACAACATATATATTCTTTTTTTTTTTTTTTTTTTTTTTTTACATATATATTCTTTAAGCAGGAAACTACTTTGTCTTCTACATTAAGTGTTACATTCACCATTTACATAATATGCATGATAAATCATGTAATTATGATTAGCCTGATTCTCTGCTATATCCCCAAAGAGATGCTAACTTTTCCTAATATTCCCATCCTGTCTGATATTAAACTAGCACTAGTCTTACTGGTTTGGACATACATTTTAGGTTATCTGATCTACTGTGTACCTATGATAAGATAACAATAAATACCAACTCTTGGCCAGTAGATACGTCACCAATATTTTATGCATCCTAATGATTTGTCTTTCCCTTTTAGCCTACATATTACCTGAAAGCCACCTATCAATAATACAGTTAACTGAAAATTTTTATAAATTAACAGAAACCTGTGTTGCACATATTAATTAGTACTGAAATATATATCATCTGGCTACTGTATATGCATATGACTGAATACCAAGGTTAGTGTTCTTTTTTGAATAAATGTAAAAAATTTCCTCCTACCACTGCATCTTAATTCCTTCAGAAAATGTGGAATGGTTAAGAGAGAAGATGAGAGACTTCTCAAGTACACAAGGGCATTTCTTCAGTTATAATTTTTTAAGTAACTCTGATTTCTCATGTGAGTTTTATAACTCAGTGTCTTTCACTAACTATGAGAGAAAACTGTACCCTTAATTTGTGCATTTTCATCACAGCCAAAATCATTAAGCTGGTTAAGACTGTACAACACTAAAAATATCAAGAAGTGAAGAGACTTCAAGTTCTGAAAACCTAATCCCAGATGACACTCTACAAAACTTTTTTTTCCTGAGTTTATAAAAATGGGCTGTTCTAAAAAATATATTGACTCGCTTGTGGAAGATTCTGTCTTCATTTTCTCTAGTATACCTTTATTCCCCCAAATAGTCTTTGTATGCTTCCTTTTATAACAAATGCATGACAATCTGTCCCTCAGAGAAGAAAATAAGGAAATAATATTATATGCTTTCATTCAAAATAAATTAAAAATTTTAAATGAGGTATAATAACAAACTCTAAAAATAAGAATTTTAAAATAATTATTCCAACAGAGCAGAATGAACATGTATTAAGTATCTGTGTGTGTGTGTGTATTTAAATTACTGTCTCATCCTGAATGGAGGGTGTCAGCATAAGTCAACACCAACCAAAAATTGTTCCTAACAAAACACAGTGTTGATTTTTTTAAACTGTGAATAACAGAATTGACTCCAGGTAGGTTGGGAAAAAATATCTTTCACTAATATGTATACAAAAATGGATTTTTTATGGAAAGAAGATGTTCCACAAGTTTGTATCTAAATACTGTCTAGAAAATTGATCTCAATAATTAAAGCTATGTTACCACTTAACAGGAAAATAACAAAAACAATTACTGTGGTTATATGTGTGCCTCTAAAGAGAAATAGAGGATTCAAGTAATTCATATGGAAGTACTTAGTTTTCCAAGTATTTAAACTTTTAAAAATTCCACACTTGTGTTACATTGATGAGATGTCAGAATAGGAGTTTTCAGGCTTCATCCCACTCAGAGAAACACTAATTTTTGCAACCACTCACAGATGAGAATAACTTTGTGGGAACTTTGGGATCCAGCAGAGGTTCTAGCATGCCATTAGAGCAAAAATAATCCAAGAACAGGTGCATAAAAGAGGGTAAGAAGAATAGTTTCACTTTACCAGCATTGTCCCTTCTCTAAGGCAGCAAATTTCAATATCAAGAGAGATGCCCTTGGCCTATGATTTCTTCCACAGGAGAAAATAAGCATGTAGTGAGCACCCAGATTTCCTACCCACCTAGGTGCAGCCCAAGAGGCCAATTCTTTCCTTTTCCACCCAGAACACTGTGGAGATCAGCATGGCTGAATGGTCTGGAGAGCTGGGAGCATGGAAAAGAAATTTTAAGAAAAAAGAAAGGTTTGAAATATATAATCTAACTTTACACCTCAAGAAACCAGAAAAAAAGAAGAAACTAAGCATAAAGTTAGCAGAAATAAATAAATAAATCTTTGAGCAAGAATAAATTAAATAGAAAAAAACAATTAAAAAAAAAAAGATGAACAGTAATAAGAACAGCAACAAATAAATAGCAAAAAAAAATAAATAAAATTAGCAAACTTTTAACAAGACTAACCAAGAGAAAAAGAGAGGAGATTCAGATAAATGAAATCAGGAATGAAATTAGGAATGAACAGATACCACAGAAATACAAAGAATCATAAGAGACCACTATCAACAATTATATGCCAACAATTTGGAAAATCTATTGTAGAAGGAATAATTTCCTGGTAACATACAGTCTCCAAAGACAATTATGAAGGAAAAGAATATGTGAACAGACCAATAGTGTGTAAGGGAATTGAATCAGTAAACAAAGTCCTCTCAACAAAGAAAACCCAATACCAGATGACTTCATAGATGAATTTTACCAAATATTTAAAGAATAATTAAGCCAATCCTTCTTAAACTCTTACAAAAAATTGAAGAGAAGAGAACACTTCCAAATTCTTTTTATAAAACAAATATAACCCTCATACCAAGGCCAGATTAAGGACACTATGAGAAAAGAAAGTTACAAGCCAATATCCCTGAGGAACATAGATTCAAATATCATCAACAAAACACTAACAAATAAAATTCAACAGTACATTAAAAGGATAGTACACCATGATCACTTCCAATTTATCCCTGTGATACAAAATGGCTCAACATACCCACATCAATAAATGTCATATCACATTAACAGAATGAAATATGAAAGCCATATGACCACCTCAATAGATGTAGAAAAAGTATTTGATAACATTTTCAAAATGTCTATACCACCCAAAGCGATCTATATAATGAGTGAAATCCCTATCAAAATTACAACAGCATTTTTCAAAGTAATAGAAAAACTAAATTAAAATTCATGGGAAGCCACAAAAGACCCCAAAAAGGCAAAGCAATTTTGAGCAGGAAGATCAAAGCTGGAGACATTACACTGCCTGATTTCAAACTATGAAAGTTATAGTAATCAACACAGCATGATACTGGCATAAAAACAAAGACCAATTGAGCGTAATAGAGAGTCCAGAAATAAGCCCATGCACATAAGGTCAACTAATCTTTGACATGGGCATTAAGAATACACAATGTGGAAAGGATAATCTCAATAAATGTGTTGGGAAAACTGGACATCCACATACAAAAGAGTAAAACTGGACTCATACCATACGCAAAAAATCAAAACAATAGGAATTAAAGACTTAAACATAGCTGAAATCATTATATTCCTAGGTTTTGGATACACCTAAGCACAGGCAACATAAGCAAAATGAACAAGTGGGACTACATGAGACTAAAAAGCTTCTGTACAGCAAAGGTAACAATCAAAAAATGAAAAAGCAACCTCCGTGTGGGAGAAAATATTTCCAAACCACACATCTGATAAGTGGTTAATATCCAAAATATTTAAGAAATGCCTTTAACTCAATGGCAAAAAATACTACTGCTACTACTACTGGCCTGATTAAAAATGGACAAATGACCTGAATAGACATTTTTCCAAAGATATACAAATGACCAACAAATGGTATAACAGGTGGTCAAAAGGTGCACACTTTCAGTTATAAGATAAATAAGCTCTGGAGATGTAATGTAAAGTATGGTGACTATATTTAATAGCACTGTATTGTATGCTTGAAAGTTGCTAAGGGAATAAATTATAAAGTTCTCATTATAAGAAAAATATTTGTAAGTATGTGAGGTTATGGATGTCAACTAAACTTATTGTAGCATTCATTATGCAATATATACATGTATCAAATCATTATTTGTACACTTGAAACTAATACAATGTTATATGTCAATTATACCTCAATAAAACTGGAAAAAATAATGTAAAATAAAAATGGAAAGATTGATACACAGACAGGGGGTATGGGATTTCCCCCCAAGCCTCCTTGCATTCTGGAGGCAGAAACAGTAAAATTTTGTAATTATTATATAGTCCCTCTAAATGAAAAAAGGACATAACACATAACATGGTAATGCAGGTATATTTACCAATTCTAGTTTGAGGGTAAACATAATGAAAATAAACATAAATGTTTGGTAGCTACTATTCATCCTCAATTACTCTGCTTGCTCTTATTAATGAAGCAAGAGCAAAAATAAACTATGAGGAACTTGTGACAAATAAAACATTCTTGGAAATATCAGAATATCTCACTAGTTGAAAGATAAATTGTAAAAGTTGCATTCTGCACACCTCATAAGAGGTTATATTTTTGTAAGTATTTACATTGATTTAATTATGAATAAAATATAATTTCTGGTAATTTCTAAAGAGATAGAATTTCATCAGTGTGGGTCTGACAGAAATCTTTACAAAAGTAATACATTAGTTTAGAAAAAGACAAATGAAACATGATTTTACCCTAAATGAGCCTGCAATTCAGGGTACAGAGTCAGGCAAATACAAACAGAAAAATAAACAAACAAAAAAAACTACAGTGGGATATCCCCTCACACCTGTTAAGATGGCTATTATTAAAAAGGGAAGAAGAACAAAGTTGGAGTTATCATGCTCCCTGACTTCAGACACTACTGCAAATCTACAGTAATAAAAACAGCATGGTACTGGCACAAAAACAGACACATAGATCATTGGAACAGAATAGAGAGCCCAGAAATAAAGCCACGCACTTACGATCAATTATCTACAGTAGAAGAGAAAAGAATACACAATGGAGAAAAAGTATCTTCAATAAATGGTGCTGGGAAAACTGGACCGTTACAGGTAAAAGAATAAAATTAGGACATTCTTTCACACCACATACAAAAATAAACTCAAAATGGATTAAAGACCTAAATGTAAGACCTGAAACCATAAAACTCTTAGAAAAGAAAATAGGCAGAACTCTCTTTGACATAAATCATAGCAATATTTTTTGGATCTGTTTTCCAAGTCAAAAGAAACAAAAGTGAAAATAAACAAATATGACATAATTAAACTTAAAAGCTTTTGCACAGAAAAGGAAATCACAGATGAAATGAAAAGACTGAATGGAAGAAAATATTTGCAAACAATATGACTGATAAGGGATTAGCACCCAAAATATATGAACAACTCATACTACTCAACATAAAAAAAAAAAAAAAAACGCAATTTTAAAAAGGGCAGAAGACTTGAATAGACATTTTTCCAAAGAAGACATACCAATGGTCAAGAAGCACATGAAAAGATGTTCGATGTCACTAATCATCAAAGAAATGCAAATCAAAACCACAGTGAGACATCACCTCACATCTATCAAAATGGGTATCATCAAAAAGTCTACAAATAACAAATGTTGGCGAGGAAGTGGAGAAAAGGTAACTCTTGTATACTGTTAGTGGGAATGTAAATTAGTGCAACCACTATAAAAACAAGTATGGAGGTTCCTTGTAAACTAAAAAAAAAACTACCATATGATCCAGCAATTCCACTCCTGGGCATATATCCAAAGAAAATGAAAACACTAATTTGAAAAGATACATGCACCCCAATGTTCATAGCAGCATTATTTACAATAGCCAAGATATGGCAGAAACCTAAATGCCCATTGACAGATGAATGGATAAATAAGATGTGGCATATGTATACACACACACACACACACACACACACACACACACACACACACACTGGAATATTACTCATCCATAAAAAAGAATGAAATTCTGCCATTTGCAATAATGTGGATGTAGAAGATATTATATTTAGTGAAGTAAGTCAGACAGAGAAAGACAAATACTCCACTTTTTAACTTGTATGTGAAATAGAAATAATAAGAGAAACAAATGTATATAACAGAACAGAAACAAACTCACAGTTGTAGAAAACAAACTAGCTGTTACCAGTAGCGAGAGGGAAGAGAAGGGGCAAGAGAAGGGTATGGGATTAAGAGATACAAACTACTATGTGTAAAATAGATAAACAACAAAGATAAGTATATGCCCAGGGAAATATAGCCATTATCTTGTAATAACTTTAAATGGAATATAATCTGTAAAAATATAGAATCATTATGTTGTATATCTGAAACAAATATAATACTGTAAATCAAACACACTTCAATAAATAAGAAAACGTGGTAAAGGATGGAATATTTTTCAACCATAAAAAGCAGGAAATCCTGCCATTTGTGACAACAGGAATGACCCTAGATGATTCTATGCTCAATGAAATAAGCCAGACCCAGAAAGAAAAATACTACATGATCTCACTTATATGTGGAATCTTAAAAAGTCAAGGTCACTGAGCCAAAGTGTAAAATGATGGTTTCAAAGGATCAGTTGGGGAGGAGTGTAAGGGAAGATGTAGGTCCAGGAGTACAAATTTTCAGTTACCGGTGAATAAATTCTGAAGATCTAAGTATAGCATGGTGATTTTAGTTAGTGATACTGGATTATATATCTGAAATTTGCCAAGAGGGTAGGTCTTAAAAGTGTTCTCAACACAAAATAAAATGGTAAATATGTGAGGTGATGGATGTGTTAATTAAGTTGATTATGGTAATCACTTCACAGTGTATATGTACCTTATATCATCATGTTGTATCCCTTAGAAAATCAAAATAAACATTTGACATTTGTTTATAGCCTTTGCTTTTCTCATCAATTGCAATTCTCTCCCACACTTCCATCCTCATATTTTTTGGCACGCCAACACAGGCATTTAAATATAATTCAACTTCAATTTGTTGCTTGAACACTAAATTATTTTTAACTTAGGTCTCCTGATCTAGCATTCAACAGTAAAAAAGAGGATTTAAAAAGTATTTGGGGCTCCCCTGGTGGCGCAGTGGTTGAGAGTCCGCCTGCCGTTGCAGGGGACATGGGTTCGTGCCCCGGTCTGGGAGGATCCCGCATGCTGCGGAGCGGCTAGGCCTGTGAGCCATGGCCACTGAGCCTGCCCGTCTGGAGCCTGTGCTCCGCAATGGGAGAGGCCACAACAGTGAGAAGCCCGCGTACCGCAAAAAAAAAAAAAAAAAAAAAAAAAAAAGTATTTAGAGAATGGGAAATATATTTAATTAAAAAAGAAAAACTAACATAGGGAGAAAAGAATATGGGAGCTCTATCTCCTTTAAGCTTTCATTTTTACTATATATATTTTGAAGTTTTAGGTGATTTCATTTTTATTGCTCTCAGCCATTGAATCATTATTCACGAGTAAAAGTGGCTGTTATGAAGAAACACAAGAAGAAAAAGTATGACTGGGGAAATTAGAAAAGGTTGAGAAAAAACAGGAAATGGAAGCAGAAGAGTGAAATCAGATGATTGGCTAACAGAAAAAAAAAATGTATGGAAATGTAGTCATGATAAGGAGAAAAAATTTGGAGGAAAAGTGAGATGAAAATGTGTTCCTATTGGAGGACAAATGATGGAGTGATAAGAGGTTATGAAACACCCTTTCCAGAGTCTTTTATTAGTTCATTCATGCATTCCATTATGCTTCTACCCATCATTTTTTCATTAATCTACTTACCTGTCACTTATATTATGAAAAAACTATACTTAAAAAAGTATTAGAGTGTAGGGAAAAATTGTACTTCATTGGAAAAGTGTGCCTTCTCTGGCACATTATCTGTTTCTGTTTCTATGGGAGTTATTTTACAACTTTTTAAATTTCAGATGGCTGCTAACAATGCAAAATAATTCTTGCCTGAAGACATGTAATTCTGTCCAGCACAGGTAAAATTGACTTCTGTCACCAACTGTGGACATTCACCCACTCAGTTCAATATTCTAGATTTATAATGTCTGTTGTTTGGATTATACTTGGGATCAGTTGCAACACATTAACAGTTTAGTCATTACTGACTTAAATAAAAAAGTTAACGTTTATTTTTATGTGTATGACAATTATGATTTACCAATTTTTGAAAAAAATGTTAATAGCCCTCTTATTTTGTAAATCTTTTACTCAAAATTTTCTTTTGGGGAAAAAAGGAGTTGGTGATAGTGGTTATTTCACCATAATACTATGTGAATACCATGGTAATTAAGTATTTCAACTTTTTTGGAGATATAATTGACATCCAACATACAGTTTCATACATACAACATAAGAATAGATATTTGTATGTATTGAAAAATGATCACCACAATAAGCCTAGTTAACATCTGTCACCATATATAGAATTTTTTTTCTTATGATGAGAACTTTAAAATTTACTTAGTATTTCAGGGACCTTCAAGATAGTGGATGACTAAGACGTGGAGATCACCTTCCTCCCCACAGATACATCAAATATACATCTACATGTGGAACAACTCATACAGAACACCTACTGAATGTTGACAGAAGACCTCAGAGTTCTGAAAAGGCAAGAAAATCCCCATGTACATGGGTAGGGAAAAAGAAAAAACAAAGACAAAACAATAGGGATGGGACCTGCACCTCTGGAAGGGATCTGTGAAGGAGGAAAAGTTTCCACACACTAAGCAGACACTTCACTGGCAGAGACGGGAGTTGGGCAGGGAGGGAAGCTTTGGAGCCACAGAGGAGAGCACAGCAACAGGGGTGCAGAGGGCAAAGCAGAGAGATTCCCACACAAAGGATTGGTGCTGACCAGCACTCACTAGCCTGAGAGGTTTGTCTGCTCACCCAATGGAGTGGGTGGAGGCTGGGAGCTGAGGCTCGGGCTTCAGAGGTCAGATCGCAGGGAGAGGACTGGGGTTGGCTGCATGAACACAGCCTGAAGGGGGCTAATGCACCACAACTAGCTGGGAGGGTATCTGGGAAAATGTCTGGATCTGCCTAAGAGGCAAGAGACCATTGTTTTGGGGTGTGCAAGGAGAGGGGATTCTTTACCTGTTTGCCCACAGAAGGCAGAGCACCAACTAAACAAGCTCCAGCAATAGGCGTGAGCTGTGGCTATCAGCTCGGACCCCAGAGACAGACATGAAATGCTAAGGCTGTTGCTGCAGCCACCAAGGATCCAGTGTGCAAGCACAGGTCTCTATCCACACATACCACGCCCCCCTGCCTGGGAGCCTGTGCAGCCCGACACTGTATGGGTCCTGTGATCCAGGGACAACTTCCAAGGGAGAACACACAGCACACCTCAGATTGTGGCAACATCATGCTGGCCTCTGCCACCACAGGCTCATTGCGAATTCCATAACCTTCCCTCCCCCTGGCCTGAGTGAGCCAGAGCCCCTTAATCAGCTGCTGCTTTAACCACCTCCTGTCTGGACAGGGAAAAGATGCCTGAGGGTGACCTACATACAGAGGTGGGGCCAATACCAAAGCTGAACACCAGGAACTGTGCGAATAAAGAAGAGAAAGGGAAATTTCTCCCAGCAGCCCCAGGAGTAGAGGATTAAATCCCCACAATCAACTTGATATACCCTGCATCCGTGGAATACCTGAATAGACAATGAATCATCCAAAAATTGAGGCAGTGGACTTTGGGAGCAACTGTAGACTTGGGGTTTGCTGTCTGCGACTGATTTGTTCCTGATTTTTATGCTTATCTTAGTATACTTTCTAGCACTTGTTGTAATCGGTGGGTTTGTTTATTGGTTTGGTTGTTCTCTTCATTTTTATTATTATTACTTTTTAATTTTTTAATTAAATTTTTTTATTTTAGTAATTTCATTGTTAGTTATTAAATTATTATTACTTTTTCTTTATTATTTTCTCCCTTTTCTTCTGAGCCATGTGGCTGACAGGGTATTGGTGTCCTGCCCTCGTGTCAGGCCTGAGACTCTGAGGTGGGAGAGTTGAGATAAGGACATTGGACCATAAGAGACTTCCCAGCCCCAAATATTCAACTGGCAAGAGCTCCCCCAGAGATCTCTATCACAACCCTAAGACCCAGCTCCACCCAATGGACAGCAAGCTCCAGTGCTGGAAGCCCCATGCCAAACAACTAGCAGGACAGGAACATAAACACACCCATCAGCAGAGAGGCTGCCTAAAATCATAATAAGTTTTCAGACACCCAAAAACACATGACCTGATACAGCACTACCCACCAGAAAGATAAGATCCAGCACCACCCATCAGAACACAGGCACCAGCCCCCTCCACCAGGGAGCCTACACAAGCCATTGAACCAAGCACATCCATTGAGGGCACACACCAAAACAACAGGAACTACAAAATTGCATCCTGAAAAAAGGAGACCCAAACCACAGTAACATATGCAAAATGAGAAGACAGGGAAATATGCAGAAGATGAAGGAGTAAGGTAAAAACTCACAAGACCAAACAAATGAAGAGGAAAGAGGCAGTCTACCTGAAAAAGAATTCAAAGTAATGATAATAAAGATGATACAAAATCTTGGAAATAGAATGGAGAAAATACAAGAAACGTTTAACAAGGACCTAGAAGAACTAAAGAGCAAACAGTGATAAAAACCACAATAAATGAAATTTAAAATTTGCTAGATGGAATCAATAGCAGAATAACTGAGGAAGAAGAACAGATAAGTGACCTGGAAGATAAAATAGTGGAAATAACTACCACAGAGCAGAAAAAAGAAAATAATTAAGGGCAGTTTCAGAGACCTCTGGGACAACAGTAAACACACCAACATTTGAATTATACAGGTCCCTAAAGAAGGAGAGAAAAAGAAAGGGACTAAGAAAATATTTGAAGAGATTATAGTTGAAAACTTCCCTAATATGGGAAAGGAAATAGTCATTCAATTCCAGGAAGCACAGAGAGTCCCATACCAGATAAATCCAAGGAGAAACATGCCAAGACACATATTTATCACGCTATCAGAAATTAAATATGAGGAAAAAATATTAAAAGCAGCAAGGGAAAAGCAACAGATGACATACAAGGGAATCCCCATAAGGTTAACAGCTGATCTTTCAGCACAAACACTGCAAGCCAGAAGGGAGTGGTAGGACATATTTAAAGTGGTGAAAGGGAAAAACCTACAAAGAAGATTACTCTCCCCAGCAAGGATCTCATTCAGATTCACCAGAGAAATTAAAAGCTTTACAGACAAGCAAAAATTAAGATAATTCAGCACCACCAAACTAGCTTTACAAGAAATGCTTAAGGAACTTCTCTAGGCAGGAAACACAAGAGAAGGAAAAGATCTACAATAACAAACCCAAAACAATTAAGAAAATAACAATAATAACATACGTATCAATAATTACCTTAAATGTAAATGGATTAAATGCTCCAACCAAAAGACACAGACTGGATGAATGGATACAAAAAGAACCTGCATATATGCTATCTACAAGAGAACCACTTCAGACCTAGGGAAACATACAGAATGAAAGTGGGGGGATGAAAAAAAGTATTCCATGCAAATGGAAAACAAAGGAAAGCTGGAGTAGCAATTCTCATATCAGACAAAATAGACTTTAAAATAAAGACTACTACAAGAGACAAAGAAGGATACTACATAATGATCAAGGCATCAATCCAAGGAGAAGATATAACAACAGTAAATATTTATTCACCCAACATGAGAGCACCTCAATACATATGGAAAATGTTAACTGCCATAAGAAGGGAAATGGACAGTAACACAATCATAGTAAGGGACATTAACACCCCACTTTCACCCATGGACAGATCATCCAAAATGAAAATAAATAAGGAAACACAAGCTTTAAATGACACATTAAACAAGATGGACCTAATTGATATTTATAGGACATTCCATCCAAAAGCAGCAAAATACACTTTCTTCTCAAGCACCCATGAAATATTCTTCCGGATAGATGATATCTTGGGTCACAAATCAAGCCTTGGTAAATTTAAGATAGCAATTACACGGAAAATTCAGTGAAAAATACAAACGCGTGGAGGTTAAAAAAATACACTGCTAAATAACCAAGAGATCACTGAAGAAATCAAAGAGGAAATCAAAAAATACAGAGAAACAAATGACAATGAAAACACGATGACCCAAAACATATGGGATGCAGCAAAAACATTTCTAAAAGGGAAGTTTATAGCAATACAATCCTACCTCAAGAAACAAGAAACATCTCAAATAAACAAGCTAACCTTACACCTAAAGCAATTAGAGAAAGAATAACAAAAACCCCGCAAAATTAGCAGAAGGAAAGAAATCATAAAGATCAGAGCTGAAATAAAATAAATAGAAACAAAGAAAACAATAGCAAAGATCAAAAAAACTAAAAGCTGGTTCTTTGAGAAGAGAAAAAAAAAATTCATAAACCATTAGACAGACCCAGCAAGAAAAAAAGGAAGACTTAGACATGAAAAAGGAGAAGTAACAACTGACACTGCAGAAGGAGAAGTAACAACTGACACTGCAGAAATACAAATGATCATGAGAGATTACTACAAGCAACTCTATGCCAATAAAATGGAAAACCTGGAAGAAATGGAAAAATTCTGAGAAAAGCACAACCTTCCGACGCAGAACCAGGAAGAAATAGAAAATATAAACAGACTAATCACAAGGACTGAAATTGAAACTGTGATTAAAAATCTTCCAATAAACAAAGGCCCAGGACCAGATGGCTTCACAGGCGAATTCTATCAAACATTTAGAGAAGAGCTAACACCTATCCTTCTCAAACTCTTCCAAAATATATCAGAAGGAAGAACACTCCCAAACTGATTCTACGAGGCCACCATCACCCTGATACCAAAACCAGACAAAGAAGTTACAAAAAAAAGAATACTACAGGCCAATATCACTGATGAAAATAGATGCAAACAACCTCAACAAAATACTAGCAAACAAATCCAACAGCACATTAAAAGGATCATACACCATGACAAAGTGGGATTTATCCCAGGAATGCAAGGATTCTTCAATGTATGCAAATCAATCAGTGATATACCATATTAATATATTAACAAATTGAAGAATAAAAACCATATGATCATCTCAGTAGATGCAGAAAGAGCTTTTGACAATATTCAACACAAATTTATGATAAAACCTTTCCAGAAAGTAGGCATAGAGGGAACTTAACTCAGCATAATAAAGGCCATATAAGACAAACCCACAGCAAACATCGTCTTCAATGGTGAAAAACTGAAAGCATTTCCTCTAAGATCAGGAAGAAGACAAGGTTGCCCACTCTCACCACTCTTTTTTATTTTTTTTTTTGTGGTACACGGGCCTCTCACTGTTGTGGCCTCTCCCGTTGTGGAGCACAGGCTCCTGATAAGCAGGCTCAGCGGCTATGGCGCACAGGCCTAGCCCCTCCACGGCATGTGGGATCTTCCCGGACTGGGGCACGAATCCGTGTCCCCTGCAACGGCAGGCAGACTCTCAACCACTGTGCCACCAGGGAAGTCCTCACCACTTTTATTCAACATAGTTTTGGAAGTTTTAGCCACAGCAATCAGAGAAGTAAAAGAAATAAGATAATCCAAATTGGAAAAGAAGTTAAACTGCTACTATTTGTAGATGACATGATACTATACATAGAGAATCCTAAAGATGCTACCAGAAAACTACTAGAGCTAATCAATGAATTTGGTAAAGTAGCAGGATACAAAATTAATGCACAGAAATCTCTTGCATTCCTATACACTAATGATGAACAATTAGAAAGAGGAATTAAGGAAACACTCCCATTTATGATTGCAATGAAAAGAATAAAATACTTAGGTATAAACCTACCTAAGGAGACAAAAGACCTGTAAGCAGAAAATTATAAGACACCCATGAAAGATATTAAAAATGATACAAGCAGATGGAGTGATATACCATGTTGTTGAATTGGAAGAATCAATATTGTGAAAATGACTATACTACCCATAGCAATCTGCATATTCAATGCAATCTCTATCAAACTACCAATGGCATTTTTCACAGAACAAAATATTTCACAATTTGTATGAAACACAAAAGACCCCATGTAGCCAAAACAAACTTGAGAAAGAAAGACAGAGCTGGGGGAATCAGGCTCCCTGATTTCAGACTCTACTACAAAGCTGCAGTAATCAAGACAGTATGGTACTGGCACAAAAACATACATATAGATCAATGGAACAGGATAGAAAGCCCAGAGTTAAACCCACACACATATGGTTAGCTTATCTTTGATAATGGAGGCAAGAATATACGATGGAGAAAAGACAGCCTCTTCAATAAGTGGTGCTGGGAAAACTGGACAGCTACATGTAAAAGAATGAAATTAGAACACTCCTTAACCCATGCACAGAAATAAATTCAAAATATATTAAAGACCTAAATGTTAAGCCAGACACTATAAAACTCTAAGAGGAGAATATAGGAAGAACACTCTTTGACATAAATCACAGCAAGATCCCTTTTGAGCCACCTCCTAGAGAAATGGTAATAAAAGCAAAAATAAACAAATGGGATATACTGAAACTTAAAAGCTTTTGCACAGCAGAGGAAACCATAAGCAAGACCAAAAGACAACCCTCAGAATGGGAGAAAATATTTGCAGATGAAGCAACTGACAAAGGATTAATCTCCAAAATATACAGCTCATGCAGCTCAATATCAAAAAAACAAAAACCCAATCCAAAAATGGGCAGAAGACCTAAATAGACATTTCTCCAAAGAAGATATACAGATTGCCAACAAACACATGAAAGGATGTTCAACATCATTAATCATTAGAGAAATGCAAATCAAAACTACAATAAGGTATCACCTCACACTGGTCAGAATGGCCATTATCAAAATATCTACAAACAATAAATGCTGGAAAGGGTGTGGTGAAAAGGGAATCCACCTGCACTGTTGGTGGGAATATAAATTGATACAGCCCCTATGGAGAACAGGAGAGAGGCTCCTTTTAAAAGTAAAAATAGAACTACCATATGACCTAGCAACCTCACTACTGGGCATATACCCTGCTAAAACCATAATTCAAAAATAGTTGTGTACCACAATATTCATTGCAGCACTATTTACAATAGCCAGGATATGGAAGCAATCTAAGTGTCCATCGACAGATGAATGGATAAAGAATATGTGGCACATATATACAATGGAATATTACTCAGCCACAAAAAGAAGCAATATTGAGTTTTTTGTAATGAGGTGGATGGAGCTAGAGTCTGTCATACTGAGTGAAGTAAGTCAGAAAGAGAAAAACAAAAACCATATGCTAAGATATATATATATGGAATCTAAAAAAAACAAAAAAAGTAAAGGTTCTGATGAACCTAGGGGCAGGGCAGGAATAAAGACACAAACGTAGAGAATGGACTTGAGGACACAGGGATGGGAAATATGGTAATCTAGTATGAAGTGAGAGAGTAGCATTGACATATATATACTACCAAATGTAAAATACATAGCTAGTGGGAAGTAGTTTCATAGCACAGGGAGATCAGCTCAGTGTTTTGTGACCACATAGAGGGGTGATATAAGGAGGGTGGGAGAGAGATGCAAGAGGGAGGGGATATATGTGTACATATTGCTGATTCACTTTGTTATATAGCAGAAACTAACACACCATTGTAAAGCAATCATACTCCAATAAAGACACTAAATAAAAAATAATAAAATTTAAAAAAAATTTGCTTAGTATTTCAATTCTAAACTCATACCTTATTACTAAGAGGATGGTTCCTTGAATTTAGCAGTGAGCAGTTTCTTAATTGTTTTCAGATTTAAAGTAATAAAGTAATCTTCCTTTTACCATGAATTACCATACATATGTGGCAATAATTGGATTCCATGGTACAGAAATTCCAAACTTTATTTCCTAAAGCCAGGAAATGTCTTCCACCTAAAGAGTCCTGTGATTCTTAGTCTCTTCTGTTTTTTTTTGATTCTCCAATGTGGCTATGATTAACCAGCTGACAGAACCACTTAGGTCTATCCATCTACACACTACAGAATTGTCTGATTTTTCCCCAGCCCTGTTCTTACTGAGGTAGAATATTATTATCCTTCCCAGTTTTCTCTTTTATTCCTTATTAAAACTTTCTTAATATTAAAAGCAACTCCTAGAGATGTCTATATTTTCCAAAAATACTCAAAATTCATATTTACATTTTAAACATGGAATCATAGGCCCTCACTTTATGTTATTCAAGTGTGTGAAGTCAACCATAATTTTATAATTATATTTGAGAAAAATGGGTATTTTGGCAATATCACTTCTGTGCTGATTCCATTATAAAATTAATTGTGTCATGATGTAAGTAGAGTTACAAGAAAAAGGGGAAAGAGATGGGAAATAAAAGAGAGGAAGAGGAAGAAGACATATGCCAAGACACATATTAATTAAACTGTCAAAAATTAAATACAAAGAAAGCATATTAAAAGCAGCAAGGGAAAAATAACACACAAGGGAATCCCCATAAGGTTAACAGCTGATCTCTCAGCAGAAACCCTACAAGCCAGAAGGGAGTGGCAGGACATACTGAAAGTGATGAAGGAGAAAAACCTGCAACCAAGACTACGCTACCCAGCAAGGATCTCATTCACATTTGATGGAGAAATTAAAACCTTTACAGACAAGCAAAAGCTGAGAGAGTTCAGCACCACCAAACCAGCTTTACAACAAATGCTAAAGGAACTTCTCTAGACAAGAAACACGAGAGAAGGAAACGACCTATAGTAACGAACCCAAAACAATATAGAAAATGGGAATAGGAACATACATATCGATAATTACCTTAAATGTAAATGGATTAAATGCTCCCACCAAAAGACACAGATTGGCTGAATGGATACAAAAACAAGACCCATATATATGCTGTCTACAAGAGACCCACTTCAGACCTAGAGACACATACAGACTGAAAGTAAGGGGATGGAAAAAGATATTCCATGCAAATGGAAACCAAAAGAAAGCTTGAGTAACAATTCTCATATCAGACAAAATAGACTTTAAAATAAGGACTATTAAAAGGGACAAAGAAGGACACTACATAATGATCAAGGGATCGATCCAAGAAGAAGATATAACAATTGTAAATATTTATGCACCCAATATAGGAGCACCTCAATACATAAGGCAAATACTAACAGCCATAAAAGGGGAGATCGACAGTAACACATTCATAGTAGGGGACTTTAACACCCCACTTTCACCCATGGACACATCATCCAAAATGAAAATAAATAAGGAAACACAAGCTTTAAATGATACATTAAACAAGATGGACTTAATTGATATTTATAGGACACTCCATCCAAAAACAACAGAATACACATTTTTCTCAAGTGCTAATGGAACATTCGCCAGGATACATCATATCTTGGGTCACAAATCAAGCCTTGGTAAATTTAAGAAAACTGAAATTGTATCAAGTATATTTTCTGACCACAACGCCATGAGACTAGATATCAATTACAGGAAAAGATCTGTAAAAAATACAAACACATGGAGGCTAAACAATACACTACTTAATAATGAAGTGATCACTGAAGAAATCAAAGAGGAAATAAAAAAATACCTAGAAACAAATGACAATGGAGACACAACGACCCAAAACCTATGGGATGCAGCAAAAGCAGTTCTAAGGGGGAAGTTTATAGCAATACAAGCCCACCTTAAGAAGCAGGAAACATCTCGAACAAGCAACCTAACCTTGCATCTCAAGCAATTAGAGAAAGAAAAACAAAGAAACCCCAAAGCTAGCAGAAGGAAAGAAATCATAAAAATCAGATCAGAAATAAATGAAAAAGAAATGAAGGAAACAATAGCAAAGATCAATAAAACGAAAAGCTGGTTCTTTGAGAAGATAAACAAAATAGATAAACCACTAGCCAGACTCATCAAGAAAAAAAAGGAGAAGACTCAAATCAATAGAATTAGAAATGAAAAAGGAGAAGTAACAACTGACACTGCAGAAATAAAAAAAATCATAAGAGATTACTACAAGCAACTCTATGCCAATAATAAGGACAATCTGGAAGAAATGGACAAATTCTTAGAAATGCACAACCTGCCAAGACTGAATCAGGAAGAAAAAGAAAATATGAACAGACCAATCACAAGCACTGAAATTGAAACTGTGATTAAAAATCTTCCAACAAACAAAAGCCCAGGACCAGATGGCTTCACAGGTGAATTCTATCAAACATTTAGAGAAGAGCTAACACCTATCCTTCTCGAACTCTTCCAAAATATAGCAGAGGGAGGAACACTTCCAAATTCCTTCTACGAGGCCACCATCACCTTGATACCAAAACCAGACAAGGATGTCACAAAGAAAGAAAACTACAGGCCAATATCACTGATGAACATAGATGCAAAAATCCTCAACAAAATACTAGCAAACAGAATCCAACAGCACATTAAAAGGATCATACACCATGATCAAGTGGGGTTTATTCCAGGAATGCAAGGATTCTTCAATATACGCAAATCTATCAATGTGATAAACCATATTAACAAATTGAAGGAGAAAAACCATATGATCATCTCAATAGATGCAGAGAACGCTTTCAACAAAATTCATCACCCATTTATGATAAGAACCCTCCAGGAAGTAGGCATAGAAGGAACTTTCCTCAACATAATAAAGTTCATATATGACAAGCCCACAGCAAACATCATCCTCAATGGTGAAAAACTGAAAGCATTTCCACTAAAATCAGGAACAAGAAAAGGTTGCCCACTCTCACCAGTCTTATTCAACATAGTTTTGGAAGTTTTAGCCACAGCAATCAGAGAAGAAAAGGAAATAAAAGGAATCCAATTCGGAAAAGAGGAAGTAAAGCTGTCACTGTTTGCAGATGACATGATACTCTACATAGAGAATCCTAAAGATGCTACCAGAAAACTACTAGAGCTAATCAATGAATTTGGTAAAGTAGCAGGATACAAAATTAATGCACAGAAATCTCTGGCATTCCTATATACTAATGATGAAAAATCTGAAAGTGAAATCAAGGAAACACTCCCATTTACCATTGCAACAAAAAAAATAAAATATCTAGGAATAAACCTACCTAAGGAGATGAAAGACCTGTATGCAGAAAATTATAAGACACTGATGAAAGAAATTAAAGATGATACAAATAGATGGAGAGATATACCATGTTCTTGGATGGGAAGAATCAACATTGTGAAAATGACTCTACTACCCAAAGCAATCTACAGATTCAATGCAATCCCTATCAAACTACCACTGGCATTTTTCACAGAACTAGAACAAAAAATTTCACAATTTGTATGGAAACACAAAAGATCCCGAATAGCCAAAGCAATCTTGAGAACGAAGAAAGGAGCTGGAGGAATCAGGCTCCCTGACTTCAGACTATACTACAAAGCAACAGTAATCAAGACAGTATGGTACTGGCACAAAAACAGAAAGATAGATCAATGGAACAGGATAGAAAGCCCAGAGATAAACCCACGCACATATGGACACTTTATCGTTGATAAAGGAGGCAGGAATGTACAGTGGAGAAAGGACAGCCTCTTCAATAAATGGTGCTGGGAAAACTGGACAGGTACATGTAAAAGTATGAGATTAGATCACTCCCTAATACCATACACAAAAGTAAGCTCAAAATGGATTAAAGACCTAAATGTAAGGCCAGAAACTATCAAACTCTTAGAGGAAAACATAGGCAGAACACTCTATGACATAAATCACAGCAAGATCCTTTCTGACCCACCTCCTAGAGTAATGGAAATAAAAACAAAAATAAACAAATGGGACCTAATGAAACTCCAAAGCTTTTGCACAGCAAAGGAAACCATAATCAAGACCAAAAGACAACCCTCAGAATGGGAGAAAACATTTGCAAATGAAGCAACTGACAAAGGATTAATCTCCAAAATTTACAAGCAGCTCATGCAGCTCAATAACAGAAAAACAAAAAACCCCATCCAAAAATGGGCAGAAGACCTAAATAGACATTTCTCCAAAGAAGATATACAGAATGCCAACAAACACATGAAAGAATGCTCAACATCATTAATCATTAGAGAAATGCAAATCAAAACTACAATGAGATATCATCTCACACCAGTCAGAATGGCCATCATCAAAAAATCTAGAAACAATAAATGCTGGAGAGGGTGTGGAGAAAAGGGGACACTCTTGCACTGCTGGTGGGAATGTGAATTGGTTCAGCCACTATGGAGAACAGTATGGAGGTTCCTTAAAAAACTACAAATAGAATTACCATATGACCCAGCAATCCCACTACTGGGCATATACCCTGAGAAAACCAAAATTCATAAAGAGTCATGTACCAAAATGTTCATTGCAGCTCTATTTACAATAGCCCGGAGATGGAAACAAACTAAGCGCCCATCATCGGATGAATGGATAAAGAAGATGTGGCACATATACACAATGGAATATTACTCAGCCTTAAAAAGAAATGAAATTGAGCTATTTGTAATGAGATGGATAGACCTAGAGTCTGTCATACAGAGTGAAGTAAGTCAGAAAGAAAAAGACAAATACCGTATGCTAACACATATATATGGAATTTAAGGGAAAAAAATGTCATGAAGAACCTAGGGGTAAGACAGGAATAAAGACGCAGACCTACTGGAGAACGGACTTGAGGATATGGGGAGGGGGAAGGGTGAGGTTTGACAGTGCGAGAGAGAGTCATGGACATATACACACTAACACACGTAGTAAGGTAGATAGCTAGGGGGAAGCAGCCGCAAGGCACAGGGATATTAGCTCGGGGCTTTGTGACAGCCTGGAGGGGTGGGATGGGGATAGTGGGAGGGAGGGAGACGCAAGAGGGAAGATATATGGGAACATATGTATATGTATAGCTGATTCACTTTGTTATAAAGCAGAAACTAACACACCATTGTAAAGCAATTATTCCCCAATAAAGATGTTTAAAAAAAAAAAAAAAAGAGAGAGGAAGAGGAGGAGAAGTAGGAGGAAGATAAGCAAGTGGCAGAGGAAGAGGAGCAGTAAGGAGAGAAGGAAAGAATGACAGAGGAAGGAAGGAAGAGAGGGAGGGAGGAAAGAAGGAATGAAGGATAAACAGGAGGGAGGGTGGGAGGGGAAAGAAAAAGAAACCCTCTCTCCTCTGCTCTGTGAGTAAATGAAGATGGATCTTCTCATCATTTTAAATCCAAGGGGGATTCCCGCTGGTGGTTTATAACTGAGTCAAAGATCCCATTATCATTTAAAAAATTACTTTAGGCAGGGAGATATAATGTCTTAAATTAATATCATTAAAGTTACTATAATCATGGTGTTTTAGAAAAATCTTTATCATTTTATGATAAATACATTGTTAATTCGTGACCCACAGGATTGAACAGTAGTTCCTGATTTAAAAGTACTATTATATTGTTTAACTTCCAAACAGCTGAAAAAACAACAAAAAGAAAGAAGTACATTCTGAATGTTGTATTATTGATTTCGTTCATAGACACCCTTGTATCTAATCGGATTTCATCTCGGTTAATAATCCCAGAGCAATTTAGTCACGTTTCTCTAACCTGTTTTGAAGAAATGCTAATTTATCAGTTAAGGTAAAAGGCAGCGAATGTCATTCTTAACACAAAGGGATTAGGTCTCTGTATGTAGCATCACAACTCTCTGGGTAAGCAGAGGAGGCTGACACGCAGCGACAGATGACTCAGCGTCTGTTGTATGCAGTAACAGAATCCACAACCTCTAAGTCACAGCTTAGGTAACTTTCAACTGCACATGTGAATTTTCTTAATGAGACTGCTCCTCAGTGTATCCCTTTAAAAACAGGTTTCTCTACTCTTATTTCAGGACTCAGACTCCTACTTATGCAAAATGCAGAACTTTAATATTATTAAAAGGCAAATGCAGATTCAAGAGGTGGGAGGAGGTCAATCAAAAAGTGAGTGTGAAAGTAAAAGCCTTGCTGGAAAAGTACTTCAGTAAATCTGTGGGGTTTTTGTTTAACTTGCTCATATTTTAAATAGCTTAAAATCTCATATTTAACGTTCTCAATGCACACGCACACACACAAACAAAAACATAAATAAACAAATACCAAAGGGACTCGAGGAACTTTTGGAGGTGACCGCTGTGTCTGCCATTTGATTGTGGTGATGATTTCATGGTTTCAGGTCCACACTCATCCAAATGTATACATTAGGTATGTGCAGCTTTGTGTTTAACAATTACACCTCAGTAAAGCTGTTAAAAACATGTTAGTCTTAAAAATTAAAATACTTTAGACAGACTTATTTCTTAAAGGTCCAGTAAGATGATATTAGTATATTCTTCCCTAGCACTAGCAGGGTGCAACTGGTGTGTAAGCTGTGTTCAGAAATTTTTTAAATTAAATTACAAAAAAAAGAAAGCAACCAAGGAAGTATATCATAAACCAGTTTTTCCATATTTTGGCTGAAAAGTCACCGATCCTGACATCTTGAGCTTTGATAAGTTGTTGTCCAGTGGCCAAGGACATTAATGTGACCTTTAAAATCAGAAGAGACTAGTCAAAAAAAAAATTTTTTTTAAAGCAAGGTGTTTTTAAGAAAATGGCATCATAATGCAAGTAGTATAAGTACTTTTGGAAAGTACTTTTTGGAAGGATTGGTATTTTCTGATTTGGTTGACTGACAATACACAATATTGACTTTTGGTTAATTTGTATGCCTGGACCTAGGACAGAAGGACAGGAAATTTTAAAGGCTTAATAAAGTAGAGATAATAACCTAGGAAATTATTTGGAAGCAGGAATTATGTTGATAGTAAACTACGTGAACTATAATTCACCTATGTGCATTGAAACCATGTATTTGAGATGGAGACTTTATGTATAAAAATGCTTATAATTTACATTTGTCATAGTATCACAAGCTATTGAAATGAACATGATAATTTTAATATTTATGTAATTTGTAGGTTGTATTTCAAAGAAATAAAACAGTTTCATGGCTAAAGACAGACATTATTTTGCTAATATGTGAAAACCACTAATGTAATTACATTCATGCATCATCATGATACATAAAAATAATATACTTATATGCTAAGGCAATTAGATCAAACATTATGAATAAAAAATTTGGTAATGTATTAAACTGATCTTTTGGGAGATACTTATTTTTCTTTTTATGCTTTATGGCTTCGGTCTGTGTGTCAGGAATGTTTTCATACTCCTCCTGAGACAGAGTAGAATGCCAATGAGAAGAATTTAAAAAAAAGAAAACATGACCTATTACACTGGCACTCTGTTTTGTATTTGGTGCTTGGCTGTATTTGAGAATTATTATATGGTTTTGACACTATTCTGCAGTTATATATTTATTTTGTACTACAGGATATGTGTAGACCAAGTTATGCATCCTATAATTTAATACTGAGATTATCAATTACAAAAGTGATTAACAGATGTTTTCTTTAATCATGCTTTTAGCTTTACTAATGCAGGCAATTATAATTGTATTTTCATCAAATGTTGACAGTACAACCATTGCAACAGTATCTTACAAAGACCTCAGAAAAGACTGCCAAACACAAAGTACCAATTAAAGTATCAATTTTTGAGTTTCCAATTTAAATTTATAATTTATTTGTGTATAAAATAAGAATACAAATTCTGAATACATAGATATGTATGAGTATGAAAGACTGATGTTTTTTTTGCCTCACTGGTAGGTTCCATCAGAGAGTAGGAATGTTATTTTGTTAGCGTTTATCATACATGGGACCGATGATTGCTCATAAGTCATTTGTTCTTTGTAAAGGCCCTGGGCTGCTAAGCACCAGGCCTAACCTTCTGTTCGGCTCTTATTTCTGCATACTTATTGATACCAAATTAAAAATCATTTATTTTTGCCATCAATTAGATTGGGTTGAACACCTGAATAATATAGGTATTTTAAAGAATAAATAAAATTTATAAAAGAGCTAAAAAATGTAACCAAAATAATTTAATATATTCACTCCAGATATTTATACTATTTAAAGATTAAAATGCCACAGAAGTAAATATGGAGTATTATCCAATGTTGTATTTTAATTAGATATAAAGGGGAACACTAGGGAGAGAGGGGGAAGATGGTGGAAGAGTAAGGCGCAGAGATCACCTTCCTCCCCACAGATACATCAGAAATACATTTACACGTGGAACAACTCCTACAAAAAACCTACTGAATGCTGGCAGAAGACCTCAGACCTCCCAAAAGGCAAGAAACTCCCCACGTACCTGGGTAGGGCAAAAGAAAAAAGAATAAGCAGAGACAAAAGAATAGGGACGAGACCTGCACCAGTGGGAGGGAGTCGTGAAAGAGGAAAGGTTTCTACACACTAGAAGCCCCTTCGCGGGTGGATACTGCGGGTGGCGAAGGTGGGGAGCTTTGGAGCTGCGGAGGAGAGTGCAGCAACAGGGGTGCAGAGGGCAAAGTGGAGAGATTTCCGCACAGAGGATCTGTGCCGACCAGCACTCACCAGCCCGAGAGGCTTGTCTGCTCACCGCCGGGGCGGGCGGGGCTGGGAGCTCAGGCTCGGGCTTCAGTCGGAGCGCAGGGGGAGGACTGGCAGCGGGAACGCAGACTGAAGGGGTTAGTGCACCACGGCTAGCCGGGAGGGAGTCCGAGAAAAAGTCTGGACCTGCCGAAGAGGCAAGAGACTTTTTAATCCCTCTTTGTTTCCTGGTGCCCCAGGAGAGGGGATTAAGAGCGCTGCTTAAAGGAGCTCCAGAGACGGACACGGACCCCAGCGACGGGCATGAGATGCTAAGGCTCCTGCTTGCCGCCACCAAGAAGCCTGTGTGCGAGCACAGGTAACTCTCCATACCTCCCTTCCAGGAGACCGTGCAGCCCGCCACTGCCAGGGTCCGGGATGCAGGGACAAATTCCCTGGGAGAACGCCCGGCGCACCTCAGGCTGGTGCAACATCGTGCCAGTCTCTTCCGCCGCAGGCTTGCCCTGCACTCCGTACCCATCCCTTCCCCCAGGCCTGAGTGAGCCAGAGCCCCCGAGTCAACTGCTCCTTTAACCCCGTCCTGTCTGAGCAAAGAACAGACGCCCTCTGGCGACCTACAGGCAGAGGCAGGGCCAAATCCAAAGCTGAACCCCAGGAGCTGTGTGAACAAAGAAGAGAAAGGGAAATCTCTCCCAGTAGCCTCAGGAGCAGTGGATTAAATCTCCACAATCAACTTGATGTACACTGCATCTGTGGAATACCTGAAGAGACAACGAATCTTCCCAAATTGAGGAGGTGCACTTCGAGAGCAAGATTTATTATTTTTTTCCCCTTTTCCTCTTTTTGTGAGTGTGTATGCTTCTGTGTGAGATTTTGTCTGTATAGCTTTGCTTTCACTATTTGTCCTAGGGTTCTATCTGTCCGTTTTTTGTTGGTTTGTTTCTTACTTAAAAAATATTTTTTCTTAATAATTATTTTTTGTTTTAATTTACCTTACTTTATTTTCTTTTATCCTTTCTTTCATTCTTCCTTTCTTTCTTCTTCCTACTTTTACACCCTTTTATTCTGAGCTGTGTGGATGAGAGTCTCTTGGTGATGCAGCCAGGAGTCAGTGCTGTGCCTCGGAGGTGGGAGAGCCAACTTCAGGACACTGGTCCACAAGAGGCCTCCCAGCTCCACATAATATCAAACGGCAAAAATTCTCCCAGAGATCTCCATCTCAACACCAGCACTCAGCTTCATTCACCGATCAGAAAGCTACAGTGCTGGACACCCTATGCGACACAACTAGCAGGACAGGCACACAACCCCACCCAATAGAAGAGAGGCTGCCTAAAATCATAATAAGTCCACAGACACCCCAAAACACACCACCAGACGTGGACCTGAGCACCAGAAAGACAAGATCCAGCCTCATCCACGAGAACACAGGCACTAGTCCCCTCCACCAGGAAGCCTACACAACCAACTGAATCAACTTTAGCCACTGGGGGCAGACACCAAAAACAATGGGAACTACAAACCTGCAGCCTGTAAAAAGCAGACACCAAACACAGTAAGATAAGCAAAATGAGAAGACAGAAAAACACACAGTAGATGAAAGAGCAAGATAAAAACCCACCAGACCTAATAAATGAAGAGGAAATAGGCAGTCTACCTGAAAAAGAATTCAGAATAATGATAGTAAAGATGATCCAAAATCTTGCAAAATAGAATAGAGAAGATGCAAGAAACATTTAACAAGGACCTAGAAGAACTAAAGATGAAACAAACAATGATAAACAACACAATAAATGAAATTAAAAATACTCTAGATGGGATCAATAGCAGAATAACTGAAGCAGAAGAATGGATAAGTGACCTGGAAGATAAAATAGTGGAAATAACTACTGCAGAGCAGAATAAAGAAAAAAGAATGAAAATAACTGAGGACAGTCTCAGAGACCTCTGGGACAACATTAAATGCACCAACATTCGAATTATAGGGGTTCCAGAAGGAGAAGACAGAAAGAAAGGGACTGAGAAAATATTTGAAGAGATTATAGTTGAAAACTTCCCTAATATGGGAAAAGAAATAGTTAATCAAGTCCAGGAAGCACAGACAGTCCAATACAGGATAAATCCAAGTAGAAACATGCCAAGACACATATTAAACAAACTGTCAAAAATTAAATACAAAGAAAGCATATTAAAGGCAGCCGGGAAAGCAACAAACAACACACAAGGGAATCCCCGTAAGGTTAACAGCTGATCTTTCAGCAGAAACTCTGCAAGCCAGAAGGGACTGGCAGGACATATTTAAAGTGATGAAGGAGAAAAACCTACAACCAAGATTACTCTACCCAGCAAGGATCTCATTCAGATTTGATGGAGAAATTAAAATCTTTACAGACAAGCAAAAGCTGAGAGAGTTCAGCACCACCAAACCAGCTTTACAACAAATGCTAAAGGATATTCTCTAGGCAAGAAACACAAGAGAAGGAAAAGACCTACAATAACGAAACCAAAACAATTAAGAAAATGGGAATAGGAACATACATATCGATAATTACCTTAAATGTAAATGGACTAAATGCTCCCACCAAAAGACACAGACTGGCTGAATGGATACAGAAACAAGACCCATACATATGCTGTCTACAAGAGACCCACTTCAGACCTAGAGACACATAACAGATTGAAAGTGAGGGGATGGAGAAAGATATTCCATGCAAATGGAAACCAAAAGAAAACTGAAGTAGCAATTCTCACACCAGACAAAATAGATTAAAATAAAGACTATTAGAAGAGACAACGAAGGACACTACATAATGATCAAGGGATCAATCCAAGAAGAAGATATAACAAGTGTAAATATTTATGCCCCCAACATAGGAGCACCTCAATACATAAGGCAAATACGAATAGCCATAAAAGGGGAGATCAACAGTAACACATTCATATTAGGGGACTTTAACACCCCACTTTCACCAATGGTCAGATCATCCAAAATAAAAATAAATAACGAAACACAAGCTTTAAATGATACATTAAACAAGATAGACTTAATTGATATTTATAGGACATGCCATCCAAAAACAACAGAATACACATTTTTCTCAAGTGCTCATGGAAGATTCTCCAGGATAGATCATATCTTGGGTCACAAATCAAGCATTGGTAAATGTAAGAAAATTGAAATTGTATCAAGTATCTTTTCTGACCACAACACTATGAGATTAGATATCAATTACAGGAAAAGGTCTGTAAAAAATACAAACACATGGAGGCTAAACAATACACTATTTCATAGCGAAGTGATCACTGAAAAAATCAAAGGAAATAAAAAAATACCTAGAAACAAATGACAATGGAGACACAGTGACCCAAAACCTATGGAATGCAGCAAAAGCAGTTCTAACAGGGAAATTTATGGCAATACAATCCTACCTTAACAAACAGGAAACATCTCGAATAAAAAACCTAACCTTGCACCTAAAGCAATTAGAGAAAGAAGAACAAAAATTCCCCTAAATTAGCAGAAGGAAAGAAATCATAAAGATCAGATCATGAATAAATGAAAGAGAAATGAAGGAAATGATAGCAAAGATCAATAAAACGAAAAGCTGGTTCTTTGAGAAGATAAACACAATTGATAAACCATTAGCCAGACTCATCAAGAAAAAAAGGGAGAAGACTCAAATCAATAAAATTAGAAATGAAAAAGGAGAAGTAACAACTGACACTGCAGAAATACAAAGATAATGAGAGATTACTACAAGCAACTTTATGCCAATAAAATGGACAACCTGGAAGAAATGGACAAATTCTTAGAAATGCCCAACATGCCAAGGCTGAATCAGGAAGAAATAGAAAATATGAACAGACCAATCACAAGCACTGAAATTGAAACTATGATTAAAAATCTTCCAACAAACAAAAGCCCAGGACCAGATGGCTTCACAGGCCAATTCTACAAAACATTTAGAGAAGAGCTAATGCCTATCCTTCTCCAACTCTTCCAAAATATAGTAGAGGAAGGCACACTCCCAAACTCATTCTAGGAGGCCACCATCACCCTGATACCAAAACCAGACAAGGATGTCACAAAGAAAGAAAACTACAGGCCAATATCACTGATGAATATAGATGCAAAAATCCTCAACAAAATACTAGCAAACAGAATCCAACAGCACATTAAAAGGATCATACACCATGATCAAGTGGGGTTTATTCCAGGAATGCACGGATTCTTCAATATACGCAAATCAATCAATCTGATACACCATATTACCAAATTGAAGGAGAAAAACCATATGGTTATCGCAATAGATGCAGAGAAAGTTTTTCACAAAATTCAACACCATTTATGATAAAAACCCTGCAGAAAGTAGGCATAGAGGGAACTTTCCTCAACATATTAAAGGCCATATATGACAAACAAACAGCCAACATCATCCTCAATGGTGCAAAACTGAAAGCATTTCCACTAAGATCAGTAACAAGACAAGGTTGCCCACTCTTATCACTCTTATTCAACATAGTTTTGGAAGTTTTAGCCACAGCAATCAGAGAAGAAAAGGAAATAAAAGAAATCCACATCGGAAAAGAAGAAGTAAAGTAGTCACTATCTGCAGATGACATTATACTATACATAGAGAATGCTAAAGATGCTATCAGAAAACTACTAGAGCTAATCAGTGAATTTGGTAAAGTAGCAGGATACAAAATTAATGCACAGAAATCTCTTCCATTCCTATACACTAATGATGAACAATCTGAAACTGAGATCAAGAAAACACTCTCATTTACCACTGCAACAAAAGGAATAAAATATCTAGGAATAAACCTACCTAAGGAGTCGAAAGACCTGTATGCAGAAAATTATAAGACACTGATGAAAGATATTAAAGATGATACAAATAGATGGTGAGATATACCATGTTCTTGGATTGGAAAAATCAACATTGTGAAAATGACTCTACTACCCAAAGCAATCTACAGATTCAATGCAATCCCCATCAAACTACCACTGGCATTTTTCACAGAACTAGTACAAAAAATTTCACAATTTGTATGGAATCACAAAAGACCCCGAATAGCCAAAGCAATCTTGAGAAGGAAAAATGGAGCTGTAAGCATCAGGCTCCCTGACTTCTGAATATACTACAAAGTTACAATAATGATGACAGTATGGTACTGGCACAAAAACAAAAATATAAACCAATGGAACAGGATAGAAAGCCCAGAGATAATCCCACACATATAAGGTCACCTTATCTTTGATAAAGTAGGCAGGAATGTACAGTGGATAAAGGACAGCCTCTTCAATAAGTGGTGCTGAGAAAACTGGACAGGTATATGTAAAAGTATGAGATTAGATAACTCCCTAACACCATACACAGAAATAAACTCCAAATGGATTAAAGACTTAAATGTAAGGCCAGACACTATAAAACTCTTAGAGGAAAACATAGGCAGAACACTCTATTACATACATCACAGAAAGATCCTTTTTGACCCACCTCATAGAGAAATGGAAATAAAAACAAAAATAAACAAATGGGACCTAATGAAAATTCAAAGCTTTGGCATAGCAAAGGAAACCATAAGCAAGACCGCCCTCAGAATGGGAGAAAATATTTGCAAATGAAACAACTGACAAAGTATTAATCTCCAAAATTTACAAGCAGCACATGAAGCTCAATAGCAAGAAAACACACAACCCAATCCAAAAATGAGCAGAAGACCTAAATAGACATTTCTCTGAAGAAGATATACAGACTGCCAACAAACACATGAAAGAATGCTCAATATCATTAATCATTCGAGAAATGCAAATCAAAACTATAATGAGATATCGTCTCACACCATTCAGAATGGCCATCATCAAAAAATCTAGAAACAATAAATGTTGGAGAGGGTGTGGAGAAAAGGGAACACTCTTGCACTGCTGGTGGGAATGTGAATTGGTACAGCCAGTATGGAGAACAGTATGGATGTTCCTTAAAAAGCTTCAAATAGAACTACCATACGACCTAGCAATCCTACTACTGGACATATACCCTGAGAAAACCATAATTCAAAAAGAGTCCTATACCAAAATGTTCATTGCAGCTCTATTTACAATAGCCAGGAGATTGAAACAACCTAAGTGTCCAACATCGGATGAATGGATAAAGAAGGTGTGAGACATATAAAAAATGGAATATTACTCAGCCATAAAAAGAAACAAAATTGAGCTATTTGTAATGAGGTGGATGGACCTAGAGTCTGTCATACAGAGTGAAGTAAGTCAGAAAGAGAAAGACAAATACTGTATGCTAATACATATATATATGGAATAAAAAAAAATGTCATGAAGAACCTCGGGGTAAAACAGGAATAAAGACACAGACCTACAAGAGAATGGACTTGAGGATATAGGGAGGGGGAAGGGTAAGCTGTGACAAAGTGAGAGAGTGGCATGGACACATATACGCTACAAAACGTGAAATAGATAGCTAGTGGGAAGCAGCCGCATAGCACAGGGAGATCAGCTCGGTGCTTTGTGACCACCTAGAGGGGTGGGATCAGGAGGGTGGGAGGGAGGAAGACGCAAGAGGGAAGTGATATGGGAACATATGTATATGTATAATTGATTCTCTTTGTTATAAAGCAGAAAGTAACACGCCATTGTAAAGCAATTATACTCCAATAAAGATGTAAAAAAAAATAAAAAATAACACAAAAGCAAAAAAAATAATATGTCATTTCTTTTTTTTTCTCTGATTGCTCTAAATATTTTCTCTTTATCACTGGTATCAAGCAATTTGATTATCATGTGCTTAAAGTTTGTTGTGATTCCTAAATTTGTGAATGTATATTTTTCACCAAATATGGATAGTTTTTATTTTTTATTTCTTCCTCTCTCAGTGATCAGCAGTTATAACTTATGCCTATTGCCCAATGACTTACATTTATTATTTAATATACTTTATCTGTTTTTTTAGTTGTTTAATTCAGAGGAAGCTTGGTTACTGTTGTTCCCTCTTGTCTGGCAATAAGAGTGGAGCCCAGCAGTATTTTTTAGGTAATTTACGTTAAAACTATTTTAACCTTACAAAGAAATTACCAGAACAGAATATACAACCCCAATATTTTTTCACCCAGGAAATGGAATTTGTTAGAAATATATACCTTTTGTGCCTTCTCTACACACACACACACACACACACACACACACACACACACACACATATTAGTCTGTTTCTGAATCTTTTGAAAGTAACTTGCAGACATGATGTCCCTTCACCACAAGCACCCCAGAGTGTATTTCACCATGACTATTTCACCAAAACTTAAACACTCTTCTACACAACCCTGATACATCCTCCAAATCAGGAAATCAACATTGATAATTCACACCCATTCCATACACAGACCCCATGAAAAATTTTCCAACTGTACCAACACTGCTTCCTTTTAATTTCTGGTCTAGGATCTGATCCAGTTGTATGTGTTACCATTAGTTGTCATTTCTCTTCAGAGTCTATTAATCTGAAACAGTCCTTTCCTGTGTTTCATGCCCATGAGGGCTTTAAAGAGTACAATCCTTATATTATGTAGGGGGCTGGATGGTCCATCTGTTTTCTTGTTCTATTTCATGTTTTTTCTCCATGTACTATTTGCAGCACATTGCCATCCAATCACTTGTTCACTTTGTCATGTTGGTATTTGCCAGGTTTTCCCATCATATCTTCACTATTTTTTCCCTTTCAATTGACTAGTAATTTCTGGGAGGCGTTTCATGATTACTCTTCAAACTTTTATCCATCAGTTTTACTGTAGTTGAATCTCACCTAAAACAACCCTATACATGATGGAGATGAGAGGGGAAAAAAAGATGTCTTGGGATAGAGCAGAGAGAGGCAGGCAGAAGAAGATGGGAAGAAAACTGAAGGTAGGGAGAGAAGGGAAGATGGGAAGGCAAGGCAGAATGTTGATTCTACCTCATATTAAAAGAAAGTATAGGGGCTTCCCTGGTGGCACAGTGGTTGAGAGTCCACCTGCTGATGCAGGGGACACGGGTTCGTGCCCCGGTCTGGGAAGATCCCACATGCCGTGGAGCGGCTGAGCCCATGAACCATGGCTGCTGAGCCTGCGTGGCTGGAGCCTGTGCTCTGCAACGGGAGAGGCCACAACAGTGAGAGACCCGCATACCGCAAAAAAAAAAAAAAAAAAAATGTATAATCATACTGACTGTAAAATACTTCTCTTGGGTTTATATCTGACTGAACCTTAGGTTAAGCATTTGTTATTTCAAATATTGTCTGAACAATTGCTGTTTAGACTTAGAGGTTGAAGAAAAAAAACAAGACTTTTTTTTATTAATTATGACCAAAATCTAGTCATCATTTTGAGAGATATTTGAATGTGAAAGGATTGAGGGTTTGTTGAGCAGTTCAGCGTATTATGTGTGCTGATTATTCCATACAAGTCCCCAGGTGATATGGTCAAAGAAGTTTTGCAGCTTAGGGTGTGGGTTATGAATTTTAGGCACTAGGGAAAAAGTAGTGTGTGGCTGGGTGATGCAGCTGAGTGATGTTAGGCCAAAAGGGTAAGAGTAAAAAACACTCTTTTATTCTTCCACAGCAACCCACACAAGCCTCAATCATAGCTACTGCAACTCTTTATTGGACTTCTGGACAATGCCTTTGCATATCTACTCTGTGATTGCTTTGTGGGCAAAAACCTTGCTTATTCATCTTTATATGCCTTACAGTTAGCACAATGTCTAGCCCATAGCAGTAGTTTCATACATAATTGTTTTGTGTGATTTATTTTTATTTTGAATTTTATTCATTTATTTTTATACAGCAGGTTCTCATTAGGTATCTATTTTATACATTTTAGTGTATATATGTCAATCCCAATCTCCCAATTCATCCCACCACCACCACCACCACCCCTCCTTTCCCCCTTTGGTGTCAATACGTTTGTTCTCTACATCTGTTTCTCTATATCATACATAGTTTTTGATGAGATAAAGAATAACTCAAATTCTGTGGTATAGGCCTTGATGTATTAATTGGACAGTGTCTGGGACTGAGATCAAGGCATAATAGTACCGAGCCTCCTGGATTTGTGGTACGGCTGGCAAGAGCAGTTCTTCGCAGCAATCACTCGAACAACAGCCAGAGTAATGCTGCTACCTTTTAACCTTGAGAAGTTTGGTCTACCTGCTCAACAGCCTTCTGCTTGGCTAGATCTTCAGGATTTGAGCTGCTTTTGACAGCCTGTAGTCAGGTTCCCTGGACATCAGTGTCTCAGTGTCAGGCACCTCTTCCAGATAATGAATAGACCCTAAAAACAAATGCAAATGTCCTCAGGGGCTGAGACAAAATCCATGCTCTTTCCTGTGGTGATTAATCTGTGAGTAAAATGGTGTCGGTATCAAACAAACCTGAGTTGAACTCCAGTTCTGCCAAGTCCTAATCAAGAAAGCCTCAGGCACTTTAGTTAACCTTTTTCATGTCAGTCGAGGCCTCAGCAGTCAACGATTGGCACCATCCAAAGGGTGTCATTGAAGAGCACCTAATAAGAGTGTGCAGAGTTACCAGAACTGGCAACAGCAGGAAGCTGTTCCCACCTGAGGCTTGATAAGGAAAGGTGAGGGGAGGGGGTTACCAATTCGCAGAGACTGTGGTGGGAGTGGGAGCACCCAAGTGGGACCACTGATCTGAACTGTAATCACCAAGAACCTTAGCCAGGTGAGCAAATATTCTTCTTTCTTCTCTCACACTTCATCCCTCTTATTTTTTCCAACTTCCAAACCCAACAGGAAGCCAAGGGGCCATGGAGCCCAGGAAAAGAAGTCCTGAGAGGTCAGACTCTCAGGGTGTAGACTGGGGCAGAAAAGTGCAGAGAACAGATCTGAAGAGAATAGAGATATTCCCTAATCATCAATTTCCCTTTCTGTGAAATGGGGATTATAATCATATCCTCCTCACGAATGAGGGCTGAATGAGATATTGGATACAAAGCATTTAGCATGAAGCCCAACACCTTTAATACTCATTCAGTATTAAAGTGTCCTCTGAAAGTTACCCAAGGCTCTGATCAGAGGGACCCTAACTTGTGAAACCATTTCTTTTCTAATAAATCTCTTATTTCAAAACAGACGAAATAAAATCCAAGAATGTGCCTTCCATTATTAGAATGACATACACACAAGTTTATACAGTTGTAAACATTCCTGCCATGAGGTTTGGATTCAGAAAGACTGGCCTCCAGTTTCTTTACTAACCATTTCATGTGACCTGGGCAATTGTATATTTTATACGTGCCAATGTGTTTTCAACTATAAAAATAAAGAAAGGGCTTCCCTGGTGGCACAGTGGTTGAGAGACCACCTGCCGATGCAGGGGACACAGGTTCGTGCCCCAGTCTGGGAAGATCCCACATGCCGCAGAGCGGCTGGGCCCGTGAGCCATGGCTGCTGAGCCTGCGCGTCCAGAGCCTGTGCTCCACAACGGGAGAGTCCACAACAGTGAGAGGCCCGTACTGCAAAAATAAATAAATAAAAAATAAATAAATAAAGGAATAATCACCAGTACCTTAGATGTAACAAAAATAAGACAGGGTCTAATATATGATAGAGGCTCAGAAGTTAGCGATATTATGCTTTAATATCACTACAGAAGTTAAGTATGATCTCAAATATTATAGAGCATAAATAGAGGTAAGACAGACCTTTATTCTGTCACTCAGAGTGTTTTCTTTTTAATATTAAAAAGGTTTATATTCCATGGGTACTTTAGAAACTGCCCACAGCTTATCCTACATTAACAGATCAATATCCATGTATTTGAAGCTTTGAGGCAGATATTCTAAAAACAGAGACTGAGATTAATGTTAATTTGCAATTGACAAAAGGCAGCAAGTCTCCATAATCCTCAAACATATTTTAATGTTTTCTATTACCAACTAGCAAAAACTGATAGCAGGTTGACGCCAGATGTTCTCAGTAAAATGCCTCCTTTTTCAACCTGACTTTTGACTAAGCTATATGAAGTCATTTTGGACAATTACTCAATTTTCCTTGCCCTGCTTGATCAAGATACACTAAAGGAAAAATGTTTGTGGGAAAATAGAATCATAGAATCACTCCACCTTTTCTTAGAGGGAACCTGTAAATGTCACTAAATGAGAAATGTTCTTGGTGCAGAAGAATGCACCAGTGATGAGCGTATTCACCATTCTTGATGACTGCATCAAGCTCACACCACCATCAGCATGCAGTGCAGCACCAAGACCTACAGGAAACCATTTCATTTGTAAAAGGTCAAACATTGGTAGCCCTAAGCTTTTGAAATAAAGCAGAGAAAACAAATTCAGAGCTATTTACTACCCTGTTCTCTGACAACTTTTGTCCCGGCTTCCAGTAAAAGAGATTTGCTTTTATAGTCACAATCCTTTAAGTAAATATGGTGCTTGTGGCTACAAAAATACATTTGATTGCATTCTTTGAGTCATAAGGCTTTTATCTTGTTTCTAAAATCATAAAGCCCACCAGGCATTGCAATTTTCCAGGAGTATTGACTGATGTCCATCCTATACATTTAGGTAATCAGATAAGGGTATGGATGATGAAAGAGTAACTTTGGTAATGCAGGAAGGAATTTATAATACATGAGGGCTCTTTTACAGTAGAAGCAATATGCATTTTGGAGTCTAGAAAAATTTTTATTATAGTTTGGCTGTAACATTTTACATTTCTTATATACTTCCTAGCGTTTTTGTGTATTAACAAGAATATATTCAGGGGTTCTTCAGCATTGTTTAACAGAAAGAAACACACCTACAGATTATCAAACTTCCTGTCATACCTCTAAACTACTGTGTCAGAAGTAGGAGAAGAGTAGTAAATATAATGCAGACAGAAGCTTATACAGAATCAAGTATAGATCCTATAAGGAATTGATGGTTGGAATGCATTCTCTGTATACTTTTAATAAAATAAAATACAATGAAAAAAATTAAGAAAATGAGTTCTATTCAATTTTTAAATTCTTATATTTAAAGTAGATATCAATACTTTTATTCCACAATCTTTTTAGAAATTTAAGCAATATATAGAGCCATTATTTTAAGAGAGTATTATTACTACTCTCATTTTATAGTGAGGAATTTAAAAATTATGTGACTTTTGGAGGTCACATACTGGGTAGAAAATAAGTTTGCCCTTAGCTAATATGAAACAAGAAAATAAAGTAAAATAGAATGAAGTGTTCTCAAACTTCTTCTTTAGACCTGTTTAAGTTTTCATACTACTGTATATATAATATAGATCTTTCTGAAATTCACTCACAGCTGGGAGCTATTTTAAGCCAACAATTATGATGTGTTCCAAAACAGCTTTGTTCAACATGCATTTCTGTACCTTTTATGTAACAAGCTTTATTAAACTATGAAATAGAATGGTAACTAAGGAAGACAGGAGTCTTTCTTTCATGGAGTGCAAAGACTTATGGGTAATTCCAAATGTAGTAGATATTACACTTTACTATATGCTATCATAACATATAGAAAGGAGTCAGAAAGTATTCAATGAGGAAATTGTATTAATCTGAAAATTAAAGAAAAAGTAGGGATTAACAGGCAAAGGGAGTAAGTGACTGTGGTTGCTGAAGAGAGTATAAGGGAAGGGGTGAATGAGAAAAATAGCATTCCAGGTAAGACAACAGCTTATTCAAAAACTCAGTGAAACAGAGAGAAATAAGAATACACTCAAGGGACCAAAATAAGTCCAAGAAGTCCAGTGAACCTGGAGTATAGGGTTTATGATGAATAAAAGATAAGGCTCAAGGACTTAAAATAGACTAACTTGCATTAATACTTATTTGAATTTACTCAAAGCATGATATTGTCAAATCAATCAAGAAATAGCAATCTTAAGTGGTGTTGGGAAAGCTGGACAGCTACATGTAAATCAATGAAGTTAGAACACTCCCTCACACCATACACACAAATAAACTCAAAATAACTTAAAGACTTACATATAAGACATGATACCATAAAAATACTAGAAGAGAACTCAGGCAAAACAGTCTCTGACATAAATCGTAGGAATGTTTCCTTAGGTCAGTCTCTCAAAGCTAAAGAAACAAAAGCAAAAATAAACAACTGGGACCTAGTCAAACGTAAAAGGTTTTGCACACCAGAGGAAACCATAAACAAAAAGAAAAGACAATCTACAGATTAAAAGAAAATACTTGTGAATGATGTAACCAACAGGGGCTTAATTCCCAAAATATATAAAAAGCTCATGCCATTCAACAACAAAAAAGCAAACAATCCAATCAAAAAATGGGCAGAAGACCTAAATAGACATTTCTCCAAGACATACAGATGGCCAACACATACATGAAAACATATTCAACTTTGCTAATTATTAGAGAAATGCAAATCAAAACCACAATGAAGTATCACCTTGTACCAGTCAGAATGGCCATCATTGAAAAGTCTACAAATCATAAATTCTAGAGAGGGTGTGGAGAAAAGGGAACCCTCATACATTGTTGGTGGGAATGTAAATTGGTACAGCAACTATGAAAAACAGTATGAAGCCTCATTTAAAAACTAAAAATAGTTACCATATGATTCAGCAATCCTGCTTCTGAGCATATACCCAGAGAAAACTCTAATTTGAAAAGACACAAGCATGCCTATGTTCATAGCAGCAATATTCACAATAGCCAAGACATGGAAACAACCTAATGTCTATCAACAGATGAACAGATAAAGAAGATGGGGTATACATATGTACAGTGGAATACTACTCAGCCATAAAAACGAATGAAATAATGCCACTTGCAACAACATGGATGGACCTAGAGATTATCATACTAAGTGAAGTAAGAGAAAGACAAATTATTATCATATTATCACTTATATGTGGAATCTAAAATATGATACAAATGAACTTATTTACAAAACAGAAACAGACTCACAGACATGGAAAACAAACTTATGGTTACCAAACAAGAAGGGGGTGGGGGATGAATTAGGAGTTTGGGATTAGCAGATACAAATTACTATATATAAAATAGATAAACAACAAGGTCCTACTGTAGAACACAGGGAACGATATTCAATGTCCTGTGATAAACCATAACAGAAGAATATCTGAATCACTTTTCTGTATACCAGAAACTAACACAACATTGTAAATCAACTATACTTTAATTAAAAAAAAAGAATCAGCAATCTTACCTAATATCAAGCTTTACTAGGAATACTAAGGATAGAAGTAATCTCAAGAACTAGCAGAAAAAAGTTTGGGATAACCAATACAACTTACTGACAACATTAAAATGTATTCTTTGCCCCAAATTTAAAGATGAACTATCTAGTAAAGAACCTTCAAGATGGTGGAGGAGTAAGACATGGAGATCACCTTCCTCCCTACAAATATATCAAACATACATCTACATGTGGAACAACTCCTACAGAACATCTACTGAATGCTGTCAGAAGACTTCAGACTTCCCAAAAGCCATGTAGCTGACAGGGTCTTCATGCTCCAGCTGGGTGTCAGGCCTGAGCCTGCAAGGTGGGAGAGCCGAGTTCAGAATATTGGACAACCAGAGACCTCCTGGCCTCACGTAGTATCAATTGGTGAGAGGTCTCCCAGAGATCTCCATCTCAACACTAAGACCCAGCTCCACTCAACGACCAGCAAGCTCCAGTGCTGGAAACCCCATGCCAAACAACTAGCAAGACAGGAACACAACCACACGCACTAGCAGAGAGACTGCCTAAAATCATAATAAGTCCACAGACACCCCAAATCACACCACCAGATGTGGTCCTGCCCGCCATAAAGACAAGATCCACACTCATGCACCAAAACACAGGCACCAGTCCCCTCCCCCAGGAAGCCTACACAACCCACTGAACCAACCTCATCCACTGAGGACAGACACCAAAAACAAAGGGAACTATGAACCTGCAGCTTGCAAAAAGGAGACCCTAAACACAGTAAGTTGAGCAAAATGAGAAGACAGAGAAATACACAGCAGATGAAGGAGCAAGGTAAAAATCCACCAGACCAAACAAATGAAGAGGAAATAGGCAGTCAACCTGAAAAAGAATTCAGAGAAATGATGCTAAAGATGATCCAAAATCTTGGAAATAGAATGGATAAAATACAAGAAAACTTTAACAAGGACCTAGAAAAACTAAAGAGCAAACAAACAATGATGAACAGCACAATAAATGAAATTAAAAATTCTCTAGAAGGCGTCAACAGCAGAATAAATGAGGCAGAAAAATGGATAAGTGACCTGGAAGATAAAATAGTGGAAATAACTACCACAGAGCAGAGTAAAGAAAAAAGAATGAAGAGACTTGAGAACAGTCTCAAGGACCTCTGGGAAAACATTAAATGGACCAATATTTGAATTATAAGGGTCCCAGAAGAAGAGAAAAAGAAAGGGACTCAGAAAATATTTGATGAGATTATAGTTGAAAACTTCCCTAATGTGGGAAAGGAAATAGTTAAACAAGTCCAAGAAGCACAGAGAGTCCTATACAGGATAAATCCAAGGAGAAATATGCCAAGACACATAATAATAAAACTATCAAAAATTAAATATAAAGAAAAAATATTAAAACCAGCAAAGGAAAACCAATAAATAACATACAAGGGAATACCCATAAGGTTAACAGCTGATCTTTCAGCAGACACTCTGCAAGCAAGAAGAGAGTGGAAGGACATATTTAAAGTGATGAAAGGGAAAAACCTACAACCAAGATTACTCTCCCCAGCAAGGATCTCATTCAGATTCAATGGAGAAATTAAAAACTTTACAGAGAAGCAAAAGCTAAGAGAATTCAATACCACCAAACCAGCTTTACAACAAATGCTGAAGGAAATTCTCTAGGCAGGAAACACAACAGAAGGAAAAGACCTACAATATGAAACCCAAAACAATTAAGAAAATGGTAATAGGAACATGTATATCAATAATTAACTTAAATATAAATGGGTTACATGCTCCAACCAAAAGACATAGACTGGCTGAATGGATACAAAAATAAGACCCATACATATGCTGTCTACAAGAGACCCACTTCAGACCTAGGGACACATACAGACTGAAAGTGAGGAGATGGAAAAAGGTATTGCATGCAAATGGAAATCAAAAGAAACATGGAGTAGAAATTCTCATATAAGACAAAATATTCCTAAAAAAAAAAGACTATTGCAAGAGACAAAGAAGGACACTATATAATGATCAAGGGATAAAGCCAAGAAGATATAACAATTGTAAATATTTATGCACCCAACATAGGAGCACATCAATACATAAGGCAAATGCTAACAGCCATAAAAGGGGAAATCGACAGTAAAACATTCAGAGTAGGGGACTTTAACACTTTACTTTCACAAATGGACAGATCAACCAAAATGAAAATAATTAAGGAAACACAAGCTTTAAATGATACATTAAACAAGATGGACTTAATTGATATTTATAGGACATTCCATCGAAAAACAACAGAATACACATATTTTTCAAGTGCTCATGAAATATTCTCCAGAATAGATCATATCTTGAGTCACAAATCAAGCCTTGGTAAATTTAAGAAAATTGAAATTATATCAAGAATCTTTTCTGACCACAATGCTATGAGACTAGATATCAATTACAGGGAAAAAAAAAACTGTAAAAATACAAAAACAAGGAGGTTAAATAATATGCTACTAACTAACCAAGAGATTAGTGAAGAAATCAAAGAGGAAATCAAAAAATAATTAGAAGCAAATGACAATGAAAACAAGACGATCTAAAACCTATGGGCTGCAGCAAAAGTAGTTTCAAGAGGGAAGTTCATAGCAATACAATCCTACCTCAAGAAACAAGAAACATCTCAAATGAACAACCTAACCTTACACCTAAAGCAATTAGAGAGAGAAGAACAAAATCACCCAAAGTTAGCAGAAGGAAATAAATCATAATGATGATATCAGAAATAAATGATAAAAAATGAAGGAAACAGTAGCAAACATCAATAAAACTAAAAGCTGGTTCTTTGAGAAGATCAACAAAACTGATAATCCATTAGCCAGACTCATCAAGAAAAAAAGGGAGAAGACTCAAATCAATAGAATTAGAAGCAAAAAAGGAGAAGTAACAACTGACACTGCAGAAATAAAAGATCATGAGAGATTAATACAAGCAACTCTATGCCAATAAAATTGACAACCTGGAAGAAATGGACACATTTTTAGAAAAGCACAACCTTCCAAGACAGAACCAGGAAGAAATAGAAACTATAAACAGACCAATCACAAGCAATGATATTGAGACTGTGATTAAAAATCCTCCGACAAACAAAACCCCAGGACTAGATGGCTTCACAGATGAAATCTATCAAACATTCAGAGAAGAGCTAACAACTATACTTCTCAAGCTCTTCCAACATACAGCAGAGGGAGAACACTCCCAAACACATTCTACAAGGCCAACATCACCCTGATATCAAAAGCAGGCAAAGATGTTACAAAACAAGAAAACTACAGGTCAATATCACTGATGAACATAGATGCTAACATCCTCAACAAAATACTAGCAAATAGAATACAACAGTCCTTTAAAAGGATCATACATCATGATTAAGTGGGGTTTATCCCAGAAATGCAAGGATTCTTCAATATATGCAAATCAATCAATGTGATACACCATATTAACAAACTGAAGGATAAAAACCATATGATAATCTCAATATATGCAGAAAAACTTTTGACAGAATTCAACACCCGTTTATGATAAAAACTCCCCAGAAAGTAGGCATAGAGGAAACTTACCTCACCATAATAAAGGCCATATATAATAAACCCACAGCAAACATTGTTCCCAATGGTGAAAAAAGGAAAGCATTTCCACTTATATCAGGGACAAGACCAAGTTTCCAACTCTCACCACTATTATTCAACATAATTTTGGAAGTTTTAGTCACAGCATTGAGAGAAGAAAAAGAATTAAAGAAACCCAAGTGTTCCCTAGTGGCACAGTGGTTGGGAGTCCGTCTGCCAATGCAGGGGATGCAGGTTTGTGCCCCAGTCCGGGAAGATCCCAAATGCTGTGGAGCGGCTGGGCCTGTGAGCCATGGCTGCTGAGCCTGCGTGTCCGGAGCCTGTGCTCCACAATGGGAGAGGCCATAACAGTGAGAGGCCTGCATACCACACACACAAAAAAAAGGAACCCAAAATGATAAAGAAGAAATAAAACTGTCACTGTGTGCAGATAACATGATACTATATATACAGAATCCTAACGATGCTACCAGAAAACTACTAGAGCTAATCAATGAATTTTGTAAAATTGCAGGATACAAAATTAATGCATAGAAATCTCTTGCATTGCTATACACTAATGATGAAAAATCTGAAAGAGAAATTAAGGAAACACTACCATTTGCCATTGCAACAAAAGTAATAAAATACTTAGAAATAAACCTACCTAAGCACACAAAAGACCTGTATGCAGAAAACTATAAGACCCTGATGAAAGAAATTAAAGATGACACAAACAAATGGAGAGATACAATATTCTTAGATTGGAAAAATCAACATCATGAAAATGATTATCTTACCCAAAGCAATCTACAGATTCAATGCAATCCCTATCAAATTACCAATGACATTTTTCACAGAACTAGAGCAAAACATTTCACAATTTGTATGGAAACACAAAAGACCCCGAATAGCCAAAGCACTCTTGAGAACAAAACACAGAACTGGAGGAATCAGCCTCTCTGACTTCAGACTATACTACAAAGCTACAGTAATCAAGACAGTGTGGTACTGCCACAAAAAAAGAGATATAGATCAATGGAAGAGGATAGAAAGCCCAGAGATAAACCCATGCACATATGGTCACCTTATCTTTGACAAAGAAAGCAAGAATATACAATGGAGAAAAGACAGCCTCTTCATTAAGTGGTGCTGGGAAAACTGGACAGCTACATGTAAAAGAATGAAATTAGAACACACCCTAACACCATACATAAAAATAAACTCAAAATGGATTAAAGACCTAAATGTAAGGCCAGACACTATAAAACTCTTAGAGGAAAACATAGGCAGAACACTCTATGACATACATCACAGCAAGATCCTTTTTGACCCACCTCCTAGAGAAATGGAAATAAAAACAAAAATAAACAAATGGGACCTAATGAAAATTAAAAGCTTTTGCACAGCAAAGGAAACCCTAAACAAGATGAAAAGACAACCCTCACAATGGGAGAAAATATTTACAAATGAAACAACTGACAAAGGATTAATCTCCAAAATATACTCACAGCTTATGCAGCTCAATATCAAAAAAACAAACAACCCAATCTAAAAATGGGCAGAAGAGCTAAATAGACATTTCTCCAAAGAAGATATACAGATTGCCAATAAACACATGGAAGGATGCTCAACATCACTAATCATTAGAGAAATGCAAATGAAAACTACAATGAGGTATCACCTCGCACCAGTCAGAATGGCCATCATCAAAAAATCTACAAACAATCAATGCTGGAGAGGGTATGGAGAAAAGGGAACCCTCCTGCACTGTTGATGCAGCCACTATGGAGAACAGTATGGAGGTTCCTTAAAAAACTAAAAATAGAACTACCATACGACCCAGCAATCCCACTACTGGGCATATACCCTGAGAAAACCATAACTCAAAAATAGTCATGTACCACAATATTCATTACAGCACTATTTGCAATAGCCAGCATATGGAAGCTACCTAAGTGTCCATAGAGAGATAAATGGATAAAGATGTGGCACATATATACAATGGACTATTACTCAGCCATAAAAAGAAATGAAATTATTTGTAGTGAAGTAGATGGACCTAGAGTCTGTCATACAGAGTGAAGTAAGTTAGAAAGAGAAAAACAAATACCATATGCTAACACGTATATATGAAATCTTAAACAAACAAACAAACAAACAAAGTGTTCTGAAGAACCTAGGGGCAGGACACGAAAAAAGATGCAGATGTAGAGAATGGACTTGAGGACACCGGGAGGGGGAAAGGTAAGTTGGGATGCAGTGAGAGAGTGGCATGGACATATATACACTACCAAACGTAAAATAGATAGCTAACGGGAAGCAGCCACATAGCACAGGGAGACCAGTTTCATGGTTCATGACCACCTAGAGGGGTGGGATAGGGAGGGTGGGAGGGAGAAGCAAGAGGGAGGAGATATTAGGATGTATGTGTACGTATAGCTGATTCACTTTGTTATACAGCAGCAATTAACACAACAATGTAAAGCAGTTATATTCCAATAATAATGATGTTAAAAAAAAGATGAAGTATCTAAAGGATGCATGGAATCAAAATTTACAGGAAAAGGAATTACTTTGACCATTGCTTATATAACATTTTCCATGGAGCCATGCCCTATAAATCCTGAGCTCATGTTTGTTAGCCATAAACACACCTGGTACATTCTGCTGGCAGTCTATAGGCAATGACTCTCCTACTAGTAAATATCACTATTGTGTTTGGCAGCAGGTCTGTCAATAACACATTTATAAGAAAATTTGACCAGGTCATCTTTTCTATTTTTAGGGCATTTCTTGGTAATATGAGAATGTATCACAGGCATACAGTTAATTATTTCCTTTCCATCTACAAAATATGTTATAGGGCTTCCCTGGTGGCGCAGTGGTTGAGAGTCCGCCTGCCAATGCAGGGGACACGAGTTGTGCCCCGGTCTGGGAAGATCCCACATGCCGCAGAGCGGCTGGGCCCGTGAGCCATGGCCGCTGAGCCTGCGCGTCCAGAGCCTGTGCTCCACAATGGGAGAGTCCACAACATTGAGAGGCCCGTGTACTGTACCGCAAAAAAAAAAAAAAAAAAAAAAATATATATATATATATATATATATATGTTATAGATTTTGGTTTTATCATGAAAATGATGACAAAGGATTAAAAGATTTTTAAGTATGATACATGGGATCTCTGGTAAAATATGGAGAATAGATTGAAGAAGGAGAAGATTATAGGCAGGAAGGCCAGTTTCAAGCTTTTGGAATGGTGGGCATAGTGTGAACTAGGGCATCCCATAGTGGTGTCCAAGAGAAGAACCCAGATGCAAGAGTTGTTTTCGTGTCAGAGTCCATGGGACTTGGTAATTAATTCAATATAGGAAGTAAAAGAAAGTAAGGAGTTAAGGATCAGCTATATTTGAACAAGAGGTAGATGGGGACATCAGCAGATTTAAGTAAACATTAGAAGAGCAGTAGATCTGGCAGTCAAAAATCTGTTCTAGATATTCCAAGTTTGAAGTGATTGGGAAACGTGAAAGGGAATGTTTTCAGTAGGCAGTTGGATAAATGGGTCAGAAACTCAGGAGAAAGCCCTGGGCTGGAGAGTTGGGAGTCACTGGCATAAATATACTTATTGAGGCCATGGGAATTGACCGGTTGTCTAAATATGTCAATTAGGAAGAGGGCCAGAAGAAAGCTAGCCAGTTTTCAAGGGCACAAACTGGGTAAGGCAGACAAAAGGACCATAGTGTGGAATTAGGAAGCCAAGGCCTGACTTTTAGATAAAGAAAATGTTTGTGTAAAAAGAATCTTAGTGTTCAACCAAGTGAAAGCTATGCTTTGACCTAATAATGTGACAATGGGACATTGGGATAAAGCCCAAATACAGAGGTGGAGACAGAGCAGGTAAACAGCTTTTCACAAAGTTGGTTACCAAGTCAGGAGAAAGATGGGGCTATAGATAAAGGGAGATATAGGGTCAAGGAAGTGGTTATCATTAACAATATGAGAGAATGAATATGCTTGAATTCTGATGTGGTGCCTTGGTAGAGATAACTTTAAAATGGGAAGTTATTAGCTCCTTATCTAGGACATATTCAGTTGTGAAGCTTGTATCTCTTTCTGTTTTCCCCCAGACCAGCAGAGGGCTATGCATTCAAGATCTTAAGAAATATTATTTGAAAAGGAATATATTTCAACATTATCTGAAGAAAGGCTAGGTCCAGATTAATTCTTTGTTGGTTATGTGCAAGGTAAAATTTCCAAGCAGGACTTGAATATAACTGTCAAGCATGACTTCACTGTTTTTTGTTGTTGTTGCTGTTTGGTTTTTTGGTTTGTTTTTTTGATTTGCCAAATCTGGTGAGTATGTGTGTGCTTGAGGAATAAAATAATCCATTCATTTTAGCTTAATCAAAAAAGCTAGAAAAGAAAATCTGCTACACGTTATTATAAAATGCAATTCCATATATAGAAGAATTTTATTGACTTTCTATTGAATGACCCATACTACTGTCTTCTACTTTTGTGAATAAAGGAAAGATGACTGTATTTCAAATAAAAAAGGAATAGTATGCCTTGATATATTGATATGCTCATATTGGTTCTAGTATTTAAATATAAATATGGTGGCAGGAGTAAAAAAAATTGTTTTTAGCTTGAAATAATAATAATAGTATAAAAATAACCGCTTGTTTTTAAAAGATCATGTCACTGATTCATCACCAGTATGATACTTTTTCCTATAGGAAGTTACACATTTACACTAATTTGTCACTTGGTAATCAATAGCACTGACTTGAGAGATTGCTTATTGAATTTAGGAATCAATGTTTAAGCAGGGAAAAGAGGAGAGCTATTTGAATGTGAAGAGGATCACTACTTATAATATTAGTTTAATCAGCTGAACTTATTAACTCATTGTAGGGCTTTCAATAATCACTCGTAAGTAAGAAGAAATTGCTATTTTACTTTTTGACTGAGAGTTGGGTGGTTCAAGATATTTGAGCTTGGGCTTCCATGATGGTGCAGTGGTTGAGAGTCCACCTGCCGATGCAGGGGACACGGGTTCCCACATGCCTTGGAGCGGCTGGGCCCATGAGCCATGGCCGCTGAGCCTGCGCGTCCGGAGCCTGTGCTCTGCAACGGGAGAGGCCACAACAGTGAGAGGCCCGCATACCGCAAAAAAAAAAAAGATATTTGAGCTCATCTAATCATTGAGGGCTACTTAGCATTTAAGTGCAGGATATCCAAGATAATTCTGCCTTTCAGTGAATTCACTGAGAGAAAAAAACCCAAACTGCTAAAACATAAAACAATTGCAAGGCGAGATAACATTCCCATTTGTTACAATTATACTGATGCTCATTACTGCTCTCCATCCTGAACATCCCCAAATGCCATCAGGTTTATGACTCTATAAATCTGGAAAATGCCTTACAGTGAAATAATGGTCATCTGTTTCTAAATTAAAATAGTATCATAACACTGGGGGCTGATATGCATGAAGTTGTTAACTCCTATAAGTAAAACATTAAACAAAGGGAAAATCATTCTCAGTTTGGATATTTCTGAAATAGCAATGAACTTCAAGATATTCAAAGAGGCAAAGATAATTTTTTTCCTTTTTATGTGGGAAAAGAAATTAAGATGTAGCAGACTTCTTGATCCAGTCCTGACTGCAGATATGGTTGGAGAGAAACACAGTGGAAAATGTAAAGAATCCAGTCATTACTTTTAAATTAATAAATGAGTAGTTTTCGAGTAGGCATTTCTGAATAGAGTATACCTAAAATGAATTAATATGTATAAGTAGATAAATGGTCTGACCAAGATCATGTCAGAAGAAAAATGTATTACCAGTTGGACTAGAGTCCTGCTATTGAGTCCTTGCTTTCTATAGAAAGCAAGCCAACAGAAAAACTCCCTCACAAACTGCTTACTACAGGCAAATGTGATATAAATTCAGCTTCTGAACGTACCTTCTGAAGTAAAATCTAAGAAGGATGACAGCTTCCCCAGAAGAAAACATTTCACCTGTAGTTAGCCTGGACACCCAACTCATATGCATGATGCCTGGAAGTGCCACTATCAGTATCACTCCAGAAGTTACCTACATGTGTTACTTCTGAGAAGAAACACATAAATAGGTCATGGAGAGGACGTGGCCACTGGTTGACCCTTGAGCTGGACCCGGCAATCTGAGGCTCCTTCCCCCTCCCTTGTCCTGGGAATGTAGGTTCTGCCCACTGTTCCCACAGCGGGAGCTGTTCCAAGGAGGCAGTCTTGGGAGAGCATGTGTTGCTGAGACTCTCTGGCTGGAGCACGTGCTAAGCCCCATTAAGGCCTCTGTAAACTTTGAGATTCTGGTGGGTGGTTATGTAGATGTACCGGTATTGCAGCTGCTGGAGACAAACCTCATGTGTAAGTTCCCTTGGTTATCAAAACTACCACCTGCCAGCCTAGAGTGTCTCCTCTTTCTTCCGTCTCTGCCTACCCTCTGGGTAAGGGGGCTAGTATCAGGTTTCAACTGGGAAGCTCTGAAAGTTGTGAACCAACAAATAGTTTATCTGATTAACTCTTTATTAGACAAAATGAAACAGATACCAGAGAACTGGGCACATTTAATGTGCTCAAGGAATTCAATAAATACATATTGAATTAATGAGTTACCAGCACAGAATAGAAAGGCAAAAAAGAGTGTATGCTGTTTAATCTTACTATGTCTGACACTGAGTTTTAGCTGCACAATTTGCTCTTATTAATTCCCTTCCAGTTTAGGAATCCTTTGGCATGATCCTTACATCTGCAATTCAGCTCTTTGTGAATGTTTCATGAAACATAGTTTCTCTGGTGTGCCACAGGGGGCCTAGGGCCAATTGCAGCAGGGTTCTGTTCTTGGATCCTTTTCTAATTATGTGAATTTATGTGGAAACTTTGCCTAGATTTGTTCACTTCCCTGTTCGGAGTTTTGTTAGTTTCTTTCCCTTTTTTTTTTTGTTTTTCACCATTATATCCATAAAATTATACACTTTCTTTTGGGAGCAATTGTGTGAGAGTTTCTCCTCTAGGTAAATGCTCCTCTACCTTCTCAAGGTACAACTTCTGGGTCATGGGTTAAGTGCAGCTTCAACTCTACCAGGCATTACCAAATGCTTTCCAAAATATATCAATTTACATTTATACAAAAAGTATGTTAGAGTTTTTATTTTATCTTACATCATTATCAACATATAATATTATGTTACTCCTTAATGTTTTCCAATCTTAAGGGAGGGAACAATAGCAATGATGTTTTAGGTTTCATTTTGCTGATAACTAGATTGAGCAAATTTTGTTTATTGGTAATTTGGCATCCCATTTCAAGAATTTGCCTGCTCCTATCCTATGTCATTTTTTATTCAGTTATTCAGTTTTTTTAATCTTGATGTATAGGGGATCTTTATAATATCTAGATATTAATTCTTTTTTGCTTAAACATTTGCAAATAGGTTATGCAAATCAGAAGATTCACTTTTAATTTTTGTTATATTACGACTTCATGAAGATATTTAAATGTACTCACATTTATCATTTTCTTCTTCTAATATCTTTGCTTTTGGGGTCTTATTTAGGAAATAAATACCTTCTTTCATATTCTGTGTTTTCTTCTCAAATGCTTTAATGTTTACTTTTTATACGTATGTTTTTAATCTATGTGGAATTTATTTATTTGTTTCAAGATTCACGTATGATTTTTATTTTTTCCATTGTTCTTTCTTCCTTCCTGTTGTTCCAAGAGTTTTAAAAATTATTTCCTTTCTGCTTAAAGCACCTACTTTAGCCATTCTTTTAGAGAAGGTGAAAAATTCTCTTAGTTTTTCCTTCATCTGAATTCTCTGATTCTGTCTTGATAACTGCTTCTTTTTTGAAGGATATTTTTGCTAGATATAGAATTCAGAGTTGACAGTTCTCTTCTTCCAGCACTTCCTTCTGATCTCCAAAGTTTCCAATGTGAAATTCACTGTCCTCTGCATTGTTTTTCCTCTATAGGTTGTTTCTCTGTTTTTGAGATTCTTTTCTTTTTCTTCAGTTTTCAGTAGTTTGATTATGATGTGTCTTGGCTTGGATTTCTTTGGGTTTATCCTGTTTGGGACTTGCTCAGCTTCTGGAATCTGTAGGTTTATGTCTTTTGCCAATTTAGGATAATTTCAGCTATCAGTTATTCAAATACGTTTTCAGTCCCACCCTCTTTCTCCTTTGTTTAGCAGGACTCTTATTATCTATGGCATTTTGCTGTTGACATCTGTTACCTGTCTTTTCTCATTCAAGTTAAATTTTCCTGTTTCTTGGTATAATAAGGAATTTTTTATTGGAACCTAGACAGTATGGACATTATGTTGGAAGAGTGTGAATCTTCTTTATTCTATTTTAACTGATTTCCTCTGATGCCATTCCACTGGGGAATGGAGAGGGATGCTACTTTCTTGTCATGTGGAAATGGAGTCCAGATTCCCCAACTGAGCTCCACTGATACAGGAAAAGGAGGGCCTTTTTTTTAACGGTACGTGGGCCTCTCACTGTTGTGGCGTCTCCCGTTGCGGAGCACAGGCTCCAGACACGCAGGCTTAGCGGCCACGGCTCACGGGCCCAGCCGCTTCACAGCATGTGGGACCTTCCCGGACCAGGGCATGAACCCATGTCCCCTGCATCGGCAGGCGGACTCTCAACCACTGCGCCACCATGGAGGGGCTTTTGTTATTGCAGCCAGGGTGGGAGTTCTCACTCCCTATCAGGCTCCTGCTGAAATCCCCCTATCTGAGAAGGTAGGGATGCTCTGTTACTATTGCCCACAGGCTCTTACTCACCCGGGTAGCACAGTCTTGTTAACACGGTGTGGTGGTGGGAGTTCTGACTCCAGCTTCTCCTTCATCTCACTTCACTGACTGCAGTGGGAGAAAGTGCTCACTCTTAAGGGCTTATCTAAGATATGAAGTACCTGCATAAAATTGGATAATCTCCCATTTTATGGTCTGCAAACTTCATAACGTCTGCAAAGTCATATTCCCAGTTTCAAGAGGTCAGAATGTGGACATCTTTGGGGACCATTATGCCCACCACACTGCAGAATAATCTGGACTATTCAATAAAAATAATATCCAAGTCACTAAAATGAGAAATCTATATAATTTAAAATTTACTATATTAAAATAATTTTTAAAATAAATAGGTAAATTAATATTAATAGTACATTTTATTTAACCCAATATATCCAAACTATCATTTCAATATAATTAACATAAACATTCTTATTGAGATATTTACATGCATTTCTCATACTGAGGACTTTAAACTTATAGCACATCTTAATTTAGGTGAACCACATTTCAAGTGCCCAGAGCTACATGTGGCTTGTGATTATCATGTTGAACAGCTTGGGTTTGGACAACTTTGATCAATACAACCTATAATTTTATTCTCTTTCCTGGCTTAGTCCATTGTCAAGTGTAGTATCAAGTTTTTACTAGCCTCACAAACTAAGTTTGTTTGCTTTGTTCCTTAGCTTTACTCTGAATGTTTGTATAAATAAAGATAATATGTTACTTGAGGGAGTGATATAACCAGCTGGGCATGGTGCCTTTGGCTTGAGAGGGGGAGCGGAGGGAGGAAATTGTTATTATCAATTCAATTAAATTACAGATTGCTGATTTATTCAGACATTCTCCTTATTTCATAAAATTTGATCATTCATAATCTTATAGGGTCTATCAGTTTTTTATTTTCAATTTTTAAAAATGTCTATGAATCTATAGATTTATTCCTTTTTCCATCTGATTTTGTTTATCACTAACAATACCCTTTGCATCAACTTTATAGTTATAGACCATGTAAAATAAAACACACCATTTTCAGTGTATAGTTCATTAAACTTTTACAAATGTGTTTAATCAGTATAATCAATGCCATATCAGCATATAGAGCATTTTCATCGTTCCAAAACATTTTCTTACGCCTCATTGCAGTTAATTCTTTCTCCTTTCCTCAGCCTCTGGAAACCACTCTTCTGCTTTCAATCACCAAAGAATCATTTTTTAATAGAATTTCATGTAAATTGAATCAGACAATATATTACCTTTTGCATCCAACTGAGTACCTTCAACATCACTCTTTTGAAATCTATACACTGTAATGGATGTATCAATAACAGTCTTTCTGCTGAAGAGTTGTATTCCACTGCATGGATATGCCACTTTCAGAGTTGCAAATATTTTCATGTATTTTCTTCTATAAATTGTATAATTTTAGTTTTTTTATTTAGTATTTGGTTCATTTTAAATTGATTTTTCTGTATGGTGTATGGGTCATGGTTAATTTTTCTAAATGTACATTTAGTTGTTATTTCAAACTTGATTAAAAAGATATCTTTACAGTTTGAAAAATTCACTCTTTAGATTCACTGGATCTTTTAAAATCACATAGTGTCAGTCAAGTAAACTTGTTTTTCTCTTTCAAAATTATGTTGTCTATTTTTTTGCCCTTACCTCATGAAGTTTTATCTTCACAATGCAGGTTAGTATACATAGAACCACACAGTGTATAATCTTTTAACACTAGCTATTTTCATTCAAAATAATATTATTGTGACCCAACCAAGCTGTTGCATGTATCAAAAGTTTGTTCCTTTTTATTGTTCAATAGTATTCCTTTGTATATATGTGGCATAGCTTTCTGTTTTGTTTTAAATATATTAACTTGTTGAAATACATTTGGGTCATTTACATTTTTGGAAACTTTAATAGAGTCTCTACAAGTATTTGTGGTCAGGTTTTGTGTAAACATAATTCTTCCTTTCTCTAGAGTATATACTCATGAGTGGTTTTGCTACGTCATATAGTAGTATATGTTTACCTTTATAAGAAACTACCAAAATAGTTTTCGAGAGAGGTTATACTATTTTGCATTGCTATCAACAATAAGCTTACTGTGTATGTATGTACATATGTATGTATGTATTGTCAGTATATGTGAGTATCATCAATATTTTTTATTTCATCTATTATAATCAATGTGCAGTGATATCTTATAGTGGTTTTAATCTGCATTGTCATTTTAAAATAATGTTATGATGTTACATATTATCTCTGACTTATATAAACATGCTTATTTTTAAATCATTGTCAGTTCTCCTCTATTCATATGTGGATGGAATAAATTCATAATTGACTTGTACATTTTGGTAGCTGTCTTTCATTACAGTAAATATTTTCATGTGTTTTAGAATTTTGTTTTGCATTTGAAAATTGAATGAGAATTATTTTGCTTTTCTGTTTATATTATATTAGTAATTGTTACTTTTCTCTTCTTAAGTGGAAGCTTTAACCTTGGTTTCTAAGAGTGAGTCTGGCTTTCTGCTTTATAGTATTTTTTGAGTCTGGGTTACTCCACAGAATTTTATTCCCTAGCTTCTCTTCCCTGTTCCCATTGGAGTACAGCCATTCCACAACCTCTGTCCATTCAGAGTTTTGCACTTTCTGCTCAGATTATAAACTTTTGACATAGTCATCTTTTTATATACCCCAATCATACCTTTTAGTTAGTTCTTTTGATTTATTTTCTCTTTTAATATATTTTTGGGCAGAAGTGTTTTTCAACTTCTTGAGCCATATGGAATTTTTCCAAGTGGTCTTTATATTCTATGCTAGCTTTATAATTATATGTAAACACCTCAAGTTTACTGAAAGCATCAACTTACTGCATGTAATACCTGTGGATATGCATCTCCTTCTATGATGCTAGAGTTCACCTGCATTCACACAATATTTAAGTTCAATAGAAATTAATTTCATATGTAATTATTTTATAATTGTTGTAATATTTCTTTTTCAGAGCAAAGAAAACATTGGTATAAAGAAGTCATAAACAGTATCCTAAATTAAGGAGGCTGAATAGGTTCTTCCATATACAGAACTTCAGCTACATACTACTCAATTTCACCTCCCTAACTGATAGGAAAGATGACAGTTTTCCAATTCCTAGAGATTCAAGTTCAAATTAAGTTTGAGGAGTTAAATTTAGGTAAATTGCTAGAGAAAGTATTTTTCTTCACATCTTAAAAAATCTGCTTAGTGTGGAGATTTGAGAAGAGAATAGAAGTGCTCAGGTTGGTGCCCCAGAATGGCTCCAGAAAAATTATGCGTACATAGGATCTTGTGCCCAAAGTAATCACAAGGTATGAAAGCTGAATATATCTACTTCACTGTACTTGCATGTTATATCTTGAAAATGTGTTGTCTGTGTAAAAAATGGGCTTCCAAGAAATGTATGATAAAGTAACTTCACACCATCTTTAGGAGCCTAGCCATTATAAAGGAAGTATCATGTAATAGAAGAATTACTCACCTTATCATCAGACACAAACACATTATACTGAAAGCTTATGATTCAGGTTTTCATTTAAAAAATGCTAAGACCAAATCAAACTCTTATAATAAAGAATTATCAATGAGTCCCTTAAAATGATTTTTTTCTAATTGTATTTTAACATGACTTTTTAGTCCATAAAGCTCTGATTAAAGTTGGGATTTTTATTCTAAACATATTATTGTGATTAGCAGCAATCTTATCTGGGAGTAATCAGTATTTAAGCTCTTTCTAATTGTAAACACTTTTTTTGTTGATGGGTACTAGAAAGCATACTTGGTACTTTTTCTCACTATAAAATATTCAATGCTTATGTTATATCTTAATAGTAAGTATATAGGAATCACTTTATGAAAATTTTTATCAATAGATATTACTGAATTCTTCAAAACAGCACAGGATAAATAGAATTATATAACTTAGGAAAAATTAAAACTGATTATATGAGCAAATACGAGCATATGTAACACTGAAGTTACAGCTAAATTTATAAGAATAAAAGTTAATAACTCTCTCCTATTTGAACTTTAGCACAAAAAATAATTTTCCTCCTATAGCCTCTTTATTGTATTCTTAGATTTCAAACACACAACTTAAGAAATTTGCAGCAATTATTTCTACTAAGGCAGTTTAGGCTAGCTTGTATATTCTTACTGATTTTCTGTCTACTTGCTTTATCAATTACTGAGAGAGAGGTGTTGAAGTCTTCAACTATAATGGATCTATTTTGTCCTAGTTCTATCAGTTGCTGCTTCATTTATCTTGAAGCTATTTTTATTAGAGACATAAACCTTTAGGGTTATTGTGTCTTCTTGATAAATTGAACCCTTTTATCATTAAGAAATTATTCTCTTTATCCTGGATAAAATTCTTTGCTCTGAAACTTATTTAGTCTGATATATTAATATAGCCACCACATTTTTTGACTAATGTTAACATGATTTTTTTCTATCCTTTTATTATAATATGATTTGGTTGTTATTTGAAGTGCATTTCTTGTAGGCAGCATAAAATTCATTACTTTTTATTCATCCACTCTGACAATCTCTGTCTTTTAATTGGAGTGTTTAAACATTTACATTTAATGTGTTATAAATACGTTTGAGTTTCATTCTACCATCATGCTCTTTTATCCATTTGTCCTAAATTTTCTTTGCCCTTTTCCTCTCTTTTTGTTTTTTGCTTTCTTGGGTATTAATTAGATAGTATTTTATGATTTCTTTTAATTTTATTTGTTGCCTTATTAGCCATAACTCTCTTTTGTTCATTTAATGGTTGATTTGTGTTTTATATTATATGTCTTTGATATCACTTTGATTTCCCATTTTATTTTATTTGCTTTATTTCTCTCTCTCAGTATGTATGTATATATATTTGAATTTAGAAATATATTTATTTTACATTTACATATGTATTTTACATAAATATATTTATATACTATATACTATTATCTGGGTTTTTATTAAGGAATATTTGATTTAAAATATTATATTAGTTTCAAGTGTACAATATAGTGATTCAAAATTTTTATAGATTATACTCCATTTCCAATTATTACAAAATATTGAATATATTATCTGTGTTGTACAATATATCCTTGTAGCTTATTATTTTATACATAGTAGTTTGTACCACTTAATCCCTTACTCCTATTATGCCCCTCCCCACTTCTGTCTTCACACTGGTAATCACTAGTTTATTCTTTATATCTGTGAGTCTGTTTAATTTTGTTATATTCATTAGTTTATTTTTCAGACTGCACATATAAGTGATAACATACAGTATTTGTCTTTCTCTAACTTATTTCACTAAGCATAATACCCTCCAGGTTCATCCATGTGTTTCAAGTGGCAAAATTTCATTCTTTTTTTGGCTGGATATAATCCATTTAAAAAATATACCACTCCTTCTTATCCATTCATCTGTTGATGGACTCTTGTGTTGTTTCCATATGTTAGCTATTGTAAATAATGCTGCTATGAACATTGGGGTGCATGTATCTTTTCAAATTAGTATTTTTGTGGGTTTTTTAAAATTTATACCCAGGAGTGGAATTGCTGGATGATTTGGTAGTTTTATTTTTAATTTTTTGAGAACCCCCCACACTGTTTTCCATAGTGACTGTACCAATTTACATTACCACCAACAGTGTACGACAATTCCCTTTTCTCCACATCTTCATTGACATCTGTTATTTGTATTCTTTTGTTGATAGCTGTTCTGACATGTGTGAGGTGGTATCTCATTGTGGTTTTGACTTGCATTTCTCTGACAATTAGTGACGATCTTTTCATGGGCCTATTGGTCATCTGTAATGTCTTCTTTGGAAAATGTCTATTCAGGTCTTCTGCCCACTTTTAATCAGGTTGTTAGTTGGGGGTTTTTTTGATGTTGAGTTATTTTCATTTTGTTGATGGCTTCCTTTTCTTTGCAGAAGATTTTAAGTTTAATTAGGTCCCACTTATTTATTTTTGCTTTTGTGTCCTTTGCCTGAGGAGACAGATTCAAAAATATATTGCTACAATTTATGTCAAAGAGTGTTCTGCCTATGTTTTCTTCTAAGAGTTTTATGGTTTCTGGTTTTACATTTAGGTTTTAATCCATTTTGAATTTCTTTTTTCTATATGGTGTGAGGAATGTTCTAATGTCATTCTTTTACATATAGCTGTCCAGTTTTTCCAGCACCACTTGTTAAAAAGACTGTCTTTTCTCCATTGTATATTATTGCCTCCCTTGTCATAGACCAATTGATCATAAGTGTGTGAGTTTATTTCTGGACTCTCTATTCTGTTCCATTAATATATGTGTCTGTTTTTGTGCCAGTACAATACTGTTTTGATTTCTATAGCTCTGTGGTACTGTCTGAGGTCAGGGAGTGTGATACTTCCAGCTCTGTTCTTCTTTCTCAAGATTGTTTGGCTATTTGGGGTCTTTTGTGCTCCATACAAATTTTATTTATTCTAGTTCTATGCCATTGGTATTTTGATAGGGATTGAACTGAATCTGTAGATTGCCTTTGGTAGCATCATCATTTTAACCTTATTAATCCTTCCAATCTATGAACAGGGTATACCTTTCATATGTTTTTGTCGTCTTTTATCTCCTTAGATAGGTTTATTCCTAGGTATTTTAATCTTTTTGAAGGAATTTTAAATAGAATTGTTTCCTTAATTTCTCTATCTGAAAATGTGTTGTTAGTGTATCAAAATGTAACAGTATTCTCTATATTAATTTTGTATCCTGCAACTTTACTGAATTCATTGATGAGCTCTAGTAATATTTTGGTGGCATCTTTAGGATTTTCTATGTATATTATCATGTCATCTGCAGTGACAGATTTAATTTTTTCCTTCCAATTTGGATGCCTTTTATTTCTTTTTCTTGTCTGATTTCTGTGGCTAAGATTTACAATAGTATGCTAAATAAAGGTGAGAAAAAAGGGCACCCTTGTCTTATTCCTGATCTTAGAGTAAATGCTTTCAGCTTTTCACTATTGAGTATGATGCTAGCTTTGAGCCTATCATAATATGGCCTTCATTATGTTGAGGTTTGTTCCCTCTATACTCACGTTCTTGAGAGGTTTTTATCATAAATTGATGTTGAAGTTTATCAAAAGCCTTTTCTGCATCTATTGAGATGATCATATGGTTTTATTCTTCAATTTGTTAATATGGTGAAGCCAGATCCTGAGACTAATCCTGGACCACTTGTGGGTAGAGCCAGGTCCTGGGGTCTGGCTGCAGGGTCCAGGGATCCTAGAGCTGATGCTGGATGGCTGGTGGTGTCAGTTCCTGACATGGCTGGCTGTGGGGTCCAGGGTATTGAAGCTTGTGTTGGTCTACTGCTGGGCAGGGCTAAGACCCTTCTAATACCAGGGCTGTGCCTGGCTTAATGGTGGGTAGGCTGGATCCTGTCATGGGAAGCTGCAGGGCTGCTGTTGTCCTGGGGCTATTGTCTGCCTTCTGGTGGGTGAGGCTGGCCTTAGGGCTAGAGCAGGATAGCTGGTGAGTAGGGTCAGGGCCCAGGGGATTCTGGGGCTTGTGCCTGCCCACTGGTGGGTGAAGTTGGATCCTGGGGTCTGTGGCTACAGGGCCATGAAGGTCTCAGTTATAGTGTCTGTACACTGGTGTGTGTGGCTGGGTCCTGATTCCTCTGTTGGGCAATGTTGAGTCCAGGGGTGGCTGTGTGCTCAGGAGGTCTTAAAGCAGCCTGTCTGTTGGTGGGTGGGCCTGTGTTCCCACCCAGTTAGTTTCTTGGCCTGAGTTGTCCCAGTGCTGGTGGCTTCAGGCTGGTGGACAGGGCAAGGCTGTGTCCTGAGTCTAATAAGCTAGAGGGAGGAATCCAAAGTGGTGGTTGCCAGTAGCAATGTCCATGTGGTAGGATGAGCTCCCAGAAATGGCTTCCTACAATGTCTATGTCCCCAGGGTGAGCTGCAGTTGCCTCCTGCCTCTCTAGGAAACTTTCCAGATCAGCAGGTAGGTCTGACTCAGGCTCCTTTCAAGTTGCTGCTTCTGCCCTGGGTCCCAGAGTGTGTGAGATTTTCTGTGTGCCCTTTAATAATGGAGTCTATTTCCGATAACCCTCTGGGTCTCTGGTAAGTAAGCCCCACTGCTCTTCAAAGCCAAACACTCTGGGTGCTCATCTTTCCGGCATAGGATCCCTGGGCTGGGGACCCCAATGTGGGGCTTGGACCCATTGCTTCTTGGTGAGAAACTCTGTAGTAGCAGTTATTCTCCTGGTTTGGGTCACCCACTGAGGGGTACGGGTCTTAACTATATCGAGACTCTGCCTTTTCTGCCTGTCTCTTTGTGGTTCCTTCTTTATAACTTTAATTGTAAAAGACCTTTTCCATTAGGTTCCAGTCTTTTTCATCAATAGTTGTTCTGTAAAAAATTGTAGTTTTGGTGTGCCCATGGAAGGAAGTGAGCTCAAGGTCCTTCTACTCTGCCATCTTAGGAACTTCAACTCATATATAATTATTTTTGAACCAGTTGAGAATTAGATGCAGACATGGGGTCTATTATAACTAAAAGCCAAGTATACTTTGTTTATAAATAATCCTAGTCCCATAAGTGGGCACTGCAACTAGTGTGAATGGACTTGAAGACCTAAATGTGCACATCTCTTTCCAATTCTTCTCCATGATTTCACATTAGTAGTTTGAAATCAGCTGTTGGGAGTATTTACAACCTGGAAATCAGTAAATGTTACCAATCTGGGCTCCTTACTACAACATCAGGAGGGTCAGTTTATCAGTATGCCACTGAAACAGTCATTGCTTTTAGAAAATTAAAGTTTCTACAGTACTGCCATAACCCAGAGATCCCATCCAAATATTTAAACTCAGCAATATCCTTTACAGCAAAAAGCTAAATGAAACAAAAAGTGACACATTTTAGGTTCCATGTCTGTTTAATATTCTTCAATCTTGAATAGTTCCACAGATTTTCTTTGTCTTTTGTGACTCTGACATGTTTGTTGAGTATATGACAAGTAATATGTAGATTTTCTCACAGCTTGGATGTATATGATGTTTCTTCATGGTTAGAAAATTCAGGTTACACATTTTTGTCAGGAACCCACAGAAGTAATACTGTGTTCTTCTCAAGAGGCTCACATGATGTTAAATTGTCTGTAAATGGTGACAGTAACCTTGATTGCATAGTTAAGTTGTTGTACCCCAGGTTTCTAATCCTGTAGATGAAGCCTGAGCATAGGTGACATGTGCAACTCCAGGCTGGGACTCTAACTGCTGATCTAAGACCCTCCAGAGTTCAGTCTTTCCATCTGACCCAGTGACTAGCAGAGTCATCCTTTTAAAAATGTAAGTCAAATTATTTTATTTTTCTGTTCAAAATTTTCAGTGGTTTTTCTTCTCTTTCACAGTAAAAGCCAAATTCTACATGAGATGTCCTTCCACTCCACTCCCCCACACTCTGCCACAGGCTCACCCCATCTTGTTCTTTTAACATGGTGAGCATAAGCACACCTCAAAGGCTTTGGAATTGTTATTCCTTCTTCTGGAGACTTTTCTCCTAGAAATCCACCCCAAAAAGTTGATCACTCATTCATTTTAGCCTCAAATGTCATCTTTATAATAAGGCCTGCCCTCACCCCTTATATGAAAACATCCTCACCCAACCTTCATTCTCTGCTTTCCCCACCAACCTCACCCTTACCCTGTGGTATTTATCACCAATTGACTTACTTTATGTTATCTTTGTATATTTCCATTGTGTGTCTTTCATGGGAAACTGTGTTTGGAGCATATTCTGTGCTTAATGAACATTTGTCTAGTGGGTGAATTTCCTTTGGATATGCTGTTAAAGCCCTCTGATAAGCAAGAAAAAAAGTGCATTTTATCTGAATATATTTTCTTAAAATTCTGATACATAATTTGATATGTTAAAGTCACAGAAATGATTCTCAAAAAAGCATGTTCAATTTTATTATATGTAAACAAAATCTAATTTACTTTGTAAGTGATTTACTTTTCTGAAAATTTATACTTAAAATATTTAGCACTATAATATTTGTTTTAATATGATGTTTCAAAATCACTAGAAGTGTCCATTGTAGCCTGTGCTTATTTGCTTACTTAATTAAGTACTCTCATCTGTAGTGTATATTAATACAACAAAATAGTATTTGTAGAGTCTGGCAAAGTAATCAATTTTGCTTGTTTTGCTTTTCCCAGTTCCCTGTATCCCTAGATTTCAAAAAGAGATTAGTGTCATAAAGCTTTGCACGGATTACTTAAACCACATGACTGATTTTAAGACATATTATCAGAGCTCTATAACATTTACTTCCTGTTTATTAATGGACATTACTGAGTGGCAAATATCAATTATGGTATGTGCATATTTATCACTTAGAGCATAAGTAAATAGAATTAATCTGATTTAAATTGTCATTTTTTCATAATTTTCCATTACCAGTATCTTCTAAAACAGTTAAAACTTTTGAAAAGTCTTTCTAATCTAGCCATATTCCCTTTATCAATTTATGTTTAACCTTAAAGTCTTGGCAGCTTTACTTTCTAATTCCCCAAATTCTGATGTATTATCTCACCTGCCCTTTCCTTTTTACTAACAAATACAGTATATTGCTTATATTTCTCCTTGCTCCAGAAATGTTAATTTTTATCTCTGAAGATCATCTGTGGATGCCAATCACTTTTAGATGCTTTCTGGATGGACCAACACTATTGTCAGGAAAACTCTAGTGCTTTGAGTTGTGGCCCAGGGCTCAGTCCTTGGACCTTTCCTCTGTCCTTTGGTGATCTTGCCCAGTCTTAAAGTATTAAATATTATCTGTATGTTCAGAACTCCCAAATGATGGATCCAGCCCAGAGCTCTCTCTTGAACCATCAGGACTTGTTCATCCAACTGACATTTGAATACCTCTACTTTGATAAAGTAGAAACATCACAAACTTAACATGTCTAAAGCTGAACTACTGTTTTCCCTCCAAAACCTGCTCTATAATATTCCCCATTTCAATTGATGATAATATTTGCCTTTCATTTGTTAAACTTGTTTCCTTCTCTCTCACTCTTTCTCTATATTCTGCATCCAAAAAATTACCACAAACTAATGACATAAACAGCACAGTACTGGGGGTGACAAGTCTGAAATGGTTTTCACTGGACAAAAAAAAAAAAAAAAAATGTTGGGAGGTCTTTATTTCTTCTGGGAACTCTAGGGGCCAGACTTTTCTAGCTTCTAAAGGTCGCTTGCATTCTTTGGCTCAGGGCACATAGTCAAAGTGTGTCTTCAAGTCTCTCTTTTTCTAACCTCTGCTACCATTGGCAGATCTTCATCTGCACTCTGACCCTCCTGCCTCCCTCTTATAAGAACATTTTGATTACATTGGGCCCTTCAGTATAATACAGATCATCTCTCCATATCAAGATCCTTAATTAAACATATCTAGAAAGTCTCTTTGCCATGTAACTAAGCTTAACAGCTGTGTAGCTATTTCACTTTTTATGTTCATTCCTATTTTTAAAATTTAGGGGGTTTGGATCAAGATGGTGGAGGAGTAGGAAGCATAGTTCAACTAGAAACATTGAAAATACATCTACAGGTGGAACAATTCACACAAAACAGCTACTGAGTGCTGAAAGAAGACCTCAGATTTCTGAAAATACAAGAAAATCTCCACGTAACTGGGTAGGACAAAAGAAAAAGAAGGAATCAGGATGAGGCCTGCACCCACGGAGGGAGTTATGAAGGAGAAAAGTTTCCCACACCTTAGGAAGTCTGCTTACCAGTGGGGAAATCAGACTGGACAGAGGGGAAAGAGACCTTTGGAACCTAAGAGGGGATAACAGCAACTGGTTTATGGAAGGCAGAGCAGAGAGTAACCTGCACAGAGGGTTGGCAATGCCACACTGCACTCCCCAACCTAAGACACTCCTCTGTCGGTGGGGGTGGGAGTCAGGTGCTGAAGCTCAGACCCCAGAGCTCAGTCCCAGGGAGAGGACCAGGGTTGGGTGCAGAAACAGCCTGAAGAGGTCAGGCTGTGGCAACTAGGGAGGCTGTGTCCACAAGAGAAGCAAGACATCTTTGGTGGGAGATGCACAAGAAGAGGGGTGGGACCACCATAAGAGCTTCTTTCCCTGTGAGAGCTCCCAGATCACTGCCTACAGGAGCCCTGGGTGGGAGGGCATGTGTCACCACTGTCATCTTGGGCTCCAAAGGCAGGCACTGACCACCTCTTCCAGACCCACAGGCAGACACCAGGCCCCACCTCCTCTCATCTGGAAGGGTGTGGAGAGATTCTGAAACTAGGAATTATGCTAGTGGGTCATAGGACCCACCCCAGATGACCTGGAAAGGTGTGGACAGATCCAGCCACTAGGAATTCTGCAAGCAGGCCCCAGGATCCACCCATGCTGCCCTGGGAGGGCAAAGATAGCTTCCATGACTGGGAAATCCATCAGTGGATGCCAGAACCTGCCCTGCTGTCCCAGGAGCACGTGGATAACTTCCCTGACTAGGAAATCCACCAGTGAGTGGTGGGACCTGCACTGTTGTCCTGGGAGGGTGTGGAAACATCTTGCTACTAGGAAATCTGCCAGTGAGTACCGGAACTCACCCCACTGTCCGGGAGGGTACAGAAAGCTTCTGTAACTAAGAAATCTGTCAGTGGGTACTGGAACCTGTCCTGCTGTCCCAGGAGTATATGGATAGCTCCTCCAAATAGGAAATCTGCCCAGAAGAGGGGCTGGAACCACAGCTGAGCCCCAGGGGCCATGTGACTAAGGAAAAAGAGCTGAAGTCTCTCCTCATAGCTGCATGAACTACGGAGTTACACATCTGCTGACAGCTTCCAAAATTCATCACCTGTGAAACATGTGAAAGGACAAGTGCTCTTGGGCTGGAACTGGTCTGGCTTTAGAAGCTGTGGGTTTCATGGTCATATACATGTGTCAGTTGGGCCAAGCCAGAGCATGAGCTGCCTCCATAGCTCCCACAGTGGGTCCAGGTACATGACTACTACAGTCCTGGGACCTGACCTCAGTGTATCTGCACTTGTGGCTGGGTGAAAACACCAGAGAATCACCAGGCCCAATTGCCAGCATACCCACAGTTAATGTGAGACTGAGAGCAGTGCCAACAGCAGTATGCTATGTGAGCCCACACAACAGGTGAAAAGAGACACAACAGAGCACATTCACTGGTGAACAACTCCATAGGAAGAATTATCAGTGACTTCTCTCACAGTGGGAGTGTTCCATTCCCACCTACCTCACACTGCAAATCAGAATCACAGTAAAGAAACAGATCTGGGGACCTCTACTCCAACAACTAGGGAGCAGAACCTACACCTGACAGGGTAGTGACAAGCACAGAGCAAAGGGAAGTCCCCGTTAAATATCTAGGGCAGGTTCTGATATGAACACCAATCAACCCCCTATCAAAAGAATAATGAAACAAGCCTCTGGACCAACCTCATCCACCAGGGTACCCAAAGCAGAAGCAAGAGGAACTACGATCCTGCAGCCTGCAGAAAGGAGACCACAAATACAGTAAGTTTGACAAAATGAGATGACAAAGAAATATGTTGCAGATGAAGGAGCAAGATAAAAACCTACAGGAACAAGTAAGTGAAGAGGAGGTAGGTAATCCATCTGAAAAAAAGAATTTAGAGTAATGATAGTAAAGATGATCCAAGATCTCAGAAAAAGAATGGAAGCACAGATTGAGAAGATACAAAAAAATGTTTAACAAGAAATAGAAGAACTAAAGAAGAAACAAACAGAGATGAACAAGACAATAACTGAAATGAAAAATACACTAGAAGGAAGCAATAACAGAATAACTGAGACAGAAGAATGGATAAGTTAGTTGGAAGAGAGAGAGGTGGAAATCTCTGCCATGGAACAGAATAAAGAAAAAATAATGAAAAGGAATTAGGACAGTCTCAGAGACCTCTGGGACAACATTAAACACACCAACATTCAAATAAAGGGGTCCCAGAAGAAGATAAAAAAGATAAATGGCCTGAGAAAACATTTGAAAATATTATAGTCAAAAACTTCCCTAACATGGGAAAGGAAATAGTCACCCAAGTCCAGCAAGTACAGAGAGTCCCATACAAGATAAACCCAGGAGGAACAAGCTAAGACACATATTAATCAAACTAACAAAAATTAAATACAAAAAATATTAAAAACAACAAAAGAAAAACAACAAATAACATACAAGGGAGTGCTCATAAGGTTATCAGCTGATTTTTCACCAGAAACTCTGCAGGCAAGAAGGAAGTGGCACAATATATTTAAAGTGATGAAAGGGAAAAACCTACATCCAAGAATACTCTACCCAGCAAGGCTCTCATTCAGACTCAAGAGAGAAATCAAAACATTTACAGACAAGCAAAAGCTAAGAGAATTCAGCACCACAAACCAACTTTACAACAAATACTAAAGGAACTTCTCTAAGCAAGAAACACAAGACGAGAACAAAACAGGAAAGGAATTAAAAAGACCTACAAAAACAAACCACAAAACAATTAAGAAAATGTCAACAGGAACATACATATCAATAATTAACTTAAATGTAGATGGATTAAATGCTCCAACCAAAAGACAGACACTGGCTGAATAGATACAAAACCAAGACCCATATAAATGCTGCCTACAAGAGACCCACTTCAGACCTTTGGACACATATAAACTAAGAGTGAGGAGATGGGAAAAGATATTCCATGCAAATGGAAATCAAAAGAAAGATGGGGTAGCAATACTCATATCAGACATAATAGACTTTAAATTGAAAACTGTTACAAGAGACAAGGAATGACACTACATAATGATCAAGGGATCAATCCAAGAAGAAGATAAAACAGTTGTAAATATTTATGCACTCAATGCAGGAGCACATCAATACATAAGGCAAACGCTAACAGTTGTAAAAGAGGAAATCGACAGTAACACAATAGTAGTGGGGGACTTTAATACCTCACTTACACCAATGGACAGATCATTCAAACAGAAAATTAATAAGGAAACACAAGCTTTAAATGATACAATAAACCAGATAGATTTAATTAATATTTATAGGACATTCCATCCAAAAACAGCAGATTACTCTTTCTTCTCAAGTGTGCATGGAACATCCTCCAGGATAGATCACATCTTTGGTCACAAATTAAGCCTCAGTAAATTTAAGAAAATTTGAAATCATATCAAGCATCTTTTCCTACCACAACACTGAGATTAGAAATCACTTATAGGGTAAAAAATGTAAAAAACAAAAATGCATGGAAGATAAACAATATGTTACTAATTAACCAAGAGATCACTGAAGAAATCAAAGAGGAAATCAAAAAATACCTAGAAACAAATGACAATGAATACACAATGATCCAAAACCTATGGGATACAGAAAAAGCAGTTCTAAGAGGGAAGTTTATAACGATACAAGCCTACCTCAAGAAACAAGAAAAATCTTAGACAAACAATCTAACCTTACACCTAAAGGAACTAGAGAAAGAAAAAGAAACAAAACCTAAAGTTAGTAGAAGGAAAGAGATCATAAATATCAGAGCAGAAATAAACAAAATAGACAAAACAATAGCAAAGATCAATAAAAATAAAAGCAGTTTCTTTGAGAAGATAAACAAAATTGATAAACTTTTAGCCAGACTCATCAAGAAAAAGAGGGAGAGGACTCAAATCAATAAAATTAGAAATGAAAATGTGGAAGTTACAACAGACACTACAGAAATTCAAAGCATCCTAAGAGACTACTACAAGTAACTCTATGCCAATAAAATGGACCACCAGGAAGAAATGGACAAATTCTTAGAAAGGTATAACCATCCAAGACTGAACCAGGAAGAAATAGAAAATATGAACACACCAACAACAAGTAATGAAATTGAGACTGTGATTAAAAATATTCCAACAAACAAAAGTCCAAGACCAGATGGCTTCACAGTTGAATTCTATGAAACATTTAGAGAAGAGTTAATACCTATCCTTCTCAAACTCTTCCAAAAAATTGCAGGAAAAGAAACACTCCCAAACTCATTCTATGAGGTCACCATCACCCTGACACCAAAACCAGACAAAGAAGTTACAAAAAAAGAAAATTACAGGCCAATATCACTGCTGAATATAGATGCAAAAATCAACAAAATACTAGCAAATAGAATCCAACAACACATTAAAAGGATCATACACCGCGATCAAGTGGGATTTATCCCAGGGATGCAAGGATTCTTCAATATATGCAAATCAATCAATGTGATACACCATATGAACAAGTTGAAGAATAAAAATATGATCACCTCAATAGATGCATAAAAAGCTTTTGACAAAATTCAACACCAATTTATGATAAAAACTCTCCAGAAATTGGCCATAGAAGGACCCTACCTGAACATAATAAAGGCCATATTTGACAAACACACAGCAAACTTCCTTCTCAGTGGTGAAAAACTGAAAGCATTTTCTCTAAGATCAGGAACAAGACAAGGATGTCCACTCTCACCACTATTATTCAACATAGTTTTGGAAGTCCTAGCCACAGCAATCAGAGAATAAAAACAAATAAAAGGAATACAAATAGGAAAAGAAGTAAAGCTGTCAGTGTTTTCAGATGACATGATACTCTACATAAAGAATCCTAAAGATGCCACCAGAAAACTACTAGAGCTAATCAAGGACTTTGGTAAAGTTGCAGGATACAAAATTAATGCATAGAAATCGCTTGCATTCCTAAACACTAGCAATGAAATATTAGAAAGAGAAATTAAGGAAACACTCTCATTCACCACTGCAACAAGAAGAATAAAATACCTAAAAATAAACCTACCTAAGGAGACAAAATACCTGTATGCAGAAAACTATAAGACACTGATGAAAGAAATCAAAGATGACACAAACAGGTGGAGAGTTATACCATGTTCTTGGATTGGAAGAATCAATATTGAGAAAATGACTATACTACCCAAAGCAATCTACAGATTCAATGCAATCCCTATCAAATTATGAGTGGCATTTTTTACAGAACTAGAACAAAAAATTGTAAAATTTGTGTGGAAACACAAAAGACCCCGAATAGCCAAAGCAGTCTTGAGGGAAAAAAATGGAGCTGGAGGAATCAGACTCCCTGACTTCAGACTATGCTACAAAACTACAGTAATCAAGACAATATGGTACTGGCACAAAAACAGAAACATAGATCAATGGAATAGGATAGAAAGCCCAGAGATAAACCCACACACCTATGGCCAACTAATCTACGACGAAGGTGGCAAGGATATACAATGGAGAAAAGGCAGTTTCTTCAATACGTGGTGTTGGGGAAACTGGACAACTACATGTAAAAGAATGAAATTAGAACACTCCTTAACACCATTCACAAAAATAAACTCAAAACAGATTAGACACCTAAATGTAAGACCAAACACTATAAAAGTCTTAGAAGAAAACATAGGAAGAACACTGTTTGACATAAATCATGGGAAGATGTATTTTGATCCACCTCCTAGAGTGATGGCAGTAAAAACAAAAATAAACAAATGGGACCTAATGAAACTTAAAAGCTTTTGCAAGCAAAGGAAACTACAAACAAGACAAAAGGCCAATCCTCAGAATAGGAGAAATGAATCAACGGACAAAGGATTAACCTCCAAAATATATAAACAGCTCATGTAGCTCAATATTAAAAAAACAAACAGCCCAATCAAAAAATGAGCAGAAGACCTAAATAGACATTTCTCCAAAGAAGACATACAGATGAGCAAGAAGCACATGAAAAGCTGCTCAACATCACTAATTATTAGAGAAATGCAAATCAAAAGTACAATGAGGTATCACCTCACACCAGTTAGAATGGGCATCATCTGACAATCTACAAACAACAAATGCTGGAGAGGGTGTGGACGAAAGGGAACCCTCTTGCACTGTTGGTGGGAATGTAAATTGATAAAGCCACTATGGAGAACAGTATGGAGGTTCCTTAAAAAACTACAAATATAATTACCATATGACCCAGCAATCCCACTACTGGGCATATACCCAAAGAAAACCATAATTCAAAAAGACACATGCACCCCAATATTCATTGCAACACTATTTCCAATAGCCAGGTATTGAAGCGACTTAAATGCCCATACACAGCCAAATGGATAAAGAAGAAGTGGTACATATATACAATGGAATATCACTCAGCCATAAAAAGGAATGATATTGGGTCATTTGTAGTGACGTGGATGAATCTAGAGGCTGCCATACAGAGTGAAGTAAGTCAGAAAGAGAAAAACATGTATCGTATATAACGCATATATGTGGAACCTAGAAAAATGGTACAGGTGAGCAAGTTTGCTGGGCAGAAATAGAGACACAGATGTAGAGAACAAAGGTATGGTCACCAAGAGGGGAAAGTGTTGGGATGGTGGTGGTGGTGGGATGAATTGGGAGATTGGGTTTGACAGTAATATGTATAAAATAGACAACTAAAAGAACCTGCTGTATAAAAAACAAATATAAAATTTTAAAAAATTAAAAAATAAAGAAGAATAAAACCAAAAGAAAACAAACAAAACCTACCCCCAAAACTGTGTTTTCTCCATTTAATTCATTTTTGGCTCTGTCAAAAATTAATCGGTCATAAAAGTGTTGAAGCAAGTTGTTTTTTAAAATATTGTGCTGGCCAAACAAAAAGGCTACATTTGGCTTAAAGCCACCAGTATGCAAATTTTGCTTAAGAGTAATGAAAAGATAACTTGCTTTTTCAGTGTTTTTATTTTCTGTTAAACATGATGCTAGTCAATTTATAAAATGTATCTCAGTAGATAAGAAATATTTTCAACTGTTTTTAATTATATTAATTAAAATTTTGTATAAGTTTTGCTGGGGCTATCTTTTTAAAATATTAGGTCTTTTGAAATATAATTGGTATATAAAAAATCCACCACTTTTAGGTGTAATTCTGAATTTTGACTAATGTGAGCAGTGGTGATATCACACCACTGTGATAGTAAATTTCTATTATGTCCCCAAAGTCTCCTGATGTCCATTTTCAGTCACCCACCTTCCCCTGTAAACACACATACACATACGCAAATATACACACTGTCAGCCTTTGGCAACCACTGTTCTGTTTTCTGTCAACATGTTTTGCCTTTTATACAATGTCATACAGGAGCCATACAGCATGTAGTATTTTGTGGTTATTTTTTTTTCATTTAGCATAAAGCTTTAGAGAGTCATTCATGTTGTAAGTATCCATAGCCTATTCTTTTAAGTTGCTGAGTACTGTTCCATCGTATGGATATACAATAATTATTCCATCAGTGGTCAGTTCTTTAGTCTGAGATAGTATTGGAACACACAATTTTCAACGTATCAATTTAATTTGGTGATTTTATATCTCCCTTATTTGTAATAAATTAGCTTTTGGTTATAGTAGTAAACTATGAATTCTGTTCCATAAGAATGTGAGACCAGATAATTAAAAGTTTCAAACATCTATGCTGAGAATTTTAATAATGTGACAGCTTAAAGAAGTATTGCTAACATGAAGGAATTGATTAAGATGACACAACTGCAGATAAACTGGCAGTTAATGGGAAAAGTTTGTAACTAAACATTTTAGTTTATGTTAAATTCTTCCTATTATTGTTCATTCTTTTTATTAGTTCCTCTAGAAAAAGCTCTGATATGTGACAGTAGTTTTCTAAGTAGCTAGAAACTGAATCATTCATGATTATCAGAATTTGAAATAGGAAGTAAATATTGTGGGGGATATCAAAACTCATAAAAAAATCAATAGTATACCTGAGCAAGAGCAGAACCTGAGTTGACTTTAAAAAAAAAAGAAGAAAGTAAGAAAGAGAAAACAATAAAGAAAATAATGAATACATAAATAAGTAAATAAATGAATAAATGAAGAGAGAACAAGAACAAAGGAAAATATTAATAAGACATCAAGTGTTCTTAGAAAATAAATTTCAGAACTCTACATAAGGTTCTGATCCAGAAAAGAACCCTGGTGTTACATAGTTAGAAGTTACTATTTCAGTATCCGGGTATTAGGAAGTAAAGAAATATACAAAATGCCGATGGGAAACATTTTACTACTTCAGGCAGTAGTGTTCAGGAAGAAGTTTAAGATCAATTACATCCCCCAAATTTATAGCTGTTTTGTAAAATTATCTAAAAATATGCAAAAGAATGAAATTGGACCCTTATCATACATTATATGCAAAAATTAACTGAAAATCATTTAAAGACTTAATCATGCTGCAATAATTAAGTGTATCAAATCAACTTCTTAATCTTAAACCTATACAATGTTATATGTCAATTATATATCAAACCTGTAAAAAAAGTTGTCATCCTGAAACTCTGTGAAGGAAATCCATAGCATCCATCAAAGGGAATTTCACTTCCTTTGATCTCTCTTGGTAGTTAAAAAGGTAATGATGTATGTGTGTGTGTGTGTGTGTGTGTGTGTGTGTGTGTGTATGTGTACAGCTGTTAGATCCTTCATTCCATTTCTTGAAAGTTAGGTGGTTAAAAAGGTATATATGGGCCTATGATGTAGTGGCAATTATTTCTCTTTCTTCAAATAATATTCATTTTGCCACCTTTCCAAAAAATAATCGTGTTCATGAAGTCATTTGTACTATACATGGAGGAGATGTTAACAAAGGCTATGGTGGGATAAAACAAGGATGGTTAAGTCCAGGAACTTTGATAAAACAGATAGTTATTCTATGCATAAAAATGGGTTAGGAGCCTTGTAAAACTCAACAAATCTCCCTGAATCTTCCCACTCCTAATCCAACAACATAAATTATCCAATTCATTTTATCCCCTGATCTGGATATTAAACAATGCAACAACTAAACCAGGAATGAAGGTAGAAGAAAGAAAACAAGCCAGGTCTTAATTTTCTATTAGTAGGCTTTCTCATGCTTTAATTTTCAGTCTGAGTTAGCAAATATAATTTAGTTCATAGTAACTAAAAATAAATATTCAGAATACAATAACTCCAGAAGGAATGGCTACTGATGTCTTACCGTGCACAGGATAGAACTAATGTATCCCATTGTTGCTCTCTTGTGATAAGCCTCCCAGTGTGAGTTATTCTTTGGTTTAAAAAAGTAAGGACTCTGTCAAAAAATGTGCATCTTCTTATCTAATAATGTTGCATTTAGAAAACTACTTTTAAAATTTTGTTCAACTAGAGAATAAAATATAATTAACTCATGTACTCTGCACAGTGTATGCATATTATCCAAAAAATCAGTAAGCAAAAAGACTCAATTTTGCAGTGAGAATGTCTATTTTTTTCTTAATTGTGGTAAAATACACATAATATGAAATTTACTATTTTATCCATTTTTAACTGTACGATTCAGTGGTGTTAACTATATTCACATTTTTGTGCCAGAACTGGCACAAAACTGAAGCTCTGAACTCCTTAGGCAGTTCCATACCTCCACTTCCTGCCATTCCTGGCAACCACTATTCTACTTTCTGCCTCTGTGAGGAATATCTAGATTCCTCATGTAAGTGGAATCATACAGTATGTGTCTTTTTGTGATTGGTTTATTTCACATAGCATAATGTCCTCAAGGTTAATCCATGTTGTTGCATGTGTCAGAATTTCCTTTCTTTTTAAAGGCTGAATAATATTCCATTGTGTGCATATACCAGATTTTGGTTATCCATTCATCTGTCCATGGACACGTGGGTTGTTTCCATTTTTTGGCTATTGTGAATAAGCTGCTATGAACATGGGTGTACATACATTCCATTTCTAAATTAACCTAAGAGATGTGACTTAGCAATTTCACAAATTCTTAAATAAATTTTCAAGTTGAAATAGTGAAGCTGGGATTTCTTTTACTTTTCACCCTCTCTAATCTGGAACATTTCAATTGTCATGGCCTGGAAAAAGACTTCCATTTCAGAAAAGCCCAACATTCCAAAAGATAATAAGAGTTTCAGTGTCATCACAAAAGCTTTACATTCTAAAATAAGGCTTATGCAAGAGGGAAGAGATATGGAGACATATGTATATGCATATCTGATTCACTTTGTTACAAAGCAGAAACTGCCACACCATTGTAAAGCAATTATACTCTAATAAAGATGTTAAAAATAATAATAAAATAAAATAAGGCTGGATCCTTTTTTGTCCTCATTATCTAAGACCAAATTTTCTGCTTTTTATCCAGATTTATCCATCCTTTATCTCATCAGAATTGTCTACTGTCATATAATGATTTAAACAACAGATAGAACCTTTTAAATATTATTCTGAAATGGCAGTTATTCTGAAAATTGAACCCCTTTGCATTATATTTTGTTATTGTGAGTAAAACTATACTCAGTTTTTAAAATATTTTCTATTGTATTTCTATATATGTCATACACATATGCACACATACACACACACAAAGCACCGTTTACATGGGGGAGTCCCAGTGCAATATCCACAGAAAACTCTCAACATAGTTAAATGAATTGTGTTACCCAAGAAGTAAATTTCACTGATCCCTTGCACCAGTCTTGCCTTCCTTTGTTCCAAGTGTGATGAGGGTTATTTTCTCTAAGCAGTAACAGAATTTTTATCCCCTTTGAGCCTGATTCATGGTCATCTTGTTGTCTAGGGTAGATCTGGTTTAAGACCAATCTGGATTATTTCTGTCTTAATGGCTGCCGGGTCCTCTTCAATAATGGCAAGTGTGGAGAAGCTGGTGCCTGCCTCTACTCTGTGTTGGGTGTTTACAAGACTCCTGGGTATCTCCTGTCATTGAAACACTTGTTTCTTCAAACTGCATTATGGAAACAGACATTTTATAAAAATCATGGGCCAGTCTCAACTGCACGAGTGAAAAAGTTGCCCCACGTCATGTCCAATGTCACTGATGTTATTTTTATTTGGCTGTGGAAGTAATTCTCAACATGTCTGCCTTCCCTGCTGAAGTTGTTTGCATATGTGTTTGTGAATGTATTAACTTTTGACTCATAGCTGAATTGCCAAATGATACCAGATCTCTGTGTGCCATTCTGTAAGAAAAGCTTCTTCTTTCACTTTAGAAAAGAAACATCATTAACTGCAAGGAATGATGTATTTGGGTTTTTTTTTCATTGTGATCAATTTATTATGAATCAAATAATAAACATTTGATTTGACTGGGTATGTGGATACAGGTTGTAATTAACATAAAAAATAAGCAAGAAATGATTTATTTGTAATCACTGTCCCTTTGAATCTCTGAACAGTTTTCCTGGAGAATCTCTCTTAGGGATGTATCTGGCATACAAATCTATCTATATATACTATAGGAATATGTAATTCAAAATAATTAATTAAAAAATATGTGGAATTTAATTTTAAAAATGTCATGAAGAACCAAGGGGTAAGACAGGAATAAAGACACAGACCTACTAGAGAATGGACTTGAGGATATGGGGAGGGGGAAGGGTAAGCTGTGACAAAGCGAGAGAGTGGCATGGACATATATACACTACCAAACTTAAAATAGATAGCTAGTGGGAAGCAGCTGCATAGCACAGCGAGATCAGCTCAGTGCTTTGTGACCACGTAGAGGGGTGAGATAGGGAGGGTGGGAGGGAGGGAGATACAAGAGGGAAGAGATATAGGAACATATGTATATGTAAAACTGATTCAGTTTGTTATAAAGCAGAAACTAACACACCATTGTAAACCAATTATACTCCAATAAAGATGTAAAAAATAAATAAATAAATGTCATATGGGAGTTAAAAGAAAGAAAATAGACAGATGCTCTATCAAAAGAAAGAAATACATGCAAATATTTAAAGATTTAAACCTGGGTTTTCAGGACTTGAAGATGAGAGATTTCTGATATCAGAAATGATGATATCATATCATCATCAAAGCCAGCAATGTCCAGCTTGTGTAGCACATGCATGAATGAGTCTTAAGGCATGTTATCAATTTTGAATACAGATGCCAGGCAGGAATCTTCTCCAGCAACTTCCTGACCTCCCATTATTGAGGTTAAGATCTAAGAAACATTCTGAGTGGATGCTTCTTTCTTTTTTTCTTTCATACAAAGTAGGTAAGTTCCCTGAAAGTACACAAATAAGTGAAGTCAAAATGTGAGAAAAAGCTTTATGTTTTGATAGCAAAGTGTTACATTTTATATTTGAACATTTAGCTTGACCCTCAATCTGAACAGATAAGGACTGCAGAAAACAGCACACAGGAAACAGAGAAGGATGCCTTGACCATGAACTCCATTTTCTGGACACTTACGTGGACTGATTCATTCCCAGAGCTCAGCCCTTGGGAAAAGGACTTTTTCTACAGAAAAGACTGCGACTCTCCTGCCAAAGTTTGAAAATATTCCTCTGTTACATAATATTAAATATTTCCTGAGAGATTTATACACAACTGCTTATCTCTAGAATAGATTAATATATTAAATAACATAATCATTTATATTTAAAAGAGCTATCATAATGAAACTGGAGCACGTTGATGACTAGCACTAGTGGGTATTGCTAAATTGTTCTCCAAAATGGTTATTCTTGCATATATGCTTATTAGCAAGGTAGGTGAGGTTCTGCTTCTTCAAGTCTATGCCTATTTGGTATTATCTCAAATATAGGCTCTTTTATATATCTACACCATATATACTTATATTTTTACCATTTGATAGATGTGAAATTATATCTCATTGCTTTAATAAATATTTACTTAATTTCTAGTAATACTAAGCTTGTGAAATTTTCATTGACAATTTAGATTTTTCATCTGTAATTTACCTGTTCAAATCCTTGGCTCATTTTAGTTATTCTTTGTTTTTATCTTTAGAAAATTTAACGCATTCAGACACTAAATCTTGGCTAGTTATAGGCAAGGTGAATATAATTTTGCAGTTCACAGCTTTATCTTTTTTATCATACAGAAATTCTAAATTTCAGTGTAGTGAAATGAATTATGCTGTTCATTTGCTGTTTTGCATAAATGTGCATATGTGTGTTTGTGTCTGTGTGTGCTTACATAATTATTTTTAAAATCTTACCCTGAGGTTATATATTCTTTTAACTTACATGTTTATTCCATCTAGATTATATTTTTACATAATATGAAGTAAATACTTTTTTATAGTTTGTTCTTCCATTTGGACATCCAATGTTTCCAACATCATGTATTAAATAATCCATCCTCTGACCTAGAGGGATAGGATAGGGCAGGTGGGAGGGAGGCTCAAGAGGAAGGGGATATGGGGACATACATATAGCAGATTCACTTTGTACAGCAGAAACTAACACAACATTGTAAAGCAATTATACTCCAATAAAGATATTAAAAACAAAATCTGTCCTCTCTATAATGATGTGGCTGTAAAACCACTAGCTCTGGTATATTCTGAATGCACATATTTGTATGGATTTGCTTCTGGGCCACCTCTCATTTCCATTTCTCTATTTGTCTATTCTCATGCCAAAATTATAATATCTTAATTTCAACCTATTTTGCCATATATTAAGTCAAGTGTTCCCTTTTTACTTTTCTATATAGGCAGTATAATGTATTGGCTTACCATGTAATATTTGGAGCTAGCATACCAAGGTTCAAACTTCAATTTTATCCTTGCTTAACAGCATGACATTAGCAAGTTACTTAGACTTTCTGTGTCTCAGTTTCTCATCTGCAAAGTAAAGGTATTAATGTTTCCTATATAGTAGTGTTCTTTCAAAAGTTAAATGTACGTATTCATGTAAAGCATCCGAATTGTTCCTAGAAAATAGTAAATACTCAATAATTAGTTATTATTCAAAATTGTCTTGACTTCTCTTGATCTCTTACTCTTTGTAAATTTTAAAGTCAGTGTTTCAAATAGTTTAATAAACTGTATCCAGATTTTTAACTGAAATTTCACTGAATTTATAGAGTAATTTGTGTTTTCTAGCTGACTCTGTGAAATAGTTTTGCTTGGACAGCATTAATTTCTAACACCAAGCTGTGATAGAGCAATATTAGTCCTGATAGACAATAATTTATAAAGTTGTTTTGCAAAAATTCATGATTATAATTTTAGAAACTGGAGGGTTTTTTTAAGGATAGAAGTGTAAATTAACAATCATGTAAATTAGTCCCTTCTGCTAGAAATGAGGCTTACGCTTGCTCAATGTGTCACAGGGGCCTGAAGCACCACTGAAGTGTTATCTTTTATCCAAAACAGATTTGTTATAAGGACCTACTGTATAGCACAGGAAACTATACTCAATATTTTGTAATAACCTATATGGGAAAAGAATCTGAAAAAGAATATATATATATTCAAATATATATATACATATATTTGAATCACTTCACTCTACACCTGAAACTAACATGACATTGTAAATCAACTATACTTCAGAAGAAAAAGCAGTCTGTTATTATCAGTAATTAAAAAATAATAAATCATATTAATGTTAAAACTCTACTGAACATTATTTAGTGTGCTTTTGATAACTCTAATAACACTTAAATATTTTAAAGTGCCCCAGGTCAACAGGAACATAAACTGATGTTTTGGAGAATATTTAATAGAGATTCTCATCTGAGATACATGGCATAAAAAATTGGCTTTTACTGTGTTTTGATATTTACCTCAAAAAGAACTCTGGATTTCTTCTCAAGTCATACTCCCTTTTTTTCCTCCAAGGTCTATGAACCACTTACCCACTCTGTAAATAGTTGGAGGTTGGTGCAACCTGATCAGCTCTGGTTTGGGACTGATGTGGTACCAGGCATGCACAGGCTCAGCAAGTACTTTTGGTGATGGTCTGGGGAGCAGAGTGAGTGTTATTACTATTAGGTCATTACTGAAAACATCTATTTCCTCAGTCATACCCACCTTACAGTAAAAACTGTATTTGACAGCAATTCATCTTTCAAAATCCTGCTTTGTTGTCATCTCTTCTGTGAAGACATTTCTGACACCCACCAGAGGAAAAGGAGAATTTTTTTTTTTTGTAAATAACTTCATCTTTAAAGAAAAAAAAAAGCATTGTAATTGAATAAAAGTTTACCAGATGACTTTTAAAAAATTTACTACAACAACCATGCATTTGATATTATTGCTTGCAAACCACAAATAAAAATCCTAGTGATTAGGTTAAAGGAGGAAAATTTCTACTTATTTCCTCAGGTGGTTCTACTGCTTTTTTAAGCAGGCATTTCTTACTTCACTTTCTTGTTGAAAAAGACTTTATAGAAAAATACATTCTGCATTTGTTGTCTACTTACTGTTCTACTTTGCAGCAATTCACACCAAGATTTCTGATTTTCAGTTCTTTTCAGAATGTATCTACTCATAAAGGTATGATTGAAGTCCCTTCTGCTTCACAGCCTCTATTTTCAGTAGCTTGTAACCAAACTAATCAACTGAAATGAAATGAGTCATGTTTGTTGTCAGCTGAAAAGTAAATTTAGTGATATGGAAACAAAATCCGTGAAGTCAATTTAGAGCATTAGATTAAAACAATTACATATTTTGATAAAAATTCTTTAGTTGTGTGAGTCTGCCTTGACTCAGCCTTGACACAGGGTCACTTATATCCAAACAAGTAATGACTGTCCCAGGAACACTGTATTCTGCCTGTTTTGGACTTTTCTCATCAAGAAAACTGGTGTGATCTCACCATGCTAAAAAAAAGAAATTTCATACCTTAAAAACAAAACAAAACAAGACTTCCTGCATGTCCTATGCCTCCTTGCTATTCATTTCTACAATTATATGGGCAAAAACAGTAATGGGTATAAATATATGATTCACAACCAGTCACATATGAATTTGTTTCTTCATCCTTACTAGTTAAATAACATTGAACATGTTACTTAAATATCCAGTGCTATAACACAGAGAAACAATACCTAATTCATGATCTTGTTATAAAAACTAAATGTGATATGGCAAGAAGTATAAACATTGAGACCATTTAGATATAGAAGCAATTTTGTTTCCTTTGCTTTTTTTTTTTCCTTCTCCTTGCTACTCAGGAAGAATAGAATACAATCCTGGGAAGGCAGTTTAAGTCCTTTCTGCCCTTATATAAAGGGGAGCTTGGAGACAAGGAACCAGCCAACCCTAAGGAAGTTGGGCCACCGTGGACAAGACTACACCCTCTTAGAACCTCTGGGTGAGCAGATTATGGAGGGATCACCAGAGGTCTTCAGAGCTGAGTCATATAATGTCGACCATCCAACCATTCATGGGAGTAAGATTGGTCCATTGTTAATGCTCAAGGTACTATAATGTCAGATGTCTGGTTGGCATCTAGAGAATTTTCCTGGTCCAGCTCCAGCACCTCATCTGTTAATCGCCAGTGAGAGTGGGATGAGTGAGATGCAGCACACTCCCCTGAATCCCATGAGCCCAGCACACAGTCTCAACACGCCAGGCCACACAGGAACTCAACTCTGATCATAACCCTAACATGGAGATGTGCATGTGAGAGAAACTTGGAATTAAACCTTCAGATTTCACTTAGAGGTTAGAAAGAGAAATAAGACTGAAAAAAAGAGATAAGAATTAGATAGTAGAATCTGGGAAGCAGAGTGTCATGGGAACCAGGTAAATCCATTTCCTAAAGGTGATTTAAAATATTAAATGCTGTTAAAATCAAGTAGGATGAGAACTAGCTTTCAGATTTGACAAGGACACTGGTATCATTAAAACACAGTATAGGCTCTGAATGTACAAATCACAGAATATTGCCTAAGAAACTCCTAGGTTAAATGAAAGCATCTAAAATTCAATTTGTCCAAAGGAAAATTGACTTCTTTTCTATAACACGTACTCTTCCTAAGTTAGAATGGTCTCTTGGTCTGTGTCCTTTTTACCCATCCTATTTCACGATATGGACCGTACTCTCTTTAGCCATCCTATCTCTCCAGACGGATAGGTGATAAGCAGAGGTGGATATGCCTAAAGGGAAGATCTAACTATATATCTCTTGCTTATCTCTTCAAGATCACTCTCTACTCACAGTGTAAATTCCGATATTCTTAGCACAGTATATAAGAACCTAGGCATATTGTATTCTAAATATTTAAATAACAATTAATATTCTATCTTTTAAACTAATCTTTTAAAAATGCATTCTTCTGGTCAGTCATCTTAAGAAGAACATGACACAATTATTTTTCCCTCCTCTCATATCATGTGAGAGATTATATGGGATTGTGTTAAGAGATCTGTTTAAGATCCATCCTTCCAATACAGTTGGTTAGAAGAATCAGACCACCCCAACTGTGCTCTTAAGTAACCTGAATATTTGTGTAAGGCCCTGAGAAAATGAATAAAGGGATATTACAGGTCCAATAGGCATTCAAAGTGGTACAGTCTATACTTGTGGAAAGATCTTCTGCAAGAGTTTCCTAAACTGTTAAAGAAGATAAATCAGAGCTTCCTCTGCTCAGCAGTTATATTTCTTGAATGAATATAAATAAAATAGCAATTTAGTTTTATGCAACCGTTTCTGTGAACTTAATGTGTGCCAGCTCACAAGAGGGGAGTACACTCAGTGAGTTATCAAATCAGCTTTATAAATTAAAGACCAGATGTCAGATGGAGGTGAATTTACCAAGAGACCGCCAGTGTGTGCAACTGGTCCAGGGACCCAGCTAGATTTCTTTGTGAGATGTTACTTTAGATTATATTATGATCAAAATTTTTAAAATGTCTACTGCAAAGGAATCTGCTGAGAAATTCAAATTTAATTTTGAATAAATAAATCTGCAAAAATGATTATAGTGCTGCACTTTTTGTAATAAAATACTTTGTCCATTATCTCCTAAATAACTAACATTAATTCTAATAACTAAGTTTCTTATAAATAACTTCTTCAATAAAATTTAAGTCAGTGTTGATGGTTCATTTATACTATTTTAAGGAAGTCAATGATATCTCATTTTTATTTTAATTGCTTTAGAGTTTTATCATTATTTTATGACAAATACTAGCTAAGTTTTAACCCCAATAGGCATACTTTTAAACTAGAAAAGTTCTTATTAAGCTGAATCATAATAGCAATAAATAATTCATTCATATAAGATAGCAAGTTTTATTATAGAATGTATAAGAAAACATCCTAGTTTTGTGATAAGTGGTGACAGTTTACATTCTTTCTTGTTTGTTTCTCTTTAGAGGAACTGTTAGAATTTCAGTTTTAATCATATAATGTTGATATATTTATTAAATATATAATGATTATTTCAACCAAATCAACTGTTTAAGTCAGATAAATAGAAATTGCAGTAAATAAGAACATAGAATATTGATTTCAAATTAGAAATCTAAAGCATAAGTCAGAGAACTTTTCATGTAAACATCCAGATAGTGAATATTTTAGGCTTCGCAGACTGTATGGTCTCTGCTGCAGTGGCTCAACTTTGTTGTAGTAAAATAGCCGAAGACAATGTGTAAACTGATAGAGTGGTTGTGTTCCATGAAACTTACAAGGCAGGAAGCAGGCTGGATTTGACCCATGGGCCATAGTTTGCTGACCTCTGAACTTCAGTGCTCAGAATGTGACTGAAATGTCACTGAAATGTCAGTGTTGTTTTGTTTTGTTTTTTAATTTTTTTATTGAAGTACAGTTGATTTACAATGTTGTTTTAATTTCTACTCTATAGCAAAGTGATTCAGATATATATATATATATATATATATATACATTCTTTTTTTATATTCTTTTTCATTATGGTTTATCCAAGGATATTGAATATAGTTCCCTGTGCTATACAGTAGGACCTTGTTTATCCATCCTTATGTAATAGTTTGCATCTGCTAACCCCAGTGCTGTTTTGGAACACAGAGTTTGGCATCTCAACTTGGGTTTGATTCCTAGACCAAACCCTTTCCCAGCTGTATGACTTTTGACAAGTTACTTCTCTGTGCTTCAAATTCTTAAATTTCTAATGGGAATAGCTATTTTGTATAAAGATTTGAGATAATTACCCCAGATAACTCATGTAAAGTGCTTAACAGAGGGCATCTTGAGGCATGAAAGACAGTTAATAAACCTTAGCAGTGTTATCACTTTTCTCTAAGATTATATATTATATATGTTATATAATATAATATATATACATTATATAGTTATCATTTTTCTCTCATTAAGATTATATATTACATAATTCATAAGGTATGTCATTTATGCAATTCAACTTAACACAGATATATTTATTTAGGAACAATTTTGTTCTTGAAATTTTTGTCACCCAATAACTATGGTGATTTCCACCCTCTTAGTTTTGTATGCATGTTACTTAAAATGTTTGAAAGAACTCTATTGCTTTAACTGAACTTCCATTTAGTCAGTCAATTCTATGTATAAATTTAGGGGTAGGCAAAATAGGTAATGCTAAAGTCTAGATATTTTAGGATTAAACGAAGTCAGACCATCTGCTGAACTTAACTGAGCCAGATTCACATTAAAACAAGTGATTCCAAAGGTTTTCACATTTTAATCACAAGTAATAAGGAACTGCAACACTATGAAGAAATAATTTTGGTCTTGAAAGTAAGGCAAATGAAATACATGCCTTTGATATTTCAACTAGTACAAATTGGCAAAATCTAGACTTCATAAAATAAAAATATGGTCAACATTTTCTTGAATTATAAAAATATCTTTTACTGAAATTTTCCTTTACACCATGTATACATATACATATAAATGTATATATGGCTATAAAATTGTTTGAATATATTGCACAATTTTCTGCCTCAATATGGTTTAATAAACAGATGTGTTGGTCATAATTAAACTTTCCCTGATGATTAATCATGCTACAAAATGAACATGGCTATTGAACTTGCACTTAAGGGCCCTGGGATATTCTGATTACTTATTTCCTTTCATCTGATATTTATAATTTTTTATCTTGTGTAATCTGGTACAAATCAATTAAAATCATGTTGTTTCATTTTTAATTTACCTGTAGTTTGAATGCAATAGCAGACTGTCTTTGCAATTAGAGCTTTGTGATACTCCATGCTCAAGATGTTTATTTCTGTTTACTCCTTTTTCAGAGAGATGTAACTTCTGAACTTAATATGCATACCCAGAAACCAATGAATTATCCTGTTTCTGCTAAAAATATACTGAGTTTAAAGTATTGGAAGAAAATCACACTGTTTGCTGAACTCCATAGATGACTTGTAGACAACAAAATTACAAACACATTGTTACCAAAGTGCATATTTTGACTATTGAAAGTTTTACATATTTCAAGATTGTAAAGAATAATTTCAAATAATTTTTGACAGTATGGGTAGTGAAGACATCCACAAATGTCTGTCTGAAATCTCTTTTCTTCCTTGTATGTTAATGACTATTGTGATTTAAAGTAATCACAGGACTTTATCACTAATAAAATATTTTAGAATTTAGCCCATATGCTAAAAGAAAAATCCAGTGAATCACCAGCAGTCAGGTTATGGATTGAGTAGCTCTCATTACTCTTGGTTTCTTTCAAAGCCTCAGTTGGTAAGATGTTTAAAGAATTGCTGAGCAGTCTTTTCTCATTTGATTCTAACAACGATGAGCCAGAAACCAAGATACCTAAAATACATAAATACATAAACATGTGGTTTACCGCAAATGTTTAAAGCTCTGGAGTTTTACTAGCAGAGACAAACTAAGCTTAAATTAATTGAGAAATGAGGAAGGAAGTAGTTATAAAACAACACATAAATTTTTTTTTAGAGATAATGGTCTACTTTTTTCCCCCTGAAAGGATAAAATTATTAACTATAATGCAGGCTTCCCTAACACAAATCAAAATAAACTCCAGAAGTATTCATCTCATACTTTTATATGAGTTTTAAAATATGTTTCCTGAAAAAAGTACATGTAATTTTTCTTGTGGTTTATTGGTGATCTTAAGGATTGTATTTAAAGATAACATTTTTAAGGAACCTGGCAGACTACTGCTCTCATGTTGATTTATTACCTCTTCGCATTGAAGTCAGTCCTTGAAAAGAATGACTGAAAACTTGTAGAAGAAGGCAATTCAGCAAAGCTAGTTGAAGTGAGTAACACAGGACAGGGTGTAGAAGCAGCCAGTGAAGTCCTGGAGGCTTATTCACCACTCGGGAGAGCCAATGGTTCACCTTCCTTCCCATCTGTGCATTGGTGACATGTTGGTAACTTGAAGTTGGCCATGGCAGGTCAGAAATGCTATAAATCAAGCTTGCCTTTCTTTCTTTCTTTTTTTCTTTCTTTCTTCTTTCTTTCTTTCTTTCTTTCTTTCTTTCTTTCTTTCTTTCTTTCTTTCTTTCTTTCTTCCTTCCTTCCTTCCTTCCTCCCTCCTTTCCTTCCCTCCTTTTTCTCTTTCTCTTTCTTTTCTTTCCTTCCTTTGTTTCTCTCCCTCTTCCTTCCTTCCTTCCTCCCTTCCTTCCTTCCTTCTTTCCTTCCTTCCTTCCTTCCTTCCTTCCTTCCTTCCTTCCTTCCTTCCTTCCTTTTTCCCCCTCTAGAGCTCACTCTTAAAGATTTACAAGCACACTACTGGGTACAGTCATGATAAAATCGTTTTTGATAAAGATTCAAATATGTTTTTTAGGATTATAAAAAATTACAATGATATTCTCACTTGGAAGTGTGATAAGTGGAATGAATAAAGAAATAAGAAGAATGAGTCAAATCGACAGTAATAATACCACTTTTACTTTATATGGTAGACTATAGTTTATTTATTAATTCATTCACTTAATCACTTCTTGTTTGGTTCTATATATCCTGCATGCCAAATACTATGACCAGGTACAAGAGTTTTGAAGATGAATAAGACCTTGCAATCAAAGAACTCATACCTAAAGGAAAAATCACATAGAAAATATGTATTAAATGCAAATGTAGAGATGTGCATGGGATATTGTAGGAATACCAAAGAAGACAGCCCATTACAGTAAAGCAAGTTCATGACTGACTCCTAGAGGATGGAGCACTTAATTTTTAAATAAAACTTCTTGGAATGTAGGTACTACAATATATACAGTTTATTAAATCAGTAACAAAGAAATGAATCCTGCCACCTAAAATCCTAAATTTAATAGTACATATTTAAGATTCCTAAATCTATCAAACAAAAACATCTGTCCAATCTAAAACAGACCTCTCCACTCTTTGGATATAGCTATACATCCATTGTGATATCATCACATTCTCTGTGTTAAATTGTCAAAGAGGATTTGGTATGTTCTCAGACTATGCAACAGTAGATACATGTAATGGACAGAAAAGCAGCATTTTTAATGTAGGGTATTTTTAAGGGCTCTGATAGTTATATCCATAGGTATACTTGCTTAAATTATGTTTTTGCATATGCCAAAGAAAATACATTTTGTACTTGGCATATAAGAGGGATTTATAAGACCTTGGCTGAATAAATGATAATTTCTTTAAAAAGTTGCCAAAAATTAAATCAAATACTTGAATGCATAGGGTATGTCCAGGTTGCATTTGATGAGTTTTGAAGATCTCCAGAGGTACTATTACTATCTTTGCAAACAACAGTAATTAATAATAGAATGCCATAACTATAAGTTTCATTAAGTCATTAGCAACAGCAGTGATCAACTCCATTTTGGAAATTTGGACATTGAGTACTGACATCAGAGAAATCATCAAAAAATCTGAAGTCTAAGTAATGAAATCCATCCAACTTGGCTAAATATGAACATGATACTGTGGCCCCAAAGCCGTTGCGATAAGGCAAGGGTTTCAAATTATGACATGCCACTAAATGCTTATTTTCCTCAATTGGCTTGTGTTGAGCACCTGTCACTGAGGTGTCATTAGTAAATTAACAAGAATGTTCCCCACAGTATTTTCCAATGATGATGCATAAAATATAGGGAAGGTACCAAAAAATTGGTTCTTAAAATAAAATTAAATTAAATTTAAAAACATCTTAAAAATAAATCTGTCATAGCGTGATACTTAGTCAACCCCAAACAGGAAAAACTTAGCTCCGTGGTTATGGAGCTATCTATATGGAGAAAAATTATCAGGGTTGATGTATGGAAAATTAAAACAGTGATCTTATCACTATGTAATAGTGAAAAAATGCTAATTGGGTCCAATAGGATGGCTTAAAGCAGCGGTCCCCAACCTTTTTGGCAGGGTCCAGTTTTGCGGAAGACAATTTTTCCACGGATGGCAGGGCGGGGGTGGGGGGGAGGGGGATGGTTCAGGTGGTAATGAGAGTGATGGGGAGCGGCAGATGAAGCTTCGCTCCCTCTCCCGCTGCTCACCTCCTGCTGTGTGGCCCAGTTCCTAACAGGCCGTGGACCAGTACCTCTTGGGGACTGGGGTTGGGGACCCTTGGCTTAGAGGGATAAATGGGAAGATCATACAAAAGAGCAAATTTTTAAATGGAAATAATAACCAATAGTCAAGTACTGCATTATATTTTCAAAATACTTTTAGGAGCATCATGTCATTTAATCATAACAAATTCTCTGTCAAAAAGGAATTATTTTTATGACTATGCTGCATATGAAGTTCAGAAACATTATTTAACTTGCTTGAAGACACAGGGCTAAAAAGAGCTAAAGCTGAAATTTGATCGGCAATATTTATACTCCAAAGTCTACTTGCCTGCTAGTCTGAGATGGTTTTTGAAGAGAATTCCTTCAGCTAACCTGATCTGAGTCACTCAATGATGGGAGTGGACACAATGAAATGTATCTCTGATCACCTGAGAAATGTTCTGTAAAGCATGGCAATGGTGGTGGGGTGTTCTGGTCCATTCAGAGTATGCCCTAAGTCCCTAAGGCAGGAAATGTGGTCCCTTATTGATTCTCTATCACAAATTCTCTACCTCTCTTTTGAAATACAAAAATGTGATAAATTTCTTCCCAAATTCTTTGCAGGAAAAAGGCAAGTAGGCTTCTAAAGTGAAAATGTTTAAGCGAGTGATTTTATAGACATTAAACTTCCTTCCCTTTCAGGATGGGTATTCTGAATAATTTAGGAGTGTAAAGGAGAAAATCTTTCTGTGAGAAGGAAAATTTACTGCCTTATAATAGGGGAATTTCTTTGAGAGTATCTAAGAATATCAATGTTGTGTAATGTAATTACTGTTTCCTGGTAGTTTTAAGTGAGGTCTGGCTTTTGAAAAATGTAGGCTAAGTGACAAAGAGTGCATGAAATTTACATTTAATTCAATTTATTGAATGGTGCTTAGTCCAAAGGTCCAAATGTTACAGGCTAAACAGAGATGAACACAATCAGGTATCTGCCATCTAACCATTTATAATTTATTTGGTGAAATGACACAAAGATCTTTAAAATAATATTGCAGTAAATACTACAGAAAAGGTAACAATACAGTGAAAGACCAAGAGAAAGAAAGGATATTTTCATTGAGAAGGAGAAGTGGAAGAAGTGGTATAGAATTAAGGTAGGGAATGGACAACTGGAAAAGTCAGGATGGAGTGACTCCAGGAAAGACATGCTCAGAGAGAGTTTTAGGATGAGCTGATGAGATCAGCCCAGGAGAATCCCATCAAGCAGACTGAGACCTGAGGACCTAAAGAGCACAGCAGAGACACAGAAACCCAGGGAGAGGAGAGAGTGTATTTTTACATGTCCACTGGCTGTGAAGCTCACTTCCAGACCTGTGCCCAGGGAGTGGAATGTGGAGGACAAAGAAGATAATCTCAGTGGATGAATAAAGTACAAATGAAAAATAAAGGAGTGAAGATGGAGGTGACATGGGTGGGTAATATTTCTTTATGAAATTTTGCTCTTTTGGGATGGAGATGCTTAGGTGAATATCAAAGAGTCTCAAAAGGGCAAGATCATAGGCTGAGGGGAAAGAGTCAATAGGGAGGGCTGGGAGAGGAGAAATACCTAACGGGGTAGGTGCTTTGCCTTGGAGGAGATGGAGTCTCCCTACCCTGGGACAATGGAGGACTAGCTCTGAGTAGAAAGAGGGATTCTTCTGCAGCTGAGTCTAGAAGAAAGAAGGAAAATATGGATGGATAAGGATACATTGATAAATAAAAGTAACAGGAAATTGGGACTATCCATCCGTAATTGCTTCAGTTTTCCAGTCGAGGTAGAGTTAAGTTACCAAAAGATTGTGGGACAGGATAAGCTTGAAAATGGGATAGTCAGTGAGGGGAATGGAAGATGGTACTGAAAACAAATAAATGTGTTATTAAGTAGATTCCAGGGTCCAGCTCTGTATGAAAATCATTATCTTTTTGTTCTGATCTACATGGTTTTTTGGTTTTACAGCAGAGCTTAGTAAACTGTCTAGGTGAAAGGAAAGGACTGAGATTGAGTCACAATTACAATTTTTGCCAGACAGTCACTGGAAAAAGACAGGAGGACAAGGTTATTGAAGGTGTTAGTGACAAACATCTCAGAAGAGTAGAAGGACAAAAAAGTGGTCAGAACCATTTTATGTATGAGGGTAATACAGAAGGATGGAATGTCTGAATTATGGGATTGGAAAGGAATCCTAACAGGAGCTGATATCCAGGTGGTTGTCAGATAGTGAGATAAAACTGAGATGGCTGATTGGAGCAATTCAAAGTGATGTGAAAGGGCAGGGGTGTGTGTGCATGTGTGTATGTGTGTATATACCCACACATGCCCATGTGCACACTAGCTTCTTTTAAGGGTTCCATTTTCTCAGTTCTGAATCTTACTTCTTTGTGTCATAATTCTAATTGTTGCCCAAATACCTAACTTATAGATTCAGAGGCCTGTCCCTATACAAATCCCATCACAGAAGCAGTGCCCCCTTCTAAGAACTTATTTGGGGAGGCCTGTTTGACAAACAGAAGTTTCCTCTCCAGTTAATTCAACACAGGAGGTAAGTGTCGACTCTCATACACAGAGAAACCGATGAAGAAGAAACAAGCTTAACAGCTAAATTGTAGACAATTCGATATTCTCAGCAGGTGAGTTTGTTAAGTTTGGGCCCATGGATCTCTAACTTCTGGAGACTGCTTTGTAGTCACTACTGCTCTAATTGGAGTTGATTTATTATTGCACCAGCTACTGTAAATGTTTAAAGCACCGATTCTTCTAACTGCTATGCTGAGGTCACTGTGCACAATTGAAGGGCTTTTGCTAGATAATAATGTTCCTAAGTGGAGCAAAATGTTTAACACAAACAAAATGTAAGTTTGCATACAATTAAAGTGTAATACCCACAGGTTCTGAAACTGTTAAAAGACTATTTTAATTTAATACTGCATGAAGTTATTTTCATTCTTGGTGGAATATTGACATAAATTTTGTTAAAGAATGTGCAAAACTCCCCTCAGCCATTCCTCAGTTTTCTGTTGACCTTCTTACCTTTGTCTTCTTTGCGTTGTATAATGTTCTGAGTTATCCAGACTCAGTGTTTAAATAGGGATAGAGCATTACTGAGAAGAGATAGTAATAAATTGAAATTGGTTCTTAGATTCTTCATTTCAACCAGAAATACATTTCCCAGAACTTCCCACAGTCAAAGAGTGAGCTTGCCCTACTTTTGGAAAATTTACATTCTTTTTTCACTTCGATTCTTTTTTCACTTACAAGACCTTAAAAATCAAAACCTATATATGTTGAATTTTTACCGTATGACCAGCACTGTTCTAGATGCTTTGAGAGCACAAAAAGATGAAACCTAGGCCATGATCTCTAACCCTCAAAATCTAACTGGGGCTGATTAGCATCATGTGGGGAATAACAAGGGCCAGGCAAACAAGGTAGACTGTGAGGGTAAATCACCTTCGTGATATGTCTTCACCCAGCAAACATCAATGGGACCCCTTGTTTTAGGTGCTCTTCTAGGGCTGAGCATTGAACAAAGCTGGTGAAATACCTGTTCTCGCATGGCCCACAGTGCAGTAGAGGAGACAATAAGCAAGATAAACAAGTAAACAAATTAAATAGTAAAGAAAGCTAAATAGAAGTGATGAGGAGGAGAGAGGCCCAGGACATGTCAGGATCCAGTGAGGAATTTAGGTAGAATGTCCAGTGAAGGATTCACTGTCTAGAAATCTGAAGGAAGTGAAGGAGCTGCACTGGCCATGCAGATAACTGGGAAAGCACATTCTAGGCAGAGGGGAGCTTAAGTGCAAAGGCCCTGTGGCAGGAATATGTTCAAAGAGGCAGAATAGTGGAGTGAGGCAAATAAAGAGGGACATTGGATAATGGGGAACCAGATCTACAATGCAGGTCATTGTAAAAAGTTTGGCTTTCACCTGGAATGATAAGAAGGAACAGAAATAAAAATGTAGGTAGAGAGTGTAAAAAAAATGATAAACAAAACCCCAATTAGATAGTCTGGAGACCAGCAGGGGAGCTCTCACACCCTGTGATGATAGCAGAGCCCAACAGGAAGAAGGGAGGCTCCTCTTCTTTCCTGGCAAGGGCTCAGTCAATGAAAAGCCAGGGACTCTTTCTTTACTCCCACCCTCCTTTCCCCTCTATAAGAGTGGCTCCCTCCCATCCGATGTGGGGACTTGCACTTGGCTCCCCATGGCTGCAGACCTTGAATTGCAATTCTCTACTGATGCTGAAAAACCCATATTCACTGGAGAAATATCCGGCCATCTGTTTGTTTCAGGATAAGCAAAAGAATAACCCCTGGGTTTGTAATTTGAACTGGGTTTGGATGGGTGGATAGAATGATAGCTCAATATGAGCAAAGACATAGTAGGAATTATCAATACTTTAGAGACTGTGAAGATAAGGAGCCCATTGTGACTGGAGTAGAGAAACATCCTGGGACTGGATAATGATGGTGGGACCAAACTACTGATGGCCTTGGAAGACATGAAAAGAAGCTTATATGTGATAAAAGAGAAAAATTGGGAATTTTGGAAATTTTTCACCACCAGAGCTTGAATAAATTGGAGAAAGACCAGAGCAGGACAAGAGATAAATAAAAACAGAGAGAAAAAGAAAACTAATTTCTACAGCAGTTTAAAAAATCAAACTCCTATTCCTAGCCCTCAGCGGACTTTGAATTTCCCCCCGTGGTTTGTAAACGGGTGCTTTTGTATGAAAATGACGCTTGATAATGATAATGTAAGTGTCTAGTTTGAGCTGGAATAGGAGAGTAGTAAGTGAAGGGGGACGATAAGGAGGGGTAGAAATAGGAGAGGAGTGAATAAATATTTAGGTAAGCTAGAAAAGCTGGAGTTCTGTTAATGATTTCTAGTAATCTGATATTAATAATGTTTTTATGTGCTAACATTTATTGCAGCAGAGTCAAATGCTTTAGACTACCTCCCACTTGTTCTTCAGCTGTTAAACATTTTGAGAATAGACAGTGTTTTGAAGCCTATTTTTCTAACAGTAAAATAAAAAAGTGCTTTAATGTTTGCCTCCTACAGCCTCTCTGACATGGATAGATTTTCACACAGGTTGATACAGGAGGTAAAAATAGAAATTGCTTTTACTGAGCCATTGGACTATGATATGCAGTAAATTTCCAAATGACAGCACTAGAATGGTGTTTATGACTGTGCGGGATTTGCTTACTACAGGGTATACTTTTACGTGGGTGGGGAATTTGGGAAAGTCTATTTTCCATATGTGACCTTTAGCAAGTATAGAAGATGAGAGAAAAACTCTTTACAACCTTGACTGGTTTACAAAGTCATCTCCAGTAATTCTCTTGTCACTGTCAGTGTGTGGTTAAACTAACTGAAATCCAGATTAGCCTAAATATGTGAGCTGGAAACTTTCATGTTTCTGAGCCATAATCAAAAAGAGTAAGGGAGAGTTCAGAGAAGAGTGATAAAGAACAACAGAATTTCAAATATGTTTAATGAATTTTTAGTGATCAGTTCATATCATTTGTTGCTGTCATTGCCTTAGATGAGTCCATTCTGGCAAGGAAACACACAATGGCCTAATTACTTCACACATGGACTTACTGATGGAGAGAGAATAGGAAGCAAGGTTCTAAGCCTGGGGTCCTTGAACTATGGCTCATGGGCCAAATATGCACCCCTCCAACCTCTTTTTGTCAATAAAGTTTTATTGAAACACAACCATACACACTAATTTGTGGATGCTTATGGCTGTTTTTACAAGTACAATGGCACAGTTAAGTAGTTGTTGTAGAGACTGCCTGGCCTCCAAAGCTGAATATATTTACAATATGGCCTTTCATAGAAAAAGTCTGTCCTACCTGTTTTAAGGGCACCACTGTGCATGGGAATCATGGACCTGGAAGGTAACACATGTTCTGTGAGTTGAGGGCAAAAGAATCTGGGAAGGAGGAAGAAGTGGCAGAGATGCAGCAGAACAAGACCTCATAGCCCTCATGAAACAAACGGATTGTGAAAGCTACTGTCTACAGACAGCTTTTTTGAACACTGACTATCATTCAATGTTGTATTTATTTTTAAAATTAAAAACAGATTTTTGTCCCCAAATTCTATAGCAGTAATTGTTCTTGTTGCCTTAGGAAGAGGTATTTCTTTTTATGTACCAAATTAATACAAATACACTAGTAAGCAATACAACAAACAATTGCTAACAACTGGATTTTTACCAAGGCAGTAAGAAATAAGCTGTTGTCATCTTCTCATCCTCAACACCTTTTATTGTAATAGTGTTGTTTCGAAGGTCTATGAAAGAAAATTGCTACTTGCTGAGATCACAAGGTAAAGGCAAACTAGATAAGAAATTCAGGTCTATTACATGCCACATGTACTACTAATTTAAATATAAACACTGAAATTTGTGGTGTTTATTGAAGGGAATATCCATTTTCTCTCTTTTGGAGAACTTTCTTCTCATCCATGAAGACTCAGTGGGCATCACACTTTATAAACACAGGAGAAACACTTGAGTTGTGCAGTGGGATGATGGCCACACTCACTCTGAGGGCTGAGTATCCCAGCTATTTTTGTTGCTGCCATCACAGCTGCTGCAGCCTTGTTTACAAAGCTGAATTGATCAGTTAAAAAAAAAGTCAATTTTCATTTATTAAATTATTCATTTGTTAAATTATTGTTAAATTTTTTGAAGGAACTGGGCCTCTATCCATTTTTGCAATAGATTTTAATTCTAATTTAATAGCTAACACAGCAGGGGTGTTGAGAGCAGTGGTTTCTCAGATTTGTGGTCTCAGGATACAGTCCGACTCAAACTTACTGAGGGCTTCAAGGAGTGTTCTGTTTATGTGGATTATATCTATTATTGTTGTTCATACTACTAGAAATTAAAACTGTCACTTTAAAATACCTATTATTCATTTTTAATTTCTAATTGTGGTAAAATACACAACATAAAACTTGTAGTCTTAACCACTTTTGAGCATGAAGTTTACTATTGTTAAGTATATTCACATTGTTTTGTAACATTAATTCATTTTTAGATGACAATAATAAGTACTATACATGGTGATATAAACAATATATTTTTAATGCAAAATGACTATTCATTTTTTTTTTAAATAAAGAAAAAAAATGTCCCCAAATTCTATCAAGGTAAAAGTGGCATTGTTTTACATTTTTGTAGACTTTCTTTAATGTCTAGCTTAAAAGAAGATGCTGGATTCTCATGTCTCCTTTATATTCATTGTAGTACAATATGTTGTTTGGTGGAAGTATATGAAGAAATTCTGGCTTTGTATACACATGTAATTGAAAAAAAGAAAATATTTTTAATAGCCTTTCCAAAGAGTTATGGATTTGTCATGTGGCCTGCACTGCATACATGAAACAGAATAAAAATATGTAAAAGGCAAATAACATCTTAGGATACTCGAAAATAATTTTGACCTCACACATGGTCTGAAAAGGACCCCCATGGATCTTATAAAATTATCTGTCTAGAGAACAGCATTGTGCAAATTATATGGCTTCCTGGAGGCAAAGGTGAACAGCAAATATTGTAGTTTAAAAGTATGTTTTTAATTTTTTAACAAATTGTGGTGAAAAACATCACATAAAATTTATCACCTTAACTATTTTGAATTGTACAGTTCAGTACAGTTTAGTGATATTAACTATATTCACATAACAATACAACAGATCTCTAGAACTTTTTCATCTTGCAAACTTGCTTACAGCTGGATATCCAACATGCACAAGGATGAAGCTGGACACTTACCTTACACCACAGAGAAATTAACATTGATTAAAGACCTAAACATAAGACCTAAAACTATAAAAGTCCTAGAAGAAAATGTGGGTAAAACTCTTCAGGACATTTGGTTTTGACAATGATTCCTTGGATATAAAAACATAAGGCACAGGCAAGGAAGCAAAAATAGACAGGACTACATGAAACTTCTGTGCATCACAGAAAACAGTCAACAGAGTGGAAAGGAAAAGGCAGTCTACAGACGGGGAGAAAATATTTGAAAATCATTTATCTGATAAGGAGTTAATATATATATAGTATATAAATAACTCCTACAACTCAAAAACCAAATAATCCTAGTTAAAAATGGGCAAAGGACTTGAATAGAGATTTCTCCAAAGAAGTTGTACAATTTTCCAGAAAGCATATAAAAATACGCTAAACTTTACTAATTATTAGATAAATGCAAGTTAAAACTACAGCGAGATATTACTTCACACCCATTAGGAACACGGCTACTACCAAAAATACACAAAATAACAAGTGTTGGGAGGAGGTGGGGAAATTAGAAGTCTGTGTACTGTAGGTGGGAATGTAAAATGGTATAGCCACTTTGGAAAACAGCATAGAGGTTCCCCAAAATCTTAAAATAAAATCACCTTATGATTCAGCAATACCAGTTAGTTTCTGTTTTATGTATGTAGCTTTTTTTGTTAATTTCCTCTCTTTCTGAAAGTTTTTTGCATTTCATTGACTTATTTTTGATATGCTTTCATTCCTTTCCCATTTCCATTTGTGTATGTTCTACAGGTGTTTTCTTTGTGTTTACCATGAAGATTACATAGAATATCTTAAGGTTATATAATCTATTTTAAATTGATACCAACTTAACTTCAATTGCATAAAAAACTTTATTCCTTTTTATGTCTCTGCCCTCCACTTTATTTACTGATTTCACAAATTACATCCATTTATATTGTGTAACATAAACATGGATCTATAGCTAATTTTATGCTTTTATCTATTTTTGTTTGTTTGTTTCAGATATTTTTTTTTAAACATCTTTATTGGGGTATAATTGCTTTACAATGGTGTGTTAGTTTCTGCTTTATAACAAAGTGAATCAGTTATACATATACATATGTCCCCATATGTCTTCCCTCTTGCGTCTCCCTCCCTCCCACTCTCCCTATCCCACTCCTCCAGGCTGTCACAAAGCACCGAGATAATATCCCTGTGCCTTGCGGCTGCTTCCCCCTAGCTATCTACCTTACTAAGTTTGTAAGTGTGTATATGTCCATGACTCTCTCTCGCCCTGTCAAAACTCACCCTTCCCCCTCCCCATATCCTCAAGTCCATTCTCCAGTAGGTCTGCGTCTTTATTCCTGTCTTACCCCTAGGTTCTTCATGACATTTTTTTTCCCTTAAATTCCATATATATGTGTTAGCATACAGTATTTGTCTTTTTCTTTCTGACTTACTTCACACTGTATGACAGACTCTAGGTCTATCCATCTCATTACAAATAGCTCAATTTCATTTCTTTTTAAGGCTGAGTAATATTACATTGTATATATGTGCCACATCTTCTTTATCCATTCATCCGATGATGGGCGCCTAGGTTGTTTCCATGTCCTGGCTATTGTAAATAGAGCTGCAATGAACATTTTGGTACATAACTCTTTTTGAATTTTGGTTTTCTCAGGGTATATGCCCAGTAGTGGGATTGCTGGGTCATATGGTAATTCTATTTGTAGTTTTTTAAGGAACCTCCATACTGTTCTCCATAGTGGCTGAACCAATTCACATTCCCACCAGCAGTGCAAGAGTATCCCCTTTTCTCCACACCCTCTCCAGCATTTATTGTTTCTAGATTTTTTGATGATGGCCATTCTGACTGGCATGAGGTGATATCTCATTGTAGTTTTGATTTGCATTTCTCTAATGATTAATGATGTTGAGCATTCTTTCATGTGTTTGTTGGCATTCTGTATATCTTCTTTGGAGAAATGTCTATTTAGGTCTTTTGCCCATTTTTGGATGGGGTTGTTTGTTTTTTTGTTATTGAGCTGCATGAGCTGCTTGTAAATTTTGGAGATTAATCCTTTGTCAGTTGCTTCATTTGCAAATGTTTTCTCCCATTCTGAGGGTTGTCTTTTGGTCTTGGTTATGGTTTCCTTTGCTGTGCAAAAGCTTTGAAGTTTCATTAGGTCCCATTTGTTTATTTCTGTTTTTATTTCCATTACTCTAGGCAGTGGGTCAGAAAGGATCTTGCTGTGATTTATGTCATAGAGTGTTCTGCCTATGTTTTCCTCTAAGACTTTGATAGTTTCTGGCCTTACATTTAGGCCTTTAATCCATTTTGAGCTTATTTTTGTGTATGGTGTTAGGGAGTGATCTAATCTCATACTTTTACATGTACCTGTCCAGTTTTCGCAGCACCATTTATTGAAGAGGCTGCCTTTCTCCACTGTACATTCCTGCCACCTTTATCAAAGATAAGGTGTCCATAAGTGCGTGGGTTTATCTCTGAGCTTTCTATCCTGTTCCATTGATCTATCTTCCTGTTTTTGTGCCAGTACCATACTGTCTTGATTACTGTAGCTTTGTAGTATAGTCTGAAGTCAGGGAGCCTGATTCCTCCAGCTCCTTTTTTCGTTCTCAAGATTGCTTTGGCTATTCGGGGTCTTTTTTGTTTCCATAGAAATTGCAAAAATTTTTGTTCTAGTTCTGTAAAAAATGCCAGTGGTAGTTTGATAGGGATTGCATTGAATCTGTAGATTGCTTTGGGTAGTAGAGTCGTTTTCACAATGTTGATTCTTCCCATCCAAGAACATGGTATATCTCTCCATCTATTTGTATCATCTTTAATTTCTTTCATCAGTGTCTTATAATTTTCTGCATACAGGTCTTTCGTTTCCTTAGGTAGGTTTATTCTTAGATATTTTATTCTTTTTGTTGCAATGGTAAATGGGAGTGTTTTCTTGATTTCACTTTCAGATTTTTCATCATTAGTATATAGGAATGCCAGAGATTTCTGTGCATTAATTTTGTATCCTGCTACTTTACCAAATTCATTGATTAGCTCTAGTAGTTTTCTGGTAGCATCTTTAGGATTCTCTATGTATAGTATCATGTCATCTGCAAACAGTGACAGCTTTACTTCTTCTTTTCCGATTTGGATTCCTTTTATTTCCTTTTCTTCTCTGATTGCTGTGGCTAAAACTTCCAAAACTATGTTGAATAAGAGTGGTGAGAGTGGGCAACCTTGTCTTGTTCCTGATCTTAGTGGAAATGCTTTCAGTTTTTCACCATTGAGGATGATGTTTGCTGTGGACTTGTCATATATGGCCTTTATTATGTTGAGGAAACTTCCCTCTATGCCTACTTTCTGCAGGGTTTTTATCATAAATGGGTGTTGAATTTTGTCGAAAGCTTTCTCTGCATCTATTGAGATGATCATATGGTTTTTCTCCTTCAATTTGTTAATATGGTTTATCACATTGACAGATTTGCATATTTTGAAGAATCCTTGCATTCCTGGAATAAACCCGACTTGATCATGGTGTATGATCCTTTTAATGTGCTGTTGGATTCTGTTTGCTAGTATTTTGTTGAGGATTTTTGCATCTATGTTCATCGGTGATATTGGTCTGTAGTTTTCTTTCTTTGTGACATCCTTGTCTGGTTTTGGTATCAAGGTGATGGTGGCCTCGTAGAAGGAATTTGTGAGTGTTCCTCCCTCTGCTACATGTTTGACAGAATTCACCTGTGAAGCCATCTGGTCCTGGGCTTTTGTTTGTTGGAAGGTTTTTAATCACAGTTTTAATTTCAGTGCTTGTGATTGGTCTGTTCATATTTTCTATTTCTTCCTGATTCAGTCTTGGCACGTTGTGCATTTCTAAGAATTTGTCCATTTCTTCCAGATTGTCCATTTTATTGGCATAGAGTTGCTTGTAGTAATCTCTCATGATTTTTTTTATTTCTGAAGTGTCAGTTGTTACTTCTCCTTTTTCATTTCTAATTCTATTGATTTGAGTCCTCCCTTTTTTTCTTGTTGAGTCTGGCTAGTGGTTTATCTATTTTGTTTATCTTCTCAAAGAACCAGCTTTTAGTTTTATTGATCTTTGCTATCGTTTCCTTCATTTCTTTTTCATTTATTTCTGATCTGATTTTTATGATTTCTTTCCTTCTGCTAGCTTTGGGGTTTTTTTGTTCTTCTTTCTCTAATTGCTTGAGGTGCAAGGTTAGGTTGCTTATTCGAGATGTTCCCTGCTTCTTAAGGTGGGCTTGTATTGCTATAAACTTCCCCCTTAGAACTGCTTTTGCTGCATCCCATAGGTTTTGGGTCGTTGTGTCTCCATTGTCATTTGTTTCTAGGTATTTTTTTATTTCCTCTTTGATTTCTTCAGTGATCACTTCATTATTAAGTAGTGTATTGTTTAGCCTCCATGTGTTTGTATTTTTTACAGATCTTTTCTTGTAATTGATATCTAGTCTCATGGCGTTGTGGTCAGAAAAGATACTTGATGCAATTTCAATTTTCTTAAATTTACCAAGGCTTGATTTGTGACCCAAGATATGATCTATCCTGGAGAATGTTCCATGAGCACTTGAGAAAAATGTGTATTCTGTTGTTTTTGGATGGAATGTCCTATAAATATCACTTAAGTCCATCTTGTTTAATGTATCATTTAAAGCTTGTGTTTCCTTATTTATTTTCATTTTGGATGATCTGTCCATGGGTGAAAGTGGGGTGTTAAGGTTCCCTACTGTGAATGTGTTACTGTTGATCTCCCCTTTTATGGCTGCTAATATTTGGCTTATGTATTGAGGTGCTCCTATGTTGGGTGCATAAATATTTACAATTGTTATATCTTCTTCTTGGATCGATCCCTTGATCATTATGTAGTGTCCTTCTTTGTCTCTTTTAATAGTCCTTATTTTAAAGTCTATTTTGTCTGATATGAGAATTGCTACTCCAGCTTTCTTTTGGTTTCCATTTGCATGGAATATCTTTTTCCATCCCCTTACTTTCAGTCTGTATGTGTCTCTAGGTCTGAAGTGGTTCTCTTGTAGACAGCATATATAAGGGTCTTGTTTTTGTATCCATTCAGCCAATCTGTGTCTTTTGGTAGGAGCATTTAGTCCATTTACATTTAAGGTAATTATCGATATGTATGTTCCTATTCCCTTTTTCCCATTTCTCTGGGTTTCACGCTTTTAGCCGCGGCTCGCACCTGTCTCTGGGGTTCGCGCTTTTAGCCACGGCTCGCGCCCATATCTGGAGTTCCTTTAAGTAGTGCTCTTAAACCCCTCTCCTCGCGCACCAGGAAACAAATAGGGAAGAAAAAGTCTCTTGCCTCTTCGGCAGGTGCAGGCTTTTCCCCCTGAACTCCCTCCCGGCTAGTCGTGGTGCACTAACCCCTTCAGGCTATGTTCAAGCCCCCAACCCTAGTCCTCTCCCTGCGCTCAGTCCAAAACCGAAACCCAAGCCGCAGCCCGCAGCCCCGCCCGCCCCGGCGGGTGAGCAGACAAGCCTCTCGGGCTGGTGGTGCTGGTCGGCACCGATCCTCTGTGCGGGAATCTCCCCACTTTGCCCTCCGCACCCATCGCTGTGCACTACTCCGCGGTCCCGAAGCTCCCCCCCTCCGCCTCCCGCAGTCTCCGCCCGCAGAGGGGCTTCCTAGTGTTTGGAAACTTTTCCTCCTTCACAGCTCCCTCCCACTGCTGCAGGTGCCGTCCTTTTTCTTTTTTTTTTTTTTTTTTTTTTTTTTTGTGTTACGCGGGCCTCTCACTGCCGTGGCCTCTCCCGTTGCGGAGCACAGGCTCCCGATGCGCAGGCCCAGCGGCCATGGCTCACGGGCCCAGCCGCTCCGTGGCATGTGGGATCTTCCCAGACCGGGGCACGAACCCACGTCCTCTGCATCGGCAGGCGGACTCCCAACCACTGCGCCACCAGGGAAGCCCCGTCCTTATTCTTTTGTCTCTGTTTTTTCTTTTGCCCTACCCAGGTACGTGGGGAGTTTCTTGCCTTTGGGAGGTCTGAGGTCTTCTGCCAGCCTTCAGTAGGTGTTCTGTAGGAGTTGTTCCACGTGTAGATGTATTTCTGGTGTATCTGTGGGGAGGAAGGCGATCTCTGCGTCTTACTCTTCCGCCATCTTCAAGGTCCCCCCTCTGCTTTTATCTTTTAAACTATATACAGAATAAAATGTGATTTAACTACCAACATTACAATACTACAGGATTATTGACCTGTCTATATATTTATCTTTACCAGATGGCCTTATAATTTCATATGTTTTCATGTTGCTGTCTAGTATCTTTTTGTTCCCACTTGAAGGAATCCCGTTAGCATTTCTTATGTGGTGATAAATACCCTCAGCTTTTGTTTATCTGGGAAAGTATTAATGTCTCCATTTTTTCCATCTTTATGAAGATATAGTTGACAAATAAAAATTGTATATATTTACGGTGTACAAACTGATATGAATACATCGTGAGATCACCACCACACTCAAGTTAATGAATATATCCATCATGTCACATAGTTATCATTTTAGTATGTGTGTATTGAGGATACCTAAGATTTATTCTCATCAAATTTCAGGTATAAAATATTGTTAACTATAGGTACATTGCTGTATATTAGATGCTCAGAAATTATTCATCCTGCATAACTAAAACTTTATATCCTTTGATCAACATCTTCCTAATCTCTCCTTTTCCCGGTCCTTGGTATTTATTTTCTATATAAATAAAATGTGAATATATATCTCCATCAACACATATTAAAGGTGTTTGTCCATCAACACATATTTGTTTATCAAAATTTCTTTGTCCATATTTAGGTTGTTTCCAGATCTTGGCTATTGTGAATAATGCTGCAGTGAATATGGGAGTGCAAATATCTCTTTAAGATCATAATTTCATTTTTTTTTTAAATTATAACCAAAAGTGGATTGCTGGATTATAAGGTAGCTCTATATTTAATTTCTTGAAGAACTTCCATAGTGTTTTTGTAATGGTTATACCAACTTACTTTCCTACCAACAGGGTACAAAGATTCCCTTTTCTCCGTATCCTAACACGTGTTACCTTTTGTCTTTTTGATAATAGTCATTAACAAGGTTGCCAAGAGCATACAATGGAAAAAGCATAGTCTTTTCAATAAATGGTGTTGACAAAACTATATGCAGAATTAAATTGGATCCTTATCTCACACCATTTACAAAAATCAACTCAAAATGGATTAACAACTTAAATGTAAGATGTGAAACTGTAAAACTACCAGAATAAAACATTGGGTAAAGTCTTCTTGGCATTGGTCTAGGCAACGTTATTTTTTTTTTTTGGATATGACTCCATAAACACATGAAACAAAAACAAAATAAACAAGTGGGATTGTGTCAAATTTAAAATCTGCACAGTAAAAGAAATATCAGCATCATGAAAAAATTGAAGAAAATATTTTTAAATATGTACCTGATAAGATGTTACTATCCAAATATATAAGCAACTCTTACAACTCAATAACAAAAAAATAAATAACCTGATTTAACAATGCGCAATGGACCTGAACAGACATTTCTCCAAAGAAGACATACAAATGTCTAACAGGTATAGAAAAGGGGTTCAACATCACTAATCACCAGAGAAATGCAAATGTCCTTCATTTTTGAAGGACAGTTTGCTGGATACAGTATTCTTGTGTGGTGTTTTTGTTTTTGTTTATCTTTCAGCATTTTGTATATATCTACCCATTCCCTTCTGTTCTGCAAGATTTCTGCTTTGATAATCTTATAGAAGCTCCTTTGTATGTAATGAATCACTTTTCTCTTGCTGCTTTCAAGATCTTCTATTTATCTGTGATTTGGCAGTTTGATTATAATGTGTTGGTGTGAGTCTCTTTGGAATTATGTTAGTTGGAATTCATAGAGCTTCTTGAATTTGCATGTCCATTTCCTTCCTCAAATCTGGGAAGTTTTTGATCATTATTTCTTCAAATAGGCTCTCTGCTCCTTACTAATTCTCTTCTCCTTCTGAGACTTGCATAAGGCATATATTGGTTTTCCTGATGATGTCTCATAATACTCATGCTCTTTTGACTTCATTTTTTTTTAGCATCTCTGATTCAATAATATCAATTGACCATCTTTAAGTTTTCTGATTCTTTTTTCTGCTTGATAAGATCTGCTGCAGAATCTCTCTAGTGAATATGTCAATTAAGTTATTGTATTCCTTACCACCAGAATTTCTATTTGGTTCTTTTTTACAATTTCTATCTCTCCTGATATTCCCATTTTTTTCGCTGTTAATCCTGATTGTATTTACTCATCTATGTTCTATTTAGCTTATTGAGCATCTTTAAGACTTTATTTGAATTCGTTGTGAAGTATTCATAGATCTCTATTTCTTCATGGTCAGTTTCTAGAGATTTATTTTGTAAGTTTGAATGGGCCACTTTCCCCAGTTTCCTTGTATATCTTGTGATCTTTTGTTGAGATTTGGGCATTTGAAAAAACAGATGTGATTATAGCAAAGTTGCAGTATACAAAGTTGACATACAAAACTCAACTGAATTTGGATTGGGAGTTTAGGATTGACATGTACACAGTACTATATATAAAATAGATAACCAACAAGGACCATAGCACAGGTAACTCTGCCCAATATTATGTAACAACCTAAATGGGAAAAGAATTTGAAAAATAATAGATACATGTATATGTATAACTGAATCACTTAGCTGTACACCTGAAACTAACAACATTGTTAATCAACTAAACGCCAATATAAAATAAAAAGTTAAAAAAATAAATTAAGATTCATAATGGAAAAACGTCAATTGCTTTCCTATATATCAGCAATGAACAAATGTAACTTGAAATTAAAAACACAATACATTTACATTTGCAACCAAAAAAGTGAAATACTTTGGTGTAAATCTAACAAAATATGTACAAGATCTATATGAGAAAAACTATAAAACACTGATAAAATAAATAAAAGAAGACCTAAATAAATGGATAGGATGACAGTATTGTCAAGATGTTAGTTCTTTCCCCCAGTCTTTCCCCCAAATCTCAGCAAGCTATTTTAAGAATATATACAAATTGATTCTAAAGTTTATATGGTGAGGCATAAAATCCAGAATAGCCAACATAATATTGAAGAAAAATGAAGCTCGGAGACTGATGTTATTTGACTTCAAGACTTACTATAAAGTTACATTAATCAAGGCAGTGTGGTATTGGCAGAGTAATAGACAAATCAATGGCACACAATAGAGAGCCCAGAAATAGACCCACATAAATATAGGCAAATGATCTTCAATAAGAAGCAAAAGCAATGGAGGAAAGCTAGTCTTTTCAACAAATGGTGCTGGAATAGATGAACATCCACATTTTAAAAAATGAATCTAGACATTGCCCTTATAGCCTACACAGAAAATAACTCAAAATGGATCACAGGCCTAAATGTAAAATAACAGACTTAATATGTAGATGCAAAATAAAAGTCCTAGAAGATAAGAGATGAGAAAACCTAAATGATCTTGGGTATGGTAACACAAAGTCCATGGCATTATCCATAAAAAAAAAAATAACTGGTAAGTTGGATTTTATTAAAATTTAAAACTTCTGCTCTGTGAAAGATAATGTCAAGAGAATGAGAAGATAAGCCATATACCAGGAGAAAATATTTGCCGAGAAACATCTGATAAAAGACTGTTATCTAAAATGTTCAAAGAACTCAAAACTCAATAAGAACACAAACAACCCAATTAGAAAATGGGCCAAGAGACTTATCAGACACCTCTTCAAAGAAGATATACAGATGGCAAATAAGCATATGAAAAGGTGCTGCATGTCATATGTCATCAGGGAAATGCAAATCAAAATGAGATACCATTATGCACCTATTAGAATGGCCAAAATCCAGAGCACTGACAACACCAAATGCTGGCAAGGATGTGGAGCAACAGGAACTCTCATTCATCATTTGTAGGAATGCAAAATGGTGCAGCCACTTTGGATGCAGTTTGGCAGTTTTTTACAAAAATAAACATTTTTTTACCATATTATCCAGCAATCACAATTCTTGGTATTTACCCAAAGATCTGAAAACTTATGTCCACACAAAAACCTGCACAATGATATTTATAGCATATTTACTCATAATTGCCAAAACTTGGAAGCAACCAAGATGTCCCTGAATGATAAATAAACTGTTGTATACCCAGACAATGGAATATTATTCAGCATTAAAACGAAATGAGCTACCAACCCATAAAAAGACATGGAGGAACTTTAAATGCATATTCCTAAGTGAAAGAAGCCAATCTGAAAAGGCTATGTACTATAATATTCCTATATGACATTCTGGAAAAAGCAAACTACAGAGACAGTAAAAAAAGAAATTAGTGGTTGTCACAGTTTGGGGGAGAGGATGGATAGAGCACAGATAACTTTTAGGGTAGTGAAAATATCTGTAGGATACTGTAGTTATTAATACTTGTCATTATACATTTGTCCAAACCCACAGAATGTACAATAGCAAGAGTGAACCATAATGTAAATAATGGACTTTAGGTGACTATGATGTCTCATTGTAGGTTCATCAATTTTAATAAATGTACCACTCTGGTGGGGGATGTGGATAAGCAGGGAGACTGCATTTGCAGGGGCAGGGATATATGGGAAATCTCTCTACCTTCCCTCAATTTTGCTGTGAACCTAAACCTACTCTAAAAGAAATAAAGTCTTTAAAATTTTTTTTTAATTAGAAACAAACAGCCACACCTCTCTGACTTTACTAACTCTCTTCATACGGGGTAATACCTTCACTAATAAGCCTGGCTGGGGATTTGGGGAGTGTCTAAAATCTTTTCTGAAGCGTATCTTTTCTGGGCTTGTGCAGGTAATTTCCCAGTTAAAGTTTAACCCCTTCTTCTCTGGATCCTGTAAGCTCTTGCTCCCCCTGGTGTCTATCTGTAGTAAGACAGTCTTTCTGATGGTGTCACAGAGGCCCTCAGTCTGGCACCGAACTGTCAATCATGTCGGTGTTTGGAGTCAGGCATGAGGAGACCTTGGGCAGCCCTCTGAAAACCAGAACAGTAGACTCACAGTCCACTCTTCTTTTTCTCTCCTGAGTGGAGGGAGGAGCCTGGGATGTGGGAGTTTTCTCCAAATCAGGCTGTGTTGTGCAGGCAGCGGGATGGGCCATAGTGTGCAAATGCAAGGAACTTTCTTACTGGCTTCTATCCAGTTCTTTCTGGCTTTGCATTCACCTGGGGTGCTGCGACCTCTTATCTGGTTTCTGGAGTTCTCACAAAGGCAATTTGGGCCATATGTTGTTGTTAAGTCGGTATTTCTGCAGGGGAATGTGAGCCTGAACCTTCTTACACCACTATCCTGCTGATATCCCTCACTCTTTTGAAATATAAATTTGTATTGAAATTAAATCTGATATTGTATGTAATGAGGAAAATTTTTAGAAGACTTTTTGAAACTTTTTAAAACTTTCTAAAATACCTTTTCCTTTAAAAATATTTTGGCTCATTTATCTTTTTTTTAAACCCTTAGTGTACTCGACTAATTTTACAAACCAACAAAGACATATTTTTATGAAATTTCACATAAGTTATTGTGAGCACAACATTATAAATATCTCTTTTCAGTGACCATGATTGGCTTCTTGTTCTTCCTTACCTGCTTAATTGCTAATATATCATCACGAAGGGAAGGAGTTTTCAAAACCTAATAAATTTTGTTTAAGCTTTAAGTGCTAAAATTGAAAAATTAAAAACATTTTCTAGCATGACTTACTTTCAGGTGTGCAGGTAAAAAGGGGGGATAACATACTAAAGCACTCAATTAATGTTAATTCTTAATAGAATTTTACTCAGGGTAACTTGTCTTGCTTTTCTGCATAAGGAGGTAATATAAACAAAATTAAGAAATGATGTGTTTTTAAAAGAATTACAAGCAGAATTGAAAAAACTGCCTTTTTTTAAAAAGAAGTATAGCTTTTTGATGAAACCATAGCTTTGATAATAGTTGACTGAAATTGTGTTTCTCTGCCAATTATAAAACTATTAACACTAACATATTTATTGAGCACTCCTTATGGAAAAGATCCTTAGGCCTGCTGTAGGCTGTTTTCCTACCAACTTTATTGGAGTGACCAAAGAACATTAAACTGCTGAAAACACAAAATTTTTCTAATTAATAAAGTACATGAAATTATTACTTCTGAGCATGACACAGTATGCAAATATTTTATATTTAGAGTAAAATATTTCAAGAAAACGATACCTACGTTTTAATAGTAACATTTATTTTGTGACCAAAGAATGATTCTCTCAAATGCATCCACATTAAACACACTTGAGTGCACTGTCTTTAGGAATGAATCAATTGGTTAAGTGCCTCTAAAGATATAAATAACAGATCAAGATCTCCTCTTGGCTGATGACATGTAAGGAAAAGTATATTTGGAAATCTGACTTACAGGGAGTTTTGTATGTTTTTAGAAAACATAATTTTCAAACTCAAGATGATTTATCTACAAGTATCACAATAATGGGTATAAATAGCAGATTTTTAAAATTTTGACTCTTCCAAGGTATTATATGCTTTATGCTTCTGTGCTTTATCTATTTATCTGTATATCAGTATGTCTGTTTGTTTTCATATAAATTTATGTCTAGCAATTATTTATTACTCTACTTCAAATATACTTTTGAGACCACCCAAAACAAATATTTCAGTCAAGAGCTGGGCAGTGCAGGATATTTACCAGGTTGGGAGCCCTGATGGAAATAACTTTTTAAGTTCTCATGAAAAGAATGCCTACAATCTCCTTATTTATTTTCTGAAAAACTAGTGCAAGTTTGACATATACTAGATGAAAACATTATTATTTGGTCTCCATAACTGGGGGTAGATGAACAATGAGAGATTTGTTTGGTATTTAATCTTAAATTTGTTCTACTCCTTTTGTCAAGGATTAAAGCAGAATTGCAAGTAGTTTGGACTCTTCTTTTTAATATTTGAGGGTATTTTGTATATCTAGTAGTGTATGAATTAATCAAATGTTAAAATTAAATAATAAATTAAAAATTCAGAAATAATTAGAAAATGATTCATTTCTCCAAACTGTTCCTCCTCTTGGGTGGTGAGTTAATGTACATTATCAGCAAGGTCAGCCTGATGACCATCCCCCTAAAATTATTGGCTTAGCTCTTGGAGTTTGCCTTTTTTGATTTTCCCTCTTCTTGCCCAGAAATTACTACACTGATCTCCACATTTCAAGCTATGTCTTTTGGGCTCATCTTAGCCCAGGTGAAATATCACAGGACCATCATCAGGGTGAAATGTCATAATAACAGTTACACTGCAGGATGACTGTAAAAAACTTCCTTCAGTGCTTGAGATAGGTATCAAAGCAATGGAAACTTTGTTTCACTAGGATTGCTACAAGTTTTGAGGTCTTCATGAATACCTTACTGGCTCATACTCTTCTAGCTTATTATGATATATCACTTAACTCTTTATGTTACAGTGATTTTGCCAGGTAGAACAATGAGCCACACATTATGACATATCTGTACACTTCTTGTGGATGTACTTCTTTCTGAAATTTCTACATTTAAAAAATGCAGAAATAGTTACCATAGCAGTCTTGAGCTCATGCTTATTTGTTATATAACTAGACACATGCTGTGGAAACTGGCAAATCTCTGAATTTCCTTATGTTAAAGTAGAACAAAAATAAACCTGTCTTTGAAAAAATATGGCTCCATGAATGTAAATGAGTTTGCTTTAATGATGGAATAATCCACATTTCTTGTCCAGGAAACTTTTTCGGTTAAATCTTTCTTCTTTTGGTGGTCTGCGTCTGGGGAAAGACTAAGCCCTATCATAAACTGTCTGAGCCATAAATACCAAGGCAGATGCAGTGGGAGGTAACTTGCAAGAAGTTATTGTAACTGAAATAACTGAAAAAATAACTGAGCACAGGCTCCGGACGCACAGGCCCAGTGCCTGAAATAACTGAAAAAATCATCAGCCCTTTGGGGTCTAACATATAGTTATTTCTACTCCTTAGTTTACAAAATTTTCTGTTATATAGTTAAGAGAATCATGGATCAATGCTACAAAGAAAAAAACTAAAAACAAGACACTTATAATTACCTTGTTTTCTTGAATACTGGCAAAAGTCCAATATATACAAGCTTATATGAAATATAGATACTGGCATATATAACTGAAAACACACTATGGATTCAGAAAGAGCATTTTTTTACCGTACAACTTTACTATGGACTAGTTGTGTTCCTTTCCTCCATAGCTTCTTTTTGATGAAATGAAAAATTCAAATTAATAAATAAGATGTTAAAATTTTTACAGCTGGAGTAGTGTGCAAATTAAAAGGCAGTGTTGGGCTTCCCTGGTGGCACACTGGTTGAGAGTCCGCCTGCCGATGCAGGGGACACGGGTTCGTGCCCCAGTCCGGGAAGATCCCACATGCCACGGAGCAGCTGGGCCCATGGGCAATGGCCGCTGGGCCTGCGCGTCCGGAGCCTGTGCTCAGCAACGGGAGAGGCCACAACAGTGAGAGGCCTGTGCACTGCAAAAAAACAAAAACAAAAAAAATGCAGTGTTTTACATTCTGAATCTGATAGAGTATCACTTAATCTAATCTGTATATTATGTTCAGACATTATCTATTAATGTCACCTAATAACAGTGACATTTTTGTCCATTTATTACAGCATTGCTGAAAAATAATAAAGAGGTTTCAACTAAATACGAAGAGCATTCTTGTGGTAGTTTGACTTAATAAAAAAGACAATATAGTACATGTGAAACTCACTTTGGCCATCCTTGGGGGACATTAAAAAATACAGTCATTCTGCAGAAAAGAAGAAACTAAGCATGAATTTCCTAGCTTCAGAGGTTATGGTTATGTAGTCTGACAATATATAGGCTAAGTGGCACTTAAAATGTATCCATTTATATGCTCGATAATAGAATGTATGTGATATTCATATGTTTGAATGCCTGCAATAAAATAGGATATATATAAATAATATATACATTATTATATTAATATCTATTTACATATATATGACATGTATGTATATATAAATGAATATGTATATATGTACATAAACAGTAGTATAATTATAATAGTAGTAAAATAATAATTTAAACGACCATAAATAGCAATATATATTGTTTTACTACTATTATTATTTACTACTATTATTATTATTATTATATACTATGTATATTATTCTATTGTATTCATAGAATAATATACATGTAAGTAATAATAATAATAGTTTTATAACATGGGATATATATACTACATATGTCATATTATATTATTATATGTTATATAATATATATCTCACTGTATGCATTCGTATATTATGTTCAGTGAAAATAGCCAAAATACAAGGTTGATACATAGAATGATCAAACTTTTGTGAAATGGCATTTATCAGGATAGGATTGCCCATTTTGCAGGCAAAGATAGAGCTTGAAATCTTGTATTACTCATACACATAGAGGCTGATGCAGGGCAGGGAGTCCTCTTTCATTTTGAAGACATATTCAGTGGTGTCTGTGGTCTGCAAGGTCATCATGGCTAAGAATGGAGAGGTGAAGGAACTGCACCAGCTCTTAGTTGGCTTGACCAGAAGGTGAGACATGTTCTTTGTCATCACATCCATCATCCAGAACTAGACCCACAACCTACACATACGTGCAAGACATCCTAAGAAATTACTCTGCCACAGACGTACTATTTTTAGAAAATGAAATATCCTTTGTAAAGGATGCTATTAACATCAAAATATTAATTGCAGCGTTCTAAGTGTTTGATTATGGTTAATTTCAATTCTCTTCTTTGTGTTTTTTCTACCCTTTTCCAAATACTCCATAATATGTACTATTTTCATAAAATAAGTTTTAAAGTACTAAAAATAAAAAGTAGCCATTGACCCCATGTCATATTACTTTAGCTTTTTATTATTTTTAGAAACTATTAATCTACCTTTTAAAAAACTACTTTGACCCTCAGTCAAACAACTGTATTCTGTGAGCATTCACTTTGTGCCTAGGTAAATCATAAAATGTAAGGTCATAGGTACTTAATTAGATTTTAAGATTGAACATTAAACATAGTTAAATGTGTTCTGTCAACTTTGTAGCATTATATTTGTAAGTTTATGCTAAAACCATAAAAATAGGAATTAAGAGATGATAAACTTTATGTGGCAGGAAAGAGGATGTGATGGGAGAAAGTGGAAGAATATGCTGAGATATAATTTCAAGGGAAAATCATTGGCAAATATCCGAATATCAAACACTTGTATCTCCAATATAAGCAGCTGTACCAACTGTGGGGTATGAATATTGTCAAACCATTTTTGTTTTTCAAATTAATTGCTCTAGCATCTATCTCTCAGATTATGTCAAAACATCCAGATCTCTCATGAAGCCCTCTTTGGACTTGAATTATCCAAAGAACTCAGAGCTGTTCAGTCAAAAAGGGTCAATCATGTTGCCCCTGGTACTTCATCAAATACCAGCTGAAGAGGAAATTGGAGGGTTTGTTTCACTGTTTTTGCCTCTGCAAAGCTTCATTGCAGTATTGCTGAAAACTCTCCCTGAAAAGTCAAGTTCCTGAGGTTACAGCTTTTTCATCAAAAGGGACCTGCACAGCCATTGTTTCTAAGTCATGCCAACTATAATAAGGTACTTCAAAAAAAGAGGCAATTTCCTACACTTCCTTAATCCTTTGCCATTTGATGTGTGGCTTTGCAGTTCCTCCCAGCAAGAAATGAGTTTATTCTCCTACCCCTTGATCTGGGATGGTCTTGTCTCTTGATGTAACCAACAGAAGATGGTGGAAGTGATACTACAGCAGCTCGAAACCTAAGCCTCTGAGGACTTTGCAGCCTTCTTCTCATTCTCTTAGGATCCTGCTGCTGCCATTTGAACAAACCCAGGGCAGCCAGCTGAATGAAGAGCAGGATGGCACCCCCATCATCAAACTTGATAGTGAGTTGAGGTCTCCAGGACGAGCTAGTCCCTAGCCAACCCATCAGAGAAGCCCAAGGTAAGATCACCACACCTGGCCCAGATCATCAGAACCACATGACTAACCACAGACTCATAAGCAGTAACAAGTGATTGCTGTCTTTTCTGTGTTCGTTTGAAATTTTATTCTTATTTATGTTATATAATCAATGTCTGTCTCCCAACCCCCTCCCCATTAGATTGTAAACTCTATGAGCGTGCAGTCATGTCTGGACCATTCAACACCGAATCCCCAGCACCCAGTACAATGTCTGGCACTTAGCACACTCTCAATAAATACAGGGTGGATGAGACTGTTCAAATAGCTGGGATGATGGTGGCTTAATCAGTAGCAGAAAAACTGAGGAAAGGAGACTAACATCACACGAAGTGGACAGAACAGGTATGAGACAAGAATCAGAATCAGTTCCGATTTTATGGCCTTCTGACTACACTACTAGCTATATAGTCTGGGCAGGTCAACAACCTTTATCCACCACACCCTCAGTTTTCCCCTCTGTAAAATGAGAATAATATCCCTGCAGCCGGGGACAACGAATATCCTCCAAGGCAGAAACAATAATAAGTCTAGAGGAGGGTCATAGTGGCCCAAATGAGGGCCAGCCATCCACTGAGAAAAGCTGGAAGACCAAATGACTGCTGCCTTAAGCCTCTAAGCTTTGGTAGGGTTTGTTATACAGAAAGCTCATCCCCACAGACAGCTGTAGACGGCTGCTCTGGAGCTCAGGACCCCAGTCCAGATTAACACATTTTCCTTCATGTTGAGTTTTTCTGGTTCCCTTTCCTGTCAGTGGACATAATTTATCAAAGAAATTTTGCTAATATAGAACTACAAAGGGAAGAAGTGAAGGTCTGATCCTCTCCATCCCAGCAGGATTTCTCGCTATGAAAATTTATGACCTCCTCAACAACCCTTGTGGCTGCAGCCAACAAGTGTCACACAAAAGGACCCAAGGAAAGTTCGGGAAGTGATGGGTATGTTTAATATCTTGATTGTAGTGAGGGTATCATAGATGTGTATATATGTCTAAACTCATAAAAATGTATACATTAAATATTTGTATATTAATTATACCTCAATAAAGATTTTAAAAATGAGTCATCATAACCTTCCCTGAGGGAAATAAAAACCACAAAAGTTACATTCAGCTGGATATATTTCAGAGTAACTTTCTGTATATATTCAGATTTAGAAGTTACAGATATGTTCTCTAGTAAACTGTTAAACCCAAATTGTTCTAACCAAAGTCAGAGAGAATGGGGGTGAGACTGGCTGGGACCTGGGCCCCTTTGCTGCAGTGCTTGCACCTGGACAAATGTCTCCAAAAAAACTGTAGGGACTAAAAATAGCTGCATGCATGAGCAACAAAATACAAAGAAAGTATAGGGACTAAAAAGGACTGCGTGCATGCGCAGTTGGGGCAAAAACTGGACAAAAGATACAAAAAGACCAAAAAAACCCAACTGCCACTTCTGAGGCGCTTGGAGCAAAAGCAGGGGACTGCACATGCTCCCTGCACTCAACACCACCTAAGGGCTGGGCAGACCACCTAAGCCACCCTTCTGGCCTGACCCCTAGACACACCCCTACCCTCACCCCGTATAAGGAACAAGCTTGTCCCCTCGGGAAGCGAGCAAGGGAAATTGTTATTTGTTTTCACCCCCTCCTGCAGCCACAGGGGTCCCAATAAAGCCTTTCCTGAATTTCTTGTCTGGCCTCTAGTCAATTTCTATTGATTAAGGAGGGCAAGAACCTGGTGGGTATCAGGGGTATCCTGGTAGGTAGCTGGGAGTACAGTGACTTCAGTTCCTGGGTTTATCCTGCCTTAGTCTGACTTGGCCACATCACTCACCCTCACTGAGACTCAGACCTCTTACCTGTAAATGGAGAAGGAAATATGACTGGCTTCATCAGGGGCCCCAATCAGTAGCCAGCACTGATGTCGTGTGTCTGCAACCTCTCTGCCTGCAGTCTGCTGTCACCATATTAGAATCCACCAGGACTGTGATCTTTGTCATGCACCAGAGAGGGAGGACAGGGACGTGCATGCTCTCTGCGTGTCCCTCACTGTGCAGTAGGGAGAACTGGATATAATGATGTGAGCACACTGTGTGCACACAACTCCTCCCAAGTAGCAGGATTCCAGAAATGCTTGAGATGACTAAGATGAGGAAGAGAGCAAAGACAGATATTTGTAAGAATTTGGGAATCGCTAAAAGTAAAACCCAGATAGCAAAAGACCAAAGTACTTGAACTTACACAAAATGTATGGTGCAAAAATCTTACAACATAGAGGCAGAATAAATGTTCTTAGAAATCAGTCTCTTCCATTTGCTGTGTTGCTCTAGACAGCAGAGGCTCATCTCTGCTGGGAACATGGTGTCCTGTGGGCCTTGGTAAATACACATGGTGTGGTGGTGAAGAGCACTGCACAGAGCAGCCTGCCCAGCTTTTACTCTGATGTTATCACTTTGTAGCTATAAGACAAACCAGGAACTGCCCTACTAGTGCTCAAGTGAGGCCAGCTGATCTGTGGTTTACAAAGTATGTGATTTCAAGCAAATTGTATACTCTTCTGGGCCACATCTGTGAAATGGAAATACTAATAGTGCTTACTTCATAGTGCTGTGGTGAGAACTGAATTTATATATATATATATATATATATATATATATATATATATATAATATAGTGTTCAAAATAGTCTCTAGGGTATAAATTCTCAATAAGTGTTGACTATTAATACCATTGTACATCCCTATATAAGTTACTTAATCTCTTTCTTCATCTCTAAAAAGAGGATTATAATAATTTACATTTATACATAGAGTTGTTCTAGGATGTAAAGAAATGAATGTGTATAAAACGAGTATAACAGTGACTGAAAAAGTAAGAATTCAATAAATATTAGTAATTATTACTATTTTAGTTTGTAAATTTATAATTAAACTATCAGTGATTCTTAGAAGTGTTTAAAGGGGACACTATAATTTATTTTATGCATTTTATTCTTAACTCTTAAAAACCCATCCCACTAAAAGTTCCTTTTGTTTCATATTGGCTGTTTTATTAATTTTTTTTTAATTTCAGAAGTTACCAATTATCCTATTGCCTTCAAATTACTTATACAGGGACACATGAACCTAAGCCATATTTGGATATAAAAGGATTACAGAAAGTCATTTCTGCTTTTATTTCAATAGCATCTAAGCTAAACATCAGCTCAATTTTTTCTAGGTAATAAATGATCACAAGGGTATTTTTTTTCATTTCAGGATACTTTATAGCTTCTAAAGTACTTTCACCTGCATTATCTAATTTTAGAAATACCATTTTTCACAATTTCAATAAAGAGAAAACTAAGTCATAGAAATGAAATAATTTACCTAATACATTGAGTAAATGTCAGATTCAGGATTTGATCCATGGTTTTTAGACCCCAGGCTCCATGTTCTTTTCACAGTATAATATTTCCCTTCAAAATCCACAAAATTAACATTTTGAAAGAATGTTGATATTTCAAGTTCTACATTCACTGGCAACTTAACAACCTAAAAATGTCATTAAAAGTAATATGAGAAATTATACTTGTAATAAGTAGAGCAAACTAATAAATCCAACTTAAATCTAGTGTAGTGTGCTAGTAATTAATGAATAAGTTTTGACTAGTATCACATCAATTTAAATTGTATTTATACATAAAAGAGATGACACTTTTTTCTTTGCTGACTACTTTCTTTCCTGTTTTCTCATCAGATGAGTTGGAAGTGATTTACATAATTATATGTTTATATAGCCAGGATGGTAAGGCATACTTTCTTAATTTTACTAAGTACCAAAGGCTGGAAGTAAAAATCTACTTATCCATCCATCTATCCATGCATCCATGTGTGTGATTTAATATGAAATTTCCAATGGGCCATATATGAATGTGGCACAGACTTGGATCTAGAGAATATTACATCTTTTTGTGAATTTGCCTAGTTAGAAGTTAAGTCTTGAGTTTAAAATATTTGGGTTCCCAGGTATAGTTAGGAATAGTTAGCACAATATAGTGGAAAGAGACTTTAGCATCAGGCAATTTTTTTGTAAAGTGTGTATTTATACTATGTCAGAAATATCTCCCACAAGCTCTGATTGTATTTCTTTACTGGTGAAAAAATACACAGTTCTGGATAGCACCAGACAAACTTAAATATAAACCCTAGGTCTGCAAGCAAGCAGATGGTCTTGGACAAGTCACTTAAATTTATTAGCCACATTTTGCCCATGTATAAAGTGAGAGAATTAGTTCATACACTCCAGATTTGCCGATAAGTGTAGGTAGGATATGTGCGTAGAATCTGTTATATAATTTAGGCACTTTATGTATGTTGTCATCATGATCAGTCAACACAATCATGATTATCATCTGTTAAGACTAGATCTCTCTCTTCCATTGTCATGGAAGAAAGAATTGAATTGTATTTTCATTTTCATTTAAAGAGTGTTTCAAGCTTCATAAGAAAGATTTTCTTATAAGTATACTAACCAATACTTTTGAGTACTTACTATGTGTCAGGCATAATGTCAAGAGCTCCACGCTTACTATGCCGTTTAGGAGTAATGTTACTGCGAAGTTAAATAGTAGCTAGTGCAATCTTTATCATTTTTTCTAATGTAATAATACTCAGGCTAATTTGTTGAAAGTTTTAAACCTAGTAAAAGATAGATCCAGTACTCGGATTCAAGGTTAATTGACTCTTTTATTACTTTCTGACCGTACTTTATATTTAAGTATATATGAGGTGGTATCTATATGAAATAAAAATGCAGAAAAAATTAAAATATTTAATAAAGACTTGAAATAATTTGTTGATAATTTTATACAATATAAGAAACAAAAATGAAAAGAGTTCAAAATTCATGTTTACTAAGAATGAAGTATGGATTTATAGGAATAATGGTTACCCACAGAAAAAAGAAGAATACCATCCTAATGTTTGTGAAACAAAGGAAAGAAATATTGGGCTGTAGTCCCATAAGGGCCATAGACTTTAGGAATGAGTATCTCAAGAGAAGGAAGTCATGACCTAAAGGCAAATGTGAGAAGGACTGTGACCCAAGTGTCATACAAATTTCACAAAAAAAAATCCCCCAAATCTAACTATATAATTCTGAATAATCTCAGTGAGAAAGAAAAATGGAAAATGGAAAGTGTCCAAAGAAATGACATTTTTGAACAATTAGCGTCATGAAGAACTCAGATTGTAAAAAAGACAACAAGATATACATTTGAAATGAACATCAAATAACAAAGACATTGATAAAAAACAAATGGTCTGACAATATACTGAATATTTCAGTGATACAAAAACCTTAAATTTTATAGGATTATGTGTTTAGGAACTAAAGATAATTACTAAAGAGTAGGAACTAAAGATAATTATGAAATAGTCTTTAGTTTGCTCTTGTTTCCTTTATGAACCTTCCAGCTGGAAAATGAAGGAAATAAAAGCCTTTCATGAGTATACTCTGTGGGGTTTGGTGACTCCTTTTCATATATCAAATACCAGAGAAATCTTTGCCCAACACTTTAAAAATGTAAGATATCATTATTATCTCATGGGCTGTAAATGTTCTCATGTCATGCTAAGAGATGACAAAGATGGAACTTTTTTATATTGTCAGTTTGCAATTCAGTAATTGTGCTACCTCAGATAACTTATTTAACTTTTTTGTACCTTTGTTTTCTCACCTTTAAAATGAAGATCAAAATAATCCTTAGCTCACAGATTCATTGTGAGATTTAAGTAGGTTAGCATATTTAAAGCATGAGGACCAAATGGTACATAGTAGCATTTAATACTTCCTATTACCCTACTCCTTGGTGTGCTGATGAACTATTCCTAAGCAGGTGCATGGGAAGGAGCCTGGGCTTGAAGTGTTGGCCAGTGTCTATGGTGTAAATACACCCATCATGACTGATCTCATCTCGCCCAAGTCGCTGAATGAGAGTTGGGAAGACATGCATCCCGCTACAGAGTATTTCCATGATGCAGATACCAATAACGCCAGGAGAACAGATGACAGTAAAATGCAGTAAAATAATTAGAAATAATGAGTTTTGAGTATTTGTTATTTTGTTTTTAGGAAAAAAGAAAGAAAAAAAGGATTACTTGACTAAGGAATTACAAAAATATACAGATCTTCCTTGACTTACTGTGGGGTTATGTCCCGATAAACCCATCAAAAGTTGAAAGTATTGTAGATTGAAAGTACATTGAATTCACCTAACCTACTGAATGAACATCATAGCTTAGCCCAGTTTACCTTAAATGTGCTCAGAACACTTATAGTAACCTACGGTTGGGCAAAATCACTTAACACAAAGGCCATATTATAATAATATATTGAATAGCTCCTGGAATTGATTGAGTGCTGTACTGAAAGTGACAAATAGCATGGTTATAAGTGGACCTGTTGTTTGCCCTCATGATCACATGGCTGACGTGATCCCCTGACCATGACGTTCCCAGCATCCTGAGAATATTATATGGTATATCACCAGCCTAGGGAAAGGTCAGGTTCAAAATCCGAAGTAGAGTTTCTACTGACTGTGAACTGCTTTTGAACCATCGTGAAGTTGGAAAATCATAAGTGATTCTTTGTTGTGTGCAAAGCTCACCCAGAATTTTAGGTTCTAGAAGCTCAGAACTACACCACTGACAGTGTCCGCTCATCTGACAACCATCTGACTCCCCGCAGAGTAAAGTCCATGAATAAAGTTTACTTGTTTACACGGGCTTGTTGGGATTAAAAGTAATATTTTAAAGATATATCTATATCTTTAATATTGTATTATATACCTGTATATATAAGTTTTGCTTTTCCATGCTTTGTAATTTTTTACAATGAAGATATATTACTCTTACTATTAATTATTAACAACAAAAAAATAAAGACATATAACATCCAACTCAAAGTAGTTCATATGAAAACAGGATTAATTCACTAACATTACAAGGATGTTAGGGCACAATTGTGCCTTAGTTATAGTTGGAGCCAAAGGTTCACACTAGTCACAGCCCTCTTTCTCCTCACAACTGCTTGTGACTATGAATTTGTTCTATCCCCTCCTAATGCCAACAGGTTTCCAGCTTTATTCTAAGTAGATGATCACATTCTCCCAGTTAATATTATCTCAATACCAAGGAAGTGTGTTTTACATTTGATTTAGAGTGAAACACTTGAAGAGGATTCTTGTGCAGGTTTTTTTTTTTTTTAAACATCTTTATTGGGGTATAATTGCTTTACAATGGTGTGTTAGTTTCTGCTTTATAACAAAGTGAATCAGCTATACATATACATATGTTCCCATATGTCTTCCCTCTTGCGTCTCCCTCCCTCCCACTCTCCCCATCCCACCCCTCCAGGCTGTCACAAAGCACCGAGCTAATATCCCTGTGCCTTGCGGCTGCTTCCCCCCAGCTATCTACCTTACTACGTTTGTTAGTGTGTATATGTCCATTACTCTCTCTCGCCCTGTCAAAACTCACCCTTCCCCTTCCCCATATCCTCAAGTCCGTTCTCCAGTAGGTCTGCGTCTTTATTCCTGTCTTACCCCTAGGTTCTTCATGACATTTTTTTCCCTTAAATTCCATATATATGTGCTAGCATACGGTATTTGTCTTTCTGACTTACTTCACACTGTATGACAGACTCTAGGTCTATCCATCTCATTACAAATAGCTCAATTTCATTTCTTTTTAAGGCTGAGTAATATTCCATTGTGTATATGTGCCACATCTTCTTTATCCATTCATCCGATGATGGGTGCTTAGGTTGTTTCCATCTCCGGGCTATTGTAAATAGAGCTGCAATGAACATTTTGGTACATGACTCTTTTTGAATTTTGGTTTTCTCAGGGTATATGCCCAGTAGTGGGATTGCTGGGTCATATGGTAATTCTATTTGTAGTTTTTTAAGGAACCTCCATACTGTTCTCCATAGTGGCTGAACCAATTCACATTCCCACCAGCAGTGCAAGAGTGTCCCCTTTTCTCCACACCCTCTCCAGCATTTATTGTTTCTAGATTTTTTGATGATGGCCATTCTGACTGGTGTGAGATGATATCTCACTGTAGTTTTGATTTGCATTTCTCTAATGATTAATGATGTTGAGCATTCTTTCATGTGTTTGTTGGCATTCTGTATATCTTCTTTGGAGAAATGTCTATTTAGGTCTTCTGCCCATTTTTGGATGGGGTTGTTTGTTTTTTTGTTATTGAGCTGCATGAGCTGCTTGTAAATTTTAGAGATTAATCTTTATCAGTTGCTTCATTTGCAAAAGTTTTCTCCCATTCTGAGGGTTGTCTTTTGGTCTTGGTTATGGTTTCCTTTGCTGTGCAAAAGCTTTGAAGTTTCATTAGGTCCCATTTGTTTATTTTTGTTTTTATTTCCATTACTCTAGGAGGTGGGTCAGAAAGGATCTTGCTGTGATTTATGTCATAGAGTGTTCTTCCTACGTTTTCCTCTAAGAGTTTGATAGTTTCTGGCCTTACGTTTAGGTCTTTAATCCATTTTGAGCTTATTTTTGTGTATGGTGTTAGGGAGTGATCTAATCTCATACTTTTACATGTACCTGTCCAGTTTTCCCAGCACCATTTATTGAAGAGGCTGTCCTTTCTCCACTGTACATTCCTGCCTCCTTTATCAAAGATAAGGTGTCCATATGTGCGTGGGTTTATCTCTGGGCTTTCTATCCTGTTCCACTGATCTATCTTCCTGTTTTTGTGCCAGTACCATACTGTCTTGATTACTGTTGCTTTGTAATATAGCCTGAAGTCAGGGAGCCTGATTCCTCCAGCTCCTTTTTTCGTTCTCAAGATTGCTTTGGCTATTCGGGGTCTTTTGTGTTTCCATACAAATTGCGAAATTTTTTGTTCTAGTTCTGTGAAAAATGCCAGTGGTAGTTTGATAGGGATTGCATTGAATCTGTAGATTGCTTTGGGTAGTAGAGTCGTTTCCACAATGTTGATTCTTCCCATCCAAGAACATGGTATATCTCTCCATCTATTTGTATCATCTTTAATTTCTTTCATCAGTGTCTTATAATTTTCTGCATACAGGTCTTTCATCTCCTTAGGTAGGTTTATTCCTAGATATTTTATTCGTTTTGTTGCAATGGTAAATGGGAGTGCTTTCTTGATTTCACTTTCAGATTTTTCATCATTAGTATATAGGAATGCCAGAGATTTCTGTGCATTAATTTTGTATCCTGCTACTTTACCAAATTCATTGATTAGCTCTAGTAGTTTTCTGGTAGCATCTTTAGGATTCTCTATGTATAGTATCATGTCATCTGCAAACAGTGACAGCTTTACTTCTTCTTTTCCGATTTGGATTCCTTTTATTTCCTTTTCTTCTCTGATTGCTGTAGCTAAAACTTCCAAAACTATGTTGAATAAGAGTGGTGAGAGTGGGCAACTTTGTCTTGTTCCTGATCTTAGTGGAAATGCTTTCAGTTTTTCACCATTGAGGATGATGTTTGCTGTGGGCCTCTCATATATGGCCCTTATTATGTTGAGGAAAGTTCCCTCTATGCCTACTTTCTGCAGGGTTTTTATCATAAATGGGTGTTGAATTTTGTCGAAAGCTTTCTCTGCATCTATTGAGATGATCATATGGTTTTTCTCCTTCAATTTGTTAATATGGTTTATCACATTGATAGATTTGCATATATTGAAGAATCCTTGCATTCCTGGAATAAACCCCACTTGATCATGGTGTATGATCCTTTTAATGTGCTGTTGGATTCTGTTTGCTAGTATTTTGTTGAGGATTTTTCCATCTATGTTCATCAGTGATATTGGCCTGTAGTTTTCTTTCTTTGTGACATCCTTGTCTGGTTTTGGTATCAAGGTGATGGTGGCCTCGTAGAAGGAATTTGGGAGTGTTCCTCCCTCTGCTATATTTTGGAAGAGTTCGAGGAGGATAGGTGTTAGCTCTTCTCTAAACGTTTGATAGAATTCACCTGTGAAGCCATCTGGTCCTGGGCTTTTGTTTGTTGGAAGAGTTTTAATCACAGTTTCAATTTCAGTGCTTGTGATTGGTCTGTTCATATTTTCTATTTCTTCCTGATTCAGTCTTGGCAGGTTGTGCATTTCTAAGAATTTGTCCATTTCTTCCAGATTGTCCATTTTATTGGCATAGAGTTGCTTGTAATAATCTCTCATGATTTTTTTTTTATTTCTGCAGTGTCAGTTGTTACTTCTCCTTTTTCATTTCTAATTCTATTGATTTGAGTCTTCTCCCGTTTTTCTTGATGAGTCTGGCTAATGGTTTATCTATTTTGTTTATCTTCTCAAAGAACCAGCTTTTAGTTTTATTGATCTTTGCTATCGTTTCCTTCATTTCTTTTTCATTTATTTCTGATCTGATTTTTATGATTTCTTTCCTTCTGCTAGCTTTGGGGTTTTTTTGTTCTTCTTTCTCTAATTGCTTGAGGTGTAATGTTAGGTTGTTTATTCGAGATGTTTCCTGCTTCTTAAGGTGGGCTTGTATTTCTATAAACTTCCCCCTTAGAACTGCTTTTGCTGCATCCCATAGGTTTTGGGTCGTTGTGTCTCCATTGTCATTTGTTTCTAGGTATTTTTTTATTTCCTCTTTGATTTCTTCAGTGATCACTTCATTATTAAGTAGTGTATTGTTTAGCCTCCATGTGTTTGTATATTTTACAGATCTTTTCCTGTAATTCATATCTAGTCTCATGGCATTGTGGTCAGAAAAGGTACTTGATACAATTTCAGTTTTCTTAAATTTACCAAGGCTTGATTTGTGACCCAAGATATGATCTATCCTGGAGAATGTTCCATGAGCACTTGAGAAAAATGTGTATTCTGTTGTTTTAGGATGGAGTGTCCTATAAATATCACTTAAGTCCATCTTGTTTAATGTATCATTTAAAGCTTGTGTTTCCTTATTTATTTTCATTTTGGATGATCTGTCCATGGGTGAAAGTGGAGTGTTAAAGTCCCCTACTATGAATGTGTTACTGTCGATCTCCCCTTTTATGGCTGTTAGTATTTGCCTTATGTATTGAGGTGCTCCTATGTTGGGTGCATAAATATTTACAATTGTTATATCTTCTTCTTGGATCGATCCCTTGATCATTATGTAGTGTCCTTCTTTGTCCCTTTTAATAGTCCTTATTTTAAAGTCTATTTTGTCTGATATGAGAATTGCTACTCCAGCTTTCTTTTGGTTTCCATTTGCATGGAATATCTTTTTCCATCCCCTTACTTTCAGTCTATATGTGTCTCTAGGTCTGAAGTGGGTCTCTTGTAGACAGCATATATAAGGGCCTTGTTTTTGTATCCATTCAGCCAATCTGTGTCTTTTGGTGGGAGCGTTTAGTCCATTTACATTTAAGGTAATTATCGATATGTATGTTCCTATTCCCATTTTCTATATTGTTTTGGGTTCGTTACTATAGGTCGTTTCCTTCTCTTGTGTTTCTTGTCTAGAGAAGTTCCTTTAGCATTTGTTGTAAAGCTGGTTTGGTGGTGCTGAACCCTCTCAGCTTTTGCTTGTCTGTAAAGGTTTTAATTTCTCCATCAAATCTGAATGAGATCCTTGCTGGGTAGAGTAGTCTTGGTTGCAGGTTTTTCTCCTTCATCACTTTCAGTATGTCCTGCCACTCCCTTCTGGCTTGTAGGGTTTCTGCTGAGAGATCAGCTGTTAACCTTATGGGGATTCCCTTGTGTGTTATTTGTTGTTTTTCCCTTGCTGCTTTTAATATGCTTTCTTTGTATTTAATTTTTGAGTTTGATTAATATGTGTCTTGGCGTATTTCTCCTTGTATTTATCCTGTATGGGACTCTCTGTGCTTCCTGGACTTGACTAACTATTTCCTTTCCCATATTAGGGAAGTTTTCAACTATAATCTCTTCAAATATTTTCTCAGTCCCTTTCTTTCTTTCTTCTTCTTCTGGAACCCCTATAATTCGAATGTTGGTGCGTTTCATGTTGTCCCAGAGGTCTCTGAGACTGTCCTCAGTTCTTTTAATTCTTTTTTCTTTATTCTGCTCTGCAGTAGTTATTTCCACTACTTTATCTTCCAGGTCACTTATCCGTTCTTCTGCCTCAGTTATTCTGCTATTGATCCTATCTAGAGTGATTTTAATTTCATTTATTGCATTGTTCATCGTTGCTTGTTTCATCTTTAGTTCTTGTAGGTCCTTGTTAACTGTTTCTTGCATTTTGTCCATCCTACTTCCAAGATTTCGGATCATCCTTACTATCATTATTCTGAATTCTTTTTCAGGTAGATTGCCTATTTCCTCTTCATTTGTTAGGTCTGGTGGGTTTTTATCTTGCTCCTTCATCTGCTGTGTGTTTTTCTGTCTTCTCATTTTGCTTATCTTACTGTGTTTGGGGTCTCCTTTTTGCAGGCTGCCCGTTGTTTTTGATGTCTGTCTCCAGTGGCTAAGGTTGTTTCAGTGGGTTGTGTAGGCTTCCTGGTGGAGGGGACTAGTGCCTGTGTTGTGCTGGATGAGGCTGGATCTTGTCTCTCTAGTGGGCAGGTTCACGTCTGGTGGTGTGTTTTGAGGTGTCTGTCGCCTTATTATGATTTTAGGCAGCCTCTCTGCTAATGGGTGGGGTTGTGTTCCTGTTTTGCTAGTTGTTTGGCATAGGTTGTCCAGCACTGTGGCTTGCTGGTCGTTGAGTGAAGCTGGGTGCTGGTGTTAAGATGGAGGTCTCTGGGAGATTTCCACCGTTTAATATTTTGTGCAGCTGGGAGGTCTCTTGTTGACCAGTGTCCTGAAGTTGGCTCTCCTACTTCAGAGGCAGAGCCCTGACTCCTGGGCTGGAGCACCAAGTGCCTTTCATCCACACGGCTCAGAATAAAAGGGAGAAAAAGTAGAGAGAATTGGTAGAAGTTTGAGGAAAGAAAGAGGGAAAGGAGGAAAGGAAGGAAGGAAGAAAGAAGCAAAGAAGGAAAGAAAGGAGGGAGGGAGGGAGGGAGGAAGGAAGGAAGGAGGGAAAGAAGGAAAAAAGACAGAAAGAAAGAAGATACAGTAAAAATAAAATAAAGTATAATATAGTTATTGAATTAAAAAATATTTAGAAAAAAAAAGGGACGGATAGAACCTTAGGACAAATGTTGGAAGCAAAGCTATACAGAGAAAATCTTACACAGAAGCATACACATACACCTTCACAAAAAGAGGTAAAGGGGGGAAAATCATAAATCTTGCTCTCAGAGACCACCTCCTCAATTTGGGGTGATTCGTTGTCTAAAGGAGGGAAGGAAGGAAGGAAAGAAAGAAAGAAAGAAAGAAGGTAAAGTATAATAAAGTTATTACAATTAAAATTAATTATTAAGAAAAAAAATTTTTTTAAAAAAACCATGGACGGATAGAGCCCTAGGACAATGGTGGAAGCAAGAGTATGCAGACAAGATCTCACACAGAAGCATACACGTACACATTCACAAAAAGAGGAAAAGGGAAAAAAATCATTGATCTTGCTCCTAAATTCCCCCTCTTCAATTTGGGATCATTCCTTGTCTATTCAGGTATTCCACAGATGCAGGGTATATCAAGTTGATTGTGGAGCTTTAATCCGCTGCTTCTGTGGCTGCTGGGAGAGATTTCCCTTTCTCTTCTTTGTTCTCACAGCTCACAGGAGCTCAGCTTTGGATTTGGCCCTGCCTCTGCGTGTAGGTCGCTGGAGGGCGTCTGTTTTTTGCTCAGACAGGACGGGGTTAAAGGAGCCGCTGATTCGGGGGCTCCGGCTCACTCAGGCCGGGGTTTGGGGGATGGGGGAAGGAGGGGCACTGCGTGCGGGGCGGGCCTGCGGCGGCAGAGGCGGCATGACGTTGCGGCAGAGGCCGGCGTGACGTTGCACCAGCCTGAGGCCCGCCGTGCGTTCTCCCGGGGAAGTTGTCCCTGGATCCCGGGAACCTGGCAGTGGCGGGCTGCACAGGCTCCGCGGAAGAGGGGTGTGGAGAGTGACCTGTGCTCGCACACAGGCCCCTTGATGGCGGCAGCAGCAGCCTTAGTGTCTCCCGCCCGTATCTGGGGTCCGCGGTTTTAGCCGCGGCTCGCGCCCGTCTCTGGGGTTTGCGCTTTCAGCCGCGGCTCGCGCCCGTCTCTGGGGTTCGAGCTTTTAGCCACGGCTCGCGCACGTCTCTGGAGATCCTTTAAGCAGTGCTCTTAAACCCCTCTCCTCGCGCACCAGGAAACAAAGAGGGAAGAAAAAGTCTGTTGCCTCTTCGGCAGGTGCAGGCTTTTCCCCGAACTCCCTCCCGGCTAGTCGTGGTGCACTAACCCCTTCAGGCTATGTTCAAGCCGCCAACCCCAGTCCTCTCCCTGAGCTCCGTCCAAAACCGAAACCCGAGCCTCAGCTCGCAGCCTCGCCCGCCCCGGCGGGTGAGCAGACAAGCCTCTCGGATTGGTGAGTGCCGGTCGGCACCGATCGTCTGTGCAGGACTCTCCCTGCTTTGCCCTCCGCACCCGTCCCTGTGCACTACTCCGCGGTCCTGAAACTCCCCCCTCTGCCTCCCGCAGTCCCGCCCGCGGAGGGGCTTCCTAGTGTGTGGAAACTTTTCCTCCTTCACAGCTCCCTCCCACTGCTGCAGGTGCCGTCCTTATTCTTTTGTCTCTGTTTTTTCTTTTTTTCTTTTGCCCTACCCAGGTACGTGGGGAGTTTCTTGCCTTTTGGGAGGTCTGAGGTCTTCTGCCAGCTGTCAGTAGGTGTTCTGTAGGAGTTGTTCCACGTGTGGATGTATTTCTGTTGTATCCGTGGGGAGGAAGGCGATCTCCGTGTCTTACTCTTCCGCCATCTTCAAGGTCCCCCCTCTTGTGCAGGTTTTTTACCCCATCACAACCCATCACTGTAGCCTTGGAAATAGAGTATTCAAATTGACCCACATAGATCATATTTTATCTGATGGAGGACAAGTGGTTTGCTAAAGATTACAGTGCTATAGAAGAGAAAAAAATGATTCTTTAAAGAAAGGTACATGGGGTGGTAAATGATATATGCCTTACTGTAATTGTGAAGTGAAGGTGAAAGGTGAATTGGTAGTCAGAGGAAAATGGAAGGCTGATGGCGAGCTCATGAAATAAAATTCTATGATGAGATTTTGAGTTCCTTAAAGCTAAGAGGAACTATAAATATGGTAGATGGAAAGATCGGATTCAAAATGATCTCAATAGGCAGAAATGAAATGCATAAGACAAGACGTAACTTCACAGGAGCAAATATAAATTCCTACATTTAGTTCAAACAATTGGTTTTGTATAAATAAAAAGTGGAAAACAGGATTTATAGCAGTTCTACTGAAAAAGCAAAATGTGAAGTTTTATTTAGCTTCAAGTTCAATAAGAACTGACAACATGACACTGTTGCTAAAAACGGTAATTTAATCTCAGGCTGCTGTCTGGTTCAAACAAAGGAGATTACAGCCTCCCTGTACTCTGTGCCAGACATGTTAAATCCAAATTTTTCCCGGTTTGGGATTCCATACTTTACAAGTGACAGTAACCAACTCAAGGGAATCCTGAGTGAGATGAATAGGGTAGAATAATATTATCCCCAAAATGACACAATAAACTGGGTATATTTTTATCTTAGAAGGGATGGCTTCAGGGGTGTATAATATCCTCCTTCAATTCAGATGCATCAATGGAAAAGGAATATAGTTAATTCTGGGCTCTAGAGGGACAGAAATGCACCAACTGTCAGAAGTCAAATCAAACGATTCTGGCTCATGAAGATGGCATTTCTAACAGCAAAAAGACCACATATCAAACTAGTGTGTGTCTTTCATTGGAGGTGTTAAACTATAAATTAGCACAGTGAAGTGAGAAAGAAAAAAAATAGTAATAAAAGAAGGGGTGAATGAATAAGAGTAGGAAGCTCTAGACATTTGTTCCTGATAAAACACTATAAAATATCATTTAAAGTATATGTATCAAGGGCAGACAGCAGAAGCAAGAAGAATTATAATCCTGCATCCTGTGGAAAAAAAAAAACACATTCACAGAAAGGCAGACAAGAGGAAAAGGCAGAAGGCTATGTACCAGATGAAGGAACAAGATAAAACCCGAGAAAAACAACTAAATGAAGTGGAGATAGGCAACCTTGCAGAAAAAGAATTCTGAATAGTGATAGTGAAGATGATCCAGGACCTCAGAAAAACAATGGAGGCAAAGATTGAGAAGATGAAAGAAATGTTTAACAAAGACCTAGAAGAATTAAAGAACAAACAAACAGAGGTGAACAATACAATAACTGAAATGAAAACTGCACTACAAGGAACCAATAGCAGAATAACTGAGGCAGAAGAACAGATAAGTGACCTGGAAGACAGAATGGTAGAATTCACTGCTGCAGAACAGAATAAAGAAAAAAGAATGAAAAGAAATGAAGACAGCTTAAGAGACCTCTGGGACAACATTAAACACAACGAAATTTGCATTATAGGGTTCCCAGAAGGAGAAGAGAGAGAGAAAGGACCAGAGAAAATATTTGAAGAGATTATAGTGGAAAAATTCCCCAACCTGGGACAGGAAATAGCCACCCAAGTCCAGGAAGAAGAGAGAGTCCCATACACAATAAACCCAAGGAGAAACACACCAAGACATATAATAATCAAATTGGCAAAAATTAAAAACAACGAAAAACTATTGAAAGCAGCAAGGGAAAAATGACACCATACAAGGGAACTCTTATGAGGTTAACAGCTGATTTCTCAGCAGAAACTCTACAGGCCAGAAGGGAGTGGCAGGACATATTTAAAGTGATGAAAGGGAAGAACCTACAACCAAGATTATTCTACCCAGCAAGGCTCTCATTCAGATTCAGTGGAGAAATCAAAAGCTTTACAGAAAAGCAAAAGTTAAGAGAATTCATTACCACCAAACCAGCTCTACAACAAATGCTAAAGGAACTTCTCTAAGTGGGAAACACAAGAGAAGAAAAGGGCCTACAAAAACAAATCCAAAACAATTAATAAAATAGTCATAGGAACATACATATCAATAATTACCTTAAAGGTGAATGGAATAAATACTCCACCCAAAAGACAGGGACTTGCTGAATGGGTACAAAAAGAGGACCCATATATATGCTGTCTAAGAGAGACCACTTCAGACCTAGGGACACATACAGACTGAAGGTGAGGAGATGGAAAAAGATATTCCATGCAAATGGAAGTCAAAAGAAAGCTGGAGTAGCAATACTCATATCATATAAAATAGACTTTAAAATAAAGAAAGTTACAAGAGACAAGGAAGGACACCACACAATGATCAAGGGATCAATTAGAGAAGAAGATATAACAATTATAAATATATATGCACCCAACATAGAAGCACCTCAATACATAAGGCAACTGCTAACAGCTCTAAAAGAGAAAGTGGACAATAACACAATAATAGTGGGGGACTTTAAGAGCTTACTTACACCAATGGACAGATCATCCAAACAGAAAATTAATATGGAAACACAAGCTTTAAATGACACAATAGACCAGATAGATTTAATTGATATTTTAGGACATTCCAACCAAAAACAGCAGATTACACTTTCTTCTCAAGTGCACATGGAACATTCTCCAGGATACATCATATCTTGGGTCACAAATCAAGCCTCAGTAAATTTAAGAAAATTGAAATCATATCAAGCATCTTTTCTGACCACAATGCTATTATATTAGACATGAATTACAGGGGGAAAAAAACATAAAAAACACAAACACATGGAGACTAAACAATACGTTACTAAATAACCAAGAGATCACTGAAGAAATCAAAGAGGAAGTCAAAAAATATCAAGAGACAAATGACAATGAAAACACGATGATCCAAAACTTATGGCATCCAGCAAAAGCAGTTCTAAGAGGGAAGTTTATAACAATACAAGCCTACCTCAAGAAACAAGAAAAATCTCATATAAACAATCTAACCTTACACCTAAGGGAACTAAAGAAAGAAGAACAAAACCCAAAGTTACAAGAAGGAGAGAAATCATAAAGATCAGAGCAGAAATAAATGAAATAGAATCAAAGAAAAGAATAGCAAAGATCAATAAAACTAAAAGCTGGTTCTTTGAGAAGATAAACAAAATTGATAAACCATTAGCCAGACTCACCAAGAAAAAGAGAGAGATGACTCAAATTAATAAAATTAGAAATGAAAAAGGAGAAGTTACAACAGACACCACAGAAATACAAAGCATCCTAAGTGACTACTAAAAACAACTCTCTGCCAATAAAATGGACAACCTGGAAGAAATGGACAAATTCTTAGAAAAGGTATAACCTTCCAAGACTGAACCAGGAAGAAAGAGAAAATATGAACAGACAAATCACAAGTAATGAAACTGAAACTGTGATTAAGAATCTTCCAACAAACAAAGTCCAGGACAAGATGGCTTCACAGGTGAATTCTATCAAACATTTAGAGAAGAGCTAACACCCATCTTTCTCAATCTCTTCCAAAATATTGCAGAGGAAGGAACACTCCCAAACTCATTCTATGAGGCCACCATCACCAAAGCCAGACAAAGATACTACAAAAAAAGAAAATTAAAGACCAATATCAGTGATGAATATAGATGGAAAAGTCCTCAACAAAATACTAGCAAACAGAATCCAACAACACATTAAAAGGATCATACACCATCATCAAGTGGGATTTATCTCAGTGCTGCAAGGTTTCTTCAATATACGCAAATCAATCATTGTTATACACCATATTAACAAATTGAAGAATAAAAACCATATGATCATCTCAATATATGCATAAAAAGCTTTCAACAAAATTCAACACCGATTTCTGATAAAAAATCTCCAGAAAGTGGGCATAGAGGGAACCTACCTCAACATAATAAAGGCCATATGTGATCAACCCACAGCAAATGTCATTCTCAATGGTGAAAAACTCAAAGCATTTCCTCTAAGATCAGGAACAAGACAAGGATGTCCACTCTCACCACTATTATTCAACATAGTTTTGGAAGTCCTAGCCATGGCAATCAGAGAAGAAAAAGAAATAAAAGGAAAACAAATTGGAAAAGAAGAAAAACTGTCACTCTCTGCAGATGACATGATACTATACATAAAGAATCCTAAAGATGCTACCAGGAAACTAGTAGAGCTATTCAATGAATTTTGTAAAATTGCAGGATACAAAATTAATGCACTGAAATCTCTTGCATTCCTATATACTAATGATGAAAAATCTGAAAGAGAAATTAAGGAAACACTCCCATTTACCATTGCAACAAAAAGAATAAAATACCTAGGAATAAACCTACCTAGGGAGACAAAAGAGCTGTATACAGAAAACTATAAGACTCTGATGAAAGAAATTAAAGATGATACCAACAAATGGAGAAACATACCATGTTCTTGGATTGGAAGAATCAATATTGTGGAAAAGACTATACTACCCAAAGCAATCTACAGGTTCAGTGCAATACCTATCAAATTAACAATGGCATTTTTTACAGAACTAGAACAAAATATCTTAAAATTTGTATGGAGACACAAAAGACCCGGAATAGCCAAAGCAATCTTGAGGGAAAAATACGGAGCTGGAGGAATCAGACTCCCTGACTTCAGACTACACTACAAAGCTACAGTAATCAAGACAATATGGTACTGACACAAAACCAGAAATATAGATCAATGGAACAAAATAGAAAGCCCAGAGATAAACCCACACACTTATGGTCAACTAATCTATGAGAGACGAGGCAAGGTTACACAATGGAGAAAAGACAATCTCTTCAATAAGTGGTGCTGGGAAAACTGGACAACTACATGTAAAATAATGAAATTAGAACACTCCTTAACACCATACACAAAAATAAACTCAAAATGGATTAGAGATCTAAATGTAAGACCAGACACTATAAAACTCTTAGAGGAAAATATAGGAAGAACACTCGTTGACATAAATCACAGCAAGATCTTTTTTGATCCACATCCTAGAGTAATGGAATTAAAACAAAAATAAACAAATAAGACCTAATGAAACTTCAAAGCTTTTGCACAGCAAAGGAATCCATAAACGAGACAAAAAGACAACCCTCAGAATGGGAGAAAATATTTGCAAACGAATCAACTGACAAAGGATTAATCTCCAAAATATATAAACCACTCATGCAGCTCAATATTTAAAAAAAAAACAACACAATTCAAAAATGGAAAGAAGATCTAAATAGACGTTTCTCCAAAGAAGACATACAGGTGGCCAAGGAGCACATGAAAAGCTGCTCAACATCACTAATTATTAGAGAAATGCAAATCAAATCTACAATGAGGTATCACCTCACACCAGTTAGAATGGACATCATCAGAAAATCTACAATGAGGTATCACCTCACACCAGTTAGAATGGACATCATCAGAAAATCTACAAACAACAAATGCTGGAGAGGGTGTGGATAAAAGGGAACCCTCATGCACTGTTGGTGGGAATGTAAATTGATACAGCCACTATGGAGAACAGTATGGAGGTTCCTTAAAAAACTAAAACTAAAATTACCATATGATCCAGCACTCCCAGTACTTGGCATATACCCAGAGAAAACCATAGTTCAAAAAGACACGTGCACCCCAATGTTCATTGCAGCACTATTTACAATAACCAGTTCATGGCAGCAACTTAAATGCTCATTGACAGATGAACGGATAAAGAAGTGGTACATATATATAATGGAATATTACTCAGCCATAAGAAGGAACGATACTGGATCATTTGTTGAGCTGCGGATGGATCTAGAGACTGTCATGCAGAGTGAAGTAAGTCAGAAAGAGAAAAAATAAATATCGTATATTAACACATATATGTGGAACCTAGAAAAATGGTATGGATGAACTGGTTTGCAGGGCAGAAATTGAGACACAGACATAGAGAACAAACGTATGGACACCAAGGGGGGAAAGCGGTGGGGATTGGGGGTGGTGGTGTGATGAATGGGAGATTGGGATTGACATGTATACACTGATGTGTATAAAATTGATGACTAATAAGAACCTGCTGTATAAAAAAAAATAAAATTTAAACTTTCAGAAAAAATAATAAAATATATGTATCAATTATATTCTAATTTTTTTTTTTTGCCTTCTGCAATTTGATGTTTTGACTACGTCTGTATCAGTGAAATGGTCACAAAAGTGAATATATCAATCAACCCTAAAAGTTTCCTCATGCTCCTTGGGAATCCCTCCCTTCCAAAACACGCCTCACTTGCTCCAAATCAATTTGGGGGAAATTAGCATCTTAACAACAGTGTGCCTTTCAATTCTGGAAGACATTATATCTCTCTATGTTTTTGTATCTTTAGTTTTCCTCAGCAGTGTTTTGGAGTTTTCAGTGTTAAGAGTGTTGCTCATATTTTTTTGGAGTTTATTTTATTTTCTCTTTTTGGTGCTATTGTAAATAGTGCTGGGTTTTTTGTAACTGTCAGCCTTAAGTTTGTCACACCTATAAAGAAACACAATTCATGTTTGTATGGTAATTTTATATCCTGTACCCATTCTTGTGGATTCCATCAGATTCCCTATGTATGTGAACATGTCTGAGAACAAAGTCAAGAGCACAGCCCAGGAAAAGCTTATGGCTGTAGTGGATAATGGCTCTCATACCCATTCAGTGCTCAGCAGCTCAAGAAAATACACTGAAGCAAAATTTTGAGAAGGGTAACTGAAATAAAATTCTATATTACAGTTTCTCAGTAAGGTAGAATGGACAAATATATATCTAAGACATTATTTTATAAGTATATTATGATCCATTCTGTGTTCATAAATTCTAAGACCTAAGAAAAAGCCCCTTTGAATAAACAAATAAGGTTGGGTTCAGAAAAATGGACAAAAGCAGATGAATGTTGTTATTCTCACTCTTTCTGAAACATGTAGCCCAAATAGTTACTTTCAAACAGGCTTAAATAATATTGCTTCCAAATTTTATGTATTTCTATCTTTTTCCATTTTCTGATTTTTTTGATCTTTACAAACCTTTATCTTTTTTGCATTTAGTACTCTAAACCCCTTATTTTTATTTATCAACTCACCTTTGATCTTTCATTCTACACCTTAAATTTCCCCAAGTGGGTGAACTGGGAGCATTGGTGTATGAATTGAAAACAAAACAGTTAAAAACGGAACAGATATGAACTCATATCCATATTGGTTTGATAGTTTAAAGAGTCACCACTTACATACATGATGAATAGGAATCACATCTGCCTTTTATTCCTAAGAAGGAAATGAATCTTATTCTTTCATGCTATAGTTACAGAAATCCAAGCCACAACTCAAATCCTTTTTCCTTAAGGAAGCACAACACAATCTCAATGTATTTTTTGAAGAGTTGTAGCTGGGACATTCTCTAGCACTGATTATAGGTTCTTGGGGCCAGAGACGAGGCTTCACAGTTGGTTGGATCCAACTCCAGTGCCTACTACAAACTGTTCTTTTGTGGGAACTGCTGAGTCTGTATTTGTTTATTGAGAATGTTTTATTTTATGATGCAGTCACGTGAACTGAGCAAATAGTGCAGCTGAGTGTGAAATCATAGGGTCAGCTCAGTTCACTAAGTCTTTGCATGCAAATTTATAGAAAAATAGGACAAATCAAATGGTTTGATCTTCCTTTGATGATGAGTGAAAATCAGCAACAGTCTGGATTCAAAGGAAATGACCATATATTATATTAACTATTTTCTTGACTGGGTTATCTGGAAGGTTAGCTTTCCTCCCCACTCCAATGTGTCTATTAGCTATGACAATTATATTGGTCATACTTTTCTACTTTTAAAATGTCTCCATTTATAATATCCATTAAGTTGTGTACCTAAATCTTAAACATGCCACACACAAAAAACCAAATGATTATGCTTGATATCATGAAAGTTAATGTTTATATAATAATATAGCAATATGTCAATTAATCTGTCAACCTGAATCTCAGAAAATTTGCTTCACACTCTTCAGATGATACAGCTTATTAGGGGTAGAGTTGGAAAAGTAATAACAAACATTGTATTTTATTGTTTAAAAATAATATTCAAAATTTTTTCTTGGTAAAATTCATTCTGAAATAATAAATTTTAAAACAAGAGTTAAATACAAGTAAAAGAAAATTGAAAATATGCAATTTAGCTTAATTATTTCTATGCTTTTGTAGTTGTTGTTTTGGTGCTAGTTTAATTATTTGATGTGAATTTCGCTTCTATATAAAATTTGGTTTAATTTTATTTTCTATAGATAGAGAGTTAAGAGAAAAGGGTGCAGGAAAGAAACCAAGCCTGCCAATAATGTAACAAATGAGGAATTAATAGTTAAATGGCAAAAAGGCATTGCTATAATGTAGAAAGAACCTGGGCAAGCAATTAAGTGACCTGGATTATATCCCGGCTCTGCCCACAAAAAATACTGTCCAGTAAGTAGATATTAAAGCAATGCCCTTCACATTTTATATACATATTTTTATACATTACTTTATTTGTTTACAAAATTATCTCTAAGGTACACACTATTCTCCCCTTGACAGATGAAGAAAGCCAATTAGGGAGGGTAAGTAACTTGGAAAGTTCTCATGGCTAGTAAGTGCTTGGCTAACAACAGGGCTCAGTAGTGGTTCCAAAGCCAAGTTCTTTCCATTTGTCATTTAACTTATTTCAGACTCATATCCTTATATGTAAAAAAAGAAGGAGGATTGATTAATCCTTTAACCTATGTCAATTTGCAGCCACTCCAAAGGGTAAATAAAACCTTTAGTTTAAAAATGTGTGTATGTGACATTAGCACAATGAGTGAGACAGTAAAACAGACTGTTCACCTGTCTCTAGGGCAGAGCCCCACTTCCTAGCATCCCCAACCCCCAAATATTTTATCTGCACAGGAATTACTCATTTGAGTAAAACAAAAATTTTGAAAATAGTTATTATAACCTGAAGAAAATTACAGCATTCATTTCTAATACTGAAAAACCATGCTGGAACACTCTTTCACTAAACCAGAAAATATACTTTCCTCTCTCACTAGCTGGACTCATATTTCTTTTATTAATTCAGTATGAGGTTCATAGAACAATGCATTTTATGACTATTAACTCACATCCTGTCTTCTCAGTTTTCAGTGGAACTCCCCTAACTGTGAAAAGAGTTCCATATTAAAATCTATAGTAGGACACGACCCATGGTTTTGTGCCTCAAATTTTCATCAGTGGAATTATAACTCCATAATTCATGGTTAAATGTTGGTAGTTTCTGTACTTGAATAGCATATATTTAAAGTATATTTACAAAGCACGGAGATGCAAACATTCTAAATAATTTGTGATGTTGGTTTTTTAGACTGTTTTCTTTAATGTGGTATTGTTTTTACTTACTCTAATTTAATGAATTAAAGGTAAAGCAAAAAAAAAAAGGTAAAGCAAATTGGAAAATGAAAATGATGGAAAGTTCAAGTACAATTTCCTTGTATACTTTTGTAGGGAAGCTTGGAAGGAATGATTTATGTGTAACACTTGAGGTCTCCAGCACAGCTGATGACATGCTCCTCATACCCTGCAACCACCTGATGAAGGATTTCTCACATTTCTCTTAATAATACCTATTTTAATAAGTTTTGTTTCTTAAGTTTAAGAATTTAACAATAGGTTAGAAATGTTTCTTGACTGTTGTTTATATTTCATTCTGAATACATTCCTAATATTTTCTGAGCTTTTCCAGGGGTGAGGCTAGCTCTCACAAAGAAGGCCCCTGCACTCCTGGAAGGTGTGGAGTGAGGCTGGTTCACACATCTGGGTCCAGCAGAGCTTCTCTGGGAGCTGAAATTGGACTGAGCATTGTGCTGAGAAGTCTGAATAAGAGTATTCCAAATGGGAGGAACAGTAAGTGCAAAGCTACTGAGATAGAAAGGAGCTTAACATGTTCACTGAACAGAATGCAAGCCAGTGCTGCTGGAGGATTGGAGAAAAGAGGGAGAGGTTTGGGATATAACATTAAATAGATACACAAGGACGAGGGATGTGGAATTGCCAAGGAGTCTGGATTTGAATCTAAGAGGAGGATTTTAATCAAGAGAGTGACTGGTTCAACTTGTTTTAAGATTATCCTCTCTGATTCAGCTAAATATAGATAATTTGTAAAGCCATGATCACAAGGGAATAACATAGATAAAGAAAAAGTAAAAAACCAAAACTATGGCTTAACCCAACATTTAAAGTCATAACAGATGGATTTAAGAAAGACAATTGTTGAGGAAGTGCCACCAATTCAAGGAGATCAAGAAACTACTTTGTGGAATCCAAGAGTGGGAAGCATTTCAAGAAGAGAGTGGCCATCTGTGCTGAGAGACTGAATAATATGAGGGCAACAGGAAGGCAGCTGATGGGGTTGAAAGCACATTTGAACAAGAAGAGATTTGATAGAGAGGAGTGGAGCCTAACGTTATTATAAGAAACTGGGTGTCCATGGCTGCAGAGTGGCAAGACTACATTTGCTGAAGACAGATTTTCTCTATTCCACATACCAGGGCCTTAGAAGAGGTAAAAAGCATTTCCTGTTCTAATGGTTAGCTTTCTTCTTTAGCATTATTTTTCATTATACTTTAATGATTTTATGACTCCATAATTATATTGTTTATTGTAATCACAGTATTTTAAGGATTTAATTCATTTGGTAGTTTGAAAATAGTTTTTAAAGAGAAAATTAGCAGTTGACATAATGACTACTTAGGGCAAATAATACCAATATATTATTAATTCTAAAAATGACAAAAATGACCAAGTTTAATAATCAATGTACCAATATAGGTTTTTCATGCTGTTATACTTGGGTGGGTAATTTTATGTTATTTTTCCTGGTGTTCAGCCATTGTTCTACTTATTCTTGAGTGTTTTGCCTTATTTCATAATTAAAAATCTGTACCTCTATAGAAGCCTACTGTGCTCACCCTTCTGATAGGTTCTTTTAGTAGGAAAAATTCAAATCTTTGTGAAAAGTATCTAATACATTTATATTTTGAAGTCCTTAAAATATTTTACTCATTTTCATTACTAATTACTATTATGCTATGGCTGCCTCAAAGGATTAATGGATAAGGCATTTAAGCATTACTAATATAGTAAATATAGTCTTTGTAGTAAATAAAACTATGTTAATGATGAAAATAAATCTGAAATAAAATAAAGTACACCATCAGAAATTAATGTATAGAACTTAAAACATGTGTGGCTCATTTAACTCAGTTCATAAATATATTTTAAAAACACATCTCAGATAATTGCTAACATGGTGATTCTTTTTAACAAAATTTTAAATGTTTAAATATATACATATTATCCAAAAGATTTTAGCCTATTTTTATCAAAGCAGTAATCAAATGCTTTTTACTTCAGTTAAATGCTTTATTAAATACATATCTTCCATCCTGAATTTAAAAGATGAAGAACTAAATGTGATTTGTGAGTTAAATTAATGTAATATTTGTTATTTATCTCCAAAAGATTACCTAGTAAATTCTTTGCATCCTGTCTGCTTTTATAAATCATTTCTTACCTTACTGAATATCATCTGTTTACCTACTACTCACTTGAATATTTTGGGGCTCTGCAAACATTATGGTAGACACATATCTGTGGTGCCAGTGTTACTGCCAATGGCTCTTATCTCCTCCATTTGGAAATCAGCACACAGGAAGTTAGTGACACTATTATATATTATTAACTATTTTAGGTAGATCTCCCTAAGGCTATTTTCAAGGACACTGATTTTCATTTGTAGAAGCTTTTCTTTGAGGTTGAAAATGATTGTTTCAATCTTTAGGCATCTATATTTGGAACAGAAACTACTGCTTCCCATGTTGATGTCCAAAGTATTGCCAACTCAAGAGACCTTTTTGAAGACCCCAAATTAGAGTCCACCTTGGTAATTACTCCATCTTCTCAAAAACATATTTTTCTAGGAAGCTAGATAGGATTGTCCATAAGTCAGAAATATCAAACTTGTTCAGGAAGAGTCTTGCTAGAAAATCATGGTTTTTCTGTTATAGAAACATTTTGCTCATCCTCTTTGCAAAACAGCATAGCATATCAATGTACCTAATTTCATCAAACCAATTACAAAGCATTATTAGCTGAATTCCTACATTTAAATGTGACTCTCTACTGGAAGAGGCTGATATTTTTAAGTTTCAGGTGGCCAGCCAGTGACCCAGATTCAATCGGAACCAAGGTTTGCAGATTACTTACCTAGAGACCATCGCGCTATGCCGTAAAACAACACAAATAAATCCTGTGAAAGATATTTGTCTTTGGACCAGAAATATCTGCAATTATAAAAGCCCCTCATTTTCCAACCACTGTGGCCATAAGATTTATGAGATTCATTGGGAAAAGGGTTGCACTTTAGAATATTGCAATACTCTGTCGGCACTAAAAAATTAATGATACAAAAAACTGTCTGCAAGACAAAAAGTAATAGAAACACTCCATCGTTCAATAATCACTCTGGTATTTAGTATTTCAAGATGGGTAAGATTGTTTCCAATGTATCATTCTGCTAGAATGAAAGAGTGCTTTAAAAAAAAGAAGAACCTGAGGTGTTTCTTAACAAGAAATTGAAAGAAGATCTTAATATTGTCTAAGCAGATGAAGCAACAGCAGCCAGTTTCCCTTTAAATTGATGTGCTGTGAGATGTATTAAAAGCAGAAGCTTTCTATAATTATGGTATTCAAAAAGTCTAATCATTTAATATACATGTAACTCTTTTAAGAGACTTGAAAAAAACAGAATTCAAATTAATATCTAATTTACTTCAATCATAAGCTTTCCTAGTAATGTTAAAAATGGTATTGCATAGACTTTGAAAAATGTTACCATGCTATTAAATGTCTTATTTATGTTTCATACAGAGTTTTTTGACGTAGAGACTGATTTACTACTGAGTGTTTCTGAATTAAGGAAATAAAGATGGGGAAAATAAAAGGACTCTCAAAAGCTTAGGACATTACAAAATATTTTTTTCTCAGTATCAGAGGGAAAGCTACAATTTCTGTGGACAAGAGGTCTAAAAGCAAGTAAAGAAATAAATATCTTGCATGGACTCTGAGATAACTAATTATAAGATATTCATTCACCATGAAAGATAAGATGTGGACAATGTATTTTCCATAATGATCAATAAACAAGGCCATAAATGGCTCTCATAAAATAACTGAAAAATTGTTCTTATGTAATCAAGTTTTATACGTGATTATGAAATTAATTAAAAATACTCATATGACATTAAAAGTTCTTGGGAAGATATGAATTCGTTAGAATTCTTAGCATAAACATCATTTCATCTCATTTATTCTGTAAATATTTTATTCATTACCTGCTCTATCCCAGCTACTGTTCTAGGCATTGAGGGTCCAGAAAAACAAGACAGATGGAGTCCTCTGTAGAGCAGATATCTAGTGGGAGTGTGGAGAAGAGGCAACACCCATGTAAGCACATGGATAATTTTAGGCAATTGTAAGTGCAGTGCTATAAAGTAACACCACCTGGGATCTGCTTGGGGTAAGCAATGATATAGGGTGGGAGTAGGGGTTTTTCGTTCATCTAGATCAGCCAAGACCTCTTTAAAAGGTGATGTTAGAGCTGAGTTCTGAATGCTGAGTAGGAATCAAGTATGTAAGGCTGTGGAAAAACTGTGTTCCTGTTTGGGGATCAAATATAAAGGTCCTGGGGTAGAAAACAGCTAGGTTTCATAAATGTTATTTGATATTTTGGTAGCAGATTTTGGCTATTATTGGTGCTCATACTGAAGAAAGGCACAAAGTTAATATTACAGGTATGTAAATTCACAGATTCCTTCATCTAGTATACTCTGAAGTCTTATTCCTCTATTCTTATTTCAGTACAATTCTATTTAAAGAAACAGCAAACAATATGATCCAAACATATTTAAGATTGCATATATATTCATTTCAATGTCAAAATTAAGTGATGATGTAGTCTTCAGAAGACCATGAATAATAAAGCACAGATTTTACTTGTATCATTTTTGCTTAAACTCACTTAATGTAACATAACTTTCCAAACCCAATAATGCAGAGAAATAACACAGCTAAAGCTAACTTTAAACTTGACTTTTAAATTATTTTTCCACTTTAGAGAAAGTTTCATAAACATGTTCTTTTAAAAACAGAAACTTTTGTGCAATAACGTATATTATCAGCAGATTGAAAAAGCAACAAACAGAATGTGAGAAAATATTTGCAAATCAGACGTCTAATAGGGGTTAATATCCAGGATATGTAAATAATTCCTGCAATTCAACAACAACTAAAACATCTGATTTAAAAATAGGTAAAGGACTTGACACTTCTCAAAAAATATATGTACAAATGGCTAATAAGCACATGAACAGATGCTCAACATCACTAATCATTTGGGAAGTTTCCTTTATTATAAAGGTTCAAGCAGCATAACGAAATGTGAGAAAGCAAAAAAAAATCTTTAAAAATGTTATGTGCTGATTAAATCTTATCTAGACATACATGTTATATAAATAGACAAAATAGAAACTATATGAGCATATGCTTCAAATAAGTCTAATTTATTGACAGTAACATGTAACACATTTCATCACAACTTAAGATGGATGCAAAATTCTAACACTTGCACTAGAACCTTATCCCAATGGTTATTAAGAAAGTGATTTTTCTCTGGAGTCAAGCAATTTATAAGAAAGACTACACATTGTACATGACATATATTAATACACATTTGTTTCTACTAATGCCATGGTGAATCCCCAAAGCATTGATTTAATTAAATGTTTTATTAATTAATATAAACCACATGTAGTGAGAATGAAATACACTGCTTTCGTTCTTCTCATTGAGCTACAAAAGCTTTAAGACAAAAGATACTTTTAAAACAGGGAAGCACATCATAAAATGAAAATCCACGGTGGAATCCTTACATTATGAAGAGGTCTTCCAGGCAGCACTTAGCCTCAAAAATCATTTATCTCTGGCTCAAACCTACAAAAGGCCATGAGACACCCCCCAATGTCCCTGGGCAAAGGAAACTCACAGATGACTGGAAGTCATTACACCAGGGAATGTCACCTCTTATGGCTTGTGCTACACATAAATTATTACAGCAGAAATATGGGAAACTGGCAATAACAAGACAGTGGAAATGTGGTTGCTGAACTCTGTAATTGAGAGCAAAAACCCATATTTTAGTTCATTCTCCCTTGTGTTTGCATTGTCTAATCCTACGTCTTTGCATAGACCCACGTAGGTGGCCATAGCTGGAAAAGCAAACCCATGGTGATTCTAAAGACTCTAAGTTAACTCATAACGAAAAGTCTTATTCCCCCAGTCAATTTGCTCACTCTTCTGGATTCCACATTTCCTTGTCTCTCCTCAAAATTCTATTTCCCTTCCCACTCTCCTACTCATGACTGGTGACCTCACTTTCTATTTCACTGAGAAACCAGAACACAGTATAAGCAATGGCCAGTTGTACCGACCCCCAAGCATCTGTGTTCCCTCCCTCTCCGTGCCCTCCTAACCACGCTCCCCTCCAAGGCCAGCGCCTCCCCTCCTGCACTAGATCCCATGCCCACCATTGTTCCATCTCACAAGATTCTTCTTATGAGAATACAAAATAAATTCTTATTTTCATCATCTAATAATTCCCTTCCTTGACTCCATCTCCCCCAACTGTATTATGTGCCAACTGTTCTTTGTAGCAGAAGTACTCAGAAGAGTAGATACACTATATTTTCCACTTCTCACCTCTCGTTTTCTCTTCATATCGTTCTGATCATGCCTCTGTCCTGATCTGAACTACTCCTTGAAATGACTGCCTTGCAAAATTCCATGATAGAAGCTTAGCTCTTATCTTATAAGCATGGCACAATCATTTCCTCTGTTTTATTTTTTTAATTCTAAATTATTACTTTATTTGTTTTTACACCAAAGAAATAAATTCAAAGACGAATAAACACTTAATCATCCCCCCATTTTATCTCTTGAGATAACTAATATTAAGAACCTATTGACAAACTTCTTCCTGTTCCTCCATTATTATACAATATTACACAGTCATATGTACACATGTATACAGTTTGGTTTGGTTTAAAAAATGGAATTACACTATATAATTTTCTCCATGATTTATATATTCCTTCTGATTTATGCAGATTTAACTTAGTCTTTTTAATAGTTGAATAACATTCCATAGTAAGGACATACCAAATTGTGTTCAGTTATTCCTCTTTTGCTAGTTGTTTTAATTTCTTGTACTAATAAGAATGTTGATTCAATTAATATCATTGTTCATGTAAGGCTGCTCCTTGGTTCCTCAGAAATCAGAGCCTGAAAGAAATGCATGGGTATGAGGGTTTTGCTAGGTCTTATTGTTTAAGAAGCAGGAGTGAGAGCGGAACAAAGCAGGAAGGACTGAGAGCCATACAAAGATAAGCTATTGAGTTGGCCACCACTAATTGCCTACTTGGTCAATCCCTTGAGACCTTCTGAAGAATTGTGATTCTCTGTCCAAGGAGGAAAGAGAAAGCATTTCTGGCTCTGCTGGCTTATCGATCAAAGGTTTGCACCACAGAGCACTGAGTTCCCCAAACTGGCAGGTTGCACAGACGGGAGTTTTTTTTTTAATTTATTTTTTATACAGCACGTTCTTATTAGTTATCTATTTTTACATATTAGTGTATATATGTCAATCCAAATCTTCCAATTCATCCTACCACCACCACCACCCCCGCTTTCCCCCCTTGGTGTCCGTATGTTTGTTCTCTACATCTGTGTCTCTATTTCTGCCTTGCAAACTGGTTCATCTATACCATTTTTCTAGATTCTACATATATGTGTTAATATGCAATATTTGTTTTTCTCTTTCTGACTTACTTCACTCTGTATGATAGTCTCTAGGTCCATCCACGTCTCTACAAGTGGCATGAGTTTTGAATTAGTTCCCAAGATGTACACCCTCATGGTGTCAGCTATAAACCTCTGGAGCTGTGAGCCAGGAGAGGGCAAAAACAAGACTGAAAGTGAGATGTATTCAGGTTAGGCTGTAACTGTGTGACCCTACTGAGCCTACAAGAAACTCATTTTCACAGAAGTAGGAAAAAAAGGATAAGTTAAACCAACAGAATCTAAAATGTGCTTAAAGGGATGTTCAATAATGTTCATCATTTGTACCACTAAGAATTTCTCATGTAATTCCAGAGTCTCTTTTGGGGAGGTAGCTAGCTGCTACCTGTCTGTCTCTTGCAGAGACAATGTATTATGGTAATTAAAATAAGCTAACAATTCTCACTGCCTCAACATATCTCAGGGGCACAAATGATATTCAAAATCTCAGTTCTCCACTTCTTATTCTGTTTTTCTCATTCTCAGCCAGGACTTCACTGGTTTGAGCCATTAGCTGTCTTGAGTTTGTTGGGCTGTGGTTCCTGCAACTGCCTTGCCACCACTATGCCCAGAAAGGCACAGATGCACCCAGGAAATCCTATGGGTTCCTTACATACTCCTTCCTGACCTCACGGTGTAACATCAATGCTACTTCCTAGTGGTGATCTAAGTGGATGACCCCTCCCCCCATATAATTCTTTTCTTTTGGTCCACAGGCATGAGTAACCCACATGATCAGGTGATAATCCCAGCTTCAAGTTCAGTGGAAGATTATCTGTTTATCCTTCAGGAACTAGGAACAAGGACTTCAAACCTGGAGGACCCTAATTTTAGGAAGATAGGAGCATTATTGCAAGTGCATCTCTGGGAGTAACCAGTCCTTTGTTTCTGGACCTATGCATTCTATTAGGAACACACCACTCACCGTATGTTGGTTGTTAATTCAGCACATGTACTGCATCCTTCTGTCATTCTGTTAGGAGTCAGCTGGCTGTTCTGGGTAATTGGGTATGCATTAAGACAATGATCCATGTGGTCTTGCGTCCCCCTTTCACTTTTTCTCGCTAAAAATGGGCCTGTCATTCTGAGACCATATGGTAGGGGACATCTTGGCTGACGTTCACAGGACAGTCATACTGTCTCTGTGGTGGACGCCCTCTGGAGGGACACAGATACCTACTGACCTTGTGGATGGTCCTATGGTCCATCTACATATCTGTTCCCCAGACTCCCTTATCCCAGACCTTTGAATTCCATCAGGAGCTCTTTTGCAAATAGACAGTGTAAAATATCTACAGAATCCTAAAGGTCTGCATTGCAATTATCCTGCTGAGGCTTTCCAGAAGTCTATAGGGTTTATTATCCTTTCCAGGTAACTCTGTTGGACCTTCTGCAACATTGAGCCCGGAGGTCAGGGCACATGCCCTACATACCTGACTTGCTCTCTGGCTCTGGGCTCACTGAAAACTGGACATCACATCCTGATTCATAGGGATAGGACCAGTATTCCCAACTGTGATATATGCTGCCTCAAAATCCAAAGACTCCCACCAAGCTCTGTGCTTCTTTCTGAACACACAGTGCCAGAGGATAAACTTCATCAAAGACGACTTGAAAACCTCAGCAATGCTGGCCAATGCTGAATACATTTTATAGGTCAAGTACTTTGTATTCAGTATTAGAAATATTATTTATATTTGGAAATAAAACTAAACAAAGGAAAGGATAAAGATAAAATGTTGTTAGGTATATAGCATGTACTTTGACAAAGAAGAAATGATGCAACCATTTCATTTTAATAGGAAGAAAGAGAAAATAATAGAAAATAGAAAAATCCAAGCTATTGCCTCCTAGGTAATAGGTGGAAGATGAAATATATCATTTAAGGCTGATAAATCAAATAGTAGAATCTTAAGTATATAAAAGAGAAACATTAAGTAAAATAACTTCACTGAATAAAATTGGGTGATGCAAGAGAAAAAGAGGCAGAGACAAAGAGGTAAAAAGCTTATTTTGCTTTGCTCACAAAGCAAAACACATCATCTAAAAAGAGAGGGGCAAAATAAACTATATGCTAGCATAAATGTAATCTCTAGAACAAAAAGTGTGAACTTTATTAGATATCAGAACTACATCACCATGAAAAACAAACCTCATATATTATTTTAAAATTTAAAGTCAAAGTGATATTTACATATATACTGATTATATCAGTAACGCAAATAAGAATGGCTCACCTATTAAAATTATTCCAGATTGTCTTTCAAAGCAAAAAACAATCCTATGCTATAGACATACACCTAAGCAAATTGATTAAGAAAAGTTAAAAATAGATGAGCAGAAAGCACATAGGCAACTGCAAACAAAAGGAAACTGGGGTTTTCTGTTATCAGACAAGCTAGTTTTCAGTGTAAAAACATTGAATGAAAAAATAAGCTGTTATCCATTACCATTCACAATGTTTATAACAGTCTTGCATATATGTATGCACCGAATAACAGGACCCTTTAAACAGTAAATAATCTCAGTGTTAATTCAAATGTTCAAAAACATAAAAAAAAGAAAACTTTAAGTGATTTCTATGAAATGAGTATGATAGTTGATTTCAGAACTTTTTAAATATTATAGGCAATTATTTTGATGATTACATTGCAGAGATGGCAAATAGCCATCTATTTCTCTTATAATAGCACCTTCAATATACTGTCAATGGTGACTAAAATTTTATGTTGAGAAGGATTCTGAGGGTGCATCTGAGCAGAGTAAATGTATTTGTCAAATAATATACTCATCAGGATAAAACTAAGCAGTAATTGGTCAGATAATTATAACTCCTTACTTACAGTAAAAAAAACAAAACACTACAGGGGTATTGTGCAAATGACTTTTATTTTACATCTGTGTGTATGTATGTATATACATCTAACTCTAAATTTATTATTGTGATCTATTTTCCACAAACTTTATCACAATGATAAATTTAGAGTTACTACAGATTGGTTTCCTGAGAGTAATTTTGCTGAACTCTAGTCCTGAGTTAGGAAGTGATACAGCTTATGAATAAGCAAGTCATATGTAGCATATTTAGCAAAACTACCAAATTTGGGATTCAACCTGGGTTTATATGCATACTGGGCTAACTCTTTTGGAAAGTTATCTTGTTATATTTACTTAAACATGTTGTCAGAGTTTATAGAGAGGAAACATTTTATGTGGTTAAGAACACAAAAGCTGTACTACAACCATTACTGTTTAAACGTTCATGTCCTGGCTGTGGGACCCTGAGCACGTTACCTCTTTGCCTCAGTTTCCTCACCTGCACAGCAGGGATTATAATAAGACCTCTACCACAGAGTTGCAGGAAGACTAAAGTGAGTTAAAATGAATTATGTTCCTATAATAGTGTCTGACACATACTAGGTACTATATAAATATCTGTGAATAAGATATGGGGCCCAAAGATGAATCCTTGTCCTCTCAAACATAACAATTTTGACTCATACTGTACATCAATATTTTCCTGTATTTCAAAAGAATCATACTCAACTTTCACAGAGAAGGGGAAAGGTACTTACAAATTAACTTCAGAAAGACATTGTTTTTGTTTTGATTATACATAGAAAGAAATACAATGTTACAATGTAGTTTCAATTATCCAATAACTAAAAGTGACTAGATGAAATATTTATATGGTTTGTCACTGAGTGTTCCTGAACTCCTAGAAACATTTCACAATATATTTAACCTGATGCATATCATATCTATTCAAATTTTAATCTGAGCATGGAATTAGCCCTCTATGTAGACAAATGCCTTTAGCAAGATTGAATAAATTAGATTTTAAAATAATACAATTTTTTCCAGATATTTGAGAGTCACACATATCACCTATGTACTAACATTTTCCAATGCATTTTCTTAGGCTTTAGATATAAATATGATTTCATTTGGAATTTAATTTCACTATTTTTTCAATCCTCTTCAAGGCCAAAGATTGAGATGTGTTAATATATTCTCTAACACAGTGAGTAAAATATAAATAAGTGATTTAGAAAATTTTACCCTATTGTTTGATGGGACAAAGGAAAATGATTAGGAACAATACATATAGGAACAACCTAGAACTGTTGAACCTAGAAATGTTGAAAATGATTAGGAAAAAAATACATATAGGAACAACCTAGAAATGTTGAATCTAAGTTGTCATTTTAATAAGAGGATTTAATAATTTTTTATATTTTATTATATGTCATGAAAAATATTTGTATTTAGTGCTCAAAAATGAACCATGTGAATGCCTAGCATTATTTTGCCCCTTTCTGATGACTGGAACTATGAAATTTATTCAAAATTATTTTTGTGTGACCATCCCTCACTTCCCACTTAACATACTGAACCTAGATTCCTTGGCTCATCCTTACCTATTCAGCTGTTTCTTTATTTTCTTTTATTATTATCCAATTGACAACCAGAATCTCATCTTCCCTATTGGGTTTTTCCTGTTTAATGGAGTGATTTAATAGTCCACACTGAAAATCTTCTGCTTCACTATGTTTTCATTAAAGAAACATTTCCTGATTGTCAATTGCATTAAGGAATATGGAGAAGGCATTTAAAAAATCCCCACAGTGATACTAGGAAAAGAAATATACATCAGTGAAACACTAGAGACCAATTAAAGGCAACAAATCAGTAAGCCCATGATTATGTGGTATAATCAATATGCATGAGCACCAGGAGAATGAAAAATTTGGGAAAATAAGTCTGGGATGTAATTAGGTCTAATTACATTCCCTGATAATAAGCCTGATCATCCGGTGGTGATTTTACATTTATTGTCTGAGGTCATGAGGATGTGGTTTGCCCATTATTCATTCCATGCAGTAAGGGCAGCGCTTGCAAAGGTTTACCTTGTTTGACTTAAGATCTTTCTTAGTATCATTTCTCTCCCTGTGGCTAGTAACTGATACAATTCTGAGTTTTGAGTAAATGCTTTTGTATGTCCATGTTGCACATTTTTTCAAATGTCAAAATAGAGATTGCATAAAAAGAGATCATTCCTTATGGGCATTGTATATGGAAAGTTAGCCAATATTTATCTTTCCATTTTAACTCTGAACTGGAAAAAGATAAATTAAAATGTATTTTCCTCATTAAGTACAAATGGTATTAGAGGACCAAGAAAAATCATCATAGAAGAAGATGAAAATCTCATTAATTTAATATTTTCTATTTTTTCAAATAAGTAATATATTTAGGTTGTAATAAAGAAACAAAAAGTTTAAAGAAAAACTAAAATTTCCAGTCTTGGTTTCTCCTTAAAAAAATAAAATCCATCGTGCCCCGGTCCGGGAAGATCCCAAATGCCACAGAGCGGCTAGGCCCATGAGCTATGGCCGCTGAGCCTACGCGTCCGGAGCCTGTGCTCCGCAACAGGAGAGGTCACAACAGTGAGAGGCCCACGTACCGCCAAAAAAAAAAAAAAAAAAAAAAAAAAATACAATTTGAATCCAGCTAGAGAGAGAGCCACTATTAACATGGAGTGACATTGCACACATGGACACATACACAAATCGTAAATGTGCTTTCAGAGTACATGCATTACATGTGCATATTTGCAACGTTAAAAAAGGGGCAGCTCTTTTGCACCTTTCCTGTTTGCCCATTTTTGTTCACCTCTAACCTTAAAAACTGAATTATAAGAATGAGATCACTAAGCAATTGAAACTAACTCCTGACTTACGCTCTCCTGAATGCACACCATGCTTTGCCTAACTTGCTGGTTCTTTTCCTAGATAAAAAGAAGTAAGAATGAAGAATTAAATAGTTAAAGAATGACTAGCTCTCTACCCCTAACAGCCCCCTTAGCAATCCTGAAGGCAGATCAAGCAGGCAAGATAACATCTGAAGAAAGAGTCAGCCAGTCTGCACGCAATGGAGAATGATGCAGAACTTAACCTCCTGCCTTGATGATTCACTGAGATTCTACCCCCCTCACCCCCTCAAACTGTCATGACTGAGCAAAATCTTTGGAGTTGGTCTCTGGACACAAGTCCGTCATCTCCCCAGATTGCCAGCTTTTCTGATTAAAGAAACTTTCCTTTCTACTCACACTTGCCTCTCAAATTATTGGCTTTTGAGCAGTGAGCAGCCAAACCTGAATTCGGTAACAAAACTATAGTAATTTTTTGAACAAATTTGCTACTTATGAACACTGATTATTCTTAGGTCTTTTTGACTAATGAAGACTTACTTGGTAACAGTTTTATGCTATAGTTTTGTACATTTGTTTAGGCATATTTATTCACAAAATATATGTAAATATATCTGCATCTCTATCTGCCCTGAAGTAAACTGACTTGGTTAATGAGAAAGCAAATTTAGCTGTTCTTTCATTTGTATTTTCCCAAATACTTCTCAAAAAGAAGTGTATGATTTTATACTTCTATTAACTAAGTCTGGGGGTCTGTTTGTTTTTCATTCTCACCAAATATGGGTATATTTTAAGATTTTCCATAGGTGAATAATAGTACCTCATTGTTATTGTATTTTGCAATATTTAATTATAATGAGATTCAACATCTTTTCAAGTTCATTATCCATTTATATTTTTCTTTTTCTTTGCCCATTTATATATTGAGTTTTCAGTCCTCATTAATTTATAAGCATTCTTTACATGTTAAGTTAAGCCAATTGTCATATATTTCTCAGATTCTTATTTGTTTTTGACTTTTTAAATTATTTATTTAGAAAAGTTTAATTTTATATAATTAAATTTAGAAGACAGTATTAATTTTTAGAAATAGATTGTTTCCCCTTACAAGATATACTATAGCAAAAAACCATTTGATAAACAGATAATTGTGTACATTTACATTTTAAATATAAAAAATAGTCACAAACTTGTAGGCTTGTTTATATGTTAAAGTTACAGAAGGCCAGGCCAGCTTTACACACATGACAGAAATCTACTACCAATTACCGAGTTTTGTGAATTAGTGAACAAGCCAGCAAACATCACTTACAATGATGAAGACCACATCAAAAAATGTACTTTGTTCATTTAGCTTGACAAATTTAGTTCAGTACCAATTCTTGGATAATGCTTCAGGGTAGACTAGTAAATGTCTTCCAACAGATTTTGTGAAATAGCTTAGTGTGAGTGATAATGAGGTCTCACTCTTGTTTTCAGCTAATGATTTACAGCTGAGAGCTGGAGGACTGGTGGTAGCAGTGAGAATGATGGGGTTTGCAAGCTATGGAAATGACACTTAACAAGGTCACTTAATGGGGGAACTTATTTTATCTTTTTGGAATAAGATGTAATTTCATGCCCGTCCATAATTTTAAAAGCCTGTGGTGAAACTTGAGTGTCACTGCAACTGAAAATGAAATATTAATGAATGAAATGCATTGAGTTGCAATAACTAAATCTATCTATGACCTCAAAGAATAAGTGACTTAACAGAGATTCAAGAGCTCTCCCACACCATCTATTTTTAGTTTTTCTATGAATGTTTGTCCTTTATTTTACTCTTAATTTTTATTGGAGTATAGTTGTTTTACAATGTTGTATTAGTTTCTTCTGTACAGCAAATTGAGTCAGTTATACATACACTCATTTTTAAATTTTCTTCCCATTTAGGTCACCACAGAGCACTGAGTAGAGTTCTCTGTGCTATACAGCAGGTTCTCATTAGCTATCTATTTTAGAACTTTTGTCTCTTTATTTACATTCATGTCATATGTGTACTTGCATGAATTTTGATACAATGTTAGCAGTTCATAAAGAAAATAATTAAACAAATTTAACTTTGATCCACATTAGACTTTTAGGAAAAGTAGATTACAAGGTACTCCAAAATGGCCATTGTTACAGGATTATGCATGTGATTTTGCAAAACTGTAATTTGGTCATAGGGATTTTTGATGCTGGCAAAATTAGGGTAGAGGCTAATGACAAAAAACTTGACCAATCGTACGCCGTTCCAACAAATCACATGTTCTGGGAGTTGTGGTTTTCATCTGTTCCCTGCCTCTCTTTACACAAATATTTAAAATATATCAATCTGTTTCTAATGGAAACTGGGTTATATAGAAATAAAATTTTCTTTAAATTTCCTTTCCTTCTTCAAATACAAATATCTGAGATCTCATTTTTTGAGTCAGTGGTACATGAATTCTTCTATTATTTTTCTTTCCCTTTCCTCCCTCTCTCCTCTCTTTTCTCTTTTCTCTCCAAAGTGAATGACGTGAAATCAAAGCTGGATGAATGTGTGACCCCCGCCGTAACCCATGTGAGCTCAGCACCTAGAGGGGGACCTTACATCTTACATTCAGGTTTGCCAGCACATGCTAGGTAATTCTTGTTTTCCCAATGTAATTATAGCAGCACTTGCTTTGACTCTCAAAGTTTCCTAGTGAGAAGGATAAATTATATGTTCACCCTGGATATTGGAAAAATGGTGGTCAGGGACCTGCTTTAACTTCTATCCTTTCCATCACTTCAACATCAAAATATTTATTCACAATTTAGTTCAAGCAAGAGAATACAGAGATGTTAAAATTTCAGCAATAAATGGGAAATTCCCAATTCAATTAGTATTAATTTAATAAATTGTCTTTAAAGCAATCCCTGAATATAAAACTATTTTCTCTATTAGGAATGTTAAGAGTCAGTCAGATTTAATTCAGAAAAAAAAATCAATGAGCGATATAATTAGAGACATTTATTTCATTATTAAAGATTTGGTGTTTGCTTTCAAGTTTCCTTTAATGTACTAATTGCTTGTGGAAGGATAACAGTGTTTGTTTCATGTTTTGTTATAATTTCTTTTCACAATTTGAAGGAAACCAGATGACAGAAAACCAGAAGGGCCCATTGACCTTATTTTCACTAGTTTTGTTGTCTAACAAGTTCATATTGATAAACATAAAAAGAAAAGATAGATAAACACAGGGTTTTAAAAGAAGTTTCTATCTTCTAGACTAAACAGGAATTAACCCATTTTATTTGAACAATATTGAATATTTGATTTGAAAAATATTTTGGATACTTTTCTGATTGGTTATTTAGATATCTGCTTCAAATATATATATATATATTTCAAAGAAGTTACAATAAATAAGATATCAACTAAGGTAGTACCAAGGGAGTAATGCTCACTTTCAAAAGTACAACTGCTTGTTTATTATCCATAAATATTGAAGACAGAATTTATTGCACTAATGCAGAATTAATCAGACTGCTTCTAATTGAAAATGAAATGTTATCTCCCCACACCTGTCTGTTATACACAGAATCAAGCATAATTCACGTCTTTCTTAGGAGAAAGATTCCATCAACCATAGTGTTGTGCTTTCCTGGATTTGTTACTTTTCATTTGCCTGTTGTTGTTGCTTAGATATTGCCTTTTATAATTTTCAAAGAGGGAAAAATAAAAACCTCATTGTAGGTTTTTTATTTTTAGAGGAGCAAAAAAATGCATATTAGTCACCAAATCAAAAATGTTGTAGTGTTAGAATAGAAACATCCAGACTGCTATTGATGTATATGATTGATTAGAGAGGAGAATCATAAAAGCTAACAGAACTTGCAGGAAATAAAAATGGAGTCATAGATAAAAATGGCTTTTCTCAGACCTAGGGGGTGTTTATTTCCTAGAAAAACTCCTCAGAAGGAAAGAATATGGAAGAAGACTTGTTCTGCTCACATTCCAAGGAATAAAGGAGGCTTGTGAACATGCCGTCTTTTTTTCTTGGGAATATTCAAAGGAAAAAAATTTAGTTTCACTATATCTATTGTGAATCTATCAAAGCTTGTAAGTTTCATAACATGTATGTAATTATAGATTTTATGAATCTATAATTTGATATAAAGTTGAAAGGTATTTCCTAATATTTCATTTATTTCATTATTAGAGTTTTAGTGTTCGCTTTTGAGTTTTTTAGTGTTTGCTTTTGAGTACTAATTGCTTGTGGAAGCATAGCAGTGTTTGTATGCTTTATGTTTTGTTTTAATTTTCACAATTTGAAGGAAACCAGGTGACAGAAAACTATAAGGGGCCATTGACCTTATTTTCACTGGTATTCTCTCCACATTGATACATTCATTTGTTTCTTCTTCCTTAATAATAATCTACCCCACATGCACCATGAGGTTCTAGTGAGAAATGGTGAATGACATATGGTTGCCAACCTCCAGGAACTCACCATTTGTTCTCTGCTTAGAAAATGATTTTTCATTCCAGGTCCTTCAGCTTGGGAAAAAAAAGTAAAACCATACTTATTTCAACAATATTATAAGGAAAATTACTCTAACACTTAGTGAAGTTATTTAATTTTACAAAAAATATGACTGTCCTCACTTTGGATGGTTCAATATGCATGTTGATATATGCATATGCAACCCAGCAATACAAATTACAGTTACCACAGTATATTAACTGTGAGTAATTACATAAAGCATAAACTTTGCTTCTAGCTCTTCAGTCTACAGATAACTACATAAATGACAAATGTGCATTATGATCAGTGACCAGTCACATGATTTTTTTCAAAGGCTGCAGTGACAGGTCACTGCACATCTGTTATTCAGCTCATACACAGACAGCAAGGCATATACTTGTGTTGCCTCATCTCCTAAGGTGGAAAGAGACTATAAACAAAATAACAACATTTTAAGTATTGCTTATGTTGGATAATGGTCCAGGTCACCCTGAGTCTCTTTGGGACTTCAATAAAAATGTAAACATTTTTAAAAGAAGTTTATTGGGGTATAGCTATAGTTTACAATGTTATGTTAGTTTCAGGTGTACAGAAAAGTGAATCAGTTATACATATACCTACTCTTTTTTTATACTGTTTTCCCATAAAGTCCATTACCGAATACTGAGTAGAGTTCCCTGTGCTATACAGCAGGTTCTTATTACTTATCTATTTTATATATAGTAGTGTGGATATGTCAATCCCAATCTCCCAATTTATCCCCCCCCACTTATCCCTTGGTAACCATGTTTGTTTTCTACATCTGTAACTCTACTTCTGTTTTGTAAATAAATTCATTTGTACATTTTTTTAGATTCCACATATAAGTGATATCATATGATATTTGTCTTTCTGTGTCTAATTTACTTCACTCAGTATGACAATCTCTAGGTCCATCCATGTTGCTGCAAATGGCATTATTTTGTTCTCTCTTATAGCTGAGTAATACTCCAATGCATATATGTACCACATCCTCTTTATCCATTCCTCTGTTGATGGACATTTAGGTTCCTTCCATGTCCTGGCTATTGTAAATAGTGTGGCAATGAACATTGGGGTGCATGTGTCTTTTTGAATTAAGGTTTTCTCTGGGTATATGCTCAGAGTGGGACTGCTGCGTCATATGGAAGTTCTATTTTTAGTTTTTTGAGGAACCTCCACACTGTTCTCCATAGTGGCTGCACCAATTGACATTCCCACCAACAGTGTAGGAGGGTTCCCTTTTCTCTATATCCTCTCCAGCATTTATTGTTTGTAGATTTTTTGATGATGGCCATTCTGACTGGTGTGAAGTGAAACCTCACTGTAGTTTTGATTTGCATTTCTCTAATAATTAGTGATGTTGATCATCTTTTCATGGTTCGTGGGTCATCTGTATGTCTTCTTTGGAGAAATGTCCATTTAGGTCTTACACCTATTTTTTGATTGGGTTGTTTGTTTTTATGATATTGAGCTTCAGGAGCAGTTTGTATATTTTGGAGATTAATCCCTTGTTGGTTGCTTCATTTGCAAATATTTTCTCCCATTCCGAAGGTTGTTTTTTTGTTTTGTTTATGGTTTCCTTTGCTGTGCAAAAGCTTTGAAGTTTAATTAGGTCCCATTTGTTTATTTTTGTTTTTATTTTCATTACTTTAGGAAGTGGGTCAAAAAAGATATTGCTGTGATTTATGTCAAAGAGTGTTCTGTCTATGTTTTCCTCTAAGAGTTTTATGGGGCCTGGCCTTACATTTAGGTCTTTAATCCATTTTGAGTTTATTTTTTTGTATGGTGTTAGGGAGTGTTCTAATTTCATTCTTTTACATGTAGCTGTCCAGTTTTCCCAGCACCACTTACTGAAGAGACTGTCTTTTCTCCATTGTATATGGTTGTCTCCTTTGTCATAGATTAGTTGACCATATGTGTGTGGGTTTATCTCTTGGCTTTATGTCCTGTTCCATTGATCTATATTTCTGTTTTTGTGCCAGTACCATACTGTCTTGATTACTGTAGCTTTGTGGTATAGTCTAAAGTCAGGGAGCTGTGTAGTATAGTCTAAACTCAGGGAGCCTGATTCCTCCAGCTCTGCTTTTCTTTCTCAAGATTGTTTTAGCTATTCAGGGTCTTTTGTGTTTCCATACAAATTGTAAAATTTTTTTGTTCTAATTCTGTGAAAAATGCCATTGGTAATTTGAGCAAGATTGTATTGAATCTGTAGATTGCTTTGAGTAATATAGTGACTTTTGCAATATTAATCCTTACTATCAAAGAACATGGTATATCTCTCCATCTGTTTGTGTCATCTTGGATTTCTTTCATCAGTATCTTATAGTTTTCTGACTACAGGTCTTTTGCTGTTTAGGTAGGTTTATTCCTAGGTATTTTATTCTTTTTGTGGCAATGGTAAATGGGATTGTTTCCTTAATTTATCTTCCTGATCTTTCGTTTCTAGTGTATACGAATGCAAGTGATTTCTGTGCATTAATTCTGTATCCTGCAACTTTACCAAATTCATTAATGAGCTCTAATAGTTTTCTGATAACATCTATAGGAGTTTCTATGCATAGTATCGTGTCATCTCCAAACACTGACAGTTTTACTCCTTCTTTTCCAATTTGGATTCCTTTTATTTATTTATTTTTTCTTCTCTGATTGCTATGGCTAGGACTCCCAAAATTATGTTGAACAAAAGTAGCTACAGTGGACATCCTTGTCTTTTTCCTGACCTTAGAGGAAATAGTTTCAGTTTTTCACAGTTGAGAATGACGTTTGCTGCAGGTTTGTCATACATGGTCTTTATTGTGTTGAGGTAGGTTCCCACTATGCCCATTTTCTGGAGAGTTTTTATCATAAGTGGGTGTTGAATTTTGTCAAAAGCTTTTTATGCATCTATTGAGATGATCATATGGTTTTTATTCCATAATTTATTAATATGGAGCATCACATTGATTGATTTTCATATGTTGATGAATCCTTGCATATCTGGGATAAATCCCACTTGATCACGGTGGATGATCCTTTTAATGTGTTGTGGAAGTCTGTTTGCTAGTATTTTGTTGAGGATTTTTGTGTCTATGTTCATCAGTGATATTGGCCTGAAATTTTCTTTTTTTGTGACATCTTTGTTTGGTTTTGGTATTAGGGTGATGGTGGTCTCATAGAATGATCTTGTGAGTGTTCCTTGCTCTGCAATTTTTTGGAAGAGTTTGAGAAGGATGTGTGTTAGCTCTTCTCTAAATGTTTGATAGAATTTGCCTGTGAATTCATCTAGTCCTGGACTTTTGTTTGTTGTAATATTTTTAATCACAGTTTCAATTGCATTACTTGTGATTAATCTGTTCATATTTTCCATTTCTTTCTGGTTCAGTCTTGGAAGGTTGTACCTTTTTTAGAACTTTCCCATTTCTTCCAGGTCGTTTATTTTATTGGCATATAATTGCTTGTAGTAGTCTCTTATGATCCTTTGTATTTCTGTGGTGTCCATTGCAATTTCTCCTTTTTCATTTCTAATTTCTTTGATTTGAGTCCTCTCCCTTTTTTCTTGATGAGTCTGGCTAAAGGTTTATCAATTTTGTTTATCTCCTCAAAGAACCAGCTTTTAGTCTCATTGATCTTTGCTATTGTTTTCTTCCTCTCTATTTCATTTATTTCTGCTCTGATATTTATGATTTCTTTCCTTCTACTAACTTTCAGTTTTGTTTGTTCTTCTTTCTGTATTTCCTTTAGGTGTAAGTTTAGGTTGTTTGAGTTTTTTTCATGTTTCTTGAGGTAAGATTGTATTCCTATAAACTTCCCTCTTAGAGCTGCTTTTGCTGCATCCCATAGGTTTTGGGTCATTGTGTTTTCATTGTCATTTGTCTCCAGGAATCAATTTTTTGATTTCCTCTTTGATTTCTTCAGTGATCTCTTGGTTATTTAGTAATGCATTGTTTAGGCTCGATGTGTTTATGTTTTTTACAGTTTTTCTTTCCTGTAATTAATGTCTAATCTCATAGAGTTGTGGTTGGAAAAGATACTTGATATGATTTTAATCTTCTTAAATTTACTGAGGATTGATTTGTTACCCAAGGTGTGATCTATCCTGGAATCTGTTCCATGTGCACTTGAGAAGAAAGTGTATTCTGATGCTTTGGGGTGGAATGTCCTATAAATATCCATTCGTCTATCTGGTCTAATATGTCATATAAGGCTTGTGTTTCCTTATTAATTTTCTGTCTGGATGATCATCCATTGGTGTAAGTGAGGCGTTAACGTCCCCCACTATTGTTGTGTTACTGTCAATTTCCCCTTTAATGGCTGCTAGCATTTGCCTTATATATTAAGGGCTCCTATGTTTGGTGCATATATATTTATAACTGTTATTGTCTTAGAATGATCCCTTGATCATTATGTAATGTCCTTCCTTGTCTCTTCTAATAGTCTTTATTTTAAAGTCTATTTTGCCTGATATGAGTATTGCTATTCCAGTTATTTTTTTTATAAATAAATAAATTATTTATTTATTCATGGCTGTGTTGGGTCTTCATTGATTCATGTGAGCTTTCTCTAGTTGTGGGGAGTGGGGCTACTCTTTGTTGCAGTGCACGGGCTTCTCATTGCTGTGGCTTCTCTTGTTGCAGAGCACAGGCTCTAGGTGCATGGGCTTCTGTAGTTGTGGCCCTTGGGCTCAGTAGTTGTGGTTCACAGGCTCTAGAGTGCAGGCTCAGTCGTTGTGGCACACGGGCTCAGTAGTCCTTGGCATGTGGGATCTTCGTAGACCAGGGCTCAAACATGTGTCCCCAGCACTGGTGGCAGATTGTTAACCAGTGTGCCACCAGGGAGTCCTTCATCTTTCTTCTGGTTACCATTTACATAAACTATCTTTTTCCATCCCCCCACTTTCAGTCTGTATGTGTCCCTAGGCCTGAAGTGGGTCTCTTGTAGACAGCATATATATGGGTCTTGTTTTTTATCCATTCAGCCAGTCTATGTCTTTTGGTTGTAGCATTTAATCCATTTACATTTAAGGTAATTATTGATCTGTATATTCTTATTGTCATTTTCTTAATTGTTTTGGGTTCTTTTTTGTTGGTCTTTTTTTCTTCCCTTTTTCTTTTGTTCTATTCTCTTGTGTTTCCTGCCTAGAGAAGTTCCTTTAGCATTTGCTGTAATGCTGCTTTGGTGTTGCTGAATTCTCTTAGCTTTTGCTTGTCTATAAAGTTTTTGATTTCTCTGCCAGATCTGAATGAGAGCCTTTCTGGGTAGAGTATTCTTGGTTGTAGGTTTTTCCCTTTCATCCCTTTAAGTATATCATGCCTCTCCCTTCTAACCTGCAGAGTTTCTGCTGAAAATCAACTGATAACCTATGAGCATTTCCTTTTATGTTATTTGTTGCCTCTCCCTTGTTGCTTTTAATATTTTTTATTTGTATTTAATTTTTGTTAGTTTGATTAATGTGTGTCTTGGCATGTTCCTCCTTGGGTTTATCCTGTATGGGACTCTCTGCACTTCCTGGACTTGGGTGACTATTTCCTTTCCCATGTTAAGGAAGTTTTTGACTATAATCTCTTCAAATATTTTCTCAGGCCCTTTCTCTTTTTCTTCTTCTTCTGGAACCCTTATAATTTGAATGTTGCTGTATTTAATGTCCCAGAAGTCTCTGAGACTGTCCTTATTTCTTTTCATTCTTTTCTCTTTATTCTGTTCCATGGCAGAGATTTCCACCATTCTTTCTCCCAGGCCATTCATCTGTTTTTCTGCCTCAGTTATTCTGCTATTGATTCCTTCTAGTGTATTTTTCATTTTGATTATTTTCTTGTTCATCTCTGTTTGTTCATTCTTTATTTTTTTTAGGTCTGTGTTAAACTTTTCTTTTATCTTCTCAATCTGTGCCTCCATTCTTTTTCCAAGACCTCAGATCATCTTTACTCTCATTACTCTGAATTCTTTTTCAGGTAGATTGCTTATCTCCTCTTCATTTAGTTGTTCTTGTAGGTTTTTATTTGGCTCCTTCATCTACAACATATTTCTTTGTCATCTCATTTAGTTTAATTTATTGTTTTTGTGGTCTCCTTTCTGCAGGCTGCAGGATTGTAGTTCTTCTTGCTTCTGTTGTCTACCCCCTGATGGTTGAGCTTGGTCCAGAGGCTTGTGCCATTATCCCCTTGATAAGGGGTTTGACTGGTGGTGTGGTGACCAGAGCCTGCCCTGGATATTGATGGGGGTCTCTGCTTTGCTCTGTGGTTGTCACTGCCCTGTCTTGGATGGGGTCTGCTAGTTGTTGGAGTAGTGACCCCAGACAGTTTCTTAGTTGTGTTTTTGATCTAAGGTGTGAAGTAGGTGGGATTGGAGCACTGCCACTGGGAGAGAAGCCACTGAATATTCCTTCTCTGGAGGTGTTCACCTGTGAATGTGTTCTGTTGTGTCTGCTCTCACCCATTGTGTTGGCTGACAAAGTACACTGTTGTTGGCACCGCTCTCAGTCCCACCTTAACTGTGTTTATGATGGCAGTTGGCCCTGGTGACCCTCAGGCATTGTTTTCACCAAGCCATCAGTGCAGATCCACTGAAGTCAGGTCCCAGAACTGCAGTAGTCGTTCACTTGGACCGGCTGTGGGAGCTATGGAGGCAGCTCAGATTCTGGCCCAGCGCAGTCCCTGTGTGTACATGCCCACAAAGCCCACAGCTGCTAAAGCCAGACCCGTCCTTGCCAGAGGAGCACTTGTCCTTTTGGAAGTTTTGCAGGTGCTGAATTTAGGAAGCTGTCAATGGGGGTATGACTCTACAGTTCATGTAACTGTGAGGAGAGATTTCAGCTCTTCTTTCTTAGTCAATCAGCCCCTGGACTCAGCTGTGGTTTCAGCCCCTATTCTCAGTGGATTTCCTAATGGGGGAAGCTATCTGTGTCCTCCCCAAACAGTGGGGCAGGTTCTGGCACCTACTGGTGGATTTCTAGTAGCAAAAGCTATCCATATACTCCCAGGAAAGTGGGGCGGGTCCTGGCACCCAATGGCAGATGTGGAAACTCTCCACACCCTGCTGGGACAGCATGGGCAGGTACAAGCACCCACTGGCAGACATCCTAGTAGGGAGAGCTATCTGTGTGCTCCCAGGAAAGTGGGGCAAGTCCTGCCACCCACTGATGGATTTCCCAGTCACGGAAGCTCTTCACACCCTCCCAGGACAGCGTGGGCAAGTCCTGGGGCCTGCTGGCAGAATTCCTAGTGGCAGGAGCTTTCCGCCTTCCTGGTTAGAGGGGCTGGGTCCTGTGTCTTGCTGGTGGAATTCCTAGTGGGGGAGGCTGTCCACACCCTTCTCGGTCAGCAGAGGTGGGTCCTGGAGCCTGCTAGCAGAATTCCTAGTGGTGGGTACTTTTTACACTCTTTCAGGTCAGTGGGGGTGGGGGCTGGTGTCTGCCTGTGGGTCTGGATGGCCAGTGCCTGCCTCTGGAGCCCAAGATGAGGGTAGTGACTCACACCTGTCCCTGGAGCTCCTGCAGGCAGCATCCTATTGCCCGGGGCACTCACAGGGAAAGAAGCTCTTATGGTGGTCCCACCTCTCTCCTCCTGTGTCTCCCAACAATAGTACCTTGACTTTCTGGTGGGCCCTGGTTCCCGGCTAGTATTCCCTCAGTTGCTACAGCCTGACCTCTTCAGGCTGTTTCTACACCCAACCCTGGTCCTCTCCCCAGGATTGAGCTCTGGAGTCTGAGCTTCAGCACCCCACCCCCACCCCCAAGGGCAGATGAATGTCTCAGACTGGGGAACGCAGGGTGGCGGTGCCCACCTTCTGTGTAGGTTACTCTCCATTTTGCCTTCCATAAACCGGTGCTGCTCTCCCCTCTTAAGCTCTGAAGATTCCCCTCTCCTTCATCCAGGCTGATTTCCCCACTGGTGAGGAGACTTCCCAATGTGCGGGAATATTTCCTCCTTAACAGCTCCCTCCCTGGGGTGCAGGCCCTGCCCTGATTCCTTCGTATTCTTTTTCCTTTTGTCCTACTCAGTTATATGGAGGTTTTCTTGTCTTTTCAGACATCTGAGGCCTTCTGTTGGCACTCAGTAACTGTTCTGTGTGAATCGTTGCACTTATAGATGTATTTTCAGTGTATCTGTGGAAAGAGGTGAACTCTGCTTCCTAATTGTCTGCCTTCTTGATCAGACCCCTGAACATTTTATTTTTATCACAAAATGCAATGTCATCAATCCAGCTAATGGACCAAGGATTTATTTTGTTTCAACTTTAAAATCTATTATCATAGACAGAACAGATCTACAATGGAAGGTCATGCAATTTCCTTAGATGAATTTTGGAAAAAATATGATTTAAAACATGCAATGGAGAACATCCAAGCATGACGGCAAGAAGAATAATAGGCATGCACTATGGCAAAACTTTTACTATACAGTGCAAGTAACTTTTCAAAATTTAAATCAAACATACATGGAACCATAAAGAAATAGCTGATCATAGGAATGTTGACACCATCTGTTTGAGAGACGTTAGACATGCATCCAGAAGAACTTGATGAGGGTGCACTTAATGACATACAGGATGACAGGAAATAGTTGTGATGAAAAGATGAAGATATCCCAGAAGTGATGTGGTCAAAAACTTAACATCAAAGCAATTCACAAAGGCACTTCATGACATTTAAAGAACAAATGATAATAGGTTTGTTACATTATCTGTAAATTAATAACATCACCACATTTCTATGCAAATGGTATTTGAGAAATGTTGGCTTAATTTGAAAGATCATGTGCACAGCTAAACACTGGAGGTTCTGTTACTCTGCAGGAGAAGAGGAGAATGTATATTGGGGAACACACAGCAGAATCTGCCAAATAGTCCAGTTTTATATTTCCTCCTTCAAAAGAACTTTCAGAAATATCAATGATCATTTCCATGAATGTAAATCCGATGGGCCTTTTTTCCATATTTCTCTCATGGTTCCTCTCAGCAAAAATGGGCAGAGTTTATTTCCTTCTTGAGATGGTCTCTCAGCTTGACTTCTGTGACAAAATAATCTCCTTGATTCCCCTGATTTTTCTGTCATCTCCTTTCAAGATTCACTTTTTTCTATCTATGAAATGCTGGGGTTCATTATGAGTAATACTACGGTGTTTTTCTCTGCATTCTACCACCTGTAGGCAATGTCTTATACACGTATATGTCTCCCCTGGCTCCCCTGATTTATGCCACCAATCAAGGTGTCTTCCAATGTTCCTCATCTCAGTTAATGGCACCAATATGCACCCAGGTTGAACAATTCCAGTGCCTACACAGTTTCTAGTTTATAGTAGGCACTTGATGCATATTTGTGAAAGAGTAAATAAATTAACCCATGCACCAGTGGGGTGATACCACATGCATCCAGGAGAGCCATTTCTGTAAAAAAATTTTTTTTAATTGAAATATAGGTGATTTACAATGTTTTGTTAATTTCTGCTGTAGAGCAAAGTGACTTAGTTATATATATGTACATTCTTTTTTTAATATTCTTTTTCATTATGATTTATCATAGGGTATTGAATATACTTCTCTGTACTATACAGCAGGACCTTGTTGTTTATCCATACTATATATAAAGGAGAGTCATTTCTTTAACACTAGGCTGTACTCTGCACTTATTAAAGATGACAACATTGAGGCCTAGAGAGATGAAATTATTTTACAGAATCATCTAAAAGAGAGAAGGAAATTGATTTGAAACAAGGTTTATCTGTCTGCAAACCTATGGTCTTTCCACATACTGTGCTGTCCATCTTGACAGAATCTGAAAAAAGTCAGAGGCAAAAGGAACAGAGAAGAAAGAGAGTGTGGAAACTAATTTCACAATGTATTATATGTAGAAACAAAGGAGAAGAATGTGGAATTTTGAATTTGAGTCTTTGTTTTTTTTTTTTTTTTTTTTTTTTTTTTTTTGCTGGCCTCTCACTGTTGTGGCCTCTCCCATTGCGGAGCACAGGCTCCGGACGCGCAGGCTCAGCGGCCATGGCTCACAGGCCCAGCTGCTCCGCGGCACGTGGGATCTTCCCGGACCAGGGCATGAACCCGTGCCCCCTGCATCGGCAGGCGGACTCTCAACCACTGCGCCACCAGGGAAGCCCTGAATTTGAGTCTTTGGAAAAAAGATTGGTGCTATGAACAGAAAGAGGTATTGAATGGAGTTTTTGACAGAATAAGTTTAAACTGCTAACTATCTATGCAAGATTTCCAAAGGTTATTTTGAAGAGTGGGTCTAGATGTACATCCTAAAAGTGAGAATTGGTACATCAGTATAGGGTAAAAATGCCAACAGAGTATTCATATAGAAGAAAAATTACCTTTCTGAGAATATTTCTTTGTGATGCTTCTGGCTTCTTTGGATATGCTGGCTGAATGTTACACTTATGACAAACTTTAGTTTATCATAAAGTCTAGTCTTGATCATTTGATGGAAAACTCCTTTTATCACCTCTGATCCTTCCTCACAAATCTCTTTGGACTGTGGTTTGCAGTATATTGATTGTTCTGTTTACCTGATTGTCTATATGGGAAGGGAATCCCTTCTCTGTGGTATCAAACTGCTCTCTTTAGATGTCCAGCTATGATCTTATGTACAGATATGTTCATTTCATATGATTCTTCTGAATTTTTGAAAACAAAGTCCAGTCTAATGGAGCTCATGATTGAAATGCATATTATCCTCACTTGAACTTATACACAGACCATTCTCACACTTTTTACCATTTTGATCCATATTCAGATGAAAAAATTGTTCTTGGATGCTATGAAGCTTTGACGGTCCTTCTGCTGCAGAAACAGAGAACATAACAGAGGTGGAAGAAATTGATGAAGTGTGGGTTCATTCATGAGTTACTAAAAGATTAAAAAGATCGCATGATTGAATTGAATTCATAAGAATTGAATTTGTTGGTGGTGATTGAATTATCTTAGAATTATCTTAGGTATCATGAATTGAATTGAATTCACAAGAAAACCCTCCAGCTTTGAAATTCCTTGATGACTAGGAATGGGCCATGTTCATTTCTGTTTCTTCAACAATTAGGCCCTTAACTGGCACATAGAAGGCACTTGACATTTTTCATCTGAAATGAACTGAGTAGTCAAACATCTTCTTTCTCACTAAGAAATAGACAAAATTCAAAGTGTAATTTCTACTAAAATAGGAAAATATCTATTTCCTTAACTGATCCATGGCTTCAAATTCAAAATGTTTTGGCAAAAATTTTTAAAGGTCACAGAAAATGTTTGTTATCACCTTTTACAAAATCAAATCCCTGTACCAGTATTTTTTATAACATAATTGAAAACCTAAACAAACAAACAATCAAACCCAGCATGGACAACTTGCTTCAAACTGTTGCAAACCTGGGGGAGATTTCTTGCTCTTGAGCATAGTGTCACACAATTTATCACGATTGTTGTAGTGACTGTGCCTGCCTTTAGGGAAAATCCAAAGCAGGACTGTGTATCATACCACCTCAGCATAATATCCGAAGGCAAATACATCGCCACGTAGCAGAGTGCCATGCAGAAACAAACTGCCTTGCACAAGTCTGAAAAATGATAACTTTGAATCCCTGTAAGATGAATGGCAGTGTAACACTTTAAATGCTTTTTACTCCCTGGTTTTTAAAGCAATTATACTGTAGGCTGCAGGGCACACAGTTAGATGCATTTTTCTGTCCTCAAAACTTTTCTTTCCCTACTGAATATTTTTCCAACATGAACATTTCCTAAATTGCTATGAAAACTGAGTATGAAGCACAGAAGTAGTAAAACTAACTAGGAAGTCCAGGTTTTGAAACAAAGAGTTTCAAAAAGGAGTAGCTTTTACTGGGATTAAGTTGTACAGAAATAACCCTCTCTCTTATACACAACTGTGCCCCTCTAACGATATTTACCTGGATTTTATTTCAATGCATCTTGACAAACTTGAAATTATTCAGTAGCTCATTGACATTTACGAAGGATATGTGTTCATTGGGAATTCTCGAATTCCTTAATACCTCTATAGTAAGTGTTTTCATCACAAAGTAAAATATAATTGAAAAGCATTTGTGGATTCCCATTAAATCTTTAATAACTTTATATAAAAAGAGTCACATAAATATGGTTAAATGCATTTCACTTGAGTCATATTTCTACAGAGTTCTGTTTTCCTTGTGCTTATCTTATAAAATGGACAAAAATAGTATGAAAGTTGTGTTTGTACCAATGAAGAGAGAAAAACAATGCTTCACTGTAGTGTAAAGTAGGAGTTGCTCAGTCTTCCCATGAATGTTAAAAGAACATCTTGTTCCTTCTCTCCAGCCCTCCATGTGTGTCTCAAATTTATGACTCAGAGGAAGTGAAAATTAATTCCCTGCCATGGACCATAAGGTCTATTGTAATAAGTTGAAGTGAAAAAACTTCTGCTTCAGGGAAAGCTTGAATTAAATGGGGTCATCGATTTGAAAGTAGGTGAATATATTAACCTTTGATCTCTACTGGTGGGTCCACTTATAAACCCTTCCACACCCCCTTCAGTCTCCTCCACAGTTTCCATGACTCTGTAGTTCATCACGGGCACTCACTATTATTCACTCATTTATTCATTCACTCAAAAAATAATAATAATAAAGCAATTATCTAACACTTCTAAATGCTCTGTACTGGGCAAACCAAAGAGTAGGATAAAGCAGTACTGAATACCTAAGTTCAAAAAATACATCCTGAGAATTGTGATACATTCTTTCAATGAAAACCCAGAATAATAGGAGAAAGATTGATAAAAGGGGTAATATTCAGATTGGAAAAGTTTGAACTATCTGACAAGTCTAGAAATGTCCTTATTCATAGCTTAGAAGCAGTTATTCATCAGAATATAAATACATTTTCTCTAAATATTAAATCAAGATGCTTCACTTCCAAAGACTGCCTCACTTGTTACTGTGGTTGTCACACTGGCTGTTTCCCTTGTTTAGCTCTTGAGCCACCCCAGGGCCAAAGAGAATTTTTCAAGGAAAGAGACTGCCTTCAGAGTGAATTTCTTCTCATATGAAGATGCGTCTCTTCCCATCCCTGCAGCTGGGCTGTTGCTGTCTCTGTACTCACGCAGAGTAGCCTTTGCTGCAACCCAGGCAAGATGTTGTTTATACTTCTAGAAAGAGAGTGAAGAATGTTTCTTCAAGTGAACACTCTCTAAATTTTTAGGGTTATATCAGTTGCTACTCTGCTCAACAGAACAAAGCATTGACTATGTTATACATACTCAAACCATATATTCCTCACCTCTCCCCTCCATACCTGCCTAAAATCCAAGGTCAACACTGTTAGCATATTGCCCATGAGATTTCAGAGATAAGAGTTATCTCAGATATCATCTAGCTAATTCAGGGGTTTTCAGTCTGTGAAGATAGGCATGCAGGACTACGAGATCTTTCTCTTTCAAAAAAGACTTCCTATCTGATTGGTGATCTTGTAAATGAGCAGGACCTTATGAGGCCTTCCCAGAATAAACCCCCACCCATGTCCTCTGCTTGCCATTTGACTGTAGAAAAACTTAGTCAAAAAATAAAGTTAATCAGAAAAGTGAGAAAATGCAGAAAGAAAGGAAAACAGTCAAACAAGACATAATAATTTAGCTATTAAATAAAGTCAAGGACTTTTAGTTCTCCTCAAGGGCTATAGATAATATTTTGAGCCATGTCCTTTGAGCTGTTTTGCAGATACTGAACCCCCCACCAGGTAGAAGAAGTTAACTGTATGCTGCACATAAGCACACAGACCCCAGACTGCTTGGAACCAGAAGGTTGATGATGCTGATTCCCACTCACCTCATCATGACCCAATCAGAAGAATGTCCACCAGCTGATCACGCCCTGCTCCTTGAACACTGTAAGACTCTTCACTACCCTCTCCAGGGCAGGACATGCAGTCTCGAGGGCATTAACCTGCTTTCACCCAAACCTCTGTCTCTGAGACTTAATATGACACTGGTGTACAGAAGCTGAATTTGGGCAACAATCTCTGTAAGATTTCATTAAAAAAAAAGCTCTTTGTTCTATAAAAGTATGCAATCACTCATTTACTTCACTATATCACTATTTGTTTAAAGAAGCTAAGGAACTGAAGCAAAGTCTGTGACCCACAGCATCAGAATCTGTTCTTTCTGCTCACCCATCAATTTTTCACTTGCCAAAAATATATTGTTACTTGTAGTCAGTGCATTAAAAACATGATGCACATAAAAATGATAAAGCAGGAAATATACAAGTTGTGTCCAAAACTGGATTCCCCTTTCCTCAGAGGTTAACATTTTGAACTTTTGTGCCTCTCAGAATTGTCCCAGAATAGAATGCTTTCAAAAAGGCACAATCTCTTTGGAGGTACAAGGACAAAACATTTATAAAAAAAAGCTGTATGAAGTCAAATATACTTTTATTACCAGCTTTACAGAACCAAGGAAAGCAAAAAAAACAGCTAAATGCAGCCATCAATTTATTTCACTGTGCTTTTATTCTTCCCAGAGATTCAAACTAATTAAGAGTGCTCATCAACTGTCAGAGGCTTGAAAAAAGAGTAAAGTTAAAGATTTGGAGCCTAGAAATCTTAGGTGAATGCCTCAGAATGACACCAGAAATACTGCTAGGTAATTCAGGAGAAGACAGCCTATTGACAAAAATCACTAACATCGCAAGTTTGTGACAATTTAGTAAAGGTAAGGAATTTACCCTTGATAACCTCTAGCAGCTATTTGTTCTGCTACAATCAGGAAATGATAACAGATGGAGACATGGTCACTGCTCTTTAGACCTCAGAGCATAGGAGATCTTGAATCTGTTTCTGGTCAGTGGTTTGTCATAGGATGGGGGAAGTCAAATATCAAGTAATAAGATGGATTTTTAACAATGTATGGTCAGACCACTCAAGATGGCTGTTCTCTTGCTCTCTGTATATCCCCTGCCCCACCAGGGCCTGCTTCACCTACACCCTACTCACATGACTGACCTTCCTATCTACTTGCCTCAGGCCCCAGCTAGTGATTGTTCTTATCAAAGGGGTGGTGAGGGGCTTGCCCCTCTCCTGGTTTCCCTGGTTAACTAATGAGCCCCTGTAATTGGTAATCTTCCCTTCCCCTGGGAGCAAAGACTGCTGACATGTCCTGCCTGCCCTGTGCCACACACAGTGGGCTGTCACTCCAGGACCTTGCTTCACATGTGTAAGCGCCCCCATCCATTAAACCATTGATGTCTCTGTTGCTGACTCTGGGTTCTTCCTTAGGTCTTGAAGCTGGGCAAGTACAGGCCTTCTAGGCAACCCAACAATTGGTGGAGCAACCAGGAGATCCAGGAAACTCCTGTGAGTGCAGAGATGTCGGAAAATACAGGACATGGAATGCAAAGTTGTGGGGGTTGTCCATTAACATGTGGGGCCCAAAAGTTCCAGGGGTGATCCTGAAAGTTTTGGGGGAAATCCCAGGGAAGATGTCCACTAGTACGTGGGGCCCTGTGGTGGCTGTCCTTGCTGAGTGGGGGCTGCCAAGAGATCTGGAGGGCAATGGCTTCTAATGTCTCTGCTCTCCTATCAAAGTGAGCTTTTGTAATTGGTTAAAGCTGGATTCCTAGAAGGAATTGATAGTTCTCTTGTGCCTTGGAGATGTAAATGATCTACCTGGGCTCTCTGCAATGTTAATCTTGTGTGAGCTCTAAAAGTAAAGAAGAAAAAGAGCTTTTAGGTAAACTCTATAGAAATAATTACGTTTTGGGAATGTCTATCTAAAATAGTCTCTCTGGATTTTGGTAACTTGAAACTAAACTAAACTTGAAAGAAGATAATTCATGGGTCATTTCAAATAGGATAAAATGTTGAAACATTAGTTGATGAATGGCTCTCAGTTACCTACCTTTTCCTGCTTAGGAGAGGAAGACTAAAGCATTGTTTTCCAATCAGGAAATGCACAATTACTTGCTTCTTGGTTTTTGCCAGAGATGAAGGTTTTCAGGGTTTAAGATTATAATCAGTCATAATTCTTGTAACCAAATTTCTTTATCAATTACATTGTAATCAACTGTTTAACTGTGCTTTTTTAAGTCTTTTGTCATTTAGAGACAATTATTGCTGCATCTGATCCTCTTGCAAAAGTGCTTCATCTTCAAGAAGGTCCATAGGAAGGACACTTTGACAATAACAGGTCTCTAATAAATTTCAGATCATACTTCTAAACAGGGTAAGAAATTAAAGAATCCTAATGGAAAACCTGATGGTTTCATAAAAAGTTAACAAAAGGATTGGGTACTGAGTGAACTGGTGAATATAGTTATAATTTTTATGGGTCTTGTCTGGAATGTTACTGGTTTTTAACTGTGTTTTCCAGATAGAGGGAAGCCCTTCCCCTCAAGTTAGTTATGACTTACAGCAATTGGGTAAACTACACCTGTGGGTAGAATTGAAACATTTTTCTTTTCTTTCTGTCTGTTTACTCCAGAAAGTGGGGACTCCTGTGTCTGAGCAGTCTTAGGTGAATGGGAAAGACTGCTTCCTGACATGTGCAAGAATCTCTATGTTTTGGGGACCGAGAAATCCATCAAGGCAGAGCTTGATAACAAGTCTTGGGCATGACTTTCCTGGCCTTGAGAGGTCTATGTAGAATTCAGTTTGAGACTCCTGAGAAGTATCCCCTCAGCCAGTTTGGAGGAGCCATATGTAGTCAATTGAATAGACTTATTTTGCAAATTAGTTTTGATTGGCTGTGTTTGATGGAGATAAAGGTAATTTTAGAGAGAACAATATTATGTTCAATGGATATTCAAATCTAGTTTTATTAATTGAGGTCTATATTTATGAAAGTTATTGTGTTGGCCATACTTTTGCCCTGATGTTCTGGATGGAAAGAAATTTATCTACTGAAACTGTCACAGAATATAACTACTCATGAAGTGTGACACTTCTTTCTTTAAGTCTGCTGCTAAAAGCACATATACAATGCTTGAGTGATAATTGGGTATTAAATGATAAAGTGTATGGCCTGTAAAGTGCTTCCCCATTAACATATCTCTGAACCTGTTCATGAGATCTGATTAGTTTTCCCTCAACATGAATGACTAGGTGAATATAAAGGAGGCCTATCTCCTAGGGGCATGATCTGAACCCAGGGTAGGAGCGAGCACCCCAGCATTATGGGGCAAATATTTTGAACATCAGTACTTTCTACTGAAAGATTTTCAATCAAAAGGGGAAATGATGGGAAAATCTGTATGTATTGAGGTTTGGGGAAGTCAGAAGGCTTAAACATGGATGAATTTAAATTTCACTGACCAGAGCAGCCTGTTTTGTGGTCTTTCAGACATGCATTGTACATCTGCTTTGGCCATTGAGGAAGGGAATGCACTTGAAAGTCAAAAGGGGTTGCTGTGGTTAAGACATCTAAGGTAAAACTAGGTGGCCATCATATACGTGACTTTAGACATGTTCTTGTATTACTGAAAACTTGAGCTTTCTGAACCCTGTTGCAGACCAGGACAAAAATCACAGGAGGGTGTGGTATTATCTATGGATTTGTTTACTGTTTGTATTTAGCTGAATTGTCATGATCTCCCCTGTGTTGTTACTATTAGATGTCTTACGTTTTGTCCCTAGTCTAAGGGAGGAAATCTGTTTGAGAACTGAGCAGCAACACTAGCCTCACTGTGAAATGAGTCTAATTGCTGGGTCTACAGTGAGATGCTCTTGTCGTCATCCTCTGGTCATCTCCCCTTTCACCCTGGAGTGAAGACCACCACCATGTCCTGCCCGCCATGCACCACAGACGGTGGGGTGTCACTCTAGGACCTTGCTTCTGACATGTAAGCTTCCCTATCCATTAAACCACTAATGTCTCTGTTGCTGACTCCAGGATCTTTCTTTGGTCTTGAAGCTGTGCAAGTACAGGTCTTGTAGGCCTATGGTATGCAGCCCAATAAACAAGCTTATCATTGAATACATTGAATGAAACATATTCAAACCAAGTTGAACTAATATATATTTTTCCCAATACGTATATTTCTAAAAATATTTTCAATACATTTTATGTTTATTTCATTGTTTTTATGTTATAAAAGTTGATCTCTGCTCTCTTAAAAGTAAAACAAAATTTCCCTTATTCCTCATTCCCATTGCTCTTTTTAGCTATGGTCCTTTTGCTTTTCTTAAGCTGCACAAAAGTCAAATTCCAAGACACCAAGGCTTCTCCAACATGTCTGCATTGCAGTGTGACTTCCCTCCATCACATAAATATTTTAAATCTGGGGACTTTGTCTTCAGCTTTAGTCGTCAACTATTATGCAGCATTTTTTTACTCTGTCTGACTTGAAGTGTCTTCTATTCCATGCCTCCAGAGTGTTCTTGGTACCTCTCTGGTCTATTTCACTGGTTCTTTAGCACCTTCCAGTCCTCATAGATACATCCTCCAAAATATTCAATTCTGCCCACTGCTGGAATTTGAAAATCTCAGATAAATTCCATCATCCATGATATCCATCATACTATTAAGCCTCAGCTTTCTCCACAGTGGAGGAGATATAGTAATAATAACTGGCTTTAGTAAAAGAATTGCTGGAATCAAATGGGATAATATATGTGAGATTAAATATAAATTTTAATCATTTATGAAGATACGTTGCACTATGTCTGATTTGATCACATTGACAAAGATGTGCCTGTGATGGAGACTGGTCAATCAGAGATTTTGTGGGAATTTTTTCCTGAGCTGTCAGGGAAGACACTCTTTTTTATGATGGATAAGCTTAAGGATATGGCCTGATTGGGTCCATCATACAAAAAATGACTGTGAGACACAGGGAGGGACAGAGTCCAATGATGTAGTTTGAGAGCCCGAATCCAGCCACACCCTTGAATGCTGCTGTAAAACAAAGCAATCAATTATTTTCTGTTTAAACCTATTTAACTTTTATTTTAAGCTACCAAATGACAACTGTTTAATGCCATATTTTTCCTCTTGTTCAATTAATAGTGGATATGTGACTTTTAACAACATGGGAGTGATGATTTATTTGCATAAATGTATTTATATTACTCATTAAAAAGTGCCAGAGGCTATAAGAAAACACACAATCATAAAGCCTTCTCTGATTAAACTGAACTTGAGAGCTCGAGCATTTCCACATCCCCACCTTTTCTGCTGACACTTAGATACCCACCTTGAACACCATCTTTCTTCCTCGTGATTTACTCTCAGTTGGAATATTACTAAACACATCATACGCATCAAATGCTATTTCACAGAGAAGATTTTTATTTATGATACATTTAAAATTCCCTATCACCATCTGCATGGAAACAATGAGGATAACCAGAGGATTAGTGTGTCAGTTAGAAGGTGAGTATCAGAGCCCTTTCTGCTTTCCAAATTGTTAATTGAATTGAACTGAGTATTCAATGATTGAGAGAATCTCTTGGAACAAAACTGCCCACTCTTCCAAAATAATGTGTTCAGTTTTTAAAGGTATTCTCTCTTTAGTATAACTGTCTAAACCTAATATGCCCTCTGCATAATCTTTAATTTTTTCCAAATCTGGTATTGACATTATGAGAACATTAGTAACCGAAACCCCTTTCAATGTATTTATGACATCCCTGAAATTATTAGATGGATATCGGGTTCTTCTTAAAGTTCAAGCACTAATTATTTTAATAATTCATTCATAGCTTGGCACATATTAAGAAGAAAAGTCCAGCTGAGTCAGACTAGAGGCATTCTTTAGCTTCTACTCAATGCACGAGATGTCTAGAGATCCCCTTCTCTACCCAAAATAACTTCACACGGCAATAGAGTAAAGGCTAGCATGATGCCTTATGCTCTCTCTCACATCACATATTTTTTACTCTTTATTGCTCCCTGAATGGCAGTGCAGACATTATGTCTGTTTTTTTCCCCCTATACATTTTAAAACTCCCATCACCATTTATTCTATTATTAATGTTTTATAGTCATTAAAAGAACTAACAGAGACTCAAAAAAACATGGAATAAAATGGAGACCAGTCTACACCAGTTTTCTGACATACTGTCCACTGGTTTGTTTAAACATTTTGAGCTTGATTTCTTACTTGCAAAGTGTGCTAATCTGAGGATACTTAGTACAAAGTACATGCTTGTTACATAGAAGTTTTAAATTATATTGTCAATAACAAGATAAATCTGGCAATGAATTCTCCATGAAGCTATGTATAAATATTTGATTTTATGGAGCAAACCTAAAATACATTAAAAACTCTTGAAAAACGCTGCTTTGTCCTTTTTTACATTTATGTGCCATTCAATTTTGTGCAGCTTTATTGTGCCATAATTGACAAATAAAATTATAAATATTAGAAGAGTCAAAGTGATGTTTTGATATACATATACATTGTGGAAAAGATTTCCACAACTGAGTTAATTAACATGTCTGTCATCTCACATATTTATCTTTTTTTTTTTTTTTTTTAGGAGAGACTACTAAGTTCTACTGTTTAGCAAATTTTAACTATACCCTATATCATATAGTGTTTTCCATAGTGGATGCACCAGTTTACATTCCCACCAACGGTGACAAAATGTTGCCTTATTCACGTGCTAACCAGCATTTGTTGTCTTTTACCTTTTTGATAATAGACAGCCTAAAAGGTATGAGGTGATGATCTCATTGTGGTTTTGATTTGCATTTCCCTGATGATTAGTGATGTTGATTATCTTTTCATGTGCCCGTGGGCCATCTGAACATCTTTGCAAAAATGCCCATTCAAGTCCTTTGCCAATTTTAAAATTTGGTTGCTTTTTGTTATTGAGTTGTATGAGTTTTGTACAAGCTCTTTCCAGGGAGATATTGGCATTTTGAAGCTAGATAATTCGAGAAGCCCATGTGGCTTCTGCTGGTTTCAATCTCTGGAGAAAATTGTAATCAGCCCCCAGATGACTACTAAATTAGAAGGCTTACCCTCAGGCAGCAGATTTTAAAGTATGCAGATGGGCCTCTTTCAGAAAAAATTTGAGAGATGGGTGGGTTTTCTTGCCTGTTATCTCTGCACTAAGCCCTGAAGGAATAGCCATGGCAGGTCACCTCAGCCCATTCAGAAATGTCTCTTTGTTTGCTAGTCTGTGGCCTCATGTACACAAGCCCAACTGTCTTTCAGAGCTAGGTCTTTTGGGGACCCTGTCTCTTAAGTGGGATTCTCAAAAGTTGGGGTACTAGATGTGGAGTCCCAACTCTTTCCTCCTGGGGGAGAACCTGAGAGTTAGGGGTTCCCTCCTGATGGTGGGGCTCTCTGCCTGTGGTGGGGTTTGTGGTGGGAATGAGTCTCAGCCTCTCCAACCCATTTCAATGCAGGTGATGTGGCTATTTTCTCATTTGCCTGTTGTATAGGAGTTACTTAGCTAGTTTTGAAACCAGTAGGACCCTGTGGGGCTTCTGGGTGCAAAAGCCTTTCTGTGTCCCCCATTTCTTGATTACAGGAAATAAGCTTCATTCAGCTCCCATGACCTTCCTTGTGTTCCAAAGGGCACGTCCAAACAATTGTTAATCAGGGAAGGGAGAGAATGTGGAGGCAAGAGGGGAGAGGTCAAGAAAGAGTAGTGCAGACTTGGGGCAGGGTCCTGGTTCCCCCTCAAGGGCTACACATAACAATATCATTGAGCTGTTTTGCAGATACTGAAACCCCCATCAGGTGGAAGAAATTAACTGTATGCTGCCCACAAGCACATACACTCCAGACCAGTTGGAACCAGAAGGTTAGTGATGCTCACTCCCACTTACCTCACTACCAACCAATCAGAAGAATGTCCAGGAGCTGATCACGCCCTCTTTGAACCACTACTATAAAACTACTCACTACCCTCTCCAGGTGGGACACACAGTTCTGAGAGGATTAGCCCACTGTGGCCCCCTTAACTTGGCAAAGCAATAATGCTATTCTTTTTTTTTTTTAAGGTAACTAAATTTAGAGGCTTTATTATCAGTAACAATTTTTTTAACATTTTTATTGGAATATAATTGATTTACAATGGTGTGTTAGTTTCTGCTTTATAATAAAGTGAATCAGTTATACATATACATATGTTCCCATATCTCTTCCCTCTTGTGTCTCCCTCCCTCCCACCCTCCCTATCCCACCCCTCTAGGTGGTCACAAAGCACCGAGCTGATCTCCCTGTGCTATGCAGCTGCTTCCCACAAGCTATCTATTTTACGTTTGGTAGTGTATATATGTCCAAGCCACTCTCTCACTTTGTCACAGCTGACCCTTCCCCCTCCCCATATCCTCAAGTCCATGCTCTAGTATGTCTGTATCTTTATTCCCGTCTTACCCTTAGGTTTTTTTTTCATAGATTCCATATATATGTGTTACCATACGGTATTTGTCTTTCTCTTTCTGACTTACTTCACTCTGTATGACAGACTCGAGGCCCATCCACCTCATTACAAATAACTCAATTTCGCTTCTTTTTAAGGCTGAGTAATATTCCATTGTATATATGTGCCACATCTTTATCCATTCATCCGATGATGAACACTTAAGTTGCTTCCATCTCCTGGTTATAGTAAATAGAGCTGCAATAAACATTTTGGTACATGACTCTTTTTGAATTATGGTTTTCTCAGGGTATATGTCCAGTAGTGGGATAGCTGGGTCATATGGTAGTTCTATTTGTAGCTTTTTAAGGAACCTCCATACTGTTCTCCATAGTGGCTGTACCAATTCTCATTCTCACCAGCAGTGCAAGAGTCTCCCCTTTTCTCCACACCCTGTCCAGCATTTATTGTTTCTAGATTTCTTGATGATGGTCATTCTGACTGGTGTGAGATGATATCTCACTGTACTTTTGATTTGCATTTCTCTAATGATTAATGATGTTGAGCATTCTTTAATGTGTTTGTTGGTAGTCTGTATATCTTCTTCGGAGAAATGTCTATTTAGGCCTTCGGCCCATTTTTGGATTGGGTTGTTTGTTTTTTTGTTATTCAGCTGCATGAGCTACTTGTAAATTTTAGAGATTAATCCTTTCTCAGTTGCTTCATTTGCAAATATTTTCTCTCATTCTAAGAGTTGTCTTTTGGTCTTGTTTATGGTTTCCTTTGCTGTGCAAAAGATTTTAAGTTTCATTAGGTCCATTTGTTTATTTTTGTTTCTATTTTGATTTCTCTAAGAGGTGGGTCAAGAAGGATATTTCTGTGATTTATGTCACAGAGTGTTCTGCCTATGTTTTCCATTAAGAGTTTGATAGTTTCTGGCCTTACATTTAGGTCTTTAATCCATTTTTTTGTTTGTTTGTTTTTTTGCGTTATGCGGGTCTCTCACTGTTGTGGCCTCTCCCATTGCAGAGCACAGGCTCTGAACTCGCAGGCTCAGTGGTCATGGCTCATGGGCCTAGCCGCTCTATGGCATGTGGGTTCTTCCCAGATTGGGGCACGAACCTGTATCCCCTGCATCAGCAGGCAGACTCTCAAGCAGTGCGCCACCAGGGAAGCCCCGTCTTTAATCCATATTGTGCTTATTTTTGTGTATGCTGTTAGGGAGTGTTCTAATTGCATACTTTTACATGTACCTGTCCAGTTTCCCCAGCACCAATTTTGTAGAGGCTGTCTTTTCTCCACTGTATATTCTTGCCTTCTTTATCAAAGATAAGGTGACCATATGTGTGTGGGGTTATCTCTGGGCTTTCTATCCTGTTCCATTGATCCATCTTTCTGTTTTTGTGCCAGTACCATACTGTCTTGATTACTGTAGCTTTCTAGGATAGTCTGAAGCCAGGGAGCCTGATTCCCCCAGCTCCGTTTTTCATTCTCAAGATAGCTTTGGCTATTCGGGGTCTTTTGTGTTTCCATACAAATTGTGAAATGTTTTGTTCTAGTTCTGTGAAACATGCCAGTGGTAGTTTGATAGGCATTGCATTGAATCTGTAGATTGCTTTGGGGAGTAGAGTCATTTTCATAATGTTGATTCTTCCAATCCAAGAACATGGTATATCTCTCCCTCTATATTTGTATCATCTTTAATTTTTTTCATCAGTGTCTTATAATTTTCTGCATACAGGTCTTTTGTCTCCTTAGGTAGGTTTATTCCTAGATATTTTATTCTTTTTGTTGCAATGGTAAATGAGAATGTTTTCTTAATTTCACTTTCAGATTTTTCATCATTAGTGGTAACAATGCCAGATATTTCTGTGCATTAATTTTTTATCCTGCTACTTTACCAAATTCATTGATTAGCTCTAGTAGTTTTCTGGTAGCATGTTTAGCATTCTCTATGTATAGTATCATGTCATCTGCAAACAGTGACAGCTTTACGTCTTCTTTTCCGATTTGGATTCCTTTTGTTTCCTTTTCTTCTCTGATTGCAGTGGCTAAAACTTCCAAAACTATGTTGAATAAGAGTGGTGAGAGTGGGCAACCTTGTCTTGCTCTTGATTTTAGAGGAAATGGTTTCAGCTTTCAGCATTGAGGACGATGTTGGCTGTGGGTTTCTAATATACGGCCTTTATTATGATGAAGAATGTTCCCTCTATACCTACTTTCTGCAGGGTTTTTAACATAAATGGGGGTTGAATTTTGTCAAATGCTTTCTCTGCATCTATTGAGATGATCATATGGTTTTTCTCCTTCAATTTGTTAATATGGTGTATCACGTTGATTGATTTGTGTATATGGAAGAATCCTTGCATTCCTGGAGTAAACTCCACTTGATCATGTTGTTTGATGCTTTCAGTGTGCTGTTGGTTTCTGTTTGCTAGTATTTTGTTGAGGATTTTGACATCTATGTTCATAAGTGATATTGGCCTGTAGTTTTCTTTCTTATGGGATGCAGCAAAAGTAGTTCTAAGATGTGAGTTATAGCAATACAATCCTACCTTAAGAAACAGGAAACATCTCAAGTAAACAACATAACCTTGCACCTAAAGCAATTAGAGAAATAAGAACAAAAAGAAAAAAAAAACCCAAAGTTATCAGAAGGAAGGAAATCATATAGATCAGATCAGAAATAAATGAAAAATAAATGAAGTAAATGATTGCAAAGATCATTAAACTAAAAGATGGTTCTTTGAGAAGATAAACAAAATAGATAAACCATTGGCCAGACTCATCAAGAAAAAAAGGGAAAAGACTGAAATCAATAGAATTAGAAATGAAAAAGGAGAAGTAACAAATGTCACTGCAGAAATACAAAAGATCATGAAAGATTATTACAAGCAACTCTATGCTAATAAAATGGACAACGTGGAAGAAAAGGACAAATTCTTAGAAATGCACAACCTTCCAAGACTGAACCAGGAAGAAATAGAAAATATGAACAGACCAATCATAAGCACTGAAATTGAAATTGTGATTAAAAATCTTCTAACAAACAAAAGCCCAGGACCAGATGGCTTCACAGGCAAATTCTATCAAACATTTACAGAATACCTAACACCTATCCTTCTCAAACTCTTCCAAAATATAGTAGAGGGAGGGACACTCCCTAATTCCTTCTACGAGGCTACCATCACCCTGATACCAAAACCAGACAAAGATGTCACAAAGAAAGAAAACTACAAGCCAATATCACTGTTGAACATAGATGAAAAAATCCTCAACAAAATACTAGCAAACAGAATCCAACAGCACATTAAAAGGATAATGCACCATGATCAAGTGGGGTTTATTCCAGGAATGCAAGGATTCTTTAATATACACAAATCAATCTATGTGATACACCATATTAACAAATTGAAGTAGAAAAACCATATGATCATCTCAATAGATGCAGAGAAAGCATTTGACAAAATTCAACTCCCATTTATGTTAAAAGCCCTGCAGAAATTAGGCATAGAGGGAACTTTCTTCAACATAATAAAGGCCACATATGACAAACCCACAGCCAACATCGTCCTCAATGGTGAAAAACTGAAACCATTTGCATTAAGATCAGGAACAAGAAAAGGTTGCCCACTCTCACCACTCTTATTCAACATAGTTTTGGAAGTTTTAGCTACAGCAATCAGAGAAGAAAAGGAAACAAAAGGCATCCAAATTGGAAAAGAAGAAGTAAAGCTGTCACTGTTTGCAGATGACATGATACTATACATAGGGATTCCAAAAGATGCTACCAGAAAACTACTAGAGCTAATCAATGAATTTGGTAAAGTAGCAGGATACGAAATTAAAGCACAGAAATCTCTCGCATTCCTATACACTAAGGATGAAAAATTTGAAAATGAAATCAAGAAAACACTCCCATTTACCATTGCAACAAAAAGAATAAAAAATATCTAGTAATAAACCTACCTAAGGAGACAAAAGACCTGTATGCAGAAAATTATAAGACACTGATGAAAAAATTAAAGGTGATACAAATAGAGGGAGAGATATGCCATGTTCTTGGATTGGAAGAATCAACATTTTGAAAATGACTCTACTACCCAAAGCAATCTACAGATTCAATGCAATGCCTATCAAACTACCACTGGCATGTTTCACAGAACTAGAACAAAACATTTCACAATTTGTATGGAAACACAAAAGACCCCGAATAGCCAAAGCAATCTTGAGAACGAAAAATGGTGCTGGAGGAATCATGCTCCCTAGCTTTAGACTATACTACAAAGCTACAGTAATCAAGACGGTATGGTACTTGCACAAAAACAGAAGGATCAGTGGAACCGGATAAAAAGCCCAGAGTTAAACCCATGCACATATGGTCACCTTATCTTTGATAAAGGAGGCAGGAATATACAGTGGAGAAAGGACAGCCTCTTCAATTAGTGGTGCTGGGGAAACTGGACAGGTACAGGTAAAAGTATGTGATTAGATCACTCCCTAACACCATACACAGAAATAAGCTCAAAATGGATTGAAGACCTAAATGTAAGGCCAGAAACTGTCAAACTCTTAGAGGAAAAATAGGCAGAACACTCTATGACATAAATCACAGCAAGATCCTTTTTGACCCACCTCCTAGAGAAATGGAAATAAAAACAAAAATAAGGAAATGGGACCTAATGAAACTTCAAGACTTTTGCATAGCAAAGGAAACCATAAACAAGACCAAAAGACAACCCTCCGAATGGCAGAAAATATTTGCAAATGAAGCAACTGACATAGGATTAATCTCTAAAATTTACAAGCAGCTCATACAGCTCAATAACAAAAAAACAAACAACCCAATCCAAATATGGCAGAAGATCTAAATAGACATTTCTCCGAAGAAGATATACAGACTGCCAACAAACACATGAAAGAATGCTCAACATCATTAATCATTAGAGAAATGCAAATCAAAACTACAATGAGATATCATCTCACACCAGCCAGAATGGCCATCATCAAAAAATCTACAAACAGGGCTTCCCTGGTGACACAGTGGTTAAGAGTCTGCCTGCTGATGCAGGGGACATGGGTTCATGCCCTGGTCCACGAAGATCCCACATGACACGGAGCAGCTAGGCCCGCGAGCTATGGGTGCTGAGCCTGCGGGTCCGGAGCCTGTGCTCCGCAACGGGAGAGGCCACAACAGTGAGAGGTCTGCATACCAAAAAAAATATATATATATATATTTTTTATATTTCATATATATATATATATATACAAACAATAAATCCTGCAGAGGTTGTGGAGAAAAGGGAACACTCTTGCACTGATGGTGGCAATGTGAATTGGTACAGCCACTATGGAGAACAGTATAGAGGTTCCTTAAAAAACTACAAATAGAACTACCGTATGACCCAGCAATCCCACTGCTGGGCATATACCCTGAGAAAACCATAATTCAAAAAGAGTCATGTACCAAAATGTTCATTGCAGCTTTATTTACAATAGCCCAGAGATGGAAACAACCTAAGTGTCCATCATCAGATGAATGGATAAAGAAGATGTGGCACATATATACCATGGAATATTACTCAGCCATAAAAAGAAATGAAATTGAGCTATTTGTAATGTGGTGGATTGACCTAGAGTCTGTCATACAGAGTGAAGTAAATCAGAAAGAGAAAGACAAATACCGTATGCTAACACAGATATATGGAATTTAAGAAAAAAAATGTCATGAAGAACCTCGGGGTAAGACAGGAATAAAGACACAGACCTACTAGAGAATGGACTTGAGGATATGGGGAGTGGGAAGGGTCAGCTGTGACAAAGTGAAAGAGTGGCATGGACATATATACACTACCAAACATACAATAGATAGCTAGTGGGAAGCAACCGCATAGCACAGGGAGATCATTTCTGTGCTTTGTGACCACCTAGAGGAGTGGGATAGGGAGGGTGGGAAGGGGGGAGATGCAAGAGGGAAGAGATATAGGAACATATTTATATGTATAACTGATTCACTTTGTTAGAAAGCAGAAACTAACACACCATTGTAAAGCAATTATACTCCAATAAAGAAATTTAAAAAAACAAAAAAGAAATAATGTTATTCTTTTCTACTTCACCCAAAACTCTGTCTCTGAGATTTATCAGTGCCAAGGTACAGAGGTGAGATTTGTCATCAGTTTCTGAATTTTCTTCAGAGTGAATTGCTCTGAGTGTCAATGTAGATTTTTTTGTGTCTGTGGGAGTAGGTGAGTTCAGGAGCCTCCTATGTCCCAATCTTGGACCAGACAAGTAGGTAATTTTTTAGGAGATTAATTCCCCCAAGGAAATAAGGATAATACCTGAAGATACAAAGTATTCAGTAACTGGGACCATAAGTGTCCCAGAGAACCTTGATGGGGATTGGGACTCTCTCTTTTTATTCAGTACTAAGCTATTGTCATTAGTTATAGGTCATTTTGAAACAGTTCTTTCTAAACTTATTGATATATTGGAGAATGTCTTGGGGTCATCCTCAGACAGAGGGCCAAGAACTTTGTTTGTAGTTGCAGCAAAAGGATGAATAATGACTCGGTTGAACCCATTATTCTAAAAGAAGGAACACAGAACCCCAGATGGAAGAAAGAGAAATTATACTTGATGTTGAGGTCACATTCACACGTTTGGGAAAGAGCAAGGTGAGGTGAGTAAAAGCTTAACTGAAAGATGAATATACAAATAAAACTGCTTACCAGGTTCATGGGATAAAGGGCAGAAATGGCTCTGGGTTGGGACTAGCTATACTTGCTCTAATAAGAAGAATTTGTCTAAGTGTGTCAAGAGGACTTATATAAGCATATATTAGCAATAGAAAGAAGTTAGGAGCAAGTGATATTTCATTTATAGCAAATTAGATTTGTAAGAAAGACAGTTTACTACTTTTAGGAGATTAGGAAAAAGGATATACTACAGCAACAAAATATCACTACCTATAGCTAATGTCCTCGTGTGTCTGCCCCACAATGTGCAAAATAAAGGGAGATAAAGTTTTAGAGGTCCAACAATATATTATGCAGTAATTGTTTGCATTAATGAACACATATTCTTAACACAAAAAACCATATCCTGGGGCTTCCCTGGTGGCACAGTGTTTGGGAGTCCGCCTGCCGATGCAGGGGACGCGGGTTCGTGCCCCGGTCCAGGAAGATCCCACATGCCGCGGAGCGGCTGGGCCTGTGAGCCATGGCTGCTGAGCCTGCGCATCCGGAGCCTGTGCTCCGCAGCGGGCGAGGCCACAACAGTGAGAGGCCCGCGTACTGCAAAAACTAATAATAATAATAATAATAATCACATCCTGATAGTGTGACTTTATGCATAGTTTTTAGCTGCTTGAATACAGAAAGACAAAATGTTATTCCAGCATCTTAGCATAGAAGACCTGACTGAATTAGGCCACTGGGAATGGAAATGGAAGGAAAGGAAAAGGAGAAAAGAGAGGAAGCTGCCAGCAATGCAGCTGCTTGCAGTAGGATTACGTTCTCATCATCATCAAGCCATTAGTACTGCTGACCAAGGCCTGTAAAACAACTGGCCTCCCAGGGAGTGCTGCAACTCCCCTCTTCTGTCTTAGGTATGGATAACATTTGTGAACAATTTATGTTGACATCTTTTAATGAAGGTCTTTTTACAAATGAGTTCAAGGCATATTAAAAAGGAAACAATAATGGATGCTTGAGCAAACCGAATCATAAATGTCTCAGAGCTACAATGCTTCTTTGGGGACTGGCTCATTTCACCATTTTTGTGGGGTTTATCAGTCGTTCAATGTTAAGATCAAACAATGTTCACATTTTTCTTCAGCTGTAATTGGTGTCAGTTATGGTCAAATGGACTAGATTTGAGAATGTGTTCGACACAACCTGAAAAGCACAAATGCTTACGTTATGATTGATGATACCAAGAAGCTTAAGTTGAATGTTCATAGTTGCCTCATATTTAACTAGAACGGGAAATTGTTCTTAAACTGACTTGTTTTGAGACATTTTGTGATGTTAGCATAAATCAAAATGTCAATTAAAAGCAGACAAGCCAGATAAGAAACTTCAAATTTCTTCTAATATAGTTCTAGATATGTGAAGAATCATGGGTTCTTGAGATATTACTAGCCCACTTAGCTTTATTCTGTCTAAACTTTTTACCTAAGTGTCCTGAAGCTCTGATCAGCATTGCTTTATATTAGAATGTATGTAAATGTGGCAAAAGCTCTCCTTGTGTCTTTAGCCTGTAACTGACATGGGCCTTCTTCCGTGGCTTTCTGTGTGTTCTCTACCTGCCTTTCTCTCTCTCTCTCTCTCTTTCTCTCCCTTTGCCTCTGATAGTAAAACCACCCACTCATGTCCGACCATGAAATTATCCTTTCTTCTCTCTCCTTAAATTCTAATATATTCCTTCTCTTATCTGACCAATAAACTACCTTTTCCTTGATCTTTTAAAACTTTTTTCTTGGCTGCATTGGGTTTTCGCTGCTGCACGTGGGCTTTCTCTAGTTGCAGGGAGCAGGGACTACTCTTCATTGCAGTGTGCAGGCTTCTCATTGCAGTGACTTCTCTTTTTGTGGAGCAGGGGCTCTAGGGTGCATGGGCTTCAGTAGTTGTGGCTCGCAGGCTCTAGAATGCAGGCTCAGCAGTTGTGGTGCACAGGCTTAGTTGCTCAGCGGTATGTGGGATGTTCCCTGACCAGGGATCAAACCCGTGTCCCCTGCATTGGCAGGCAGTTTTTTAACCACTGCACCACCAGGGAAGTCCTTTCCTTTTCTTTGATCTTTGATCACATTTTTTCCCAGTTCTCTTACAAATGTAATTTGGACACATATTACTTTTCTAGATTTATTTGTTGGAGCAGTTTTAAATTTACAACAAATTGAGTGGCCAGTACAGAGATTTCCCACATACCCCAAGTCCTCACATATGCATAGACACCCCATCATAAACATCCCCATTAGAGTGGGACATCTGTTACAGTTGATGAACTTTCACTGACGCATCATTATCACCAGAAACCCACAGTTTATCTTACAGTTTACTGTCAGTGTTGTATACTCTGTATGTTTGGACACACGTACCCAGTGTTAAGCTACCACACAGAGTATTTGCACTGCCTTGTAATGCGATTCATCCCTCTCCCTGCTCCCTCAGCCCCTGGCAACCAATGATGATTTTACTGTTTCCATATTTTTGCCTTCTCCAGAGTATCATGTAGTTGGAATCATACAGTATGTAGCCTTTTCAGATTGTCCCCTTTCACTTAGTAATATGCACTTAAGGGTCCTCCATGTCTTTTCATGGCTTGATAGCTCATTTATTTTTAGCACCAGATAATATTCCATTGTCTGGATAGACCACAGTTTATTTATCCATTCACCTATTGAAGAACATCTTGGTTGCTTCCAAGTTTTGACAATTATGAATAAAGCCGCTATAAACATCCATGTGAAGGTTTTTGTGCAGACTAACTTTTCATCTTCTTTGAGAAAATACCAAAGTGTATAATTACTGGATCGTATGGTAAGAGTATATTCAGTTTTGTAAAAAGCTGCCAAATTGTCTTCCTAAGTTGCTGTACCATTTTGTATTTCCCCCTGCAATAGAATGAGATTTCCTCTTATTCCACATCTTTGTCAGCATTTAATATGTTCTGGATTCTGGCCATTCTAATAGCTGCATGGAGGTATCTCATTATTGTTTTAATTTGCCTTTCCCTGATGATATATGATGTGGAGCATCTTTTCATATGTTCATGCCATCTGTTTATCTTCTTTGGTGAGGTGTTTGTTCAGGTCTTTGCCCCATCCTTTAATTGGCTTGTTTGTGTCCTTACTGTTGAGTTTTATGTTGCTTGTACATTTTGGATAACAGTCTTTTATTAGATGTGTCTTTCACAAATATTTTCTTTAAGCCTGTGGCTTATCTTTGCATTCTCTTCACCTTGTCTTCTGCAGAGCAGAAGTTTTAAATTTTAATGAAGTTCAGCTTATCATTATTTCTTTCATGGACTGTGCCTTTGGTATTTTATCTATAAAGTTATCACCACACCCAATATCATCTAGGTTTTCTCCTATACTATCTTTTAGGAGTTTTATAGTTTTGCATTTTACATTTAGGTCTATGTTCATGTTTCAGTTAATTTTTTTGAAGAGTGCAAATCTTATCTAGATTCATTTTTTTGAATGTGGATGTTCAGTTTTTCCAGCACCATTTGTTGAAAAGACTATCTTTTCTCCATTTTATTGCCTTAGTTCCTTTGTCAAAGATCAGTTGACTATATTTACAACAATCGATTTCTGGGCTACTTAATTTGTTCCATTGATCTATTTGTCTATTCTTTCACCAACACCACACTGTCTTGATTACTGTAACTTGATTACTGTAAGGCTTGAAGTTGGGTAGTGTCAGTCCTCTGACTTTGTTCTTCTCCTTTAAGTATTATTTTGGTTACTCTGGGTCTTTTGCCTTCTGTATAAATGTTAGAATCAATTTGTCAATCTCCACAAAATAACTTGCTGGGATTTGGATTAGGATTACACTGAATCAGTAGACAAAGTTGGGGAAAACTGACATTTTAAGGATATTGAATCTTCCTATCCATGAACGTGAAATAGCTCTCTATTTATTAAGTTCATTGATTTCTTTCATCAGCATTTTATAATTATTATTTCTTTTCTTCTGTTTACTTTGGATTTAATTCACTCTTCTTTTTCTAGTTTCCTAAGGTAAAGCTTAGATGATTGATTTTAGATCTTTCTTCTTTTCTACTTTTTGCACTCAATGCTATAAATTTCCCTCTAAGTGCTTATTTCATTTCCTCCCACAAATTTTGATAATTGTGTTTTCATTTTCATTTGGTTCAAAGTAGCTTAAAGTTTCTCTTGAAATTTCTTCTTTGGCCCTTGTGTTATTTAGAAGTGTGTTATTTAATCTCCAAATGTTTTGGGATTTTCCAGCTATCTTTCCGTTACTGATTTTTATTTGAATTAAATTGTGGTCTGAGACCAGACATTGTATTATTTCTATTCTGTTAAATGTGTTAGTGTGTTTTATGGCCAAGAAAATGGTGTATCTTGGTGAATGTTCCATGTGAGCTTGAGAAGATTAAGAATTCTGTCATTGAATGAAGTTGTCTACAGATGTTCAGTTGATCAATGCTGTTGTTGAGTTCAACTGTGTTCTTATTGATTTTCTGCCTGTTGTATCTAACCATTTCTGATAGTTATTGAAGTCCTCCAACTATGATAGTAGATTCATCTATTTCTCTTTGCTGGTCTATCAGTTTTTGCCTCAAGTATTTTGAATCTCTGTTGTTAGCCACATACACATTAAGAACTGTTATGTCTTCTTGGGGAACAGACTCCATTAACATTATGTAATACCCGTCTCTAACCCTGATAACTTTCCTTGGTCTGAGTCTGCTCATTCCAATTCCACTTTCAAGTAACACTATACTGTTTCATGGGGAATTGGGAGTACCCTATAATAAAATAATCCTAATTCTTCCCTCCTGTCTCTTGTATCACTGCCATAAAACTTATATACATAAGTTTATATGTATAAAATAAATATATATATAAAGTCAAAAATATTGTTACTATTATTATTTTGAACATTATCATGTATTAGATAAATTAAGAATATGAATTTTTTAAATTTTATTTTTAACTTATTTCTTCACCAAGCTCTTCCTTTCTTTATGTCAGTCCATGTCTCTTATCTTTATAGTTTTCTTTCTCTCTAAAGAATTCGTTTTAACATTTCTTGCAAGGCAGGTCCACTGACAACAAATTTCTTTAGTTTTTGTTTGTCTGAGAAAGTCTTTATTTCTCCTTTACTTTTCAAGGATAATTTGGGAAAGAACAGAATTCTAGTTGCTGGTTTTTTTCTCTCAACACTTTAAACATTTTACTCCACTCACTTCTTGCTTGTATGTTCCTATAGTGAAGTCAGATGTAATTCTTATCTTTCTCTTCTATAGATAAGGTCCCCCTCCCCAATCCCCTGGCTTTTTCAGGATTTTTTTCTTTATCTTTGATTTTTCCATAGTTTGAAAATATGGTTAGTTATGTATAGGTATTTTAGGCATTTATCCTGCTTTGTGTTCTTTGAGCTTCATAGATCTGGGGTTTGGTGTCTGACGTTAATTTGGGGAAATTCTCAGTCATTATTGTTTTAAGTATATCTTCTCTTCCTTTCTTTCTTCTCCTTGTGGAATTCTGATTACATATACATTACATTTTTTTGTAGTTTTTCCACTGTTCTCAGATACTTTGGTCTTTTTTTTTTTTTCCATTCCTTTTTTCTCTTTGCTTTTCAGCGTTGGTGGTTTCCTTATATTTTCAAGCACAGAGACTCTGTTTTCAGCCATGTCCAGTCTACCAATAAAAACATGAAAGGCATTCTTCATTTCTGTTACAGTGTTTTTGATCTCCATTATTTATTTTGGGTTCTTTCTTAGAATTTCCATCTCTCTGCTTACATTGCCCAGCTGTTCTTGCATGCTGTCTACTTTATCCATTAGAGCCCTCAACATCTCAATCATAGCTGTTTTAAATTCTTAGTCTGGGGACTTCCCTTGTGGTCCAGTGGTTAAGACTTTGCCTTCCAATGCAGGGAGTACAGATTTGATCCCTGGTCCTGGAGCTAAGATCCCACATGCTTTGCAGCCAAAAAACCAAAACATGAAAGAGAAGCAATATTGTAACAAATTCAAGAAAGACTTGAAAAAAAAATTCTTAGTCTGATAATGCCAACATCCCTGCCATATCTGAGTCTTGTTCTGATGCTTGCTCTGTTTCCTCAAACTTTTTTTTTTCTTTAAGTATGTCTTGCAGTTTTGTTCTTGTTAACTGGACATAATATACTGGGTAAAGAAACTGCTGTAAATGAGCTTTTAGTAATGTGGTGATAAGGTGTGGGGGGAAGAGAATTGTCCTATATCCTGTGAGTAGCTCTCAGTCTTTTAGTGAGCCTGCACCTGTGAACTGTGAACTTAACACATGCTCTTCATTTCTGTTCTTTTCTTTGTTTGTTTTTGCCCCCGCCTCCTTTGTGGAACAGGATAGCTAGAGGGGCTGGAATGGGATATTTCCCTTCCTGCAGTTCTGTGAGACTCTGATAAAACTCCAGCAGGCTAGGCTCTAGTTAAATAACTTCTCCTAAGGGCAGGCATTGTTGAGAACCGAGTGCTCTGGTTTATTTCAGAATGATTCCTTTTCCCCTCCCTTACTGGAAGCACAAGGAGATTTTTATCCAGTATTCACTGTGAGAATCTGCTCAAGCTCCTGGGCGCAAAACACACCAAAGCATAGAATCCTCCAATGATGGGTCCCCTGAGTTTTTATATCACAGATTTCTCCATGCTGAGCTTACAGCAATTTGTCAGTTGTAGCACGTTTCCCTACCAAGGTGATGGTTCCCATGGATGTTCTGTGCCTATGGGTTTCTGCTCTGGAAAGCCATCATTCTCTGCATTTGCTTGTTGGTCTCTAACTTGGGAGGCAGTGGTTTACCCTGTGACTCAACCTCTGTGATGAATTTAATGAGTTTTGATTCTATCAGTTTGTTCAGCTTTTTACTTGTTGGCATGACATGCAACTTCCAGTTTCTTACATACTGGGTTGGAAACTGGAAGTCTTAGACACACTTTAAGAGTAGCAATACATATATATTTTTCTTCCATATTTTAATTAATCAATCTATCCTTTTGCTGCCATATAGTTTTTAAGGTGAATAATCTGTTTTAAATTCCTGTACTAGTCTATACAGTCATCTTTTAAATTTTATATTGACATATAATTTACACATATAAAATCCTGAGATCTTACAGGTTCTGTTTTGAAGAGTTGTGACACTTTTATTCACCCACATAACCAACATCCTTAAGCAAATGAGAAAATACTTCCAGTCCACATAAAGTTCCCCTGTGTTCCCTGCCAGGCAATTTTCCCAATCCTATAAGCAACAATATTTATATATATTTATAAAGAAGTATATACAATATTTATTGAGGGAATACTTTTGCCTCTTTTGGGAAATCATCTAAATGTAATTATTTAGTAGGTACTCTTAGGAGTCTGGCTTTTATTAACAAGATGCTTGTGAGATTAATCATGTTGTTTTATGTTTGCATAATTAATCCATTTTTACTGCTGAGTAGTATTCAATTGTATGAATGTATAACAATTTTTAAATTTATTCACTTATTAACGAACCTTTGGTTTGTTTCCAGTTCTGGGTTATTATGGATAGGGTAACTCTGAATATTCCTGTACTTTTTGTGGATATATGTTTTCATTTATTTAGAGTATATATCTACCAGCACAATTGCTGTCATAATTTTAAAACAAAGTCAAAGAGTTTTCCAAAATTTCTCTTCCTTTATTCTTCTTCCCCCAGCAATGTATGAGAATCCCAGTGGCTCTACATCCTTGCCAGAATTTGGCACTGTCAATCGTTTTGGTTTTACCCATCTCAGAGGGTATCTAACTCTCCTTCTCTCTCCTCCTTATCTTTTTCTGCAACCATCCCTTGACTGATTTCTGTTCATTCTGTTTCAGTTCAGAAACAGTTCATAAACTGTTTCTCCACCATTGTACAGTCATTCCAAGTGTGTCTTTGTTAACTTAAATGTATTGAAGGCAATAACTTTATTATTTATTTGGTAATGTCATTCTTTAACTTCTACACAGAAACCAGCACAGCACTAGACACCATCAAAGGTGAAATGTACATTAAATTCTTAAATCATAGAATATTTGAGAGAAAATGGACATTACCTTTGCAAATGCTTGGCTTTACAGCTACTGTAAAGCATTCAGATTGTATCTGTACAATGCCATGGCCATGCTCATATTACACAGTGGCTGAGTTCAAATGAAAAAACAAATCTTCTAACTTGTGATCCAGAACACTGTATACTGTACCAGTTTGCTTCTCTTAATAAATTGACAAGTATGTTGTTTTTAACTCTAAAACTTTTGAGAGTTAAAAAGGTGAGTGCATGAAGATTAGAGAGTCCCTAAATGAGAACATGTCCTCAAGGATGCTGGCTGCCCTGTGACATCCATCATGTGCTCCTAACTTGGTGCTTGTGACAGCTTTCCTATCCTGGGAAACAGTCTCTAAGTTGGATCATTTTTCCTGGTTGAACAACCTCAAAATTTTATTTAGAGTGTCATAAGGAAAATAAGGGATTGTTCTGGGTTTCTCAGAAGCTATATTATTTCAGTTAATATATAAACACTATACTTAAGAGGGTTTTTATTTATTTATTTTACTGTATGTATTTTTGTATCTTTCATTGTAATAGGGCACTGAACAACAACAGCAACAAAGAAAGCACAAGTCACTCCTTGGAGATTGTAGCAATCACTAGATTAGCTTGTGATGTGAGGCACATCTTGTAAGATAAAGGTCTTTACAAGTTTTACAAGTATCCAAAACATCTGGACAAACCAGGGGTGGACAAACTCTACATGGATTTCAGTGTCTTAAATTACCAGATCAGCATATATTGCTGTTCACATCTTTTCTAAGTGTGATTCATACCTCCTCACATACAATAAATGGTGTATAAATTATGGACAAATTATGTATAAATTATGGACAAATATCTACATTTAAAAATTAAGAGTTAGAGCATTTCTTATATTTCTGTGAATTCTTTTCCTTTAAATATAATTAAAATGATTAATTCGGAGCAGAAATTATGACAATGATAATCAAAAACCTGGAATATGGTTAAAATTGTTGATCACTGGGGTTTTTTCCTTTTAAAATCTATTAAATATTACCTTGACTTATCTGTTCCATAAATCTTGGAGAAGATAACTTTTGTAAATATATATTTCATAATTAGTGTAAGACATCTCTTGAAACGTGGCAGAATATCTCATAGCACCTAGGCTCAGACAGATAAGTGTATTTTTCCTAAGTTATGGGCTGGGATCTGGCTGTTCTTAAACACTGACAGCAGTTTCATTGCTTTGTGTCTTGACGCCTCTGATGCAGATGACACAGAATCTTGCTGTGTTGCCATTGATTCTTACAAGTGATGACCCCTCCAAACAAAGCAAAAGTGTTACAGGTTATTGTGTTGGAAATGTATTTCTACCTTTGGAGTGCTTGAAATTTTATTGAAGTTCTTTCTAGGAGATTCTGGAAATACACTTTGACATCACATTATGCTGAAAGTTCCACGGCAAATGTAGCATTTTTACTTATTATATAAAATATTTCTGCATTTTGTCAATGACCTATAAAAAGTATATGGGAAGATATTCCTTGGTTTCCACTTAATCACCTGCTATGGGCTTACATGCCTTGGGACTTGCAATACTGTCCTGAAATCTTAAAGGAGAGATGTGTTTTGTGGTTGGGAACCAAAGGCCAAATGCTTATAATATCCTTTATGTACAATTGTAGGATAATAGTAAACCCTCAAGGTGAATTTTTCTTTTTTTTTTTTTTTTCTGATGCTGAAGATCAGAATTTTTGAAAAACAAAGTAAACACTGAAAAAGAAACCAGTGAATTCATTTCATTGCCAGTGTCCTGACAGTCAATGTTATGACAGGATGTCAGCATGTTTGCACCATTGTAAACTCTATATCTTGGGTTCTTTTTTGATTCTTGCTTTGTTTTTCATAATATCTCATAGCAAAAAATAACATTATAGAATTTAATACCCAGTTACTGTCCATACCATGATATCCCAGAGGAATCATAGATGATCTTGCCCTGTAAGCACTAGTCTATGTTACTTCTGTGTATCAGTGAAAAAGATAGATACTGTAAATAGGAATTTATCTTTTATATTCTACAAATGATTATTATGTTATTCTATATGATACAATTATATTATTAAAAATTACCATATGCTGAGTTCATCACAAAACAGCATTTAGTCTGAAGTATACTTTTATATCGATATCTGATGGGTCCAGGATGGACAGGGGTGGTATATTTATGGTGTTTTGCAACTAATTACTAATGTGGATTTTTATCAATCTATAGGTAGAAAATAATTACACTTATAACCTGTAAGAAGTATTTTTCAAGGTATCTGAAAAAAATAATTTGCTTAAAATTTTCAATGTCATATATATATGTACTAGAAACTATTTTAAAATAAAAACCATTCAGAGAGTTCATAGATACATTTTCAAATGTTTTATTGGAGTGAAACATACATAAGGTGTACAAACCTTAAGTGTACAACTCAATGAAGTTCTACATGTGTACACCTATATGGCATCTAAGGTACACTTAATAAAATACAAAACACTAAATTTTTAGCTCCATATTATATAACAAAAGAATCTAGCTCTTTCCTTTGGTGAGCAGGAGAAGCAGGTTTAGCTAAGCAAATCTCTTGCTTTAGGGGTGGCTAGAAGTAAGATATGACAGCCAGTTTTATGTGTCAACTTGGCAAGGCTACAGCACCCAGTTATACATCCAACACTAAGCTGTAGATATGACCAACATCTACAATCAGTCGACTTTAAATAAAGGAGATTAATCTTAATAATCTCAGTGGGCCTCATCCAATCTATCATCAGGTCTTGAGAGAAGAGCCAAGGTTTCCCTGAGGAAGAAATGTGGCCTATGGTGTAGCACCAGAGAATGAAATCAAGGATTTTGCAGGAGACATGTTTCTATCAAATTAAAAAAATGTGGTGCCTCAGATCCACAGTGACTTTATTTCAGATGTCCTTGATGCATCAGTGGGGTCTTTGTTGACCCTGAGTCCTCCTGATTTCCTCCACTTTCTGGTTACTCTCTATCAGCATAGGCCCACCACGTGCACACCCCCTTCCATTTGCACTTACATGGTGGGGTTGATGGAGTGAGTCTTGTGCCATTTTCTTCTCTCACTCTGTGTGCTCCTCCTGGGCAACTTATCCATCATGGTGGGTGCAGCTGTAAACACAGGAGGATGATTTCCAAATTTAGCTCCCAGCCCAAATCCCTTTTCTGAAATGTGGATGCACACACATAAATCTCTACCTGACATCTTGGCTTTAATATCTCCAAGTGACCTGAAAGTCAACATGCTGAAATGATCTCAGGGGGTGCTGCAGTTGCAGCAGTTGAAGCAGGATCTTAGTTCCCTGACTGGGAACCAAACCCACACCTGTGAGAATATCAAATCCTAACCACTAGACCAAGAGGGCCAGTGGGCTTGAAACAGGTCTTCGGTCCTTTGTCTTCTTTGAGGATGGAATTCAGCAAAGAGACTGAGACCAGTGAAACAGGTTAAATATTTATTAGGAGAAAAGTACATTTGGAAAGACACATGGGTGGGCTTGAAGAGAAAGTTGCACACTAAAGCGATGGTTTAGATTGCTTATACAAGTTTTCCTTGTTCCCTTTGGACAGTCATCTTGCTTGTTGCCCATATCTGATCTGATGTAGGGTCCTTCCTGATGTGCATGTGCATTTTTACCCAAGATGGATTCCAGCATGAGGGTCTCTGAGAGGTTGGCAGGACATATTATGGGCTAGTGTCCCTCCCTTCTTGACCCCTGAGGAGCCTTTCTGTGCATGTGTAGTAGGGGAGGTCTCCTTGACCTCAAGAGTGAAAAATGTGGTCATCTTATATTTTCCATTCAAGCAGAGCTTAGCTACTCTCTGCTCCTGCTGTTATCTTTTCCTTGGAATGTCAAAAGGAGACAAGCTCTAACTGCTCAACCGGGGGCCCAGCTATCATCTACCACACAAACTTTCCCACTAGCTGTGGGTCCTTCATGGTCCAGGAGCCTTCAGAAGTCAGAGCAAATATTGCAGAGGAGCAAAGATTATCCAGGAGAGTTAGCAATAACCACTTTGAGCACTCCTTCCTCAGCATATTTGGGTTGTAAAATTAATTCTTTCACTCTAAAAAACAGTTTCATCAGTTTCATCATAGACAAAGCAGTGCTTTTATTTTCAAATCCTTGAATATGCTCTCAAAAACACAAATAATCTAATTTTGTGTATTGGTGTGTACAATACAGGAGGTAACAGAGATCTGAATAATGAACCTTTTCAAACGTTTTACTTAATTCTCATAACAGTTCTTGAAATAGGTGCTATTACCCTTGTTTTTTAGATAAGGCAATGCAGGCACAGAGATAAAGTATTTTCTCCAAATCATACAAGGTAGCAGCAGAGTTAAGATTTAAATATAAATGTATCTGACTCAAAAGTCCATGAGCTTTCAACTCTGTGAATCCAGGAATGGATATTTCCTTTGCAAATCCATAGTTTAAGGCTTATAAATTCAAGAATGACCTAGCTAATTACAATTTTGGAAAAACATTGAATGTAGTGTTCACTGTATATATTCCTAGAGATTGTAACTTTATGTATCTTCTCATGTGACATAAAATGGCAGTGAGATGTGGATTTATTGTAGCAAAAAATATTGTACTTGAATACAGCAACCCTCTCAGGCTGTCTTTTTAACCTAGAATAATGTGTGTGTGTTTAATATGTCATGGTTTCTTTCTGTTTGACTATATCTATGTTATTCTGTGTTCTTGATTCCACAACCAATTTGTTTACCCATACTATTTTAATTCAGGTTCTAAATTAGCTCATGTGAAAATGTTATTAACTGACTATTAACTTATTCTTCTAGATCATGATTCAATAAAATATCCCTTGGAGAAGAAATGAGACCAATGGTTTTTATTTTTTCTTATACACAATTGAAACTTATTCAATAAAATTTTCTAATAAAAAGGAGACCTTTTCCCTCCCACAGTTCGAAAATTACAAACACCTCAATTCCTATTATGAAATAAAAACTGTCATTACTTTTCTCCATATAGTGCCGTTTGCAATGAGCAAAATCTAAATAATTTTGGTTTTGGAAATAGGAGGGGTTTTTTTCCTCAGCCATATGGCTTAGACGTTTCATGATATCTATTTACATCTTTATAGAATTAGGTTGCTTATTACCAACCACTTCATAGATTCTACTTTCAGTTGGCAATTGCTCCATCTTCTTCTCTCAATCCTAGAAAGCTTTAAGTAGTCACCCCTTGCACAACTATGAACCAGCCAAATTTGTCCCCACAGCAATCCCTTTCACTTAGTATTTGCTCTAAATTCCGTTTTTTTTAGTTTTTTGGGGTTTTTTTTGGTGGTACGTGGGCCTCTCACTGTTGTGGCCTCTCCTGTTGCAGAGCACAGGCTCCGGACGCACAGGCTCAGCGGCCATGGCTCACAGACCCAGCTGCTCCGCGGCATGTGGGATCTTCCCGGTCCGGGGCACGAACCCGTGTCCCTGCATCGGCAGGCGGACTCTCAACTACTGCACCACCAGGAAAGCCCTCAATTCCATTTTATTAGTGGCCTACTCCCATATTATATCTGACTCTTCCAAAATGGTTTTTAACAAGAAGGAAAGAAAACAGGTAAATGAAGCAGTATAGATCAGAAATACCAAATAGATCTCAGGCATATGTTTAAAAGGGTGAAAATGCAATACATGGTCAAAATGTTTTGTGTCTGTTTATGAAATAAAATTCTACTAGCTTTTTATATGGTATGCTGGCTAAAAGAGGAAATGATTTTCTTCCTTTGGCTTAGCTGCTAAAGTTTCGAGAAATGGTAAAATATAGCATAATTATACTCATTTTGCTGGTTGGATTAAATTCCAACAAAATCATAACATGAAAAATATTTTTATATTGTTTTCAATTTAAATAATTATATAACAATGGCTAGTATTAGGAAGACTATACAAAATTTTCTAAACTAAAACTGTTGTATATACCTCAGCTTTATTTGTACTTCCCTTAGTCTGTTAATTCTGCTACTGAAAATATGTTTTTTTACTATATTTTAAATTCTTTTATTAAAAAGGTAAAATTTCTACATAGATTGGATTAGCTATTGAAAGATTTTCTAGATATGTTACATATTTTAATGTCTTTCTAATTTGTAAATGTATACTGTCAATCGGTCACAATACTTTTCTACAACACTCACTCTGTTCAAACATTGTTAAAATGCTCCTCTAGAAAATGACACACTCAGTATGCCACACAATTTGCCTCCATTGAAAATAATTTTCTGTGCATGATGTAAAGAATGAAGAAGTGGTGAAAGTAAATATAATATGTAATCCTTAGAATATGACACATGTTGGAGGCCTTGTGGTCTCTTCACTTAACTTCAGAAGGAATTGATTCAACTTGAATTGCTCAGATTCCATATTTCCTTGGCATGGATAATCTGGAAGGTTTTACCTTTTAATACTTGTCTGTGAGTTCAACTAGCCATTTGGAACTTGGGATCAACTGTTTGAACCACACTTCAATTGAATATGCAGAAATCTTTTTCTGTGTATTCAATTCTTATGGTTCTCCAGGTCCTGTCTCTGTCCTGTGTTTTACAGCCTGAATAATGGAAACTCTACTTACTTCCTTTGGGGAAGGTGTCTTGATGGCTGTTAAATTCTGCCTTATTTTTAAATGCGTAATTATAGGTTTTACATTTGCTTGAAGATTTTAATAATTTAAAAGATGATTTTCTAGTATCAAAATGAAATAATTTTTCCTATTAATTACTTTTAAAGAGTCAGTCATGAATATATTCATGCTGTGAGATATAAAAAGGTGATTAAGTAGAATTCAGCACTGAATATTTTTTTCCCTCTGTCACCTATTGAAATCAGTATTTAAATTTAGTACTTTCCTTAATGGTGTATAATCAATAGCATCTTTTTCATTTCAGGAAAAATAAACTGTATTCAAGTTTTTTATTTTCATCCCTTACGATAAGCATGTGAGGGAGCAGTAAGCAGGCCGGTCCAAGGAACAGACTCTTTTCAAAGATTAGCCTCAGGGTGGCTGCAGAGACTGGGCCCCATCTCTAGAGAGGCAGAACTATCTCAGTCTTAATTTGAGGATGGTCCAAAATAAGAAAAAAATAATATTATAAGCAGAGCATAGTACCAGGGAATCCATACCATAGGAATTCATGAAGTGAAACTAGATCTTACGCTAGTAAGCCTTGGGCTAAGGTACAGGGCTAGGTTCTGTTTCTTGAAAGAAGAGGATAAAATCAAGGCTTGGATAAAGCTCCTCAACCTGGCATTTTGACATATCCAGGTAAAAAGTGGAGAAGAATGTAGAAGGGGAAGTAGAAAATTGTCTAGTCTTTGGTTCTTTAAACTAAGCAAATGAGAGGGTGTGTATTTGGAGGCAGGACTGGGTAAAGGAGGTTTGGGGGATGGGTGGTGGTAGTGGGTAAATAACAACTATGGAGGTAACACAACACATAAAGTATGCTCCCTGAACTATTTGGTCCAGGGTCTTGGCTGTAAAAATCCACCTGATATCACTCCAGAGCTTGGTGGTCATCACTAAACAGCCAGATCTCAAACATTTAAATCTGGGTTATTTAATTTTAGCTTGATTTGGTAACAGAGAATGCCTGGGCATCATTGGATGCTGTTATAGGAACTTCGGGAAGAAAGTATTAGGGGTCAAGGCAAGAGATGGAAGAGTGGTCTCCACACTGCTAGAACAATGTCCAACCTTCTATAATGAGGTTTCTCAAATACCTCCCTTTGCTGGGAATAGTTCTAGCTCATGCACAGAACTGTGTAACTCTGCTTTATAAAATAAAATGTTAATGAATGTTGATTCCCTCCTCTAATAGCCACTTTCTAGGATCTAAGACTTCAAATTCAACATCAGATAATTGGCATTGATTATATAGAATTGAGTAGAGAAATTAAGGAAATTATTACAACCTCAGAAACAATAATCTAAATGTACATTCCTTTCAAGAGGACAGCGGCAGGAGACCTTCAAGATGGCAGAGGAATAAGATGTGGAGATCATCTTCCTCAAATACATACATGTACAAATACATCAGAAATACATCTGCGTGTGGAACAACTCCTACAGAACACGTACTGAATGCTGGCAGAAGACCTCAGACTTCCCAAAAGGCAAGAAATTCCCCACAAACCTGGGTAGGGCCAAAGAAAAAAGAAAAAGCAGAGACAAAAGAATAGGGATGGAACCTGGGAGGATGCTGTGAAGGAGGAAAAGTTTTCACACACTAGGAAGCCCCTTCACTGGCAGAGACGGGGGCTGTGCAGGGGGGGAAGCTTCACAGCCACGGAGGAGAGTGCAGCAACAGGGGTGCAGAGGGAAAAGTGGAGAGATTTCTGCACAGAGGATCCATGCCGACCAGCACTCACCAGCCCGAGAGGCTTGTCTGCTCAACCGCCGGGGTGGGCGGGGGCTGGGAGCTGAGGCTTGGGCTTCGGAGGTCAGATCCCAGGGAGAGGACTGGGGTTGGCTGCATGAACACAGCCTGAAGGGGGCTAGTGCGCCACAGTTAGCTGGGAGGGAGTCCAGGAAAAAGCCTGGAACTGCCTAACAGACAAGAGATCATTGTTTCGGGGTGCACAAGGAGAAGGGATTCAGAGCACTGCCTAAACAAGCTCCAGAGGTGGGTGCGAGCCGCGGCTATCAGCGTGGACACCAGAGACGGGCATGAAATGCTAAGGCTACTAGTGCAGCCACCAAGAAGCCTGTGTGCAAGCACAGGTCACTATCCACACCTCCCCTCCTGGGAGCCTGTGCAGCCCACCACTACCAGGGTCCAGGGATCCAGGGACAACTTCCCCGGGGGAACACACTGCATGCCTCAGGCTGTTGTAACATCACACTGGCCTCTGCCACTGCAGGCTCACCTGCATTCCTTACCCCTCCCTCCGTGTGGCCTGAGTGAGCCAGAGCCCCCTAATCAGCTGCTACTTTAACCCCATCCTGTCTGAGTGAAGAACAGATGCCCTCAGGAGACCTACACGCAGAGACGAGGCCAAATCCAAAACTGAATCCCAGGAGCTGTGTGAACAAAGAAAAGAAAGGGAAATTTCTCCCAGCAGCCTCAGGAGCAGCTGATTATATCTCCACAATCACCTTGATGTACACTGCATCTGTGAAAAACCTGAATAGACAATGAATCATCCCAAAATTGATGCAGCAGACTTTGGGAGCAACTGTGGACTTGGGGTTTGCTTTCTGCATCTAATTTTTTCCTGGCTATATGTTTACTTTAGTTTAATATTTAGAGTTTATTATCTTTTGTAGATTTGTTTATTGATTTGGTTGCTCTCTTCCTTCTTTTTTTCTTTTTATATAAAGATACATATTTTTTCTTCCTTTTTCCCTTTTTGTGAATGTGTATGTGTATGCTTCTTTGTGTGATTTTGTGTGTATAGCTTTGCTTTTATCACTTGTCCTAGGGTTCTGTCTTTATTTTGTTTTTTGTATGGATTGTAGGCCTGTTATCATTGGTGGATTTCTTTTTTGGTTTAGTTGCTCTCTTCTTTCTTTCTTTCTTTTTTTCTTTTTCTTTTTAGTTGTTTTTTAATAATTACTTTTAATTTTTTATTTTAATAACTTTATAATTTTTTCTTTCTTTTTTTCTCCCTTCTCTCCTGAGTGTGTGGCTGACAGGGTCTTGGTGCTCTGGCCCCGTGTCCAGCCTGTGCCTCTGAGGTGGGAAAGCCAACTTCAGAACATTGGTCCACAAGAGACCTCCCAGCTCCACGTAATATCAAATGGGAAACCTCTCCCAGAGATCTCCATCTCAATGTTAAGACTAAACTCCACTCAACGACCAGCAAGCCACAGTGCTGGACATCCTATGCCAAACAACTAGCAAGACAGGAACATAATACCACCCATTAGCAGAGAGGCTGCCTAAAATCATAATAAGGTCACAGACACACCAAAACACACCTCCAGATGCATTATTACGCACCAGAAAGGCAAGATACAGGCTCATCCACCAGAACACAGGCACTAGTCCCACCATCAGGAAGCCTACACAACTCACTGAATCAACCTCACCCACTGGGGGCAGATACCAAAGTGGGAACTACGAACCTAAAGCCTGTGAAAAGGAGACCCCAAACACAGTAAGTGAAGCAAAAGGAGAACACAGAGAAACACACAGCAGATGAAGGAGCAAGGTTAAAAAACACCAGACCAAAAATATGAAGAGGAAATAGGTAGTCTATCTGAAAAAGAATTCAGAATAATGATAGTAAAGACAATCCCAAACCTTGGAACTAGAATGGAAAAAATACAAGAAACATTTAACAAGGACCTAGAAGAAATAAATAGCAAACAAATGAGGATGAACAACATAATAAATGAAATTAAATAGTCTCTAGAAGGAATCAATAGCAGAATAACTGAAGCAGAAAAATCGATAAGTGACCTGGAAGATAAAATAGTGGAAATAACTACTGCAGAGCAGAAAAAAGAAAAAAAGAATGAAAAGAATTGAGGACAGTCTTAGAGACCTCTGGGACAACATTAAACACACCAGCATTCTGATTATAGGGGTCCCAGAAGAAATAGAAAAAGAAAGGGACTGAGAAAATAATTGAAGAGATTATAGTTGCAAACTTACCTAATATGGGAAAGGAAATAGTCAATCAGGTCCAGGAAGCGCAGAGAGTCCCATACAGGAAAAATCCAAGGAGAAACATGCCAAGGCACATATTAATCAAACTATCAAAAATTAAATACAAAAAAAAAATTAAATACAAAGAAAACATATTAAAAGCAGCAAGTAAAAAAAATATTAATATACAAGGGAATCCCCATAAGGTAAACAGCTGATCATTCAGCACAAACTCTGCAAACCAGAAGGCAGTGGCAGGACATATTTAAAGTGATGAAAGGGAAAAACCTACAACCAAGATTACTCTACCCAGCAAGGATCTAATTTAGATTCAACTGAGAAATTAAAACCTTTACAGACAAGCAAAAGCTAAGAGAATTCAGCACCACCAAACTGGCTTTACAACAAATACTAAAGGAACTTTTCTAGGCAGGAAACACAAGAGAAGGAAAAGACTTACAATAACAAACCCAAAACAATTAAGAAAATGGTATTAGAAACATACATATCGATAACTAGTTTAAATGTAAATGGATTAAATGTTCCAACCAAAAGACATAGACTGGCGGAATGGATACAAAAGCAAGATCCGTACATATGCTGTCTACAAAGAGAACCATTTCAGACCTAGGGACACATACAGACTGAAAGTGAGGGGATGGAAAAAGGTATTCTATGCAAATGGAAATCAGAAGAAAGCTGGAGTAGCAATTCTCATATCAGACAAAATAGACTTTAAAAAAAGGACTATTACAAGAGACAAAGAAGGACACTACATAATGATCAAGGGATCAATCCAAGAAGATTTAACAATTGTAACTATTTATGCACCCAACATAGGAGCACCTCAATACATAAGGCAAATGCTAACAGCTATAAAAGGGAAAATCAACAGTAACACAATCATAGTAGGGAACTTTAACACGCCACCCTCACCAATGGACAGATCATCCAAAATGAAAATAAATAAGAAAACACAAGCTTTAAATGATATATTAAACAAGATGGACTTAATTGATATTATAGGACATTCCATCCAAAAACAACAGAATACACTTTCTTCTCAAGTGCTCATGGAACATTCTCGAGGATAGATCATAACTTGTGTCACAAATCAAGCCTTGGTAAATTTAAGAAAATTGAAATCGTATCAAGTATACTTTCCGAACACAATGCTATGAGACTAGATATCAGTTACAGGAAAAATCTGTAAAAAATACAAACATATGGAGGTTAAACAATACACTACTTAATAACCAAGAGATCACTGAAGAAATCAAGGAAGAAAACAACAAATACCTAGAGAAAAATGACAATGAAAACACGATGACCCAAAACCTATGGGATGTAGCAAAAGCAGTTCTAAGATGGAAGTGTATAGCAATACAATCCTAACTCAAGAAACAAGAAACAACTCAAATAAACAAGCTAACCTTACACTTAAAGCAATTAGAGAAAGAACAACAAAATTTCCCCAAAGTTAGCAGAAGGAAAGAAATCATAAAAATCAGATCAGAAATAAATGAAAAAGAAATGAAGGAAATGAATGAAAAGATCAATAAAACTAAATACTGGTTCTTTGAGAAGATAAACAAATTTCATAAACCATTTGACAGACTCATCAAGAAAAAAAGGGAGAAGACTCAAATCAAGAGAATTAGAAATGAAAAAGGAGAAGTAACAACTGACACTACTGAAATACAAAGGATCATGAGAGATGACTACAAACAACCCTATGCCAATAAAGTGGACAACCTGGAAGAAATGGACAACTTCATAGAAAAGTACAACCTTTTGAGACTGAAACAGGAAGAAATAGAAAATATAAACAGACCAATCACAAGCACTGAAATTGAGACTGTGATTAAACATCTTCGAAGAAACAAAAGCCCAGGGACAGATGGCTTCAGAGGTTAATTCTATCAAGCACTTAGAGAAGAGCTAACACTTACGCTTCTCAAACTCTTTCAAAATATAGCAGAGGGAGGAACACTCCAAAACTCATTCTATAAAGCTACCATCCACCTGACACCAAATCCAGACAAAGATGTCACAAAACAAGAAAATTACAGGCCAATATAACTGGTGAACATAGATGCAACATAATACTAGCAAACAGAATCCAACAGCACATTAAAAGGACCATACACCATGATCAAGTGGAGTTTATCCCAAGAATGCAAGGATTCTTCCATATATGCAAATCAATCAATGTTATACACCATATTAACAAACTGAAGCATAAAAACCATATGATCATCTCAATAGATGTAGAAAAAGCTTTTGACAAAATTGAACACCCATTTATGATAAAAACTCTTTAGAAAGTGGGCAGAGAGTGACTCTTCCTCAGCATAATAAAAGCCATATATGACAAATGACAGCCAACATCATTCTCAATGGTGAAAACCTGAAAGAATTTTCTTTAAAATAAGGAACAAGAAAAGGGTGCCCACTCTCACTACTATTATTCAACATAGTTTTGGAAGTTTTAGCCACAGCAATCAGAGAAGAAAAAGAAATAAAATAAATACAAATAGGGAAAGAATAAATAAAACTGTCACCATTTGCAGAAGACCTGATACTATCTATAGAAAATCCTAATGATGCCACAAGAAAATACTAGAGCTAATCAATGATTTGGTAAAGTAGCAGGATAAAATATTAATGCACAGAAACCTCTTGCATTCCTATACACTAACAATGAAAAATCCCAAAGAAAAATTAAGGAAACACTCCCATTTAGCATTGCAAGAAAAAGAATAAAATACCTAGGAATAAACCTACCTAAGGAGACAAAACACTGGTATGCAGAAAACTATAAGACACTGATGAAAGAAATTAAAGATGATACAAGCAGATAGAGAGATATACCCCGGTCTTGGATTGGAAGAATCAACATTATGAAAATGACTCTACTACCCAAAGCAATCTACAGATTCAATGCAATCTCTATCAAACTACCAATGGCATTTTTCACAGAACTAGAACAAAAAATTTCACAATTTATATGGAAACACAAAAGACCCCAAATAGCCAAAGCAATCTTGAGAATGAAAAATGGAGCTGGAGGAATCAGGCTCCCTGACTTCAGATTACAAAGCTACAGTAATCAAGACTGGCACAAAATACTGGCAGAAAAACAGAAATATAGATCAATGGAATAGCATAAAATGCCCAGAGATAAACCCACACATATATGGTTACCTTATCTTTGATAAAGGAGGCAAGAATATACAATGGAGAAAAGACAGCCTCTTCAATAAGTGGTGCTGGGAAAACTGGACAGCTACATGTAAAAGAATAAAATTAGAACACTCCCTAACACCATATGTAAAAAAAAAACTCAAAATGGATTAAAGACCTAAATGTAAGGCCAGCAACTATCAAACTCTTAGAGGAAAACATAGGCAGAACACTATGACATAAATCACAGCAAGATCCTTTTTGACCCACCTCCTAGAGAAATGGAAATAAAAACAAAAATAAACAAATGGGACCTACTGAAACTTCAAAGCTTTTGCACAGCAAAGGAAACCATAAACAAGACCAAAAGACAACCTGCATAATGGGAGAAAATATTTGCAAATGAAGCAACTGACAAAGGATTAATGTCCAAATTATACAAACAGCTCATGCAGCTCAATATCAAAAAAAACAAACAGCCTAATCCAAAAATGGGCAGAAGACCTAAATCAACATTTCTCCAAAGAAGATATACAGATTGTCAATATACACATGAAAGGATGCTCAACATCACTAATCATTAGAGAAACACAAATCAAAACTGCAATGAAGTATCCCTTCACACCAGTCAGAATGGCCATCATCAAAAAATCTACAAACAATAAATGCTGGTGTGGGTGTGGAGAAAAGGGAACCATCTTGCACTGTTGGTGGAAACATAAATTGATACAGCCAGTATGGTGAACAGTATGGGGGTTCCTTAAAAAACTAAAAATAGAACTACCATATGACCCAGCAATCTCACTACTGGGCATATATGATGAGAAAACCATAATTCAAAAAGAGTCATGTACCACAATGGTCACTGCAACACTATTTACAATAACCAGGACATGGAAGCAACCTAAGTGTCCATCAACAGATGAATGGATAAAGAAGATGTGGCACATATGTACAATGGAATATTACTCAGACATAAAAAAAAATGAAATGGATTTATTTGTAGTGAGGTGGATGGGCATAGAGTCTGTGATACAGAGTGAAGTAAGTCAGAAAGAGAAAAACAAATACTGTATGCTAATGCATATATATGGAATTAAAGAAAAAATGTTTCTGATGAAACTAGGGGCAGGGCAGGAATAAAGACACAGACATAGAGAATGGGCTTGAGGACACGGGGAGGGGGTTGTGTAAGCTGAAACGAAGTGAGAGAGTAGTATTGACATATATACAGTACCGAATATAAAATAGATAGCTAGTGGGAAGCAGCTGTACCACATAGGGACATCAGCTGGGTGCCGTGTGACCACCTAGAGGGGTGGGGTAGGGAGGGCGAGGAGGAGATGCAAAAGGGAGGACATATTTAGATATATGCATACATATAGCTAATTTGCTTTTTTATACAGCAGAAAATAACAAAACATTGTAAAGCAATTGTACTCCGATAAAGATGTTTAAAAAATAATAAATGTCCTAAAGCCTTTTGCAGTCTTTTTTCAGAAAAGACTAGACAAGGGGAGACCCCTCATGAGATGTGGTACAAGTGGGAGTCAGACGGGTCCAGAGGCAGCAGCTGGGGTTGTCAGTGAACTGTGCGCCCAAGCAGGAGACGTGAACAAAGCATATTCCTGGCAGCCACAGTCCCTCCTGAGAAACGCCCGCAACTACTTCCACAAATTATGTTTTCCCTTGTGTTTCTTGTGGGCTTCTCTTCCTGAGCAGAGTCTTAGAAGAGAGCAGTTACTGGGATGAACTACCAGTCTCATCAATGGCCTTGGTCTCAGAGCACAAATGGTACTCTTTCTCCCATTATCCATTCTAAATGCCCTCAAGCTTTGCCATCACGTTGGCAGGTCTTGAGGCCTTCCCTGGTGATGTGACCCAAACTGTCATCTCTACAGAGTCTGAGGCCTCAGTAATAATGGGCTTTGCAAGCTGGAGTTTCTGCATGTGTGAATTCACAGTTACAATGCTGCAAAGATTTACCAGAGTCTCTCAGTGGACCACCTGTGGTCCACACATCCTCTCCCTACCCTGTAGTGTACCAGCATCCCTAGATTCTCTGCTTATCAGGGCCAACTACCCCTGAGAAGATGGTGATTCTTCTTTATATCTGCTGATCCCTGGACACAAGAAATCCAGATTACTCTGGGAGCAGGTCCATAAATTATAGTCCTTACAGTTCTTAGGGCACCAGGAGTTTTAGCCATGAGAGCCCAGAGTTAGAAGATGGGGTGCAATAGCATTTTTGAGTTCTCTTTTGGCCAAGGGGATTAGGGTAGTTTAAGAGGTTTCTACTTGGCTTTCCCTACCATATAAATGTGAAGGACATGATGCAGAGGTTATTCTGACTGTCTAATATGGCAGTACCAGTTATAAATGACAACTGGTGGGTCCACACATGTGATTTGGATTTGGAAATGGCTCAGCCCTGGGAAATGAAAGGGAAAAAGGCATCATGACTTTTTACTGGAGAGACATTCTTGGGCCCCCTGCTCCTCCTTCTTCCAGCTCTAAAACCTCAGTGGTGATCTTTCCTGCTGCCTGTCCACTTCACCCTGAGGCACACCATGCTCTCTTAATCCTCTGCACATTGCCATGCCGCTCTGGTCCCTGGGTGCCCCTCTGATCTTGCCAGTTGTCCTAGTACCTCCAGGCCCCATGTGTCCATCGGTAAGGGGAATGATCTCCCCTGCCCTCTGTGACTGGGAGATGGGAGAGGGGAGTAAGCATTATGAGTCCAGCTGTGTGATCCTCTCTGCTACTATTATCCCTGGCCCGACCCACAGTGATACCCAGGCTGTTCTTACTAGCATGTGGCCTTGGTGAAAGGGGTGTAGTCTGAGCTCTCCACTGGAGCATAACCCTCCGCTGGCCTTTCACAATCCATCCATTCCTGTGAGCCTCTTCCCTCAGCCCTCACTCCTTCCTCTGAGTCTACCAGGAAACTCAGGCACTCCTGCTTCAGCAGTGGCTCCTCATTCCTCCAGGCTTCTAAGAGCCACCTCTCAGCGAATTTGACCCCACCCTCTGGGATATTTTCCAGAGTATCAAGTCCTATGTCCTGAGATGCACCCCTAAGTTAATGAATCCTCAAGTATCCAGTCTTACATCTCAGCCCCCTTGACCAAGTACCCTCAGTCCCCCCACTGGTTCCTGCAGGTGCATGCTTACTTATGAGGAGTACTTATAGCTCCTTTGGTATATACTCTCCATTCTTTTTAGGCACGGCGACTTCTCAGCAAAGTTATATAGGTATTTTACAGTAGTTACAGGTCTGTCATCTAGGAGAATGAGAGGTGTCACCCCTAAAGCAGATGCCCATTAGCTTGTGGGGACAAGGCCTCTGCAGTCTCCCAGCATGGGAAATACTAAACCTATCCCTAACCCTAACACTAACTCTGCCAGCTCTGAGCAGGGAAGGGAGCTGACTTTTCAGCTCAGGGATATCCACATCAGTGTCCCCATCCTGTGGTTTACAGCCCCGGGTTTTCTTAGCAGAATGAGCTTTTAAATGTCCTCAGAGCTTTGAGCCTAATTATTAGAACCCCAGTCCTGCTCAGGCATCAAATATTTCACTGTAGGAGATAAAGCCCTCTTTGTAAGCTACTAAAGATACATGAAAGAAATTTATTGAGGGTGAAGGAAAAAATAGAGGAAGCCAGAGAAGGTGGGGCACCTTCAGAAGTTGATGGTGTCTGTAAGACAGTAAACCCCAGTTCAGTGCACAGGAAGCTTGTCTAGGAGAGTACGGAGATCCTCTACCTGCAGTCATGTTTTTAAAAAGTTCCACATCTTGCAGAATGTGCCTGTGTTAGTACCTCTTCTGTGCCAGCTGGCTGGGTACAGCCCTCCAGAGATGTGGTTCAAACAGAGGGGTAGATACAGAAGGGTAGCATCTGAGGCCGTAGGCCTTGCCCTCCTTCCATCAGCAACGCTACCACAAACACATTTTCCAGGCTCCCTATTCAGCCCCTGGAAAGCGCTGGTGGGATACTGGTAGGAGACAGGGGTGCCAAGGGATTGTCCTCCCTTTCTTTTACTTTTGGCTGACTTTCCACCAGCAGCTGCAGCTCTTTTGTGGTTTCATTTCCCAGGAGACAGCCCCTCTGTCTGTGGCCCCAGAGATTTCTGGGTGGCCCCTGTCTGGTTCTGGGCTGCACGAGGGAACTCTGTCTTCTGTGTTTGCGATGGGCTTTGCTGTAGGGATGTTGTGGGCCTGCCTCATTGTCCCCAGGTTCAGTCACTGTTCTCTCTTCGGCTTCACAGTTTTTCCATTACCTGAATAATCAGTTTCTTTTACTCAATTTCTCATGATTTAAAGAGTTAAAGTGGTTTCTATTTGCCTACTTGAACCCTAACTGATAGAATTAGGAATAAATAATGTAAAACTCCACATCACTTTCATAAAATAATATCTTTTTTCTTTATATCTAGCCTTCAGAAAATATGAATATTATAATTTTCTTGTAATACATTCCTAAATTAATATATTAAACTTATTATCAGTTTCAAGGATATTATTTCCTTATAACTTATATTTCTAATTAACATGTATTCAAAATCACAGCAAAAATGAGTTAAGAAAGAACAAAAAAATTAACTTCCATAAAACATGTTTAATTACTTAGAGACATATAATTCTAATTCTATATTGCTGATCCTGACATTTAAAAAAATTGTTAATTAGTCTAAAACTAAATCAATACACATACATTACAAAATAGAAATGTGTATTAATTTAGATATTTTTCTTCCCTACTTATTGAATTTTCAAACCAATAGGTATGGGTAATAAAATGGTCAATGATGCATTTAAAATTGTTAATGCCTTTTTTAAGGGACTGTCCAGATACAGATTTATCTACCAGATAGACTTGCACTCACCATTTAGACTGAACTATAATGAACACATTTACCTGTATCTTGAACTCTACTGATACGTTTGACTAGACAAGTAACCGTTCTCAGTGTCTCTGATCAGTCTGCATTTCAGGCTTTATCTGTTCAAGACTTGTACAGTTTAACATCATCTGTGATAAAGAGTTTCTTCAACACACACAAGAAAAGGGAGGGGGGAGAGGAAAAAAAAGAAAATAGAGTCAGTGGACATGGAGATTTTCTTTGCAATTTTACCTTATAAACTTACTTATTTGATACATCAGGGAAAAGTTACATAAATTATTGATTTTACAAATTACCTCAACTCTGTGGTCTTGTCTCCTGGACCTTGGCATCCACCTTGGGGCTCCCTCCCCAGTTTTTTTTGACTGTGCCTGAACCCATACCAAGACCTAATCATTTAAGCCCCCCCATTGGATTCTAGAGAGTGTGTGTCCCAATTGTCATCTAGCATCTAGTTGGGATGTTTCCCTACTCATGTCCTTAATAAATTCTCTATTACAATTGATTCAATATTTGGTAAACTGATTGGTTGTCCCATGATAAAGGGTAAAGGATAAGTGTGAAAACCAAGAGGTCTTTGAAGACCTCAGAGAATTTCTACCTCTAAGATAATATTCACAAAGTCTCCTGATACATGAAGCACTTGGAAACTCTTGAATTTTTCTTAAATCAAAAATGCCTAAAAGTTGTTGGGAATACCAACAACTTTTTATTAGGCGGAACCATATGAAATTGCAGATATTTGACAACTTGGGGCCTAAAAAATAGCAATTTCAAAAAGTTCAACAAAATAGTTTCCTAAAAGCTGAAACAAAATCACCTAAGAACATCTGTTGAGCAAGGGAAAATTTACAGACATATGAAATTACCTAAAGTCATTTATAAAATAAAGACAGTCATCAAAAGTCTGTAATCTGTGTGAATTCATAGATTTCCCAAAGCATCAACATTTTCTCTCCACTCCCTGGTGTCCTAGCAGGACTGCAGGGTCCATGTGTCTGTAGAGTTACAGCAGACCAACCCAAGTTCAGAGTCCTTTCATACTGACCACTCTGCTTATAGCAACAATGTACCAATTATGCAGAAAGAAGTCTGGGTACTTTTCCTGGTTTATCACCAGCCAGTCTCGCAAATTTTAGCAATTCAGTTGTCAGAGCTATCCTTTTGTTCACTTGGAAAGAAAAGGGTATTGACCTGACAATTTCTAAGGTAATTTTCATTCTATAAAAATGATTCATTGTATGATTCTGTTCTTGAGAAGTGGCTTTCCTGGCAACTTGCAACATGTTTCCGCATCTTGAAACATTCTTCTGAACTAAATTCTTAACTTAATTAAGGCACAATTAATTTTGTATGTGATTCCCACAATTATATAAAGCCTGTTAGTCTGACTTTATTACTGTATCATTACAAAAGGTTTCTTTTGTAAATATATAACCTTGAAATGCTTTTTTTCAAATCATTTTTTGCTAGATTTTATGCACTTAAACCATACATAAAAACTAGCACACCGATTTGAACAAACACTGCAGGGTTATAAATTTAAGTTTAAGCTGGCCGTCTTGGTCTGTTTCTCTATCCCTCTTATTTGCACAGTTCACTGAGGAACATGTTTCCACCTGCAGCCTACAAAGATGCTGTTCACATGTCTACACTCACTGGCAGAAGCCTGAAGACCTGACCCACCTGTAACCAGCACTACCTTGGCCATGGCCAAAGTCCTGGGACTCTGCATTGCCAGGGTCGCTCTGGCCCTCCTGCCACCACTGTGACTAGGACTCTACTGCTCGAGAATGACCCCGAAATCCAGATGTGCCCATTGCTCCTGCTTCTGCTGGAGGCACCCCAGAAGCAGAAAAAAATCACTTTCACTTCAAACATTTTGTGCTCAGACCAGGACTTCCCACTAACAGATGGTAACTGGGAGTCAGTTGTCAAGGGAATCTGGGTATGTGGTTTGCTGGCTTCCAGCCTCCTGTTTAGAAAAAAGGCATGGAAGGATGGGAATGAATCTGAGAGCCAGTAAGGACCTGATGATTTATCTCTATATCTCTTGAGCATTTATTTTTACCATGGCACCCATGTTAATCTTTCATACACAGAATACAGAAGCACTTCATGCTTTTAACCTAATAAGGCAAGTATTCTTGTACAAATTAATTTGCTCTCAGGTAAAGGGGAAATACAAGGACCCAGAAGTTTCCATACTCATCGCTGTGTGATGTTAATTTCTTTTCTAGTTCATTCAATATCCATCTTTTATATTCAGCAAACTAAAGTTTACATTATACTATGAAATACAACCAACGGTCTTTACATAAAAGAGTAGGTGGAAGTGAAAGAAAAAATAAATCAAGGATGCATACATATAACATACATTAAAATTACAAATACGTAAACAATATGCAAGCAAGAAAATGTGAATAATGCTACTATTCTCTTTTCTACAAATTGTTACCTTGCCACACTTGACATTAATAACTATAAAGATAGGTGCAGAGAGAGACAGACTGACAGAAATGGAAATGGATACGAGATGAAGACCAGAAAGCATAAACACTTAAACATTAAGAAGTATTTACTAATCAGTGGCTTGAGAGCCAGTGAACTTTTATTTTTTTTCCTCCACAAACTAGTTTAAGAATCTGTAAGAATCTGGACCAAAATGAAGCATATAAGCAGATACATGGAGCATTTCTCACACTGTTTCAGAAGATTCACTGAACCTCTGACAGCCATCAACTCACTATACATTTTCTACAGTGATCAACTATTATTTTTCTAACAAGAGAAAAATAAGTAAGATGCTCTTAAGAAGAAAAGGAAAGGGAGCCTACTTGGTAATAGCAAAATTTTCTATACTTCTAGGAAAAGAAAACAACAAAATCTTTCTAAGATTAAAATAGCCACATAATCTCAAAATTATTTTAAAACCTCAGATTATTTTTAAAATGAGTAGATAGTCACTTCCTTTAAACAAGTTCAGGGGACCTATGATCTGTTCATGAGTACTACATCATCTTCCTAACATTGTGAATTTTGTTTCTTAGGTAGCGTAAAACCAAACTCAAATAATTCACTCAAAATACTTTATAATAACTCAAAAATATTCCATAAAGATATCGTATCTTATTTAGTTTACTGGCTCATTTGGGAAACCATTTTGCATTGCAAATTAGCAAATACATGGAGCCTCAGGTGTGGGAAGAATAAAAACAATTATTTTCTTGTGTATAGTAACATTTTAGTGATTGATATCTGATATACTTAGAGGTATAGTTTCAATTTTCTTTGAAAATGCAGATCAAGCTATTTTGCCAGAAGAGTTTTCTATTCAATATTTCCATTTTCTTCAGATTCTGTAGAAGGCTTTATCACTATGTATCTTCCCAGTATTTCTTCAGCTATGCTCTTTTAATCATCAAATAGAGATTGAATTTGTTCAAACTCATACATACTGTATGTAATTCAATTCATTGGTAATGATACTGATGCTACTTAAGAATATTCTATGTCACTAAATTAAGGGAGAAAGTAATGACCTGAAAGTTAGTATCCAAGGAAAAATTAATTGCACATTATTTATTTGATTTAATATGCAATCTTGAATAAGTTAATTGCATTGGCTCTTTACTGTTTTCAAAATATTTCAGGAGGTAGAAAGGAAGATGGAGTGAAATAAAGTGAAGTAAAACTAAAATTTAATTAGTGTAGGTTTATACTAATTTTAACTTTAGTCAAATACCTAAAATTCAAATAAGAAAAATATCTAATTTAGATAATGCAATTAATTCCTTATAAACCTAGTTTAATAATTTTGTCATTATTAACACTCAGCCTTTTTCCACCTTGAGTTCTGCCTCATTTTTTTAGTCTATTACTTGCTTTTCAGGTGTCTGCTTTTAACCAGGAACTGATGTTTCCTCAGGTGTCAAGACAGAAGCTATTTGTGTTGGTAATAACTCAGTCCTCTTCTGGGGATCACTAAGGCACATGCATAATTCATGAGCAGAGCTTTACAGAAACAAAGTTTGCAACAGTATTTCAGGGTCCCCAACATTTCCAATTTTATTACCTCCTTTTATTCCTGAGAATTCTAGACGGTTACCTTTTGTAACTTGAGAACCATGTTTCTATATTTTGGCATTAGTTATGGAACCAAACATGACACGTTCCCCAGTGGGTGCAAAGCAAATATTTGCCAGTGTAAAAATTTGAGGAATCTCCACTTAGACAAGTTACCTCAGTGGACCTCTCCACACAGAAATAATTTTATTGTTTATCTGCACAGATATCTGTTACTGTCTGTCCTTTCTTTGAATTATCTTAGTTGTTATACTGAAGTTCTGAATCTATCACATAGATTACATTGTACAACATTGTTAGTATCTTATATAAATTTCTTTCTGGTACGTTAGCCTTCTTTTCTCTAACACAATTACAGACAGGAATGTTAGCTATGCTCTTCAGTAACCTCCTATAGTACCTAAAACACATTTTCTCATTGAACATAAGGGGAGGAACTGAAAAAGGAAGTCAAAGGCATAGGTGATCCCAGATATTTATTCAGCCCATGTTTATTGAACACCTACTTGATGTGAGACACTATGCTTTTGATGTTGGCCTTCAAAGCAGAATAAAACAGAAACACTGACCTCATGGAGCACTGTCTATAGATGCAGACAGGAATTCACACCAAAAGTTAACATTCTAGACAATCAGCTACAAGAGAGGGAAACACAAGATGCAATAGAAAGAATGGGTGATTGTGTGAAAGGCAGAGTAAGAACTTGACAGAGTATGAGGCTAGAGTCTGGACTTCAGTTCAATAGAGAGTTTATATGATTACTTTTACTTATATAAAATAATCCCTAGCTAATTGGTAATAAGTCCCATTTATGTACATTGTTTTACCAATGTGAAAGAATATTCATTTTTAAAGCTCTATCTATACCAAATGCAACAACAGAGTTGAGGACAATTAGAGAACTTTTACATATTATTTTTCTCATGAAAAGAAAACCTAATAATATAGCTAAAATAGGAGTACATTCTTATTTCAAGAGAAAATTTATTTATCAATTTGTTTTTAATCCTACCCACAAAGCAGCACAATCCACAGGCTCACATTTACAGCTGTAGATGTGATTCATCTCAGTGACACCCGTGTGATGTCAATCTCATTGCAACTTCATCACCCGTGTTCATCATTACTCCAAGTGCTACACTTAGAAGGTAATCCAGTGTCACCTAATTTTAAAATTACCCATTGTATGCTCTCATAAGTTAGCAAAATTGTGCCATTTAGTTTCAGTACTGGCTCGAAGTAACAATTGCTTTATGTGAAAACACTAGAAAAAGTTTATAATCCTTATAAGAAACATGTAATTTCCTTAATGCTTGGAAATGAGTTTTGAAAATTTTCTGTGCTTTCATTTATAGCCCTGTTTTGGCCAGGCTTTAGACAGACTTCTAGAACAGATTCAGTTACAGCTTCATTTGAGAGCTGTCGAAGTTTGGGCTCAAAGTTTGCTTTTTAGATTTTTTCATAAGTGTAGGAACTGTACTCCTACCCATATATCCTTGGCCTTGTCAATCTATAACAACAAAATCAAATTGTCTTTCCTTCATATAAACAAGTTATTAGAGCAAGAGCCTTCCACTAGCTCAATTGGAGAAAACGATCCCTCGTCCGTTCTTCGGCTGCATCTGAGAACTGTGTCCTCAGCCCTTCCCTACCCACCGTTCTCTGGTTGCCATTGTGCTGCCGCTTCCAGCTGCCTGGCCCTGGGTGCAGGGGTGGGTTTGTTGGCGCTGACTTCTCAGGATGGATGCTGGTCTTCCCAACACAGCCTCAGGGAGAGGACCAGTCTTTCTCCCATGTGTGCATCACTTCTGACTACGCTTACTGCTCAGCACAGGGGCTCAGGGGCACCCTGCGGTGGATGAGGTGCAGGTCAATCATCAGCCATTTCAACCTCCTTTCTTAACTGCAGGAGGCTGGAAAGCTGACAACTGCTTTTCACAGACTCCCTTGTAGCAGAGTTATAGATGCACGTGAGTGCCTGCCGATTACGGGCATTCCTGACGGATGCGGTGGACAGAAGTGACGCTGTAGCTACTGTAACTGCTGGCTGAGGGTGGTGGCGACCTGGTGGTTCCGGCAGCGGGGTTCCAGCAGCAGAGTTATGGCCTCCAGCTTTGGGGTTGATGAGACTTAGGTCCACCGGATCTCCACTCCATAAGTGAGTTCCTGAGCCCGACGGTGTCAGGAACAACCTCCAGACTGCCCTCATCCTCATGGTGACACTGGTAGTAGCTCTTCTAGGGGACCAGCTAAGCAGCATGTTTTGGGGACTCATTCCTGAACGCTCAGCCTATAGTTCTTATGACAACTTCCTGTTTTAAATCCCTTTCTCCTTAAAAATAACTAGAATGGTTCTGTTTCCTGCAACTGAACTATGACAGATATTCATTAGGAGTCTTGCTCATGGCTGCCCAAACCTGGCTGCCTCAGAGACTTTTTCTGCTTCTTTTCACTAGTTTGCAGCTGTTGGCATCATCGATGAATTGTATATTCACTTAGTAACCTTATTCCCAAGGTGCTTTCACTGGTGAGGAACAGTTGAATATCATCACTGAATAGTTCTGGGACACGTAAAATCTCATAAACAGGGACCTATTAGTTCCAGGTTATAAAGAGAAAGGAAATCCGCTACTTCAACCTACCACAGTTCCAAAAACCTATTTCATTAATTGTCCTAGAAATAACCCCCCCCCAATAGCTGTCAATGGCAGCATAAATTCCCTTCAGTTGAAACCCAACTGCCCACTCACAAGTTTTCCTATATCCTCAAGATAATCATGATAGAAACTGACATGCACACACTTCTTAAATGAAAAGTATCCATTCTTCTTAGTCTCTGTTTCCTTTATACTCATAATTATCATATCTTGACAAACTGGAATTATAACCTTGTGCCTGATGGTTGGCAAAATCCTAAGCCACAAAAATTTAGTTCCTACTCACCCAACAAAAGCGGGGCTTTCTTATATACACACTTATTTTTCTGTGTTTTGCATGATTTAAGAAGCTACCTATTTTTTAAAGACCTAAACACATTAGCTAATGTTAAAAACAATTTTTGTTTCTCTGAACATTTTCACTTTGGTCTTTTACTAAGTTTATTTTAGATAAAATAATGTACTCTCTTTGTACATTGAATGGGACTATGATTCACTTACATACACAGCCACTTTCAGATTTTGACTCCTCAAAACTCTCAGATCATTTAGTTCACCTAATTAATGTGGTACCGTACCTGGTACATTTGAATATTTACTATTTTAACTTTCCAATGGAATTGTTTTAAGTTTTTATTTATTGATATGTTAGCTACTCAGATCTTGATGTTGTATATGGAGAAAACCTAGTATACCCATTTATTTATTATGATAGATTGAAGATGCTGACAGATGGACGCTAATTCCCCATCCCCTGAAACCAGGGTGCCTTGTGACTTACTTGTCAATGGAATGCAGAGAAAGTGGTGTCCTGGGAGTCTGGGGCCACATCACAAACAGACTTGTAGGAGCACTTGCTTTTTGTACATCCTCTTGGAAGCCAGCTGTCATGAAGGAGCACAATGACTCTGAACTACCGTGATGTGACAAGCACAAGTGCAGATTCTCTAAAGGATGAAACAACAAGTGGAGGGTGGGGGTCAGAGAGAGAGAGAATGAGAGAGACATTGAGAGAGAGAGAGAGAGAGAGAGAGAGAGAGAGAGAGAGAGAGAGAGATGCACACACATCGAAACCAAGGAGTTCTGAGGCTCAGAGATGTGAGTGAAGCAGCCATCTTGGGAGAGGACCCTACTGCCCCAGCTGATTCCTTCAGGATCAAAGGTCAACTGTGCAACTAATCCCATCTCAAACTTCTGACCCCTGAAATTGTAAACAAAATAAGATGTATGTTTCAAGCGCTAAACATTGGGATGATTTGTTATTCAACAATAGAGGAATAATATATTCATTCATTCAATAAATACATTCAAAATATTACTGCATTCTGGATAATACAAAAATGACCATGTCAAAATACAGCAAAATCCCTAGTCTTAAATGAAAATACTGACACCCTAGTACTGACAATAATAATAGGTAAAGAAATGGTTACACAGTTGTCTGCTAGGAGCAATATTAGAGAAATGTACAGAGTATTATAGGAGAAGAGATGAAAACAGATGTTGTAAGCGCGAGGCGGGGATGAGGTGAAGAATCAGAGAAAGAGACAGTCAGATTAGCCTTTGTGTGGTTTTTTTTTTTTTTCTGGTATGTTTCTGGTTTTGTTTTGTTTTGTTTTCTAATTCCTTCCAATTTTATTGAGCTATAACTGCCATACAGCACTATATAAGTTTAAGGTGTGCAACATAATGATTTGACTTACAAACATCATGAAATGATGACCACAATAAGTTTAGTGAACATCCATCATCTCATATACAAAAGTAAAGAAATAGAAAAAAAATTATTTTCCTCATGATAGCTCCTAAGATTTACTCTCTTAACGACTTTCATATATAATGTACACCAGTGTTAATTACATTTATCATGTTGCACATTACATCCCTAGTACTTACGTATCTTATTTCAGGAAGTTTGTAACTTTTGATCACCTTCATCCAATTTGCCCTCCCCCCAGCTCCTGCCTCTGGTAGCCACAAATCTGATCTCTTTTTCTATGAGTTTGTTTGTTTGTGTTTTTGAAGTATAATTGACCTACAACACTATGTTAATTCCTGGTACACAACATAGTGATTCAATACTTCTATACATTTCAAAATGATCACAATGATAAGTCTAGTTGCCATACACAAATATTATGTGATTATTGATTATATTCCCCACACTGTACATTTCACACTATGACTCATTTATTTTGTTTTGTTTTTATTTTTTTAACATCTTTATTGGAGTATAATTTCTTTACAATGGTGTGTTAGTTTCTGTTTTATAACAAAGTGAATCAGTTATACATATACACATGTTCCCATACCTCTTCCCTCTTGTGTCTCCCTCCCTCCCACCCTCCCTATCCCACGCCTTTAGGTGGTCACAAAGCACCAAGCTGATCTCCCTGTGCTATGTGGCTGCTTCCCACTAGCTATCTATTCTATGTTTGATAGTGTATATATGTCCATGTCACTCTCTCACTTTGTCACAGCCTACCCTTCCCCCTCGCCACATCCTCAAGTCCATTCTCTAGTAGGTCTGCATCTCCATTCCTGTCTTACCCCTAGGTTCTTTAAAGTTTGTACCTCTTAATCTCTCTCACATTTCTTTCACCCCTTATCCTCCTCCCCTCTGGCAATCATCTGTTTGTTCTTTGTACCTATAACTCTATCTGTTTAGTTATGTTTGCTCATTTTTTCTTATTTTTCAGATTTCACATGTAAGTGAAATCATACAGTATTTGTCTTTCTCTGCCTTATTTAACTTATCAAAATACCCACTAGGTCCATTCATGTTATTGTAAATGACAAGATTTCATTCTTTTTCATGGTTGAATAATATTCCATTGTGTATATCTTCTTTATACATTCACCTATTGATGGGCATTTAGGTTGCTTCCATATCTAGACTATTGTAAATAATGCTGCCATGAATATAAGGGTGCATATATCTTTTCTAATTAGTGTTTTTGTTTTCTTTGAATAAATAACCAGGAGTGGAATTGCTGGAACTATTCTAAGTTTTTGAGGAATTTCCATACTTTTTTCCATAGTGGCTGCATCAATTTACATTCCCACCAATGGTGCATGAAGATACCCTTTTCTCCACATTCTCATCAACACTTGTTATTTGCTGTCTTGTTAATGATAGCCATTCTGACAGATGTGAGGTGATATCTCATTGTGGTTTTGATTTTCATTTCTCTGGTGATTAGCGATATTGAGCACTTTTTATGTGCCTGTTGGCCATCTGCATGTCTTCTTTGGGAAAATGTCTATTCAGATCCTCTGCCTATTTTTTTTGTGGTATGAGGGCTTCTCACTGTCGTGGCCTCTGCTGTTGTGGAGGACAGGCTCCGGATGTGCAGGCTCAGCGGCCATGGCTCACGGGCCCAGCCACTCCGTGGCATGTGGGATCTTCCCAGACTGGGGCACGAACCCATGTCCCCTTCATTGGCAGGCAGACTCTCAACCACTGCACCACCAGGGAAGCCCCCCTGCCTATTTTTTAATTGTTTTTTTTTTTTTTTTTTTGCTGGTTTTTTTTTTTTTTTTTTAATGTTCAGTGGTATGAGTTATTTGTATACTTTGGATATTAACCACTTATCAGATAGATTGCTTGCAAATATCTTTTCCCATTCAGTAAGTGGCTTTTTTTTGTGTGTGTGTGTGGATAGTTTCCTTCCTTGTGAAAAAACACTTTAGCTTGATGTAGTCCCATTTGTTTATTTTCACTTTTGTTTCCCTTGCCTGAGGAGACAGATCCATAAAATACTATTAAAACAAATGTCAAAGAGCTACTGCCTATATTTTATTCTAGGATTTTTATGTTTTCCAGTCTTACACTTAAGTCTTTAATCTATTTTAAGTGTACCTTTGTATATGGTGTGAGAAAGTATTCCAGTTTTGTTCTTTTATATGTGGCTGTCCAGTTTTCCCAACACCATTTATTGACATTGAAGAGAATGCCTTTTCCTCATTGTATATGCTAGTCTCCTTTGTTATAGATTAATGGGCCATAAGTGTGTGGGTTCATTTCTGGGCTGTCTATCTGTTCCATTCATCTATGTGTCTGGTTTTTTGTGCCAGTGCCATACTGTAACTTTGTAATATAGTTTGAAATCAGGGCTCATGATACCTCCAGATGTGTTCTTTTCTCTTAAGATTCTTTTGGCTATTCGGAGACTTTTGTGCTTCAATAAAAAGTTTAGAATTATTTTTTCTGCTTCTGTGAAAAATGTCACTGGTATTTTGCTAGGGATTGCATTGAATCTGTAGATTGCCTTGAATAGTATGGTCATCTTAACAATATTAATTCTTTCAAACTATGAACATGGTATATCCTTCCATCTGTTTGTGTTGTCTTCAATTTCTTTCATCAGTGTCTTGTAGGTTTCTGAGTACAGATCTTCTACCTCCTTAGGTAGTTTTACTCCTAGGTATTATATTCTTTTTTATGAGATTGTAAATGAGATTGTTTTGTTAATTTCTCTTTCTGATATTTTGTTTTTAGTGCATAGAAATGAATTGATTTCTGTATATTAATTTTTTATCCTGCAACTTTACCAAATTTATTAATGAGTTCTAGTAGTGTTTTGGTGGCTTCTGGGCTCTTGCATATTAATGGGAATCCTTTATATAGATAAAGGAGGCAGGGACACTTTAGGGACAGGGGATAGCCTAAAAAGGGAAAATAACACATGCTTCACTGTTGTATCAGTGAGATGGTTTAGTATATGTACACAGCATTATGTGTACAGGGGGAATGGTGGGAGCAGAGTTTGAAGGAACAGAAAATGTGATAATTATGAAGGGCCTTGGGGACCATAAATAGAATCCTGTAGGTAACAGAGAGTTCTTAAAGGATTTTAAAAGCAGTCTAACCACTATAACAAATAGATCCCCAAATATTTGACAGTTCAACCACAAGTACATTTCTTGCTCACTTGAAAAGACCATTTCCTCCAAGGCAGAGCTAAATTAACTAGGGTTGAGAAGACAGCAGTGGGGTGGTGCTCTGTTCCACAGTCCTCACAGACCCACAGTGATGTAAGTTCAATTTCCTGAACACATTATGTAAAGGTCAGTATGGGGGTCAAACATAGCAGTCAGAAAAGAAAGAGTATGGTGAATCAAATCTGCAATTCCTTGTGAGCCATGCCGGGAAAGGCACATATTACTTCTACCCACCACCCACATTTCCCTGATTGGAGGTCAGTTGTAGGACCAACTGTAACCAAAAGGGTCTGGAAAATGTAGTCTAGCCAGATGCCCTTTTATGACCAGCCTCTTTCATAAGGGTAAAATCAACTAATTAAATGTGGAGAAGTGTGACAGGAAAGATGTTCAGCATGCCAGAGTCTCATTTGGGCAATTTTGTGGGTACTTATGTTTTTTAATTAGAATAAGAAATACAGAAAGGAAATATCATCCACAGGTTTTACTTTGATTGGATGATGTTAACAACAACAAAAGGTTCTATCACATCTCAATTTTTCTTTCAGGTAAGAAACCTCAAGCTTTGAGGGGTAAAGTAAATTCTCTAAGATTATTAATGCTATTAAATGACAGGTCAGGGATCCAAGACCTATTTCGTTTTATAACTCACATCTTTCACTACAAATACAACATCTAAGTTAGAATATTCAGAAAATAACTATAAATTATAAAGCTCAAGAAACTCTAGATATAAATTTGCATGTCATGAGAGCACAGAGAATATTTGAAACTGGGCTTATTTCTGACCTTGCTGATGGACAGTGCACAGATAAATAAGGTGACCAAAGAAAATCTGCTAAGATGAGTCTCTTAGTCCTGGGCCTGGACCACAGCTACACTGTGGCCTGGGTGAAGAAGAAGTTGACAAGACACATAAGAACCACTGACCTTTATGCAAATGAACCTATCTACGAAACAGAAACTGACTCACAGACATAGAGAACAGACTTGTGGTTGCCAAAGGGGAGAGGGAATGAGGGAGGGAAGTATTGGAAGTTTGGGATTAGCAGATGCAAACTATTTTATATAGGATGAATAAACAACAAGGTTGTTGCATAGCACAGGAAACTATTGATATATTCAATTTCCTGAGATAAACCATAATGGAAAAGAACATAAAAAAGGATGTATATAACCGAATCACTTTGCTGTATAGCAGAAATTAACACAATGTCATAAATCAACTATACTTCAATAAAAAAAATCACAGAAATTAAAAAAAAAAGAATCATTGGCCTTTGAAATCTGAGAGAGGAGTCAGAGGAGCCTCTAAATTTGGGAAACCCAATGCTATCATTTCTAAATCAAGGGGGCCCTGGGAGGTGGGAGGCTAACATTCTCTATAAACGTAGCTCTCAAATCCCCAAGTCAGAGTGTAAGTTAATGACCAACTAGGAATATTGAAAACAAAGAGCTCAACTATTTCCACAAAAGTCATTCCTGTCCTAACAAAGAGTTTTCCCTGAGCACTAAAACATGCCCACAAAATTTATGTCTTATTGCTTCCTCTTACATCAGGTTAACTACCAAATAGTATCATGTTTGCCTTGTAAGCTTCCACTATCTTTCCATGTAGGGTATGACCAAGACCACTGTCTGTTCACAAAGCCTGTGTCCTCTCCTTCCTGAGCCCAGTGCGGCTGTGTCCCCAGACTCCTTGCATGTGGCTAAGTGCCCTGTGAGCCAACATGATACAAGGTACTTTCAAACCTGGCCCATAAATAACTTCTAACTTTATGTGTAGTATCTCCCTTTGTGATCTTCCTCCATTCACTAACCTTACATATCTGATTCCAAGATCCTAGAGGATGTCAGAGCCCCAACATGAAAAGAGTTATGTAAACAAGTCTACTGAAATATAAACAAGAAACACACTCTTATGCAATGACATCGAGGGCTGTTTGTTACAACAACTAATGTTGCCTTAATTAATCATAGAAAAGATGGTGAAAATTCTTACAGCACAGATATGAAGGCAGATGGGATTTTTAAATAAGATTGAACATGTCACATTATAAATTCTGTGGGCTTTAGCCATTTATTATATTCCCAAATTTAGGCATCTGCACTTACAATCTGCCCTCCTAGCCTAACCAACTCTGCAGAAAACATTGAAGTGGAGAGCAGGGGAGCACAAAGCCATGGATAAGAGAAAGGAATATGAGAGGTGAGAAAAGAAGGGGGGCAGTGACACAAAAGCCAAGGAAGAGTAGGACTTGAAGGAGATAAGAGTAACCCCCAGAGTCAAATGCCACAGTATAACAGGTAGGTAAAAAAACTTGATATTACCAGTTGAAGTCATGAGTGCCAAAACAATCAATGCAGAAAATACTTAGTACTTAGGGTGTGCCAGAGAGCTGAGGGAGATAAGGAGTGAACTTCTTAGAGATTGCGTTCTAGAGGAGTGGCTATTAATGAGAGCTTAGTTGAGGTAGATTACATTTGATTGTGGATTTATTGAGCACAATAGATGTGAACACAGCAGGATAAAGGGATAAAGGGTGTATAAGCTGATAAAAAGCCAGGTACTCAGAGCACACTGAAGGAAGAAGAGTGATATGAGGTGAGGTCAGAGATAAAAGATGGGCCAGATCACACAGCATTCTGTAAACCAGGATAAGGATTGGGGCATTTGCAAGTATGATAAGAAACCATTAGAGGGCTTAAATTATTCCTTTTTTCTTTAAATACTTGTCTTTCTTGACTTTCACACGTTTTAGTAATATTGGTCAGTTATTTTTAAGATGTCTCTTGATTTGGGCTTATTTGATGTTTCCTCATGATTAAATTTAGGTTATTCATTTTTGGCAAGAACACTACAAAGTGATATGATTCCCTGAGGAGACAGAGGCAACAAATAGAAAGTCCATGAGGTCATAATGTCTTAGTGCTGGTGATGTCAGCTTTGATTACCTGTTTAGATGATGTCACAACCTAGTCCGAGCAAGAGACAGAAAATATATAATAATCTGATCAGGGAAAGTTTATTATGGAGGATTATTAACTAATGGCAAATTGGAGTAATTGGAGATTGCCAATAAGAGAGAATGCTAAAGAACGGAGGAACCACAGATACAGGGACAGCCACCACTCTTAGTACTTATGAAGTACTTAGGGCTCAGTGCTGATACAGAGCACCCAAGGGAGGAGCAGATCTGGTGATGACCCTTTCCAGGGGTGAGACAGAAGCCTATTTGGGGAAGATATGGTTGTGTCCTTACTAAGGTCTGTACTGATGGTGCACTCTAGAATATGCCTTTTGGTGTTCCAGAGGAAGCTGCCCACAGGGAGGTGCTACACAGTGGAACTTATGCACAGCCACCTGAGAGGGTTTGGGAGACCCGACATGGGTGATGCCAGGCCAGTGACACTTAACAGAGAAACCAGTTGAGGGAGTAGAGGTGATGCTGGCCTCTGCAAGCTGCAGGAGCCATGCAGAGACACACCAGAGGAAAAGTACCATGAGAACAGAGCCAGATGAGCAGGCATCCCATCCTGCCAGCCACCAAGGAGAAACATAGCACACAGCTAGGATCTCAGGGCAGCTGATGAAGTGCCTGAAGGAATCAATATCAGAATAACGGAGGCAGAAGAATGGATAAGTGACCTGGAAGACAGAATGGTGGAATTCACTCCTCTGGAAAATGATAAAGAAAAAAGAATGAAAAGAAATGAAGACAGCCTAAGAGACCTCTGGGACAACATTGAACACAACAACATTCTCATTATTGGGTTCCCAGAAGGAGAAGAGAGAAAGAAAGGACCAGAGAAAAATATTTGAAGAGATCATAGTTGAAAACTTCCCTAACATAGGAAAGAAAATAGCCACCGAAGTCCAGGAAGCACAGAGAGTCCCATACAGGATAAACTGAAGGAAAAATACGCCGAGACACATAGTAATCAAATTGGCAAAAATTAAATACAAAGAAAAGTTATTGAAAGCAGAAAGGGCAAAATGACAAATAGCATACAAGGGAACTCCCATAAGGTTAACAGCTGATTTCTCAGCAGAAACTCTACAAGCTAGAAGGGAGTGGCATGATATACTTAAAGTGATGAAAGGGAAGAACCTACAACCAAGATTACTCCACCCAGCAAGGGTCTAATTCAGATTTGATGGAGAAATCAAAAGCTTTACAGACAAGCAGGAACAAAGAGAATCCAGCACCACCAAACCAGCTTTACAACAAATGCTAAAGGAACTTCTTTAAGTGGGAAACACAAGAGAAGAAGAGAACCTACAAAAACAAATCCAAAACAATTAAGAAAATGGTCATAGGAATATACATATCAATAATTACCTTAAATGAGAATGGATCAAATGCTCCAACCAAAAGACACAGGCTTGCTGATTGGATACAAAAACAAAACCCATTTATATGCTGTCTACACATATGAAGAACACTCTTTGACATAAATAACAGCAAGATCTTTTTTGATCCACCTCCTAGAGTAATGGAAATAAAAACAAAAATAACCAAATGGGACCTAATGAAACTTCAAATCTTTTGCACAGCAAAGGAAACCATAAACAAGACCAAAAGACAACCCCAGAATGGGAGAAAATATTTGCAAATGAATAACAGACAAAGGATTAATCTCCAAAATATGTAAATAGCACATGCAACTCAATATTAAAAAAACAAACAACCCAATCCAAAAATGGACAGAAGACCTAAATAGACATTTCTCCAAAGGAGATATGCAGATGGCCAAGAAGCACATGAAAAGCTGCTCAACATCACTAATTATTAGAGAAATGCAAATCAAAACTACAATGAAGTATCACCTCTCACCAATTAGAATGGACATCATCAGAAAATCTACAAACAACAAATGCTGGAGAGGGTGTGGAGAAAAGGGAGCCCTCTTGCACTGTTGGTGGGAATGTAAATTGATACAGCCACTATGGAGAACAGTATGGATGTTCCTTAAAAAACTAAAGCTAAAATTACCATATGATCCAGCAATCCCAATTCTGGGCATATACCCAGAGAAAACCATAATTCAAAAAGACACATGCACCCCAATGTTCATTGCAGCACTATTTACAATAACCAGGTCATGGAAGCAACCTAAATGTCCATCAACAGATGAATGGGTAAAGAAGAATTGGTACATATATACAATGGAATATTACTCAGCCATAAAAAGGAATGAAATTGCATCATTTGTTGAGATGTGGATGGATATAGAGACTGTCATTCAGAGTGAAGTACGTCAGAAAGAGAAAAACAAATATTGTATATTAACGCATGTATGTGGAACCTAGAAAAATGGTACAAATGAAATGGTTTGCAGGGCAGAAGTTGAGACACAGATGTAGAGAACAAACATATGGACACAAAAGGGGGAAAGCTGCGGGACGGTGGTGGTGGTGGTGTGATGAATTGGGTGATTGGGACTGATATGTATACACTAATGTGTATAAAAGTGATGATGAATAAGAACCTGCTGTATAAAAAATAAATTAAATTTAATTTAATAAAACAGATTAATAACAGTTTATCTTATATTAACTATCTACTCAGTTAAAGTTTTTTTTTTAAATGTATAGGAAAAATACTAAGGGAAGAAACTATCTCAACACTATGTAAAGTGTCCAAAATTAAAATTATTTTGTACATAATTTGTACAATATTTGTTATATTTATATTTAAGCATTTAATAATTTTAAGGCTATTGAAAGTGATATATTTTATGATTTTATTTTTAACTGCCTGTTGCTTATATATAGAAATACAATTGATTTTGTGTATATTGCTCATATTCCACAACACTCCTAAACTCATTTTTAAGATCTAGTAGGATTTTTGTAATTTCTATAGGATTTTCTATATAACTGGCTACGTTACCTGCAAAAAAAGGCAGATTTACTTCTTACTTTCAAATGTATTTTTTTTTTTTTCGGTGTGCGGGCTTCTCACTGCTGTGGCCTCTCCTGTTGTAGGGCACAGGCTCCGGACGCGCAGGCTCAGCGGTCATGGCTCACGGGCTTAGCTGCTCTGTGGCATGTGGGATCCTCCCAGACCGGGGCACTAACCCGTGTCTCCTGCATTGGCAGGCGGACTCTCAACCACTGTGCCACCAGGGAAGCCCTAAATGTATTTTATTGAACTTACATATATACTGTATTTTATGGTAAATTATGTTGGTTTTTCAAATGTTAAACTGATTCTGAACTACTGTGATAAACCTCAAAAGATAATATAACACATAAGCTTCTGATATATTTTTAATATGATTTGTTAAGATTTTGCTTTACAATTACATCTATGAACCTGAAAAATAAAATAAAGTAGAAGAAAATGTAAATTCTAAACTGTAAAACTCGATTATATTGTGGGCATTGATTTTCAGCCTTTCACCATGAGCATAGCTCTTATTTTTAAAGTGTTTCATGAGAATCAATGGACCAATGTCTACAAAGCCACCATAAACCTGAGGACTTATTTGTTGTTTACAGTGAGTTTGTGATCTTTCCATGCATTCTCAACTATTTGGCTGTTCCTGGGAGGTTTCTGGATCAAAATCTGTGCAACCTGCTCTAAACTGTTTAGAGGTGGAAACTACTACTTCATAGTAGGTGCTAAAGCAGTCGTGGATATTCCATAAAACTCCATGACAGACATCATTTGTTGCCTTGAAGATTTTCATGCAGGAAAAAACCATAAAACAAACACCACGACCAACATAAAACCCTAGTGCAGGGATCGCCCATGTGTGGCAGCCCCTCTCTCAGCTCTCCTCTGCCAGAACACCTGCTGACACAGCGACCTGCTTCCTCACACTGAGTAGAGCTGTGATAGCAGAACCATTCTTGGTACAGCCATAGCTACTATATTTTCCCACAACAATTGGATTGAATAAGTAATTTAAATGGAAGTAAATTTGTCAATCATGCTTGAGATCAATGGTTCTTAATCTTGTCCACATGCTAGAAGCACTTGACAGTCACCTGTCAACCTTGTCTGCCAGACTTCAGTGCTCCAGGCTGTGGCCTGGACGTCACTGTATTTTAAAACTCCCTGGGTGAGTCTAATATGTAGCCTGAAAAGCCTGAGATGGACTTCCCCAGTAAACAAAGCCTGTGCTAACCTTCATTCAAAGAACTTTAATTATTCTCCCTACTGCCACTGCAGCTGCTCCTGCAGTGCAAAGACTTTGCTTCTCCCACAAGACATGGTTCCTGCCAGCAACCATGACACTGCCTCAGCAGACACGGAGAAGCCCCCCCAGCTGTGAGGGCCCTCACAGAGGTGGGTGACAGAATGAAAACCTCCTTGCCTTTGCACACACTGTTTCTAAAGTTATTTTTTACATTAATTAGTCTATATTAGTGTTTCCTTACATACATAAAAATCTGGCTCCTTATTAACAGAAAGTAGAGATACCACCTAGTCTGTTCCCTTCATTTTACAGAAAAAAATTATTAAATATCAGAGCTATTGATGATTTGTCAAAGATAACAAACTTGACAGTGGCAAACCTTAGTTAAGAATTCAGTCCCCTTCTCTTAATCCCAGGATGGTGGTTTTCTAGGTTAAATGTTTCTTTTCTTTTTTCCTTTTTTAAAATTTCTTTTTTTTCCTTTTTTTAATTTAAGTATTATTGACATAAAATATTATGTATAAGTTACAAGTGTACTAGTGATTCACAATTTTAAAGATTATAATCCATTTATAAAATATTGGCTATGTTTGCTGCATTATACAATATATCCCTGTAGCTTATTTTATATATAATAGTTTGTACCTCTTAATCCTCTATCCCTATATCACCCCTCCCCTCTTTCCCTCTCCCCACTGGTAACCACTGGTTTGTTCTCTATATCTGTTTGTTTCTTTTTGTTATATTCACTAGTTTGTTGTATTTTTTAGGTTCCACATATAAGTGATATCATACAGTATTTGCCTTTCTCTGTCTCATGTATTTCATTTAACATGATATCCTCCAATTTCATCCATGCCAGGGCAAATTTCAAATAGCCAAAACAATCTTGAGAAAGAAAAATGGAGCTAGAGGAAGCAGGTTCCCTGACTTCAGACTATACTACAAAGCTACAGTAATCAAAACTTTGTATGGTACTGGCACAAAAACAGACACATAGATCAATGGAACAAGTTAGAAAGCCCAGAAATAATCCCATGTACCAGGACTTCCCTGGTGAAACAGTGGTTAAGAATCCATCTGCCAATGTAGGGAACATGGGTTTGTTCCCTGTTCTGGGAAGATCCCACATGCTGCAGAGCAACTAAGCCTGTGCACCACAACTACTGAGCCTGATCTCTAGAGCCCATGAGCCACAACTACTTAGCCTGTGTGCCACAACTACTGAAACCCATGAGCCTAGAGCCCATACTCCTCAACAAGAGAAGCCACCACAATGAGAAGGCCACACACCGCAATGGAGAGTAGACCCCGCTCACCGCAACTAGAGAAAACCCACATGCAGCAACGTAGACCCAATGCAGCCAAAAATAAAAATAAAACCCACGCAACTATGGTCAATTAATCTATGACAAAGGAGACAAGAATATACAATGGAGAAAAGTCAGTCAGAAAAGTCAGTCTCTTCAGTAAGTGGTTCTGGGAAAACTGGAGAGCTACAGGTAAATGAATGGAATTAGAACATTCTCTAACACCAACATAAAATAAAAAAAAAAAAAACCCTCAAAATGGATTAAAGGCCTAAATTTAAGCCCAGATACTATAAAACTCCTAGAAGAAAACACAGGCAGAACACTCTTTGACATAAATCATAGCAATATTTTTTTAGATCTGTCTCTTAAAGCAAAGGAAATAAAAGCAAAAATAAACAAATGGGATATAATTAAATTAAAAGCTTTTGCACACCATAGGTTAAATATTTCTTAAAACTACCTTAGCCATCATTGTTTATTGCAAATAGTAAAAACTAAACCATAAGCCACTTTTATTATAGTCTGATACAATCTTCAAACAAATAGTAACAAACACCACTTGCTAATTTAGCAAGACGATCCTAAGTTAAAAAGTGATCTAGGGCTTCCCTGGTGGCGCAGTGGTTGGGAGTCTGCCTGCCAATGCAGGGGACGCGGGTTCGCTCCCTGGTCTGGGAGGATCCCACATGCCGCAGAGCGGCTGGGCCCGTGAGCCACAATTACTGAGCCTGCGCGTCTGGAGCCTGTGCTCTGCAACAAGACAGGCCGCGATAGTGGGAGGCCTGTGCACCGTGATGAAGAGTGGCCCCCGCTTGCCGCAATTGGAGAAAGCCCTCACGCAGAAACGAAGACGCAGCACAGCCATAAATAAATGGATGAATTGATTGAAAAAAAAAAAAAGTGATCTAGTCAGAAGGTTTATTTTCTTTCCCCAAAATACTGACTTGCAGTACTAATGAGAACAGGAAAGTTGTACCGTTACCCTTGTTGTTAATTTCCCATGTCTCATTGAGACTCTTTCTTTTGAACTTTGACAAATTTCTCTGAAATTCTAAGTTTACTGAGACACAGTCCTCATCTCCAGAATACATTGTCTCATACTACTAAATAATTTGCCCTGGAAAATAATAATGATACTCTTGCTAATAATTGGCTGCATGAATTCAGCAAAGACTAGAGACATGATAGATCTGAAAACATAAAACAAGAATAAATCCAAACTTAGGGAACTATTGAGGATGGTACAACTTAACTAAGTATTTTATTAATATTCAAATTACAAGTGTCTTTTCATGTAAAACTAAAGCCATTGAAATAAATACCAAAAAATAATGGATTGATTTTTAAAAGGCATCCTTAGCAGAAATTTATTATAGTAAGACTTCCATGATGACACAACTTACAACCATATCACGAAGTTCAAATTATATTCAGAGTTTAATATCAATGTACAACAAAAGCTTGACATAAAACAGTCAGTGCATGAGACACTAATAAATGTTAACCTTCTGTAAGATCATCATATTAAAATTGTCATTGTAGTCATAAATAAGTATTCTGTAAATAAGTATGCTTTCTGTACAAGGTTAGAATTCTTGTTTAAAACTGTTAACAATAACTTTATAGTGACAATATTAACACTGAAATGAAAATCTTTATTATTCTTCAGATGTTTCAAACCTAGATTTAGGCCCATCCATCCAGCATTGCTGATAGGCAGACAAAATATAAAAACATACTTAAAGAATAGCAATAATATATAATAATAACAATAATATATATGATGTCAAAAGACCTGCCTTGGATATTTATTTTTAATGAAAATTTGTAGATAAGTAGGTGGAGAGGAGAAAAAAATGATTAAAATTAGACACAAAAGAATAATGATTTCAATAAATTTTCATGTTTGGGAGGTAGTATGGTATAATCAAAGGAAAAACTTAGCTCTCTCATTAGCTAGCACTACAGTCTTAAACAAATCTTAATATTTGGGAAATATATGTACTTCATCAAGGGTATGAAATGCAGCTTAATGCAGTATGAATTTGCAGGATGAATAGAAAGACTTCCTGTCCTTTCAAATATTGAAATATCAAGTGTTGTAGTGTTTGCTGTTTCAAAATGCTGTGTTTTCTCTTTTGCGTTAAACTTTGCCTTATCCTTGGCAGCCCTTCTTGAAAAAATGAAAGTTCTCTGCATAAGCCAGGAATTCAACTTATGCATGCTTCCAGACAGGAAGTGATTCCTGGGTGGAAAATTTCCTCAAGGAATACAGAATAAGAATACCACACCTCCAAAGAAGGAAAGAAAATCTAAAAATGGAAAAATACGTTAAAAAGAAGATGGAGAATATCTAAGACATCTCTACTAATTTTGTCCAGGACACACTTATTCTTCAGAAAGCATGTTGCTTGAGGTGGAGAATATGTTCTTTGCTGTGGTTTAGTTGAGGTTGTTCTAGAATTGAGTTAAGCAGAAACCAGATCGTGTTCTGAACATATTTGAATATGTGATATTCAGCTCTATTAATTTCATTAAAATATATTGACTTTAAAATTAAAGCAACTATATTTCATCTAAAGGAAAGACATTGTTTTTTGAATTTTATTTTATTTATTTACTTATCATTATATATATATATATATATATATATACATATATATATAGCAGGTTCTTATTAGTCATCCATTTTATACACATCAGTGTATGCATGACAATCCCAATCTCCCAGAAAGACATATTTTAAGAAGGAAGTAAAGCATACAAATATATATGGACAGATAAAAAAATTAGTTAAAAGTAGAAACAGAAAAAAATGTCTACCTTGAAACATTTTCTCACCATTTAAAAATCTTCTGCTATTACCATATTTCTGAGATAATAGACCTCCTCAGAACAGGATTTCAAAGAGATAAAGAGTCATTAACCCTTTATTATAACACTGTCAATCTTATTGAAAACCATATCCTTATTTTAAATGAACTTGGCCTTATACATTTTCAACCTGTGAAATAATAGAGCAGCATGTAAAAGTGATGCAGCGGCATCTAAAAAGAAGCTGGAACCTGTGCTACCCAAGTTAGCAAGACAAGAATATCACCAACACCCACAGAAGCGTTGGGGGTAAGGTTGTGGAATATAGCACATCCTACTTCTGAAATTTTGATATAAATGGTATATTATTTCAAACAGAGAACCTCAGGAATCAAGAAGCTTAGGTTGGAATATCTGCTCTAAAGGTCACTGTGGGGTCTGCAAATGTGAATATACATGAGTGACATGATTTGGGGACCAGTACATAGGAGTTTGCAAATACTAATCACATGTGTGCACTTTGTAACAATTTACAACAGTAAGGCTTACCTGGAAAGTCTTGATAATCTAAGGGTGCTGCCAAAACATCTACTTTGAATATTTGTTTTTAACAGAGATGGGCAGATTCAAAACAAGACAAAGAGGATAAATGAGTGGATATTTCAATAAAAGTTCATGTTTCCAAGATAGTATGGTCCAAGTGAAAGAAAAAAAAGTCAGCTTTGTCATTATTTAACAGTGCAATATAAAGTGGAATGCCTCATTTGGGAAAATCTGTGCTGTAACTATGACATAAACAACTCAAAATGATTTAGCCCTTCTCTGTGATGCCTTGCCCTGAAAAACTGGTTAAATGCCAACTTTTGATCTTTCAGTCTTACTGAATAGAAAAGCCTTCCATATGCCAAGAATCAGTTTCACTTGTTCTGACATAAAGATAAAAGAGTAGGTGTCCAGATGTCAAGGCTATGAGGGTATTTTACACTTATATCAGGACCCGGCATTAAGTGAACCTGACCAGTCCAGAGTACCCATCCTGCTTTCTCTCATCCTGAACAGTCCAGGTGACACAGTATATTGTCTCCTTCCTTGCCACTTCTCGAAACTGTTCATCACCTCTGATGATGGGGCAGTAAGGGTACATTGTTCCGCTATTTGAGGTCCCCTCCAATTACAAACTTCTGCATGAAGAGGCACTCAAGCCACCATCCTAAATTACAGGTTGGCATTTGCATAAATTGTATTCTTTGCTTTTAGATTTTATCGAGTGACAAGAAACAAACATATATTCAAGTTTACTTTATTGCCCCTAATAAGAAGAGCACAATATGATGGTGCAGCTAAATGTAGAGAAATATAAGGTGAACTGACAGCTCTCAGGCCCCCAGGTGCAGGATTTTCCTTGTTTGGTCTCTTAAGCCATCAGATCACAATGACTGATGCACCTGCCCCTGCTACATCAACTCTCTGAAGAGAGGGCTGAAGAGACTGCCTGTTTGGGCAAAATAGTCCAGGCTCTTGTTATTGAAGTCCAGGTCCTCAAGCATGTTATCTCAACATCCTGAGGACCAAATAATTAGTAAACAACCATAATAAGAACAGAAGAGTGTGTTTTAATCAGTAAACAATCTATAATAAGAATAGAAGAGCAAACTGAGGACTATGGCCTGAGAAGCAGTCTCTCTGTCTGAGGAACTTCTCCAAAGAAGGAGAGGAGGAGCCAGTATATACATGAATTTTTTTGGCTAGGAAATACCTGCAGTCAAGCACACCTCTTGGTAAAATATTAGTGCTAGTCACAAAGAACAGACATCTCAAATTAATAATTTTAGTACATTTCTGTGTACAGGAAGATGCAAGGATCTGAGGTCACTGAAATTCTTCCTGAGGTATCCATCTTAACTAGCAAGGAGCTGTTTATTTCAAGCACACAGAATGCCTCATCCTTTTTCTCACCAGAATTCCCCTCAGAGCACACTGTTGGTGGACTACTGCAGTGAGGTGCAACTTAACCCTTTGTATAATTGAATGGTGGGCAACGTTCTTTTCTTTATTGGTTAAAACAGATGTACAATACATGTTTGACCATCCATATGATGGGCTGTTTTAGTGAGCATAAAGTTCATGCCAAATCACGTAAAAGCCAGAATGACTTCCCCCCTACCTCAATATGTGAAAATTTCTTTCATCAACTCAATTACCTGAAAGCTTTCTAATTTAATCCAGTTCTCATTATTGGAACAAAATTGGGTTTTGGCGAGAGTTTACTAATTAGACAGGAGTCTCACAATCATCTAAAAGGAGTTACAGTGCCTGCTACTTCAAGCCCAGGAAAATCCAAAGGCAAGAGAGATTTCCCCAGGATTTTGTGCAAGCTACAGAGTAAAGACATTAAATACTATTTTGTGTATGGCTTAAATAACTATAACTTTGACAACACCCACCCTGATCATGTCCTAGAAAAGAGACAGCTGGGATTTTATGATGCCATGTGAAGGAATGGAAGTGAAGTAGATCTTAGCGCATCAGAAGAGACCCCAGAGACGACCAAAGCTGGGGTGGGTGTCCTGGGTTGGGAAGGTGGGGGTGGAGGGTAGAGTTCAGAAGATGCAAAATATTGAATGGTGGAAAGATAGCTCTTAGCTACTGCCACACATAGGTTTTCTCTTTATTCTCAACATTAGTCTTGAAAAAAAAAATCTAACCTAACCATTTTCTACAGGGAAAGAAATGGAGAAAATGCAAAATTCTGTTTTAGAGGATTGATTAAAATAATACTGATGCATACACAATGAAATTGTATAGCTATTAAATACCTTTGTAGAGCCATATTTTACTATGAAAACATATTCATGATATGCTCATTAGTCCATAAATGCAGACTATATAAAAGTAAATACAATATAACATTTTGGAAAATATTTTTAGGTATATAAAACTTATAACTGTCTAAAAATATTTTAAAATGTAGAGAAAAAATAGCAGTATTTTGTTTCATTGTGGGATTATACCTGTTTTTATCTTTTTTTTAGCTTCTTTAGACTCAAAGAACTTTTGATTTAAGGAAATAGACCTTTGTATAACTTGTTTTTGTTGTAAGAGGCATACCAATTTTCCTATGGGAGCTCACAGTACTCTAGGGGAGTCTGTCAAATAATACAATCAGCATAGACTATAATAATAGAGCAAGGTCAACAATGGAGCCCAGACAGTGTGCCCTTACAGAGGGGAGAATAAATTCTGGCTGAGTGGGTCAGAAATGGACTCACCTAGGAAGTGACTCCAAAGTGAAACAAATGTAGAGGTGTTTTGCAAAAGATGTTTATACTGACAAAGTATTTAGAAAGAGCTTTCTGGTGGTCTTTCTTTGATCAAGACACAGTTAATAGGTGATTAAAAGAACTGATTCTTATTCCAGGTTAATGCTACAGTTCATTAAAGCAATCAATTTACCACAACCATGTTAATATCATATTTAAATGCAAGGATGAATTCTTAAGCAATAATGATATACTAGACATAAAATGTAATATCACTTCAGTAAATTAGATGGTGAAATGTATCAGTTTGAGTTTATAAATACTAGATTTATCCAAGTGTAAACTGACAAATAGGCTGATGATAGGTTCATTAAGTAATAAAACCGGGGTTAAGAAAGACCTGAAAATCTGCAATGGAATTCAGAAGAGACTGTTTCAAGACTGTATCTCTTAGTCCTACATATAATTTTACATATACAAACTTATATATTAACTTTAAAATTACTATTTTAAAATAACATTTCTTAAAATAAAGATGTCTATGAAATGTGCGGGTATAAAGTGAAAATTAAAGGCCCCTGTTATCTAAGTTCTAGCTCTTGGAAATACCATCACTGTCAATTTTAGGGGGTATTTTTTATATATTTTCTATGAATATACATATGCATATACACATGAAACAGAAACACAAACACAGTTGCACAAATTCATCTAAACAAATAGGATTCTATAGTACATGCATTCTGTCACATTTGTCAGTGATTAACAGCTTCTTAAAAAGAAATATTATAGAACACATTCTATAAGGATCCTTTTGGATCTGTCTCCCTACTTTTTAATGGCAGTTTCTATGAATTTGTCAGACCCCTTTCCCCTTGTTACCACAGGGATTGTGCCCTGCCTCAAATATTTCCTCCTCAGAGTCCTTCCTTGGCTGCCCTAACACAGGCCACCCAACTACCCAGTCATGCTCCTAAATTTTATTTTCTTCATAGCATGTATTACAATCCGATATGTATGTGAACATGTATATAGATGTATTTACTCATTACTCATTCATTTTCCATGACCCCCACTAATGTATATTTTTATCTTGTTCACTTTGGATTACAAAGCCTGGTTAATAAGAACTAAACCTGGCGTATAACAGACAATAATTACTTACTGAGTAATGACCAAATCCATTTACCTTAGGTAAATATTCTTCTTAGTTTTCATGAGATTACAAGTAATACCAGAATTAACATTTTTATTATTTCTACAATTCAAATACATGTGTAAAAAAATCTCCAGGAGTTAATTGGCTGGCTTAAAGAAGTATATTTTTTGAACATCTTTATTGGAGTATAATTGCTTTACAATGGTGTGTTAATTTCTGCTTTATAACAAAGTGAATCAGCTATATATATACATATATCCCCATATCTCCTCCCTCTTGCATCTCCCTCCCAACCTCCCTATCCCACCCCTCTAGGTGGTCACAAAGCACTGAGCTGATCTCCCTGTGCTATGTAGCTGCTTCCCACTAGCTATCTATTTTACATCTGGTAGTGTATATATGTCCATGCCATTCTCTCACTTCTCCCCAGCTTACCTTTCCCCACAACACCATGTCCTCAAGTCCACTCTCTACATTTGCGTCTTTATTCCCGTCCTGTTGTCCTGCCCCTAGGTTCTTCAGAAATTTTTTTTTTTTTTTAGAATCCATATATATGTGTTAGCATATGGTATTTGTTTTACTCTTTCTGACTTACTTCACTCTGTATGACAGACTCTAGGTCCATCCACCTCACTACAAATAACTCAATTTTGTTTCTTTTTATGGCTGAGTAATATTCCATTGCATATATGTGCCACAGCTTCTTTATCCAAGGAATAAGTACATTTTAAAATACTGATAAACATTGCAGTCTGAAATTCACAACAGTATGTACTCTCACCAACAGCATGTGAGAGAGGTTATTTCTTGGTACCCTGGATGAAACCCTTTATTATCAAACATCTTAATCTCTGCCTATCTGATACATAAAAAATGATATCTCATGGTTATTGATAATTATGTTGACTTTATTATCATAAACTTACACATTTTTCCATATATTTATTTATTTTTCTGTGACCTCCATCTACACATTCTTTAACTATTTATCTTTTGAGTTATTAGTCTTTTTATTGCTAATTTGCAAAAGCTGTACATGTATTAGAGAAATTCTCCATTAGTTAACCATGTGAATTGATTAATTTTACCAGATTTTTTCTTTTCATTTGAAAGTTCCTATGTGATTATTTTCCTATACACCTGTTTAAAATTTATGTATGCAAACATATCATTAGCTCCTAAGCTATTTTCTGTGTTTGGTTTTAAATTATTTTGTTAGGGTCAAACCAGATCCTATTAAATAAGTGATACACATTTTTATGTGTATGAACAAATCAGTCATATCCAGGAAAAAAAATAGAATTCATAAATGCAAATATGAAAATTAAAAGAAAAATGAGGTGAGAATGATAGGCCCTTGAAATCATAATTCATAATAAATTTAAAAGATTTGGATTTTCTTTGAGAAGATAAAGAAAATTGATAAACCATTAGCCACACTCATCAAGAAAGAAAGGGAGAAGACCCAAATAAGTACAATTAGAAATGAAAAAGGAACAACTGACACTGCAGAAATACAAAGGATCATGAGAGATTACTAAAAGGAACTCTAGGCCAATAAAATGGACACCCTGGAAGAAATGGACAAATTCTTAGAAATGCACACCCTGCCGAGACTGAACCAGAAAGAAATAGAAAATATGAACAGACCAATCACAAGCACTGAAATTGAAACTGTGATTAAAAATCTTCCAACAAACAAAAGCCCAGGACCAGATGGATCCACAGGCAAATTCTATCAAACATTTAGAGAAGAGATAACACCTATCCTTCTAAAATAATTCTAAAATATAGCAGAAGGAGGACACTCCCAAACTCATTCTACAAGGCCACCATCACCCTGATACCAAAACCAGACAAAGATATCACAAATAAAGGAAACTACAAGCCAAAATCACTGATGAACATAGATGCAAAAATCCTCAACAAAATACTAGCAAACAGAATCCAACAGCACATTAAAAGGATCATACACCATGACCAAGTCGGGTTTATTCCAGGAATGCAAGGATTCTTCAATATACGCAAATCTATCAATGTGATAAACCATATTAACAAATTGAAGGAGAAAAACCATATGATCATCTCAATAGATGCAGAGAAAGGTTTCAACAAAATTCAACACCCATTTAGGATTAAAACCCTGCAGAAACTAGGCATAGAGGGAAATTTCCTCAATATAATAAAGGCCATATATGACAAACACACAGCGAACATCATCCTCAATGGTGAAAAACTGAAAGCATTTCCACTAAGATCAGGAACAAGACAAGATTGCCCACTCTCACCACTATTATTCAACATACTTTTGGAAGTTTTAGTCACAGCAATCAGAGAAGAAAAAGAAATAAAAGGAATCCAAATCAGAAAAGAAGAAGTAAAGCTGTCACTGTTTGCAGATGACATGATACTACACATAAAGAATCCTAAGGATGCTACCAGAAAACTACTAGAGCTAATCAATTAATTTGGTAAAGTAGCAGGATACAAAATTAATGCATAGAAACCTCTCACATTCCTATACACTAAGGATGAAACATCTGAAAGTGAAATTAAGAAAACACTCCCATTTACCATTGCAACAAAAAGAATAAAATATCTAAGAATAAACCTACCTAAGGAGACAAAAGACCTGTATGTAGAAAATTATAAGACACTGATGAAAGAAATTAAAGATGATACAAACAGATGGAGAGTTATACCATGTTCTTGGATTGGAACACTCAACCTTGTGTAAATGACTCTACTACCCAAAGCAATCTACAGATTCAATGCAATCTCTATCAAACTACCACTGGCATTTTTCACAGAACTAGAACAAAAAATTTCACAATTTTTATGGAAACACAAAAGACTCTGAATGGCCAAAGCAATCTTAAGAACGAAAAATAGAGCTGGAGGAATCCAGCTCCCTGACTTCAGACTATACTTCAAAGCTACAGTAATCAAAACAGTATGGTACTGGCACAAAAACAGAAGTACAGATCAATGGAACAGGATAGAAAGCCCAGAGATAAACCCACGCACACATGGCCACCTTATCTTTTATAAAGGAGGCAAGAATATACAGTGGAGAAAAGATAGCCTCTTCAATAAGTGGTGCTGGGAAAACTGGACAGGCATATGCAAAAGTATGAAATTAGAACACTCCCTAACACCATACACAAAAATAAACTCAAAATGGGTTAAAGACCTAAATGTAAGGACAGACACTATCAAACTCTTAGAGGAAAACATAGAACACTCTACGACATAAATCACAGCAAGATCCTTTTTGACCCACCTCCTAGAGAAATGGAAATAAAAACAAAAATAAACAAATGGGACCTAATGAAACTTCAAAGCTTTTGCACAGCAAAGGAAACCATAAAGAAGACCAAAAGATAACCTGCAGAATGGGAGAAAATATTTGCAAATGAATCAACTGACAAAGGATTAATCTCCAAAATATATAAACACTTAATGCAGCTCAATATTAAAAAAGCAAACAACCCAATCCAAAAATGGGCAGAAGACCTAAAAAGACATTTCTCCAAAGAAGATATACAGACTGCCAACAAACACATGAAAGAATGCTCAACGTCATTAATCAATAGAGAAATGCAAATCAAAACTACAATGAGATAACATTTCACACCGGTCAGAATGGCCATCATCAAAAATTCTAGAAACAATAAATGCTGGAGAGGGTGTGGAGAAAAAGGAACACCCTTGCACTATTGGTGGGAATGTAAATTGATACAGCCACTATGGAGAACAGTATGGATGTTCCTTAAAAAACTAAAAATAAAACTACTATATGACCCTGCAATCTCACTACTGGGCATATACCTTGAGAATACCATAATTCAAAAAGAGTCATGAGGCTTCCCTGGTGGCACAGTGCTTGAGAGTCTGCTTGCCGTTTCAGGGGACATGGGTTCGTGCCCCGGTCCAGGAAGATCTCACATGCCATGGAGCGGCTAGGCCCGTGAGCCATGGCCGCTGAGCCTGCATGCCCCGAGCCTGGGCTCTGCTCTGGGAGAGGCCACAACAGTTAGAGGCCTGCGTACCACAAAAAAAAAAAAAATTGTCATGTACCAAAATGTTCATTGTAGCTCTATTTTCAATAGCAGGACATGGAAGCAACCTAAGTCTCCATCAACAGATGAATGGATAAAGAAGATGTGGCACATATATACAATGGAATGTTACTCAGCCATAAAAAGAAACGAAGTTGAGTTATTTGTAGTGAGGTGGATGTACCTAGAGTCTGTCATGCAGAGTGAAGTAAGTCAGAAAGAGAAAAACAAATACCATATGCTAACACATATATATGGAATCTAAGAAAAAGAAAAAAAAGGTCATGAAGAACCTAGGGATAAGATGGGAATAAAGACACAGACCTACTAGAGATTGGTCTTGAGGATACGGGGAGGGAGAAGGGTAAGCCTTCACAAGGTGAGAGAGTGGCATGGACATGTATACACTACCAAACGTAAAATAGATAGCTAGTGGGAAGCAGCTGCATAGCACAGGGAGATCAGCTTGATGGTTTGTGACCACCCAGAGGGGTGGGATAAGGAGGGTGGGAGGGATAGAGATGTAAGAGTTAAGAGATATGGGAACATATGTATATGTATAGCTGATTCACTTTGTTATAAAGCAGAAACTAACACACCATTGTAAGGCAATTATTCTCCAATAAAGATGTTAAAAAAAAAGAAAAATGAAGACCACATCTTGGGCTACTTTCTGAGGAAATGCAAATAAAAATAATGATAATGATAATAAAAAAATGTCTTGGGTTTTTTGAGAGTGGTTTAGAATTAAGAGTATGAAATTTAGTAGTGTTTAACATTTAGGTTCTTTTTTTCACAAGTAAAATTAGGTAATCTCTATGCACGAATTTTTTAAGCTTACTATTTCCTCAAGAGAAATTTAAGAGAAAAAAAAATAGAACTTTAAAAGCTGAGAAAGAAAAAAATCCTAGAATTCTTGTGGTTTAGAGATGGTACAGATAGTGTACTCAGGACAGTTTTGAGCAAGTAGCTTATTTGTATCCTTAATTAACCCACAAAGGATTTACATGGCTTGTAAAAACACATCCAACAAAACAGTAAAACATAAATAAAATATCAGGACCAGGGAAACATAAAGTTCATAAATTTGTATCTATTATCCCAAAAAGTCAAAAAAAAAGGGAAATTTGTTAGTTACATAGTTTTCATTATCATAATCATCAGGGAAATACAAACCAAAACCACAATGAGATATCACTTCAAACCCATCAGAATTGTTGCAGTAAAAAAGGCAAGAAATAATAAGTGTTGTTGAGGATGTGGAAGAAAAGAAACACTGGTGCACTGTTGGTGGAAATATAAATTGTTGTAGCCACTATGGAAAACAGGATGGAGGATCCTCAAAAAATTAAAAATAGATCTACTAAATGATCCAGCAATTCCACTGCTGGGTATTTATCTGAAGAAAATGAAAACACTGATTTAAAAGATATATACACTCCAGTGTTCATTGCAGCATTATTCACAATAGAGAAGAAATGGAAACAGTCTAAGTGTCCATCAACAGATTAACTGATAAAGAAGACGTGGTATAGATATATGAAGGAATATTACTCAGCCATAAAAAATAGTGTTATCTTGCTATTTTCAGTAACATGAATGGACCTAGAGGTTATTATGCTAAGTGAAATAAGTCAGACAAAGACAAATACCATATGATTTTTCTTACATGGGGAATCTAAAAAACAAAACAAATGAAGAACCATAATAAAACAGAAACAGACTCATAGATACAGAGAGCAAACTGGTGGTTGCCAGAAGGGATAAGTAGATGGATGGGTGAAATAGGTGAAAAGGATTAAGGGGCACAAACTTCCAGTTATAAAATAAATAAGCATGGGGATTATATTAGTCAATATATTATTGGCTATATTCTCAGAATAGAGATAATGTCATGGGAAAAACGCTAAACAGATTTATAAGGACTACATCGTAAATGTAGAAAATACATGTACTACATTATATTCTCTATACTCAGAATATAGTCAGTAATACTGTAATAACTTTGTATGGTGACAAATGGTAACTATACTTACAGTGGTGATTATTTTTTAATGTATCAAAATATTGAATCTGTATGTTGTACACATGCAACTAATATAAGACTGTAAACCAATTATACTTTAATTTTAAAAGAAATAAATTTTTTAAAATAAAAATAATTAAAACTTTTTTGGTAGATATGAAACATAGTTTTTGAGTTGCAACTTAAACTTTTAACATTAGTCACACATGTAGTTGCCTCCAGTACTAGTTTAAGAATTTAGCTCTATTTATATCTGTGAGATGGCACGTCATCTCCCACATTGTTCAGTTCATCATTGATTCATGTTTTCCTTTATCCCTGACAGATGGCTGGCCACTGCTGCCCACGTGGAGTTCATAGTCTAGTCAGGAACACAGAGTCCTCAGAGATGAGTAAAACATAGAGGGGGAGCTTGGAGTTTAAACAGAACTGGAATAACAGGAAAGGTTTGCTTGCAAAATGGAATTTAAACTGACTCTGAAAAATGTGTACAAATTGTCAAGGTTAAAAAAAAGGGAAAGATGATTATTACTCTGTATGATTATAAAATTAAGACAATTTCAATACACCTTGAAAGCACGCAAATTCAAATAGGTTCATGTTTTGATCCAATAGGTAAAATCAGGCTTGTCTATAAGTTTTCTTATATTCAGTAGACCCACAATATTCTCTAGATGTTTTAGATAAATTGAGTTAGTATTTTTAAATAGAAAATTGCAACATATAAAATTCTACTTGTATAAAAGTCTCATTATTTTGGTTGTTCTTCCTGTGAAGAGATTTAGTTGCTGACACTGAAGATCCTGAAGCCCAGACAGAACGCCCTGTGGAAACTCTGTCAGGTCACTGATTTCAGGTCCTTCACTGCAGTTCTGACTCCTTGAAATTATCTTTATTAAGTTGTTGATTGTTTGTCTCCTACATAATACACAATTTAAAAAGGCAGAGGGCTTCCCTGGTGGCGCAGTGGTTGAGAGTCCGCCTGCCGATGCAGGGGACGCGGGTTCGTGCCCCGGTCCGGGAGGATCCCACATGCCGCGGAGCGGCTGGGCCCGTGAGCCATGGCCGCTGAGCCTGCACGTCCGGAGCCTGTGCTCCGCAACGGGAGAGGCCACAACAGTGAGAGGCCCGCGTACAGCATAAAAAAGAAAAAAAAAAAGAAAAAAAAAAAAAAAAAAGGCAGAAATTTACAATGGTGTTCAGCATTGCTTAATATATGTCTGCTGACTAAATAGATAGATTCAGAGGTTCATGATATAAATTTAAGTAGATAATTTTAAGAAGGGAAAAGAGTCAAGGTCAGAACTTGGTATAGGAAAGGAAGATACTATGTCCCCTGGCAGGTAATTAATCACTAAAACGTTATTTTTATGGCTGCTTCTGATAGTTGCAGTATCATTGGCATACATTTTTTAAATTGAAGTACAGTTAACTTCCAATGTCATATTTGTTTTATGTATACAGATAGTAATTTGATATATTTATAGATTATACTCCATATAAAGTTATTATAAAATATTGACCGTATTCTCTGTGTTGAATACTACATCATTGTAATTTATTTATTTTATAGCTAGTAGTTTATATCTCTCCTTTACTTATTTTTCACCTTGTCTCACTCCTCTTCCCCCTGGTAATCTCTAGTTTGTTCTTTTTGTCTATGAGTCAGTTTCTGTTTTGCTATTTTATTTGTATGCTATATTTTTCAAATTCCACATACGTGAAAACATACCATATTTGCCTTTTTCTGTCTGACTTATTTCACTAATATGATACCCTCCAGATTCATCCATGTTGCTGCAAATGGCTAAATTACATTCTTTTCTATGGCTGAGTGACATTGCAGAGTGTGTGTGTGTGTGTGTGTGTGTGTGTGTGTGTGTGTGTGTGTATAACATTTCTTTATCCATTCATCTGTTGATGGATGCTTAGGTTATTTTCATTTCTTTGCTATTGTAAAAAATGCTGCAATGAACATTGGGGTGCATATATCATTTCAAATGAATGTTTTTGTTTTCTTCAGATAAATATCCAGCAGTGATTTTTATTGATTGCTGTGACTAGGACTTGTAATACTTTGTTAAATAGAAATGGTGCGAATTAGGCATCCTTGTCTTTTTCCCCATCTTAGAGGAAAAGTTTTCAGCTTTTCATCGCTGAGTATGATGTTAACTGTGGGTTTTTCATAAATGGCCTTTATTATGCTGAGATATGCTCCCTATACACAAACTTTGTTGAGAGTTTTTATTATGAATTGATATTGAATCTTGTCAAATGCTTTTTCGGCATTTATTGAGATGATTATGTGATTTTTACCCTTTGTTTTGTTAAGGTGGTGTTTCATGTTGATTAATTCGTGAATATGACAACATCTTTCCATCCTTGGAATAAATGTCACTTTATCATGATATGTGATCTTTCTTTATATTGTTGAATTTGGTTTCTAATATTTCATTGAGGATTTTTCATCCTTGTTCATCAAGGATATTCGTCTGTAATTTTCTTTTTTTATAGTGTCTTTCTCTGGTTTTGGTATCAGGGCAATGCTGGCCCCATAGTTTGAGTTTGGAAGTGTTCCCTCTTCTTTGATATTTTAACTCTTTTTTAAATGTTTGGTAGAATTCCCCTGTGAAGCTATCTGTCCAGGACTTTTGTTGGTTGGGAGTTTTTGGATTACTGATTCAAGCTCAGTACAAGCAAAATATCTGTTCATTTTTTTCATTTCTTCCTATTCAGTCTTGGAATATTGTATTTTTCTAAGAATTTATACATTTCTTCCATTTTGTCAAATTTTTTGGCATATAACACCTTGTAGTATTCTCTTATGATTGTTTGTATTTTTGTGATATTGGCTGTAACTTCTCTTTCATTTATAATATTGTTTACTTGGGCCTTTCTTTTTATCTTAAAGAGTCTAGCTAATGGTTTATCAATTTTGTTTATCTTATCAAAAAACGATCTCTTAGTTTCATTGATCTTTTCCTTTTTTTTTTTTTTTTTTTTGGTCTCTATTTTATTTATTTCTGCTCTATTTTTGTTATTTCCAAGTTTCTGCTGACTTAGGGCTTTGTTTGTTCGTCTTTTTCTAATGCATTTAGATGGAAAATTAGATTGTTTATTTGAGGTTTTCCTTGTTTCTTGAGGAACGCCTGTATCACTATAAACTTCCATCTTAGAACTGCTTTTGCTGTGTCCCATAGATTTTGGAAAGTTGTGTTTCTACTTTCATTTACCTCAATGTATTTTCTGATTTCTTCATTTACCCATTGGTTGTTTAGTAGCATATTGTTTAGCCTCCATGTGTCTGTGTTTTATACAGTTTTTTTCTTGTAATTATTTTCTAGTCTCAGAAAAGATGCTTGACATGATTTCAATTTTCTTTAAGTTACTGAGACTTGTTTCATGGCCTAGCATGAGATCTATCCTGGAGAAAGTTCCATGTGCACTTGAAAAGGATGTGTATTCTGCTGGATGGAATCTACCGTATATATTTATTAAGTGCATCTGGTATAATGTGCCATTAGATCATGTTTCCTTTTTGATTTTTCTCTCTAGATTATCTATGCATTGATGTAAGTGGGGTGTTAACCCCTTCTATTATTGTATTACTCTCAATTTCTCCCTTTATGTCTGTTAATATTTGGTTTATGTGCCCCTATATTAGGTACATATATGTTTACAAATGTTATTACAATATTTGTAAACATTACAAATGTTATATACTCTTCTTGGATTGACCTCTTTATCATTATATAATCGCCTTCTTTTTCTTTTGTTGTAGACTTTGTTTTAAGGTCTATTTTGTCTGATATAAGTATTGAAACCGAGATTTCTTTTCATTTCCATTTGCATGAATTATCTGTTTTTTTCTATCGCCTTCCTTTCAGTCTGTGGGTGTCCTTAGAACTGAAGTGTCTTGTAGAGAGCATATAGATGGGTCTTGTGTTTGTTTTGTTTTTTTTAATCCATTCAGCCACCCTATGCATTTTGATTGGAGCATTTTGTCCATTTACATTTAAAGTAATTATTGCTAAGTATCTACTTATTTGTTACTTGTTTTCTAGTTGTTTTTGTAGTTCTCTCTTCTTTACGTCTCTCCCCTTGTGCAATGATGACTTTCTTTGGTGCTATATTTGGGTTCCTTTCCTTTGTTTTTTGAGCATCTATTGTGGGCTTTTGATTTGTGGCTACCATGAGCTTCACATATATTGACCTATAACTATATCTTCTTATTTTAAACTGATAGACATTTAAGGTCAAACACATTCTAAAAGCTTTACATTTGTTTTTACTCCCCTTCCCCCCGTTTTATGTTTTCTTGTCATATTTTACATCTTTATGTCTATCCCTTAACTATTTATTGTAATTATAGTTGATTTTACAATTTTTGTCTGTTAACCTTGTGCTAGCTTATTTAAATGCTTGATCCACTGCCTTTACTATATATTTACCTATACCAGTGAGATTTTCCCCTTCATATATTTTCTTATTTCTTGTTATAATCTTTTATTTTTCACTTAAAGAAAACCCTTGAACATTTCTAGTAAGACCAGTTTAGTGGTGATGAACTCTTTCAGTTTTGCTTATTTGGTAAACTATTTATCTTTCTTTCAATTCTGAATGATAGTCTTGCCACATAAAGTATTCTTGGTTGTAGTTTTTTTCCTTTCACCAATTTAAATATTTCATACCATTCCTTTCTGGCCTATATAGGGTCTGCTAAAAAATTGGTTTATATCCTTATGAGGGTTCCCCCATATATGACTCTTTGTTTTTCTCTTGCTGCCTTTAAAATTCTCTCCTTAAACTTGCTGTTTTAATTATGACATGTCTTGTTGTGAATCTCTTTGAGCTCATCTTCTTGGGGACTTTCTGCGTTTCTTGGATGTAGATATCTGTTTCCTTTTTCAGATTAGGGAAGTTTATAGTCATAATTTCGTCAAATACATTTTCTGCACCTTTCTCTCTCTCTTCTCCTTCTAGGACCCTTATAATTCAAATGTTAGTCTTTATGCTGTCCCAGAGGTCCATTAAACTATTCTCATTAATTTTTTTTTCCTTTTGCTGTTTTGATTGGGTGATTTACACTATTCTGTCTTCCAGGTCACTTATATATTCCTCTATATCATCTAATCTGCTATTAATTCCTTCTAGTGTAATTTTCATTTCAGTTATTATATTCTTCAGCTCTTATTGTTTATTTACGGTTTTATAAAACTTTTATTTTAGTAATATGATTGCATGTTTGTGTGTATATATTTATGCATGTTACACATATGTTTGTAATGGGTCACAATGTGAAATAAATAAAATAACCATTACTGTAAATTGAGGTAAAAAATTTTGAAAGTTGCTTCTCCCAGCCCCCCCTCCTTCCAAATTATTGTCTTTTAGCTTCCCTTATAAAAAGTTCAGAAGCTACTAACAGATATGATCAAAAGCATTTAATTCCTTAAAATGGATCTGGGGGAGTTCCCAGTGTTCCTGTGATGGAAGGTGTTTAAGGAAGTCATCAAGATCACAGGTATAAAACATTTTCCCCCAAACGTGGTTAGGAGTCTCTCTGAAGTAAACAGTGTAGGGCTGTGGAACATTTTCTCAGGTACTGCACATTAGTAGTTACAGGGGAATTGTAAGTGTGTATATCATGAATGGCATGTTCATGCTGAGCTCCACTTCCCAGTTATTGCAGTCAAGATATAGTTAGATGGGAAATAAACCTTAAAGCATATGTCTCAGTTTCCTGCTCTGATATCCTGGCTTACTGAAGCAATAGATCACTATGTATAAACATAATGAATCACACTTATCACAAGGATAAAGCAAAGTTGTTGAAGAAAAATTAACCTCTGCTTCCTGTAATGGATAAAATTGAAGATTTGAGGTTTGCAGGATAAACACCCAGTTTTCCCCTCCTTGCTCCCATCATTGTCTTTCTCCCACTTTTTACACAAGCAGAGTGGCAGTTTTGCTTCTTGACCCTGATTGGTTATTTTCTTTTTTTTCTAGTTTTTTTGTTGAAGTTCTCACTGTGTTCATCTATTCTTTTTCCTTGTCCAGTGAACATTTTTATTACTATTACTTCATTAGGTAAATTATTTATTTCCATTTTATCAGGATCTTTCTGGGGTTTTATCTTGTTCTTTCACTTGAAACATATTCCTCTGTCTTCTCATTTTGTTTGACTTTCTCTTTTTATCTCTATGAAATTAGGTGAAACAGTTACCTATCCCAGTCTTGAAGGTGTGTCCTTGTGTGGGAGTGTCCCTATGCAGTCTGCTGTTCCCAGTAGTTTTGGTGGTAGAGCTGGATCTGAAGTGAGCATTGGTCTCCTCTTCTCCCAGGATGAGCTGCCAGCCACTGCTTTGGTGGGAGGTTTGGTTGGAGTCGAGGAAATAGAGCTGGTGTCCAGTGTGAGTGGGGGCTTCTTCTGGGCTTGATGGCAGTTGCTGCCCTGCAGGGGGCAGGCTGGGGCCCAAGGGGATGGAGCAGGAGCCCTGAGGGTGTGGCCTTCTCCCTGGAAAGACGACTGTTTCCACCTTTGTTGGGGGAAGAAGAGGGCCCGAGGGGCTGCAACTGCAGGTCTGAGCCAGCTTTGCATGTGTCCACGTAGACCTTGCAGGCAAGGATGGACAACAGTCTAATCCAAGCCTTTGTGAAATACCCTATGATTTCTATGGAGCAAATAAAGATGAGGAGCTTGGTTAGACCTTGCCACAGGACTGATTATCACAGGGCCACCTCCGTATATTGGGGAAACTGCCACAAGGCTGTTTCCACTCCATGTCCCTAGTTTCAGTTGAGCACAGGACTTTCTACCATAGCCTTCTTTATGGTAAAATTATAGGCTTTAACACTCCTTGGCTTGGAGTTTAGAGCTGATTCTTCAGTGACAGAGTGATCACTGCCTGTTTTCTGGCACCTTCAGTTTGATGTCTTCCTGTGGGACTTGGAACACAGGGAGTTGACACCATGCTGATTTTCCTGTTGCTGTAAGTAATAAACTGTCTGGGTGCATCTGGGGCACCATATCCTTACTAGCCAGATCCACTGAAGAGGAGAAAGGCAAATTAGGAGCTGGAGTAGTGGTTCTTGCAGCCCAGGTAGCCATCACATTGCTGTCCAGGAATGGTTTCATCACTTCATAGTTAATCCTCAGCAAAAGAGTTACCCTGAGTCCAGCTCCTTCTTCTGCTGCTTGGACATGGTAACCAAGCTGTAGACATTTTAATGTCCTGGAATTTAAACTGGATGCTCCAACAAGCAATATCCACTTCTGATGTGTCCCTTTTCCCCTTGGACATTACGGGGTGGCCCTCTGGTCTTGAGTTACACTTGGAGAGTAGGACAGTATATTGTGGAAACCTCATCCTCTCCTGACATCTGAGTTACTGCCTGAAGTACTCATGCATATATGCATAGAAATGACTTATCTCTGTTTTCCATTCTGAGCACCATCTTGAATTAAACAAACTTTGCTATTGAGTTTTGTGTACATTGATTCCCTGGTCTCTCTTACTTTGGTATCATAATGAAATACACATTTCAAAGATCTGCCTCTTCTAACAGTGTAGTGGTTCTTATATGTCTTTACAGTTGTTGAAGCATGAGAAATTTACAAATATATTACAGAATTTAAATTATCTAAAAATATATCATATATGCAAATATTAGAGCTCTCAGATTCTGTATTTTGACAAGGTTCAAAGACTAACATAACTTAATGGGTATTTCACTGTTCTTTCTAAATCCACTGAGTGTGCAAAAAGTATTAAACAATTTTGCTTCAATCACTACATTTGTAGTTTACAGCAAAAGAAGAGAAAGGACAGCATATCATGCCAGACAGGCTGTCCTGGCAGCACCTTGACAAGTGTGAAGAAGGAATATAACAAGATCCTAAGACTCTTGTTTATACCTAACACAAAATCACTCTTCTCTAAGAATATTGTCATGCATTTGTTAAAAAATATATGCATTCTGATTAAAATAGTTATATACTTTATATCTATTTACTGTTTATATATAAATAGAATAAGTAAAGATCATATTTAATCATTATATGAAGTATATAACATGGTTAGCTAATTATATGATAGATGGTCAACCATTACATGACATGTACATTAAATAAGTACTTATATTGAAAAATGCTTATCTTATAAAGTGATAAAGAGTGATACTAAATACAACATGATCCAAATATATAGATTTAATCCATAGATATAGATATACAAATATTGAGTAAAACCTGTACAGAAATTTATCTAGCTGTTAATTGTGCTACCTTGAAGGAGTACTAAGAAGTGAGTGATTTTTAAATTTCTTTTCTAATATTTTTCTTTCCAAAGAATACTTTCTAAAATTTCTAAACACTTTCTAAAATTTGCAAGCAATAAAATTATTCTCCCCTTCCCCCTCTTCCTTTTACTTCTTTTCTTCTTTTGATATAGTGCTCTATGAGCTTTAACGCATACATAGATGTTGGTAAACACCATCACAAAAGGAGTACAGAACAATTCCACGCCCCAGAGAATTCCTTTTTCCTACCCCTTTGCACTCAAGCCCTCTTTGTACTTCTGATCCCTGATGACTACCAATCGGTTCTCTGCTCCTATAGCTTTGACTCTTCCCGAATGTCAAGTAAATGGGTAACATCATTTTTACTCCTATTTTTACTCCTTATTGTTTCAAATTAAGAAATGAGGTTTCTGCAGAATTATTTATCTATGAAATGATTATTTTCTAATGAGTGATTACTGAACTCAGAACTGCTTGTTCAATGTGTATGTCTTTTAATTGTTTCATATGTATTTCAAATTTCTTTCCAGGAATTTAGCATCAACCTTTGCCTCTACCTTTAGTGTACAAGGATGCTCATCTAAAAAAAAAAAAAAGCTTTGTTATCATAGATTGAAAATGTGATAGGTAAAAATTACATTTGGTTCACTTGATTTTTTTTTTATTATCAATTTGTTGGATTTTATTCTAAGCATATTAATAGCCATGCACATTTTCTTTTGTATGAATCTTTGTTCATGTCTTTTGTTCACACCTTCTAGGATATTAGTGATATTTTTAATTAATAACTTTTAGAAATTCTTTAAAAATAAGAAGATTAACCCTTTGCCAGTTTTGTTTATTGCAAAATGTTTCCCACTTTAAACCAATTGCTCTGGTTCTTTGTAACTCCTATTGATTTTATTTTAATGAATATCTTCCCTATCTCAACATCAGTTAAATATTCCTCTTTACTTTTATTTTGAAAAAAAAAGTAATTATATATTTTCCTTAATAGATCAAAGGGTAGGTTACTGGATTTTGTTCCTTTTGGTTTAGTCAGTGTCCACTTGGCTGTTTGTAGATCTATATTACACAGCATTATATTAAAGTATCCAATTCCCAGTCCTCTGCAATTCACCCTCTGTACCAGGCCAGTTCTTAGAGCTGATGGAAAGTCCAGTCTAGCAGCCTCTGTCAGCCACTGTTAATTGCCTTCGCTCTTTCCCCTCTCTTTTCTCGAAAAAAAAATTTCTTTTTTTTTCCAGACAGGTAATGTGATCGACCCTAAATAATGATGAATCATAATTGGCTTAAGATAGTCATGATGGCATTAATTGATTTCCCAACTTCTCTTGGAATAGAGTATCTGTATGACCCAGTTAGAATTGCCAGGTGAAGTACAGGATGTCCAGTTAAATTTGAATCTAAGATAAACAATTACTAATTTTTATGTCCGTCCCAAATATTATATTGGACATACTTATAGTAAGCATTGGTTGTAGTTTATCTGAAATTCAAATTTAACTGGGACCCTTATAATTTTATTTGCAAGATCTGATGCAAACCTACACTCAGTTCTGGCCAGTGAAACCTAATGGAAAGTCTGTTGCAAGGATTTCTGGGAAAGTCTTGTTTTTCTAATAAAAAGTTCACATAAGACTGGTTTTTCTTTTGCCCAATTCTTGAATGTAGATACAATGGAGGTTCAATAGCCATCTTGTGAGGAGTGTTACCACCACAAGCTTTAGGAATGAAAGCCACCAACTGAGGAGGCATTTTGGAAGCTACCTGAAGCTGGGTCTTGGACATCAGAGGCACTGGAGCCTGACTCCCAAATTTTTTTCTTCACAAGAAAAATAGCTCCTATTTAGTGAAACCACTATAAGTTGGATATTTTTGCATTTTAAGTTGAGTGCAGTTCTAATGGTCACATACTCCTTGGGGACTATTTCTTTCTCTTTCTACACCAAGACTGCTTTTCTTGTATGATAATAAATACAATCATTTATTCATTCAGTGACCACACTGTAAGCACCAACTTTGTTTGGGAAGCACTGATTCACTCTACCACTCTCCCAACCCCTGCCAGTTATTTTCCAAGATGGTGCAAAGTATAAAAGGTTGATAAAGTTAAAAGCATACTTCAAATTCTTCAAAAAACATTAGCCACATACCAGATGCAATATTTGAGTCAGGGATCAGAGAATAGGGAATTTATAGTGTAGCCTCCTACTTTTGTTTGAGACTTATTTTTGTTCATGACTCTTTGACATGAACTAAAATATATGTGGTCTCTGGTAAATTTTTCAATCCAATATTTTGGTCTTTTAAGGGGTGAAAATTTTTCCTTAATTCTGGGAACAGGCCCTCAGTCATGGCTTTTGGTAGTGTGACTTTTTGTCACTCACCATTTTGAGAATCATTTCACAAATTTAATGGGAACTCAAAATAGACTGTCTCAGGAGACACTAGGCAATGCTATTTAAGAATAGACATTCCTATTCTTGAAAAATTTGACATAGTAGTCCACCAGTCATGACTCTGTTGCTGATAAATTCTGCATCCATGTTTTAGTGAAAGGTAACTCCTTCTAGGAAGTTTTTTGAGTGTCACACGTTTTGGGCCCTGCTGTGTACTGAGGGAATACATGTAGGAAATCATGAACAAAGCACAGCCAATTGACTTCAATCTCAACCAGATAATTTTCCAAAAATATAGATCTAAGTACTAATTTGATTAGTATTTTATACTATATTCAAAATACATTTTATATTTATCTTAAAAGTATATAAGAATGCCAACTACTTACAAGACTATCAATAAACTCTTTAGTAACTGAGGGAAATTTATGGCCAGTTAATATACTGATATTTACATCATATTGATTACTTGAAGAATTGGTTTATGAGTAAATCTAATAATTATATGTCATACGTTTGGTGATTTAAAAGCTGTATTTAGCTTTTCAATTCCTACTCGTTAAAAATAATACATCTTTATCAAGTGAGGTTACTCAAGCTTTATTCTGTTCATGGTAGTATAATGGCTTAAAAGCATAAACTATGTGTGGTAGGCTGAAAAATGAACCCCCTAACATGTCCATTTGCCAATTCCTGGAACCTATGAATGCTACCTAACATGGCAACAGGGACTTGGCAGATATGGTCAAGCTGAAGATCTTGAGTGGGGAGATTGCACTAGATTATGCAGGTAGACCTGATGTAATCACAGGGATGCTTATAAGAAAAAGGTGAAGGATCAGATGGATGGAGGTGATGTAAAGACAGAAGCAGAGATTTAAGATGCTACATTCCTAGCTTTGAAGATGGGGGAAGGGGCTATAGGCCAGGTAATGCAATGGATGTGGTTGTAAAAGCTAGAAAGACAAAGAAGCTTCTTTTTCCCTAGAACCTCCAAACAGAAAGAGTGTCACCAGGCTGACACCATAGATAAATCTCTGTCACATTTCTTACCCTCATAACTGTTCGATAATAAAGGTGTGTTGTATTAATCCACTGAGTTTGTGGTAATTTGTATAGGTGCCACAGGACACTAATAGGTGAAAATTGCTTCTATTGTATCAAAATGTTTCAGGAAAAAAAAAAGTGAGTGATTGGGACAGAAAGTCTGTGTGATAGAAATGAGTCACTAGGATGTGTATACAAAAGACATAAAATGGGAATTAGTCTAGATGTTCATTTAGCAAACCCTTTAGTACCCAGGAGAAAGAAAAACTAATAGCAGTGAGTAAAAAAAATGACATCATGAGTAAAACTGTCTGATTTAATGCTAGTAACATAGGTTTTAGAGAAGAACTTTTTCCCCAATGAACACCCACCACCACCATTTTTCAGCCCCACCTTTCCACTTCTCAGATTCCTGAGGTATCTAGTACAATACAGGTATTCAGGAAATGTTAGTCTCTTTCACCCCAGTTATAGATTCTGAATATAGTTCCTTGTTATAAGAAATATATCCTTAGTCTCAAAATAAGTCTAAAAACATTTAACTAATACATCTTGGATATGTTGAACACACTAAGAGAACAGGAGAGGCAGGCAGGAGGGGCCCTCCAGGACCAGAGGATAGGAAGAGGAGCAGAGGGCATTTGCGCTGTCTGCTGAGGCCCAGGAAGCCTGCTGGGCTCCCAGGTGGGGCCCCCTATCCTCTGAGAATGGAGACACACCTGGGTCACTTCGGTTGAGCCTAAGCCCCAACCTCCAAATTCCCCAGGGCCTTTTCCATCCCTGTGAGTTCTAAGCATAGGCTCCTCCCACCACACAAAGCGTGCCCCTGCTTAGGCCCCACCCTCCAAAGCTGAGGCCATTTCCACCTTCTTTTTTTCCCTTCTCCTCTTTTTTACTATCATGGTTCTGCTTTACCTTCCAGTTTGTTGTTCCATCTATATTTTTATGTTTATATACTTTCTAACATATCTCTTAGTTTCCTAGTCTAATTTTATCTTTTACTCTTTGTTGTTCTCTCTCTTTTTTTTTTTTTTTTTTTTTTTTCCACCCTGCATGGATTGCAGGATCTTGATTCACAAGCCGGGGGTTGGGTCGAAGCTCCTGCTGTGGGAGCTCCAAGTCCGAACCACTGGACTAAAAGAGAACCTCATGCCCCAGGGAATATTCATCAGAATGAGGTCTCCTGGAGGTCCTCATCGTGGCACCAAGACCTGGCTCTACCCCGCAGCCTACAAACTCCAGTGTTGTAAGCCTCAGGCCAAACAACCAGTAAGACAGGAATACAATCCCACCCATCAAAAAAAGAAAAATGAAATGGCAAAAAAAATAAGTCACAGATGAAGGAGCAAGGTAAAAACCTATAAGACCAAATAAATGAAGAGGAAATAGAAAATCTACCTGGAAAAGAATTCAGAGTAATGATAGTAAAGATGATCCAGAATCTTGGAAATAAAATGGAGGCACAGATTGAGAAAATAAATGTTTAACAAAGATCTAGAAGAACTAAAGAGCAAACAAACAGAGATGAACAACACAATAACTGAAATGAAAAATACACAAGAGGGAATCAATAACAGAATAACTGAGGCACAACAACCAATAAGTGAGCTGGAAGATAAAATAGTGGAAATAACTGCTGAGGAGCAGAATAAAGAAAAAAGAATGAAAAGAATTGAAGACAATCTCAGAGAATTCTGGGACAAGACTAAGAACACCAACATTCAAATTATAAGAGTCACAGAAGAAGAAGACAAAAAGAGAAGATCTGAGAAAATATTTGAAGAGATTATAGTGGAAAACTTCCCTAACAAGGGAAAGGAAATATTCACCCAAGTCCAGGAAGTGCAGAAAGTCCCATACAGGATAAACCCTAAGAGAAACACACCAAGACTCATATTAATCAAACTAACAAAAAATTAAATACAAAGAAAAAATATTAAAAGCATCAAGGGAAAAATGACAAGATACAAAGGAATCCCCGTAAGGTTATCAGCTGAATTTTCAGCAGAAACTCTGCAGGCCAGAAGGGAGTGGCAGGATATACTTAAAGTGATGAAGAAATAACCTACAACCAAGATTACTCTACCCAGCAATGATCTCATTCAGATTTGGAAGAGAAATCAAAAGATTTTCAGACAAGCACAACCTAAGATAATTCTGCACCACCAAAGCAGCTTTACAATGAATGCTAAAGAAATTTCTCTAGGCAGGAAACACAAGAGAAGAAAAAGACCCACAAAATGAACACAAAACAATTAAGAAAATGGTGATAGGAATATACATATTGAAAATAACCCTGAATGTAAATGGATTAAATGCCCCAACCAAAAGACATAGACTGGCTGAATGATAAAAAAACAAGACACATATATATGCTGTCTGCAAGAGACCCACCTCAGACCTAGGGACACATACAGACTGAAAGTGAAGGGATGGAAAAAGATATTCCATGCAAATGGAAATCAAATAAAGCTGGAGTAGCAATACTTGTATCAGATAAAGCAGACTTTAAAATAAAGACTGTGACAAGAGATGAGGAAGGACACTACATAATAATCCAGGGATCAATCCAAGGAGAAGATATAAAAATTATAAACGTTTATGTACCCAACATAGGAGCACCTGAATACATAAGGCAAATGCTAACAACCATGAAAGGGGAAATTGACAGTAGCACAATAATAGTAGGGGACTTTAACACCCCACTTACACCAATGGACATACCATCCAAACAGAAAATAAATAAGGAAACACAAGCTTTAAATGACACAAGTGACCAGATAGATTTAGTTGATATTTATAGAACATTCCACCTGAAAGTGGCAGAATGCACTTTCATCTCAAGTGCACATGGAACATTCTCCAGGAGAGATCACACCTTGGGTCACAAATCAAGCCTTGGAAAATTTAAGGAAATTGAAATTTTATCAAGTATCTTTTCTGACCACAATGCTATGAGATTAGAAATCAATTACAGGAAAAAAAAAAAAACCTGTAAAAACACACATACATGGAGCCTAAACACTGCACTATTTTTTTTTTTTTTTAAACATCTGTATTGGGGTATAATTGCTTTACAATGGTGTGTTAGTTTCTGCTTTACAACAAAGTGAATCAGCTATACATATACATATGTTCCCATATGTCTTCCCTCTTGCGTCTCCCTCCCTCCCACTCTCCCCATCCCACCCTTCCAGGCTGTCACAAAGCACCGAGCTAATATCCCTGTGCCTTGCGGTTGCTTCCCCCCAGCTATCTACCTTACTACGTTTGTTAGTGTGTATATGTCCATGACTCTCTCTCGCCCTGTCAAAACTCACCCTTCCCCCTCCCCATATCCTTAAGTCCGTTCTCCAGTAGGTCTGCATCTTTATTCCTATCTTACCCCTAGGTTCTTCATGACATTTTTTTCCCTTAAATTCCATATATATGTGTTAGCATACGGTATTTGTCTTTTTCTTTCTGACTTACTTCACTCTGTATGACAGATTCTAGGTCTATCCATCTCATTACAAATAGCTCAATTTCATTTCTTTTTAAGGCTGAGTAATATTCCATTGTGTATATGTGCCACATCTTCTTTATCCATTCATCCGATGATGGGCGCTTAGGTTGTTTCCATGTCCTGGCTATTGTAAATAGAGCTGCAATGAACATTTTGGTACATGACTCTCTTTGAATTTTGGTTTTCTCAGGGTATATGCCAAGTAGTGGGATTGCTGGGTCATATGGTAATTCTATTTGTAGGTTTTTAAGGAACCTCCATACTGTTCTCCACAGTGGCTGAACCAATTCACATTCCCACCAGCAGTGCAAGAGTGTCCCCTTTTCTCCACACCCTCTCCAGCATTTATTGTTTCTTGATTTTTTGATGATGGCCATTCTGACTGGTGTGAGATGATATCTCATTGTAGTTTTGATTTGCATTTCTCTAATGATTAATGATGTTGAGCATTCTTTCATGTGTTTGTTGGCATTCTGTATATCTTCTTTGGAGAAATGTCTATTTAGGTCTTCTGCCCATTTTTGGATGGGGTTGTTTGTTTTTTTGTTATTGAGCTGCATGAGCTGCTTGTAAATTTTGGAGATTAATCCTTTGTCAGTTGCTTCATTTGCAAATGTTTTCTCCCATTCTGAGGGTTGTCTTTTGGTCTTGGTTATGGTTTCCTTTGCTGTGCAAAAGCTTTGAAGTTTCATTAGGTCCCATTTGTTTATTTTTGTTTTTATTTCCATTACTCTAGGAGGTGGGTCAGAAAGGATCTTGCTGTGATTTATGTCATAGAGTGTTCTTCCTATGTTTTCTTCTAAGAGTTTGATAGTTTCTGGCCTTACATTTAGGTCTTTAATCCATTTTGAGCTTATTTTTGTGTATGGTGTTAGGGAGTGATCTAATCTCATACTTTTACATGTACCTGTCCAGTTTTCCCAGCACCATTTATTGAAGAGGCTGTCCTTTCTCCACTGTACATTCCTGCCTCCTTTATCAAAGATAAGGTGTCCATATGTGCGTGGGTTTATCTCTGGGCTTTCTATCCTGTTCCACTGATCTATCTTTCTGTTTTTGTCCCAGTACCATACTGTCTTGATTACTGTTGCTTTGTAATATAGTCTGAGGTCAGGGAGCCTTATTCCTCCAGCTCCTTTTTTCGTTCTCAAGATTGCTTTGGCTATTCGGGGTCTTTTGTGTTTCCATACAAATTGCGAAATTTTTTGTTCTACTTCTGTGAAAAATGCCAGTGGTAGTTTGATAGGGATTGCATTGAATCTGTAGATTGCTTTGGGTAGTAGAGTCATTTTCACAATGTTGATTCTTCCCATCCAAGAACATGGTATATCTCTCCATCTATTTGTATCATCTTTAATTTCTTTCATCAGTGTCTTATAATTTTCTGCATACAGGTCTTTCGTATCCTTAGGTAGGTTTATTCCTAGATATTTTATTCTTTTTGTTGCAATGGTAAATGGGAGTGTTTTCTTGATTTCACTTTCAGATTTTTCATCATTAGTATATAGGAATGCCAGAGATTTCTGTGCATTAATTTTGTATCCTGCTACTTTACCAAATTCATTGATTAGCTCTAGTAGTTTTCTGGTAGCATCTTTAGGATTCTCTATGTATAGTATCATGTCATCTGCAAACAGTGACAGCTTTACTTCTTCTTTTCCGATTTGGATTCCTTTTATTTCCTTTTCTTCTCTGATTGCTGTGGCTAAAACTTCCAAAACTATGTTGAATAAGAGTGGTGAGAGTGGGCAACCTTGTCTTGTTCCTGATCTTAGTGGAAATGCTTTCAGTTTTTCACCATTGAGGATGATGTTTGCTGTGGGCTTGTCATATATGGCTTTTATTATGTTTAGGAAAGTTCCCTCTATGCCTACTTTCTGGAGGGTTTTTATCATAAATGGGTGTTGAATTTTGTCGAAAGCTTTCTCTGCATCTATTGAGATGATCACATGGTTTTTCTCCTTCAATTTGTTAATATAGTTTATCACATTGATAGATTTGCGTATATTGAAGAATCCTTGCATTCCTGGAATAAACCCCACTTGATCATGGTGTATGATCCTTTTAATGTGCTGTTGGATTCTGTTTGCTAGTATTTTGTTGAGGATTTTTGCATCTATGTTCATCAGTGATATTGGCCTGTAGTTTTCTTTCTTTGTGACATCCTTGTCTGGTTTTGGTATCAAGGTGATGGTGGCTTCGTAGAAGGAATTTGGGAGTGTTCCTCCCTCTGCTATATTTTGGAAGAGTTTGAGAAGGATAGGTGTTAGCTCTTCTCTAAACGTTTGATAGAATTCACCTGTGAAGCCATCTGGTCCTGGGCTTTTGTTTGTTGGAAGGTTTTTAATCACAGTTTCAATTTCAGTGCTTGTGATTGGTCTGTTCATATTTTCTATTTCTTCCTGATTCAGCCTTGGCAGGTTGTGCATTTCTAAGAATTTGTCCATTTCTTCCAGATTGTCCATTTTATTGGCATAGAGTTGCTTGTAGTAATCTCTCATGATTTTTTTTATTTCTGCAGTGTCAGTTGTTACTTCTCCTTTTTCATTTCTAATTCTATTGATTTGAGTCTTCTCCCTTTTTTTCTTGATGAGTCTGGCTAGTGGTTTATCTATTTTGTTTATCTTCTCAAAGAACCAGCTTTTAGTTTTATTGATCTTTGCTATTGTTTCCTTCATTTCTTTTTCATTTATTTCTGATCTGATTTTTATGATTTCTTTCCTTCTGCTAGCTTTGGGGTTTTTTTGTTCTTCTTTCTCTAATTGCTTGAGGTGCAAGGTTAGGTTGTTTATTCGAGATGTTTCCTGCTTCTTAAGGTGGGCTTGTATTGCTATAAACTTCCCCCTTAGAACTGCTTTTGCTGCATCCCATAGGTTTTGGGTCGTTGTGTCTCCATTGTCATTTGTTTCTAGGTATTTTTTTATTTCCTCTTGGATTTCTTCAGTGATCACTTCATTATTAAGTAGTGTATTGTTTAGCCTCCATGTGTTTGTATTTTTTAAAGATCTTTTCCTGTAATTGATATCTAGTCTCATGGCGTTGTGGTCGGAAAAGATACTTGATACAATTTCAGTTTTCTTAAATTTACCAAGGCTTGATTTGTGACCCAAGATATGATCTATCCTGGAGAATGTTCCATGAGCACTTGAGAAAAATGTGTATTCTGTTGTTTTTGGATGGAGTGTCCTATAAATATCAATTAAGTCCATCTTGTTTAATGTATCATTTAAAGCTTGTGTTTCCTTATTTATTTTCATTTTGGATGATCTGTCCTTGGGTGAAAGTGGGGTGTTAAAGTCCCCTACTATGAATGTGTTACTGTCGATCTCCCCTTTTATGGCTGTTAGTATTTGCCTTATGTATTGAGGTGCTCCTATGTTGGGTGCATAAATATTTACAATTGTTATATCTTCTTCTTGGATCGATCCCTTGATCATTATGTAGTGTCCTTCTTTGTCCCTTTTAATAGTCCTTATTTTAAAGTCTATTTTGTCTGATATGAGAATTGCTACTCCAGCTTTCTTTTGGTTTCCATTTGCATGGAATATCTTTTTCCATCCCCTTACTTTCAGTCTGTATGTGTCTCTAGTTCTGAAGTGGGTCTCTTGTAGACAGCATATATAAGGGTCTTGTTTTTGTATCCATTCAGCCAATCTGTGTCTTTTGCTGGGAGCATTTAGTCCATTTACATTTAAGGTAATTATCGATATGTATGTTCCTATTTCCATTTTATATATTGTTTTGGGTTTGCTACTATAGGTCATTTCCTTCTCTTGTGTTTCGTGTCTAGAGAAGTTCCTTTAGCATTTGTTGTAAAGCTGGTTTGGTGGTGCTGAACTCTCTCAGCTTTTGCTTGTCTGTAAAGGTTTTAATTTCTCCATCAAATGTGAATGAGATCCTTGCTGGGTAGAGTAGTCTTGGTTGCAGGCTATTCTCCTTCATCACTTTCAGTATGTCCTGCCACTCCCTTCTGGCTTGTAGGGTTTCTGCTGAGAGATCAGCTGTTAACCTTATGGGGATTCCCTTGTGTGTTATTTGTTGTTTTTCCCTTGCTGCTTTTAATATGCTTTCTTTGTATTTAATTTTTGACAGTTTGATTAATATGTGTCTTGGCGTGTTTCTCCTTGTATTTATCCTGTATGGGACCCTCTGTGCTTCCTGGACTTGATTAACTATTTCCTTTCCCATATTAGGGAAGTTTTCAACTATAATCTCTTCAAATATTTTCTCAGTCCCTTTCTTTCTTTCTTCTTCTTCTGGAACCCCTATAATTCGAATGTTGGTGCGTTTCATGTTGTCCCAGAGGTCTCTGAGACTGTCCTCAGTTCTTTTCATTCTTTTTTCTTTATTCTGCTCTGCAGTAGTTATTTCCACTACTTTATCTTCCAGGTCACTTATCCGTTCTTCTGCCTCAGTTATTCTGCTATTGATCCTATCTAGAGTGATTTTAATTTCATTTATTGCATTGTTCATCGTTGCTTGTTTCATCTTTAGTTCTTGTAGGTCCTTGTTAACTGTTTCTTGCATTTTGTCCATTCTACTTCCAAGATTTCGGATCATCCTTACTATCATTATTCTGAATTCTTTTTCAGGTAGATTGCCTATTTCCTCTTCATTTGTTAGGTCTGGTGGGTTTTTATCTTGCTCCTTCATCTGCTGTGTGTTTTTCTGTCTTCTCATTTTGCTTATCTTACTGTGTTTGGGGTCTCCTTTTTGCAGGCTGCCCGTTGTTTTTGATGTCTGTCTCCAGTGGCTAAGGTTGTTTCAGTGGGTTGTGTAGGCTTCCTGGTGGAGGGGACTAGTGCCTGTGTTGTGCTGGATGAGGCTGGATCTTGTCTCTCTAGTGGGCAGGTTCACGTCTGGTGGTGTGTTTTGGGGTGTCTGTGGCCTTATTATGATTTTAGGCAGCCTCTCTGCTAATGGGTGGGGTTGTGTTCCTGTTTTGCTAGTTGTTTGGCATAGGTTGTCCAGCACTGTGGCTTGCTGGTCGTTGAGTGAAGCTGGGTGCTGGTGTTAAGATGGAGGTCTCTGGGAGATTTCCACCGTTTAATATTATGTGGAGCTGGGAGGTCTCTTGTTGACCAGTGACCTGAAGTTGGCTCTCCTACCTCAGAGGCAGAGCCCTGACTCCTGGCTGGAGCACCAAGAGCCTTTCATCCACACGGCTCAGAATAAAAGGGAGAAAAAGTAGAGAGAATTAGTAGAAGTATGAGGAAAGAAAGAAGGAAAGGAGGAAAGGAAGGAAGGAAGAAAGAAGCAAAGAAGGAAAGAAAGGAGGGAGGGAGGGAGGGAGGGAGGAAGGAAGGAAGGAGGGAAAGAAGGAAAAAAAGACAGAAAGAAAGATGATACAGTACAAATAAAATAAAGTATAATATAGTTATTGAATTAAAAAATATTTAGAAAAAAAAAAAAGGGACGGATAGAACCTTAGGACAAATGTTGGAAGCAAAGCTATACAGAGAAAATCTTACACAGAAGCATACACATACACCTTCACAAAAAGAGGTAAAGGGGGAAAAATCATAAATCCTGCTCCCTGAGACCACCTCCTCAATTTGGGGTGATTCGTTGTCTAAAGGAGGGAGGGAAGGAAGGAAAGAAAGAAAGAACGAAGGTAAAGTATAATAAAGTTATTACAATTAAACTTAATTATTAAGAAAAAGCATTTTTAAAAAAAAGTCATGGACGGATAGAGCCCTAGGACAAATGGTGGAAGCTAGAGTATACAGACTAGATGTCACACAGGAGCATACACGTACACCTTCACAAAAAGAGGAAAAGGGAAAAAAATCATAGATTTCGCTCCTAAATTCCACCTCTTCAATTTGGGATCATTCCTTGTCTATTCAGGTATTCCACAGATGCAGGGTATATCAAGTTGATTGTGGAGCTTTAATCCGCTGCTTCTGTGGCTGCTGGGAGAGATTTCCCTTTCTCTTCTTTGTTTTCACAGCTCACAGGAGCTCAGCTTTGGATTTGGCCCTGCCTCTGCGTGTAGGTCGCTGGAGGGCGTCTGTTTTTTCGCTCAGACAGGACGGGGTTAAAGGAGCCGCTGATTCGGGGCCTCCGGCTCACTCAGGCCGGGGGTTGGGGGATGGGGGAAGGAGGGGCACTGCGTGCGGGGCCGGCCTGCGGCGGCAGAGGCAGCGTGATGTTGCACCAGCCTGAGGCCCGCCGTGCGCTGTCCCGGGGAAGTTGTCCCTGGATCCCGGGAACCTGGCAGTGGCGGGCTGCACAGGCTCCGCGGAAGAGGGGTGTGGAGAGTGACCTGTGCTCGCACACAGGCCCCTTGGTGGCGGCAGCAGCAGCCTTAGCGTCTCCCGCCCGTCTCTGGAGTCCGCGGTTTTAGCCGCGGCTCGCGCCCGTCTCTGGGGTTTGTGCTTTCAGCCGCGGCTCGCGCCCGTCTCGGGGGCTCGCGCCCTCAGCCGCGGCTCGCGCCCGTCTCTGGGGTTCGCGCTTTTAGCCGCGGCTCGCGCCCGTCTCTGGAGTTCCTTTAAGCAGCGCTCTTAAACCCCTCTCCTTGCGCACCAGGAGACAAAGAGGGAAGAAAAAGTCTCTTGCCTCTTCGGCAGGTGCAGGCTTTTCCCCGAACTCCCTCCCGGCTAGTCATGGTGCACTAACCACTTCAGGCTATGTTCAAGCCGCCAACCCCAGTCCTCTCCCTGAGCTCCGTCCAAAACCAAAACCCGAGCCTCAGCTCGCAGCCCCGCCCGCCCCGGTGGGTGAGCAGCAAGCCTCTCGGGTTGGTGAGTGCTGGTCGGCACCGATCGTCTGTGCAGGAATCTCCCCGCTTTGCCCTCCGCACCCGTCGCTGTGCACTACTCCGCGGTCCCGAAACTCCCCCCTCTGCCTCCCGCAGTCTCCGCCCGCGGAGGGGCTTCCTAGTGTGTGGAAACTTTTCCTCCTTCACAGCTCCCTCCCACTGGTGCAGGTGCCGTCCTTATTCTTTTGTCTCTGTTTTTTCTTTTGCCCTACCCAGTTACGTGGGGAGTTTCTTGCCTTTTGGGAGGTCTGAGGTCTTCTGCCAGCCTTCAGTAGGAGTTCTGTAGGAGTTGTTCCACATGTGGATGTATTTCTGGTGTATCCGTGGGGAGGAAGGCGATCTCCGCGTCTTACTCTTCTGCCATCTTCAAGGTCCCCCGACACTGCACTATTAAATAACCAAGAGATCACTGAAGAAATCAAAGAAGAAATGAAAGAAGACATAGAAACAAATGACAACAAAAACAAGACGACCAAAAACTTATGGAATTCAGCAAAAGTAATTCTAAAAGGGACATTCAAGGAAAAGAAAAATCTCAAATAACAATATTACCCTACACCGAAAGCAACTAGAGAATGAAGAACAAAGAAAACCCAAGATGAGTAGAAGGAAAGAAGTCACAAAGATCAGAGCAGAAATAAATGAAATATAAGTGAAGGAAACAATAGCAAAGATCAATAAAACTAAAAGCTGGTTCTTTGAGAAGATAAATAAAATTGATAAATCCTTAGCCAGACTCATCAAGAAAAGAAGGGAGCAGACGCAAATCAATAACTTTATGAAATGAAAAAGGAGAAATCACAACTGACACCACACGAATACAAAGGATTATAAGAGACAACTACAAACAACTATATGCCAATAAAATGGACGACCACAAATAATGGAAAAATTCTTGGAAAGGTACCATTTTCCAAGATTGAACCAGAAAGAATTAGAAAATATAAACAGACCTATCACAAGTAATGAAATTGAAAATGTAATTAAAAATCTTCCAAAAAAACAAAAGCCCAGGACCAGATGGCTTCACAGGCAAATTCTATCAAACATTTAGAGAAGAGCTAACACCGATCCTTCTCAAACTCTTCCAAAAATTTTCAGAGGGAGGAACACTCCCAAATTCATTCTATGAAACCACCATCACCCTGATACCAAAACCAGAAAAAGATATCACAAAAAAAGAAAATTATAGACCAATTTCACTGATGAACTTAGATGCAAAATTCCTGAACAAAATACTAGTAAACAGAATCCAACAACATATTAAAAGGGTCATACACCATCAAATGGGATTTATCTCAGGGATGCAAAGATTCATCAATATATGCAAATCAATGTGATACACTATAATAACAAATTAAGGAATAAAAACCATATGATCATCTCAATAAATGCAGAAAAAGCTTTCAACAATATTCAAGACCAATTTATGATACTCTCCAGAAAATGGGCATAGAGGGAACCTATCTCAACATAATAAAGGCCATATATGAAAAACCCACAGCAAACATCATACTCAATGGTGAAAAACTGAAAGCATTTCCACTAAGATCAGGAACAAAATAAAGATGTCCACTCTCACCAGTATTATTCAACATAGTTTTGGAAGTCTTAGCCAAACTGAGAAGGAAAAGAAATAAAAGGAATACAAATGGAAAAGAAGAAGTAAAACTGTCACTGTTTGCAGATGACATGATACCATACATAGAAAATCCTAAAGATGCCACTAGAAAACTGCTAGAACCAATCAATGAATTTGGTAAGGTTTTAGTATACAAAATTAATGCACAGAAATCCCTGGCATTCCTATACACTAACAATGAAAAATCAGAAATAGAAAGTAAAACAATTCCACTTACCACTGCAACAAAAAGAATAAAATACCTAGGAATAAACCTACCTAAGGAGGCAAAAGGCTTGTACTCAGAAAACTATAAAACACTGATGAAAGAAATAAAAAATAACATAAACAGTTGGAGAAACAAACCATGTTCTTGGATTAGAAGAATCAATATTGTGAAAATGACTATACTACCCAAAGCAATCTACAGATTCAATACAATCTCTATCAAACTACCAATGACATTCTTCACCAAAGTAGAACAAAAAATTTTACAATTCATATGGAAACACAGATACCCCAAACAGCCAAATCAATCTTGAGAAAGAAAAATGGAGCTGGAGGAATCAGGCCACCTGACTTTAAACTATCCTACAAAGCTACAGTAATCAAGACAGTATGATACTGACACAAAAACAGAAATATAGATCAATGGTACAGGAGAGAAAGCCCAGAGATAAATCCACACACATATAGTCACCTAATTTATGACAGAGGAGGCAAGGACATACAATGGTGAAAAGACAACCTCTTTAATAAGTGGTGCTGTGAAAACTGGACAGCTACATGTAAAAGAATGAAATTAGAGTACTCCCTATAAAACTCTTAGAAGAAAACATAGGAAAAAGACTCTTTGACATAAGCACAGCAAGTTCTTTTTTGACCCACCTCCTAGAGTAACGGAAATAAAAACAGAAATAAACAAATGGGACCTAATGAAACTTAAAAGGTTTTGCACAGCAAAGGAAACCATAAACAAGATGAAAAGACAACCCTCAGAATGGGAGAAGATATTTGCAAATGAAACAACAGACAAAGGATTAATCTCCAAAATATACACAGCTCATGGAGCTCAATATTATAAAAACAAACAACCCAATTAAAAATGGGCTGAAGATCTAAATAGACATTTCACCAAAGAAGACATATAGATGGCCAAGAGGCCCATGAAAAGATGCTCAGCATCAGTAATTATTAGAGAAATGCAAATCAAAACTACAATGAGGTATCACCTCACACGGGGCAGAATGGCCATTATCAAAAAATCGACAAACAATAAATGCTGGAAAGGGTGTGGTGAAAAGAGAACCCTCCCGCACTGTTGGTAGGAATGTAAATTGATACAACCACAATGGAGAACAGTATGTAGGTTCCTTAAAAAAGTAAAAATAGAACTACCATATGACACAGCAATCTCACTACTGGGCATATACCCTGAGAAAACCATAATTCAAAAAGAGTCATGTACCACAAGTTCATTGCAGTACTATTTACAATAGCCAGAACATGGAACCAACCTAAATGTCCATCGACAAATGAATGGATAAAGAAGATGTGGCACATATATACTATGGAATATTAGTCAGCTATAAAAATAAATGAAGTTGAGTTATTTGTAGTGAGGAGCATGGACCTAGAGTCTGTCATACAGAGTGAAGTCAGAAAGAGAAAAACAAATACCGTATGCTAATGCGTATATATGGAATCTAAAAAAAAAAAAAATGGTACTGATGAAACTTGTGGCAAGGCAGGAATAAAGACGTAGACATAGAGAATGGATTTGAGGACATGGAGGGAAGGGGGAAGCTGGGGCAAAATGAGAGTAGCATCAACATATACACACTACCAACTGTAAAATAGATAGCTAGTGGGAAGTAGCAGCATAGCACAGGGAGATCAGCTTGGCGCTTTGTGATGACCTAGAGGGGTGCGATAGGGAGGCTGGGAAGGAGGCTCAAGAGGGAGGGGATATAGAGATATATGTATGCATATTGCTGATCCACTTTGTTGTACAACACAAACTAACACAGCACTGTGAAGCAATTATACCCTAATAAAGAAGTATTTTTTTAAAAAAGAAAAAAAATGCTACAAATATGCTTTGTTTATAACGTAAAAAAAACAAATTTGTCAGAAAATCAGTAAGACAAGGAAAAAATGAATAATTCATATGCTTATATTACTTCTCACTTCTCTCTACCTTTACTTCAAAATGTAAATTTTAATATTTAATACTTTTCAGGGGAAATTGTTGTGTGAGAAAACAAGGTGTAGTGTAGTGTTTTGCTTTACATGTTTATAATATGCTACAATATGTTTAAAAGGGGAACATAATTATGTAGATATCCTTGTATATGCATAGCCATTTCTGAAATTATGTATCCGATTTGTAATTTGGGGACAATGAACTTGGCAAAATGGGGAAATAGTAAGATGATACTTTTCTGTTGAATTTTTTACCATTTGCCTATGAAACCTATTACACATTTAACAAGTTCTAAAAGATTGGTAGAACTATTTTATGATATAAGACGAACATACGTGGAAGGCGTACAGGAAAGTGTTGCCTGTTGTTATCTGCTTAGTGGGATTTTAAACATTTATTTCTCATTTATGTTTTTTGGTATTTTATGTTTTAACCAAAAAGTATACATCACATTTACAATTAGAAAGACCAATTATAAACCTTTTTCCATTTTGGAAAACAGTAACAAGACTATCTTGAGATGGTGTCCCATAGACTCTGGGGGCATTTTTAATACCTGAATGTAACATTCAAGACGTTGCACAATGCCATCCCATTTTGTATGCCCAGCATTAGTTCCTGCCTTATATGCCTCAGCACCCTATAATTAGCAAAGATTCCTGCCTCAAATTCTCATAGTTCATTGATAACTTCATGCAATTTTTCATGTTTTTCTTTCTGCATAGAATAAATGAATAAATGTCTTTTCCTTTACTGATGATCAACTCCCCTCATTTTAAATTTTCATTTAAATGTTACCTTAGTGATATTTACAGGTAAAACTAATTACTACCTCTGCTGATTTCCTTAATAATATTACAATTAAATCCATATATTTTATATGATACTGTGCAGTGTGTGTGTGTGTGTGTGTGTGTGTGTGTGTGTGTGTAGGAAAGAGAGAAAGAACAAAATCGATGATTGATCATTCCATTGAGCCCTTGTCCCCAATCTAATAAAAAAACATTGAGTTGAGACTGGACATACTCAAATTTAAACTTTCCCAAGTTATGAACAAATTTGTTTGCTCAAACAGTAAGATGAGATGGTGACAACCCGACTTCCTGACAGCCTGTTATTGAGTTTATGACTGTGATGATGATGAAATTAGAAGTTTTCCTGAGATAAGCAGATGTGGAAATCTAGAGATGGTTTTTAGCCAGATCCTATATTTGCTAGTATAGAGGGATTCACTCCAAAAGTGCAACAAAACTGTTTCTCAAATAAGCCACAATTACTTCTGAAAACTTTGATAGGAGTTAGCCTAAAAGCTGATTCATAATGAGTCAGCTCATTAATTTCTTCATTTGGACACCAATATTATAAGCATTAAAAAAGATGACAAATTGTGGGCTAAATTTAGAAGAATAAAAACTATCATAAATTTAAATGAATAACTTACTTTTGGTCATTCATATTAATGCCAAAGGATATTTCATATGGCTTCCATGGTGTTCTAATTTAAAAACTATATGTACAACATGATGAGTATAGCTAACACTGCTATATTATTATATACAGGAAAGTTAAGCGAGTAAATCCTAAAACTTCTCTTCATGGGGAGAAATTGTTTTCCTTTTTTCTCTTCTTCATTTTTGTTGTAACTAGGTGAAATGATGGGAGTTAACTGAACCTATTGGTAATCATTTTGTAATACATGTAAATCAAACCATCATGCTGTACACTTTAAACTTATACAGGGATGTATGTCAATTACTTTTCAGTAAAACTGGGAAAAACTACATCACTTCTTTAATAGTCAATAATAACTTTTTTGTTTGGAATTTCTAGGGGATTTCAGTTTTGAGATGTAGTTTTATTAAAATAAATAGAGCTCTATTTCCAAATTTTTTAATTGAAATTTTAGCATGTTTAGGTTATTCTGGAATTCTGAATGAATAATTTGGGATAGAGTCTAGCAATCTTGTTACCCTGTGCAAGATATCGAAGTCCTGAACCTCAACTACTCAAGATAAAATAATAGTAATCACCTCATATGGTGCTTGTTAATGATTTCAAAGTTGATGGTGCAATAATGATCCCTATGCTGAGCTTCTATTTTACTTTACTCCTTTGGGCAGGGGAGTAAAAGGATTTAAGGCTTAATTATTTATGATTCAAATGCTGAGCTAAAATCTTGTGTAAAATATTTACAGAATCAGTGTTCAGTGTCTCAAACAGTAATGAATGCACAATTGAAAACAAATTTGATTGATTACTTAATAACAAAGCAGTTCTACTTTTGATAATGGTGTAGTGACTTGTATGACACATCCATTTATAGACAGAAATTTAAAGCTGTGGGAAAAATATGAAAGAAAATACCTACTGAAAATATCTATATATCTAAATCAAGCAGAACTGGAGGGTAGATGATTCTTGAAAATATCGGTGATATTTGAATTTATATGACTTTTCTCTTCATACAGTGTGGGGTAGCCTGAATATAAGCAGAAAGTCGGAGTCCAACTAGTTTGTAAAGGTTAGGCTAGAGTTCAGATTTATCAAAGGAATTAAAATATCAGGGGGCTATTAGCAAAAGAGTATCCACAGAAAGGACAGCCTCAAAACTTGTGTATACACTTTGTCTACCTCCTTGGTTCTTCCATAAACTATGTGTACAGAGCAGAGTGTTAAAGGTGCTCTGCAGACAGCAATGGATGGAAGCTTAAAAGCACTGAACAGAGATTTTACCTGCTTCCTCACTCAGAAGAGACAGAGTTTAGTTAAGTCCAGCCAAATTAACTACCTGATAGAATAAAACTCAATAGCCTTCAAAGGAAGCTAACTCAGAGTGTCTACAATTTACTATTCAGTGTCCAGTTACCAAAACAAAACAAACAAAACACTGAACATGTGAATAAGGAGGAAAATAAGACAAGTAGATAAGAGAAAAAGTGATCAATAGTAACCAAAGCTGAAATTACACAAATATTGAAGTTGAAATTAAGAAACAAGACCTTCAAAGCAGCAATTATAAAAACATTTGAACTTAAAGGGAAATACTGAGGTAAAAAATAAACAGATTGAGAAGCTCAGCAGTGAAATATATACCATTAAAAAACTAATTGAAACTTGGTGTATGTGCTTGGCTGAGCAGCCAATGGGGCGAAGCTACCATCTGTGGGATTATGACTGAACGCCTCTAAGTCAGAATCCCGCCCAGGCGGAACGATAGGGCACCGCCACAGGAGCCTCGGTTGGCCTCGGATAGCCGGTTCCCCGCGGTCCCCGCCGGTGGGCCGCCGCCCGCGTCCCCCGGGGCGCGGCGCGGCGCCCCCCGTCGCGCGTCGGGACCGGGGTCCGGTGCGGAGAGCCCTTCGTCCTGGGACACGGGGTGCGGCCGGAAAGGCGGCCGCCCCCTTGCCCGTCACGTACCGCACGTTCGTGGGGAACCTGGTGCTAAACCATGCATAGACGACCTGCTTCTGGGTCGGGGTTTCGTACGTAGCAGAGAGTCAGCCCTCGACACAAGGGTTTGTCGCCCACGCGGCGGGGCCCAGGGGCGGGGCTCGGCATCCGTTTCTTCCTTCCCTCCCTCGCTCTTCGGACTCCCCCACCCCGCACCCCGAGGGTGGCGTCCTCGGCCCAACCTCGGTGGCTGCCCACCATCCGCGCGATGGGAGTGGCGGCGGGTCTTGGCGCGCACGTCCCCGGACCGGCCCGCGCTGGTCGGTAGGGGGAGGCGCCCGTTCTGCCGGAGGAAAAGGGGGACGAGAGGGAAGGGGGCGCTCCTCGTGGCGGCCCCCCGGCCTCGGCGCGCCACGCCTCCTCCCCACCACGCAGTGGGCCTCGCCCACAGGCTGGGATGGGGAAAGGGGAGGGGCGGCGGGTGCGGACCGAGAGGCGGGAGTGTCGCAGGGCCGGCCCCGTAGGCCCCTTTCCCGGGGCGGGGGGGGGGGGGCCGTGCAGGGCCGGAGGGGCAGCAGCATGCGCGTGCCGCCGGACGTGTCCGAGTCGGGCTCCGCCACCCTCGGCGCGGGGGTTGGGCCGGGGTTCCCGGCCGGTCGCGGCCCTTGCGCTCTTAAAAATAAAAAAAATAGATAAATAAAATAAAAAATAAAGTATATGAAATGGAACAAGACCTCCCTCAATGGCCTTAATAACCTCGTGGAGATGGAAACAGAAGCAGGTGAGTGAGCTTGGTAATACAGCAATAGAAAGTATACTTCCCGAAGGACAGAAAGGAAAACACAAGATTTCTAAGCAGTGAATAGAGCCTCAGTGACCTGTCAGGCAACAGCAAGCAGTAAAATATGATCCCCAAAATAAGAGAGAGACACAGAGAAGAGAGAGAAGAGAAGAGGAGAGGGGAGGAGAGAATATCAAATATGACAAAATGTTAGCAGTTGGTCAATTGGAGTTTAGGTTTTTTAGGAGTTCTTGCAATTTTCCATACGTTTGAAATTACATAAAAAGAAAAAACAACTACAAGCAAAAAAACATTTTTCATGCTGCTTTTATTTCCTTCGTTTTAACTAAATCGCGGTTTAAAAATTTGATTCACCTCTATAGTAAGTCAACACCTTTGGGCTATTTAATGACACTTTAGAACAAATTAAATAAGAGTATTTATGGTAATTGTTAAAAATTCAATTAAGGAAAAGTCTAACATCTATATAATGCATTATGGCAAGCTAATGATTCACATTCATAATAATCTTAGAAAGAGACTAATCTTTCCATAACTTTATTTCCAAAGACAGAGTAATATTGAAAACAAAGGCAAAGGTTTAATTAAGTCTTAAAAATAGATTCTGAAAAATTAACTGCATTTGCTAACTAATTTGTAATACAGAAAGCTGTTCTATTGAGAGCAATATTAAATAAATATACTTTTAGTGGGTCAGTGGCCTAAGGCTTTATTTTTCCGGATTTAGCCCTACATCTTGTGAGAGTTTGACTAATTTTAAAGAAAATCAAGAATCTGAATTTGGGTCGGATTTCTCAAGGGTATTGCAAAGCAGAGCCTTTGTTTTTCTTGTATACTTTATGCAGAGTCATACCCTCTCAAGCGTGAATTCATACACATGCAACTGGAGGTCCAGAAATGTTAACCTGTTCTGATACAGAAAAAATGATTTTCTTGAAGTTAACAGATTTATTTCTCTAAGAGCATTTTAAAGCAAATGAAGACCTGCAGGTGTTGAGAATAACAATTTTCTCTAATTTAGGCAACCATGTTTTCAAAAGAATACTTCCTTATTGATATATATATATCTTATTGATATATATATATCAATAAGAAAATACTTTCTTATTGATATATGTTTAAAATCATAGGTAATTTGTAAATTTAAGATAGTGGTATGAAAACTATAGTAGTAGTATTGTGCAGCATTAATGTGAATAGGTTTATTAGCTTAATTTATAAATATGATGATATATAAGTCAAAACAACAATCTATACAAGTGTAAATGAAGAAAATAATTTATAATGTAATAAAATGAGTTTTATCTAAGTTTTCCAGTTTTATTTTTATTATTATTATTATTTTTTTTTTTTTGCGTTACGCGGACCTCTCACTGTTGTGGCCTCTCCCATAGCAGAGCACAGGCTCAGGACGCACAGGCTCAGCGGCCATGGCTCACTGGCCCAGCCGCTCCACGGCATGTGGGATCTTCCAGGACCGGGGCACAAACCCGCGTCCCCTGCATCAGCAGACGGACTCTCAACCACTGCACCACCAGGGAAGCCCTAAATTTTCCAGTTTTTAATGTGTTTTGAATTATACAAATTATAGCTAAATATGTACTTTTTCAAAAATGTCAAATTATACAGAAAATATAGAACAGAAAGTCTGCCTTCACTGTAGCCTACATGTACTTTATTTTTTCTCCAGATATAAACATTGTTAATGTGTTTGTTTTTGTTTTTACAGACCTAAATTATGTTAAGATTTTACTCATGAATATATATGCATATACATTTACATATTTTCCCTTAATGAAAACTACTAAATATTATTGTGAAACTTGCCTTTCAACTTATAATATATCCATGGCATATATATCCTAATATTCGTAGAATAATTCCATGTCTATATGCTTTTCTTTAAAATTATTGCTCAGTATTTCACTGTACATATACTACATTTGTTATCATTCCTCAATGAGGGAAATATAAGTTATATACAATTTTAACTACTACAAACTTGGATGCAGTGAAGGTACTTGTTCATAAATTCATTGAGTCCAGGTGAATTGCAAAGGCTTTGATAGATATTGAAAAACTGACTTCAAAAGGATTATTGATTTACAATTCCAACAGTAGCATTGAAGGTGCCATTTGCCATTCCCTTTGCAACAATGATTATGTTAAAACTGTTCACTATCCTAAAAGGTCAAATAATAATATCATATTACATTAATTTGCATTTTCCTGTGATTGAGTATTATTGATTCTTTTCTTTCCTAAATTTTTGTTTTTCTTTTTAGGACATCTTTCTATAATACTCTTAACTTTGTTCTCATTGCGTTTTAAAAGTTGTCTTTAATTCGGCTTTAGTTAGAAGTTATTTTCCTACACTATACTGGTGGAGTTCATGATATTCGATGATGAATAAAATTAAAAGCCTAATATTTAAATATTGTCAGACATTAATAATAATGATGAACTCTAGAAAATTGACCATGACTTTACTTTTTTTTTAAAACATCTTTATTGGACTATAATTGCTTTACATTGGTGTGTTAGTTTCTGCTGTATAACAAGGTGAACCAGCTATATGTATACATACATCCCCATATCTCCTCCCTCTTGCATTTCCCTCCCACTCTCCCTATCCCACCCGTCTAGGTGGACACAAAGCATCGAGCTGATCACCCTGTGCTATGCGGCTGCTTCCCACTGCTATTTATTTTACATTTGATAGTATATATATGTCCACGCCACTCTCTCACTTCATTCCAGCTTACCATTCCCCCCTCCATGTCCTCCTCAACTCCATCCTTTATGTCTGCATCTTTTTTCCTGTCCTGCCCCTAGGCTCTTCAGAACCTGTGCTTTTTTTTTTTTTATTATTCCATATATATATGTGTTAGCATACAGTATTTGTTTTTCTCTTTCTGACTTACTTCACTCTGTATGACAGTCTCTAGGTCCATCCACCTCACTACAAATAACTCAATTTCGTTTCCTTTTGTGGATGACTAATATTCCATTATATATGTGTGTCACATCTTCTTTACCCATTCATCTGTCGATAGACACCTAGGTTGCTTCCATGTCCTGGCTATTGTAAATAGAGCTGCAGTGAACATTGTGGTACATGACTCTTTTTGAAATATGGTTTTCTTAGGTTATGTGTCCAGTAGTGGGATTGCTGGGTCATATGGTAGTTTGATTACTATGTGTCTTGGTGTGTTTCTCCTTGGATTTATCCTGTATGGGAATCTCTGAGCTTCCTGGACTTGACTGACTATTTCCTTACCCATATTAGGGAAATTTTGAACTATAATCTCTTCAAATATTTTCTCAGACCCTTTCTTTTTCTCTTCTTCATCTGGGACCCCTATGATTCGAATGTTGGTGTGTTTAATGTTGTCCCAGAGGTCTCTGAGATTGTCCTCAATTCTTTTCATTCTTTTTTCTTTATTCTGCTCTGTGGTAGTTATTTCCACTATTTAATCTTCCAGGTCACTTATCTGTTCTGCCTCAATTATTCTGCTATTGATTCCTTCTAGAGAATTTTTAATTTCATTTATTGTGTTGTTCATTATTGTTTGTTTGCTCTTTGGTCCTTCTAGCTTCTTGTTAAACATTTCTTGTATTTTCTCCATTCTATTTCCAAGATTTTGGAATATCTTTACTAAAATTACTCTGAATTCTTTTTCAGGTAGACTGCCTATTTCCTCTTCATTTGTTTCATCTCATGGGTTTTTACCTTGCTCCTTCATCTGCTATGTATTTCTCTGTCTTCTCATTTTGCTTAACTTACTGTGTTTGGGGTTTCCATTTCACAGGCTGCAGTTTTGTAGTTCCCATTGTTTTTGGTGCCCGTTTCAAGTGACTAAGTTGGTTCAGTGGTTTGTGTAGGTTACCTAGTGGAGAGGACTGGTGCTTCTGTTCTGATGGATGAGGCTGGATCTTGTCTTTCTGGTGGACAGGACCACATCCAGTGGTGTGTTTTGAGGTGTCTGTGAATTTATTATGATTTTTGGCAGCTTCTCTGCTAATGGGTGGTATTGTGTTCCTGCCTTGATAGTTGTTTGGCATAGGGTGTCCAGAACTATAGCTTGCTCATCGTTGAGTGGAGCTGGGTCTTAGCATTGAGATGGAGATCTCTGGGAGAGCTTTTGCTATTTGATCTTACGTGGGGCCAGGAGGTCTCTGGTTGACCAATGTCCTGAACTCTGCTCTCCCACCTCAGAGGCTCAGGCCTGACACCCGGCCACAGCACCAAGACCCTGTCAGCCATATGGCTCAGAAGAAAAGGGAGGGAAAAAAAAGAAAGAAAAATAAGTAAATAAATAAAATAAAATTATTAAGATATAAAAATTAAAAAAGAAAGAGAGAAAGAAAGAAGAGAGCAACCAAGCCACAAAACAAATCCTCTGATTATAATAAGCACTAAATCTGTACTACAAAAAACACAAAACAACAACAACAAAAAAGGACAGTCAGAACCCTAGGACAAATGGCAAAAGCAAAGCTATACAGACAAATCACACAAAGAAGCATACACATACACACTCACAAAAAGAGAAAATGGAAAGTAATATATATATGTGTGTGTGTGTGTGTGTGTGTGTGTGTGTATAAAATAAAAAAAAGGAGGAGAGCAGTCAAATCAATAAACAAATCTACCAATGATAATAAACTCTAAATACTAAAGTAAGACAAACATAAAACCAGAAGCAGATTAGATACAGAAAGCAAACCCCTATACTATAGTTGCTCCCAAAGTCCACTGCCTCAATTTTGGGATGATTCGTTTTCTATTCAGGTATTCCACAGATGTACATCAAGTTGATTGTGAAGATTTAATCCGTTGCTTCTAGGGCTGCTGGGAGAAATTTCCCTTTCTCTTCTTTGTTCACACAGCTCCTGGGGTTCACCTTTGGATTTGGTCCCACCTCTGCATGTAGGTCGCCTGAGGGCTTCTGTTCCCCACCCAAACAGGATGGGATTAAAGGAGCAGCTAATTAGGGAGCTCTCACTCACTCAGGGTGGGGGGAGGGAGGAGTACGGAATGTGGGGCAAGCCTGCGGTGGCAGAGGCTGGCATTATGTTGCAACAGCCTGAGGCATGTTGCTTGTTCTCCCGAGGAAGTTGTCCCTGGATCATGGGACCCTGGCAGTGGTGGGCTGCACAGGCTCCAGGGAGGGGAGGTGTGGATAGTGACCTGTGCTTGCACACAGGCTTCTTGTTGGCTATAACAGCAGCTTTAGTGTTTCATGCCCGTCTCTGATGTCCGCACTGATAGCTGCAGCTTGCACCCATCTCTGGAGCTCGTTTAGGTGGTGCTCTGAATCCCCTCTCCTCATGCAGCCCAAAACAATGGCCTCTTGCCTCTTAGGCAGGTGCAGAGTTTTTCCCGGACTCCCTCCCAGTTAGCTGTGGTGCACTAGCCCCCTTCAGGCTGTGTTCATACAGCCAACCCCAGTCCTCTCCCTGGGTTCTGAACTCTGAAGCCTGAGCCTCAGCCCCAAGCTGCCATCTGCCTCGGCAGGTGAGCACACAAGCCTCTCAGGCTGGTGAGTGCTGGCCGGCACCGATCCTCTGTGCGGGAATCTCTCTGCTTTGCCCTCTGCACCCCTGTTGCTGTGCTTTCCTCTGTGGTTCCGAAGCTTCTCCCTCACCCACCCACCATCTCCACCAGTGAAGGGGCTTCCTAGTGTGTGGAAACTTCCTCCTTCACAGCTCCCTCCCCGAGGTGCAGGGGCCATCCCTATTATTTGTCTCTGTTTTTCCTTTTAACTTTTGCTTTACCCAGATACGTGGGGAGTTTCTTGCCTTTTGGGAGGTCTGAGGTCTTCTGCCAGCGTTCAGTAGGTGTTCTGTAAGAGTTGTTCTGTGTGTAGTGTAGTTTTTATTTGTTTTTTTGTCTTTTGCGGTACGTGGGCCTCTCACTATTGTGGCCTCTCCCGTTGTGGAGCACAGGCTCCAGACACGCAGGCCCAGCGGCCATGGCTCACGGGCCCAGCTGCTCCGTGGCATGCAGGATCTTCCCAGACCGGGGCACGAACCCGCATCCCATGCATCAGCAGGCGGACTCTCAACCACTGCGCCACCAGGGAAGCCCGTAGGTGTAGTTTTGATGTATTTGTGGGGAGGAAGGTGATCTCCAGGTCTTGCTGCTCCACCATCTTGAAGACACCCCCTGAGTTTACTTTTATAATCCTGAACTGAGACACTGACTTAGGGACGTGATAGGCACCCTTAATCCTGAATGGAAAATCTCAAGCAGGGCAAAAAACTCAGTATGTATGAAAGTAGTTGTGTTGGTTTCTGTGGTTTTCACTGGGCAAAGCATAGACCAGTTTCTTTTCTTTCTTTCTTTCTTTTTACTAGATTACCAGTTTATTATGTAAGGATACAATTCGGGAACTGCCAAATGGAAGAGATGCAGAGGGCAGGGTGTGTGGAGCTTCCCTGCCCTTTCTGGGTGTGACACTCTCTTGTACCTCCACATGGTCACCAACCAGGAAGTTCCAGAGAGATTTCAGCAGACTCTCCAAGGGACTCCACACCACAGAAACTTATCACTGTTTAGAATCAAATATGCAAATATTCTCACAGTTTATAATATGTGACTCATCTAACCTTGATTCTAAACCAGACAAAATGATACAAAAAAGAAAAATTATAGAAAAATATGACTCATGAACATAAATGCAAAAACCTTAAAATGTCTTTATACAGAACCCATCCATACCTTAGAGACAGTATACCATGATAAAGTTCATTTAATCCCGGAATTCAGTAGTTGAGTAGTGGGAAATAAGGAAATGTCATTCCCACACTAATAGGCAAATATGGTAACATGAATATACTAGAAACCTTTGGAAATATTATCACTCAAATGACAAAAGTCTACTATTTCCACTTTTATTCAACCTGCAAAGTCTTAGTCAGTACAGTAAAACAAGAAGAAAAAAAGATTGATGCTCAAGATTATCATTATTTGCAGATGTTTTGGTTATTTGCATATAAAACATGACAAAAAGCTCTAAATAAATTATTGGAATTAATAATTGAGCAAGTAATAACTGAGTAAGTTTACTGGAGGAAAAATTAAGTATACAATACTAGTGTTTTTATTTACTAGAATCAAATGGGAAATATAATTATACAGGATGTCATTTTTAATAGAATATCTGAGAAAAATCTAGTTTCTACACAAGCATAATTACATTCTTATAATATTTTGAAAAAAGACTGTTTAAAAGATCTCAGCAAAGAAATTACATGTATCATGATGATATTGATGCCTATGATTATACACATAAATATTTACATAAGATAGTGCTGATCAACAAATTAATGGCAGTTATCTCTCGTTACTAAGATTTCAAGTGATTTTTACTTTATTTCTCATATTACTATCTATTCAATTTTCTCATAGATTTACTTTTACTATATATAATTAAAAACTAAAAATAGGTATAATATCACTATTAAAAAAGCAAAATTCAAAAACCTGCAAGGTACATGAAAATATGTTTATCATCATGTTACAGTGACTTTTTTAACTAAAGAAGTTACTGTGGTTAAATGATTGTTTATGACAAACACTGTAGTTTACATCCTTCTGAAAATAAATTTGTTCCCAAGAAAATGAGCTAATTCTATTCATCTTACTTTAAATTTAATCTGTTCCAGAAATCACTTCAGAGAATGGCATACATAAGAGAAATAGAGCAAAGTCCTTTGTAAGCCAAAAACAGTGAGTTCACTGATGAGGGGAGAGTGAATATCAGAGGAACTGTCATGCAGGTAGTAACATTTAAGCTGGGATGTGGATAGAATTTGAGGAGTCATCTGTGAGGAATAGGTAACTGATGCTTTTAGGGTCCTGTCAAAGAAGAGTACAGAAAACATAGCCAAGCATGGAAACCTAGATAATATAAACTTTAAGAAGACCTAAAGAAGATATATAGAGAGAGAAAATTAGTAAAAGACTCCTCTGTGGAAGAAAAACATGTCATGAACAGGGAATGGTGTCAGTTGCAGATATAAGAAGACTTATGGGACCCCATCCATACTTTTAGCCACAGTCCCTTCAGTGTCTGCTGGGGAATTTCCAGTGCCAAAGCCTTTTGCCTAAGCCATTCAACATGTGTTCATGACAGGCTGAAGTATTCCTGAATTAACATCTGTCCTGGTCCTTCCATTATTCCTCACTTCATACCTGTTGGGGAGTTGTTGTATATATATATATATATATATATATATATATATATATATACCTCAGTTCTCTCCCCTCTTGGGTGAATAATTCCAAGACATGTATTCTATACTACCTCCCCCAAGTTTCTCCATGTGTGAGTTCTCATTGCCAGTGTTGGCTGGTTTAATGATTCACACTTTAGTGGCTCACTTCCCTTCCTTGTCCTAGGTCCCCATTCCTCTGCCAGGGTTTCCTCCTCTTCCCACGTAAACCACTTGCACTTGAATCCTTGTCTCAAGATCTCTTCTGGGGGAACCCAAACCAAATCAGCAAAAAGTTGGCAAATAAACAGTAAGGACTGACTTAGGAGAGGTGCAAAAGTTGACAATTTGCAAGTAGTTATTTGCCAGAAGAGAGCTTTTTCAGATGTCCATTTTTAAGTCTAGTGTTGAACTGTAAACTATTCAAGTGAGTAAGTGGGGAGGAAGTGGTGGAAACACAATAGAGCAGGGGTTCTCAACCCCGGGGCTATGGACTGATACTGGTCCATGGCCTGTTATGAGCCTGGCTGCACAGCAGTGGGTGAGCAGCAGGCAAGCAAGTGAAGCTTCATCTGTATTTACAGCTTCTCCCCATTGCTCACATTACCTCCTGAGCTCTGCCTCCTGTCAGATCAGTGGTGACATTAGGTTCTCATAGGAGCGTGACCCCTACTGTGAACTGTGCATGCAAGGGATCTAGGTTGCATGCTCCTTATGAGAATCTAATGCCTGATGAGCGGAGATGGATCTGAGGCGGTGATGCTAGCACTAGGGAGTGGCTTCAAATACAGATTATCATTAGCAGAGAGGTTTGACTGCCCAGAGACCATAATAAATCAATTGCTTGCAGACTCATATCAAAACCCTTTCAATGAGTGGCAAGTGAAAACAAGCTCAGGTTTCCCACTGATTCTGCATTATGGTGAGTTGTATAATTATTTCATTATATATTACAATGTAATAATAATAGAAATAAAGTGCACAATAAATGTAATGCACTTGAATCATCCTGAAACCATCCCCAACCCCTACCCCGCCCCAGTTCATGGAAAAATTGTCTTCCATGAAACCGGTTCCTGGTGCCAAAAGCATTAGGGACTGCTGCAATAGAGGATATCTTGGAACAGTCTGTGAGTGAAAAGAGGAAAATATTGGGAAATCTTCCTTGCCACTCAAGACTCTGTGTTGAATATGACAGCCATTGCTGACTCCACATCAGACCACATGACCCTCCTCTGTAATGCATGTAAATAACAAAATATATCCAGCTCCCAACTGAATTTACAGGTGGTGACTGAGGCCAATTTGTTTTCAGTTACTAGTACTACAAGCCCATGAAACAAGGAAGATGTGGACAGTGAGTGTGGACAGAAAGTGCTGGGAGAACATACAAAATCATTCTCAAAGCCTCGGAATAGAGCGTGGGTGTTAGAATTGGTGGGTCAATTTTAAAGTATAATGTTAACCAGAGATTTTGTAATAGAAATTCTTTTGTAAGCCAGAGATGCTGCAGGTAAGGCACACTCAAAACTGGTTGAAATAGTAGCTATAGAAAATCTGAAAACAAGCAACTTACCTTTTTGACATAAACCAGTACACTAGTGGTCCTGTGGTAAGGAGGGTTTACTTCTCACAATTAATATTTTAAGACACACCTATGTCTTAGACTCTTAGGAAAAATACACAGGAAATTGCTCATTGTATTTGTAGATAAATGAAGATAAATGTAGATAAATGAATTAACTGGATTCTGACAGATGGCTTATCCTCCTCCCTGTCTTACGGCTTCAAATGTGCTTGTTGAAAAGAAATTACCTGAAATAGTGCAATCCACAATCTGCATAATTCAATGCATTGAAGTCATGGTTCATTGCTAATGTCTCTTCCACATCACTCTTAGAATCATGGCTCTGGTGTCGCTATTTCCTTTTTGACGACTGATATTTATCCAGGGTAGTCCACTGCTATGAAATCTGGTTGGCTTAACCTTATCCCATCAGCAGTAATTTGGACTAAATGTGTTGGAAATGAGGCCACACTTACAGGGGTCTCAGAGGTAAGGAGTCTGCTTTAAAGTATGCAAAAATAATGTGAGATGAAATAAGCCTTTTCAAGATACACTTTAATAAGCTCCATCCTTTGAAATATCCATGAGGGACTTACACTCCTGAAAATTGCCTGTCTGGAATAGAGCAGTGTAGCCTCTTAACACCGTCTTTTTGTGATAGGTAATTGCAGATTACTGCCCCTGTATAATCACCAGGATTCTCTAGGAGAAAATGAGTATTCTGTAATCATGCAGCAGGGCTGAATGAAGCAGAATTTTTTACCTTTGTGAAGTGAACCACTTCAAGTAAGTTTTCTCTAAATCCTTGACATAGCCAAAGTGAATATCGAAATATTATTTCCAATGGCTTCAAACTCTATATAGGATCACATTACATCCGAAATGATTGAGTGTGACTTACCAACTCTGAGAAACAGCTGAAAAACAAATATAAGGACACATTTAAAGCTGGTTTCAGCCCTGGCTCCTCATTTGCTTTGATGTTGGGGCTGAGTTTAAAAGGCTTCTAAAGGAGACTCTGGTTTGTGCCTTAAGGGCACAGCAAGGATGAAAATGGAGACAGCTAGAGAAAATGAACAGACTTCAAAGAAAATGAAATACTCTGGTCACTTTAAAATGTCACCTGATTTCAGAGATGCTATTTACCATCATGTAACGACCCAGAAAAGAGTATGACTTATTAAAATATTACCAGCTTAAGCAGAAATATTGGAAATTGACAAGAGATCTTACTTAACCACTTAGCCTAGAGTGCAGTGCCTTTTACATACTAGTTGATGCCTTCTTTTGGCAATAACAGTCAATCCGATTGCTTTAAGAACTACAAAAATGTAAATTACTGAGACTTGATTTGGTCTTATTGCCTTAGCTAAGTTCCAACACTTAAACTTAAAATATATAGCTGCTGGAGCAAATTAATACTGTTAATTTGCATATCTAAGAGCCTTTGCATAGTACTCCCTCTCTCTTAACTAATAGATTAGCCTGCCAAACTCATGAACTGGATTGAAATTGATGCCTTCATTCAAAAACGTTTCAAATTTTTCTTGAGCACCATATCCAGTTTGAATTCTATCTTTTATCCTTTACTAGTTTCCTTACCTCATGAACAGAAGACAAGGACTATTTGGTATCATATGACACAATTTAAATAGAAAGAAATGTCTTAAATTAGCATAATAAAATTTAGAAGTGTTGTATACTCATAAAATGATTCTATCATGCATTTAAATACAGCAGAAAGCAAGCCTAGAATAAATATTTGCAAATAGGATATAAGAAAATATCTACCAGAGAAGATTAATAACACATTATATAGTTGGAATAAAAGAAAAGGTATTATTTGGGCTTCCCTGGTGGTTCAAGGAAGAGTTGAGAGTCCGCCAGCCGATGCAGGGGACACGGGTTCATGCCCTGGTCCGGGAAGATCCCACATGCCGCGGAGTGGCTGGGTCTGTGAGCCATGGCCACTGAGCCTGTGCGTCCAGAGCCTGTGCTCCGCAACGGGAGAGGCCACAACAGTGAGAGGCCTGCGTACCACAAAAAAAAAAAAAAAAAAAAAAAGATATTATTTACTTGATACCAATATTAATTTTCCTAAACTTCAACAGTTTTTGATTTTGATATTACTTGGTTTTTCAAATAAATAAAAAGAATAGTTAATACTGAAAAAATGAATGGTTTATTACAAATTATGAAATGGTACTGGCTATACAATTATATATAATTATATACAATTATATATGGCTTACAAAATTAAAGGCAAATGTGGGTATATGTGCCATCAATACAGAAAAAGAAAAAAACGCATGAGGATAACCAACATAAAATGCACAATTTGGTAACCCAAATTTAATCTTCTGTAATATTTATTTAACTTTTCTTCATAAAACCTATCAATATTAAGGTTCTTATTTTTCTTTTGAAAACTTGAAAAATTACCTCAGAATTTGTTATTTTACAAAGTTAGTATTAGCATTTACACAGGACATTACTCCCCTTCTATTAACACCACCAATATATAGGAGGGAAATTGAGGACAATGTCATTATTATTGAAATAAGTGTATGGCCATACCTGGTGACTACTTTGTGAGGAAGAATGCAATATCCATGAGAGCTTATTGTCATACACTATCTGTAAATGGCTATTTAGAGATAAGTAGCAGAATCAACCTTGACACAGGTAAGATGTCAAACTTCATTTTAGAGTTCCAATGATTTTGGTACCCAAACCAGCTGAGTTCACCTTAAACAAATTCTAACAAGATAAGAGGGAAAAGTGAGACAATTGGTCCTTCACCGGGAGGCTTTAAATATAGTTGCAAGTTCCAGTTTTAAAATATGTTATCTAATGCACCCGGGTCTCCAAAGTGTAATTATTTCTTATAGTTACCTTCCTCTTGAAGGGCAAAATGGTCATTGAACTTTTTATCCTTCAGCTAATTATTTTCCTCATCTTTTTTGGTGCCAGCTTATCTCTTTGAACACTAGTTCATGTCTATAATCAAACACCTGGATCCTCACGAGGCTAGGATATCTCAACTCTTATTTTTAATTGAATATCAACATGTTTTCTCTCTGTTGTGGGAAGGGTGTACAGTTTCAGTAGAAATGATTTAAGAATGATGGAGGGTATTTACCTTTTTTTTTTTTTTTCTTAACATCACTCCCATCCTGCTGCCAGAGTTGCATATTCCTTATTCAAAGGCATGACTGGGAAATTCAACTAATGAGACACTGTGGTATATTCTCAAAGTAAAAATCAAGGAAGATTATCAGAGTGCATCAACCCATGACTCTTTATATAGGTTCTTAGTGCCTTTAGTGAGAACTTCTTTTCTCAGCAATGGGAAACTTTATTCTAGAAGAAATGTCACCACCTGTACTGCCTGCCTCTCTTGCTTCTACTCTACCCTGAATGTACATGTGAGATTGTTGAAATAACACCAACTGAAGACACACCCGGAAACTCTGAGAACCCCACTTTCCCTGCACTTTCAAAAAACACTAGTAAAAGAAGTCAAGGATGAATGATTGATACCACATGCAGTATCCAGCACCAATAGTGGCTGGAAATGAGCCTTGTGTCTCTTGAAAGCTGGATATCATAGTTAGGGTACTGGTTTATTTCATCACCTGAAACAGTCTATTTGCATAAACAAATTTATAGTGGTAACTATTGATGAAACACTGACTGCTCATATATTTATTTATAATTTTCAAAATAAGCTATATGTTAGTTTATTTCAGCTTTATAGCCTGATGAGCAAATTACTTATGAACAAACTGAAACCCAGTAAAACTAGGTAATGTGTTCAATTCACACCCCTTAGGAAGTACCGGAACCAGGTGGGCTCCCAGATCTCATGGACCCTCAAAAGAGGCCTGGCCAGCTTCCTAGAAGTATCACTTCAGGGAACTGAAGTTAGTTCTGCCACTTCTTCTGCAGGACAGCCAGTAGACAAAGCTGAGGGGTGGGGGTGCATGCAATGGCAGGGCCAAGAAAACAGAAACAAGGGTCTTTCTATCACAGCTTAATCTTTCTCTAGACACCTGACACTTTCAGGGACAGAGATTTCTTTCCTTTGAAAAGCAAATAATCCCATTGTTGAAAAGTCTAATTCTGAGAAAATTCTTCCTTTTACTGAGCAGAAATATTATCTAAATGAGCAAGTCTTATATTGACTATTATTAAAGAATAAAGGATCTAATGTTTAATCTGAATTCAATAATGAATTCCTTTGCTATTCAAGATACAAAAATATTGGTACTTCACTGTGATGTCTCAACTAAAAGTAAGGGTTCAATTCAATGAAATAAACACTATCCATGTCTTTGTAAAAAGTGCTTTGAAATATGCAAAAATAAACTGAGAGTAAATGGTAAGAAAAGAAACAATCAGTGTTTTTCCTCAATTATTATCTAACTTAAACAAAACTTGAAGAGACATAAGATAACAGTAAAAGTTGTGGCTGCAAATTTAACAAATGTCCATATATGCTGTTGGTTAATTTTAGATATCCAACTGTAAAAATTAATAATAACTAACTCAATTAAAATAGAGTTAAGAGGACAGAAAGGGGACCTCTCTTGCTCTAAGATGACAGCAGAGCCCAACAGGATGAAGAAAGACTCCTTTCCTTGCCTGGGAAGAGTTCAGCCAATGGGAGACAGTCCTGACAGAAACAATTTTGAGGGTTCCAGACCTCATCAGGCCCCTAAAATTGCCTCTCTGCAAGGTAACATTTTAAGATTGAACCAGGTTGTCCAATGTCCACCCAGTTCTCAGTGATGGGGCTCTGAGGAACCACAGGGATTCTCCCCAACTCTCCCTCTTAATTGGCTCAGAGAAATATTTTTCCAGATTGAGGATGAATCTCTTCCAGTCCTAATTGACACCAGAACCACACTCTCAGGTTTCAACCCTCCTACTGTCCAGCAGCCCCTGCCTTGGAGAACTAAAACAGTTGAAATAGTGGAGATCTCTAAAGAACGTCAAGAGGTTTCTTAGTCTCTTTTGTTTAGGCCCTTTTCTTCTTGGTTCCTATCCATTTCTTAGGCTGAGATGTAGAATATTATCGTGCCAGAATGCCTTTCTCCCAAAAGCAGGAGGTAATTCTAGAAGTTGACAGTAGTCATCAAGTAACCAACCAGGTGAATTAAATGATACTTTGACACATTTTATTTGCTCCGTCTCTGACAATACTACAGCAGATTCTGGAGACTCTTGTCATTTGTCCTTCTTGAATCAGCTACCACCCTCCTTAAGGGAAAAAATCTCCAAATGATGTTGGCAAAATTTACAGAGCACCTCCCATCAAGATTCAAATAGATCCCTCCAAACCTCTCCCCAGAATTAATCAATATCTTATAGTCAAGTTAAATTAAAGAATCTCTTCAAGGTATAAAGCCCATGATAGAAGATTACAAGGCTCAAGGTCTTATTGTCCCTTGTACTATTTCCTGTATTTCTCCTGTTTTACTGGTGACAAAACCTAAAACCTAAGGGTTGAGGTTGGAGGTTTGTCCAGTACCTGCAAGAAATAGACAAACACTGTTATCCCTCAACACCCTGTTTTCCCTAACCCTCATATGTTACTAACATCCATTCCCACCCGAAGTAAATTTCTTACTGTAATTGATTTATCCAGTGCGTTCCTTAGTATTCCAGTTGATGAAGCTAACTAGTGTCTTTTTGCCTTCACTTGGGAAGGAAAAAATATTCACCTGGACCACAGTACCTCAGGGTTTTACTGGGAGTTCTTATTTCTCACAAATCCTGAAGACTGATCTGGGTGACATAAAGTTCCCTAGAGTTTCCACTGTGCTGCAGTATGTGGGTGATTTGCTTCTTTATTTTCATTCTCAAGCTCCCTCACAGGAAGATGAAATCCACTTGCTAAAGATCTTAGCCTTAAAGGGACATAAGCTTGCCAAGGAAAAATTGCAGTTTGCCCAAACCCAAGTTTGATATTTAAGGCACCTGTTATAACAAGGACTACATGTAGGTCCAGATAGGCTTCATGGTGTCCTAAGTTTTCCAAAACCCTAAAACAAGTGCTAACCATGAGGTTGTCTTGGGTTAGTGGGTTGTTGCTGCAATTTTATTCCAAATTTCACTCTTATGGCCAAACCTCTGCATGTTTCACTAAAGAACAATACTCCCAGCAGAGTTTTACAGGAAGAACCAGATAATGTACCATTTAAGACCTTAGAGAAGTGTTCAATGAACCTGTCTGCCCTTGGCCATCCTAGTTATCAGATTCTCTTTTCCCCTTTGTATATGAAAAGGAAGGGAATGCCCTTGGGGTACTCACCCCAAAACTTGAGGAGTGCCATCAACTCATAGAGTTTAATAGCCAGCAGCTGGGGCCTGTGGTACAGGGATCCCCTTTGCCTTAGAGCCATGCTTTTTGTTTAAGGCTGCCAAGAAAATCTTTGAGGGATCCTTTTTAACCATTTTTGTACCTCATACAGTAGAAACTCTCCTGAATTCTCATTACGCTGAACATTTCTCAGTCAGCCACCTCACCTCCTATGAAGTCTTTTTGTTAACTGGTCCTTACATAACTTTTTTACATTACAATAACCTTAACCCTAACACTCTTCTCCCTTCTGTCATCAAGTCAGTACCTAACCACTGCTTAACACTGATACATCATCTCTTGACTCCTTGTAATGATCTGCAGGAAATGCCTTTGGGTAATGTTGACTTCTGGTTCACTGATGGTTCTTATTTAAAATGTGACAATGGCACATATCCTGGACATGCTTATTCAACTCCCTTTGATGTTGTTGAGGCAGTACCTTTAACTATGGTTACTTTGGCCCAACAGGCTCAATTATACACTCTTACATGGGTTTGTAGTTTAGCCAAGTGCAAAACTGCCAATATAGTAAGTATGCTTTCAAGAGTAACTCATGATTTTGGATGTTACTGAAGCAATGTGGCTTCCTTACTTTCAGCAGAAATAAAACTTTAAATGGCTCTTATGTTCAGGAATTAATGGGTGAAATACTTTTACTTGTCACTTAAACTATTATTAAGATTCCAGGGCATTTAAATTTGACTTTCTTGAAGCTAAGGGAAATCAACTTGCTGACATTTCCACAATGAATACTACACTTAAAGTAACCAACAGCAGCTAAATCTCTGTCATGGTCCAAAAAGATATTTCCTCAAAGGACAACTTAGGAAAAAACTGGCTAAAGAATCCAACAATTGACCTCAGAAAGGGAAAAACAAGAATAAAAATCCAACAACTGCTGACTTGTTAAAAAGAGAAAGTTCTGGTTTGGAAAAAATAGCAACCCAGTTTTCCCAGAGATTCTAAAATTCCCACTCCTTTACTGCTTTACATGCATTAAACCATTGGTCTACTGACAAAATGACAGCCTTCATGAATCAGTGCTGATGCGGAAACATTAACAAGGCCACAAAAACTGCCTACATCACTTGTCCCACTCGTCCAAAATACAACGAAGGGAAGCCTGTTAGTACAGCCCCCTGACATTTTAAGCTACCTAATGGACCATTCGAGGTCTGGCAAATGGATTTAATATAACTTCCTCCTATCATAGATATAAAAATTTTAGTCATGGTCTGTATGTTTACACACTTGAGTGAAGCTTTTTCTGTCCTGTGGCTACTGCCCATTCTGTGGCTAAAGTCTTTTTGGAAACGGTTTTCTCTACCTGGGAAACTCCTCTCAAACTTCATATGACAGAGAATCCATTTTACTGGTGAGGTACTTTGAGAAGTCTGTGCTATTTGGCTGGTTTTACAACATTTTCACTGCACTTACCACACTCAATCTCTAGTTTAGTTGAATGCAATGACAACATTTTTAAGACTCAGTTGGCAAAGTGTGTAGAGACCCTCCAAATTCTTTGGCCGAAAGCATTGCCATTGGTCCTTCTAAGTCTCAGATCCATCCCTTTTGAAACTCATAAACTCTCAGCCTTTGAGATAGTGACAGGATATCTAATGCACTTGGCTCCTGCCTCTTTTGACCCACAACTGATAAAAGGAGAAATACTCCAACATTACAAAGGCCTAATTATTTCTGTTAAAAATAATCATGTTTTGGCAGAGCAATCTTTCCACAGTGTGTTCTCAGGAAAAGAAGACCTTAAACATCACACCTTGCAACCTGGAGATTTCATCTATTGGAAAAGATACCTCCATTAGAACTCTCTTCAATCTCACTGCCAAATATTGCTAACAAACCCTTTTGTTGCCAAACTCCAGTGAATAGACTCTTGGATTCACACAACCCATCTATAGAAAGCACCAAATCCTGACTGGACCTGCACATCGTTTGGTCATCTGAAAATAAATTTTTTCTAGAATTGAAGCAGACAACATCTGATGAGACAGCTTTCCCAAGACGTCCAGACCAGGCTTGTTGGAAGTTTTTCATCAAAGCTTTGATGATGTCATAATGCTTTAGAGAACCTCCAATGTCTATGAACTTGATGACATATGAACTTTAGATTAAAAGTACCTGAGACCTCTCCCTTCTACCCCTTCTTGTTACTTGAGTGTAGTCTCAATATGTTTCCAATTGAGGGGAAAAAAGCAATTGAAACTGGAAAACCAGGATCTTGATCAGCAATGCCTTCAGAGAAAGATCTAGATCAAAAGGCAGAAATGTAAACATTAATAAACAGAAACCTCAATTAAAATAGAGTTGGGAGGCCAGAAGGGGGACCTCTCTTGCCCTACAATGTTAGCAGAGCCCAACAGGAAGAAGAAAAACTTCCTCTTCTTGCCTGGACTGGCAAGAGCTCAACCAATAAGAGACTGTCACAACTTAGCCAGTGAAAAGCCACTGTAGTTTGGACTCTCAAGTCTTCTAATTGACTCTTTGTTTACTATAGCCCTCCCAACTTCCTTTTTTTCTCTATTTAAAAAAGTTCCCCTTTCCCTTCTGTGTAGGCACTTACATGTGGCTTGCCATGGTCGCAGACCCATTTTTGTTGGAGAAATAACTGGCAGTCTATTTGTTTTAGGTCAACATAACACAAAGATGTTAAATAGTCACTTTCTTATCAAAGAATAAATGTCATTACCTACTCCCAAACAGAAAGTCAATATAATTTAGTCTGAAGTCATTTGGAGAATACTGGGTAGATTACAAACCACAGGATGTCTGTACTTTAGGCTAAAGCAAATCTTTATATATATATTTTATCCAATTTTTATTTTTAGAAGCTCTGTTCTATTGATTAGCTCTTCACTCACCTGAATCTACAGACTACTCATTTCTTCCTGTCAAAGCAAAAAATGCACTCACAAAGATAAACAGGTAAGGAAAATTTTCATCAAGGCTAATGCAATAAAGAAAAGAGATCAAAACAGTGTTAACTCTGCTGAAACAATGAACATGATAGTTTTTAGGAACTGGAATAGGAGGATTATAGGCCATCTACGTTTGCTAATTGAAATTACCCAAAGGAAAAGTAAAGTTTCTGATATCATCAGGATAGAAAGTACTTTTATAACTTGAAGCAGGACCCATCAGTTATCTTCCAAACCTTCCCACAGAGACTGGGAAATAGGGTGCCATCTTCCCTGGTGATTACATTTCAAAAGGATTGTTCCCGGGTCCTTGAGAGACAGTCCTGTGTTGTAAAACTAGCAAGAGACTTTTAAAAGTATTTATATGTCAAAGGGGCAGAGAAAAAATGTGCAATTACAAATTTTCTCAAATAAATGCACTAAAAAAAGGGAGACCTGGAAGCGAGAAGAAACCTGTCTAAAGTTTTAGTCAAGCTGAGGTGAATGCTATGGCTAACTACAGATGCATGTGTTTTCCTTCTTATAATAGCAAATAAACAGATAAAGCAAATCATAAATGCTTCTCTAATTCCTCATCTTACTTTTCCTATGCAATGTGTAGTGTAAATAAGTGGTTTGCTCTGACAGAAAGGTTTAGTCAATTTTACTATTGTTCACATGTCTCTACAGACAATGCAAGATCATAGCCAGAATGCCTTCTCTGCCAACTACCTCTTTACATCTATTCTACTCCCCTATTTCTTGCTTTTCCTTCCCAGACAAACATCTTGAAAGTATTTTCTATGATCAGTGTATTTGCTTCCTCATTGAAATTATACTATCCTACTGAATATTCTTTTTCAGTCACCAAAAAGTGAATTATTTGTAAATCCAGTTGGTATTTTATAGTTCTTATCTTGTGTATTCTCTTAGATGCATTTGGCAGTCTGATGTCATACATCTCTGGCTCTCCTGTTACTCTTGTCTATATCTTATCCTCTTTGGTGATCCTTTTTTCCTCTGTCAGGTCTTTAAATGCCCTTGTTTCTCTTTCAAAATCTCTTGTCTTTCACCTTGAAATATTCTCTGGGCAGCCATAGTCTTCCCCCTATATGCATCCATATTATGACAACTGCAAACTGTAATTCTAGCCCATGTCTCTTTTATAAGCTTTAAGCTCATACCCCTAACTCCATTCTAGATATCTCCCTTAGCTATCCCAAGGAAATCTTAAAGTCAATAAAACAGAAAAAGTCAACTGGCTCCAATTGTACTATTTTCCCAAGCTGAAAACCCAAGAGCTAACCTTAATTTCTTTTATCTCTCATGCCAGATTTAGTTAATTAGAAACTTTTACATCATTTCTATTATACATATCTTGGACCTAACCACTTCTTTCAATCTCCCATGTTATTTTCTACCAAATTCAGGGCACCACATATCTCATGTGAGTTATCATAATCTCCAAAGCCAGCAGCTCTGTGTAGGCAGTAAAACTATCCTTTTTCAATCAAGGCTGTGTTCTGTTCTTAGCACATTGCCCAGGACAAAATAAGAATTTCATAGATATTTATTAACTAAGTGACTGAAGGTAAACCTGATATTTTCTTGTTTTAATCAAAAGGAAACATGGATTTTGAATCTTTTCAATGATTGCCTGAATGGTTTATTTAGAATGCAAAGTTACATGCCATATGTATTGGATAGATAACTAGTAACTAACTTCCGAATCAACTGCACACTTATCTGTTTCACATTACACCAAAACATGTAATAAGTTAATAAGTCCATACCCTCACCAGCAAGTAGGTCTGAGCCATACTATGCTCCATAATTCAATTACCTGTGTGACACACCACCTTAACTTATTAAAACAAAAACTATTTTATTATATTATGTAATTTTATGAATTGACTGGGTGCAGTTGGGAAGTTCTTCTCCACAAGTTGTCAACTGGGTTGCAGTCATCTGGAAGCTCTGCTGGGCCAGAATATCCAAGGTAGATTACCCACAATAGTTGTTGGCTATTGACTGGGAGTTCAGCTGGGGCTGCCTGGGGCTATTCTTACATTACATCATGATACTGGTTTCCAAGTGCATAAAAGTAGAAGCTCCCAGACCTTATTAAGCTTTATGCTCAGAATTGGCTGAGCATTACTTACTCCCCATACTGTATTGATTAAAGCAGGTCACGTGGTCATCACAGACTTAAGAGAAAAAAACTACACAATTATGTGTATACTGAGAGGCTTAGTTTATTGGGTGTTACCAAAGTAGCAGGCTAGCACAATTTATTGACTTGGAGCAAGTCCAGTGCTTATGGTATTTTATAGTTTATGAGTCCAGTGCTTATGTCCAGAGTCCAGTGCAAGTCCGGTGCTTATGGTATTTTATAGTTTATAGTTCATTTATAGGGCCAAAAAACCACAACTTCCTTGCATCTCCATATTTGGCCACAATACGCAATTGATTTTCTGTCTTCAATACCATTTAACATAATAGTTTCCTATAAAAGCTTGTATTCAGATTACTGGGATACTGACAATCTCCAGAAACCTTACCAGATTTTTATTCTTAGGGGCAAGAATCTTCTCTATTATTGTTTTCTTAAATATCTTTATTGAGATCTAATTCACATATAATAAAATTCACCCACCAAAAGTATACAGTTAGATAATTTTATTATTTTCACACAACTGTGTTACCATCACCACAATCTATATCTAGAATATTTTCACCACCCTACAAATGTACCTGTTAGCAGTCACTGTTCATTCCTTTGCCTTTTAGTCCTAGGCAACCACTAATCTACATTCTCTCTATATAGGTTTCCCTGTTCAATACATTTCATATAAGTGGAATCATAAAATATGTTGGTGTTTTAACTCATTTCTTTAAATTAAAGTACCTTTTTCAAGGTTGACCTATGTTGTAGCATGTGTTAAAACTCTATTCCTTTTTACTGCCAAGTAAAACTCTCTTTTGTATTGCTGTTTATCCATTCATGAGTTGATAGTCATTTTGATTATTTCCACGTTTTGTTTGTTATGAATGATGCTGTTATAAACATTCATGCATACATATGTGTGTGGACATGTGTTTTTCTTTTTCTTGGATGAATACCTAGGAGTACTTGGTCACATGTTAAAATAATGTGTAACATTTGAGGAAATGCCAAACTTTTTCTTTTTTCCAAAGTGGCTCTACTCTTACAATTCCACCAGCAATGAACAAGGGTCCTTGTTTTTCCACATCCTCAATAAGATGTGTTATTGCTTATCTTTTTTTTTTTTAAATTATGGCCATCTAAATGGGTGTGGAGTGGTATCTCATTGTGGTTTTAATTTGCATTTCCCTAATGACTAAAGATGTTGAACTTCTTTTCATGTGCTTACTGGTCATTTGTATATATTCTTTGAAGCAATATTTGTTCAAATCCTTTGTCCATAGTGAATTAGATGACTTGTATTTTTATTACTGAAATGTAAGAATTTTTTATATAATCTGGATACAGTTGTTATCAGACAGAGGAGTTACAAATATATTCTCCCATTGCATGGGTTACATTTTCATTAGTCCTAACCATTCATTTTATTTTATTTTATTAATTTTATTAAGGGATAGTTGATATACAAAAAAACCACACAATTTAATGTATACCTTTTGCTGAGCTTGAACATATGGATACTTCCATGATACTATCACCACAACCATCTATTCAAAAGATCATGTGGATTTTATTTTTTATTCTTTAATATGGTGTATTACATAGGTTGATTTTCAGATGTTAAAACAACCTTGCATTTCTGGGACAAATTCTACTTAGTGGTGTTTAATCCTCTTTAGATGTTCATTACTTTGGTTTATTGATATTTTGTTGAGGATTTTTGCATCTATATTCATAAGAGATATTCATATTTAGTTTTCATTTCTTGTGATGTTTTTTTCTGGTTTTGGTGTCAAAATAAAACTGGCTTCATATAATGAATTTGAAAGTCTTTCCTCCTCTTTTATTTTTTGGAAGGGTTTGTGAGTAATTGTTATTAATTCTTCTTTACATGTTTGGTAGAATTCATGAATAAAGTCACCTGGACCTGTGACTTTTCTTTGTGGAAAGATTTTAAAATCACCAATTCAGCTTCTTTACTTGTTATAAGTCTATTCATATTTTCTATTTCTTCTTAAGTCAGTTTTGGTAGTATTTTTCTAGTAATTTTTCCATTTTATCTCAATTACTTAATTTGAAAAAGTTGTTAATAGCATTCCCTTAGAATTCTTATTTCTTTAATGTCAGCATTTCTGTCCCTCCTTTAATCATTGTTTTAGTAATTTGAGTTCTTTCTCTCTCTGACTCTCTCTCCTTCAGTCTAGCTAAAGGTTTTAAATTTGGTTGATCTTTTCTAAAACTAAACACTGATTTGGTTGATATTTTTTTCTTTTTTTAGTCTCATTTATTCTCACTCCAATTTTATTATTTCTTCCCTTCTTTCTGCTTCATTTGGTTATTATTTATTCTTTTCCTAGTTTCTTAAGGTGGAAATTTATGTTACTGATATGAAATTTTTTAAATAGAAAACTACAAGTTTCCTCTGAGCACTGTTTTAGCTGCATCTCATAAGTTTTGGTGTATTGTATTTGAGTTTTCTTTCATCTCAAAATTATTTCTATTTTCCCTTGTGATTTATTCTTAGACATATTGATTATTTAGGAGACTGGTTAATTTCCAAATAATTGTGAATTTCCAAAATTTCTTTCTGTATTTTTTCTAATTTAATTTCATTGTTGTCATAAACACTTTGTGTGATTCCCATTCTTTTAAAGTCTATCAAAGCATGTCTGATGGCCTGGTATATGGTTTACCCTGGAGAATGTTCCATATGCACTTGAATATGGTCTGCTTTTGTTGTGTTCTACAAATGTCTGTTAGGTCTAGTTTGTTTAAAATGTTGTTCAAATCCTTCATTTTCTTGTTGATTTTCTGTCTAGTTGTTCTATCCATTATTGAAAGTAGAATATTGAAGACTTCAACTCTTATTGTTAAGTTATTTATTTTTCCCTTTCACTCTGTCAGTTTTTGCTTCATGTATCTTTGGCCCTGTTTTTATGTACATGCATGTTTGTAACTGTTATATTTTCCTGCTGGAGTTATCCTTATTTCACATAAAATTTCACTCTTTATTTCCTGTAACATTTTTTTGTTTGAAAATTTATTTTGTCTCATATTAGTATAGCTATTCCAAATTTCTTGTGGCTTACTGTTTGTGTGATATCTTTTTCCATCTTTTTTTCTATATGTGAGTCTATTATTGTATTCATTGATTTTGTTAATCTTTTTTTAAATTTATTTTTTCTTGAAAGAAAGATTCTTTAAATTCTACAGCACTTTACAATTTTCAAAAGTTTCACACACATGATTTCATATAATCCCATAATAACCTCTTTTCCTCTCCCCTACCCCTATCTTGCCCTTCCCCTTCCCTGTCCCCACTGGTAACCACTAGCTTGTTCTCTGCCTCTGTGAATCCACTTCTTTGAATGTAAATTGTCTCCTGTAGGCAGCATATAGTTGGATCTTTAGTTTTTCATTGTGTCTAATAATCTGTCCCTTTCGACTGGATTGTTTATTCCATTCACAGTTAATGTTATTATTGATAAGATTGAATTTACATCTGCCATTCTGGGTTTTGTTTTCTATATATGTCTCAGGTCTTTTGTGTTCCTAGGTCCCTCCTTTACTATTTTATTTTGGATTATGTGAATATTCTCTAGTGCAATATTTAGATTCCTTTGATGAGTTTTTCAACATATTAAAAAATTATTTTCAGTGGTTTCTGCAGGGCTTACAATATACACCTCAATTTATAAATATCAACTTAATATTTATACAAAATTAATTTTAGTGAAATATAGAAATTTTACTCTTATAATGCTCCAACTACTCTTTCTTGTTTTTATACTACTATTGTTACACAGTTGACCCTCAAAAAACATGAGTTTGAACTGTGTGAGTCAACTTATATATAGATTTTTTTCAACAGTAAATAGTATGGTACTACACAATTGACAGTTGCTAAATCCACGAATGCAGAACCACATATACAGAGGCAGACTATAAGTTATATGTGACTTTTTGACTGCGTGGAGGGTCAGTGCCCCTAAGCCCTGCATTTTACCCAATTACTTTTTCAATAAGTCAAAAAAGGAAATATGTAGTTATACTATTCTCTGCAATTAGTCATGTAATTTCCATTACCAGCACTCTTTGTTTTTTTATATAGATTTCAATTACATGCAAAACATTAGTTTTAAAACTCAGTCACACTGATATTATTATTTAAATGGATATTATTTTGAAAAAAATATTTAGCTTAATATCCTACTATATAATTGATAAAATTTTTCCTTTTCTAAAGGCCTAGTTGATTTTGATTATGATCTATGTCTTTTACAAGAGAATAATGTCTTATTTATTTTCACTTAGGTATATAGTGGAAGAGAAATAGGGTTTGAAGTTCCTGGAGCCTGAACTGATCTGCAGAAGGCCTCCCAAATTACATGTGAAAGTAATTTGATGACAGTTCTAAATATTTAATTGTTATGGCAACCAGTGAGCTGTTAAGGTGAAAGTAACTTTCTAAACTGTCAATAGTAAGAAATAGTAAGAAATTTTGATCAATTATGCTAGAGAAAAATTACTTTTTATTCTTTCAACTTGTTACTTTAATGAACAAGCTGTCAAAGTCTGCAGCCAACAAATGTAGAAAAATTGAAATATTATTAAGAGGATAGATTAGGTGGTAAAATAATTAAAATGTTGGGGGATTTTTTCGAGATTTTGTGATGATTTAGATGCTTATCAGCTTGAAAATTTGTATTTTGTGAAATATTTTCTCATTTTATATAAACATTCCATTTTGTGCCTATTGTGTTCTTTTGTGTAAGTAGGGTATGGGAAATCATACGAGCTTCATGTTGCACAAAACCTAGATCTGCTGCTTCCTGACCATCTTCTTTCACACCTTTTGCTTTAACCCTTCTTTGACCAACTTCCCCTACCCTGCCACCAACAACTCCCAAACAGAAACTCCTGGGGTGAAGGAGGATAAACTCAAAGCCAGAGAATCTATTAACTCTGTAGTAACCCAAAAATGTTTGGTTATGAGGTTGTTTTTCTCTGGGGCCAGGAATGATTAACCAGGATAGACATTTGGGGGTCACCCTTGGTGTTTGCTATTAAATCCCACCGCATTCTAATATTTCTATTATAAATGCCTGGAATTGAAATGAAATTATTCAGATTAATTATGGAGATTTTCTAAAATTAATCTCTTTCCCTTTATCCCAATTCCTCTAGCTAATCTAGGAGTCACTGACATCAGAGACTCAATGTTCCCCTTCTCTAGCAAAGACAATTTAATTCTATATGCTTGCAGTTCCATAAATTAAAATTTCTCCAAAAAAGGGAAAATAAAAGGTGTGTTTTCAAATTTTTCTTGAGAAAACTCACCTTTCCCCTTTTTCATATTGTGCCCTATTTTCTTCTAGAAAAAATAAATGAATCAGTGCTCATAAGAAATTACTTATGTACTTTTTATACTATATTCGGCTTTCTATCTTGCATTTTAGTTATAAATCAAATTGACTAAATTTTCTAATTATTGTATAAATTAACTGAGGACAGAGAGGCTATCTAGATTCTTCAAAAATACTAAGAGGTCAGAAATATTTATTAAGATATGAATATAAGTTGATTGTTCCTGATGTTTGTATGATCAGTCTGTGGGATTACTGTTTGGTTACTCAGTGTTGATTACATATTTATATTCGATGTGAGAAAATGTTGGTTCTTAGCTTTATTGAATTATTTCTCTTTTACTCTGAGAATATTTATTCTATTTTGAATTCATTTTTGATTTTAAGTATTTTTATCTTTATTTTTTAGTCATTTGGTTGATTTAAACATTATTAAATATATGGGGATTTTTTTTTTTTTTTTTTTTTTTTTTTTTTTTTTGAGGTACGCGGGCCTCTCACTGTTGTGGCCTCTCCCATTGCGGAGCACAGGCTCCGGACGCGCAGGCTCAGCGGCCATGGCTCACGGGCCCAGCTGCTCCGCAGCATGTGGGATCTTCCCGGACCGGGGCACGAACCTGTGTCCCCTGCATCGGCAGGCGGACTCTCAACCACTGCGCCACCAGGGAAGCCCATAAATATATGGGGATTTTTTAAAAAGACAAGCTAGAGGACAAAATAACAAATATGATCCAATATTTTTCTACCACAATTTTTACCAAAAGAAATGAACTCTTTGTAATAACTGTTTAATAAGTTCATAAAACATTATTTATAAAATATATTAAAATATTATTTTATAAACAATTCTAGTTATATGTGTTTTGTTAAGATATTACAAAATAGCATATAACCTATATAATAAAAAATTTAACTTTAGAACAGATAACAAAGTTATACTAGATCCTAAAACTGTCAGATAATATGATATTCCTATAAGTATATTACCAATTTAATGCACATTTCACCAGAGAATTAAATAAATGAGATTGATAATATGTTCTTAGGACAATTTCCCAGTTGAAGTGTCAGAGTGAACATAAATTTGGTCTCTGTTTCTTAACAATCAATTAGCCCTTAAGTCACAATGATGCTAAGTCTATTGTAAATACTACAAAGTCATCAAACTGATGGTGAAGTTTAGTTCCTGAGAAACTCAGGAAAATCTGATGTTTTGAATTGATAATTCTGTTGCATATTTTTAGAAATTAATTGGGTTTGAGTAAAATGCAGATAAAAATATTTGAAGAGCTTCTATTAAAATTTTATTAATCAATCAATATGGGGTTTTTTTGTTTGTTTTTTGTTTTTGTTTTCTTTTGCGGTGCGCGGGCTTCTCACTGTTGTGACCTCTCCCGTTGCGGAGCACAGGCTCCGGACGCGCAGGCTCAGCGGCCATGGCTCATGGGCCCAGCCGCTCCGCGGCATGTGGGATCCTCCCGGACCAGGGCACGAACCCGTGTCCCCCGCATCAGCAGGCAGACTCTCAACCACTGCGCCACCAGGGAAGCCGTAATCAATATGTCTTTAACTTAACAGCACTGCCCAAGCAATCAAATTCTTGAATTCTGTCTTTAACAATGCTTCCTGTTTTATTTTTTATATTTGTCTTTCAAGAATTTCTTTGCTTAACAAAACTTCAAGTCCTGCAAATGCATGCTGTCACCACTTTCTTGCAATTCCTAGGAGAGGTGGAGATATTCTCTCAGTTTGTTCTTCTGCCTACGTTAATTTTCAGTCTTTCTTTCGAGCTCAGGTGTCCCTTTCTCCAAGATTATGTCTTCTGACTTTCATTCCTTCTGACCACTTGCAACACTTTAACCACTTATTTACAAATGAGTGGTGCACTGCTTCTTTAATATTCCTATGGCTCCACACTTCTCCATGTCTGAGTGAGGACACACATATTTTGCATCCTAATCACCCTTTTCTCTATTGCAAGTTTCCTGCACCAGCACTAGATCTGTCTCTGATTTTGACATCATCAAGATTTCCAAAACCTATTTCTTTTCCCTTAGTTTTTATCTACCTTGCCTTCCTCACTCCCTACTCTTCCTCATGGCTTGGATCACTTTCACAAATCTTCACGCCTCAAACCCTGCCTACCTCACACATTTACCTTGCTGCATCCCCTAAAAAATCTCCTGATTAACACTATGATCTGACTTCAATATATACAATACCTAAAAGATTGAGTAACTGCTGGGGGGAAAATAACATAACCGTGTAGGTCAGAACCATTGCAAATCTAGAGTCTTTAACCTCCGCCGAATCCTCTGTGTTCTTTGAAAATCCTTTTGTGTCTTACTGAGTCCACTATTTCATTCTTTCCCTTTGGTCATCTCCCCAAGCTATGCCTTTTTCTTAGATCTTTTCACAACTCACCACACTTATTTTTGGTAGACTTTCTGGCTTTTTTCTCTAGCTCTAAATGCTTGGGTTAAATTGAATTCATTAGCCATGAACTCCTTCAAGTTCAAAATCATAAAAACAAAGTTGACAAATTTGCTATAATATTCCTTCCTTTCATTTAGTCTCTGAGAAAAAGCACCCCTTCTCCTCTTCAATTCAAACAGTTCGTCTCCAAAAAATAGCTTCTTAATATCAGTTTAATCCCTCTCATCTGCCCCATCTTCTCTTCTGCTACTTAGTGCATTATTTTTAGCCTTCTAAGTGCTTTTCTTGTACCTAGTGTCTCACCCCATCCCCTCAACCAATTCATTCTCTACATCACTGCCACAGAGATCTTTCTAAAATACAGATCTGATGTCATTCTTTGATCAAAATTCTTAATGTCTTCTCTTTAACTTTGTTCACAATCCAAATGTCTTAGCTTAACTAGTCAGTCCTGTAATGAGTTTGGCTCATCACACAGCTATCCAGCTACACTCAACCCCTTGCATTTCTGATATGTTTTATAATCTCTTGTGTTTGTGTTTTTGGGTTTTATTTTTGTTTCATTTCATGCCTTTGTCCATGTTGCTTCCTCTGCCTGGAAGACTTTCTCCCTGAAAAATTCTTTATGTAATTCAAGTTTGCTCTGATCTATAACATTTGACTGGACAACCTCTCTTCCAAGAAACAATCCAGTCCACTGTTTTTGGTGTCACACTCCTCTTTGTGCCCAGTAACATTTTCTTACGTTCTGCCTTTTGTCTGTGTAGTGGGGGGGGGGGGTACAGGACAGCCTCATTGCCAAGATCTCACAAACATTACATACAAAAAGCTTTTCCAAAATTAGTTTATTGATAACCATGAAACCACCTTACTCTTTTTTTAAACATCCTATACAAAACAATACTAAAGTTGTCTTACTATGTCATTAACATTTAGGGCAAAATAAACAGTATCAGATAGCACATGCTACAGTGTCACATTTACTATGTGTGATTGTTGTATTTTATTAAGTGGTAGACATTATTGAACAACATACCTAGTACTATCAATCCTATCCTTGGTATAAAGGACTGTGTTGAAATGTATATAATCTGTTGGTATGTGGTTGTTAGTGAGACCCTCTCTAAAGGATGATTTGAAAAGTATGTTTAGATATTTCATTATAGACACAGGAAAATGCTTATCATTTAAAATCATTTATCTTATTCCTGTTCATTCATTTATTCATTCCCTCAATATATACTTAAGGAACATCCAGTAGGTGCTAGGCACTGTGTTAGTTGATGGTTACGTGTGGTTACATAAAATAATTATGGTCTGGCTTCATGATATTTATAGTCCTTACTTTTGCCATTCAGTTACAAATACAGTGACAAGATATACCCAGATGAGGAGACAATAGGCATTTCTGATCTAATATAACCATTTACAAGTATATGATAGACAAAGACATACTAACTCATGTCAACTCTGACTGGAGTTGGAATTAACACTTCCATTGGATTTCTCCACACACATCCATTTCACTGATTAGGATCCTTATTATAAAGCATATCCTCCTTATAGAAAAATGAAACTTTTAGTCTATATCCTAGGTCAGAAAAAGTGTAGCCATCTCCTGTTTACAAACAAAGGAAGAAGTAACCATTTCATATACTGTCAAGAGTCAGTGTATTACCCATTCTCATATGCTACCCCATTTCATAGAGCAGACTTGCTACTTGTATTCTTGCACTCATTTTACAGACAAAGGTTCAAGTATTCTGAAAAGATATATGTATTTTCTGAACAGTACACATCCAATAACTATCAGTGCCAGAATTTTTAATTCAGGACAGAACTCATTCTATTACCTAGCTGCTATATGATTACAACATGAAGGTTGAATAGGTTTTCATCTGACCAAGGACACATCACAATCAAACAATTTCTTCTGAAGAAGCGTCTGTAGAGTAGTAAACCAGCACAACAAGGAATTAATGTGAGAAAGCTTATTTTCCTTCAAAAACAACCACATTCTAGAGTTATCAAAATAAAATGTGCACAACTGTCAATATGAGTATCTCAGTCCTCAGGTAGGTAGGAGCAACTGAGAAGGAATTGCACTTGAACAGAATGAGCAGTATTACCTAGAGGAGATGTCAATGGGAAAAGTGTAATAGATGAAGATGAATGTCCATCTGATTAGACTTTCATGACTAGTTGCCAGGGAGGATTATTTCTGGAAAAAAATACTGCACTGATGAATTAACATCAAGATCTAGTCCTCATACTTTTAGAATTTATTTTGTAGGCATTTAAGTCCTCAGACTTATCCATGAAGGTTTGTTTTTCTGCTTTAGAGCATGAATAAACTACCACAAGATAAACTTACATCATCTCTATGTTCCTAAAATGTCCTCGTGAGTTTTAAATTGATCCTAATCGAAAAGTAACAGAGATTTCTTTTTGAAGACCTAGGTTGGCTTTTTTGGATTCCGTATTTGTATAAATATGCTTCTTAAAATGATTTCAAACTTAAACAACTTGTTTTTATTTCTCATAAGGGAAAGCGATTAGAAAGGTCTGTACATAGTTAGAAACTCCTTATGGTCATTCCTTGGTTTATTATTCAATAATTTTTGAGTATCTATTTTGTACAGATTCTGGCATGTGCTAAGAATATATAAATGCATAAAACAGTTCCTGCCTTCATGGAGTAGCAATCTAACGGAAAATACACTTGACAATTAGTTTTTTAAAAATAACCTTAAAATGATAAAAATGAACTTATATACAAAACAGAAATAGACCCACAGACACAGAAAATAAACTTATGATTACCAAAGCTGAAAGTGGAAGGAGGAATCAATTAGGAGTTTGGGATTAACAGATACACACTACTATATATAAAACATAAACAACAAGGACCTACCATATAGCACAGGGAACTATACTCAATATTTTTGTAATAATCTATAAGGGAAAATAATCTGAAAAAGAATATATACATATTATAAAATATAAATATTTTATATTATATATGTATTATAAATGAATCACTTTGCTGTACACCTGAAACTAACATAGCATTGTAAACCAACTAGACTTCAATAAAGAATAAAATTTAAAGAAAAAGGAATATTCAGGAAGAGCAAACAGCTAGTGCAAAGGCCTTGAGGGTAGCAATATGCATGGAGTTACCATTTGTGAACTATTCCTGAGTTAGAAAATTTTAACTTTGAGAGCTTATCTCTTATGAAATTACTAGCACCTCTAGACCCTCTCCCAAATAAAGTAACTCAAACTGGTATAAGAAAAAAAACAGGGCTTCCTTGGTGGCGCAGTGGTTGAGAGTCCGCCTGCCGATTCAGGGTACATGCGTTTGTGCCCCAGTCCGGGAAGATCCCACATGCCGAGGAGCGGCTGGGCCCATTGAGCCATGGCCGCTGAGCCTGCGCATCCGGAGCCTGTGCTCCGCAACGGGAGAGGCCACAGCAGTGAGAGGCCGCGTACCGCAAAAACAAACAAACATACAGATATGTGATCTTCTTCCAAATATGTGCTGCAATATAAATCTTAATAGAAGATTAATTAATTTGCTGGTGATTATTCTAAGGTGAGACTGACATTAAAGGGAATTTAAAACTTCTTGCAGATCTTCTGGAGCTACTGTTGTCAAACGCTTGTTAGAAGTATAGAACTCTTTATTCTCTATACTGAAAATCTCTCAGTTTTGCTTTCATTGTACCCTGATCTGGTAATAGCACCTATACTTTCTGTAAGAAGTTTCTACTCTTGCATTCCACATAGGCTCAGTGGCTGTCAATCAAAATACCTGTGTTCTTGTTCCCAAGAAGTAGAAAAGGGATGCAGACCAGAACAATTTAAGTCTCTTTTCAGAGCATTTTAATCTTGAGTCAAAGGACATAAAAATACAGATTAGTTAGAGCTGATTTGTCTACTGCAACAGGACTATAAGGAAAAAGCCCATGTAACCTGCAGCTTATATTTTCCTGTTGTGGCTCTGGTTTCTGAATAGTAGTATCCCCTTTAACTGTGGCTTTGCTTTCCATGGTTTCAGTTACCCGCTGTCACCTGCAGTCTGAAAATATTAAGTGGAAAATTCCAGAAATAAACAACTCATAAGTTTTAAATTCTGCCATTCTAAGTAGTGTAATAAAATCTCACACCATCCTGCTTCATCTCAGCCGGAATCTGAATCATCCTCCATTCAGTGTATCCACACTGTATACACTACCGGCCATTAGTCACTTAGTAGCAGGCTCATTTGTCAAACTGACTATCAAGGTATCTCAGTGCTTGTATTCAAGTAAACATTATTTTACTTAATACTGGCCCCAAAGTGCAAGAAGTGATGCTGGCAATTCCAAAAAGCAGCTGGAAAGTGCTTCCTTAAGTAAAAAGGTGAAAGTTCTTGACTTAATAGAGAGAGAAGAAAAATTGTATGTGGAGGTGGAGGAAAAAGAAATTCATGAAAGAAATTCTGCACCTCCAACTTCAAAGATTGTGACCACAGTTTGTGATAAGTGCTTAACCATGGAAAAGGCATTAAATATGTACAATAAGATATTTGGAGACAGGCCACATTCACATAATTTTTATTACAGTACATTGCTGTAATTGTTCTATTGTATGATTAGCTATTGTTGTTAATCTCTTACCATATCTAATTTATAAATTAAATTTTATCTTAGTTATGTATGTATAGGAAAAACAGTTTATATGGCATTCAGTAGTATTCAGAGTTTCAGGCCTCCATTGGGGGTCTTGGAACTTATCCCCAGCAGATAAAGGGGAGTATTGTGTTTTCCTCAGTCAAGCCCTACCCTAGGTGCTGGGGGTAAAATGGTGAACAAACAGATGTGGTCTTTGCTTCATCATGCAGATGTTTATCAAAAAATCTGAAAAATGAATTAACCATAAACTGAGGTAAATAGAACCAAAAAAGGATTGGGATTGAGCATGACAGGTGCTTGTTTTAGTCAATATTGTGTAAAACCTCAAGACTTTCCTCCCCATCTTTCTTGCTAAGTGGTATTTTTGAGATTTGTTGAGAATTATGGTTTAATTTAATTATATGTAGATACACATGAACTCAAATGTCCAAGTGTGTTATATATTTCAGATACCTTAAAATAGTATATATGGAACAGGCATGGTCTGTTGCATCCTTGTGCTTTGAGTTCTCAGTGTGTATAAATGAATGACAGCAATTAAATCTCCTTCAAAATGATTTTGCAAGTGATAAAAGACTCTCCCCTTGACCAACTTCAACAGGCTTCTCTGAGTTTTCTTTTTGACTAAGCCGTGTCCTTGGGCCTGCCTAACCCATTTGTAGCAAAAATCCTGCTAAACCAGTTTAGTAAGAATCCCTCACTCTTGATATCTGAACACCTTCCATATCTGATCACCCTTGATATCTGATCACGCAGGCTGGCCCTCAGCAAGAATCCTGTGAGGTCAGTTTAGCAAGAATCTCCCACCCTTGATGTCTCTTCTTGGTAATTTTCCACCCACTGACCCTCTCGCTCTGCTCTCTGGCTGCATCCCATAGCAGTCTCTACTGAATTTGGAGTTAAGACCAAGCTCTCTCCCTCATTGCAATAGTCCTGGTAAAGTCTTTCTTACCAGAGTTGTCAGAATAGCTTTTTCTTTAACATGTGCCATTGACTTTAGGCAACTCATTCAACCACTGTTACTTTTCCACTCTTGCCCTTGAAAATAAAGATAATCTAATCATGCAAATCATGAGATTTGAAATTATTAAATATCTTTCTTTGTTTTAAATAGCATAGTTTGTACTTACTCTGAAAATTAATTTAACAAAAGGTTAGTACTTAATGTAGTTGACTTTGACATATATCATGTATGATCTGTGTATAAATATTTAATCTGAATTCAACAATTTGTTGAACTGAATCTAATCAATTCCATTTACATACGCATCCTGAAACCAAATTGAGAAATTATTTTTTAAAACATATCCTGACTAGTTTTCATTTATCTGATCATTATATAGACAGTGTTTATATAAATGCCAACAATAATGAATTTGTTATTGACCTTGAATAGAGTCACATTTATTTTAACCTTTATTTATTTGTATATCGGCAACTATGTGGAATAATTTTAACATTATGTATTTTTCTATGCTTGTGTAAAAAGACACCTCAGAAACTATATACTATTATTTTACTTCATCTGAACTGTGTGTGCATATGTCAGACGAAGACCCTTTGATTTTTTTTAAGTGTTGGCATTAGAATTATTGTTTTATTATTTGACTTGTGCACATGTACACATGTAGACCCTAATAAGGGAATCCTTAAGGTTAAAATAATCTTTTAAAAAATTAAAAGAAATTTAGATCATGGATTGAAAGCAAAACAATTGAAAATAAAATGCTATATTTATTTTTTCTGACAGTCTGTGGCACTCTTTTCCAGCTCAGTGAATTTTTTAAACATGTATATATCATTTATGAAATAAAGTACAATTTTATCCATCTATTTCTGCTGAAGAGCACAGAGAAGCTTGTCTAAACATTATTTCATTTACCCAATTGTCAACTTACATTTTACTACCAAATTTTTATAATACGGCAAGAGTGACATTTTAACTTTTAGTTGATAAATTATTTAAAACATGTTTTTCAAGAATCATTACTTTTCAGGAATTTTTAAGTCAGTCATGGATAAAATGAAAGAAAACAATAATTACAAATTAACCAAACTCACCCTTTTGATAGATAAACACATGATTTGATAGACACATGTCCATTTTCACCAGCAGCTTACTTCGTACCTAGACTCCACTTACAGGTCTCTAAGTCTGAATTCCTACCATGTAATTTATGTTCTCATTTAATATAAGTTCTCTCTAACTGATTCCTTGCACAACTTATGCTACCCACTAAACCCCCACTTGTCCTTCTCCATTCTTATACTTATCACATATTTTGTCAAATAAAATCTTTGATAAAACGTTAGAAGTGGACCACTGATGGTGTTCTCTCCAACAGATTTTTTTTCTTATAAGTTTGAGGGCTCAGCCAAACAAAATTATTTGTTATGGACACAAAATTTCACTCTAGGATTATGAAGTTATTAATCTACCTTCATTTATAATTCTAAGTAATATTGACCCCCAAAGCATCTTTCCAGACTAGCCCCTGTGTGGCTTCTGACTTGAATGAGCTCCTGAATCTCAGTGTACCTCTGTACCCACAAGTGTCATCCTCCAAAATGTGCAGCATTGAGAAAAAAGGAAATTAATAAGTACATTAATTTAAATTTAATTATGCACATGGTAAGAATAACATTTAATTTCAATCCTGAATTAAGAGAACAGACGACAGACATTTTCAGGAACATCTGTCATCCACTGTGATTTATTTTACTACAAAGTGTTTCTGCATTTATAAAGAGTGGCCACTAGGGTGCTGCAGGTACCCACTCAAGTCTGAGTCCCTGCCCTGTGCAGATATTCCATCGGTGATAAAAACAATCAGGGAGATCAGCTTGGTGCTTTGTGACCACCTAGATGGGTGGGATAGGGAGGGTGGGAGGAAGTTGCAAGAGGGAGGGGATATGGGGATATATGTATACATATAGATGATTCACTTTGTTATACAGCAGAAAACAATACAACATTGTAAAGCAATTATACTCCAATAAAGATGTTAACAATAAAATAAAATAAAAATAAATATGAATATTGATCATTTAAAAACAGAAGAATAAAATATATTCTTTAGCAAATATCAAGAAAAGCACTTGCCTTAGCATCTATGTATCTTATTGTCTGTATTGTTTACTGATATTTACAATTGAATACTTTATATGAGATAACTTATTCCCTTTCTTAGGATTAGAATTATAGGGTAGTGGTTATTTTCATTTTAAATATAAAGGAAATCAAGGCACAGAGTTTACTTCATGTATTAAACTATTGATAGAGACCACCCTGGAATTTCTATCTCCTGACTGAGAAGAGAATGATTTCCATTGTCTTTTTCTTTGTGATATAGTCTTAGGCTTGACAAAACCTCTACATTCAATCAAATAATGTGACATAATTGTAGGTGCCATTACATACCAACTAAATAGAATCAGTGAGCTTCAGTTAAGCAAATGTATTTCAAATAAGACCAGAACTAGTATTCTCAACAAATCAAATGAATAAACAAGAAATTAGAGTCATTAAGACCCTACTTCTGTTCACTTGTCTCTGAGATTAGCAGATTGCCAGTTGGTGCCAGATAGGGCCAGTTGGTATGATAGGCGTTCATCTCCTCAATGAAGCTTCCCTCTGCTTGCAGGTGTCTAATCGGTTTTCCGTGAAACTGGAGGAAAACTTGTAATTCCAGCCTCATTTTCCTTAAGAATCCTTCATAAACGATACCCCTGTAATTTATTTTCACCTGCCCTTATACTCATCACGCTTCTTATTCTGAAACATCCCTTTTCCAAGACAACTCCAATTTCTCTTCATTCATGATGCCTTCTACAAATCTCAAATTGGAAATAATTATTTTCTTATTTGGAATCCCACAGGATTTTGTTTACAGGTCTAATTATAATATTAAGGTATGTATTTCTCTCTGTTTCATAACTAGGCATTTTTTTCCACATGTCTTTCTCTCCAACAATTGATATATTGAATTACATATTCATTCATTTACAAGTGTCTGATGAGTACCTACTATGAGCCCAGGACTGCTCTAGGCCCTGAGAATAAAATAGTGAACAAAACAAAATCCCAACCTTCATGGAGTTTACGAGGATGTAGTTTAGGCAGAGAATACTACAATTGCCAGAGACACATGGTATGGAAAATGTAAAGCAGGCTAAAAGAATAGAAAGTGATTGCAACCCAAGCAAACAGCCTCTCTGTTGGGGAGAGAGGTGAGCAGAGGTCTAAGTGCCCAGAGAAGAGGGGTCATGCTCTATCTGAGAAAGTAGAGAGAGAGCCCAACAGAGGAACAGTACTGCAAAGTCTGGGGCAGAAGTGAACTTGGCCATTGGAATTTGAAGGAGGCAAGTTCAGAGAAGGGGGGGAAAATGATATCTTATCATAAGGCCTTATCTTCTCATATTGTTGGTGGGTTTTACACAGAGTAATACTCAAAGGTAATGCAATATAGTGATTTGGGGGATGCAAAATCTCATTTGAATTGAATTTCATCTCCTTCTTCGTTTAATGACCTTGAGCATATTGCTTAGCCTGAGGCTTGGGGCCTTCCTTAAATCAAGGTTTTCATTTTTTATTTGAAAACCTTATATATTTAAGCTTAATTTAATTTTAATTTAATTTTAAGCTTATATTTAAGCTTAATTAGGTCTCATTTGTTTATTTCTGTTTTTATTTCCATTACTCTGGGAGATCCAAAAATATATTGCTGCAAGTTATGTCAAAAATTGTTCTGCCTATATTTTCATCCAGGAGTTTTATAGATCCGGTCTTACATCTGTAACCCATTTTGAGTCTACTTTTGTGTGTGATCTTAGAGAAAAATCTACAAATAAGAAATGCTGGAGAGTGTGTGGAGAGAAGGGAACCCTCCTACACTGTTGGTGGGAATGTAAATTGATACAGCCACTATGGAGAACAATATGGAGGTTCCTTAAAAAACTAAAAATAGAGCTACCACATGATCCAGCCATCCCACTCCTGAGCATATATCTGGAGGAAACCATAATCCAAAAAGATGCATGCACCCCATGTTCATTATAGCACTGTTTACAATAGCCAGGGCATGGAAGAAACCTAGGTGTCCATCGACAGAGGAATGGATAAAGAAGATGTGGTACATATATATAATAGAATGTTATTCAGCCACGAAAAAGAATGAAATATTGCCATTTGCAACAACATGGATGGACCTAGAGATTATCATACTAAGTGAAATAAGTAAGCCAAATAAAGACAAATATCATATGATACCACTTATATGTGGAATCTAAAAATAATGATACAAATGAACTTATTTACAAAACAGAAATAGACTCCCTGACATAGAAAACAAACTTATGGTTACCAAAGTGGAGCAAGGGAGAGGGATAAATGCGGAGTTTAGGATTAAAGTATACACACTACCGTATGTAAAATAGATAACCAACAAGGACCTACTATATAACACAGAGAACTATACACAATATCTTGTAATAACCTATAATGAGAGAGACTGTATAAAAAGCATATATATATATATATATTTACTATATATATGTATAACTGAATTAATTTACTGTACGCCTGAAACTAACACAACATTATAAATCAACTATTTTTCAATAATTTTTTTTAAAAAAGCAAAAGTTTAATTCAATTGATATAAACAACCAGTTGACAAACATGCTCTGAAACAGTAACATTGCCTAATTAATTATGAGTTTGGGGATGAATTTCTAAATTCACCTCCTACTAACATCCTCTTTCTTCCCTTCCTTTGTGCCTCTCTACCCTGGAAAACATAGCTTGTTTCTTTATACCTCTGTGGGTTTAGTTACTGTCCTTTGGCACTCTATTTTCCCCTTACCTCATCTCTTCTTTGAAAATTCCTAATGTCATTAATTTCAGAAAACAACATTACAACCTCTGTAGAATCTTCCCTCACCACTCCACCCCCCATTAGAATAAATCAGATATCAATATCTGCAATGTTCCCTTATCATTTTATAGAACATAATATTCTACTACTCCTTATGCCATGATAAAATTATTGGTTTACAAGTTACAACCCTCCACTGGATTGCAAAACTCTCAAAGACAGAAACAATGTGCTATTAAATTTTGTAACCCTGGAAGAGAACCCAGTGAGAGATACATGGTAGAGATGAAAATTATTATTGGATTAATTGCACCTTAAAGAGAACAATATTTCTTTTGGAGCTAGAGAATTTCCCTTCTGTAAGTTACTTAGGCAACTATCTCTATTCTCAAAAGAAAGAAAAAAAAAGTTTACCTATCTGTAAGATGTTGGCTGATAATTCTGCCTTTCTTTACCTAGAGTTTATCTCATCTTCTTAATTCTCTACTATCTGCTTGTAAACATACTTCCATCCACTGAGTCAGCCAAAGGCACTCTATGTCATAAAAATACTTCTAAGATGTCAGCAATCGTCTCCTGAGAAGAATGGTCCTTACATATCTTTCAACTTTGGTAGTTGTTCCAAGTGGTCTTGTATTATAATTTTTTATGTAGAGTAGAACTCGAAACGTCTGATAGAATTTATGCCTCTTAAAGTTAGAAATTGTGTCATACTCTTTGTGTCATTCCTCGTATCCAATACATGCTTTGCGTAAGGAAGATAATTAATACATATACCTTGAATAAGTGAATAAGTATACATAGGTAAGGATATATTACAAATAGATATTTATTACTATCTATTTATAACTATCATTTATTCACTTTTTTTTTTTTTTTTTTGGTCATGCCATGCAGCATGCAAGATCTTAGTCTCCTGACCAGGGATCAAACCCTTCAGTGGAAGCGAGGAGTCTTAACCACACTGGACCGCCAGGGAAGTTCTTATTTATAACTTTTTTTTTTTTTCGGCACGTGGGCCGCTCACTGTTGTGGCTTCTCCCATTGCGGAGCACAGGCTCCGGATGTGCAGGCTCAGCGGCCCAGCCGCTCCACGACATGTGGGATCTTCCCGGACTGGGGCACAAACCTGCGTCCCCTGCATCGGCAGGCAGACTCCCAACCACTACAGCACCAGGGAAGCCCCATAACTATCTTTTAAATTAGCTATACATTTGTAGTGACTTTATCCCAAAGCTGTGAGAAAGAAGGACACTAGTCTTCAGTAGTGTTGGGCAAAATATTCCCTAAAAGCCAATTCCTGACTACTGCCTGATTTTTCATTGCCCACGGGCCAAGAACCTTTTTTACATTTTTAAAATTGGTTTAAAAGTAATCAAAAAAAGAATGAAAATTACACATGAAAATTACATGAAATTAAAATTTCAATGCCCATAAATAAAGTTTTATTGGATAACAGCTGCACCCATTTATTTAGACATTGTCTATGGCTGCATTCATATTAGAACAAAAAAGTTGATTAGTTGTAAATGTGTGGCCAATAAAACCAAAAATATTTACTATCTGTCCCTTGATAGGAAAAGTTTGGTGACTCCCTTCACAGAAGAACAAAAGCAAAACGAATACAAATAAAGCAAAGTTGAATATGATAATATTTGCAATCTTCATTCACAGCCTACTTTTCTAGTCATTTCTCTAACCTTTCAGTAATGTGACCCCATATTTTACAGGATTGGAGTTTTCTAATCCACATATACTGGTGATGTGTAAGCTTCACTTGCCAGGGATTAAAATGTACATGTACATTAAAATATACTCAAAGACACATATGTGCACAATCAATGAAGAGTAGGAATTGGGAGAATCATGGGGCAATGTTTATGCTGGGATCTACTGAGCCAGAAGGGTGTATCAAGCCAGCACAGAATTTAATAATTTTGATTATCTGTACAAGTAAAAGCTAATATTTAAAATGCTGAAACATTGATTTTAATTAGAAAGAACTAAGAGCTAATGTGTTCATGCTCTTCTTGAATTTTGAATGAGAACACTTCTAAGTTCCATTTGATCATTTTAATAAAAGAAGTTACAAAGAATTTACTGTGCTTCTTAAAATCCAAAGTCCCTCATTTGCTAAAGCATCTAATTCTGACTTTGTCCATTTCTTTGAAGACAAAGTCAGTGAAGAAATTTTGATTGGTATTTAACAGGAATCTTACAATAAAATAAACTGAATTTCTCCCTTAAGACAATATGAAGTTAAATAAATGCACTCACTTTAGTGACTTCTTTTCCACAAAAGGGGCATCTCCCAATAATTTCTTTGCTCAGCAGTCTAGGAGTCTAAGCAGCTAAATTTATGAACAAAAGGAAACACTTAAGCCACAGAGTTAAGTGGATCTTTTCCTCTCTTAGCGATCACATTGCTAATGGAGTCTCAACTTCCAGTGATGAACTGTATAAGTTTTGCCAAGTTAAAGATTGCATGTATCCTGGTTTGCACAGCTGATGTGTCAGGGAGGGTCTACCACTAGTCCATTTGTGTGTATGTGTATTGTATGATGAGGTTTACTGACATATTCACCTGAATTGAAATTTTCTGTTGCATTACAACAGGCATCAGTTAAAGGTAATTATTTCAAAGCTAGTGCATATGAAAGTTTCAACAATACCACTCAGTATTTGCCAACATTCAGACCCAGAGCATACTTTTAATGCAATCAGTTTGATTTCAGACGCACACAGCAACTTGCAGCAAGCAGCAGCGAGCAGTAGCTGGAAGCAAGATCTTGGTTTCCCAGACCGGGAGTCCTGACCACTAGACCACAGGGGACAGCAGCTAGGACCTGGACCCCTAGTTCTTGCCTGCCTTGTCAGGAAAGAATTCAGGTGAGGAGGCAGAAGGTAAAGAGAAATGTAAAAAGTTTATTGGAAAAGCAAAATACATGCAGAAAGATGCATGGGCAAACTCAGAGGGAGAGAGTTGTGCCTTCGGGAAGTTTAAATCCTTTATAAGGGGGCAGTTTTCTGGGTCTTTGTCTCCCTTCTGTCCAATCATCTTGCTTTGTCCCCCTGGCTAATCTGTCTCAGGACCCTCCTCTTAGGTGCACACACACCTCTCAGTCACGATGGACCCCGACATGAAGGCATCTGGGAGAAGCAAGTGTCACCATGGCCTGGAGTTGTCCCCTGACATTTGACTCACAAGGAGCCTTTCTGCTCATGTGTAGTGTCTCCCTTGCCCCAATGAGGTGGGGAGTGGAGATCCCTTGATCCTTTACTCAAACAAGGTTTTGTCTCTCTTTGATCTGGCCATGACTCTTACCTTAAGACCTCCACAAGAGACAAAGCTTGGCTATTTACCATGTGGCTGTCATTGCTTCCATTTCGGAGAGCAAAAAGGAGGCTGATTTTAAACATCTAACCTGAAGCCCACCTATCTCCTGTCTCAGGAAATGCAAACAGGAGGCTAGTTGTAAATGTCCAACCTGAAGCCCACTTTTTCCTGCCCCATGAAATGTAAACAGAAGGCCAGTTGTAAATGTCTAACCTGGAGCCCATCTATCTCCTACCTCAAGTTGTCTATGACAGTGTTAGCTTCCTTCTTGAACGTATTTACATGTCCTACATTCTCTCAGTACCTCTGGTGTACCTGATGAAAACTTCTAGCTATCAAAGATATCTTTGATATTCCTCAACCCAGTTCATCTTGTGACAAAATACACCAGCCAAAAGTACTCTCCCTTTTATTATGTGACAGCACATATATTCATTTATTAAAATTTTCATGCTGTCAGATGACTTTTGAGGAGAAATTAGAATGAATTATAGGCCATACCTACAATAGGTTTAAAACACACACATACTTTAAAATAGAACATGAGTAATCAGGATAAATCTGTAATAATTTATTAGGTAATGATGAGAAATTAAGAAGAATTACTTAACATTTCTGAAACTTCTAAGGTGTTACAATTAGAATTCTCACCTTATGATTGGTCATACTTTGTGAAAGTGGTGCCCTCAAAATTTATAAAGTTAGTTAATTTTGTGAGGCATTGTGGTTTAGAACAAATGGTGCCCTAGTATCAATCTCATTGCCAATTGGATCACTTGGAAAACACTCTACTCCTTTACCATTGTCTGACTCTCTCTATTTAGTGAAGTCAGATAATTTAATTTTTAAGGTCCTATTCATCCACACCAAATAGTCTTAATATGTACAATGGTAGAATTACATATATTTTAATATTTTAAAAATAACTAAAGTTCAGTATCAGAAACAAAGTCTTTTTAAAAGTCTATTTATCCCATGTTACACTGATTAAATAGTATTATCAAAGAGATGTCTGGAATATTATATAAACCCATTCAAATTTTATTTTCTAAAATTCATCTTTAAGTATAATGTACCAAACAAGCACATTCTCTTTCCAAACAAATAAGTAAATAAATAAATAAAAACAAAAATTAACCAATCAAAGCTAACTAAATGAAACAGACAAAAGAAAAAGTCTCTGGAGGAGGAACATTGAAGGGGAAGGAGGAAGAGGAAGAGATATCGATAATAGCCTGATATTGCTAGATATTGCTCTTCATATTCTCTTTAAAATGTCTTAAGATGGTGAACATACAGATTGGCAGTCTACACAGAAGTGTAAATTACCCAAACTGAGATGATCAGAAGAACTGTCCAGCTGAGCCCATCCCAAATTGCCATCCCACAGAATCATAAGCTAATAAATGGTTGTTGCTTTAAGCAGTTAAGTTTTTGGTGTGTCTTGTTACACAGCAAAGGCATAACTATAACACAAGCCCAGAGCTTTCTCTTTCTACCTATCCTCACTCACAAGTAGAACAAGAGACAACATTGTCACAGGAATGTTTGACTTATTTACATTGACTAGCTAAATGAGGGAGCAATAAGATAAATAGATCTGCCTCCTTAACCCCTAAGTCTTAAAATTTTTCTCCTCATTTCAGGGCTTATTTTTTTAAATTTGTTTAGATCCCAAATGCATTTCTTCATCACCTAATTTATAGTCCACTTTACAATTTTTTTCCTAATGCCACCCCAATTCTGCTTCTATCTCATTTCTTCCTCCAAGTGGTTCTCTACCCATTACTTTCTTCATTATGTTATTAATCTCACAAGGACCAGAACCTAATCAGTTGGACATTCCTAAGGGGTATTTGTATAGTTTTGTGTTAACTTGAATATCATGCCAAACTTTTTTATTTTGTTACCTTACTTTACTCTGTCATGCTCTTAAAAAAAAAAAAAAAAGCATTCTTTAGTCCTCAGTTCTTTATGTTGTTAGAATCCCCCCAAACATTCCCTGAATTAGATTTTCAACTAATTAGTGTGAAAAATATTAATAGGTGAAAAATATCATTAACAATCAGTATGAAAAAGGTTATTGAATATATACAACCCAAGAATTAGACTTTTTTCAAAACATCTAACCAGTTGCTCCAACACAAATTTTTTTTTTTAAATCATCTTCTGTCAACTGAGAAAATGCTAACTTTATTATAAGGTAAATTCCCAAACTGACTTGAATTTGTTTCTGTATTTTCCCATTCAGTTCCTATCCACAACCCAACTAGTCCCATTAGATAGAAATTGTTTTGATTATTCTGTTTTTAAATCAATTTCAACATCTTCTAGAGTTTAATTGTCCCACTTGATTATTCTTCTTTTCCAGCATCTAAGTGACTCTTTTCATAAGCTAATTTCTTTCTGAAAATTTTCTATTATTTGTCAAGTTCCACAATAATCTTCTTGGCAATTTGATTGAGACTGTTTTGAATATTGCAGAACAATTTAGGGAAACCAAATCATGGGATTACCTTCACAGAGACTAGAAAAGGCATTTGATTAAAATCAACACCCATTTATGTTGTCATGCATAAAATAGGATTTTATGGATATTCCCTTAACATAGTAAAATGTGCATCACTCAGTGTAGTTGCTAGCGTGTTACTTAGTGAGAAAGTAACAGAAATTTTCTTGCTAAGTCAACAAAAAGATAAAAAAATATCAATTCTCTGTCCTACTATTTAACATTTAGTTGAAGACCTTAGCCAATGGAATTAAACAGGAGAAAGAAATTATAGATTACAGATTTTAAAATTATAAGGTTCAGGTTAAAAAGAATTAAGTATATTCCCTTATATCAGCCATCACAATTTGTGTATACTTGGTTGATAAAATCTAAAAAAAATAAGACAATTGTGGAAATGTGAATACAGATGATATTTAGAAAAGTATCTTAATACTTTAAGTGTGATAAAATAATTGCAAATCTTTGAATTTAAAGATAGACTCTGAAATATTTTCAGATAAAATGATGTGATATCTCAAATGTCCTGCAAAGTAGTCTGGGATGAGGGAAGAGAAAGTGTGTACAAATAAGACATGACTGGCCATGTGTTAACTGCCAGAGTTGGGTACTATACACTGAATATACTGTTCTCTCTAATGTTCCACATGTTTGAAGTTCATCATAAAAATATATGCATGTTTATTCATATTTTGCTCAACCTTTCTTTGCTTATAAAGATTTAACTCTTCTCAGAAAACAATATAGTCACCACTCTATCTCCTCTTTATGCACCTTCAGTGGTTTCCTTGCAGTTTGTTTTCTTAAAGTTCCTGTATTGATTGGCTATATAAAGATGACAGGAAAGGAGAAATGTTAGAAGAGAGTAAACTAACAGAATCTGACATGTTCACAGATCAGAGGGGCTGGGAAGACATAATAAATAAACATCTGTACAACTTTCTGGTTGAAATAGATCCAGTGATTCACAATTCAAAAGTTGATGGGTGTTTCTACCTTTTTTTCAGTTGGTCTCTGCTCCTAAGTTGAATTCTGAAGGTACCACAGTGTGAAATTTGGAAGCAGAGACCTTTACAATGTTTAGTTTTATAACCAGCTTATCAGTAACATATTGATATGTTACTAATATCATTCTGTTTGGGAAGTTGGCTCCTCTGTTGCCTCCATAAAAATACACTCTCAGTAAATTTGCTCACTTAGTAAATTTTCTGAAGGTTTTGAAATAATGAAAATCAAATAATAGAGCAAAATAATCTTCTGTGATATTACTGACTACACACTCCTCATATTTCCATCATACCCCTCATATTTATGTCCTCTCTCCAGAAAAACTGGTATTTTTTTCCTATCAGCAAAATATTTCTTCCCATGTTCAGACCCTGGGGACTTATATTCTATCAAGAAGCCTTGCAAATAATCACTTAAACTGATTATTCTACACTACTGTATATAGAAGAACTATTTTTGATCAGATTGACCCAAAGTTACATCAGAATGAATTAGGGCAAATTCTGCTGATACAAAGTAGAAATGCAGAGGCAGACTGGTCCTGACATGAATAAATGAGTAAATTCATAGAGATAATGGGATTGGAGACAACATTTAATTAATTCCTCATCATTTATATGAAGACAACAAAGTTTATAGAAAAAGAAACAAAAACAGTCTTACCTATGGTCACAGAGTCAGTGACAAAGTCAAATCTAGAAGATCGCTGAAATCATGTTCCAAAATGCTTTCTACTGTGTTGCCTTTAGTATCAAAAGACATACCTTCCTCTGCTTGTGAAAAAGCCATATTTTATAAGGCAGAACATTTTCTCACTCAGGTACAACTTTCCTCGAAGTATGAATTAAATAGCTATTGAGAAACATAGCTAAGTCCAGTTTCCATACCAGAAATTACAGCTCCTATTCTTTTCAGACTAGATAGATAATCAGGTTGAAAAGGCCCATAGATAGTGAAATTTGACAGAAGGCAGAAGGGAAGTTTTGAAAGGTGAAATTGAAATTGCAGGTATTTTAGAAATGATGTGCAAAAATGTACGTGTGTGTCTGTGTGTGTGTCTGTGTGTGTGTATGTGATGGAGCAGATTGATTTCTTTATTTAAGGTTATCTATACGTTAGGATTTACATGAGACAATAAATGAAAAGAAAATTATGATAAGAGCAACAGTGCTTTTAACTATATTGTCAATTACTATACATGAATATATAATCAATAAGCTAAAAGTCATCTTATTTTAAAACATATGTTACCATTAGAATGAAACAAATCCCCTATTGTTATATTTTTTTAAAAGGGGAACATAGAGGTAGTTTTCAGTCAGCAAATGTGGGTAATATCCTTAAGTCAGGTGTTCATAAATTGTGATGCATGTCAAAAGCCCCTTGGAAGGTTCTTAAAGCACCTATGCGTGCCACTCTGCATCTACTGTCTCAAAAGATCTGCAGTGAAGTCCAAGAAAGCTCCCCAGGTGATTCAATGCACGATGCACAACTCTCATTAAGAGCAGTCCCTACTGAAATGTTCATGACGAGCTCTGTTGATCTACTGACCAGAGAAGACCTTTCAGGCCCCATTCACTCATTGTCGGCCACTTGATGACCGCTGGTGCCCACATAGTCACCTCTGCGGGTGCTGAGTGATACAGAACAGATGTCTACTAACAAAGCCCCAAAGCCTGGGGATTTTTCTCTTGAAGGAGTTTTTCTTTAACTTCATATTAGGCCTTTCAGATAATCTAGTTACTCCTTTGTGTTTATTCAGAGTAATCTGATCACTCCAATGAAGTGTAAATAGAATTGATTGATTAAATATGCTCAGGAAAAAGCTGATATGGTGAGGAAATAAAACAAATTGACCAAAAAATCTAACATTAAATAAATATGATCTAGGAAAACAAAAGAAAATTTATAAAAACTAACAGAAATCAACTATGCAAAATTTCATAGTGTTTCCCTTACGGTTGTTAGTTGTTATCTATCAAAATACTGATTACTATATTTAAAGTAATAGAACGAGTAAATAAATAATAGTTCATTTAAATTTTGTGTTCATTTGAATCTTCCTAATTCAAATGGGAAACTATGAACAATGAATTAAAAAAAATTTTATTATATAAAATTACCAAAGTACCCAAAATAAAGAATAGTACTCATCCCTGATTGATTAATTGATTGCCCATAGGGTTGAACTCAGTCTCCAGCCCCCATTCCCTTTCCTGGAGGTCTGGCTGACATCAACCAGCACTGAGACTATGGAGCTTGCAGCATCTTTGTGGTTGCATTATGCAACACACTATGCAACCTACACAGCTCAGGTGGCAGGGGATTGGAGTCTTACGGGCTCTAGATGTCTGATCCTAGCCTCTTAGCCACTATCCAAATCATTGGCTGACCAGTAAACTGAACTATGCAAAGGAAACTCCTCAAGGGACAAATATATAAAGTGGGAGTATATATATATATATATATATATATATATATATATATATAAGCTTATATATTACACATATATATGTATGTATGTATATGTATATATACACATGAATGATCATATACGGTAAAGGAGATAGTTTACATTTAAGTTCAGGCAAGTCAATAAAAATAAAATCCCTTGGAAGAATAACACAAAAACCCATTGGAGATAAGACTGCTATGTCTTATCTATAATGTTCAGTTTTCAACCAAAAATTAGTAAGCCTATGAAGAAATAGGAAAGTGTAACTAAAATTCATGAAAATAAAAGGATTCAATAGAAATTGATTGGACTTCAGTGTTGATTTTAGCTCACAAAAGCATCAAAGCAGCTGTCATAAATACGTTCAGAGAATTAAATAATATGCTAATGATGAGATACAAATAATTCATAACCATAGAGGAATAGAAACTATAATCAGAACAAATTGGAAATTATAGAGCTAAGAAGTATAACAATTTAAATGAAAAGTTTACTAGCTGGGACCTATATAAAACAAACAGTGGCACACATGGCCCCCAGTCAGTGAGTCATGGATGGATGGATGAAATATAAAGTTTGCTTTTTGTAGGAAGGGAATTTATCATTCCTCTGCTTGAGGCAACGTTCCCTGTGGAAGAACCTTGGTATAATTCCTTATGTTGACCTTGTAATCATCTGTAACATATTTAACAGCTCTGTGTCCTTTTCTTTATCTCTTCAAAACATAAAGTGATAATATTATTAAACTGTCTTGTAATTTATTTGGTGAGAATAAAGGTATGATCTATACCAAACTCTTTTTAGTATAATGAAGCATCTTAAAGTTAAGTTCTGTGATAAATACTTCTGATTGTGATGAGAGGGTATATGAAAGTGTTAGTAAAAATGTACAGCTCTCTAAAAAAATCCTACAGACAAAACTCTCTAAAAACAAAAAGATTGCTGTTTATAACCATTATCTAACCATACCTTTACTGTAAAAAACTGCTAAAATATTTTAATTTCACTCTTTCTCTATTCCAGGATTCTAGAGTCAAGTGTAGGTAGGATAATAGTTAGATATGGGATAATTTCAACAACAGCACAACGTTTGGTCAAATCAGCTTCCTGAATTTTCTAACTCCCCCAGCTCTTCCCATTCATACACACCAAGGGACATATACAACAGGTACATACGAAAAATTTTCATTTTACTATAATGAACATACAAAGGCATCATTATTAACACAAGGCTTTTAGTTCCATTCATTGTTCCTTATGGTAGAAACACACTAAACATATTTTTTTTCATAAATATGAGTTTTAAGGAAGCTTTACATATGCTGTTAAAAATGATAGTTACCAATTCAAGCTTAAAGTCTGGGGATATGTGTTTCTTCTTCATAATGAGAATTCAATATAATGACACAGAGGTATAATTTTTAAAGATATATATTCATAACAAAAAGTAAATGAGAGATATTATTCAGTGAGATTTCTATCAAACTTCCAGAAAAAGAAAAGCTGATGGAAGAGTGTTGACTCATGAAGCAAATGGAAAGAAATCATATGTAGAACAATATGCAGAAGACAATAAATCCAAAGAAGGGAAAATTTGTAGCAGAAGCTGCTAATCTCCCCCAGTATCCATTCTGCCTTTCTTCTTTTTTCTAACTGGAGATACTGACATTCAGCCTCCAATTCTTAGCAAGGAATGTGACTCAGCTACAGTTACCCATTCCAGCTTCCCCTGAATACACCCAGGTGACTGGATTCAGACCAGTGAGATGTGAGCAGAATCTGATGTGTAAAACACCAGGGTCAAACTCTTAAAAAGAAAAATGATTGTATTCTATTTCCTCTTTCCCTTTTTAGATTGGCAGGAAAGTGGCAACAATTAAAGGAGTTCCTTGGCCCAAGACACAATTTATGTGGCAAGTGTAGCAAAGTCAGTCCAATAGCTGAGGCGTCTATGGATAATGTGAGGATAGGTCTTGTGTTACCCACAAGCGCCTGGTCTTCATGTTAAGAAAGAAATTAATTTCTCTTTATTTAAAAGAATGTATTTTGGAGAGTCTTTGTTAAAGCAGTTTAATTTTTATCCTAACCAATATGCCATTTTACTTGACAAACTCACAGAGAGGCTCCAGACCATGAGCAGGTAATGAGAAACTGGGCTGAAAACAATATTATTTTGAAATTTTTAAATAGAAAATTGTTCCCCCTCCCTTCACCTCAATAAAATCCCTTTTCCCAAAGAAGAGAAAATGAAGTTCTACTCTCTTTGGAAAGCAGACCCTCTCTCAGGGAAGAAATAGGACAGTTTAGTTTAGATTTATCCAGGGCAGGAATTAAGGTGAGTTGAGTGAGAGTGAGTGTGGCCAACTGAGGCAAGTAAAGATTTGGATCCTGTCTTTATTAAAAATATTGATATTTTTCCACCATGGATTTTGGCTTAATTTTGATTTTAACAAATATTGCATTAAAATTATTTTGATTACTGAGTTTTTCATCACCAACCTAAATTTTGAGCCAGAGGCAATGCCTCATTCATCCCACTCTAGTTCCAGCCAAGGTTTTATCAACTTGCTTCTCCCTATAGATCAGCAGGGAAGATCTCTTCCAGTGTTAAAAATGGCTTACTGACAGCTAACCTTCTGTATATTCTGATAGTTGACAAGCTCGATACAAATGCACAAAGCAATCAATTTCCTCTTTTGTTTTTAATCATTTTTTATTTTTATCAGAATTGTGCAAATATTTTCAAAATCAGATACTACCAATAGTTTCTGTCTAAATTTGGATACAAATATTTCTTTTTTTAATTAATGATTTTAATTTATTTTTTTAACATCTTTATTGGAGTATAATTTCTTTACAATGGTGTGTTAGTTTCTGCTTTATAACAACGTGAATCAGCTATACATATACATATATCCCCATATCTCTTCCCTCTTGCATCTCGCTCACTCCCACCCTCCCTATCTCACCCCTCTAGGTGGTCACAGACCACCGAGCTGATCTCCCTGTGCTATGTGGCTGCTTCCCACTAGCTGTCGGTTTTACATTTCATAATGTGTACAATGTCCATGCCACTCTTTCTCTTTGTCCCAGCTTACCCTTCCCCCTCCGTGTCCTCAAGTCCATTCTCTAGTAGGTCTGCGTCTTTTTTCCCATCCTGCTCCTAGGTTCTTCATGACCATTTTTTTTTTTATTCCATATATATGTTTTAGCATACAGTATTTGTTTTCCTCTTTCTGACTTACTTCACTCTGTATGGCAAATTCTAGGTCTATCCACCTCACTACACATAACTGTTTCTTTTCTTTTTATGGCTGAGTAATATTGCATTGTACATATGTGTCACACCTTCTTTATTCATTAATCTGTCAATGGACACTTAGGTTGCTTCCATGTCCTGGCTATTGTAAATAGTGCTGCAGTGAATATTGTGGTACATGATTCTTTTTGAATTATGGTTTTCTCAGGTTATATGCCCAGTAGTGGGATTGCTAGGTCATACGGTAGTTCTAGTTTTAGTTTTTTAAGGAACCTCCATACTGTTCTCCATAGTGGCTGTATCAATTTACATTCTCACCAACAGTGCAATAGGGTACCTTTTTCTCCACACCCTCTCCAGCATTTATTGTTTTAGATTTTTTTGATGATGGTCATTTTGACTGGTGTGAGATGATAGCTCATTGTAGTTTTGTTTTTTGACTTTTTGTTTTTTTGCGGTACGCGGGCCTCTCACTGTTGCAGCCTCTCCCGTTGCAGAGCACAGGGTCCAGACGCACAGGCTCAGCAGCCATGGCTCACGGGCCCAGCCACTCCGCAGCATGTGGTATCTTCCCACACCGGTGCATGAACCCGTGTCCCATGCATCGGCAGGCAGACTTTCAACCACTGCGCCACCAGGGAAACCCTCATTGTAATTTTGATTTGCATCTCTCTAATGATTACTGATGTTGAGCATTCTTTCATGTGTTTGTTGGCAATCTGTATATCTTCTCTGGAGAAATGTCTATTTAGGTCTTCTGCCCATTTTTGGATTGGGTTGTTTGTTTCTTTGATATTGAGCTGCATGAGTTGCTTGTATGTTTTGGAGATTAATCCTTTGTCAGTTGCTTCATTTGCAAATATTTTCTCCCATTCTGAGAGGGTAGTCCTTTCATCTTGTTTATAGTTTCCTTTGCTGTGCAAAAGCTTTTAAGTTTCATTAGGTCCCATTTGTTTATTTTTGTTGTTTTTTCCATTTCTCTAGGAGGTGGGTCAAAAAGGATCTTGCTGTGATTTACATCATAGAGTGTTCTGCCTATGTTTTCCTCTAAGAGTTTTATAGTGTCTGGTCTTACATTTATGTCTGTAATCCATTTTGAGTTTATTTTTGTGTATGGTGTTAAGGAGTGTTCTAATTTCATTCTTTTACATGTAGCTGTCCAGTTTTCCCAGCACCACTTATTGAAGAGGCTATCTTTTCTCCACTGTATATTCTTGCCTCCTTTATCAAAAATAAGGTGACCATATGTGTATGGATTTATCACTGGGCTTTCAATCCTGTTCCGTTGATCTATATTTCTGTTTTTGTGCCAGTAACATACTGTCTTGATTACTGTAGCTTTGTAGTATAGTCTGAAGTCAGGGAGCCTGATTCCTCAGCTTCGTTTTTCGTTCTCAAGGTTGCTTTGGCTATTCGGGGTCTTTTGTGTTTCCATACAAATTGTGAAATTTTTTGTTCTAGTTCTGTGAAAAATGCCAGTGATATTTGATAGGGATTGCATTGAATCTGTAGATTGCTTTGGGTAGTATAGTCATTTTCACAATGTTGATTCTTCCAATCCAAGGCCATGGTATATCACTCCATCTTGGATATCAATATTTCTTATTTGTCAATTTTAGCTAGATTCTACTGATTTTTTCTTCAATAATTATAGAAAATTCAGCTACCCTTTACCCGTTAAAATCCTTTGCTCTCTACCCTACAACCCAAACATCAAACTGAAGTTTGATGTGCCTGATGCACAAGGAAGACAAACAAATCAAAAAGTCAGTTTATAGCAAAAAAAAAAAAAAAAAAAAAATGTTTATCGTAAGAACCAAGCAAGGAGAATGGGTGGCTTGTGCTGAAAAGACCCAAACTCCCCAGTGGTTTCCAGACAAATGTTTTTAGAGACACTGTTAAGGGGAAAGGGTCATAGGATGTGTGAACAGCTCATGGACCTTCTTCTAATTGGTTGGTGGTGAGGTAATAGAGTGATGTTTCTGGAATCTCAACCTTCCAATTACTACCATTCTGGGGTCTACATGCTTGTGGTCAGCATGTAGTCACCATCCTCCACTGGGTGGAGGTCTTAGTTTCTGCAGAACAACTCAAGGGTATGCATCAAGTTGTTATCTACCTCACTTCAGGAGGAACTAGGAGTCCTGTGACCATATTGTCCTAATTATTCACTGCTTGAGACTGTTCTTTGCAACTTGGGTAAGGCCTAAGAGACTGAAGCCTTTTTTCTCTACTAGCAAGAAACAGGGGACATGGAGGGGCTTTTGTACCCAGGACAGCCCTGCAGTGTCCTGCTCTGCTCAGTTTCAAAATTTCAGTAATTCATGTTTCAGATCATTCATTTTACTCCTAGCTATTGTTCTCTAATGTTGTAAGGGAGAAAAATTTGCCACTCCAAAATGTGTCTCTTTTTCATAATGACTTATTTAGGCTGATTGTTTATAAAAAACAGAAGACCCAAGAAGTCTTTTTTTTTTTTTTTTTTAACCTACCTCTTAGCTGCCTAACAGAATTTAGATAGAGGGTTTTTTCCTTGAATAGAGCTATTGCCAGAGATACATGCAAAGAATATGGGCTGGGTGTGGTGGGGGGAACTCTTCTAGATCAGAGTCCACTCTGGGTACCATTGTCTCTGTCTGGCCCAGGGAATATTTGTCACCAAACATTTGCTTTTTCCACCTTCATTTCGATTGTCTTCCTCTGCTCTGAAGTCCCAAACCACTACCCCAGCTTCCTCTTTCTCTTTAACTAAAGATGGTATTTAAGGTGAGGGCTTCAGCCATTTTGGTGAGTTACCCAGTTTTCCTGGGTCTCTCCCATGTACATATGTCATTAAGTTTTGTTTGTTTTTTTTCTGTTAATTTGTCTCAACCAGTTAATTCTTAGACCAGCCAGAAGAATGTATAAGGGTAGAGGAGAATTTCTTCCCCTCCCAACATATACATGTTATTAAATGTCTGGGTTTTTTCTCCTGTTAATCTACCTATTATTACCAGGGGTGGGGGGTGATCTCAGTCAAGAATCTAGAAGGGTATAGAGAAGATTATTTTTCCTCCCCTACATACATGTACCACACAAATTCTGTTGCTAATTGTCAACTGAAAGAAAAATGCACAACATAAAAGTTGTGAGTTAAATTTTATTCAAGGACCACACTGTGGAATATAGCCTGGGAATAAGCCTCTCAGATAGCTCTGAGATGGTAAGGGAGGAGCCAGGATATATATATGAGTTTTTTGCTGGAATAAAAAAACATGTAGTTGAATACCAAAAGATTACTGCTAATCAGAAAGGACATACACCTCAGGTTAATGATTTTAGTGCTTTTCTATGTATGGAAAGATGCAAGAGTCTGGGCTCACTGAAATTATTCCTTAGATAAGCATCTTATCTAGGGCCAGTATAGCCAAAACACAGAATGTTTCCTGTTTTTTCTCCATCCTGAATTCCTCTCAGGGTGTACTGTCAGTGGGCAACTGCAGTGGCTGAAGGCTTGTTCCTTGTAGAACTTGAATGATGTGCAACATTCTTTGTTTACATTATCGTGACAACAAATGCTAAGATTTCTTTTTATTAATTTTATTAATACATTTAACTTAAATCTTGTTTAGTTGTAAACTTTTTTGCCAGTTATAAAAATGTGTGAATAATTACAAACTTTATGTTCAGACAGGAAAAGTAAGCTCAAATCATACCATATCACTATAGTTACAACTGCTTGTTATATGAGAAAATTAAAACAATGTGCATAAATTACTGCAAATTTATTTCCCTTTCCAGGGTCATGTTTTCACTACCAAAAAGAGTAAGTGTTCACTAGAATAGAATAGCCTTGGGGAAAATACATATAATTGTCCTAATTCTACTTCCAGGGATAAGTTTTAAACCTCCTAAAATATATATTGTTCATAATTATCTTGTGTTTTGTTTCATGTAAGTTTTTGAAGTTGAACTTTTTAAATGTGAAAATATTTCTGTAAAATACTTTACAAATAGCTTAACAAGATAAGAAATGAATGAGCATTTAAGCCGCCTAAATTTATTTGAGCCATCTCTGGGGTTTTTTTTGGAGGGGGTCTAAATTTTTATTTTGATTTTTTCTGTATTAAGTAATTACTTATCACAAAAGCTTTTTAATCTGCTTATATAAAATATAATTATATATAATAGCAAATCAAAATTATATATTCTGATATGTTCTGATTAAAAGTAGAGCTGAATATTTTATGATGAGAAAGAACTAAACAGAACTTTTATTTACTAAAAAGCCCTTACTGAAGTTGCTGCATTTTGGTTCTGTTGAAAGTAATCACTTGACCTTTTCTAAAACATCCAATTTTCCATGTGAACAAAGAAAAGAAAATGGATGTGTGCTCCTACTTCTCACTAGCAGTCCCTTAAAGCAATGCTATTTCTGACACCAGAACTTGTGCTATGTATCTCCACAATGGTTCAACTGTTATTTCTTTGATTTTTTCCTAGAACGTATATTCAACACCCTTTAATTCACATGAAACAACCACCCATTCACCATATATTTTTTATGAATAAGATATATATCTATATAAAAAATAAACTCATCCTCAAAATGAATTATACTTTGCTATATTTTAACCTTGGAATTATCCCTGGTAATCATGTTTGAGATTTATTTTCTTCTAAAGGACTATGGGACTTAAAAACACTTTTTATGTATAGATTATTTAATATCTCATTTTAATCAAACTAGTAGTTATCATAGACTCCTAGATTTCCAATAAGTAATAAATTAAATAAAAATTATATTTATTTGAAACTTCATTGGAAATAAACTATTTGATCTTAAAATTTTATTTTTTTTTTGTATTTTAACTTGCTAATGGTGAAATTATTTTGACAATGAAAGAACAGCATGTGATTAAATCAATATTCTTTGCCATCATCCATTTCCAGAACCTGTTTAATATGAAAATTAAAGGTTTAATAATACATTTTCCCTTCATTTAGTTTTTTTTATGTAATCTTGTTACATATCCACCTGTATGATCCAAACATCATGAAGTGTGTGTGTGTGTGTGTGTGTGTGTGCGTGCTTGTGTGTCTGTGAAGAAGATGAAGAAGAAGGAGAAGGAGGAGGAGGAGGAGGAGGGGAAGGAAGGAAGGAAGGAAAAGATATAGATACAATGAAACAGAGAAAAATCAGAAACAGTGAGAAGCACAGAGAAACAGAAACAAGAAAAATAAGAAGCTTTCACTAATGTTTCTCAGAATGTCTATCCCTATAAAGAGTTTTCCCTTCCCTCTATGGGTATAAGGTCTTGGCAGTTGAAAAAGGTGGCACTATTCATAAAAGTTCAGAGGGTCGCCCTGGAGTCAGACTACCAGGTAGTAATTTCAATTCTGCCATGTATTAACCATACAACCTTGAATAAGCTTTTGTGCCATTCCAAACCTCGGGTTCATCATATTTAAAACAGGGGAAATAATGGTACCTGCTTTCTTTATGATAATAAATGGATATAGCTTGTAAAATGCTTAGCAGAACACCTGGTATAAAGTGCTCAAAGACTATATTATTATTATTATTACAGCACATAAAAGGGTTAAATATGAATCCTTGGTGTTCTAAACAAATGACAAATTTTATGTATAAGAAGTACACTTTTAACCAAAATAAATGTAAAACAATTCCACATCTACACTAATACATGGACAAGTGATTAGTAAATATTATGTCTGTAATTATTTTGACTTCACAAATTTTATGAAAGGTAATACCAGCTTCCATTTAATGGTATTACAAGCCATTATAGCTCCTGAAAAGTTTCAGTCTTCTTTTCATAGATTATCTTGGATTTAGAACTCTGTGAACCTACTAAAATGAGTAGTTGCAATAAACCCCAAATAAAAAAAGAAAGCTGATTTTTATATGTAGTTGTTGGAGATATATATATATATATATATATATATATATATATATATATATATATCAGTTCAGTTTTGAATAACATTTGTTAGAAACATATATTTAGTTTTGTTTGTTTATTTATTTGTTTTTGCTGTATGCAGGCCTCTCACTGTTGTGGCCTCTCCCGTTGCGGAGCACAGGCTCCAGACGCACAGGCTCAGCGGCCATGGCTCACGGGTCCAGCCGCTCCACGGAATGTGGGATCTTCCCGGGCCGGGGCACGAACCCGTGTCCCCTGCATCGGCAGGCAGACTCTCAACCACTGCGCCACCAGGGAAGCCCCATACATTTAGTTTTGAAATATATGGCATAAAATATTTTGTATAAAGTAGTTATATACCTGAAAAAAGTTGAAGATTCTCTTGGTTTGTGATAATAAGATTCTTCCCAAAACTTACAAAACTAAATTCAAGTAATTGAGCATAATTCCAAAAGAAGGAATACCATCCAATTATCTGCTCACTCACTCTTGCTGCTCTGACTCCACATTGCTGTTTAAATGCAGTTTGCGTAAGACCATCCAGACTGAAGTCTGCATTAATTTCTGCGTCTTGACCCACAAACATACTTGTCCATATCCTGAACTTGAAAGCAAGCCAATGATCTGCCTACAATCTTTGCCCTTCTTCAAATAATAAAAAAAGGCTGAAACAGAGATTAAGAAAACGATAAATATATTTCATGTCCACTTGCTCCCCATGCATAATATTGGATAGGACAGCCCAGACTTAGATTTTAACAGCATAAGTAAAGGTCACTAAGCAGAACTCCAGAATAATACAATGAAAACACTCTGTGTATCTTTAAAATGGAATTGCCCATGTATTTTGAGTCTATTAGATGCGGACAAATTTTGGAGCTAATTTGAAGTGTTTGCAAGAGTCAGAATTAACACTCAGAAGAAATTTGGATGGTTTTTAGACACAAAATTTCTATCTTTTGCCCTGATTTGAATTTTTAACTGAATAAATGAAAAAGATATTATTGAATATAAGCTAATGAGAGAAGAATTTAAGATGTATGAGTTTTAAATATTTTTACCTCCAGATTGAGTAGTTTAGAACTCACATGAAAGATATTGCTTTGCTTGCTCAACTCATGACCTACATTTTAGCCTACTTTTAAAGGTTTTATGTCCCACAAAATATGTTTTGAGATCTGGGGTGGAATTTCTAACAGCCATCTATATGTTTTCACTTCCCTCACCTTTATCTCATCTCATGTTTGGGTTCTACACACCAATATTCTCTTCCACCATAGATATTTAGGAAAATAGTTTTCAATAGGAACATAGGATAATTATTTAGCTTTGGATTTCTGGTGGAAATGTTTTCTAATATACTTCCTTTCACCAACATGCAGACAGGCTGAGAAAAATTATCTTTATTCTCACTATGTATTTCTTGCTTTTAGCACATTTTTTTACAATAATAGATTTTCTCATCTATTTTTCTTTACTAGTTCATGAATTCATTGAAAGAAGGTATTGTTACTTGTTCATCTCACAATAGTCAGCACATAGCATTCTGTGTGGTATTGTACTAAGAATACAATCCATATTTAAAATGATGAATAAGTGAATGAGTGAGTACATGACATGAGTATAAAGGGAGAAAATAATGGAAAGCCACATTTTTCACAGGAAGTATTTAGGAAGAGAATTTTAAGTACTGCTTGTGTCTATAATTTTTGCAGAGACAAAAATAGACTAATTTACAGTTCACTCTTACCTCTTAAGATTTTCCCTGCCTTCACAAAATCTCTTGGAACTTGCCATATATTATGGCTTAGTATAATGGATGAGTTCCAATAATTGGATTGGTTAGAAAAATGGTGAATAAATAGATTCCTTTACCAATAGTTCTTGTTAAGATAAATGGATTGCTATACTTTTTGTTGTTTCTGTCTTTTCATGTTTCTTTCCCATCATCATGTACAATATAGGACCTGTTTAATCAATGACATGTTTTTAAGGTTCAAGTCAATGGAGAAGCATAAGAAAATCAATTTTTAAATTTATAATTCATGACTCAGGCTGGAACACTGTTCTTGTTTACAGATTTTTCTTTATGATGTTAACTAATTGGTACTATCAGAGGGCATATAACAATTATTTTTGGTTTCTGTCTGTTGATTCCAATAAAATAGAAGTTGAGCACAGTGAAGTTTCACTATTTCGTTGTCAAAACATAGCATAATGTTATTAAATAAGCTATGGTTAATTATGCATCATTTTAAATCAAACCCTTAATGTGGCTAGAGCTTAGTTCACAGACTTAGCCATGAGTATTGTTTGATATCAAAGCTCTAAATCATCAGGTAAATTTCTAAAGCTTCATTTGTTTGGGTACTTTAGGAGAGTACAGGAAAAGATCAGCTGTGAGATACTCAAAGTACAGGCAACTTTTGAACTCATCACATGTTGACATTTTCTTGTTTATTTAGGCATTAAGAAATCATAGTAGAAACCATGAATTAGTGTTGGAAATTAGCCATATTGAATAGTTAATTTAAAACTTTGAGAGGATAACCAACTCTGTAGTGAGTTTACATTTTTTTCACATTTGGTATAATAAATAACACTTTATATATATATTTAGTTTAACATTTTTATATACCTTAGTTTTTTTTAAGCTAAAATCAATAATTATGTATTTTCTTAGTTCATGATCACTGAGTTGAAAGAATTGCTGACAGCAGGGTTTCCAGATAAAATACAAGACACCCATTTAAATTTGATTTTCAGATGAGCAAGGAATAATTTTTTAGGATAAGTATGTATGTAATATTTGGAAATACTTGTAAAAATTGATCATTTTTCTGAAATTTAAATTGGAATCATATTTTTAATTGTTAAATCTGGCAACTCTAGGCATGAGTTACCTTAGAATGGATTATAACAAATAGATATTTACTAGATCTTTTATTTCCTTCAGAATAACCTACTCTCTTAAAACTATGAGCATCAAGCACCATCATACTCTTTCTGATGCCTAAGGGCAGTATATGAAAAGTTGTTCCATGATCTTCAGAATATTTGGAAATTATTGTGTCCTACAATTAGTCAGGAGGAGAAGGAAAAGAAGTGAATCGATGGTTAGGGTTGGGGTTATGCAGATATAGTGCAGTGTGTTTATCTTTGAGGCAGCAGTTTAATAGAATGTATTGGAAAAATCTGCTAAAACGCTAAAGCTAGAACACTCTTTGTATAGAAAAGAGTTTAACCTTTCCCCAAAGATGTCCTCAGCTTTTGTTCTTGGCTTTTGGGAGATAATCTCTAAGAAGTCCCTGAATTGTCATGTCTGATAAGAGTATCTTTGCCTGGAGGCCTTGGGCCAGCCAGATATTGCCAATATGATTGTTGGTGTGGCTCAAAGCCTAAACCCTAAATGTGATACAGGTTGAGGGCTATGGGTCTTGAGGGATCTGCTAACCTCCTAAGGAGCTGGAGACTGATTAGGTAAGACTGAAGTAAGCCACTTGGACAGTCAACCAGGCTTATGTAATGGAACTCCAATAAAATCTCTGGACATTACAACTTAGTTGAACTTCCCTGGCTGGAAGTACTCCATGTGTGTTGTCATATGTTGTTTCCAAGATCATTACCATTGTCTATACTCCATGGGAAAAGGACATTTGGAAGCTGTGTGTTTGGAACTCTCCTGGAGTTTACCTTTCTTCTCCTTGGATGCCTTTAATCTGTATTCTTTTCCTGAAATACGTTGTAACCACGAGCATAACATCAGAGTGCTGTGAGTACTTCTAGAAAATTTTCAAAATTGAGAGTGCTTTTAAGAACTCCTGAACATGCACTTGAAGATGGTCTTATGTGGTCTGTACCCTCAAACTTTGTAGTTGGCTAATTCTTGCATACACCATTTATTCTGTTTTATCTATAAAATAATATCAATAAGGTTAGTAAAAAAAACTTTTCAAAAACAAAATAAATACCAAAAGGAGGTGAACTAATTTTATGCTAGTTATCTAATGCTGCATAATAAACCAGCTCAAAATTTTGTGGCTTGAAACATTTTATTACCTCTCACAATTTTGTGGGTTGAGTGAACTCAGCTAGGAGTCTCTCTCTCTCCATGAGACCACCCTGGGCTCACATACAGCATGGTGGCCAAGGTGGTCAGACCTCCTACAGTGGGCTGACATCCCCCCAGAGCAAGTGTTCTAAGACCTCAGCAGAAGTGGCTAGGCTTCTTATGACACAGCATCAATTGTTCTGCACATTTTTGGTAAAAATTTAGTCATATTGACAGTCCTAATTCAAAGGGAGTTGTCTACACAGGAGTATAAATACTGGAAGACATCATTCACTGGGTGACCATTTTTGAGACCATAACAAAATATTCAGTGTTACAACAGGAAAACAACTGTCCACCTGTAATTAGCAAAACACCAAAATTATTTTTATTTTTTCAAAATAATGGATGCAAGTTTACCAAATATTAGCAAGTTGAACTTAGCTGTATATTGAAATAATAATATGACAGACACAGAAGACTTATTCAAAGAACATATGGATAGTTCAATTTTAAAATGTTAGACTCCATTGAGGGGGAAAAACATTGTAATCAACACAACAAATGCTCCCGTCTCCACAAAATTGATAAAGTTCAAAATTTGGAAAGGGAGGGCATTTAACAAGCTAGGACAGAACTCTGAAAGCCAGATAAAAATGGATAAATATCAAAAGATTTTCAATAAAACACAAATATTTTCTACCACATCAAAGATAGAAAGTTTCAAGCAGAAACCTGAAAAGAATTTTTACAGATGAAAAAACAGAAATGGCCCACATAAAAGTTAAATGTTTAACCTCATAAGAAACTGAAGGAGATACGAAGTAAAACCCCATGTAAATGCTATTTCTCATCTACCGCTTGATAAAATTTTTTAAATTGGATAATATAAAACTTTATTGAAGATATAGAATACCAGAAACACTCACCCACTGCTGCTGGAGTTGAAGAATGGAATGTGACCGATTTGAAATGCATTTTTGGCATCACCTCATAAAATTCACCCTTAGCCTTGTGGCTCCCAAAGTGGCGCACGAAGGAATCATCCGGAGATCTTTATAAGCTTCTGGTTCCTGGCTCCACCTCTAGCCAGTCTGATTTAATTGACGAGACGTGGGCGTTGGGAGCTTTGGAAGCTCCCCAGGTGATTCTAAGGTACAATGTTGTTTGAGAAGCGCAGCCATTCTCTACAATGCAGGACCTACACTATCGAGCACGTAACTTAGAAAATCTCTTGCACATGTGTACCAGGACATTTACAAGAGTCAAGAGTAACAATGGTCATGATAGCAAAATACTGAAAACAATCAGAATGTACATCAATCTAGAATGGATAAATCATAGTGGAATATTCAATAAAACAGAAAAAAATAAAATAAAAGCTCATGCATTAATAGCATTGATTCTCAGAAGCATAATTTGGAGTGAAGGAAGTCTGTCTTAGAAGATAAACACAACATGATTCCCAGTTTTATGGTGTCTAAAGTACACAATACTTGATAGAGTTTTAATTACGGATGCATAATTGGATAATGAAGGAGATAGAAAATGTGGGAGGAATGGGTATAAGTTTCAAGATGGTGGTTGATTTGAGGAGAGGGAAAAAAGGAAGTGATCAGGAAGTGGATGCTGGAAGCTGCATTTAATGTTCTATGCCATAACTTACTTGTAGGTATACAGCTGTTTATTTTATTGTTGCTCTTTACCTCTATTTCAGGTTTTATACACTTTAGTATGCTAGCTGTATTTCACAATAATTTTAAAATAAATTAACGTAGAGATTTTAAACAAGAGAATGAATAACAGATTGTTCATGTAATAACCATCACTCAGGCTATTCAGAGAAGACTATAGGGGTGAGGTGTCAAGTGTGAATACAAATAATGAATAGAGAACTGTTGCAAAAGCTGATAAGGGATTGTGTCCTTAAGACGAGGACAATTACAGCAAGGTCTAAGAGTCATAGATGGATTAGGAGGTACTCAGGATTTGGTGATTCAGAAAATGGAGCAGAAGGGGATGGTAGGGAGGGAGAATGGAAAGTCAACGTGTCTCTCAGTTTCCTAAGTTGAATCACAAGGACACTGATGTTCTTTGTTAAGGTGAGAAACCACAGGTGGAGTAAAGATCTTCGCCATTAAGTGCAAAGGTCATACTCTTGTGGGCACATTCAGTTAGACCCAACTGACTCTCACCTATGTTCAGCTGTGAAAAGAGAGATATAAAGGCTAGGTCTCAGAAGAAAGTGCTGAGTCAGGTGCATTTCTGAGGGTCATCAGTGTATAGATACTAAATGTATTTGTGGCTAAAAGAGAGATTTCATAGGATAATGTAAAGTGAGAAGACAAATTCTGAGGAAGCAAATATAGAAGTCTGGGCAACGAACACTGAGAAGACATGCTAGAAAACTGAAAGGAAATAACCCCAATGAAGTGTTTGGATAATAAGGAGACAGTAAATACTGCCATGTATCATCAGAAATCACTTTTACCTATTACACATCAAGCTGGTTTAAAAAAATTAAAACCTATGTTAGCCTAGGGCTGATACAAGCCAGTGGTTAAAAAATGAGAAGCATTTTTTCATGCCTTTTTGTTTAAAATAAAGAACTCTCTCAGTGACAATATGAAAATCTATAAACATACTTTATCAATGTATAAAACTAAGCATCAGATATTTCTTTACCAGTCAAGAATTTTAAGGAAATAAGAAAACATAGTGATTCCATAGCCCTTTTATGAATCTTTTAAGTATTTCCATGGCAAAATTTTTTAAATTATCGAGTTTTATTGTAAGTACTAAAATTTCAACATACCTAGTTTGTCACTGACATTGTGGAATAAAAGCAGGACACCTATAGTCGTTTTCCTTTCAAATAAGAATTCCTCAAATATTTGAAAGTGAAATGAAGGTAACCTCATAGTTCTGAAGGTCAGAAGTTCAATGGGTCTCACTGGGCTTAAATCAATATATTTGGCAAGGCTGTGTTCTTTCCTGGAGGCACTAGGGAGAATCCTTTTCCTCGTCTTTTCCAGCTTCTAGAGGCTGATCATATTCCTTGGCTTCTGGTTTCCTTTCTTCAATTTCAAAGCCAGTAATGTTTCATCTGTCTGATCTCATTTCTTTTTTGTTTTATTTATTTATTTATTTATTTTCTTATTAGTCATCCATTTTATACACATCAGTGTATACATGTCAATCCCAATCTCCCAATTCAACACACCCCCACCCCCAGCCACTTTCCCCCCTTGGTGTCAATACTTTTTTTCTCTACTTCTGTATCTCAATTTCTACTCTGCAAACCAGTTCATTTCTATTATTTTCTAGATTCCAAATATATGTGTTAATATACAACATTTGTTTTTCTCTATCTGACTTACTTCACTCCGTATGACAGTCTCTACATGCATCCATGTCTCTACAAATGACCCAATTTCCTTCCTTTTTATGGCTGAGTACTATTCCATTGTATATATGTACCACTTATTCTTTACCCATTCATCTCTTGATGGACATTTGGGTTGCTTCCATGACCTGGCTATTGTAAATACTACTGCAATGAACACTGGGGTGCTTGTGTCTTTTTGGGGTTTTTTTGTTTTCATTTTTACATCTTTATTGGAGTATAATTGCTTTACAATGGTGTGTTAGTTTCTGCTTTATAACAAAGTGAATCAGTTATACATATACATATGTTCCCATATCTCTTCCCTCTTGCATCTCCCTCCCTTCACCCCTCCATATCCCACACCTCTAGGTGGTCACAAAGCACCGAGCTGATCTCCCTCTGCTATGAAGCTGCTTCTCACTAGCTATCTATTTTACGTTTGGTTGTGTATATATGTCCATGCCACTCTCTCACTTTGTCACAGCTTACCCTTCCCCCTCCCCATATCCTCAAGTCCATTCTCTAGTAGGTCTGTGACTTTATTCCTGTCTTACCCCTAGGTTCTTCATGACATTTTTTTTTCTTAAATTCTATATATATGTGTTAGCATACGGTATTTGTCTTTCTCTTTCTGACTTACTTCACTCTGTATGACAGACTCTAGGTCTATCCACCTCATTACAAATAGCTCAATTTCGTTTCTTTTTAAGGCTGAGTAATATTCCATTGTATATATGTGCCACATTTTCTTTATCCATTCATCCAATGATGGACACTTAGGTTGTTTCCATCTCCAGGCTATTGTACATAGAGCTTCAATGAACATTTTGCTACATGACTCTTTTTGAATTATGGTTTTCTCAGGGTATGTGCCCAGTAGTGGGATTGCTGGGTCATATGATAGTTCTATTTGTAGTTTTTTGAGGAACCTCCATACTGTTATCCATAGTGGCTGTACTAATTCACATTCCTACCAGCAGTGCAAGAGCGTTCCCTTTTATCCACACACTCTGCAGCATTTATTGTTTCTAGACTTTTTGATGATGGCCATTCTGACCGGTGTGAGGGGATATCTCATTGTAGTTTTGATTTGCATTTCTCTAATGATTTAACATGTTGAGCATTTTTTCATGTGTTTGTTGGCAGTCTGTATATCTTCTTTGGAAAAATGTGTATTTAGGTCTTCTGCCCATTTTTGGATTGGGTTCTTTGTTTTTTTTGTTATTGAGCTGCATGAGCTGCTTATAAATATTGGAGATTAATCATTTGTCAGTTGTTTCACTTGAAAATATTTTCTCCCATTCTGAGGGTTGTCTCTTGGTCTTGTTTATGGTTTCCTTTGCTGTGCAAAAGCTTTTTAAGTTTCATTACATCCCATTTGTATATTTTTGTTTTTATTTCCATTTCCCTAGGAGGTGGGTCAAAAAGGATCTTGCTGTGATTTATGTCATAGAGTGTTCTGCCTATGTTTTCCTCTAAGAGTTTGATAGTTGCTGACCTTACATTTAGGTCTTTAATCCATTTTGAGTTTATTTTTGTGTATGGTGTTAGAGAGTGATCTAATCTTATACTCTTACATGTACCTTTCCAGTTTTCCCAGCACCAATTATTGAAGAGGCTGTCCTTTCTCTACTGTACATTCCTGCCTCCTTTAACAAAGATAAGATGACCATATGTGCATGGGATTATCTCTAGGCTTTCTATCCTGTTCCATTGATCTATCTTTCTGTTTTTGTGCCAGTGCCATTCTGCCTTGATTAATGTAGCTTTGTAGTATAGTCTAAAGTCAGGGAGCCTGATTCCTCCAGCTCTGTTTTTAGAACTCAAGATTGCTTTGGCTATTCGGGGTCTTTGTGTTTCCATAAAACTTGTGAAATTTTTTGTTCTAGTTCTGTGAAAAATGTCACTGGTAGTTCGATAGGGATTGCATTGAATCTGTAGATTGCTTTGGGTAGTAGAGTCATTTTCACAATGTTGATTCTTCCTATCCAAGAACATCATATATTTCTCCATCTATTTGTATCACCTTTAATTTCTTTCATCAGTGTCTTATAATTTTCTGCATACAGGTCTTTTGTCTCCTTAGGTAGGTTTATTCCTAGATATTTTATTCTTTTCATTGCAATGGTAAATGGGAGTGTTTCCTTGATTTCACTTTCAGAATTTTCATCATTAGTGTATAGGAATGCCAGAGATTTCTGTGCATTAATTTTGTATCCTGCTACTTTACCAGATTCATTGATTAGCTCTAGTAATTTTCTGGTAGCATCCTTAGGATTCTCTCTGTATAGTATCATGTCATCTGCAAACAGTGACAGCTTTACTTCTTCTTTTCTGATATGGATTCCTTTTATTTCCTTTTCTTCTCTGATTGCTGTGGCCAAAACTTCCAAAACTATGTTGAATAAGAGTGGTGAGAGTGGGCAACCTTGTCTTGTTCCTGATCTTAGTGCAAATCCTTTCAGTTTTTCACCGTTGAGGATGATGTTGGCTGTGAGTGTGTCATATACAGCCTTTATTATGTTGAGGAACGTTTGCTCTATGACTACATTCTGCAGGGTTTTTATCATACATGGGTGTTGAATTTTGTTGAAAGTTTTCTCTGCATCTATTGAGATGGTCATATGGTTTTTCTCCTTCAATTTGTTAATATGGTGTATCACGTTGATTGATTTGCATATATTGAAGAATCCTTGCATTCCTGGAATAAACCCCACTTGATTGTGGTGTATGATCCTTTTAATGTGCTGTTGGATTCTGTTTGCTAGTATTTTGTTGAGGATTTTTGTATCTATGTTCATCAGTGATATTGGTCTGTAGATTTCTTTCTTTGTGACATCCTTGTCTGGTTTTGGTATGAAGGTGATGGTGGCCTCATAGAATGAGTTTGGGAGTGTTCCTCCTTCTCCTATATTTTGGAAGAGATATTTTGGCAGAGATTTTGAGAAGAATAGGTGTTAGCTCTTCTCTAAAAGTTTGATAGAATTTACCTGTGAAGCCACCTGGTCCTGGGCTTTTGTTTGTCGGAAGATTTTTAATCACAGTTTTAATTTCAGTACTTGTGATTGGTCTGTTCATATCTTCTATTTCTTCCTGATTCAGTCTTGGCAGGTCGTGCATTTCTAAGAATTTGTCCATTTCTTCCAGGTTGTCCATTTTTTTGGCATAGAGTTGCTTGTAGTAATTTCTCATGATCTTTTGTATTTCTGCAGTGTCAGTTGTTACTTCTCCTTTTTCATTTCTAATGCTATTGATTTGAGTCTTCTCCCTTTTTCTCAAGCTGAGTCTGGCTAATGCTTTATCAATTTTGTTTATCTTCTCAAAGAACCAGCTTTTAGTTTTATTGATTTTTGCTATCATTTCCTTCATTTCTTTTTCAATTATTTCTGACCTGATTTTTATGATTTCTTTCTCACTGCTAACATTGGAAGTTTTTTGTTCTCCTTTCTCTAATTGCTTTAGGTGCAAGGTTAGGTAGTTTATTCGAGATGTATCCTGTTTCTTAAGGTAGGATTGTAGTGCTATAGACTTCCCTCTTAGAACTACTTTTGCTGCATCCCGTAGGTTTTGGGTCATCGTGTCTCCATTATCATTTGTTTCTAGGTATTTTTTTTATTTCCTCTTTGATTTCTTCAGTGATCACTTCGTTATTAAGTAGTGTATTGTTTAGCCTCCATGTGTTTGTATTTTTTACAGATCTTTTCCTGTAATTGATATCTAGTCTCATAGTGTTGTGATCAGAAAAGATACTTGATACAATTTCAATTTTCTTTAATTTACGAAAGCTTGATTTGTGGTGCAAGGTATGATGTATCCTGGAGAATGTTCCATGAGCACTTGAGAAAAATGTGTATTCTGTTGTTTTTGAATGGAATATTCTATAAATATGCATTAAGTCCATCTTGTTTAATGTATCATTTAAAGCTTGTGTTTCCTTATTTATTTTCATTTTAGATGATCTATCCATTGGTGAAAGTGGAGTGTTAAAGTCCCCTACTATGAATATGTTACTGTCCATTTCCCCTTTTATGGCTGTTAGTATTTGCTTATGTATTGAGGTACTCCTATGTTGGGTGCATAAGTATTTACAACTTTTATATTTTCTTCTTGGATTGATCCCTTGATCATTATATAGTGTCCTTCTTTTTCTCTTCTAATAGTCTTTATTTTAATGTCTATTTTGTCTGATATGAGAATTGCTACTCCAGCTTTCTTTTGGTTTCCATTTGCATGGAATATCTTTTTCCATCCCCTCACTTTCAGTCTGTATGTGTTTCTAGGTCTGAAGTGGGTCTCTTGTAGACAGCATATATATGGGTCTTGTTTTTCTATCCATTCTGCCAATCTGTGTCTTTTGGTCAAGTATTATTCCATTTACATTTAAGGTAATTATCCATATGTATGTTCCTATTCCCATTTTCTATATTGTTTTGGGTTCTTTATTGTAGGTCTTTTCCTTCTCTTGTGTTGCTTGCCTAGAGAAGTTCCTTTAGCATTTGTTGTAAAGCTGGTTTGGTAGTGCTGAACTCTCTCAGCATTTGTTTGACTGTAAAGGTTTTAATTTCTCCATCAAATCTGAATGAGATCCTTGCTGGGTAGAGTAGTCTTCATTGCAGGTTTTTCTCCTTCATCACTTTAAATATGTCCTGCCAGTCCCTTCTGACTTGGAGAGTATCTACTGAAAGATCAGCTGTTAACCTTATGGGGATTCCCTTGTGTGTTATTTGTTGTTTTTCCCTTGCTGCTTTTAATATGTTTTCTTTGTATTTAATTTTTGACAGTTTGATTAATATGTGTCTTGGCATGTTTCTCCTTGGATTTATCCTGTATGGGACTCTCTGTGCTTCCTGGACTTGATTAACTATTTCCTTTCCCATATTAGGGAAGTTTTCAACTATAATCTCTTCAAATATTTTCTCAGTCCCTTTCTTTTTCTCTTCTTCTTCTGGAACCCCTATAATTCGAATGTTGGTGCATTTAATGTTGTCCCAGTGGTCTTTGAGACTATCCTCAGTTCTTTTCATTCTTTTTACTTTATTCTGCTCTGCAGTAGTTATTTCCACTATTTTATCTTCCAGGTCACTTATCCATTCTTTTTCCTCAGTTATTCTGCTATTGGTCCCATCTAGAGTATTTTTAATTTCATTTATTGTGTTGTTCATCGTTGCTTGTTTCATCTTTATTTCTTCTAGGTCCTTGTTAAATGTTTCTTGCATTTTGTCCATTCTATTTCCAAGATTTTGGATCATCTTTGCTATCATTATTCTGAATTCTTTTTCAGGTAGACTGCATATTTCCTCTTCATATATTAGGTCTGGTGGGTTTTTATCTTGCTCTTTCATCTGCTGTGTGTTTTTCTGTCTTCTCATTTTGCTTATCTTACTGTGTTTGGGGTCTCCTTTTTGCAGGCTGCAGGTTCATAGTTCCTGTTGTGTAGTCTTCCTGGTGGAGGGGACTAATGCCTGTATTCTGACGGATGAGGCTGGATCTTGTTTTTCTGGTGGGCAGGTCCATGTCTGGTGGTGTGTTTTCAGGTGTCTGTGGACTTATTATGATTTTACACAGCCTCTCTGCTAATTGGTGTTGTTGTCTTCCCGTCTTGCTAGTTGTTTGGCATAGGGTGTCCAGCACTGTAGCTTGCTGGTCATTGAGTGAAGCTGGGAGCTGGTGTTGAGATGGAGACCTCTGGGAGATTTTCACCATTTGATATTATGTGGATCTGGGAGGTCTCTTGTGGACCAGTGTCCTGAAGTTGGCTCTCCTACCTCAGAGGTACAGCACTGACTCCTGGTTGCAGCATCAAGAGCCTTTCATCCACATGGCTCAGAATAAAAGGGAGAAAAAGTGAAAGAAAGAAAGAAAGAAAGAAAGAAAGAAAGAAAGAAAGAAAGAAAGAAAGAAAGGAAGGAAGGAAGGAAGGAAGGAAGGAAGGAAGGAAGAAAGAAAGGATGGAGTGAGGGAGAGGAGAAGGAAGGAGGGAAGGAAGGAAAGAAAGAAAGAAGGAAAGAAAAAGAATGAAAGAAAGAAGATAAAATAAAATAAAGTAAGATAAAATAAAGTTATTAAAATAAAAATAATTATTTAGAAATTAAATTTTTTTAAGAAAAGAAAAAAAAAAAGGATGGATAGAACCCTAAGACAAATGGTGGAAGCAAAGCTATACAGACAAAATCTCACACAGAAGCATACACATTCACACTCACAAAAAGAGGAAAAGGGAAAAAGTCTTAAATATTGCTCTCAAAGTCCACCTCCTCAATTTCGGATAATTCGTTGTCTATTCATGTATTCCACAGATGCAGGGTACATCAGGTTAATTGTGGAGCTTTAATCCACTGCTTCTGAGGCTGCTGGGAGGGATTTCCCTTTCTCTTCTTTGTTCTCACAGCTCCCAGGTCTCAGCTTTGGATTTGCCCCGGCCTCTGCGTGTAGGTCGCCAGAGGGCATCTGTTTTTTGCTCAGACAGGACAGGGTTAAAGGAGCAGCTGCTTCGGGGACTCTGGCTCACTCAGGCTGGGGGGAGAGGGTTACGGAGTGTGGGGCGAGCCTGCGGCCGCAGTGGCCAGCATAACATTGCACCAGCCTGAGGTGCGCCGTGCATTCTCCCGGAGAAGTTGTCCCTGAATCCCGGGACCCTGGCAGTGGTGGGCTGCACAGGCTCCCCAGAAGGGGTGGTGTGGATAGTGACCTGTGCTCACACACAGGCTTCTTGGTGGTGTCAGCAGCAGCCTTAGCGTCTCATGCCCGTGCCTGTGGTCCGCGCTTTTAGCCGCAGCTCGCGTCCGTCTCTGGAGCTCCTTTAAGCAGCGCTCTTAATCCCCTCTCCTGGCGCACCAGGAAACAAAGAGGGAAGAAAAAGTCTCTTGCCTCTTCCGCAGGTCCAGACTTTTCCCCGGACTCCCTCCTGGCCAGCCGTGGTGCACTAACCCCCTGCAGGCTATGTTCACGCTGCCAACCCCAGTCCTCACCCTCTGCTCTGACCGAAGCCGGAGCCTCAGCTCCCAGCCCTGCCCGCCCCAGCAGGTAAGCAGACAAGCCTCCCCCAATCCCCCCACCACCCGCAGTCTCCGCCCACAAAGGGGATTCTAGTGTGGAAACCTTTCTTCCTTCACAGCTCCCTCCCACTGGTGCAGGTCCTGTCCCTATCATTTTGTCTCTGTTTATTTCTTTTTCTTTTGCCCTACCCAGGTACGTGGGGACTTTCTTGCCTTTTGGGAGGTCTGAGGTCTTCTACCTGCATTCAGTAGGTGTTCTGTAGGGGTGATTCCACGAATAGATGTATTTCTGGTGTATCTGTGGGGAGGAAGGTGATCTCCGCATCTTACTCTTCTGCCATCTTCCCCAAAAAATCCAGGGCAAGAAATATTAATGCACATTTCAGTTCTGGAGGCTAGGAGTCCCAGATCAAGGTTTTGGCAGGTTTGGTTTCTCTCTCCTTGGCTTGTAGATGGCCGTCTTCACACTGTGTCCTCAAATGGCCTTTCCTCTCTTTATGTTCATGCCTGGTGTCTCTTCCTCTTCTTACAAGGACACAATCCCTGCTAATGTTGGAGGGTCTCCTGCAGAGGCAGGGAGTGGCTGTGACTCACCATGGGGACAAAGACACTGGCAGCAGAAGTTCTGGGAAGTACTCCTTGATGTGAGCCCTCCCAGAGTCTGTCACTTGTGTCTTTTTGAACTATGGTTTTCTCTGGGTATATGCTCAGTAGTGGGATTGCTGGGTCATATGGTATTTCTATTTTTAGTTATTTAAGGAACATCCATAATGTTCTCCAAAGTGGCTGTATCAATTTACATTCCCACCAACAGTGCAAGAGGGTTCCCTTTTCTCCACACCCACTCCAGCATTTGCTGTTTGTAGATATTCTGATGATGCCCATTCTAATTGGTGTGAGGTGATTCCTCACTGTAGTTTTGATTTGAATTTCTCTGATAATTAGTGATGTTGAGCAGCATTTCATGTGCTTCTTGGCCATCTGTATGTCTTCTGTGGAAAAATGTCTATTTAGGTCTTCTGCCATTTTTGGATTGGGTTGTTTGTTTTTTAATATTGATCTGCATAAGCTGTTTACATATTTAGGAGATTAATCCTTTTTCCATTGATTCATTTTCACATATTTTCTCCTATTCTGAGGGTTGTGTTTTCATCTTGTTTATGGTTTCTTTTGCTGTGCAAAAGCTTTTAAGTTTCATTAGATCCCATTTGTTCATTTTTGTTTTTATTTCCTTTTCTCTAGGAGGTGCATCAAAAAAGATCTTGCTGTGATTTATGTCAAAGAGTGTTCTTCCCATGTTTTCCACTAAGAGTTTTATAGTGCCTGGTCTTACATTTAGGTCCCTAATCCATTTTGACTTTATTTTTGTGCAGGGTGTTAGGGAGTGTTCTAATTTCATTCTTTTACATGTAGCTGTCCAGTTTTCCCAGCACCACTTACTGAAGAGATTATCTTTCCTCCATTGTATACCCTTTCCACCTTTGTCATAGATTAGTTGAGCATAGGTGCGTGGGTTTATCTTTGGGCTTTCTATCTTGTTCCATTGATCTATATTTCTGTTTTTGTGCCAGTACCATATTGTCATGATTATTGTAGCTTTGTAATATATTCTGAAGTCAGGGTGTCTGATTCCTCCAGCTCCATTTTTTCCCTCAATATTGCTTTGTGTATTCTGGGCCTTTGTGTCTCCATACAAATTTTAAGATTTTTTGTTCTAGTTCTATAAAAAATGCCATGGATAATTTGATAGGGATTGCATTGAATCTGTAGATTGCTTTGGGTAGTATAGTCATTTTCACAATATTGATTCTTCCAATCCAAGAACATGGTTTATCTCTCCATTTGTTTGTATCATCTTTAATTTCTTTCATTGGTGTGTTATAGTTTTCTGCATACAAGTCTTTTCTCTCCCTAGGTAGGTTTATTCCTAGGTGTTCTTTTCTTTTTGTTACAATGGTAAATGGGAGTGTTTCCTTAATTTCTCTCTCAGATTTTTCATCATTAGTGTGTAGGAATGCAAAAGATTTCTGTGCATTAATTTTGTATTGTGCGACTTTACCAAATTCATTGATTACCTCTAGTAGTTTTCTGGTAGCATCTTTAGGATTCTTTATGTATAGGATCATGTCATCTGCAGACAGTGACAGTTTTACTTCTTCTTTTCCAATTTGTGTTCCTTTTATTTCTTTTTCTTCTATGATTGCCATGGCTAGGACTTCCAAAACTATGTTGAATAATACTGGTGAGAATAGATATCCTTGTCTTGTTCCTGATCTTAGAGGAAATGCTTTCAGTTTTTCACCATTGAGAATGATATTTGCTGTAGGCTTGTCATATATGGCCTTTATTATGTTGAAGTTGGTTCCCTCTATGCCCACTTTCTGGAGAGTTTTTATCATAAATCAGTGTTGAATTTTGTCAAAAGCTTTGTCTGTGTCTATTGAGATGATCATATGGTTTTTATTCTTCAATTTTTTAATATGGTGTATCACATTGATTGATTTGAGTATGTTGAAGAATCCTTGCATCACTGGGATAAATCCCACTCTATCATGGTGTCTGATCCTTTTAATGTGCTGTTGGATTCTGTTTGCTAGTATCTTGCTGAGGATTTTTGCATCTATATTCATCAGTGATATTGGACTGTAATATTCTTTTTTTGTAATATCTTTGTCTGGTTTTGGTATTAGGGTGATGGTGACCTCATAGAATGAGTTTGGGAGTTTTCCTTCGTCTGCAACTTGATAGAATTCACCTGTGAAGCCATCAGATCCTGGACCTTTGTTTGTTGGAAGCATTTTAATCACAGTTTCAATTTCATTACTTGTGATTGGTCTGTTCATATTTTCTATTTCTTCCTGGTTCAGTCTTGGAAAGTTATACCTTTCTAAAAATATGTCCATTTCTTCCAGGTTTTCTAATTTATTTGCATAGAGTTGCTTGTAGTAGTCTCTTAGGATGCCTTGTGTTTCTGCAGTGTCTGTTGTAACTTCTCCTTTATCAGTTTTAATTTTATTGATTTGAGTCCTCTCCCTGTTTTTCTTGATGAGTCTGGCTAATGGTTTATCAATTTCGTTTATCTTCTCAAAGAACCAGTTTTTAGTTTTATTGATCTTTGCTCTTGTTTTCTTCGTTTCTATTTCATTTTTTCTGCTCTGATCTTTATGATTTCTTTCCTTCTGCTACTTTTGAGTTTCGTTTATCCTTCTTCCTCTAGTTCCTTTAGGTGTAACATTAGATTGTTTATTTGAGGTTTTTCTTGTTTCTTGATGTAGGCTTGTATAGCTATAAACTTCCCTCTTAGAACTGCTTTTGCTGAATCCCATAGGTTTTGGATTGTTGTGTTTTCATTGTCATTTGTCTCCAGGTATTTTTTGATTTCTTCTTCGATTTCTTCAGTGATCTCTTGGTTATTTAGTAACGTATTGTTTAGCCTCCATGTGTTTGTGTTTTTTACATTTTTCCCTGTAATTGATTTCTAATCTCATAGCATTCTGATCAGAAATGATGCTTGATATGATTTCAATTTTCTTATATTTAATGAGGTTTCATTTGCGACCCAAGATGTGATGTATCGTGGAGAATGTTCCATGTTCACTTAAGAAAGTGTCATCTGCTGGTTTTGGATGGAATGTCCTATAAATATCAATTCAATCTGTCTGGTATTGTGTCATTTAAAGGTTGCGTTTCCTTATTAATTTTCTGTTTGGATGATCTGTCCATTGGTGTAAGTGAGGTGTTAAAAGTCCCCACTATTATTGTGTTCCTGTTGATTTCCTATTTATAGCTGTTAGCAGTTGCCTTATGTATTGAGGTGCTCCTATGTGGGGTGCATGTATATTTATAATTGTTATATCTTCTTCTTGGATTGATCCCTTGATCATTATGTAGTGTCCTTCCTTGTTCTTATAACATTCTTTATTTTAAAATCTATTTTATCTGATATGAGCATTGTTACTCTAGCTTTCTGTTGATTTCCATTTGCTTGGAATATCATTTTCCATACCCTCACTCAGTTTGTATGTGTCCCTAGGTCTGAAGTGGGTCTCTTGTAGACAGCATATGTATGGGTCTCTTTTTGCTGTATCCATTCAGTGAGCCTGTATCTTTTTGTTAGAGTATTTAATCCATTCAACTTTAAGGTAATTATCAATATGTATGTTCCTATGACCATTTTCTTAATTGTTTGGGGCTTGGTTTTGTAGGTCCTTTTCTTCTCTTGTGTTTCCCACTTAGAAAAGTTCCTTTAGCATTTTTTGTAGAGCTGGTTTGGTGGTGCTGAATTCTCTTAGCTTTTGCTTGTCCTTAAAGCTTTTGATTTCTCCATCGAATCTGAATTTGATCCTTGCTGGGTAGAGTAATCTTGGCTGTATGTTCTTCCCTTTCATCCCTTTAAGTATATCATGCCACTCCCTTCTGGCTTGTAGAGTCTCTACTGAGAAATCAGCTGTTAACCTTATAGGAGTTCCCTTGTATGTTATTTGTCATTTTTCCCTTGTTGTTTTCAGTAATTTTTCTTTGTCTTTAATTTTTGCCAATTTGATTACTATGTGTCTCGGCATGTTTCTCCTTGGGTTTATCCTGTATGGTACTCCCAGCACTTCCTGGACTTGGGTGGCTGTTTCTTTTCTCATGTTAGGTAACATTTCAACTCTAATCTTTTCAAATATTTTCTTGGGCCCTTCCTCTTCCCTTTCTGGAACCCCTATAATGCAAATGTTGTTGCATTTAATGTTGTCCCAGAGGTCTCTTAGGCTGTCTTTATTTCTTTTCATTTTTTTTCTTTATTCTGTCCCACAGCAGTGAATTCCACCATTCTGTCTTCCAGGTCACTTATCTGTTCTTCTGCCTCAGTTATTCTGCTATTGATTCCTTGTAGTGTAGCTTTCATTTCAGTTACTGTATTGTTCATCTCTGTTTGATTGTTCTTTAATTCTTCTAGGTCTTTGTTAAACATTTCTTGCATCTTCTCAATCTTTGTCTCCATTCTTTGGCTGGGGTCCTGGATCATCTTCACTATCATTATTCAGAATTGTTTTTCTGGAACGTTGCCTATCTCCACTTCATTTAGTTGTTTTTCTGGGGTCTTATCTTTTTCCTTCATCTGGTACATAGCCTTCTGCCTTTTCATTTTGTCTATGAATTTGGTTTTTGCTTCACAGGCTGCAGGATTGTAGTTCTTGCTTCTGCTGTCTGCCCTCTGGTGAATGAGGCTATCTAAGAGGCTTGTGAAAGTTTCCTGATGGGAGGGACTGGTGGTGGGTAGAGCTGACTGTTGCTCTGGTGGGCAGAACTCAGTAAAACTTTAATCCACGTGACTGCTGATGGGTGGGGCTGGGTTCCCTCCCTGTTTGTTGTTTGACATGAGGAGATCCAACACTGGAGCCTACCTGGGCTTTTTGGAGGTGCTAATGGCTGACTCTGGGAGGGCTCACGACAAGGAGTACTTCCCAGAACTTCTGCTGCCAGTGTCCTTGTCCCTTGCTGAGCCACAGCTGCTCCCTGCCTCTTCAGGAAACCCTCCAGGACTAGCAGGTTCAGTCTCCTATGGGGTCACTGCTCCTTCCCCTGGGTCCCAATGTGCACACTATTTTGTGTGTGCCCTCCAAGTGTGGAGTTTCTGTTTCCCCCAGTCCTGCCATCAAATCCCACTAACCTTCAAAGTCTGATTGTCTAGGAATTCCTCCTCTCATTGCCAGACCCCCAGGTTGCAAAGCCTGATGTGTGGCTCAGAACCTTCACTCCATTTACTAGACTTCTGTGGTATAAGTGTTCTCCAGTTTGTTAGTCGCCCACCCAGCAGTTATGGGATTTGATTTTATTGTGATAGTGCCCCTCCTACTGTGTCATTACGGCTTCTCCTTTGTCTTTGCATGTGGGTATCTTTTTGGTGAGTTCCAGTGTCTTCCTATTGATGATTGTTCAGCACTTAGTTGTGATTCCAGTGTTCTTGAAAGAGGGAGTGAGAGCATGTCCTTCTACTCCTCTATCTTGAACCAATCACCAAAATTAGTTTTAAATGAATTTAAATAAGGATTTTGTTACACACACACACACACACACACACACACACACACAACCTGAGAGACTATGTAACTAGCAGATTCTCATTGAAAGACTTTTAAAATGAGTACTTTGGCTAGAGAGAAAATAATCCCACATGGAGGCACTGAGCATAAAGATTGATAAGTGTGTTGCCAAATTAAATAAGCCTTAACTAAGACAATGAAAATAATGTCATATAGGTGAGATTCAAGTAACAAAAAAACCAAGATAGATTTACATACTGGAAAATGTTAGTATGTAATTTGGGACAGAATATTTAGAATTAAAATATTCTAGGGTGATTATACTTTTCTAGAGAAGAAAGAGGTATTAACTTCAATATTGATGTGTGCTAATCTAGCATAAAATCAGTAAAAGAATAAGTATATTATTTCCAAATATGGGGAAAAGAGAAATAGAATGTGAAAATTTACTCAACTGATCCCAAAGATGTCGAGAAAAGGAAGAAGAGAGATCCAAATAGAATATATGTGACAGAATAAGAGAGAGTATATATAAAGGTCTAAGTGTTCTAGCTAAAAGCAAAGATTTTCAGCCCAGCAATATGTTGTTTAAAAAAGACACACATAAAATGTTAATACTCCAAAATATTAATGAGATTCAAAATTCAAAAATTTAACTGACAAATGTAAACAATAAAAAAGTGTGTAACTATAATAATCTCAAATATGATAGACTTTAAAGAAAAGTCATTACTAAAGATGAAATATGAAATAATCACCAAAAGTTTTTTTCAAAAATTTCAATTCATCAGAAAATTATAACAATCAAAAGGTGTATGACTCATTAACGTACCATATTATATAACACATAAAGGAAAACCTGAAAGAATTATGGGGAGAAGTAGCTAATTCACCAACATAGTGTGAGATTTTAACATACTTTCTAGGTAAGTGGCAGACTTGGTAACTGGACAAAAATTAGTGAGAATTTAGGAGAATTATACAAGTTTGAGCTAAAGGACTAATGCAAAATTCTACTCAAAGAGTTGACAATACAAAGCATTTTCAAGAATATACAAAATATTAAGAAAAATATATTTTTAAATACAAAAGATGATTATTTGAAATACATTTGAAAGACAATATTTGGCCAGAATTGGAATGTAAGTATATAAATGTGAGAATGTAGAGTACCATTATCTCATTTTTATGACATTAAAAAATTAGTGCTGCTCACTGATCATCTTTATCTCAAGAGTAGAAAAGTATAACTTAACCCATATTCTGATGATGTAAATCTTACTAAGAATAAACCAAGTAAGAATTTGTAAAATTCTGTGTAAATCAACAGCCACAGAAGACACTGAAAAAGTTAAGAAATCACCTCCTAAAATGGCTCTGGGACAGACATTTTTAAACTTTCTAGAAATAGAAAACGTACATGATACTCGTGGTAAAGCATCAAAAGAGGGAATATTAGGCAAATTAGTGCTAAAACTGACAATGAGAACAGAAAAGATGAGCAGCACAGATTAATGACAACAAGTTTCAGGTCTCACTCCAACTCTGATTTTTTTAGTACTAGCTGCTGACAAGTATGTAAATAATGAATCATTACCCTCATTTGCTTTCACCAATTAGAATATCTGCCATGTACACATGTGGTTCTACAGATGATGACATTTCCCATTCTTGCTATAAAAAACTATTTGGAAATAACACATGGATGTAAATTTCCATATAACATCATCAGAATCAATTTCAAGACTACAGAAGAAAATAATCAACTACTATGATTAAGATGTGTTCACTCCAGGAATCAAAAAATGACATTATCTTGGGAAATCTATTAATATAATTTATCACATCAACAGATCCAAAAAAGAAACCATGTAAGTCTCTCAAATGATGGTATAAATTTAACAAATTTTCCTGACAAAAGCGTCCTAAAATTAAAAGTAATGGGAGAATCTTTCCTTAATATGATGAAAATTTTCTGTTATAACCTAACAGCCAGTGTTGTATTTTGTTGGGAAACTCTGCTGGTGTTACCACTACCAGCATCATATTTTATTTGTACGTGTTTTGTTTTGTTCCATTTTAGAAGTTCTATCCAATGCAATAGACATAAAATCGAATTAAATAACTTAACTTGGGGGACCTTGAAGATGGCGGAAGAGTAAGACGCGGAGATCGCCTTCCTCCCCACGGATACACCAGAAATACATCCACACGTGGAACAACTCCTACAGAACTCCTACTGAAGGCTGGCAGAAGACCTCAGACCTCCCAAAAGGCAAGAAACTCCCCACGTAACTGGGTAGGGCAAAAGAAAAAACAGAGACAAAAGAATAAGGACGGCACCTGCACCAGTGGGAGGGAGCTGTGAAGGAGGAAAAGTTTCCACACACTAGGAAGCCCCTCCGCGGGCGGAGACTGCGGGAGGCAGAGGGGGGAGTTTCGGGACCGCGGAGTAGTGCACAGCGACGGGTGCGGAGGGCAAAGCGGGGAGATTCCTGCACAGACGATCGGTGCTGACCGGCACTCACCAGCCCGAGTGGCTTGTCTGCTCACCCGCCGGGGCGGGCGGGGCTGCGAGCTGAGGCTCGGGTTTTGGTTTTGGACGGAGCTCAGGGAGAGGACTGGGGTTGGCGGCTTGAACATAGCCTGAAGGGGTTAGTGCACCACGACTAGCCGGGAGGGAGTTCGGGGAAAAGCCTGCACCTGCCGAAGAGGCAAGAGACTTTTTCTTCCCTCTTTGTTTCCTGGTGCGCGAGGAGAGGGGTTTAAGAGCGCTGCTTAAAGGAACTCCAGAGACGGGCGCGAGCCGCGGCTAAAAGCGCGAACCCCAGAGACGGGCGCGAGCCGCGGCTGAGGGCGCGAGCCCCCGAGACGGGCGCGAGCCGCGGCTGAAAGCGCAAACCCCAGAGACGGGCGTGAGCCGCGGCTAAAACCGCGGACCCCAGAGACGGGCGGGAGACGCTAAGGCTGCTGCTGCCGCCACCAAGGGGCCTGTGTGCGAGCACAGGTCACTCTCCACACCCCTCTTCCGCGGAGCCTGTGCAGCCCGCCAATGCCAGGTTCCCGGGATCCAGGGACAACTTCCCCGGGAGTACGCACGGCGGGTCTCAGGCTGGTGCAACATCACGCCGGCCTCTGCCGCAACGTCACGCTGCCTCTGCAGCCGCAGGCCCACCCCGCACGTAGTGCCCCTCCTACCCCCATCCCCCAACCCCCGGCCTGAGTGAGCCGGAGGCCCCGAATCAGCGGCTCCTTTAACCCCGTCCTGTCTGAGCGAAAAAACAGACGCCCTCCAGCGACCTACACGCAGAGGCAGGGCCAAATCCAAAGCTGAGCTCCTGTGAGCTGTGAGAACAAAGAAGAGAAAGGGAAATCTCTCCCAGCAGCCACAGAAGCAGCGGATTAAAGCTCCACAATCAACTTGATATACCCTGCATCTGTGGAATACCTGAATAGACAAGGAATGATCCCAAATTGAAGAGGTGGAATTTAGGAGCGAGATCTATGATTTTTTTCCCTTTTCCTCTTTTTGTGAATGTGTACGTGTATGCTTCTGTGTGAGATCCTGTCTGTATACTCTTGCTTCCACCATTTGTCCTAGGGCTCTATCCGTCCATGACTTTTTTTTAAAAATGCTTTTTCTTAATAATTAAGTTTAATTGTAATAACTTTATTATACTTTACCTTCGTTCTTTCTTTCTTTCTTTCCTTCCTTCCCTCCTTTAGACAACGAATCACCCCAAATTGAGGAGGTTGTCTCAGGGAGCAGGATTTATGATTTTTCCCCCTTTACCTCTTTTTGTGAAGGTGTATGTGTATGCTTCTGTGTAAGATTTTCTCTGTATAGCTTTGCTTCCAACATTTGTCCTAAGGTTCTATCCGTCCCTTTTTTTTTTTTTTTTTCTAAATATTTTTTAATTCAATAACTATATTATACTTTATTTTATTTTTACTGTATCATCTTTCTTTCTGTCTTTTTTCCTTCTTTCCCTCCTTCCTTCCTTCCTCTCTCCCTCCCTCCCTCCCTCCTTTCTTTCCTTCTTTGCTTCTTTCTTCCTTCCTTCCTTTCCTCCTTTCCTTCTTTCTTTACTCATACTTCTACTAATTCTCCCTACTTTTTCTCCCTTTTATTCTGAGCTGTGTGGATGAAAGGCTCTTGGTGCTCCAGCCAGGAGTCAGGGCTCTGCCTCTGAGGTAGGAGAGCCAACTTCAGGACACTGGTCAACAAGAGACCTCCCAGCTCCACATAATATTAAACGGTGGAAATATCCCAGAGACCTTCATCTTAACACCAGCACCCAGCTTCACTCAACGACCAGCAAGCCACAGTGCTGGACAACCTATGCCAAACAACTAGCAAAACAGGAACACAACCCCACCCATTAGCAGAGAGGCTGCCTAAAATCAGAATAAGGCCACAGACACCCCAAAACACACCACCAGACGTGAACCTGCCCACTAGAGAGACAAGATCCAGCCTCATCCAGCACAACACAGGCACTAGTCCCCTCCACCAGGAAGCCTACACAACCCACTGAAACAACCTTAGCCACTGGAGACAGACATCAAAAACAACGGGAACTACGAAAGTGCAGCCTGCAAAAAGGAGACCCCAAACACAGTAAGATAAGCAAAATGAGAAGACAGAAAAACACACAGCAGATGAAGGAGCAAGATAAAAACCCACCAGACCTAACAAATGAAGAGGAAATAGGCAATCTACCTGAAAAAGAATTCAGAATAATGATAGTAAGGATGATCCGAAATCTTGGAAGTAGAATGGACAAAATGCAAGAAACAGTTAACAAGGACCTACAAGAACTAAAGATGAAACAAGCAATGATGAACAATGCAATAAATGAAATTAAAATCACTCTAGATAGGATCAATAGCAGAATAACTGAGGCAGAAGAACGGATAAGTGACCTGGAAGATAAAGTAGTGGAAATAACTACTGCAGAGCAGAATAAAGAAAAAAGAATGAAAAGAACTGAGGACAGTCTCAGAGACCTCTGGGACAACATGAAACGCACCAACATTCGAATTATAGGGGTTCCAGAAGAAGAAGAAAGAAAGAAAGGGACTGAGAAAATATTTGAAGAGATTATAGTTGAAAACTTCCCTAATATGGGAAAGGAAATAGTTAATCAAGTCCAGGAAGCACAGAGGGTCCCATACAGGATAAATACAAGGAGAAACACGCCAAGACACATATTAATCAAACTGTCAAAAATTAAATACAAAGAAAGCATATTAAAAGCAGCAAGGGAAAAACAACAAATAACACACAAGGGAATCCCCATAAGGTTAACAGCTGATCTCTCAGCAGAAACCCTACAAGCCAGAAGGGAGTGGCAGGACATACTGAAAGTGATGAAGGAGAATAGCCTGCAACCAAGACTACTCTACCCAGCAAGGATCTCATTCAGATTTGATGGAGAAATTAAAACCTTTACAGACAAGCAAAAGCTGAGAGAGTTCAGCACCACCAAACCAGCTTTACAACAAATGCTAAAGGAACTTCTCTAGACACGAAACACAAGAGAAGGAAATGACCTATAGTAGCGAACCCAAAACAATATATAAAATGGAAATAGGAACATACATATCGATAATTACCTTAAATGTAAATGGACTAAATGCTCCCAGCAAAAGACACAGATTGGCTGAATGGATACAAAAACAAGACCCTTATATATGCTGTCTACAAGAGACCCACTTCAGAACTAGAGACACATACAGACTGAAAGTAAGGGGATGGAAAAAGATATTCCATGCAAATGGAAACCAAAAGAGAGCTGGAGTAGCAATTCTCATATTAGACAAAATAGACTTTAAAATAAGGACTATTAAAAGGGACAAAGAAGGACACTACATAATGATCAAGGGATCGATCCAAGAAGAAGATATAACAATTGTAAATATTTATGCACCCAACATAGGAGCACCTCAATACATAAGGCAAATACTAACAACCATAAAAGGGGAGATCGACAGTAACACATTCATAGTAGGGGACTTTAACACCCCACTTTCACCCATGGACAGATCATCCAAAATGAAAATAAATAAGGAAACACAAGCTTTAAATGATACATTAAACAAGATGGACTTAATTGATATTTATAGGACACTCCATCCAAAAACAACAGAATACACATTTTTCTCAAGTGCTCATGGAACATTCTCCAGGATAGATCATATCTTGGGTCACAAATCAAGCCTTGGTAAATTTAAGAAAACTGAAATTGTATCAAGTATCTTTTCCGACCACAACGCCATGAGACTAGATATCAATTACAGGAAAAGATCTTTAAAAAATACAAACACATGGAGGCTAAACAATACACTACTTAATAATGAAGTGATCACTGAAGAAATCCAAGAGGAAATAAAAAAATACCTAGAAACAAATGACAATGGAGACACAACGACCCAAAACCTATGGGATGCAGCAAAAGCAGTTCTAAGGGGGAAGTTTATAGCAATACAAGCCCACCTTAAGAAGCAGGAAACATCTCGAATAAACAACCTAACCTTGCACCTCAAGCAATTAGAGAAAGAAGAACAAAAAAACCCCAAAGCTAGCAGAAGGAAAGAAATCATAAAAATCAGATCAGAAATAAATGAAAAAGAAATGAAGGAAACAATAGCAAAGATCAATAAAACTAAAAGCTGGTTCTTTGAGAAGATAAACAAAATAGATAAACCACTAGCCAGACTCATCAAGAAAAAAAGGGAGAAGACTCAAATCAATAGAATTAGAAATGAAAAAGGAGAAGTAACAACTGACACTGCAGAAATAAAAAAAACATGAGAGATTACTACAAGCAACTCTATGCCAATAAAATGGACAATCTGGAAGAAATGGACAAATTCTTAGAAATGCACAACCTGCCAAGACTGAATCAGGAAGAAATAGAAAATATGAACAGACCAATCACAAGCACTGAAATTGAAACTGTGATTAAAAACCTTCCAACAAACAAAAGCCCAGGACCAGATGGCTTCACAGGTGAATTCTATCAAACGTTTAGAGAAGAGCTAACACCTATCCTTCTCAAACTCTTCCAAAATATAGCAGAGGGAGGAACACTCCCAAATTCCTTCTACGAAGCCACCATCACCTTGATACCAAAACCAGACAAGGATGTCACAAAGAAAGAAAACTACAGGCCAATATCACTGATGAACATAGATGCAAAAATCCTCAACAAAATACTAGCAAACAGAATCCAACAGCACATTAAAAGGATCATACACCATGATCAAGTGGGGTTTATTCCAGGAATGCAAGGATTCTTCAATATACGCAAATCTATCAATGTGATAAACCATATTAACAAATTGAAGGAGAAAAACCATATGATCATCTCAATAGATGCAGAGAAAGCTTTCGACAAAATTCAACACCCATTTATGATAAAAACCCTGCAGAAAGTAGGCATAGAGGGAACTTTGCTCAACATAATAAAGGCCATATATGACAAGCCCACAGCAAACATCATCCTCAATGGTGAAAAACTGAAAGCATTTCCACTAAGATCAGGAACAAGACAAGGTTGCCCACTCTCACCACTCTTATTCAACATAGTTTTGGAAGTTTTAGCCACAGCAATCAGAGAAGAAAAGGAAATAAAAGGAATCCAAATCGGAAAAGAAGAAGTAAAGCTGTCACTGTTTGCAGATGACATGATACTATACATAGAGAATCCTAAAGATGCTACCAGAAAACTACTAGAGCTAATCAATGAATTTGGTAAAGTAGCAGGATACAAAATTAATGCACAGAAATCTCTGGCATTCCTATATACTAATGATGAAAAATCTGAAAGTGAAATCAAGAAAACACTCCCATTTACCATTGCAACAAAAAGAATAAAATATCTAGGAATAAACCTACCTAAGGATACGAAAGACCTGTATGCAGAAAATTATAAGACACTGATGAAAGAAATTAAAGATGATACAAATAGATGGAGAGATATACCATGTTCTTGGATGGGAAGAATCAACATTGTGAAAATGACTCTACTACCCAAAGCAATCTACAGATTCAATGCAATCCCTATCAAACTACCACTGGCATTTTTCACAGAACTAGAACAAAAAATTTCGCAATTTGTATGGAAACACAAAAGACCCCGAATAGCCAAAGCAATCTTGAGAACGAAAAAAGGAGCTGGAGGAATCAGGCTCCCTGACTTCAGACTATATTACAAAGCAACAGTAATCAAGACAGTATGGTACTGGCACAAAAACAGAAAGATAGATCAGTGGAACAGGATAGAAAGCCCAGAGATAAACCCACGCACATATGGACACCTTATCTTTGATAAAGGAGGCAGGAATGTACAGTGGAGAAAGGACAGCCTCTTCAATAAATGGTGCTGGGACAACTGGACAGGTACATGTAAAAGTATGAGATTAGATCACTCCCTAACACCATACACAAAAATAAGCTCAAAATGGATTAAAGACCTAAATGTAAGGCCAGAAACTATCAAACTCTTAGAAGAAAACATAGGAAGAACACTCTATGACATAAATCACAGCAAGATCCTTTCTGACCCACCTCCTAGAGTAATGGAAATAAAAACAAAAATAAACAAATGGGACCTAATGAAACTTCAAAGCTTTTGCACAGCAAAGGAAACCATAACCAAGACCAAAAGACAACCCTCAGAATGGGAGAAAACATTTGCAAATGAAGCAACTGACAAAGGATTAATCTCCAAAATTTACAAGCAGCTCATGCAGCTCAATAACAAAAAAACAAACAACCCCATCCAAAAATGGGCAGAAGACCTAAATAGACATTTCTTCAAAGAAGATATACAGAATGCCAACAAACACCTGAAAGAATGCTCAACATAGGGCTTCCCTGGTGGCGCAGTGGTTGAGAGTCCGCCTGCCGATGCAGGGGACACGGGTTCGTGCCCCGGTCTGGGAGGATCCCGCATGCCGCGGAGCGGCTGGGCCCGTGAGCCATGGCCGCTGAGCCTGCGCGTCCGGAGCCTGTCCTCCGCAACGGGAGAGGCCACAGCAGTGAGAGGCCCGCGTAACGCAAAAAAAAAAAAAAAAAAAAAAAAAAAGAATGCTCAACATCATTAATCATTAGAGAAATGCAAATCAAAACTACAATGAGATATCATCTCACACCAGTCAGAATGGCCATCATCAAAAAATCTAGAAACAATAAATGCTGGAGAGGGTGTGGAGAAAAGGGGACACTCTTGCACTGCTGGTGGGAATGTGAATTGGTTCAGCCACTGTGGAGAACAGTATGGAGGTTCCTTAAAAAACTACAAATAGAATTACCATATGACCCAGCAATCCCACTACTTGGCATATACCCTGAGAAAACCAAAATTCAAAAAGAGTCATGTACCAAAATGTTCATTGCAGCTCTATTTACAATAGCCAGGACATGGAAACAACCTAAGCGCCCATCATCGGATGAATGGATAAAGAAGATGTGGCACATATACACAATGGAATATTACTCAGCCTTAAAAAGAAATGAAATTGAGCTATTTGTAATGAGATGGATAGACCTAGAGTCTGTCATACAGAGTGAAGTAAGTCAGAAAGAAAAAGACAAATACCGTATGCTAACACATATATATGGAATTTAAGGGAAAAAAATGTCATGAAGAACCTAGGGGTAAGATAGGAATAAAGACGCAGACCTACTGGAGAACGGACTTGAGGGTATGGGGAGGGGGAGGGGTGAGTTTTGACAGGGCGAGAGAGAGTCATGGACATATACACACTAACAAACGTAGTAAGGTAGATAGCTGGGGGGAAGCAGCCGCAAGGCACAGGGATATTAGCTCGGTGCTTTGTGACAGCCTGGAAGGGTGGGATGGGGAGAGTGGGAGGGAGGGAGACGCAAGAGGGAAGACATATGGGAACATATGTATAGCTGATTCACTTTGTTATAAAGCAGAAACTAGCACACCATTGTAAAGCAATTATACCCCAATAAAGATGTTTAAAAAAAAAAATAATAACTTAACTTTTGGAATCAAAGAAGGAACAAAAATCATCATTCAAGTAGAAGTTATAATGCAAAAGCTTATTTTAGCAGGAGGAATCAAAACATGAAATAGCTAACAATAGCCCTAACTATAAATGTTTATACTTCTTCTAGTTAGGCTGCAGAGAGTGGGAAATATATTTGTCTCATGATAACAAAAAAAACATGAACAAATAATAACTATACAGTTTATCTGGCCAGCAAGAGCAGGAGACTCAAGAAAACCTTGAAGAACTTAATTGCAGAGAAAAACAGGCCTTTCTGATGTGAGTAATAGGAGCTACAACTTCCACACCCAGGACAGGCATTTGTGCTTCCAGGTTACTTGAGGAGTGGCCCTGCCCTGGAGCATCTTTGCAGGGACAAAGAGAAACCAGCTGAGCCCTGGATGAGGTGTAGGTAGCCAGAATGGAACACAATTAGGATAAGCTCAGATGCAAAAGCAAATCAAATGGCCAAACCATTCTTTCTCTACACACACAGAGCAATTTCTTAATCCCACACATTCACAGAGCGTTTGATTCCAGGGCTCGGCCAGAGTTGAAATGTAAGGTGAACAAAAACCATGTCACACTGCTGCCCCTGCACAGTCCAGCTGAACCACGAACACAGGTGAACTCACTCCAGCCACAATTCAGTTGAGGAAGAATCAGAATGATCAGCTGTCACCCTAACCACCTGACAGAGGAAAGGGCTTGTATTATTATTAGGAAAAGAAAACAAACAAAAAATATTATCCCAAAATATTGTTGCATTGCACAAACTATCCCTAAATTTCATGGCTTAAAACACCAGCAATTTTATTATATCTCACAATATATGAATATGAAGTTTTAATGAACTGGGCCTTGTAGACAGATAAATGTAAAAAAACAAAAACAAAAGAAATTTGCAAAAGAAGGCTCTAGGTTTATGCACAAAGACGTGATGATAATTGCGCTTTTGCAAAATCTTTCAAAATTCCTAGCTGGAATATTAAAAATGTATTACCAGTTTAAATTAGGAGTCTCGATTCATTGATGAAAATAATTATGTTTAGTTTTTCTGCAAAGGCCACAACTAAGCTCTCTATAGCTGTCTCTTTCCTCTGTTTGGCATATCTTAGCCCAAGCTCGTAAAATTTTAGTTATTTTAGTTATGAAAAGAGTTTCATTTCAGTAATTAAAACTTGTGTCTTGTTCATTTAAATACTTAAATTTCACATTTGACTCCAAACCCTCCTTGTCCCCGTTGCCAGGACTGTCAGGCTGAGTGCTCCCACCATGGGGCTGGAGAGGACGTGGTCTTCCCTTTCCACCAGTGTCCCCAGTTCTCTTCCTCCCTGGGGCCGGGAAAAGGGGTGAACAGGCACTTCTTTGGGTGTTGGTGTCTGTTGACAGGACAATGTGCGTAGCCCCAGGCCTCACACATGGAGGATGCTGAGGGTATTGTGGTGACAATGCTGGTTGTTATTATTTCTCTGCCTGCTAGTTACTAGTTCTTTGTTCCTTTCATATTTTGTGGTCCTAACGCCATCTCCTGTGGGTGCATTTGCTGGTTCATCAAAGGACTGGATCTTCCCCCACATCATCTCTTGGCCTGGGAAAACCTCTTGAAATGCAACCTCTTCTTTTCTCTCCCCCTCCAGGCTTTGCTACAGGCCGTGTACCCCACAGCCTAGGGCAGCTGAGGTCCTGTCCCAGGAGCTGGCCCTCTTGGAGATATTGGCAAGAATGTCTAAGATGCTGCAACCATGCAAAAAGTCCACTGGATCCATGGATGGTATTTACCTTTGCTACGATAAGTGGAGGGGGTCTAGGGTCTAATTTCAGCTGTCTCCTCTCTCTGTGCACAAGTAGCAGAAGAAACTGAGCTATCTTCCTGACTCAGCAGTTTCCTAATAAGAGGGCATCACTTATTGGAGCTTAGGAAAAACATGTTTCAGGCATTTTCTAGTGAAGCAGTTGGAAGAAAAGGCATGGATGCTGGTTGCTATATAACTATATTCTTATAAAGAACACATATCCTCATTCCCGGTTTACTTATTTTTTTTAAATTTTTGAAAATGTATTTATATTGGAGTATAGTTGATTTACAATGTTGTGTTAGTTTCAGATGTATAGCAGAGTGATTCTTTTATACATATATACATTCTTTTTAAGATTCTTTTCCCATATAGGTTATTACAGAGTACTGAGTACAGTTCCCTGTGCTATACAATACAGGGATTGTTGTTGATTATCACTTTTATATATAGTAGTGTGTATATGTTAATCCCAACCTCCTAATTTATCTCTCCCCCAACCTTTCTCCTTTGGTAACTTTAAGTTTTTTTTCTATGTCTGTACTTACTGTATTTCTTCATAGTTCAAAAAGAGTCTAATCTCTTTCCTATACCATGGAGCACAAGAATTTTATATGAAGATCTACTTGTTCTTCTGACTGGAGCATTTAGGAACTTTGGTATCTGCACATTAATCACTGCATGATTTGAGTTAGCCACCCTCCCACACCCACCAAAAACGTGGACCTCAACCAGTACCACCTTACAACCACATATAAGTGTACCTCTGTGTTGGAGATTCCTGAAAATAGGGATATGTTATCTATGGGATTTTCTATCCTCTGCAATCATCTATAAACACAAAATGTATGCAAACCTGTATCTTAGAGTATTTCATATTGTCAGGGATGATATGGGGCCATTATACCCAAGAGATGAATATCTAGTGTTCCTTTGGGGCCATTTTCAGTTGCATAGTTGACATTTCAGCATAAATAAAATATTCAAAGTAGCATGAAAGGTACAAATTATTATTGGTAATAGCTCTGGCATCAGATATATTAATATCATTTTCTGAAGTTATTATCTCATACAAAATTCTCTTGAGAAAGACAAAGAATGAGCTATATAATTATATAAAATATAGGCATCTTACAGTTGCTTCCTGTGATGGCTCTTAAAATGATTACTCTTTATGTGAATATTTTAAGTTGCAACTATCTAGTTAGAAATACTTAGGTGTAATAAATTTAAAAGTTTATTCCATCTACTGTAACTCAAACAAATCATACCAGCAGCTAAGCAAAGGAAAACTATTCAGAAGTTTAAATCAAAGTGAAGGAAAACACACCTTTTCAGTATTTTAGTGCTTTCTGAACGTCTCCGATTGACAGATTGTCATCATCACACCTATGCCTCTAAGGAACAGGGCTGGTTTTCTCATTGTCACAGAGCAGAAAAGTGGTTTTCTGGTAGTAACATTAGCATTTCTGCCATCTCTTAACACCAAATTTGAAACAAATGGAACACAACATCCTATAATTTTCCAAAAAGTGTCACCAGAGATGTGACATCATCTTAAATTACTGTCAGCACTATTCCCAGAACTATTGGCTTACTGTGGAAGTGCGAGCTGGAGATGACGTTCTCTCACCATGACGGCAACACTTGGGATTCTGGGAACTTTCAATATCCTGGTTATCACTACATACCAAAAAAAAAAAAAAAAAAAAAAGCAAAACCCAATAAGCAAACAAAACACTTGAGTATTAAAGAAGACTTATGTTTCTTTTCTTACAAAGGGAAATCTATAATCATAATATATGTTATATTATTATCAATCACATCCTCATGGTTATAAGAATAGTTAGCTAACACTCCACTGCAATGAGATTATTTTCTTTATAAGTTGAATTCTATTATAGCAAACCTTATCTTTGTCTGATAGATAACTAATTACAGAGCACAATGTCTCACACTATTCCATTCCCCAAATAACCTGTGAGACAAGGGTTTTTCCCATTCTATAAAGAAGGATTTCAAACACACAAATGTTATTCACCTTATTTCAGATCACGTAGTTAGTAACTGTTTGGCAGGGAACTTGAAATTAGGTCCACTTTAGGATTGGTATCAATACCTTTTCTCATGCGTCACAGTTATGTCCACAGCATGAAGGGGTGAAGGATATACCTTTCAATGTTTCAACCAAACACAGACAGAGGGCTTGGACTTTGGAAAACATGTATATGCTGGCTTTTGAACAAATGTTTTTGAAAACATTGAAAAATCACGTGTTGGTTTCATTAGGGAAGCACCTGTATGAACTACTGGCCATCAAAAACAAAGGCAGAAAGGTTGATCATGGATACACTTTCATTATTCATTGCCCAGAGCATGAGACTGAAACACAATCTGAAGCCAGGTTTCACATGTGTGACAGTCTCATTTAAGATAACTCTATTTCTGCTTTGTCATTGCTTCTTATGGCCTGTATTATCTGATTACAATGTCTCAGAAAAAAAGAATCAAGAGAAATATACATTCTGCTTGCAGAGACTTGCAGATTTCTTTTTCTTTAATTCAATAAGTAATTCAAGTCATATATAGAACTCCAAAAACCAGGCTCTTATGAGTAACAAACAGTCTAAGATGGCAAATCAGAAAGGGGTGTTATTATTTGATTTACTATCTCATCAACACTTACAGCACTGTACTGATTAATGAGGAAGCTAATAGGAACAAAGAAACTCAAGACAGGAAGATAATTCTGTCTAGAGTGCTGTTCCCAAGTATCACACCAAGAGAAGCGGCTTTGGTGTTTCAGTGGGCATTGGCTATCTGCTGTCTAACCAAGGAGGATGAAGCCCAGCTTTGTCGTCTCAAGAATCACAACCACCCCTTAATTTCCTCTCTCTCTTATTATATTATGAGACCAGAATAGAAAACAGATTTTTAAATTAAATAAAATTTAAGCAATAGTGTCAGAGAGGAAATTGGCAACTACTTAACCATTTTCTTTCAGCCCTGAAATTGTTTTAAGGGTACCTTCCAATTATAGTATAAAACTTACTTGGAAAATAAAGCCATATGGTTCTTCTGAAAATAATTTGCCAGTGGCCCTGGATACTATAATCAGCACCAAATATTAGGGAGATCTTGAAATAATGATGTCTTGGGAGGTAGTCAATATCCTGACATTGAACAAATAAATGCTCACTTTTATTTAGGTTTGCTTTCAAATCAATCTCAAGCCTGGCAGGCAAGATGAGGGCAAATGGCAAAAGGAAGTACATTTTGAGCAAATAATAACTCGGACATAACAACAGGGAGAGCCAAGAATAGAGGGTGCAGCCACTGGAAATGAGAAAGCTCAGTTTGAGCTAAATTATGTAGCCATCCATGGGACACATTAGGGCTCAGCCTTTGAAGTTGAATTCCCATGAGTCACCATCAGCACCTCTGCGCACAGGTCCATCTTTGAGCAGAGAGGGAAAGTACAAGTCTTGTAAATATTCAGTGAGAGTGGTGGCTGTTGGACTGTGAAACATGAGTTGCAGTCAGTAAGCAGCTATGTGGATATGGTCCTGTACCTTTGAAACTGCAAATGGACCTCCATTACCATATTGGAACTTAAGATCATTTTTGAGAGCCAGGGCTTTGTGTGGACATTGAATCAAAGGAAACATAAATAAGCAATAATACCTTGTCTTAATGGAAGGTCAGGACTAAAAACCATATTATAAACTGTAATTATAGCATCCACTGAACATACCCATATTTTGTGACTCATTGCCCGACCCTTGTGATAGCCACATTTATCTTATAATGGTCTCTAGTTTATTGATTTTATGTTTTATTTGGATAATTATAGGGTTAGTTCATCTCATTATAAATTATGTGCAAATAATCCTATCAAAGTACTCCAAACACTCTGGTAACAGATGGTATGTAAATGAACAAAGTAAAAATCAAATAAATATTTTTCATTAACCTGGTAACAGGACAGGCATATTGTGTGGTAGGCATTTTGGAAAAACTCAGTTTGACTGGCCAAAAATGTTGTCACTTAACTTGAAAAGGGAAATTATAATAATGCATTTTTATTGCAGACACTTAATCAAGAATAACATTTCCATATCTATTGAGGGTGTGGAGGTTTCTGTGATGAAGGTGGGACCTTCATTGTTACCTGTATTAATGGGGGAAAAAAGTGGATACATGGGAATTGCAAACCTCTCACATAGTGCTGTTGATTACAGCAAGGTATTAATGCTTTTATTTTACTTGTTGTAATATTTCTAATTCACAATGTAGCCAACTCTTTCAACAGAACTAAACTTGCAGTCAAAAGACCTCATGTACAAAATGGACATAATAATAATAAACACCTCCCCGTATAAAGATTAAACAAAATAATGCACATTAAAAATGTTTTTAAATTATACGTATTACTTAGAAGTAAAGCTTTCTATGGACAACACCATATTTCAAGATCATTAAACCTGAACTTGTCTCCTTTTTTTATCTGCATATAGCTGAAATATATTGAAGTACAATTTATCTATAATGAAATACACATATTTTAAATGTATAGTACCCTGAGTTTTTAAAATGTATATCATTTAACCGCCTTAAAAGTCAATATAAAGGAAATTATTGTATAATAAATTTTCCCTGTTCCATTTTCTGACATTCTCCACCCACCTTCCCCTTTCAAGAGACCACTGATATTCTTATTTATATTACCAGAGCTTAGTTTTTCTATTCTGGAACTTCATATAAATGCAGTTATATGGTATATGCCTGGCTTTTTTTCGCTTAGCATAATTTCTTGTTATCACTAGCACAATATGGGAGGAAAGCTGAAATATTCATTTTTTGAAATCCATGGAGTTTCAATCCCCCCAGGAGACACACTGGACTATGGTAAAATATTATTTGTATTTACTTTTCATTTTTATAGCATTTCTAACCAATGGTATAGCTAAATCTATACAGTGAACTGATCCTGAAACCAAAGAACTAGGTTTTGTCATTTAGTAGCTAAATGGTATTGCACAGTGATTTAAATTCTCTACAACTCAATTTCCTTATATATAATATGGAGATGATAATAGTAAAAAAGATTCTGTGCTTTAGTAAAGATTAATAACAATATATATAAAATGCAAGACTTCTGGGTTTTGCTTAACATATAGAAAACAGATAAACTACATAAATCATAACTTTCCTTCAAACCATCAGAGGGGTCAGGTTGTGGGGAAAGTAACCAGTCTGTTATCCAAGGCAGACAATTTCATGTGGAAGAAGGGCATGAGTGCTGGCTTATATAAGGCAGACCATGGAGGAAAGTGAAGCTTCTATACAGGGGGGAAAGAATTCAGCTAAAACTTTTAATGAATACAAAAGGCTCTGTGTGGGCTCATGTCAGAGTTTAGAAGTTCTGTACGCTGAAAACATACGGAAGTTTGCATTCATTCAGTGCCTCCTCTACATGAAAAAAGTGACAGTATGATTGTTGACCCAAGAAACTGCCCCGATTTTGAAGGTTTAGAGGAATAGAGCATTTGTCACCTTGGGAAACCCCACTTGGATCCTAATTTCCTACAGAACAAAGCCTTCATCTTCTGGGGAAAAGGCAGCAAACACTACCCTAAGGCACATGTGAAGACCCATTGTTTCTGAAGAGGAGAATAGGAAAAACCTCTCTATCCTTGAGAAAGGAACAAGAAATCATCCTGAGCCAAGACCATCAGAAATTTTGTACAGCTGAAGGATGGACTATTATTTCAAAAGCCCCACAATGAAAACACACAGACACAGATCCTGCTTAAGACAGAGACTGGATCAGGACATCAGAGCAGAACCCTACTTTGCAATGCCAGGTTAACAAGCACCAAGTAAGCTGGTGTCAGCTGTTAGTTCCGGGAAGTAGCAAATGTCTGGAAAGAGTTCAGGAAGCAGTGAAGATGAAATAGGAAGACAGAGCAAATTTTCCAGCAACCAAGTCCTCACTCTAAATATAAGGTAAAAGGGGAGGAATTTGAAGCCGGAAGTGCACTAAGAGTAAATATAGCAACAACAAAACCCCAAACCATCTCAACATATGACTAGATTGATTCTACCCTCACAGTTAGAAAGAGGTATGGCTGTTTCCAGATTAGAAAATAACTTATTTCTATCACTATTATCACATACCCAATGACTAAAATTCAACAACAACAACAAAACATGATACACAAAATGGAAAGATAACCCACTGGAAAGAAAAACAGATTGAGAGGTCACCCAGATGTTGGAAGCTTCGACAAAAAAATGTTAAATAAACATAATTATTGTGTTAAAGTCTCTGGTAGAAAAGATATAGAACATGCAATAGAAGATGTGTAATGTCAGGAGAAAGATGGAAACTACAAGAAAGAGTCCATTTGAAATGCTAGGAAAAAATATGGTAACAGAGATGAATATGGCCTCAACTAACTCATCAGTATATGGGACACAGACTTGGATTGGATAGAAACAGTGCACTTGCAGGAAGGTCAACAGGAATTGCTCAAACTGAAACACAAAGAGAGCTAAGAGAGACAGGCGGGGGTGAGGAGGGGATTGAGAGGGAACAGAGTATAAAAAAGCTGTAGGACAATATGAAATGGTCTAACATATGTATAATTAGGATCTCAGAATGAAAAGAGAAAGAGTAGAGAAAAAAATTTGAAGTGATAATGGAGAACAGTTGAAGTAAGAGTGACCAAGAATGATACAATAATAATGGAGGACACTAGCTACAGCTCTAACCTCAGAGAATTCCAAACAGGATGAGTACACACACACTCATATTCAAAGAACAGAAAACTAAAGGTAAAGATGAAATCTTGAAAGTATCCAGAGAAAAAGAACACATTACATACAGAGAAACAAAAAGATTAAATATATAGCAAACATTGTTTCAGAAAATATATAAGCAGGAAGAAAATTGACTGGCATCTTTTAAATAACAAAAAAGAAACAATTTTCAATACAGAAAAACAATCTTCAATATAGAATTGTAATCCAGGGACAATCTCTTTTCAAATTAAAGGAGAAGTAAAAGAGTTTTTAAAAAATTAACAGCTGAGAGAATTTATTACCAGTATATCAGCATTGCAAGAAATGTTCAAAGTTCTGCAAGCAGAAGAAATATATGAAACAGAAACTTGAATCTGCATAAATGAACATCCAGAATATATAAAGACCTCTTACAACTCGATAAGATTAAAGTAAAACCCTTGTTAATAAAATAGACAAAAAGTTTGAGAAGACATTCGAATGTGTGAATGGCAAACAGGTACATGAAAAGTCGTTAAGATTCATTAGCCATTAGGGTAATGGAAATTAATTAAAAGCACCTGAGATACCACTACACACTAATTAAAATATCAAGTGTTGGTGAGGAGGTAGAATATTTGGAAATCTCAAATATAGCTGATGGTCTATATTTGGACACTTAAAAACATTTGGACATTTCTTACATAAAGTAAAAATCAGACATTCCATATAATCCCGAGTTTTACTTTAGGAAAATGAAAACATATGTTCACACAAAGATTTGTATATGAATATTCATAGCAGTTTTATACATAAAAGTCCCAAACTGGAAACAACCCAAGAGTTCACCAACAAATAAATGACTAAACATTTTCTGGTATATTAGCCCAATGGGATATCTCTCAAAACCAAAAGAATGAATATTGTTATATGCAACAGCCTTAATGAAATTCTAAATTATTTTGCAGAAAAACAGAAGCAAGACACATAAGATTTCATACTGTGTGTAAACATATACATGAAATTGTAGGAAAGAAAATGTCTGATCTATAGTGAAAGAAAGCATATTAATAGCTGCCTGGTGGTAGGTGGTGATCGTTTAGGAAATGGCATGAAATAACTATATATGGTGATGGAAATGTTCTATATCTTGACTGCCATGCTATTTATATTGGTATATAACTTGTCAAAACTCATCAAAATGTATACCTCATATAATGCATTTCATTGCATTTAAATTATGCTTCATAAAATTGGTTTTAAGAAAAGAATGCCAATTTTGGAAGAATTCAATTTAAGGGACAATTTTGATCTGATAAAGGAGGTTCTAAAAATCTGGGTTTCATGGAAATATGAGCTTAAGTATGACAATTTTATTTTTAACTCCAATTTAAATATTGGAAAAATTCCTAAATTCTCTAAACATTAATTTCTCTAGGGTCACACAGCAGATGGAGTACAAGCAGTTCATCAAGTATTTAGAGGTCACTAAGAGTGATTGCAAGGAATTGATTGAAGATGTGAGAGAATAACATTTTTTATTTTGGGATGTCTAGCTCAATTAATTTATCACTATTTTAAGTCTTCTTAATCATCTACATTTAGGAAAACATTTCAATAGCAATTGAATCAAAATAAATAAAAATATTTAATTAATCAAAACTCTGCCATATCTAATATTTTGTCACTTGATGTTTTGTGAGTAAACTACTGCTCATGGACCAAATCCAAACTATTCCTTGTTTTTGTAAGTAAAGTTTTATTGGATCACAGCCACACCCATTCATTTACATAGTGTTGATGTCTACTTTGCATTACGACAGTAGAGTTTAGTATGTGCAACAGAGATTATGTGATCCACAAATCTTAAAATATCTTGCTCTTTACAGGAAAAGTTTGTCAACTCCTACTATAGAATATATATTTTTATATAGTTATAACTATATAACTATTTGTTCTATGATTTAAGAGAAAATATTGTGTGATGGTTGACAATCTGATCTCTAGAATCATATAGCTTAATTTTGCTTCCCAGCTGCCCACAGACGATTTAACCTCTGTGACTTTCAGGTTTCCTCTCTATAGATGGTGAATATCATCGCGCCTAACTCATAGAGGTGTTGTCAGGCATTACCTAGTTAATACATATTAGCTACTTAGAGCAGTGACTGGCAATAATGTCAAATAACTGTTAGCTAATGTCATCACCATTATCACCACCACCATCATCATCACTGAGAGTATGATACTGTCAAGAATACGTCAACTAAATTTTCAAAAACTAAAGGTCTAATAAAATGTATTACAGTGATGATGATGATGAAGAGAAAACATAAAATTAAGATACTATTTTTCATTTTGGAATATAATTATCAATTTAAAAATTACTATATTTTATTTTAGTTATTTATGTATATACTTTTTATTTCCTATTAGATTTTATGTTCCTTGATAACTAGAAAGTTTTTAACTGCCAAAGTTGAGCAGTTCTATGCATGTAGGTAGTGGTCATTCAGTATTTATTGGTTGACTAACAAATAAATGAAGTAATTGTCACTATTTATAGCACAGAACATTGGAAATGAAGCATCATTCATGTTTAACAGAAAGTTAATTGGAATAACTAGCTATTTTTAATTAAGCACATTTCTCAGTTATTTAAATCTTTTGAAGCATTGAACTTAACTGTGATACAAAGGGAACTTCTGTTGGGGACATGAATTAAGATATATTTGTTTGTGTTTAATTAGATGAGGACATTTACAAATAATAACTTCACTGAATTCAAATTACAGTCCTGGGGGACCTTGAAGATGGCGGAAGAGTAAGACGTGGAGATCGCCTTCCTCCCCACAGATACACCAGAAATACATCTACACGTGGAACAACTCCTACAGAACACCTACTGAAGGCTGGCAGAAGACCTCAGACCTCCGAAAAGGCAAGAAACTACCCACGTACCTGGGTAGGGCAAAAGAAAAAAAGAAAAAACAGAGACAAAAGAATAAGGACGGCACCTGCACCAGTGGGAGGGAGCTGTTTCCACACACTAGGAAGCCCCTCGCGGGCGGAGACTGCGGGAGGCGGAGGGGGGAGCTTCGGGACCGCGGAGTGGTGCACAGCGATGGGTGCGGAGGGCAAAGCGGGGAGATTCCCGCACAGAAGATCAGTGCCGACCGGCACTCACCAGCCCAAGAGGCTTGTCTGCTCGTCCGCCAGGCGGGCGGGGCTGCGAGCTGAGGCTCAGGTTTTGGTTTTGGACAGAGCGCAGGGAGAGGACTGGGGTTGGCGTCTTGAACATAGCCTGAAGGGGTTAGTGCACCGCGACTAGCACGGAGGGAGTTCGGGGAAAAGCCTGCACCTGCCAAAGAGGCAAGAGACTTTTTCTTCCCTCTTTGTTTCCTGGTGCGCGAGGAGAGGGGTTTAAGAGCGCTGCTTAAAGGAACTCCAGAGACGGGCGCGAGCCGTGGCTAAAAGCGCAAACCCCAGAGACGGGCGGGAGACGCTAAGGCTGCTGCTGCAGCCAACAAGGGGCCTCTGTGCGAGCACAGATCACTCTCCACGCCCCTCTTCCACGGAGCCTGTGCAGCCCGCCACTGCCAGGTTCCAGGGAGCCAGAGACAACTTCCCAGGGAGAACGTACGGCGGGCCTCAGGCTGGTGCAACGTCACGCCGGTCTCTGCCGCAATGTCACGCCGCCTCTGACGCCGCAGGCCCGCCCTGCACGCAGTACCCCTCCTTCCCCCCCCACCCCCGGCCTGAGTAAGCCAGAGCCCCCGAATCAGCGGTGCCTTTAACCCCGTCCTGTCTGAGCAAAAAACAGACGCCCTCCAGCGACCTACACGCAGAGGCAGGGCCAAATCCAAAGCTGGGCTCCTGTGAGCTGTGAGAACAAAGAAGAGAAGGGAAATCTCTCCAGCAGCCTCAGAAGCAGCGGATTAAAGCTCCACAATCAACTTGATATACCTGCATCTGTGGAATACCTGAATAGACAAGGAAATGATCCCAAATTGAAGAGGTGGAATTTAGGAGCGAGATCTATGATTTTTTTCCCTTTTCCTCTTTTTGTGAATTGTGTATGTGTATGCTTCTGTGTGAGATCTTGTCTGTATACTCTTGCTTCCACCATTTGTCCTAGGGCTCTATCCGTCCCATGGTTTATTTAAAAATTTTTTTCTTAATAATTAATTTTAATTGTAATAACTTTATTATACTTTACCTTCAGTTCTTTCTTCTTTCTTTCCTTCCTTCCTTCCCTCCTTTAGACAACGAATCAACCCAAATTGAGGAGGTGGCTCTCGAGAGCAAGGATTTATGATTTTTCCCCCTTTACCTCTTTTTGTGAAGGTGTGATGTGTATGCTTCTGTGTAAGATTTTCTCTGTATAGCTTTGCTTCCAACATTTGTCCTAAGGTTCTATCCGTCCCTTTTTTTTTTTTCTAAATATTTTTTTAATTCAATAACTATATTATACTTTATTTTATTTTTACTGTATCATCTTTCTTTCTGTCTTTTTTCCTTCTTTCCCTCCTTCCTTCCTTCCTTCCTCCCCTCCCTCCCTCCCTCCTTTCTTTCCTTCTTTGCTTCTTTCTTCCTTCCTTCCTTTCCTCCTTTCCTTCTTTCTTTACTCATACTTCTACTAATTCTCTCTACTTTTCTCCCTTTTATTCTGAGCTGTGTGGATGAAAGGCTCTTGGTGCTCCAGCCAGGAGTCAGGGCTCTGCCTCTGAGGTAGGAGAGCCAACTTCAGGACACTGGTCAACAAGAGACCTCCCAGCTCCACATAATATTAAACGGCTGGAAATCTCCCAGAGACCTCCATCTTAACACCAGCACCCAGCTTCACTCAACGACCAGCAAGCCACAGTGCTGGACAACCTATGCCAAACAAATAGCAAAACAGGAACACAACCCCACCCATTAGCAGAGAGGCTGCCTAAAATCATAATAAGGCCACAGACACCCCAAAACACACCACCAGACGTGAACCTGCCCACTAGAGAGACAGGATCCAGCCTCATCTGCCACAACACAGGCACTAGTCCCCTCCACCAGGAAGCCTACACAACCCACTGAACCAACCTTGGCCACTGGAGACAGACAACAAAAACAGCAGGAACTACGAACAGTGCAGCCTGCAAAAAGGAGACCCCAAACACAGTAAGATAAGCAAAATGAGAAGACAGAAAAACACACAGCAGATGAAGGAGCAAGATAAAAACCCACCAGACCTAACAAATGAAGAGGAAATAGGCAGTCTACCTGAAAAAGAATTCAGAATATGATAGTAAGGATGATCCGAAATCTTGGAAGTAGAATGGACAAAATGCAAGAAACAGTTAACAAGGACCTACAAGAACTAAAGATGAAACAAGCAACGATGAACAATGCAATAAATGAAATTAAAAGTACTCTAGATAGGATCAATAGCAGAATAACTGAGGCAGAAGAACGGATAAGTGACCTGGAAGATAAAGTAGTGGAAATAACTACTGCAGAGCAGAATAAAGAAAAAAGAATGAAAAGAACTGAGGACAGTCTCAGAGACCTCTGGGACAACATAAACGCACCAACATTCGAATTATAGGGGTTCCAGAAGAAGAAGAAAAAAGAAAGGGACTGAGAAAATATTTGAAGAGATTATAGTTGAAAACTTCCCTAATATGGGAAAGGAAATAGTTAATCAAGTCCAGGAAGCACAGAGGAGTCCCATACAGGATAAATACAAGGAGAACATACGCCAAGACACATATTAATCAAACTGTCAAAAATTAAATACAAAGAAAGCATATTAAAAGCAGCAAGGGAAAAACAACAAATAACACACAAGGGAATCCCCATAAGGTTAACAGCTGATCTCTCAGCAGAAACCCTACAAGCCAGAAGGGAGTGGCAGGACATACTGAAAGTGATGAAGGAGAAATAGCCTGCAACCAAGACTACTCTACCCAGCAAGGATCTCATTCACATTTGATGGAGAAATTAAACCTTTACAGACAAGCAAAAGCTGAGAGAGTTCAGCACCACCAAACCAGCTTTACAACAAATGCTAAAGGAACTTCTCTAGACACGAAACACAAGAGAAGGAAATGACCTATAGTAGCGAACCCAAAACAATATATAAAATGGAATAGGAACATACATATCGATAATTACCTTAAATGTAAATGGACTAAATGCTCCCACCAAAAGACACAGATTGGCTGAATGGATACAAAACAAGACCCTTATATATGCTGTCTACAAGAGACCCACTTCAGAACTAGAGACACATACAGACTGAAAGTAAGGGGATGGAAAAAGATATTCCATGCAAATGGAAACCAAAAGAAAGCTGGAGTAGCAATTCTCATATCAGACAAAATAGACTTTAAAATAAGGACTATTAAAAGGGACAAAGAAGGACACTACATAATGATCAAGGGATCGATCCAAGAAGAAGATATAACAATTGTAAATATTTATGCACCCAACATAGGAGCACCTCAATACATAAGGCAAATACTAACAAGCCATAAAAGGGGAGATCGACAGTAACACATTCATAGTAGGGGACTTTAACACCCCACTTTCACCCATGGACAGATCATCCAAAATGAAAATAAATAAGGAAACACAAGCTTTAAATGATACATTAAACAAGATGGACTTAATTGATATTTATAGGACACTCCATCCAAAAACAACTAGAATACACATTTTTCTCAAGTGCTCATGGAACATTCTCCAGGATAGATCATATCTTGGGTCACAAATCAAGCCTTGGTAAATTTAAGAAAACTGAAATTGTATCAAGTATCTTTTCCGACCACAACGCCATGAGACTAGATATCAATTACAGGAAAAGATCTGTAAAAATACAAACACATGGAGGCTAAACAATACACTACTTAATAATGAAGTGATCACTGAAGAAATCAAAGAGGAAATAAAAAAATACCTAGAAACAAATGACAATGGAGACACAACGACCCAAAACCTATGGGATGCAGCAAAAGCAGTTCTAAGGGGGAAGTTTATAGCAATACAAGCCCACCTTAAGAAGCAGGAAACATCTCGAATAAACAACCTAACCTTGCACCTCAAGCAATTAGAGAAAGAAGAACAAAAAACCCCAAAGCTAGCAGAAGGAAAGAAATCATAAAAATCAGATCAGAAATAAATGAAAAAGAAATGCAGGAAACAATAGCAAAGATCAATAAAACTAAAAGCTGGTTCTTTGAGAAGATAAACAAAATAGATAAACCACTAGCCAGACTCATCAAGAAAAAAAGGGAGAAGACTCAAATCAATAGAATTAGAAATGAAAAAGGAGAAGTAACAACTGACACTGCATAAATAAAAAAAATCATGAGAGATTACTACAAGCAACTCTATGCCAATAAAATGGACAATCTGGAAGAAATGGACAAATTCTTAGAAATGCACAACCTGCCAAGACTGAATCAGGAAGAAATAGAAAATATGAACAGACCAATCACAAGCACTGAAATTGAAACTGTGATTAAAAACCTTCCAACAAACAAAAGCCCAGGACCAGATGGCTTCACAGGTGAATTCTATCAAAGTTTAGAGAAGAGCTAACACCTATCCTTCTCAAACTCTTCCAAAATATAGCAGAGGGAGGAACACTCCCAAATTCCTTCTACGAAGCCACCATCACCTTGATACCAAAACCAGACAAGGATGTCACAAAGAAAGAAAACTACAGGCCAATATCACTGATGAACATAGATGCAAAAATCCTCAACAAAATACTAGCAAACAGAATCCAACAGCACATTAAAAGGATCATACACCATGATCAAGTGGGGTTTATTCCAGGAATGCAAGGATTCTTCAATATACGCAAATCTATCAATGTGATAAACCATATTAACAAATTGAAGGAGAAAAACCATATGATCATCTCAATAGATGCAGAGAAAGCTTTCGACAAAATTCAACACCCATTTATGATAAAAAACCCTCCAGAAAGTAGGCATAGAGGGAACTTTCCTAAACATAATAAAAGCCATATATGACAAGCCCACAGCAAACATCATCCTCAATGGTGAAAAACTGAAAGCATTTCCACTAAGATCAGGAACAAGACAAGGTTGCCCACTCTCACCACTCTTATTCAACATAGTTTTGGAAGTTTTAGCCACAGCAATCAGAGAAGAAAAGGAAATAAAAGGAATCCAAATTCGGAAAAGAAGAAGTAAAGCTGTCACTGTTTGCAGATGACATGATACTATACATAGAGAATCCTAAAGATGCTACCAGAAAACTACTAGAGCTAATCAATGAATTTGGTAAAGTAGCAGGATACAAAATTAATGCACAGAAATCTCTGGCATTCCTATATACTAATGATGAAAAATCTGAAAGTGAAATCAAGAAAACACTCCCATTTACCATTGCAACAAAAAGAATAAAATATCTAGGAATAAACCTACCTAAGGATACGAAAGACCTGTATGCAGAAAATTATAAGACACTGATGAAAGAAATTAAAGATGATACAAATAGATGGAGAGATATACCATGTTCTTGGATGGGAAGAATCAACATTGTGAAAATGACTCTACTACCCAAAGCAATCTACAGATTCAATGCAATCCCTATCAAACTACCACTGGCATTTTTCACAGAACTAGAACAAAAAATTTCGCAATTTGTATGGAAACACAAAAGACCCCGAATAGCCAAAGCAATCTTGAGAACGAAAAAGGAGCTGGAGGAATCAGGCTCCCTGACTTCAGACTATATACAAAGCAACAGTAATCAAGACAGTATGGTACTGGCACAAAAACAGAAAGATAGATCAGTGGAACAGGATAGAAAGCCCAGAGATAAACCCACGCACATATGGACACCTTATCTTTGATAAAGGAGGCAGGAATGTACAGTGGAGAAAGGACAGCCTCTTCAATAAATGGTGCTGGGAAAACTGGACAGGTACATGTAAAAGTATGAGATTAGATCACTCCCTAACACCATACACAAAAATAAGCTCAAAATGGATTAAAGACCTAAATGTAAGGCCAGAAACTATCAAACTCTTAGAAGAAAACATAGGAAGAACACTCTATGACATAAATCACAGCAAGATCCTTTCTGACCCACCTCCTAGAGTAATGGAAATAAAAAACAAAAATAAACAAATGGGACCTAATGAAACTTCAAAGCTTTTGCACAGCAAAGGAAACCATAACCAAGACCAAAAGACAACCCTCAGAATGGGAGAAAACATTTGCAAATGAAGCAACTGACAAAGGATTAATCTCCAAAATTTACAAGCAGCTCATGCAGCTCAATAACAAAAAAACAAACAACCCCATCCAAAAATGGGCAGAAGACCTAAATAGACATTTCTCCAAAGAAGATATACAGAATGCCAACAAACACATGAAAGAATGCTCAACATCATTAATCATTAGAGAAATGCAAATCAAAACTACAATGAGATATCATCTCACACCAGTCAGAATGGCCATCATCAAAAAATCTAGAAACAATAAATGCTGGAGAGGGTGTGGAGAAAAGGGGACACTCTTGCACTGCTGGTGGGAATGTGAATTGGTTCAGCCACTAGTGGAGAACAGTATGGAGGTTCCTTAAAAAACTACAAATAGAATTACCATATGACCCAGCAATCCCACTACTTGGCATATACCCTGAGAAAACCAAAATTCAAAAAGAGTCATGTACCAAAATGTTCATTGCAGCTCTATTTACAATAGCCAGGACATGGAAACAACCTAAGCGCCCATCATCGGATGAATGGATAAAGAAGATGTGGCACATATACACAATGGAATATTACTCAGCCTTAAAAAGAAATGAAATTGAGCTATTTGTAATGAGATGGATAGACCTAGAGTCTGTCATACAGAGTGAAGTAAGTCAGAAAGAAAAAGACAAATACCGTATGCTAACACATATATATGGAATTTAAGGGAAAAAAATGTCATGAAGAACCTAGGGGTAAGACTAGGAATAAAGACGCAGACCTACTGGAGAACGGACTTGAGGATATGGGGAGGGGAAGGGTGAGTTTTGACAGGGCGAGAGAGAGTCATGGACATATACACACTAACAAACGTAGTAAGGTAGATAGCTAGGGGGAAGCAGCCGCAAGGCACAGGGATATTAGCTCGGTGCTTTGTGACAGCCTGGAAGGGGTGGGATGGGGAGAGTGGGAGGGAGGGAGACGCAAGAGGGAAGACATATGGGAACATATGTATATGTATAGCTGATTCACTTTGTTATAAAGCAGAAACTAACACACCATTGTAAAGCAATTATACCCCAATAAAGATGTTTAAAAAAAAAAAAAAAACAAATTACAGTCCTATTAAAAAGCGAACATTGAATTTCCTTCTTAGGATCATAAAACAGTGATCATCTCATTGATCTCTAAGTTGAAAGGTATTTTCATATCAGTGCAGTTCCTTATTTTGCTACTAATTTGTTGAGGTGAATAGAGTAAATTCAATAAATTTCCAAAAAGGGCTTTAAAACATTTTGTTAAAAATTTCTCCAAAGGATAATAAAGTTGCATTTTCTTCTTTTTCTAGTAAAATAAAATAGATGTCTTTCTGCTCTTCATTTTGATGATTTATGCTCAAAGATACTGGAAGAGATACTTCCATAAAATATTCTGCATTAGTAGAAGAGAGTAACTAGTTGATTCATATACTAATTCATATAAAGTTAGTCTTCTGCGGTGAAGATTTGTTCTGCACTCGCTGCCCACTTGGGAGCACAATGTGCCACTCCTGATTGCACAGTAAGAGTATATACATATTGATTTGCAACAGTCAATACCATGGTAACATATGAGTGTTCACTCTTTCGTATAAAACAATTACACTTTGAAAGAACCTTTTGAGAAAACTGGAAGGCATTGAAGTGAATGTATCTTTGAGTATAATGTTCTGTGCTAGTGAAATTCTGTGTAGTAAAATGAGAGACATCTTCAATATTCTGATATTTGCTAACTGATGGGGGAAAAAGGTAGCGTATATTCTTACACAGACACTGAGAGTGTATGGAGATAACTGCTGTAAAGACCAAAATGGGCTCGGTTGTGACAGATGAGAATTCGTTATTTGAAATATAAAGCAGATGAAAGAGAAACCTAAGAGAGGTCTCATTGAACATTTAAAATTATAAAAACGACATCAACAATTCATAGGAACACAATGAGCCAAAAATTAACAAGCTAATTTAAAAGTAAGTGTCGGTTAGAGCCTATCGGTCAGTAAGTGTCAGTTAGAGTCTCTCAGTCATGGACATTGAGATACTTTGTATTTTTTTATATTATAAGAGGATATGAAAAATATTTCAGTAAAATATATATATATATTTTTTGCGGTACGCGGGCCTCTCACTGTTGTGACCTCTCCCGTTGCGGAGCGCAGGCTCTGGACGCGCAGGCTCAGCCGCTCTGCTGACATGTGGGATCTTCCCGGACCGGGGCACGAACCCGTGCCCCCTGTATCGGCAGGCAGACTGTCAACCACTGCGCCACCAGGGAAGCCCAAGTAAAATGTTTTTAATAAGGAAATTATATCTGTAAATCACTGCTGTGTTCTAATAATTAGAATAAAGTATTGAAGGAAAAATCATTAGTGAAATTGCTAGTAGAATAATAAGTTAAACCATCTATCTTATTAATTATCTTTCCAAAAATTTAACTTCCCACTAATTTATGATAAGAAATATCCTCATGTATATAGTGCATTTTGCATATATATATATATATATATATATACATGTATAGAATGCACATATACATACATATGAATGTGTCTGTGTATGTATGCTATGAGAAGTGTGAGGTCTGTAAGCTGTACATTATATATATTTTTTGCTATACAGTAGGTTATTAATTATCTAATTTTTTTGAATTTTATTTTATTTTTTGTAGAGCAGGTTCTTATTAGTTATCTATTTTATACATATTAGTGCGTATATGTGCATCCCAATCGTGAAATTCAACCCCCCCTCCCAGCTTTCCCCTGTTGGTGTCCACATGTTTGTTTTCTACATCTGTGTCTCTATTTTTGCCTGGCAAACTGGTTCATCTGTACCATTTTTCAAGATTCCACATATATACGTTAATATACAATATTTGTTTTTCTCTTTCTGACATATTTCACTCTGTATGACACTCTTTAGGTCCAACCACGTCTCTACAAATGACCCAATTTTGTTCCTTTTTATGGCTGAGTAATATTCTTTGTATATATGTATCACATCTTCTTTATCCATTCATCTGTCAATGGACATCTGGGTTGCTTCCATGACTTGGCTATTGTAAATAGTGCTGCAAAAAATATTGGAGTGCATGTGTCTTTTTGAATTATGGATTTCCCTCAGTATATGCCCAGTGCTGGGATTTTTCAGTCATATGATAATTCTATTTTTAGTCTTTTAAGGAACCTCCATACTGTTCTCCATAGTGGCTGTATCAATTTACATTCCCACCAATAGTGCAAGAGGGTTCCCTTTTCTCCACACCCTCTTCAGCATTTGTTGTTTGTAGATTTTCTGATGATGCCCATTCTAACCAGTGTGAGGTGATACCTCACTGTAGTTTTCATTTGCGTTTCTCTAATAATTAGTGATGTTGAGCAGCTTTTCATGTGTCTCTTGGCCATCTGTATGTCTTCTTTGGAGAAATGTCTATTTAAGTCTCCTGCCCATTTTTTGATTGGCTTGTTTGTTTTTTTGATATTGAACTGCATGCAGCTGTTTATATATTTAGGAGAGTAATCCTTTGTTTATTGATTCGTTTGCAAATATTTTCTCCCATTCTGAGGGTTGTCTTTTCATCTTGTTTATGGTTTCCTTTGCTGGACAAAAGCTTTTAAGTTTCATTAGATCCCATTTTTTCATTTTTGTTTTTATTTCCATTACTCTAAAAGGCGAGTCAAAAACTATCTTGCTGTGGTTTTTGTCAAAGAGTGTTCTTCCTATGTTTACCTCTAAGAGTTTTATAGTGTCCAGTATTATATTTAGATATTTAATCTATTTTGAGTTTATTTTTGTGTATGGTGTTAGGGAGTGTTCTAATTTCATTCTTTTATATGTAGTTGTCCAGTTTTCCCAGCACCACTTCTTGAAGAGATTCTCTTTCCTCCATTGTATACCCTTGCCACCTTTGTCATAGATTAGTTGACCATAGGTGTGCGGGTTTATCTCTGAGCTTTCTATACTCTTCCACAGATCTATATTTCTGTTTTTGTGCCAGTACCATATTGTCATGATTATTGTAGCTTTGTAGTATAGTCTGAAGTCAGGGAGTCTGATTCTTCCAGCTCCATTTTTTCCCTCAAGATTGGTTTGGATATTCAGGGTCTTTTGTGTCTCCATACAAATTTTAAGATTTTTTCTTCTAGTTCTATAAAAAATGCCATTGGTAATTTGATGGGGATTGCACTGAATCTGTAGATTGCTTTGGGTAGTACAGTCATTTTCACAATATTGATTCTTCCAATTCAAGAATATGGTATATCTCTCCAACTGTTTTTATCATCTTTGATTTATTTCATCAAAGAAAGATGATGTTTTCTGAGTACAGGTCTTTACCTCCTTAGGTAGATTTATTCCTAGGTTTTTATTCTTTTGTTTCAATGGTAAATGAGAGTGTTTCCTTAATTTCTCTTTCTGATTTTCATTGTTAGTGTATAGAAATGCCAGAGACCTGTGCATTAATTCTGTATCCTGCAACTTTAGCAAATTCATTGATGAGCTCTAGCAGTTTTCTGGTGGCAACTTTAGAATTATCTATGTATAGTATCATTTCATCTGCAAACAGTGACACTTTTACTTCTTCTTTTCCAATTCGTATTACTTTTGTTTTTTTTCTTCTCTGATTCCCATGGCTAGGACTTACAAAACTATGTTGAATGATATTGGTGAGACTGGACATCCTTATTTTGTTCCTGATCTTAGAGGAAATGTTTTCAGTTTTTCACCATTGAGAATGAGGTTTGCTGTGGGTCTGTCATATATGGTCTTTAGTATGTTGAGGTATGTTCCCTCTTGGCCCACTTTATGGAGAGTTTTTATCATAAATTGTGGTTGAATTTTGTCAAAAGCTTTTTCTGCGCCTATTGAGATGGTCATATAGATTTTATCCTTCAATTTGTTAATATGATGTATCACATTGATTGATTTGCATATATTGAAGAATCCTTGCATCCCTGGGATAAATCCACCTTGATCATGGTGTATGATCCTTTTAATGTGTTGTTGGATTCTGTTTGCTAGTATTTTGTTGAGGATTTTTGCATCTATATTCATCAGTGATATTGCTCTATAGTTTTCTTTGTAGTATCTTTGTCTGGGTTTGGTATCAGGGTGATGGTGGTCTTGTAGAAGAAGTTTGGGAATGTTCCTTCCTCTGCATGTTTTGGAAGAGTTTGAGAAGGATGGGTGTTAGCTCTTCTCTAAATGTTTGCTGGAATTCACCTGTGAAGCCATCTGTTCCTGGACTTTTTTATATTGGAAGATATTTAATCACAATTTCAATTTCATTACTTGTGATTGGTCTGTTCATATTTTCTATTTCTTCCTGGTTCAGTCTTGGAAAGTTATACCTTTCTAAGAATTTGTCCATTTCTTCCCAGTTGTCCATTTTATTGACATAGAGTTGCTTGTAGTAGTCTCTTAGGATGCTTTGTATTTGAGCAGTGTCTGCTGTAACTTCTCCTTTTTCATTTTTAATTTTATTGATTTGAATCCTCTCCCTCTTTTTCTAGATGAGTCTGCCTAAAGGTTTATCAATTTTGTTTGTCTTCTCAAAGAATCAGCTTTTAGTCTTATTGATCTTTGCTCTTGTTTTCTTTGTTTCTGTTTCATGTAGTTTTGCTCTGATCTTTATGATTTCTTTCCTTCTACTACCTTTGGGTTTTGTTTGTTCTTCTTTCTCTAGTCCCTTTAGGTATAAGTTTAGATTGTTCAATTGAGATTTTTCTTGTTTCTTAAGGTAAGATTGCGTTGCTAAAACTTCCCTCTTAGAACTGATTTTGATGCATCCCATAGGTTTTGGATTGTCGTGTTTTCATTGTTATTTGTCTCTAGGTATTTTATGATTTCCTCTTTGATTTCTTCCGCAATCTCTTGCTTATTTAGTACTATATTGTTTGGCCTACATGTGTTTGTGTTTTTTACATTTTATTCCCTGTAATTTATTTCTAATCTAATATCGTTTTGGTCAAAATAGATGCCTGATATGATTTCAATTTTCTTAAATTTACCAAGGCTTGATTTGTGATGCAAGATGTGATCTATGCTGGAGAATGTTCCGTGTGTACTTGAGAGGAAACTGCAATCCGCTGTTTTTGGATGGAATGTCCTATGAATAGCAATGAAATCTATCTTGTCTATTGTGTCATTTAAAGCTTTTGTTCCCTTATTAATTTTCTGTCTGAATGATCTGTCCATTGCTGTAAGTCAGGTGTTAAAGTCCCCCACTATTATTGTGTTACTGTTGTTTCCTCTTTTATAGCTGTTAGCATTTGCCTTATGTATTGAGGTGCTCCTATGTTGGGTGCATATATATTTACAATTGTTATAACTTCTTGGAATGATCCCCTTGATCATTTCTTGTCTCTTGTAACATTATTTAAAGTCTATTTTATCTGATAATGAGTATTGCTACTCTAGCTTTCTTTTGATTTCCATTTGCATGGAATATCTTTTTCCATCCCTTCACTTTCAGTCTGTATGTGTCCCTAGGTCTGACGTGGGTCTCTTGTAGACAGCATATACATGGGTCTTGCTTTTGTATCTATTCAGCAAGCCTGTGTTTTTTAGTTGGAGCATTTAATCCATTCCTGTTTAAGGTAATTATCAATATGTATGTTCCTATTACCATTTCTTAATTGTTTTGGCTTTGTTTTTGTAGGTCGTTTTCTTCTCTTGTGTTTCCAACTTAAAGAAGCTCCTTTAGCCTTTGTCGTAGAGCTGGTTTGGTGATGCTGAATTCTCTTAGCTTTTGCTTGTCTGTAAAGCTTTTGCTTTCTCCATCGGATCTGAATTAGATCCTTGCTGGGTAGAGTAATCTTGCTTGTAGGTTCTTCCCTTTCATCCCTATAAGTATATCATGCCATTCTCTTCTGGCTTGTAGAGTTTCTGCTGAGAAATCAGCTGTTAACCTTATGGGAGTTCCCTTGTATGTTATTTGTCATTTTTCCCTTGCTGCTTTCAGTAATTTTTCTTTGTCTTTAATTTTTGCCAATTTGATTACTATGTGTCTCAGCATGTTTCTCCTTGGGTTTATCCTGTATGGGACTCACTGCACTTTCTGGACCTGCATGGCTATTTCCTTTCCCATGTTAGGGAATTTTTTTTCTATAATCTCTTCAATTATTTTCTCGGGTCCTTTCCCTCTCTCTTCTCCTTCTGGTACCCCTATAATCTGAATGTTGTTGCATTTAATGTTGTCCCAGAAGTCTCTCCTCCTCTTTTCATTCTTTTTTCTTTATCCTGTTCTATGGCAGTAAATTCCGTCATTCTGTCTTTCAGGTCACTTATCTGTTCTTCTGCCTCATTATGCTGCTATTGATTCCTTCTAGTGTAGTTTTTATTTCAATTATTGTATTGTTCATCTCTGTTTGTTTGTTCTTTAATTCTTCTAGGTGTTTATCCTTTAATTCTTTTAGATCTTTGTTAAACATTTCTTGCATCTTTTTCATCTTTGCCTCCATTCTTTTTCTGAGGTCCTGGATCATCTTCACTATCATTATTCTGATTTTTTTTTCTTGAAGGTTGCTTACCTCCACTTCATTTATTTGTTCTTCTGCGGTTTTATCTTGTTCCTTCATCTGGGGCATAGTCCTGTGCCTTTTCATTTTGTCTGTATTTCTGTGAATGTGGTTTTTGTTCCACAGGCTGCAGGATTGTAGTTCTTCTTACTTCTGCCATCTGCCCTCTGGTGGATGAGGCTATCTAAGAGGTTTGTGCAAGCTTCCTGATGGGAGAGACTGGTGGTGTGTAGAGCTGGGTGTTGCTCTGGCAGGCAGAGTTCAGTAAAACTTTAATCTGCTTGTCTGCTGATGGGTGGTGCTAGGTTCCCTCTGTGTTGGTTTTTGGCCTGAGGAGATCCAGCACTGGAGCCCACAGGCTTTTTAGTGAGGTTAATGGTGGACTCCGAGAGGGCTCACTCCAAGGAGTACTTTGCATAACTTCTGCAGCCTGTGTCCTTGTCCCCATGGTGAGTTACAGCCACCCCCACCTCTGCAGGGGACCCTCCAACACTAGCAGGTACGTCTGGTTCCATCTCCTATGGGTCATTTCTCCTTCCCCCAGGTCCTGGTGTACACACTACTTTGTGTGTGCCCTCCAAGAGTGGAGTCTCTGTTTTCCCCCAGTTCTGTTGAAGTCCTGCAATCAAATCCTGCTGCCTTCGAAGTCTGATTCTCTGAGAATTCCTCCTCCCATTGCCAGACCCCCAGGTTGGGAAACCTTATGTGGGGCTCAGAACTTTCTCTCCAGTGGGTGGACTTCTGTGGTATAATTGTTCTCCAGTTTGTGAGTCACCCACCTAGCTTTTATGGGATTTGACTTTATTGTGATTGTGCCCCTCTTACCATCTCATTGTGGCTTCTCCTTTGTGTTTGGATGTGGGGTATATTTTGTGGTGAGTTCCAGTGTCTTCCTGTCATTGATTGTTCAGCAGTTAGTTGTGATTCTGTTGCTCTCACAAGAGAGAGTGAGTGCACGTCCTTCTACTCCACCATCTTGAAGCAATCTCTGTAAAGTATAATATTATGTTATCATTATGTTAATTCTGAAATGTTCATTCCACTTGGATATCAGGTCCAGCTACACCTATGCCTATGGATGTTAGAATTGTTCTACTTCTAATATTCTACTTTTACAATTCTGCTCTGAAGACAATATTCATAGCTCCACCTCTTAACTAACTGCCTACCTGATCTTTGATCAGCTATAGGCAGGCTTTACCCTTCCCCATCCCTACTATTGTAATCTCTGAGCCTCTTCCAGACCTTGCCTTCTGTTCCTAGAACCTGGATTTCCCTGATCATCATATGTGTGTGTGTGTGTGTGTGTGTGTGTGTGTGTGTGTTGGGGTGTGTGTGGGGTTTGTCATCCTAAGCTCCTAAGCACTCTTAATATCACCATAAGATAATCTTCTTTGACTCAAGAAGAACCTGCTATTTTCTTAACCATCTTTAAATTGATCTCTACTTGATTTATTACATTGTTCACAATATATTTAAAGTCTTCTAAATAATAAAAATAATAACAGAAAACAGTTCCATATTGCCCACGATGGATTAGACATAGTTGTAATCCCTTTACACATGTATTAACTCACTCAAAGCTCACAGAAACAGAGGTGCTTTAGTGGGAGGATTTTCAGGAAAAGGATCAACTCTTAGAAATGCTGGAAAAGAAAGTAATTATGTCTTTTAATGTGCCTTTCTGTCCCATTTTTCAATGAAATTTCCCTGTAAAGTCAATTATCTTATCTCATTAACCCCATTCAATAGTTTTTAAACATATAATTCCTGAGCACCCTCAAAAATGTCATATTTGATCAGACTTCCTTCTGACATTCTTTCTTTGCTTTGCTTCTCTAACATTGCTTTAGTTTAGCTCTTCCCATTTTCTTGTTATTCTCCTTGTCTCGCACCCAACAGAAGGGCATTCTAGCATTTATACTCTGATCTAGGGGATTGACGTGGACTTCCCTCATGAATGTGTTCCCTGCAATCAGCCCACCTTTCAGAGACAGTTCAGAGCATCTTCAGACACATTCTGGCTGTTGCTGTCCCCTTCATGTGCCTGACTTTCAGCATTCTGCCTCAGGCATTCCCAGAATTGGGTAGTTAACTCAGGAAGCAGCCCAGAAATTCAGCAAGAGTTACCCTCTGGGAGCTATCCTCTACCAATGGTTTAGAGGGTTATAGAACTAGTAGCTAAATACTCTAGCCTCTGGCTTTTAGGTGGAGAATTCTAGGAGATAATTTTTGTTTCTTGCAAGTCCTGGTGGAACTGAATCCTATTATTTACAACAATGATCTTGATAATGATTTTCCTTCTTCCCTGCCCAAATTTTCCTGTTCCCTCTTTCCTGCTTCCTGGGCTCATCTTCCAAATAAATGATGTGCATTAATCTTTGTCTTCTGCTCTCAAGAGAAAGCAAACTAAGATAAGCAGATATATGTTTTGTAAGTTATGGCACATTGAGAATTGGGGAGGGGAGCCCTCTTTAAAGAAAATAACAAAAAAGTTTAGTTTTACAAATTTTCCCAAAAATATGACCATGTGAAGATATTCCTAGGGACGTGTCCATGGCCTTGGAAGGGGTCCATGCAAGTGATGAGCTCAAAAGCTTAAGCATCACTAACTTCTTGGCATATGCCTATCATCTTTGTCCATGACTTTTCCATCTTGACACTCTCCTCCTTCACAGGGCTAGCTATTATTTCTGTGTTTCTTTTATCTCATTCTGAGCTAAAAATCTACACATATAATGCCATACTGGACACACTATCCTGATTATCATCTTGGGACTTCAAACATAATGTGCCCAAACTAAGCACATTTTCTTTCTTAGGTTCTTTTGTACCAAATCTTAATATTTGGCCCCTCCCTCCTTATATACATGTTTATGCAAAAATGTTCTTTAAATGACTCATCCCATTTCCAGTCCTATCCTTACTAACATAATAAGCTCCTAATACCTCTTGTCTGAATTTTTAAATATTCCTTTGCATAGACTATATACTAATTGAAGTCACCATTTAGAAGATGTCCAGACACCAGTGCAGGCAGCACACTGCTTACAGGTAAATGTTTCTTCTGTGTGATTCTAATCATATTATATATTTTCTTATATATCTTTAGGTCTTCCCACTACTAAATTTTAAATATCAATCTCCAACTCTGTCATCTATCTATCTATCATTTTCTATGAAAAGCTGAATTGGAAGAAAATGAAGGAAAACATTTCTAAGGCCAGAAACAATAAGAAAAGGTAAAACCAAGAAAGTCAAGGGTTTGCCCCCAATTACTAAACAGAAGATTTAGAATTTAATCCAGCCATGTTGGCCTCAGAGATGTACCCTTCACTTTTATGCTACTACTTTAATTAAACACCATTGAAAGAGAACTAGTTATTTGGAAGTTATACCTGAAGAAATTATACAGCACATAGGATATTGAGACAAAAGTACAGACATAAGAAAGAGATAATCAACAGTTTCGCCATGAGCTATCTAGCTATGTCTTTCTTTTTATTTTTCCTGATTGATATTTGTTTCCTGAATCTGTGAAATGGTACTTTCATTAATTCTGTTTAAGAGTTTAATATGTGTTTGGTGAAGTTAGTGGGGCCAAGTGTACTGGTGCCTGATTACATCCAGGGCCTGATTGCGAACGTAAGAAAACTTGGTTGACTACAGAGTGAGGGAGGAGAGGGGAGGTACTGCTGCACTGGAATTGCCTGGCTCCTGGAAATTGTCCAGACAAAATACCTGAGAGTTTTCCATGGATCAGAGGTGAGTGAGGAAGGAAAGATAACCCGAGGCCAATTTCCACCCTCTAAGGTTTCCAGGGAAGGAACAGCAACTTAGGAAGGAGTGGAGTGAAATTATGAAGAAGGATGCAGGAAATGCATACCCTGCATTGCATTATGTGCAGTCAAACATCACAAGCAGGGCCCTAAAGAAACTTTTAAAGTATCCATGAGGAAAAAAGTCATCTTTAAATATACATCAGACTCAGAGAGCACAAATCCATCTTAGAAATTTATCAACCTGTGTAAGAACATTCCTTCCCACTTAATTCAGCTCCCTCTTCCTGATGGGACCTGGTTTGAAACCACAGTTAGTGGGCTTAGAGGGAGAAGGAAAAGTGGAGGCACCCTCCAACTCACATCAAAGGGCCAGGAGAGGAGTGAGGGAGGAAAGGAGTGAATTTGTCTAACTGATAAAGTTAATATTTTTTTTGCGGTACACAGGCCTCTCACTGTTGGGGCCTCTCCCGTTGTGGAGCACAGGCTCCAGACGCGCAGGCTCAGTGGCCATGGCTCACGGGCCCAGCCGCTCCGTAGCATGTGGGATCTTCCCAGACCGGGGCACGAACCCATGTCCCCTGCATCAGCAGGCAGACTCTCAACCACTGCGCCACCAAGGAAGCCCAAAGTTAAATTTAAATTAAAGACTGTGCTGGGTCTTAAATAACTACTGGTTTTTCTATTGCCTAACATTAATTAGGAAGTTCATAGTATATGAGTAAAAGGATACTGGAAGTATAACAAAGTTCATTTTACAAATCAATCCTATATGTTCATCTTATTCAACATACCAGATACATATAAGAAATTGATTTTTGGTCTAATATATTTAACCTTAATATTAAAACAGACTCATTTATTTAACTGCCTAATCAACATATATAATGTATTCACACCCTGTGGAAGATGAATTTATTTTCTTATCTGAAAATGTATTTTACTTTAGTATGATTGGACCAGATTTTGTCATGTGATTACATTAAAGAACCAATGTCAAGTACTTGTTTGCTTAAAACTGGAATCCTGTATCTGGCAAGGAGTAAAGTACTAACATAATTGATTATGACTAATTGGTATCAGTCTTAAAGTGAAAATGGAACCAGCTTCGTGGATATCAGATGGGCTAGTTGGAGAACAGAGAAATATAGGAATCAAAGCAGCATTGTGACATCAGGAGGACCAGAGAAATGGATGCTATGAACAGTCGACAGGATTCACCTTACTCTTTTGCAAAATATTTTGGATCCATTAAAATTCTGCCCATTTCTCATCCAATATCTATCTCTAGTCTAAATACAGTTGACCCTTGAACAGTGCAGGGTTAGGGGTGGCCAACACTCTGCACAGCCAAAAATCCATGTATAACTTACAGCCAACCCTCCGTATACATGGTTTCCACATCCATTGTGTGGCACTGTTGTATTTACTATTGAAAAAATCCACAGATGAGTGGAACCGTGCAGTTCAAACCCATGTTCAGGGGTCAACTGTACATCTTCTCACTTTACGCACCATTAATATATTAGTCTAAGCCACCTTCAGCTCTGCCTTTCCTTAATTGCAATTCCTTGCCTTTTATCTCAAGCTGCTCTCTTCTACTTTTTTGTTGTTGTTACATTTAGTTGTTGCTATTGTTGCAGTTGTAGGATCCATTCTTTATGGAAGATGTGCAGTGTGTTATTACATAAAAACTAAGGAGAACTATATTAACTAAATTTTTTCTCTTTCGATTTACCATATTCTTCACCTTAATTGTATTGATTTCCCATTCTCCACCCCTTGACTTTAAGTCATATCCATATAGATAGATATAGATAGATACATATGTATATATACATATGCCATGGTGGTTCCTTCCTTATTATTACCCATCTGTGACTAAAGCCAGCCACTTCCTGAACAGTAGTGTGGAGGGCAGACATCTGGTGACAGCCACAATTTTAGTTCAGGATTGTTGTCTGGAGCACTAAGTCTCTTCTGCCCATTATCCTCCAAGACATGGCCACTCTGGGTTGTTTATATTCAGCTGGTTGATATGACACATAATAAAGCCCCTTCATTCATGGAGTCTTCATGTTATGATAACTGTTTTTTTCCCTCCATTGTTGCAATTCATTTTGACAATCTCCTTCAGTAAATAACTGTCTCAAATTTTAAAATCTGATGGCTGTTATAGTCTCTCCTTCAGTTCTAATTTCCACTGCATTTATAATGTGCCAAACTGAGTCAAAACCCATATTTCCTCTATGACCACCCGTCTCTGTGTTACAGTCACTGGACTCACCTCTTAGAAACCTGATGTATACGACTAGGGACTTCTTAACCCCCGCTTGCCTCCTCATATCTAAGGAAGTACAGGTAAGCTCGTAATGTCCCTCTATATTTTGCTGCTAATTTCAGCACACTTGACAGTGTTTTTTTAATATAATTTATGCTTTGCGGTTATGATCTCTTTTCGATTTCATTAAAGAAAGTTTTCTTTGTCTATATTTCATTCTTTTTATTTTATTTGAGAGGAGTCAATGGACACAAAGAAAGTAAAAATATCTTCATATTGTCAAGTTTAGATCTGCATTTATAATTACATTTTAGTACCATTTAAGTTTTTTTAATAGTACTTTTATAAATAGTGATTTTCTTAAACTAATATGATCAGGTTTTCAAAAAATTTTACGAAATTTCTTTTATCTTGTTGGAGACTAGTGTGGACCTAGCTGCAATTCATACAAATGCTCATCTTCAAAGAGATTTTCTATGTTATAGCAGAGCAAAGTGTCTCAAATAAAATACTATCTAGGGAGCTATACTTAAAATTTGGCTTGGGGGGGACTTTGAAGATGGCGGAAGAGTAAGAAGCGGAGATCACCTTCCTCCCCACAGATACCCAAGAAATACATCTACACGTGGAATAGCTCCTACAGAACACCTACTGAAGGCTGGCAGAAAACCTCAGACCCCCCAAAAGGCAAGAAACTCCCCACGTACCTGGGTAGGGCAAAAGAAAAAAAGAAAAAACAGAGACAAAACAATAGGGACTGCACCTGCACCGGTGGGAGGGAGCTGTGAAGGAGGAAGAGTTTCCACACACTAGGAAGCCCCTCCATGGCCGGAGACTGCGGGAGGCATAGCGGGGGGCTTCGGGGCCGCGGAGGAGTGCACAGCAACAGGGGTTGCGGAGGGCAAAACGGGGAGATTCCCGCACAGAGGATCGGTGCCGACCGGCACTCACCAGCCCGAGAAGCTTGTCTGCTCACCGGCCGGGGCAGGCGGGGCTGCGAGCTGAGGCTCAGGTTTCGGTCGGAGCTCAGGGAGAGGACTGGGGTTGGCGGCTTGAACATAGCCTAAAGGAGTTAGTGCACCACGGCTAGCCGGGAGGGAGTCCGGGGAAAAGTCTGCACCTGCCGAAGAGGCAAGAGACTTTTTCTTCCCTCTTTCTTTCCTGGTGCACGAGGAGAGGGGTTTAAGAGCGCTGCTTAAAGGAACTCCAGAGACGGGCGCGAGCCGCGGCTAAAAGCGCGGACCCCAGAGACGGGCGGGAGACGCTAAGGCTGCTGCTGCCGCCACCAAGGAGCCTGTGTGCGAGCATAGGTCACTATCCACACCCCTCTTCTGCGGAGCCTGTGCAGCCCGCCACTGCCAGGTTCTCGGGATCCAGGGACAACTTCCCGGGGTGAATGCATGGGGGGCCTCAGGCTGGTGCAACGTCACGCCGGCCTCTGCTGCCGCAGGCCTGCCCCGCACGCAGTGCCCCTCCCTCACCCGTCCTGAGTGCACCAGAGCCCCCGAATCAGTGGCTCCTTTAACCCCGTCCTGTCTGAGCAAAAAACAGACGCCCTCCAGCGACCTACACGCAGAGGCGGGGCCAAATCCAAAACTGAGCCCCTGTGAGCTGTGAGAACAAAGAAGATAAAGGGAAATCTCTCCCAGCAGCCTCAGAAGCAGCGGATTAAAGCTCCACAATCAATTTGATGTACGCTGCATCTGTGGAATACATGAATAGACAACGAATCATCCCAAATTGAGGAGGTGGGCTTCAAGAGCAAGATCTATGATTTTTTCCCCTTTTCCTCTTTTTGTGAATGTGTATGTGTATGCTTCTGTGTGAGATCTTATCTGTATAAATTTGCTTCCACCATTTGTCCTAGGGTTCTATCCATCCATGTTTTTTTTTAATTTTTTTCTTAATAATTAATTTTAATTTTAATACTTTATTATACTTTACCTTCTTTCTTTCTTTCTTTCTTTCTTTCTTTCTTTCTTTCTTTCTTTCTTTCTTTCTTTCTTTCTTTCTTTTCTTCCTTCCTTCCTTTAGACAACGAATCATCCCAAATTGAGGAGGTAGTCTCTGAGAGCAAGATTTATGATTTTTTCCCCTTTACCTCTTTTTGTGAGGGTGTATGCGTATGCTTCTGTGTAAGATTTTGTCTGTATAGATTTGCTTCCACCATTTGTCCTAAGGTTATATCCGTCCCTTTTTTTTCTAAATAATTATTTTTTACTTCAATAACTTTATTATACTTTATTATATTTTACTGTATCTTCTTCCTTTCTGTCTTTTTTCCTTCCTTCCCTCATTCCCTCCTCCCTCCCTCCCTCCTTTCTTTCCTTCTTTCCTTCTTTGCTTCTTTCTTTCTTCCTTCCTTTCTTTCTTTCTTTCTTTCTTTCTTTCTTCCTTCCTTCCTTCTTTCCTTCCTTCCTTCCTTCATTCCCTCCTTTCTTTCTTTCTTCATACTTCTACTAATTCTCTCTACTTTTTCTCCCTTTTATTCTGAGCCGTGTGGATGAAAGGCTCTTGGTGCTCCAGCCAGGAGTCCGGGCTCTGCCTCTGAGGTGGGAGAGCCAAATTCAGGACACTGGTCAACAAGAGACCTCCCAGCTCCACATAATATCAAATGGCAAAAATCTCCCAGAGACCTCCATCTTAACACCAGCACCCAGCTTCACTCAATGACCAGCAAGCTACAGTGCTGGACAACCTATGCCAAACAACTAGCAAAACAGGAACACAACCCCACCCATTAGCAGAGAGGCTGCCTAAAATCATAATAAGGCCACAGACACCCCAAAACACACGAGCAGACGTGAAGCTGCTCACTAGAGAGACAAGATCCAGCCTCATCCACCAAAACACAGGCACTAGTCTCCTTCACCAGGAAGCCTACACAACCCACTGAACCAGCCTTAGCCACCGGAGACAGACACCAAAAACAGCAGTAACTACGAACCTGCAGCCTGCAAAAAGGAGACCCCAAACACAGTAAGATAAGCAAAATGAGAAGACAGAAAAACACACAGCAGATAAAGGGGCAAGATAAAAATGCACCAGGCCTAACAAATGAAGAGGAAATAGGCAGTCTACCTGAAAAAGAATTCAGAATAATGATAGTAAGGATGATACAAAATCTTGGAAATAGAACAGACAAAATGCAAGAAACAGTTAACAAGGACCTAGAAGAAATAAAGATGAAACAAGCAATGATGAACAACACAATAAATGAAATTAAAAGTACTCTAGACGGGATCAATAGCAGAATAACTGGGACAGAAGAACGGATAAGTGACCTGGAAGATAAAATAGTGGAAATAACTACTGCAGAGCAGAATAAAGAAAAAAGAATGAAAAGAACTGAGGACAGTCTCAGAGACCTCTGGGACAACATGAAACGCACCAACATTCGAATTATAGGGGTTCCAGAAGAAGAAGAGAAAAAGAAAGGGACTGAGAAAATATTTGAAGAGATTATAGTTGAAAACTTCCCTAATATGGGAAAGGAAATAGTTAATCAAGTCCAGGAAGCACAGAGAGCCCCATACAGGATAAATCCAAGGAGAAATATGCCAAGACACATATTAATCAAACTGTCAAAAATTAAATACAAAGAAAACATATTTAAAGCAGCAAGGGAAAAACAACAAATAACACACAAGGGAATCCCCATAAGGTTAACAGCTGATCTCTCAGCAGAAACCCTACAAGCCAGAAGGGAGTGGCAGGACATACTGAAAGTGATGAAGGAGAAACACCTGCAACCAAGACTACTCTACCCAGCAAGGATCTCATTCAGATTTGATGGAGAAATTGAAATCTTTACAGACATGCAAAAGCTGAGAGAGTTCAACACCAACAAACCAGGTTTACACCAAATGCTAAAGGAATTTCTCTAGACAGGAAACACAAGAGAAGGAAAAAACCTTAATAGCGAACCTAAAACAATTTAGAAAATGGGAATAGGCACATACATATCGATAATTACCTTAAATGTAAATGGACTAAATGCTCCCACCAAAAGACACAGGTTGGCTGAATGGATACAAAAACAAGACCCTTATATATGCTGTTTACAAGTGACCCACTTCACACCTAGAGAGACATACAGACTGAAAGTAAGGGGATGGAAAAAGATATTCCATGCAAATGGAAACCAAAAGAAAGCTGGAGTAGCAATTCTCATATCAGACAAAATAGACTTTAAAATAAGGACTATTAAAAGGGACAAAGAAGGACACTACATAATGACCAAGGGATCGAGCCAAGAAGAAGATATAACAATTGGAAATATTTATGCACCCAACATAGGAGCACCTCAATACATAAGGCAAATAATAACAGCCATAAAAGGGGAAATCGACAGTAACACATTCATAGTAGGGGACTTTAACACTCCACTTTCACCCATGGATAGATCATCCAAAATGAAAATAAATAAGGAAAAACAAGCTTTAAATGATACATTAAACAAGATGAACTTAATTGATATTTATAGGACACTCCATCCAAAAACATCAGAATACACATTTTTTCTCAAGTGCTCATGGAACATTCTCCAGAATAGATCATATCTTGGGTCACAAATCAAGCCTCAGTAAATTTAAGAAAATTGAAATTGTATCAAGTATCTTTTCCGACCACAACGCCATGAGACTAGTTATCAATTACAGGAAAAGATCTGTAAAAAATACAAACACATGGAGGTTAAACAATACACTACTTAATAACGAAGTGATCACTGAAGAAATCAAAGACGAAATCAAAAAATACATAGAAACAAATGACAATGGAGACACAACGACCCAAAACCTATGGGATGCAGCAAAAGCAGTTCTAAGGGGGACGTTTATAGCAATACAAGCCCACTTTAAGAAGCAGGAAACATCTCGAATAAACAACCTAACCTTGCACCTCAAACAATTAGAGAAAGAAGAACAAAAAACCCCGAAAGCTAGCAGAAGGAAAGAAATCATAAAAATCAGATCAGAAAAAAATGAACAAGAAATGAAGGAAACAATAGCAAAGATCAATAAAACTAAAAGTTGGTTCTTTAGGAAGATAAACAAAATAGATAAACCACTAGCAAGACTCATCAAGAAAAAAAGGGAGAAGACTCAAATCAATAGAATTAGAAATGAAAATGGAGAAGTAACAAATGACACTGCAGAAATAAAAAAGATCATGAGAGATTACTACAAGCAGCTCTATGCGAATAAAATGGACAATCTGGAAGAAATGGACAAATTCTTAGAAATGCACAACCTGCCAAGACTGAATCAGGAAGAAATAGAAAATATGAACAGACCAATCACAAGTACTGAAATTGAAACTGTGATTAAAAATCTTCCAACAAACAAAAGCCCAGGACCAGATGGCTTCACAGACGAATTTTATCAAACATTTAGAGAAAAGATAACACCTATCCTTCTCAAACTCTTCCAAAATATAGCAGAGGGAGGAACACTCCTAAATTCCTTCTATGAGGCCACCATCGCCTTGATACCAAAACCAGACAAGGATGTCACAAAGAAAGAAAACTACAGGCCAATATCACTGATGAACATAGATGCAAAAATCCTCAACAAAATACTAGCAAACAGATTCCAACAGCACATTCAAAGGATCATACACCATGATCACGTGGGGTTTATTCCAGGAATGCAAGGATTCTTCAATATACGCAAATCTATCAATGTGATAAACCATAATAACAAATTAAAGGACAAAAACCATATGATCATCTCAATAGATGTAGAGAAAGCTTTTGACAAAATTCAACACCCATTTATGATAAAAACCCTGCAGAAAGTAGGCATAGAAGGAACTTTCCTCAACATAATAAAGGCCATATATGACAAGCCCACAGCCAACATAATCCTCAATGGTGAAAAACTGAAAGCATTTTCACTAAGATCAGGAAGAAGTCAAGGTTGCCCACTCTCACCACTCTTACTGAACATAGTTTTGGAAGTTTTAGCCACAGCAATCAGAGAAGAAAAGGAAATAAAAGGAATCCAAATCAGAAAAGAAGAAGTAAATTTGTCACTGTTTGCAGATGACAGGATACTTTACAGAGAGAATCCTAAAGATGCTACCAGAAAACTACTAGAGCTAATCAATGAATTTGGTAAAGTAGTAGGATACAAAATTAATGCACAGAAATCTCTGGCATTCCTATATACTAATGATGAAAAATCTGAAAGTGAAATCAAGGAAGCACTCCCATTTACCAGTGCAACAGAAAGAATAAAATATCTTGGAATAAACCTACCTAAGGAGACAAAAGACCTGTATGCAGAAAATTATAAGACACTGATGAAAGAAATTAAAGATGATACAAATAGATGGAGAGATATACCATGTATTTGGATTGGAAGGATCAACATTGTGAAAATGACTCTACTACCGAAAGCAATCTATAGATTCAATGCAATCCCTGTCAAACTACCACTGGCATGTTTCACAGAACTAGAACAAAACATTTCACAATTTGTATGGAAACACAAAAGACCCCAAATAGCCAAAGCTATCTTGAGAATGAAAAACGGAGCTGGAGGAATCAGGCTCCCTGACTTCAGACTATCCTACAAAGCTACAGTAATCAAGACAGTATTGTACTGGCACAAAAACAGAAAGATAGATCAATGGAACAAGATAGAAAGCCCAGAGATAAACCCACGCACATATGGACACCTTATCTTTGATAAAGGTGGCAGGAATGTACAGTGGAGAAAGAACAGCCTCTTCAATAAGTGGTGCTGGGAAAACTGCACAGATACATGTAAAAGTATGAGATTAGATCACTCCCTAACACCATACACAAAAATAAGCTCAAAATGGACTAAAGACCTAAATGTAAGTCCAGAAACTATCAAACTCTTAGAGGAAAACATAGGCAGAACACTCTATGACATAAATCACAGCAAGATCCTTTCTGACCCACCTCCTTGAGTAATGGAAATAAAAACAAAAGTAAACAAACGGGACCTAATGAAACTTCAAAGCTTTTGCACAGCAAAGGAAACCATAAACAAGACCAAAAGACAACCTTCAGAATGGGAGAAAATATTTGCAAATGAAGCAACTGACAAAGGATTAATCTCCTAAATTTACAAGCAGTTCATGCAGCTCAATAACAAAAAAACAAACAACCCTTTCTAAAAGTGGGCAGAAGACCTAAATAGACATTTCTCCAAAGAAGATATGCAGACTGCCAACAAACACTTGAAAGAATGCTCAACATCATTAATCATTAGAGAAATGCAAATCAAAACTACCATGAGATATCATCTCACACCAGTCAGAATGGTCATCATCATAAAATCTAGAAATAGTAAATGCTGCAGAGGGTGTGGAGAAAAAGGAACACGCTTGCACTGCTGGTGGGAATGTGAATTAGTTCAGCCACTATGGAGAACAGTATGGAGGTTCCTTAAACAACTACAAATAGAACTGCCATATGACCCAGCAATCCAACTACTGGGCATATACCCTGAGAAAACCAAAATTCAAAAAGCGTCATGTACCAAAATGTTCATTGCAGCTCTATTTACAGTAGCCCCGAGATGAAAACAACCTAAGTGCCCACCATCGGATGAATGGATAAAGAAGATGTGGCACATATATACAATGGAATATTACTCAGCCATAATAAGAAAGGAAATTTAGCTATTTGTAATGAGGTGGATAGACATAGAGTTTGTCACACAGAGTGAAGTAATTCAGAAAGAGAAAGACAAATACCGTATGCTAACACATATATATGGACTTTAAGAAAAAAAAAGTGTCATGAAGAACCTAGGGGTAAGACAGGAATAAAGACGCAGACCTACGGGAGAACGGACTTGAGGATATGGGGAGGAGGAAGGGTGAGCTATGACAGGGCGAGAGAGAGTCATGGACATATGCACACTTACAAACGTAAGGTAGATAGCTAGTGGGAAGCAGCCGCATGGCAGAGGGATATCAGCTCGGTGCTTTGTGACCGCCTGGAGGGATGGGATAGGGAGGGTGGCAGGGAGGGAGACGCAAGAGGGAAGAGATATGGGAACATATGTATATGTATAACTGATTCACTTTGTTATAAAGCAGAAACTAACACACCATTGTAAAGCAATTATACCCCAATAAAGATGTTAAAAATAAAATTTGGCTTTAAAATCCCATTTTTTTCCTTCTTTAAAGGTCTTGCCTTAAAGATGTATTTACTTGGCTGAAATATGACTGGAGAGTTACAGCTAATTCATGCAGGAAAATGTGTATTCCAGCTTTATAAATATTCAAGACAGTAATAACGGGAAGAAATATTGAGAACACCTTACATCTTATTAGTGGTCAGTGGTTCTTTTTACCTTATGCTACAGATTAGATACCTTATAGTAGGTATCTAAGGAAAAGAAGAAAAGTAGAAAGTATTTTCCTTTGCAAAAATATAAAATGAATCCTAGTGTTTCCATTTCTGCATGTTTATATGTTTTCTCAGGATTTTTTTTTTTTTTTTTTTTTTTTTTTGCTGTACGCGGGCCTCACTATTGTGGCCTCTGCCGTTGCGGAGCACAGGCTCTGGACGCGCAGGCTCAGCGGCCATGGCTCACGGGCACAGCCGCTCCGTGGCATGTGGGATCTTCCCGGACCGGGGCACGAACCCGTGTCCCCTACATCGGCAGGCAAACTCTCAACCACTGCGCCACCAGGGAAGCCCCTTTCTCAGGATTTATATGGAGAAAATGTTATGTTCCATTTTTGACAGAAGACTTACATTTTTGAATCTCCATATTCCATCTGAAAAAGCTGTCGCTTATAGCACTTTTGGTACATCCTGAATTTCTAAATGTAGATCACCAAATAAAATTTTTGCAATTTAATTTAGATGATATGTATTAGAGCCTTGTCTAGTATGCTTTATTATTGTTTTTGATAAAAAAATTTTTCTCAAAGGGCATCCAAGAGGAATAAATTACTGAATTGCCAAAATTATTTCTTTATAAGGTAGTCCTGATACATGGATTCTAAAGGTATAGGAGGCTCCAGTATGATTCTTATTTAATGACAGCTCTACTGTTGCTGTCATCTATTAGAATATTGTAACTAACAAGGCTACTTTCTTTGTTAGAGAGAAAGTGTGCTCGTTTTATGTTTGCAGGCTTGATCCTGCTTCCAGTTCAGCTTCCTCCTTTCACAAGAACCATCCCAGTTCAGATCACTAACATGCTAGCTTGGTCTTCCTGTTGCTATGGTTTCCCAGCAGCGATTGGTTATGCCCTGTTTCTTGAAATTATGCTTAGGCATGTCCTCATAGAATTTTATCTTTCTACCACGATTTTGGTTGTTCTCAGTTTTGCATAAAGCAGTAATCCATTTTTACACTGACTTTCTTTGACTGAAGCAGAATTGAATGTCCCAAAGATCTCACTGGCTCAGGATTTGTGGGGACTCGTCAAGATTTTTTTGTTTGTTTGTTTGTTTTGTTGTTTTTTAACATCTTTATTGGAGTATAGTTGCTTTACAATGGTGTGTTACTTTCTGCTTTATACACATTGCCAACAAACACATGAAAGAATGCTCAACATCATTAATCATTAGAGAAATGCAAATCAAAACTACAATGAAATATCATCTCACACCAGTAAGAATGGCCATCAACAAAGAATCTACAAACAATAAATGCTGGAAAGGGTGTGGAGAAAAGGGAACCCTCTTGCACTGTTGGTGGTAATGTAAATTGGTGCAGCCACTATGGAGAACAGTATGGAGGTTCCTTAAAAACTAAAAATAGAACCACCATATACCCAGCAATCTCACTACTGGGCAAATACCCTGAGAAAAGCATAACTCAAAAGAGTCATGTACAACAATGTTCACTGAAGCTCTATTTACAATAGCCGGGACTCATCTTGTTAATGACAGACCTTAGCCTTGTGATACCCCTACTGCTCATTGACTTGAGCAAACGGCATGATCCCTGAATCTGTTTTAGTGCGACATACTATTTACCTAAGATGTGTCTCAATGGTGACACAGCTGTTGGTTACATCTAAGGGTTTACACTGCTTTCACTGTGACCTGGTGGAAGGACTGACATTTCACATCTGCGAAAATCTACGCCTTACTGTCAAATTACAAATCGCACACTCCAGCCACGCTGGGGCCAGTAGCTCTGCCAAAGAGAATTTTGCTCTGTTGTTGTCATACTTTGCCAGTTAGCCTTTCTGTGAACATGCTGGCTTTATTCTATCCTCTATTTCTTGAATGGCATGCTGTTTAATGATATTTTGCCAAAATAGTAACATTCAATAATCATTTTTTATTTTTTCATCTCCAATAAAGTTCTTATGCTGTGATGTAATCTCTCACTTTGATGGACTTCAGACTCATTATTGAATAACAATCCCTAAACATTCATTAAAATAAGATCCTTTTAAAAAGAAATACAGAATCAAAGGAAAGAGGAGAGTTTTGATTTTGACTTTTTAAATCAGATGATTTAATTCTTTAAATTATTTTTTTCTACCCAAAGTTAATTTTTACATGGTACTCTTGGCAACAGTGAAGAATAAAGGGAAAAAACAGTGAGGACACAGGGGAAGTAATAGGATGATTAGACGTCATATGAAGTTATATACTCACATTCTTTGCATATATACATTCAAATCAAAACCTTAAAAATAATTTGCTAAGACATTTTTCTTACTCTCAAATACACCTATCTCCAATTTATGCTCAACCACTCCCCAGGCGTATCTTAGAGTTAATTTAAGAGACTAGTTTCAGATGTGGAGAGGACAGAATTTACAATCCTTATGTTCTTTAATTTGACCATGACTAGGAAGTATAACTTATCATTGGTTAATAAAATCCTTAAAAGAATAGTAGACTTTTGACATAGGTAATTTGAGTGGGCAACCCACAAGCTAGACAGTTAACTTTGTTGAAAAACAGTTTAAAAAGAGGTTAGATATATTTACTTTACCTTAAGTTTTTAAGTTAAATTTAAATATGTTTCTGTATCTGGAATCATAAATTTGAGTTTCCATGTAAGTCCATTCGTTAATGATGGCAAAGAGTTTTCCTGGAATGTCGAAAACGTTAGTCTTAAAATTGTCAAGAATTATGATTTGTAACCTGTAGAGGATGTAAGTATAAGAAATCACATTTATTGGGATATTTATTATATAAAAACTATATTTACTCACTTAAAGTTTTAAACCATGTTTCTATAAAGGGCACATTTTCACCACAGCCTTGGTGATAAATTAGCTCAATTTAGTTGTAACAAAACCAATCTGTACAAAAAGACAGTACAGAACTTTTTTCAGGTAGAAACATGGCTAAAGTTTTCTTTCTCTTCCTAGAATATAATTACTAGTAAAATAAAAAGATGAGTAAAATAAAAAGGTGAGTAAAATAAAGATGGCCTTGAAAATGACACAGATTTTCCATTTGTGATCATGTAGGGTTTTGAGAATATTCAACTGGACAAGGGCACCAACCCAGGACTGACTACCTCCTAAGACTCAAAATCTCAGCATCATTACTGTTACTGTTGATAAATTTCTGTCAATAATGTTGCTTTTATGGTGTACCACATTTTGTGTTATTTTATACACACTTCCCTTCCTTTACAGTGTTGAGTCTATGTGGTGTATAATAAACAATTTGCAGTCGGAAGTATCAGATTCTAGGCTCATTCTGTCACTTGCATCCTCTGTGGCCTCACTTTAATTTTCTGTTACCTCTGAAATGAAGAAGGATTTTGTAAGAATCAAATAGTGGAAAATTTTGACAAAGATTTAAAAAACCTGTGTGCTGTTAATTTAATAGTAAGCTTATCTCATCGTTTCTGAGGATGGCATGAATTCTGAAATTGAAACTATCTTCTGCAAGAACACAAGACCATATTTATTTTACTCTAGATATAAGAAACACTCCCTTAATCACTACAGAAAATGTATGAAATCAAGACAAATGAATATAACCATTTTAAGAGTAAAAATATATTTTTTCTTCAAAAAATTTTCTTTGTCCATTTGCAAGCGATTTTCTGCTTTTATTTCAAAACTCTCAACATAACCCACTATTTTGTGAATTTTAATTGTTTTAGCTTAAAACACATTTCTCTTCATCAGAGTAACCCACAGTCATTATAATGACATAAAATATAAATAAAATGTAAGTAAGCTTAAAGACAACCTTTTATTTTGGAAAGGCTATGGACTGGAGAGTCCAACATATTTGGGCTCAAATATTAATATGTCTATTTTCTTACTCTGAACTGTGGGGAAAATTATTAAATGATTTTGTTTCACAATTTCCTAATTATATGATAAGGACAATAATATCCATTTTTCCAGAATATTCTGTGTGAGTAATATGAGATAACACATGTAAACTGTCTTCCATAGTGCATGGCACATAAATGCTTCATAAATGACAGCTTTTGTCATCACAAGACCCCGATTCCTCATGGGATAACTGCTAATACTCATTTCTTTGCTTAATATTTTAAAGGTAATTTTTAGCTATAATAAAATCAGAAAATTTACCTTTGGGATAAAACCTAAAGGTTATCAATCCTCCAAACTTTTTTTTTCATATTATGTGCCTGCTTAGCCTTTTAGTTTACAGTTTCATGTAACTATTGCTTAAAGAAGAGTTCCCAGGCATTTTTACCTTCTAGATAAGCTTTTTTCTCAATTTCATATTCAGAATGTGGAGCCCATGGTTAGATACACTATACCTTACGTGGTTGGACTCGTGAGCATTAGGATGGAACTAATCTCTCTGTTTCTATTAGTATAAGTTCTTTTTCACCTTCCACTTTCAACTTCACAACCACAAGAGAGTGACTTCTGGTTATGCTTAAATTCCACTGAAGCATCACCGGTTCTCACCTAATATCTATGTTTTAAATTGCAAATATAAGTACAAAATTTTATACCTATTCTTATTAAACTTTATCTGCCCTGTTTAAGCTCATTATTCTAGCCTAATTTCATATACTTTTCTTCTGATACTGTCAGTGAATATTTTAACAATCCATCCTGCTTTGTAGTATTGACTGAATGCTTTATATATCATTAGAAATATTTTTACTTTTAAAAAAGTTGAATAGAATAAAACCAATATATAATCCTATAGTACACACCTTGAGCAATTTCTCCAGGTTGATAACATTGAATTAATAAATACTCTGAGTTGTACAATATATCCTTGTAGCTTATTTTATACATAATAGTTTGTATCTTTTAATCCCCTACCCCTATATCACCGCCCCCCTTTCTCTCTCCCCACTGGTAACCACTGGTTTGTTCTCTATATCTGTGAGTCTGCTTCTTTTCTGTTATACTTACTAGTTTTATTGTATTTTTTAGATTCCACAGACAACTGATATCATACAATATTTGTCTTTCTCTGTCTGACTTATTTCACTCAGCAAAATGCTGTCTAAGTCCATCCATGTTGCTGCAAATGGCAATATTTCATTCTTTATTTTATGGCTGAGTAGTATTCCACTGTATATATGTACCATATCGTCTATATCCATTCATCTGTTAATGGACACTTAGGTTGCTTCCATGTCTTGGCAATTATAAATAATACTGCTATGAGCATTGGGGTCCATATATTTTTTTGAATTAGTCTTCTTGTTTTTTCGAGTATATACCCAGGAGTGGGATTGCTGGGAGTAATACTTTAGATTAAAAGGGGCCAAATGAAGAATCAGGAAAATAAATTTTAAGGCAGAGAAAACTATGCAAAGACCCTGGACAGAAAATATTTTATCTTTTCTGGAGTGGGATAAAGACCCAGGTGACTAAGATGTGGTAAACAGGGAAAGAGCAGCATAAGGTGAAGTTGAAGATGTAGTCAGGAGTCAAATCACCAAGAGACTGAAGGCTTCTGAGGAGGAGATTATATTTTACTGTGTAAATTGGGCTCCATTAATGGGCAATGATATGGTGATCATAGCAATTTTTTGTATTGGAGTATTGTTGCTTACAATATTGTGTTAGTTTATACTGTACAGCAAAGTGAATCATCTATACGTATACATATATCCCCCCCTTTTTTTTTTTATTTCCTTCTCATTTAGGTCACCAGAGAGTATTGAGAAGAGTTCCCTGTGCTATACAGTAGGTTCTCATTAGTTATCTATTTTATACATAGTATCAATAGTGTGTATATGTCAATCCCAATCTCCCAATTCTTCCCCCCCCCCCTTGGTACCCATACGTTTGTTCTCTACGTCTGTGTCTCTATTTCTGCTTTGTGAATAAGATTGTATATACCAATTTTTTCAGATACCACATATATATGTGAATATACAATATTTGTTTTTCTCTTTATGACTTACTTCAATCTGTATGACAGTATATAGGTCCATCCATGGCCACGTTTCATTCCTTTTTATGGCTGAGTAATATTCCATTGTATATATGCATTACCACATCATAACATTTTAAAGTGATTGCCATAAATAGAGAGAACTGATAGAATGCCCAGAAGAAGGAGGAGGAGGAGGAAGATGGGGTAGATAAGGGGGAAGGAGGAGGGGGGGGAGAGCAGGAGGAAGAAAGACTAGTTAGGACCATTCATTATATTCCAATGAAGGTATAATGAATGAATGATTTTAGTTCAATTTGCCCACGAGAAAACATGCAATCAGTTTCAAATGACTGAATCTTTAAAATAACTCATAAATATGTTGAATGATCAATTTGCCAAATTTACCAATTTACTGGAAAACATTACCTATTCATAAAGTTTAAAGATATTTTGTTGAAATGGATAGCTTTAATGAACTTTGATGATTTCCGAGATGTTTTAGCCAAGCAATTTGTTTGTTATTTTTATATTTATTTTATTCTTCATTTTTTATGAACCATTTCACTCTGGCAGCCAAAATCTAGTTTTTTCCTGATTTGTTTTACCAAACCCTAGTTTAGGAACGAGAAGTGTCTGTATTTTTCAATGACCAGTCCTGGGCATATATTCAATATTGGGACTTTCAAATGAAAGAGTGATTTTCTAGTTTTCAATATATTTAGTCATAAATTCATTAATAAGCTCAATCAAGTTAATATTTGAGTATTTCTTAAGGGACTGAAATGTGAATCACTCTTAAAATAGACATTTAAATAAACATATACAAATTCACTGCAAGACAAGTGAAGTAAGATTTAGCAGTATTAAAACTACTGTGAATTAACTCAGAGACAATCTTAAAAATTCTCAAAATCTCTTGAAACCATCCATGCACTACAATATGATGGAAACTATATAAATACTTAATATAAATGTGTTTCAGTGAATTTGCATTTTTGATTACTGGATTTTTATGTATTGGCTTTCAGACTATTGACTTTATGTTAATTTGTTTATTTTAAAAAAAACAAGGTTTTGGTGAATTGCTCATTTGGCTTGAACTCTGATAGTGGCAGGTAAAGTAGAGGTGAGTGGATATGGATGCTCTGTTGGACAGACAATGAGATTTGAACCTGGGCTGCATCTGAAGGACAAGAGGAGAGGAGAGGTCGATGATGTCTCCTGATGATCTCTGCAGTTTGGGGTTTGGGGACAAGGTGAGTGCTAGCACTATTCACTGAACTGGGGAAGTTTGGGTGCAGCCAGGTCTGCTGGCAAAGGGGAAGGAATATTTCTAAGCTAACATTTTTTATATTCTTAAAGCGCTGATATAATAATCATGTAAAGATATCAAGTAGACAGGAGTATATGCCAGCCTGGGTCTAACAGGAGTTGTCAGAATATGAATGGCGATTAAAACTAAGAATAGGTGGTGAAGAAAGAGACACCTAGGGTTCACCTCTGAGGCTTGCCAACACTTAGATTGTGTCTAGAAGTAACATAGCTGGAAAAGGAGTCTAAAAGGAGTAGCCAGTGTGATCTGCTGCTGCAAAAAATAAGCGAGTTTTACAAAAAGGGTAGAGTTGTCAAGTGTATCCTATAAAATAAGAGGGTTTTATCCACACCATCTCATTTGACTCCTCACTTCCCTCTTTTAAAGTTTCCACTTCACTTTATTCCTCATGCTTTCTATGCTTCATTTTATAAATCTATACATTCATTAACCACATGTGTGCATACATACACACACAGTGCGCACATGTGTGACTATGTCTATATTCTACTTCATTCTTAATCACGAGCTCTTTTACGGCAGGCATTCTGTCATTCATCTGTATATGCCCAGCACCATATCTGGAAAATACAAAGTGCTCAGTAATATTTGTTGAATTGCATCGAATTATTTCTAATAAGAACTTCGTCTCAGTCACCATCAAGATATAAATATAAATACTGAGGAAACATGTAAGTGTACCTTGCATATTCAAGCCAAATCCAAGAGTATAATTCAATCCTCACTGGGCATTTTAATCTCCACACTTGAAAACCAGTATAACTTGCTTTGATGGTGCACACATTATTTCTTTTTTGTTTATCTCTAAGTTTATTTCTCTGACTTTTTATGAACTTCACTTGAAACCAGAGAGTTAACTCACAAATACTTTTCTCAAAGCAGAAAATTTGCAAAAAGCCATGTCTGCTTGTTACACCAGCTACTGATCTAAAACTTCGACCTGTACCCATTGGGCTAAGATTGATTTTACTCATCTTCGCATATGTCATCAAGATCAGCATGCATTTTGAACCATTACTTAAGAGTTTGTTAAGAAATGTTGGAAATTGCAGTCTGTGAGAATGATTGCTTTTCTGAAAAGCTTCTCTGCTCATTTGCATGTAGATAAAGGCCGTGTGTAAGCTCCTCAACAAAGCTATAAACTTGGTGTTATGCCATCATATAAGCAAAAATCCTAGAGATTTGTTTAGTTCTAAGACTGAAATATTCATTGAAACAAGGTAAATGGACATGCATTCCATTCTGTGAGCTAACATAATAAAATAATAGAAGAATGTAGCCCAGTTTATGTGAGAAAATTTTTTTAAATCAAAATAAAATGGAAATGAGTCGCCAAAATTAGTAAGCATATTCCAGAGGATACATGTTTAAATTGGCCTTAAAAGTCAATCTATATGCAATCAATTTTCTACCACTTCAACATCATTTTTCAGGGTTATATCATCATAAACTACAGAATATCAGCATTAAGATGAATCTTCGAAGTCCTATCTGACTCAAAGGAGGAAAGTCATATGATGTGAGGCAATATTGGGGGAAGGGATTGGGGAAAGCTGTGTTCCTGTAACAACCTACATTTTTTTTACTACGAAACCACAGGCTTTTCAAAGAAAAGATGAACATTTTCATCCCAATCTAGTTTAGTACCTTGAAGGTTCCCAGTAGATAATAATATGATTGCTAGATGATACTCTGCTTTTAGTTAGACTCAAAATTCAGGTAACAACAACAAAAACTCCTTTGTCATGTATTATATGACTAGTAATAGCAGCATATCAACCTAATATTAAAATTTGCCTTCACTGCCTAACTATGCCCTGGCAGAAATGAGGAAGGAGTCCAGGAGCATACTGATGAGAATTCAAAAACTGACATTTGAAATTGATCAACCAGAAAGAGCACCATTCACAGTTATTTTTGAGATATTTCAATTGTTGATGTTTATTCCTCATCTTTTCATATGAATTTTGCAAAACAAAAGAAGAGATTCATTCAAGATGGGCAAAAGAGAAACCAAATTTTATTTTATTTTCTTTAAAGTATGAATCATCTATAATAACTCTCATTAGCGCTAATGGAAATTTGCAAATAAATCCTTTAGGTGCCTAGAGAATGTACCACAGCTCTTTTAAACTGTCTGGTGCTTTTACCCCTGGGTGTCTGAGAAGTGATAAGCCATCACTTCCTATTCCTGGAAAGGAATAGGAAGATAATTAGAGTATCTCCAGTTTTCTGCTTTTCCATGTAACTGTCATTTTTTCCCCCCAGAAGTGCATGCATATGTATCTTAATACACCCACACAACTAGACTTCAGAAGAGCTCAGAAAAAAAATACACTGAATCACATGAGGAAGACTATGGTTATTAGTTATGAAAATCTTACAAGAACTTTCTAAAAGTATAATTACAGTTGGTTATAAAAAAGTCTAGAGAATGTTATTTATACCTTTAAGTACATATGTCTGTTGAACTTTATTTTTTTTTAATTTATTTATTTTATTTATTTAATATTGGCTGTATTGGGTCTTTGTTGCTGTGCGCAGGCTTTCTCTAGTTGCGGCGAGTGGGGGCTACTCTTTGTTGTGGTGTGAGGGCTTCTCATTGCAGTGCGTTCTCCTGTTGCAGAGCACGGGCTCTAGGCACGCGAGCTTCAGTATTTGTGGCATGTGGGTTAGGTAGTTGTGTCTCATGGGCTCTAGAGCGCAGGCTCGGTAGTTGTGGTGCATGGGCTTAGTTGCTCCGCGGTATGTGGGATCTTCCTGGACCAGGGCTTGAACCCGTGTCCCCTGCGGTGGCAGGCAGATTCTTAACCACCGTGCCACCAGGGAAGCCCTGTCTATTGAATTAAAAAGACCATTTTGCTTAATTAGCTTAAAATAGAAAAAAAAAATCTCCCACAATGAAAGTCATAATTTAGTGCATTCATTTTTTACTTTATAGGAAAATTCAATATAAACTAGTCTTTACTCACAAGTTAGGTCTGGGTCCATACACACAAATTGCTGTGGTTGATTTGTCAGGTGAGTGACAAAAACTGATTCATAAGGAATGAATTTGATATAGCAAGAAATGTCTTGAGCCTGACAATGTTGAATTTCTTCATTTAGGACACACTACATTTTTTCCATTTCTTTTTTAATATAATAGAATATACAAAACATAAAATTTACTGTGTTAATCATTTTTAACTGTACAGTTCAGTGTTACTAAATACATTCATATTGTTATACAATGATCACTGCCACCTACCTCAAAAACGCTTTTCATCTTATAAAACTAAAAACTCTATATCCATTAAAAAATAACTTCAAATTCCCACCTTCCCAGCACCTGGCAACCATCATTCTATAGGGTGGGCCAAAAAGTGCGTTTGTTTTTTTAAGTAAAAAAAGTCACATCTTTCATTTTCACCAAGAACTTTATTGACCAACGTATTCACCCTTTTGTTCTACTACCTTCTGCCATTTTTCAGGCAACTTCATTATTCCATCTCCCCAAATTTTTTATCTTTTTGAGCAAAGAACTCTTCCAGGTGCCTTTTACAGTCTTCCAGGGAATTGAAATTTTTTCCATTAAGAGAATTTTGTAAAGACTGAAATCAATGGAAATCCGAAGGTGCAATGTCTGGTGAACACAGTGAATGAATCAGAATTCCCAGCAAAGATGTAGCAGTTTTTGCCTGGTCATGAAAGAAACATATGGTCTTGTGTTATCCTGATGGAAGGTTATGCATTTTCTCTTGACTAATTCTGGATGCTTTTCATCGAGTGCCACTTTCAGTTGGTCTAATTGGCAGCAGTACTTATTGGAATTAATCGTTTGTTTTTTCCGGAAGGAGCTCATAATACAGGACTCCTTTCCAATTCCACCATATACATAACACCACCTTCTTTGCATGAAGACCAGCCTTTGGTGTGGTTGGTGGTGGTTTATTTCGCTTGCCCAAGATCTCTTCCATTCCACGTTATTGTACAGTATCCACTTTTCATCACCTGTTACAATTTGTTTAAAAATGGAACATTTTCATTACGTTTCAGTACAGAATCGCATGAGGAAATACGGTCAAGAAGGTTTTCTTCACTTCTTATGTGGAACTGAAACATCAAAGCGATTCACATAACCAGGCTGGTGCAAATGATTTTCAGTGCTTGATTTGGATATTTTTGAGTATGTCGGCTACCTCCTGAGTAGTATGACGTTGATTGTTCTCAATTATTGTTTCGGTTTGATAGCTATCAACTTCAACTTGTCTACCGGACTGTGCAGCATCGTCCAGTGAGAAATCTCCAGCATGAAACTTCACAAACCACTCTTGACATGTTCGATCAGTCACAGCACCTTCTCCATACACTGCAAAAATCTTTTACTGCATTTTCAGTTGCGTTTTTACCTTTCTTGAAATAATAAACCACAATATGGCAAAAATGTTTCTTTTATCCTTCCATATTCAATATTAAAATGGCTACACAAAAAATCACTAATTTTGATGTCTTTTTTTAAATGCACATGGATATGACAGCTGTCACATACAATCTAATAAAATTGTTTTGAATGAAGTTAAAGACAACTAAGTGCTACTAGAGCCATCTTATGGAAAAAACTGAACGAAGCTTTTGGTCCACCCAATACTTTGTCTCTATGAATGACTACTCTAGGGACCTCCAATAAGTGGAATCATATAGTATTTGTGTTTTTGTAACTGGCTTATTTCACTTACCAGAATATCCTCAAGGTTCATTCACTTTCAACATGTGTCAGAATTTCTCTCTTTTTTATGGCTGAATAATATTCCATTGTATGTGTATATCACATTTTCTATATCTATTTATCCATTGACGGACATGTGGGTTGCTACCACCTTTGAGCTATTGTGAATAGTGATGCATGGATGATGTCAAATTATCTTGTTGAGACCCTGCTTTCAATTATTTTGAATGTATACTCAGAAGTCAAATTGCTGGATCATATGGAAATTCTATTTTCTAGTTGTTTGAGGAACAGCCATACTTTTCCACAGTGGCTGCACCATTTTATATTCCCACTAACAGTGCACAAGGGTTCTAATTCCTCAGCATCCTCGCCGACAATTCTTATTTTTTGTTTTTTTCATAGTAGCCATTAGTAGTCTTCCTAATGGACATGGGGTGGTATATCATTGTGTGTTTGATTTGTATTTCCCTAATAATTAGTCATGTTGAGCATCTTTCCATGAGGACCCCTAGATTTTTAAGCTCCTTTATTTCCCCAACAATTTTATACCTATAGGGTTTAAAAATTAACTGTGTTGGGCTTCCTTGGTGGCACAGTGGTTGAGAGTCCGCCTGCCGATGCAGGGGACATGGGTTCGTGCCCCAGTCCGGGAAGATCCCACATGCCACGGAGTGGCTGGGCCCGTGAGCCATGGCTGCTGAGCCTGCACCTCCGGAGTCTGTGCTCCACAACGGGAGAGGCCACAACAGTGAGAGGCCCTCGTACGGCAAAAAAAAAAAAAAAATTAACTGTGTTTAATTTTTCATCTTATTCATGAGTTCTATGCCCTCCTCTTAACTCTTCATTGTTTGTACTGAGCATTCTCATTTCAGAGTTTGCTGTAGTCCATATGTAATTGTTTCAGCTTTTCCCATTGTCTAGAGGTTATATTCTGTGATAAATTAAGTAAAAATGTAATATTATAAGTATAATCACATTATGGTATTCATTTTTGTTGACAGAGTTTTTTCCTAATGGCTATAAAGACCTTTATTCATAAACTTAATGAATCTAAATCTGAACTTCTGATTTTTCCTAATAAGCCTGCCCTGCCTGTAATCTTCTTCAATATAGCATCTCAGTTCCTCCAATGGAGATCTATTAAGTAACACGATTACAGAATATTGGATACAAGTCAGGGCTTGGAAATTAGAGTGATTTGTTTACAATCCTTGTCTCACATCTTAATAGAACTCAGACTGTGTAAAACTCATTAACTTCTTTCAAGCTTAAGTCTCCTCAGGTGTAAATGGGGTAGAAAGAGAACCTTCTAGGCCCTGCTCTGAACAGATATACTGCATAATACTGACTACAAGCTCGACATATTTTTCAAATATTTAAAGACAGGCCCCATAGCAGTTATTCTGTTGTCTGGATAAAAAAAAAATGTTGATATATTTCAAATTTTCCAACATTTCAAAATGTGTATTTCCTCCTCAAGAGAAGATTCCAAGTGTTGAGGAGGTACAAAGATAATTAACCAGTTCATATATCCCAAGATTGTATCAGAAAATACAGCATCATATTTTTAACCAAGATAATGTTAAATATGAGAGACTAAGGAGGAAAAGAGAATGGAAGTGAAGACATCAGTCGGACAAGAAGTGGTAACAATATTTCAACTGAGAATTAATAAGTCCTATGCAAAAGAAATGGAGGAGTAGGGATGTATTTGAAGAAGAGGAATAAACTGAACAGGACTTGCAGGCGACGTTACTTGGGGAACGGGGAGAGGCGGGCTCACTGGGTGCGTCTGCTCATGCGTCTCGCTAGTGATGCTCTGAGCAGAAGAGAGAAAAAGGAGGCTTGACAGATTTGGGTAGGACCAAACACCCTCGTTTTGCCCTCACAGAGTTTGACGTGCTGAAAAAACTTCTGGGAAGAGGGGTTCACGGCCTTGAACCTGGGGGAGATACGGGGGTCAGAAGACAGACTTGACAGGCGTGAATGTGCAGGGAAGATAGGAGAAAATGAGTAGGAAAGAAGCAAAAGATAAGCGAAGCAGAGATAAGCCCAGGATGAATTTAGTAATAAAAAAGAGACACTGGAAACAAGAAAAACAGTTGACAGAGAGGCACCCAGGCATCAGGAGAAAACACTGTCACACAAGACGAGAGAGGAAAGAGTGTCAAGACAGAAGAAGTGGGGGAAAATGCAATGATATAAATACTGAGAGACGTGAAGATTGATTAAAAGATCTTTGAAATCAGTAACCAAATGCAGTAACTCTGCAACGAAGTTCAGTAGAGATAGAAGCCAAAGTGCTGGAATTTAAGAATGTCTTAAATTTTATATTTATATCCATCTTTATTGCTGTCTTTAGGATACTGTAAATAATCCATGCCCTAGATAACACTAGACACATTTCAAAATTACATTTTTTCAAGGCACTGAAATAATCCACCAGATTTCTAGTGTTTTGTTTGGGAATACTATGACTCTATAAATATCCCATATATGTATGATCTCTCTGCCATGAGTATGTAAAATATGGGATAATCACCTTATTTTAAGCAAAAATGATCCCCAAATTGTTATGGTATAAGAAACTTTAAACATATACACACTACTATATATAAAATAGATAATCAATAAGGACATACTGTATAACACAGGGAACTATACTCAATACTCTGTAATAAACTATACTGGAAAAGAATCTGAAAAAGAATGGATATATGTACACGTATAGCTGAATCACTTAGCTGTACACCTGAAACACAACATTGTAAATCAACTATACTCCAATAGAAAATTAAAAATTTTTAAAAAGAAACTTTACTGGGAATGTTTCTATTGATTAAGAAGCATAGGATATTTAATAATATGTCCAATATACACACAAAAAAATTGCTATGTTCCTCTTGTACATTGTACTCTTTTTTCCCAAAATAACCAATTATAGTAAAGTATAGAAAGTAAGCTTAGCAAAATCTCATATCCTACTGGGCATAGAGATGAGATGGTGGTGCCTTGGGTTTAAAGAAGAGTGGCAGGGAGCTGCTTTTCGGGTGAAAAGCTGACAAAGTACTGGGCTTTTAGAGCACAGGGTGGGCAAGATTTTTCTGGGATCCTACATGCAGTTTGATGCAACCTTGGGAGTCTTGGGAAACAAATGCCAGCTGTTATCATCAGAGAGCGGACTGGACCTCAGACCATCTTTAGTCCTTGCCACATTATCTGGGACAATGATGATCTGGAATGGTCCATTTTGCAGGCTCTATTTTAGGCCTGACCTGCACTTTAGTTTGTATCTTAAGAAACAACTGATTAGGTGGCTTTGGACATAATCAGTTCTGAAATGAGGATTTACCAGTTCTTGGAAAATAATGGACTTTTTGTAGGCCCAACTACTATACTACAAACTTTCATAAAAATTCTAAAATCAAAGATAAGGTGGTAAAAATTGTGCTTTTATTTTTTTATTACTTAAAAAAATTTTTTTATTGGAGTATAATTGCTTTACAATGTTGTGTTGGTCTCTGCTGTACAACAAAGTGAATCAGCTATATGTATACATATATCCCCTCCCTCTTGGACAAGTAACAATATCCATGACTACTTGACTATAAACAAAAAATTGTGGTGTTATCTCAGTCTGCTCAGCCTGTTATTACAAAATATTACACAATGGTTGGTTTAAAAAACAGGCATTTATTGTCTCACAATTCTGAGGCTTTTGAGGTCCAAGATGAAGGTGCCAGCAGGGCTGGTTTCTGGTGAGACCTCTCTTCCTGGCTTGAGGAGCTGCCTTCTTACTGTGCCTCACATGGCCTTTCCTCTGTGTGCTTGGAGACAGAGAGATTCCCAGGGTCGCTTCCTCTTCTTATAAGTACCCCAGTACAATCGAATTAGGACCCCATCCTTTTTACCTCATTTAACCTGAAATAATCCGTAAAGGCCCTTACTCCATACACAGTCACATTGGGGGCTTTGGTTTCTACATGCGGATTTTGGACGACACAGTTCAGTCCATAACAGGTGAGATCCATCTGATATAGAACTGCTTTCTGACAAGAATGGGAAGTTTCAAAGATTAGTAAGCTCTCTTCTACATGACTTGTTAAGTAAAAATCTGGATAAAAGAGAGGTTAATAATTAAAATATATTTATAAAAATATTCCGTTGCCTTAGGCATGTCGTTACTATGCCCTAATTCATCTTTAGTCAAAACATATAAAATTACTGATTTGAATTGATTCTGATACAAATGGTAAATAGATAATAACCATGATAGATTGTAAACATTTAAATAGCATTTATGTATTAAGTGGGGGAGTTAACTTTCAAGTATTTGTAATTGAGTCTGTAGTTAAACAAGAAGTCAGATAAGAAAATCCGTGGTGTAGTGTAATACTTCCCTAATAATAACGCATTCTCCCCACATTACAGATTAGTGTTTACTATATCCCTTTTAAAATCATCACACACAGGAAAATTCATTTTTATTAATATGTCAGTTCAAATCCACCTGTAATTTTAATGGATATTTTAATGTTTACTTTTTTTGCGGTACGCGGGCCTCTCACTGTTGTGGCTCTCCCGTTTTGGAGCATAGGCTCCGGACGCGCAGGCCCAGCAGCCATGGCTCACGGGCCCAGACACTCCACGGCATGTGGGATCTTCCCAGACCGGGGCACGAACCCGTGTCCCCTGCATCGGCAGGTGGACTCTCAACCACTGTGCCACCAGGGAAGCCCTAATGTTTACTTTTTAATAAAGCTATTTATTTTCCATTAAACTAGATAACTCAAAGGCTTAAAAATAAGATTACATGTATATTTCTGTCAAATATGTTCAATGACAATAAAATGATATTTAAATACACTAGTAAAGCTTGCTAACAAATCTTTTGGTGGAAAAGTCAATATTCAAAATGAGTAACTGATTTGGAATTCCAGTGACCATAGCAGTTTTCTAGTAGCAAAAATTATTTTTAAAACAATATTTAATACTAATATATATGTATACATATATGCACATACACAAAGTATAAAAGGAAGCAGCAAAATTATCTATAAACCCATCACCAGGCAATTTATATTAATTTGTTAAAATGAAAGTTAAAAGTCCATATAATTAGAAAATTTAGCAAATAACAGGTAAAACGCTGTCTCAAAACCACACCCATTTTCTCTTCCAGACATAGCCACTTTAAGAATTTCTTGTGTTATATTACACTTTGTTATACATAGGAGTATATTAATTTGAAACATGTGAATATGAAACATATTAATTTGAAACATATGAAATAATTGTTGACCAGCAGTTTTATGTGACTCAAACTAATAAGTGTGATCTATATCTTGTTTTTAATTTAATAATACATTTTAGAGTTTTTTATTTTAGAGTTCTTTCTATATTAAAAAATATACTCTATTTATAATAAAAATTATTATTCAGATACAAAAGATTTAATTTGACTGATGCTTTTTTGATGAAAATTTATGATTCTTCTTGCTAATACTACCTTTATAGATGTATCTTATATATGCATACATACATATCTATAATCAAATTCCTAATAGTGAAACAGTTGTATGAAAATGATGCAAATTTTTAATTTTTATAGATACGCTCAAATTACCCCTCAAAACTTTTATAGTACTTTACACTATCACAAACCAACAAAAATGTTCCCCCATCATACACACACACCTTTGCCAGAATCAGGTATTATTTATAGAAACTAGTATCTTGTTTCTTTAGTTACGAAATGGAACATTTTTTCATATTTATTCATTTAACATTTGTGTTTCTATTTCTCTTTCAATACATTGCCTATACATTTACTTTGCTCCCTTTTGTTTTCTTATTGACTTGTATAACATTGATTTTCATAACTACTTGTAAACTCCCTTACAAGGTAATTGTTGATTCATTTATCATGTATCTTATAATTTTTCTAATTTTGTTTTTCACCACTCTAACATCACAAATAAATTTATCCAGATTTGCTTCTAGAAATCATGGGTTCATTATTATATTCAATCTTTGATCCATCAGGAGTTTATTTGGTTATAGAGGTGAAGTTGATGTTTAGCTTTATATTTCTTTCCAAAAGTCTGTCATCACTATTGTAAATGGCCTATCATTCTTGTCAACACACATCTCACCAAATTCTCCCATTGTTTTACATAGCTTTTTTTAAACTTGATGATCTTAGGTTTTCCAAGTAAACAAGTGTATCACAAATGATGATAATCTTAGCAGATGAAGCACTGACAGTATAAAAAATAGAAGTTTGAGAGATAAAAAATAGCATTAATTCCATGATGATGAATGAATTCTCCAGGAAAAAACAATTATTAAATGTATAGCTCTAAAGATTAACCTTTGGAGAATACCAAATATCATTTCACATTTAATATTTAAGAAGGTCATGTAAACAATTAGCATAGAAGTTTCTCTCATAGGGGTAGGAAGAGAACCATGAGAATATATTGTCCCATAAGTCAGAGAACTTTAAAAAGTGAAAATTGAGACAAAAACACTAAAACTGGCAAGAGAGTAATTTGGATTCAGTTACGTGCACAAAATCCACATTAGAAAGATCAGGGATGAAATGGTATGTGTAAATAATGTCTGAGTTTTTAGATTATTCTTTCCAGAAGTTTGAAATGAAAAGAAAAAAGAGAAAAATAACACAAATCATCTGTGAGTCAAGCAAAGATATTTTAAATCTGAATTGAGACCTTGTGCAATTTTAAAGGCAAAAGAGAAACCAGAGGGAAGGCAGTGGGTGAATGAGAGAGTGTGAGAGCAGCCCCCAGAAGTCAGGAAAGATCAAAAGCCCTGGTATCACTATGATTTCGAGGAAAATAGGGGCAAGCTAAGGACAGAACACCAAAATAAAGTATGTTCTCCTATTATACAGGGTTAAGCCAGGCATTTGGAAGACTCTGAAACAACCAACCTGAAAATTAGCTGAATGAAAACAAAAGTGATTCAAATGTGAGTGTAAATAAATATTCTAACAAAGTCTAAAAAATATCAATATTATTTAGTAACTATGCATAAATCTCATTGGAGAAATAGCAAAAATTTAAAAGAAAACATTTGAAGTGTTGCACATGGGGATTTAGGCAAAATTAAGACCAAAATTTAAACATATGAGTGCTGTAGTAACACAGGGGGGAATGTCAATTAACCTACACCTGTGTGTATGAACTCTTTCCTCAGAAATCAAATTATGAAGAGTAAGGACCCTGCACTTATCTTTAGGCATCTGCCATTCATTTATAGGCTGTTAAGTCATAGATTTTGATAAAATCCCTTTTACCAGTAAATATATTCAGGCATCTACACCTATTAGGACATTTTCATATTCTTTGTGGACACTAATGGCCTTTACTTCTTCCTAGTGTGCGTGTGTGCACATAATATGTATATATGTATTATATGTATATATATTACTTATATACAGTATATCAGAAAATAAAAATCCATCGTAAATGTGTCCCAAAAGGGTCTTTTAGAAAATGTATTTTCTGAAATAATACGACATTCCTCTTTTATGCAGAGTAAACTTAAACATTAATGGTGGCTTTCAAGTAATCATGGCAAAACAATTTTAAATAAATATTTCTTTTTTTTGTTTGCAATCTTTGGATGAATAATTTCAATTTCCCTATATTCTATATTAAGTAATATTTATTGTACTTTGATTGGATTGAAAACTGATTTTATTGCTCTATTTCTTGATCATTTCAAAGTAATCTTCAGAGTCTAACTGAAAAAACACATCTTATTAGTCTTTCCCTGATCTGTAATAATTTAAACAATCCTATCTGTACTTAAATACAAAGGAAAATTCAACCTAAAAGAGAAATGTAGCAAGACAAAAGGCCACTATATCTTAGGAATTATTTTTCCCCAAATTGGAGTGACATTTAATTAAAGGCAGAAAAAAAACAGACAATGAGAAACATGGTAGCATTATCCTTTACATTTGGCAATACTTGCCATAAATTTAAGCTGTATCCTGAATTAAATTTGCTGTTACTTTCAATTCTCCATAGATCAGTATAAGCTCTCCATTTGTTATATTTTGTGAATTCCTTGAAAGAGACTAAGAGAAAACAGGGGACATTGATGTATTCAAGTATATGAATACTTCATCCTTCATAATTTTATATTTGAAATAAAATATACTACATATATTCTTGAGTGTGTCTTTATATCAAGTTCTTAAATGTAAAATCACTTTACTCTTGGTCTTTAACCACTTTCATGATGCTGGAATTTTGAAATGTAACAGAATGTACCCCCCCACCTCGCCGCCTTCAGGCTGCAGCTTGTACGAGGCAGATAGGTGTGTTTGCAGACCTGCCGGAGTCAGCCTTAACTTCTAGGCTCCTAAGAACCTTTCCACTGAGAAACTATATTTCTAAAAATAACAGAGCATTCATCTTTTATCCAAAGCCAACTTGAATATTAACGGTGGCTTTCAGATAATGAAACGAAGCAATTGAGCCTTTTCTAAAGAGGAAGAGTTTAGCTTAAGGGTTCTGTTTATTTTTAAAGAAAAGCTGAAAGCACATTGCTCTGATTAGTAATCTCCACGGTCTGCCCCCCTACCCAGAAACTTAATATACAAGTTCAAGTTTTCATTGACAAGGGATTTCCCACTTTTCAACTTTAATGTAATTATTTCCATGTATATGATGTAACATATAAACATTGTGTTCCCTACTGAAGGGCCAGTTCAATATTGGGCTTTTTCATATTTGCCTTTAATCTTTATTGTAAAGAGCTCCTTGTAGCACAAAATAATTAAGGGCCACAATCTTGATAAAATAGGAAGAAAAACAAAATTAGAAGAGAAGATAAAATGTTGAAAACAAATATAAAGGTTGAAAATAAATAAAATATACTTTTCTTAAATAATGAGCTCTCAAAAGGTCTTGGTTGAAGAGATTATGCCGGGAGTATTAGAAAAAGTATAGATGATATTTGTACAGCTTCTAAACTTCACAGGAGGCAGAGACAGCATTCTTCAAAACTGGGCTGCAGATGCCTGTGAGTGGATGTGGTAAGTACAGATAATGAGGGCTAGGAAGAAGGGGAAATATTACATTTTGGGACTGCTGAACTGCTCAAATTCTTGCTGACAGCTTCTGTTCACCAATATCCAAACTAAAATCCCAGTTGCTCTTATCTACAGTGGGCAAATGGGCGCTATTGGCAGTAAGGAGGCAGACTAAGGAAGTCGTCCAAACCACGAGGTGAGGTCTGCATGACTGCTCCTAGTAGTTTCGGGAATTCCAGAGAATAATATTTCAGATCAAACATCTAACAGCAAAGTTAACTCAGCCTTGAGACTGGAACTCAAAATAAATACTTGCGTTTTCTGGATTACGAAGTTTGTTGGTTTGTTTAATAACGGATAGGATAGGTAAAAAATAGATAAAATGGAAATAGTATTATATGATATACTCAGAAAAAGTTCCTTGCAATCAGTTATTCTGCAATGTGATTCTTACATTTTGTACATTTGGCAACAAATAAATCTAACAATCTTCGTTTTTTGAAATATATTATATTATTGACATTATTCCTTTGGATAGTTTTTCTTTTTCAAAATCGAGCAACTGAAGTAAATTACTTCTCTATATAGGATACTTTAGCTTTTTGAGTTAACAATCTAAATTTTGTATTCAAGTTCATATTGGCAGCCCACATTATTTCAATAATGTATACAAGTTAATCTATTCAATTTTCCAGGAATCAATTATTATTCCTGAATATAGGAAGATACTAGAAGTTAATTCATAACATCATGAAGTAAGTCCTACCATATACAGAAAAGAGAATAAAGAGCTGGGTGAGTTTACTTACAATTACATTTTTCTATCAACAAATAATCTTTAAGCATTAATTTTATGCAAGATATTTTGTTAGGTTTTATGAAATATAAAAAATGCAGTTCTACTCTTAAAGAATATTGCCAATGAACTAGTTCTGATTCATGTGTTCTTACCTTGACTGTTACAAGGTTTACGTAGCTCTTCTTTCTTCATCCAGTTCTTTCTACTTAAAACTACCTGAGTCTTCATGTCACATTATGCTCAAAATTTTTGTTTTCCCCTTTCCCTAAACTTGCCCTAAACTTTTTTAGTGCAAAGTCCAAGATTTCTTAGTATGTGAATCCAGTCGTCACCTTTCCCAACATCCCTCCCATGTACTCTACACACTCACATCACCAAAATACTAATTTCATAGAATTTTGTGATTTTGTAGCTATCCCCTTGACCTGACATTCCTTTATCCATTTATAGTTTCTTGTCCATCGAATTCAGGTTCAAACCCCACCTCTTCCAAGAAATCTTCCCTCATGTCTTCCTACCTCGAAGCAACTATTTCCTATTTCGTGTTCCAACACCACCTAGTCTATTATGGTATTATTTCATTCTCCTCTTGCATCATATTTCATTGCTTTCTTCTCTTCCCCTTGCCTTGAAACTATTTTAATTGCTATTTTATTATTATTATTATTATTATTCGGTACAGATGTTTTCCATTAAGAACACTTCAAATCCTTTGGCGGGGGGGGAGGGTTGTTTAGGATAAAATATTATGTCAGTGAATAAACGTCTTTCTCTCTAGGTTGGATATTACATAAAATCAGGACCACATTGCAGTTACTTCTGCCTTAATCAATAAATATATACTAATTGGATTGAAGGTAATATAAATTAAAATTTTCAACATCAATCAAATGGAAAATGCTCCAGAAAGAATTTTTATAAAGAAAGGAGGAAAACTGGGGTTTGCTATGCAAATTAGTGCAGGCTTAGTAAGCTCGGAGATATTGTGGGTTCTGCTCCAGACCACTGTATTAAAGCAAATATTGCAATAAAGCAAGTTACATGAAATTTTTTGGTTTCTCAGTGCATACAAGAGTTATATTTACATTATATTGTAGACTATTAAGTGTGCAATAGCTTTATGTCTAAAAAATGTTCATATTTTAATTTTAAAATACTTTATTACTTAAAAATGCTAACCATCACCTGAGCCTTCAGCAAGTCATCATCTTTTTGCTGGTGGAAGGTCTTGCCTCAGTGTCAATGGCTGCTGACTGCTTAGAGTGGTGGTTGCTGAAGGTTGGGGTGGCAAGTTCTTAAAATAAGACAACAATAAAGTTTACCACATCAACTGACTCTTCCTTTCAGAAATGATTTCTCTGTACCATGCAATACTGTGTGTTAGCATTTTACTCACAGTAGAACTTCTTTCAAAGTCAGAGTCAGTCCTCTCAAACCCTGCTGCTGCTTTATCAACCAAAATTATGTAATATTTTAAATACTTTGTTGTCATTCCAGCATTCTTCATGTGAGTAGATTCCATCTCAAGAAACCACTTTCTTTGCTCATTCATAAAAAGCAGCTCCTCATCCACTAAAGCTTTACCCTGGGATTGCAGCAATTCAGTCACATCTTCAGGCTCCACTTCTAATTCTAGTGCTCTTGCTGTCTCCACCACATCTACAGTTACCTCCTCCACTGAAGTCTTGAATCCATTAAAGTCATCCATGAGGGTTGGAATCACCTTCTTCCAAACTCCTGTTAATATTGATATTTTGACCTTCTCCCATGAATTACGAATGTTCTTCATGGCATCTAGAATAATGAATTCTTTCCAGAAGGTTTTCAATTTACTTTGCCCAAATCCATCAGAGGAATCACTGTCTATGGCAGCTGTCACCTTAAAAAATGTATTTCTGAAATAATAAGACCTTAAAGTAAAGAATTACTCCTTGATCCAGGGGCTATGGAATGGATGTTGTGTTATTAGACAATGAAAACAACATGAATCTAGTTGTAAATCTCCATCAGAGCTCTTGAGTGACAAGGTTCATTTTCAATGAGCAATAATATTTTGAAAACATTCCTTTTTCTGAGCAGTAGGTCTCAAGAGGGGGCTCAAAATATTCAGTAAACCATGTTGTAAACAGATGAGCTGTCCTCTATGCTTTGTTGTTCCATTTATAGAACAGAGTAAGAGTAGAATTAGCATAACTCTGAAGGACCCTGGGATTTTCAGTATGGTAAATGAGCATTAGCTTTAGCATGAAGTCACCAGCTGCATTAGTCCCAGCGAGAGAATCAGCCTGTCCTTTGAATTTTTGGAGCCAGGCATTGACTTCTCCTCTCCAGTTATGAAAGTCCTAGATGGCATCTTCTTCCAACAGAAACGTTTCTCACCTACATTGAAAATCTGTTGTTTAGTGGAGCCACCTTCATGAATTATCTTCACTAGATCTTATGGATAACTTGCTGCATTTTCTTTATCAGCACTTACTGCTTCACCTTGCACATTTATGTTATGGAGATGGCTTCTTTTTCTGCTCACTTCAAACTTCTGCAGTTTCCTCACCTCTCTCAACCTTCATAGAATTGAAGGCAGTTAGAGCCTTGCTCTGGGTTAGGCTTTGGCTTAAGGGAATGTTGTGGCTGGTGTGATCTTCTATCTAGACACTAAAACTTTCTCCATATCAGCAATAAGGTTGTTTAATTTTCTTATCATTCATGTGTTCACTGCAGTAGCACTTTTAATTTCCTTCAAGAACTTTTCCTTTGCATTCACAGCTTGGCTAACTGTTTGGTACAGGCCTAGCTTTCAGCCTGTCTTGGCTTTTGACATGCCTTCCTCACTAAGCTTAATTATTGCTAGCTTTTGATTTAAAGTGAGAAATGTGAAACTCTTCCTTTCATTTGAACACTTAGAGGCCACTGTAGGGTTATTAATTGGCCTAATTTTAATATTGTTTTGTCCTTGGGAATAGGGAGGACCAAGGAGAGGGAGAAAGATGGGGGAATGGCCTGTTGGTGGAGCAGTCAGAACACACACAGCATTCCTTAAGTGCATTATCTTATATGGGTGTTGTTCATGACATCCCAAAACAATTACACCAGTAACATCAAAGATCACTGATCACAGTGCACCATAACAAATCTAATAATAATGAAAAACTTTTAAATATTGGAAAAATTACCAAAATGTGACACAGAGACATGAAGTGAGAAATGCTGTTAGAAAAATGACACCAATAGACTTGCTTTAGGGAGGGTTGCCACAAACTTTCAACTTGTAAATAAAAAAAGCAATATCTATGAAACCCAATAAAATGAATTACGGTTGTACTAAAAGTAAAAACCCTTTGAGTAGTGAATCATTTTGTACGTTTCATGTTTTGTTGGACACATTTCAAATTATGGAGGAATTGAAACTTTTACAAGTTTCAATTACAAACAAGAATAATTTTGGACACAATAAAACATTATTGAAGCAAACTTTCATTTTATAAAGAATCAAAGGGTTATTTAATCCTAGGTAATTTTGTTTGATTATTACTGATTTTGGCTAATGAATGAGAAATTAGTAGAGAGAAAATAAAGGAGCACAAAGTGTACGACAGACTTAAGAAATACCAAGATGTGAAAGACGCATGGTTTACCTAATCAAATGTTCCAAGCACACTTGATGGCAGGGATGTTTGCCTGGAGGGCAATATTCTTCATGAAAATAATATTTAAATAAATATATGCTACTTTATTCATTTCTTATAAGTCATTCTTCTATGTATTTTTCAAATGCTCCTTGAACCTATTAATATTTTCAACTTGTATCACAGCTTTAACAGATTCCACACACTGATTCAAGCCAATCAAATCGAAATAATATTTACCAAGTGCTTATGATAAACCATTCTCTATTCTGGGCTGTGTCATACACAGATATAATAGCAGCCTCTGCCTTAAGAAAGTGGGCTGATATAAACAGTGTTAAAAAGAGTGTGATGAAACATGGTAATTTTACACAAAATTGTCACAGGAGCCCTGAAGAGGAGCACTTACCTGTGACAGTAGGGCTAGAGATGGCTTTTAGTGAGAAAAGATTGTAAGAAAACAAGGGAAATCTAGGCAGTTAGAAGAGAGGGGAGATGCTGGAAGAATGGAAATTCCAAGCAGAGAAGAAAGCATGATTAAAAGCAGAGGGCAGCATGAACCAACTGGGCTGGGCACAACTGACAGTCCAAGTTTGCTGAAAGAAAACCATTCTCAACCTGCACCAAGGAAAGAACAGTATTTCTAATCTCTTAGGATTTGATAACTAAAAAAACTATGGCTGCTTTTTTCTTTTGAGTTAGACATCTTAAAGAAATATGACCTTTAGAACAGCAGTCATGATAAGTATAATAATAATTACGTATAATATAGACATGTAATATAATATATAATAACATAAATATAATAACAATATGTATAATATCATATCATATTATATATCATAATATATAATACTATATAATAACATTTGTTGAAGGCTTGCACCAAGTACTTTGCATCTATCATCCAATTTTACCCTCACCAAATCATTTGAATTAGCTAGTATTACCAGCCCCATTTTACAGGATGAAGAAATAAAAACAAAGGAATAAACTTATTTGTCCAAGTTCTTATAGTTATGAAGTATTGGAATCCAGATCATTTTAGGTGCCTTCCCTGAACACTTGAACTTTCTCTGTACCATTCTGAGGTAATAATTAACCTTTCACTAATTGCATTTTCAAGCAAAGAACTTTTTAAGAGATGAATTTTCAATCTTAAGGAATTGCTTGTCATTTGCTCTGTTCTCCAGAATGACATGGAATTTTCTATGGAAAAAACAGCAACCCCATTTATCACTGATTTTCTTTGAGGAAGAATTATTTGCTCCCCAAAGCATTTTAACTCCCTAACTCACTTTTTATCACTTTCTAAACTACCATTATCCATCAAGTCATGCATGAGTAGATCACAGTTATCATATTTTAAAATTTGTTCTGTCTTCCCTCTTTGAACTGGCAAGTTTCTCTCCAAAAGTGGATGCAGTTTTTCTGCTTTTTGAAGATTATAGATTATATACCTAGTCGTAAAACGACATCAATACTTACTCTTAACCTTGATTAAACTAAGCTTCTATTCTGAAACTACACTGTACATATTTTTCCCTTGAGCACAGACAAAATTAGTGTTAATTTGTATTGTTCTTAATTTGTTTTTCTACTTTTAGAATCTTTGACTTATATTCTGATAGTTTGAGAGAACTATATCAACAACTTAAGAAACTTCCCTTTGATTTGTTGTAATTAAATCCCACCCAGTCCCACCCAAACTCCTTCTTTCCTTTTCTCAACCTTTCTCCATTAAATCAAAAACACTTATTGTGTATGAGGCCTTTACCTTATGCTGTAAGCTTATAGTGTATTATTTCATAAGGTATTTTCATTTTGAAACTTGAGAGAAATTTATTTCTATTATTGTGAAAAACATATGATTTTCTTTAAATGTTTGATACAAATAATGGCATCATGTTATAAAAATGAAATCCTGGTTGAGCTTAAAAATATCCATTCTCCATTTATCCCTCATCCAAATCCTTAATGTCTGATGTCATTAACCTGAATTACCTATCTATTTTGACCAGGGACTCATTTATAAATGATAGTGTGAAAAAATAATCACTTGAAGAACTCACTGAGCTTAAACTTATCTAGCTCCAACCTACAGTGCTGGGGTGGAGTTCAAGAACATCTGTACCAAACTTCATTATAAAATACTAAAGAAGAGGGGTCCTTAGGCTACATTTAAGAATCACTGCATCAGATACTACAAAACACATTCACACAGCTATACTTTTGCTAGGGCAGTTCTCTGACACATCTTCCCTGGAAGCTCACAAAACTTATTTATTTTAAAATAATTTTACTGAGGTAAAAATTTACATACAGTAAGGTACATAAGAATACTATTCAAGGGTTTTTGGTAAATTTATTAAATCGTGGTAATCGTTATCACCATCCAACTTTAGGATATGTCCATTACCCCAAAAGTTCTTTATGCCCTTTTGAGTCTGCTATTTGCTTTCTGTCTCAATGTTTTTCCTTTCTCTGGGCATTTCATATAAATGGAATCACTCACTGTATGATATTTTTTGTCTGGTTTCTTTGACTCAGCATAATGATTTGAGATCTACCTATGTTATATTATGTATCAGTGGTTAGTTCCTTTTCATTGATGAATAGTATTCCATTGTGTGGATTTACTATATTTTAAAAACATATATTCACCGATAGACATTTGAATTGTTTTAAGTTTTTGGCTATCATGAACATGATGGTTTATACATGAGTCCATGTGGACACTATGTTTTTATTTTTCTTAGGTACCTTCACATAATTTGTTTTTAAAACCAGCTATCCAATGTTCAAATATTTTATTTCCAGAATCAAAATATTAAAAATATTTTATTCTGCAGAGAGTTTATTTACATGTATAGTTTATGTTACATTAAGTATAGAGTAGTTCTCTAATCCAAACTTCACGTTTCCCTCTTTCTTAAGTAATAGAATTTTAATTTTTCACTAAGTACTTTGTCACTGAATCAAGACTTCCCAAATTGCATTGCAGTTAAATGTGACCATGTGATTTAAGTTCCAGATGGAGTGGTAACTAGACATGCTGTTAGGAATTTGGGGGAAGATGCTTACGGCAAGTTTACTTAAGCTTGGAAGGACAGCTACTTACAATTATACCTTTATGATCCTTTCAGTCTTCAATGATGATATAATTTCTGGGATACCAGCAGACATCTTGGGCCCTAAAGTAACCTAGAAGATAGAAGCCTTGTGTTTGGATAGAACAAAAAATAGGAGCTGGGTCCCTGCCAAGTTGGAGAGACCAGGCCACAAGAACACTGTCACTTCCAACAACAGTTACAAATGCAGGGGTCTCCAAGATCACTCGTTGGTTAGATACTTTGCCAGAAGGAGTCTCAAACCTCACTGAAAACTCATGGTTATGGTATATTACAGTTAAAGTGTATGGATTAAAATCAACACAAGGAAGAGGCACACGGGACAGACCCCAGGCAAGTTTCAAACACCTGGGCTTCCAGCTGCAAGTATTTTGTCCTCTCCTGATGTAGCTGTAGATGGTATTGCCCTCCCAGCTGTGATGTGTGACAAGATGCACGGGGTAGTCCAACCAGGAAGTTCACCAGAGCCTTGGTCAAGGACTGGATGCTGTAAACTTTGTTGAACACCCATGTGGCCGACTTCAGGCCCCAATTCCTTTGGAAGTCCACTGATAGCACATGACCCAAAGCCCCCAAATCACTGTATTCATATCTGGTCTGACTCAAGGTCACCAACCTAAATCATATCCTTATTTGTGTAGCACAAATATTTCAGTCTAAATCACCTTCTCGCATATGACTGGTTCAAGATCCTGAGACAAACAAAGGCATTTCTATCAGTATTCTGACTGCTTAGAAATTACCTACCAGGAGCCAAAGAAAAAAGCCAGACCTCTCTCTTGCCAAATTCTTTACTACAGATACTGTCTACTGCAGAGACTTTACTCTGATGTCAACATAAAGCTACCATAATATATCTGGATTGCCTATATCCAGGCTTTCTCAACATGAGAGATTTTCATCATATTTATGCCATTTTTGTGGAACAGGTTTTTTTTGCCATATTCAGCCAAACTTCATCCTGAACAACAAACATGGAAATATGTAACATTAGGTAAAACAGAGAATACAATACACTCTATAACTTCTTCCTAAGAATATACAAAATAATTAAGAATGATTAGCATATAAAAAAACTATGTTTTATCAGAGGATATACAACTGTTGTGATTGCATGAAATTATGTAATTACAGGATAGGTATCCAAATGTAAAAATGTTATATAAAAAAAACACTAAAGGATGTATAACAACAACATTATATAGAAGGGAGAAAAAATGCAATTACATATACCAATAAATAAGCAATATTAAGTGGTAGGTGACAATTTTGAAAATTTCCATGTCAAATGAACAAGAGAAAGAATTGAAATGGCACACGTGGTTTGTATGTGTTGGAGGAATTTCCACTATAGTTCTCAAATTACGAATCACAGTGAAAGATACTACAAAACTTTTCCCCACTTTTTGGATGATCAAGAGATTCAATAACCAAATGGGATATAATTTCAAACTAAGAATGAGAATATGATCTATAATAAATTTCTGGCACAGAAGATGGTATACAGGATGCATTTGCATGCAACAGAAATTTAACAATAGTATTTTGACAAAATAGTGGTTTATATTTATCAGTTATAAGAAATTTTCAAGTAGGCTGTCCAGAGCTGTATAAATTGCCTAAGTAAATAAGCAAAGATTTTGATTTATTCAAGCTTCTTGTTCCGCTTTCCCAGACATGTGCACTTTGTTTCAGTGATTCAAGATGACTGTTCTACCTCGAGAACTTGGTTCAATGTCCCAGGCATAGAAAAGAGAAAAGGGCAGAGAACAAAGGACACGAGATGGCTAAGACGTTCTTCTTTATTAAAGAAACTGTGTTCCTGGAATTTTGTTTTCTGTATACACCTGTTTACATCTTGTTGCACATAGCAAAGTCCCAGATCCACCCCTTATTCCAAGGCAGCCTAGAGTTGCAAGCATTTTCATTAGTCATGTTGCCCTAAACAAGAAAACAGACAAAAGATATTAATTAGGAAGCAAGTAAGGTCTTGTTTCTTCTGTCACAAGAAAAGACAGAGGGTGGATGTAGAATCTGGTCTTAGTGAATTTAGAAGATAGTCAAACAGAAATGATTTTTCATCATGTCATTTATTTATATACTATTTCTACATATTTTGGTAACATTATGAGTCAAATATGAAATGAACTGAGCCAGATCGATATTACTTAGCCAAAAATATGCTATTTTTCTTACTGTCTTCTAAAGATATAAAATAAAAAGCAAATGTTCCAAAAATATATTTATTTCTCTCATGGAACATAATATTTTGCCAATGCATGTTAAAATAGCAACAATGTAAATGTAGAGACTACTATTTTGTTAAATTTTATGCTTTTGTAACTTTATTTCAAATAACCTGTTTCTGATATCAAGATAGATATTTATTCTCAATATGTTATAAGTAACCAAAACTTAACACAAATATGTACAAAAATATCAGGTTTATTTATAGATCATTTTAATTATTATGAATAATATAACAGAATTTATATATATGATCATTCATAAAATTTCGATTTAAAACTTATCTTACAGAGTAAAGTGAGATGAAATGGAAGCAGAAAAATCGTATGATATTCTTCTCTGCGATTTTAATGTCTTTAGAATCTTTCTGCTAAAAGCTGAGAAATTATAACTCAGCTAACGTCAAATTTGTCTTTTATATTAAGGTTTTTCTCTCTGTATGCATATTGTAACTTTCATGATTATTAAACACTAGTGTCTTTCTTATTAAATAACAATAGTTTAACCTCTGAAAAAATTTCAAAACGTTTATGTCAGAGATGCTTCTTAAGGGACTTCCCTGGTGGCACAGAGGATAAGACTCTGCGCTCCCACTGCAGGGGGCCTGGGTTCATGCTGCTGCAACTAAGAGTTTGCATGCCACAACTAAGGAGCCAGTGGGCCACAACTAAGGAGCACACGTGCTGCAACTAAGGAGCCTGCCTGCTGCAACTAAGACCCAGTGCAACCAAATAAATTTTAAAAATTTTAAATGTTTAAAAATAAAAAAATGAAAGAGCTAAAAATAAAGAGGGCCTTTGTAATTTAAAACAATGTTTCTTAGAATTATTATATATTGTCATGACTTAGGACACAGTGAATATAAGTAAATATTTTCTCTTTTTAAAGCAAATGTTTATTTTGGGATAATTTTAGATTTACAGAAAAGTTGCAAAGATAGTAAAATTAGTTCCTGTATACCTCACACCTACTGTCCCCCATTTTAACATCTTACATTTCTATGGTGCTTTTGTCAGAACTAAGAAACCATATTATTACATTACTATTAAATAAACTCCAGACTTTATTTGGATTTTGCCAGGTGTTTCATTAATGTCCCCTTTCTTTTCCAGGATTAAATTCAAGGTACCACAGTGCATTTAATTATTATATCTCCCCACTACCCTCTGGTCTGCGGCAAGGCTGTGTCAGTTTTGAGGAGCCCTGTCTTCGTGTCCTGTGGAATGTCCCCCAGTCTAGGTTTGTCTGATATTTTTCCTATGCTTAGGCTGGGGTTATAGTCTTTGGGAAAAGAACAACAGAGAGGTGAAGTGTCTTTCTTGTCACATCACATTGGGAGTACGTGCTAACTACACGGCACCACTCATGGTGCTGGGCTTCATCACTTGGTCGAGGCAGTGTCTTCGAGGTTTCCCCACTTTAAAGCCACTGCTCTTGCTTTTCCCTCCTCAATCGTTTGAAAGTGAGTTATTAAGTCCATCCCACCCTCCTGGAGGGGAGTGTATTTACACATATGATTTTGAATTCATCTGTAAGAAAGATTTACATTTTCTTTCCCCTTTATTTATTCAAAGTAAATATGATCTTGATGGCAAAGTTTTTCTTCGTATTATGTATTATACAATATGTTAACTTTAGAATATTACATGACGTATCAGTCAGGGTTCTCCAGGGAAGCAGAACAAGTAAGATAATAAATATACCTACACATAAATATATATATGCTTATATACATATACACACATACCTATACATAATGAGAGAGCATTAGTTCAAGGAATAGGCTCACGTAACTATGGGGGCTGGCAAGTCTGCAACAGGGCGGCAGGCAGGCTGTAATTTCTTGAGCAGGAGTTGATCCTACGGCCTTGAGGCAGAATTTCATCTTTGGGAATGCTTAGTTCTTGCTTTCAAATGATTAGATGAAGCTCACCCACATTGTCCAGAATAATCTCCTGTACTTGGGGTCAGCTGATTGTAGATGTTAACCATATTTGCAAAATACTTTCACAGCAACACCCAGACCTGTGTGCAGTTGTGTAACTGGAAGCTATAACAACATGACACATAAAACTAACCATCACACGTGCATGATGGGTGAAATTTGTGTTCACAGAAAGGAAGACACTGGTGCTAGTTTTCAGTTTTCTCCGCCTAAAGTAAGCTTAAATTAACTTTATTTCCTATCATTTGCCGTTTTGAACAAACAGATAAACCAATCAGAGAAAATATGTAGTAAGGCTGTACATCTGGGCAAGCAGACTTTGATCAGTTTCTGAAAAAGAAGAAAATTGTTTTAACTATTACAACAAAGGAAGAAACAACTGTTGTCTCTTAGTTTAGGTCCCCACAAAGCAGAGCCCAAGAGTGGCCCATGTGTGGTTTATTGGGGAATGTAATCTTAGCAGGAAGAGTGAGGGACAGGTGAGTAAAAGGGAAGAGGTGAGAATCCAAGCACCCATGCCCCAAGGAAGCAAATGCCTGGACTGACAGGTGGTCAATGCCGCAAGACCTTCTGAAGAATTCTATATTCTGAGTGCCTCAGAACTGACTTCCACTGCCTGTTGGTCTAGGGTGGCCATGCTGGCCAATGTCCCATGAGGTTTTCTACAGGCTAGGCAGGAGTTGAGAGGGTCTGTGCAGGCCTAGCCGGGTTTGGGAGGGTGCGTTGCCAGGCTGGGCTGCACGAAGCCAGACACGCTCTTGTGTTTTGTGGTCATGGTTAAAAACTCATCCCCACTGTCCATCTACTTCAGTGTCAGTAGAAAACCTGTGTCATTAAAAATATTCTCTTTAATATCTCACAAGCAAACATGACCACTTCCTGATTAGCTCTGGTAGATTTTCAGGGCCAGAATAGACACGGACTGGCTGGAGAGATATATTTTTCAAGTGCTAAAATAATTAAGCCATTTTCTCCAGACATTTGAAGATTTATTATTTCAGCCCAGAGCATGGCTGCCCTGTTGAGTCTCCTGTCTCTAGGGTCCCTCTCTTCCAATAAATACCGTATCTTCTGTTTATTCCATTTATTTTGAACAAATTGATGCATCTTACTGTAGTGGTTTTGGTAACATTAGAACTAATTTTGAGCCTCAACATGCTGCTTTCAGCATTTGGATAATTCCCAGCACTTATTTATCAACTTGTAGCATTCCTCTCTGTGAGACATAAACTATTAATTTTATTTTTCTGATACCCTTGTTGATAATTCCCATGGTCTATTGAATCACGGGACCCCAACATAATAAAATTTCAAAACCACTTGCTTTAAAAATTAACTCCTCTTTCTTGGCTTGACATGTTGCCCATGAGCCATTGGTCATGAATATGTCCTGCATACATTTGTTTTCTTTTTGATTCAAGAAATTTAGAATTTCAACAAGCATTTTAACAAATATTTTCTCTGTAAAATAATACTATAAATAAAAGACTCCTACACATATAATTACCAAGAAATGGCAATTAGAATGAAGAGGCCTGAGTCAGCTTTAAACATACTGCAAAAGCATAAACTCAAGTTATGTACCTTTCTTATTTGTCCATCTCTTGTGAAGTAGGAAATTTTTCCTTAATGTATTTATAATTATGTTTTCTGGATTCCTCTGGTTCTCACCAAAATAACTCTGCAAATGTTTCAGGGAATTGTCAGTATTTCAGACAAATTGGCTGATTAATAATGGCAGCAAAATCAGTTGTGTATCAGCCACGTGCCCTTGTGCTATGTGCTTCACATCCACTACTTCACCACCCTCACAAAGACCCAGTTAGCAGATAAGGACACTGAGTCTAGTCCAGTGACCTTGCTTGTCCAGGAGCACTGAGTCAATAAGAATAAAATAAAGTTTTGTTTGTCTCCATAATCAATGTGGCAAACCTAATTTCAGAGACTTCCAGAGATTGGCACACCTTAATGATATTTTCCATTTTGGCCTGATACACATAATCTTCTCCACTTTACTACTTTGTGCATTTCTCACATCAGGGCTTCTAAGCTTTACAGCCTTGCCAAAAGCTTCTGTAACTTTTTCACAGCCTTGAGTCTCTCTTAATGGAAACACACATAGTCCCCTTTCTCGTTTAACCAAGGTGGATAATGTATCCTCTCTCCCTCTCTCTTTTGACCATCACCACCATGGCCACCCCCCACTTCTTTATTACTTGTCTCCTCTCACACAGTCTCTCATCTGTAAGCTTAATTGTTTTCTTTTCTAGTTTCTGTTTGTTCTTCCACATAAAAACATGCTTAAATAGCTCCTATTCTTTGCTTTATGCTGTTTTGAAACTGATGTGATTTAAACATTTGTTTAAAAAACAAAGAGCTTAAAAAACACTCTTTTTAGGATTGGATCAGTGGTGAGAAGGAGACTGAGCATTTCAATTAAGATACCTGTGGTCCCAGCTGCACGGAAGTAAGGATTGAGGCTGGGGAAGACCTGAACTGGCAAAAGTCATAAAAACAAAGTGGTGTTTAGACTGTAGAGGAAAGGACAGGGTTGTTTTAGATTGAGGAGATAGAATGGGCAGAGGAGGATTGGTCCTGGTGACAAAGGAGGTAGATGAGCCCCTAGGCTGAGCAGCTGGAGTTTGTCAAGCAGAATAAATTGGAGCTTTGTTTTCCCTGGACACTCCAAGGACAAAATTAATGGCAGGAGCTGAGCTCTGCTGGTATAAAGAGATAAGATGACCACATCTGTCACTCCTGAGGTAGAGGAAACCTCCCAACTGGACATGTGCAGGAAGGCTCTTCGGAGGTTAGAAAAGGAGGGGGTGCTACTCCATAAAATGTGTGGTCAATCTCCCCTAGGCCTCTGTGCTGGAATCCATCTTGGCAAAAAGATGTGCACACATATCAGGTAGGGCCCTAGGACAGGTCAGGTGTGGGAAAGAAGCAAGATAATTGGCCAGAGGACAACAAAGACCTGGAAGAACTGCCCCATATAAATGATTTAACCACCTCTTTACTGCACTTCTCCTCATTAGAAAGGATGCCCACAACTTTTCTCTCCTGGTGTGTATTTCTGCCTTGCTCTGTCTTAAATAAACTGTTTTTCTGTGTGCTCTCCCACGTGTTGTGCTGTGTCCTTAATAATAAACTTTGTACCTGTTTTTACAGGTTTTGCCTCCTTGAAACATTCTTGTTTTCAAATTAAGGCAAGATCCAGAGCAGCTTTGCTTCTAGCATCTCGCCCCTGATAGTCTAGTGGCTAGGATTCCTGGTTTTCATCCAGGCTACCCAGGTTCAATTCCTGGGCAGGAAACTAAGATCCTACTTCAGGACTGCTTACTGCTGTCTCTCCAAGATCACTGGCAAATCCAGCAGATGGTAAAGTCATTAACCTTTATTAGCAGAGAAAGAAAAATTGGGCTTAATTCACAGCAGAGCTTCAAATTTATCCAAGGAAGAGCTATGCTAAGCCCTTGATGATGAAGGAAAGCAATGAAATGATGTTTCTAAAAGATGTTTCAGGTGAGAGTGAGAGGAAGAGACTATAGTGGAGAAGATCTAGAGACAGAAATACTGGCTGAAATATGTAGAAATCCAGCTGATGTGGGAGCTAGGCTGGTAGTTTTTGAAGTAAAGCTAAAAATGATTCAGCAAATATTGTGGTGGAAACAGCAGGAAAACCAAATACCTAAATTGATACTGGATGGAGATGTGTACAGGCAGGATGCAATAAATATAATAAAAAATAATTTCAAAATCTCAAGGATGGATATTAATCCTGGATATTAAAAACCTGGATATTAATATCCTTTCAGGATGGAATAATTCTGTGAGAGGAGGTCAAAGAAAAGTATTCACAGTCACATTTCTGAAAGCTGGAGGATTTCTCAAGTTCTCAGAAAAAAACAAGATTTGGTATCCAAAGATCAGTTTCATTATAATTTATTTTTTAATTAAAATTCTAGGGGCATACACACTAAAATGTGGAAATCCTTTCAGGTTGTGATGCATTTAAATGCACTTAATTTGTGTAAATCACTTGTGTATTCAAATAGTTGACCTTTTGTGACTAGATCAATAGTCTCAAGGTGATCTTTAAATATCAGCCTCATTTTCTGGATATCATTTTTTAACTTTCTAATCAACTTAATTTTTTTTTAACTGTTACAAAATTAATCTAAGAAAATGCAGACCTGTTGTGCGGTGATCTCTGCTACTTATATATTTCTTTTTTTCCGGAACTTGTGTTTGGATCCTGATCCCAGTGACTGACCCTGACGTGCATACAGGTAGAATCCAACATTGAAATATCTGATTAAGAGAGGTATATATCAAAGCAAGCCATTGACTCACCTATTCACTATTAGACTTACCAGGAATGTTTTCCTGTCTCTGATCTGGAACCCTGTACCACTTTTCCTTTTTATCACTTGCTATTCATTAGTGTATTATTTATTGAGCACTATTAACTCAGGAGTAACACAGCACTTTGGGAGATTATATCCTAGTGGCAAGAAACTGACAATAACTAAGAGGGTAAGTAAGCAAATTAATAGTGAATGAATGAAAGAATAAATGGTGTGATTTCTGATTATGGAAGCTGCTATGAAGACAACCATAATGGTTGTGATAGAGAAATATATGGAGAGAGAAGTGGTCAGGGAATACCTTTCTGAAGACATGACTTTTGAGACAAGACTGAGGAATTAAAGAGCTGACTACAAGACAAGGGAAGAGTATCCCAGCAAGAGAAAATAAGAATTAAATGCTGAAACTATAAAACTCTTAGAACATAGGAACAAATCTGCATGACCTTGGATTTGGGCAAAGGGTTCGCATATGTTGGCATAACAACACACGTACAAACAACAAATGGAAAAAAAATTAGATAAATTGAATTCCATCAAAATTAAAACTTTCATGCTGCAAAATGAGGTAGGATATAGACAGGCCTCGGGTTAACCTGCTGCAGCCGGTTTCATACTCTCCTCCTGAGATAAACAACCAAAAGAAATGATCTGCCCTGTTTGGTTGAAGGACAAAAGCAGCCAACCGCAGTTCCTCATTTCCGTAGTGGAGAGGATTTCCCAGCCTGACACATGTGCAGAAGGGGTCTCAAGTTACCCACTAGTAACCTTGGCTACATTGTAATATCATTATAACATCATTAGCATTGCAGTTTTTGACCCCCACCCCTCACCCCCATGGGTTTCTTAGGTGCTCACGGAAAAGATTCAAAACAGCACCTGGTGCCTGGTGGAAGCCCAAATAAGGAATACAGATGACTGGAAAGACTGAAATTTGGGTAATTTAGAAATATGCTATGAGCTAACTAGATTCACACAAAATTATCTTGCAAGTTTAACCCCTTAGCTACTAATTCCAAAAGAGAGATGATACAAAGGCAGACCTGAAGTGGATTGGCTTCTGCCATATACTTGTGGAGTGAGGACCGGTCATACTAAGAGAATAGGATCCAATGGCAGATCAGCACTGTTACTTCTACGATATGGCCCTGTGTAGGGGTAAGGTGATGGCAGGGAGTGGGGCCTTTTAGAGGTACATTTCTTACCTCCCTACCTCAGCCCTGGAGATGCTGGCATACATCTTAGATGTAAAGGGTGGCTCAGCATATAGGTTGACAGGTTTTAATGCATTGCCAGGCTCCTATTATCTATATGATGCATAGTATTAGAGTAGAAATAAATGTAATGCAAGTTGTTACTAAAAGATCTGCATTAATTTTTGTGGAGCACATATTGAGACTATGGCTGAGGTAATATTAAATCAACACTAGCTACAAAGCACCAATGAGGTTTCCATGAGAAGAGAAGTAATAATAAAACTTTGCATTTGTATAACATTTGATAGATTTCAACCTGCAGTTACATAACTGAGCTCATTTAATCTTCACAACAGCCCTGTAATCTAGGCAAAATAGCTATTACACTACTTTAATATTTTGCAAGTTGGCTAATTCATGTGTCAATTTACTAAGTAAATAAGCAATAACTTATTGAGTACACGCCTTGTGTTCTGTCCATGGTACCACCGCTGTTCCCTGTAGCAGGTAGAACAGGTTTGGAGGGAGATGTATGCTGTACCCGTTACTGTCTGGCAGGACCCCCATACCTTCACTGCAACTGGTATTTTCTGTTTCCATATCCTAGGGTTCTATTAAAGCAATAACCTATGGAAAGGTGTCCTAGGGCAACTATCAGAGGAGACAAATAAATAACCAGAATCTTATCAAGGCATGGAATTCCCTAATACCTCATTTAATTTTTTAAAATCCCCAGATACAGTCCTCTGCCAAAATCCAGCATTGATATTAGACTTTCTATAAATTGAAGAGATTTACTGTGATTATGGAACTGTCAATGATATACTGAAGTTTAGGGAGAGCTTCATAAGGTAATCTTCAAGTGATTAGTTAATTAGTGTTAATGTTTTTTAAACTTTATTGTGCTTTCACAGTTGAATATTAATAAGTGAAAGCTTCAGCACTCAACTGTAAGCTTCATTAATAATTAGCTTATAGTCAATAAGTAGATGACAATCTTTAGGTGCTCTAGTAATTTCTAAATCTGTTATTGAAATAAGTAAACTAAATTAATTACATTTACAAAACTTATCACTATGGGTCTTTTTTCTTTGCCTACAATCTAATTGTAACAAACAATATGAATTTAGTATTTTCACTGGGTCATTAAACATTATAAATTAAATTTTAATTTTAGCATTGTATTTTAGGATTGGCTAAATATTTATTACTGAAACCAATAACTCTTAGAAACATTTAGAAGGTCATGTACATATTAAATTGTTAGTTCCTTAAAAGTAAAATGAGGGCTTCCCTGGTGGCGCAGTGGTTGAGAGTCCACCTGCCGATGCAGGGGACACGGGTTCGTGCCCCCGGTCCGGGAAGATCCCACATGCCGTGGAGTGGCTGGGCCCGTGAGCCATGGCCGCTGAGCCTGTGCGTCCGGAGCCTGTGCTCCGCAACGGGAGAGGCCACAACAGTGAGAGGCCCGCGTACTGCTAAAAAAAAAAAAAAAAGTAAAATGCATGCCTTTGGTATATTTGTAGTCTCAGCACTGACTACGTGCCTGGCAGGTAGAAAGTGTTGAATAAATGTTTAGTAAATTGAATTGAAAGCAATGAATTACTAGATTCAAAGAGTTAGAGGTATGACTTTAGATTATAAAAAGTACAGTATTCCAGCTAAAAATAAATTGAATCAGAAAATAAGTAACCATTAATTGTTAGCAATATACAGCTATATATCTGTAAAAATCTTTTCCTTTCCTTTAAAGTCATAATTGAAAATCACCTTGTAAATAGTAAAATCCTATTGAAAAGCTAAGTTTTATTCAACTTTTATTATACATTGCTTTCCCCAGTGAACAGTGTGTTTCTTAATACTGAGAACTGTGATTGATCTATGGGTGTAGATTTGGCTTCTCTGGGCTAAGCTCCTATAGCAAAATTTACTTCCCTCCACAGATCACTCCACAGAAAAAATGCACAGAAGAATTGCACATTAGACTACCACTCCAACAAGTCAAGGATTGATGTTTGTTTTTTCAGTATTGTATACTCAAGGCCTTGTAAATATCTGGCATAAAATAGACAATAAATATCTGTACAACATCAAAATTATAAAAATATGAATACAGATAATTTTGCTGTTTATATCACCTCCTATATTAATATGTATCAAGGGTATATCACTACATTATAGCATTTGTTGAGTCACCATTCTGTGTAGAAAACTGAATTATACACTTGGAGACAAAAACAAAAGAAATATTTTATAATGAAGTTAAAATAAAGCTTATGAAATTACTTAAAAGTTCTATTTGACCAGATGTTTTGGCATTTGCTAAACATAGTGTAAATCGATTATTTGTCTTTCACCCACTTTCAATAGAACTGACTAGAAAAAAAATTTTAAACCTTAAATCAAATATTTTTGGATTCCAAGGCTGTATCTGGTTTATACAATTGTGTGCTGTGATTCATTCCGCTACTCCTGGGGCGTTCTTTAGAATCTGGAAAAACTTCTCCCTTTTCTTTTTCCTCAAATCTCAAGACAAGCAAACAGTACAATACAAGGAAAAGCTGGTATTGGTGCACAGAACTTTACTTTCCAAAAGTAAACTAAGCACAACCTTGGCAGTGGTGCGTTGGGTCTTCCTGTGGTGTTTGCATCTGTGGCTGAGGTTTGCATGGAGCCTCAGGTGTTGGTGACCCTCTAAGGGGTCGTTATGTGCACAGAACCCTAAGCTCCGCATTCACAACGCCCACAGCAAAGGTTGACTGCATTCTACCCTTGGGTCAAATACATCACTTTGGGGCTAGGAAGAAAATGAACCAAAAGAACCAAATTTTTATTTAGTGTAGAAAAAAAAGAGTTATGATTGTCAATACACCAACATCTTCATATTCACACAAATGCTTGCTGGAATTGTATAAAGCAAAAATAACAAATTTATTAAATATAAGGAAGCGGAGGGGAAGATGGCGGAAGAGTAAGACGCGGAGATCACCTTCCTCCCCACAGATACACAAGAAATACATCTACACATGGATCAACTCCTACAGAACACCTTCTGAATGCTGGCAGAAGACCTCAGACCTCCCAAAAGGCAAGAAACTGCCCACATACCTGGGTAGGGCAAAAGAAATAAAGAAAAAACAGACACAAAAGAATAGGGACAGCACCTGCACCAGTGGGAGGGAGCTGTGAAGGAGGAAAGGTTTCCACACACTAGGAAGCCCCTTCGCGTTCAGAGACTGCGGGAGGCGGAAGGGGGAGCTTCAGGGCCGCGGAGGAGTGCACAGCAACAGGGGTGCGGAGGGCAAAGCGGGGAGATTCCCACACAGAGGATCGGTGCCGACCAGCACTCACCAGCCCGAGAGCTTGTCTGCTCACCCACCGGGGCGGGCGGGGCTGTGAGCTGAGGCTCGGGTCGGGCTTTGGTCGGAGAGCAGAGAGAGGACTGGGGTTGGCTGCGTGAACACAGCCTGAAGGGGGTCAGTGCACCACGGCTAGCCGGGAGGGAGTCCGGGAAAAGGTCTGGAGCAAGAGACTTTTTCTTCCCTCTTTCTTTCCTGGTGTGCGAGGAGAGGGGTTTAAGAGCGCTGCTTAAAGGAACTCCAGAGACAGGCGTGAGCCTTGGCGAAAAACGCGGATCCCAGAGATGGGCGCGAGCCGCGGCTAAAAGCGCGGACCCCAGAGACGGGAGGGAGACGCTAAGGCTGCTGCTGCCACCACCAAGGGGCCTGTGTGCGAGCACAGGTCACCATCCACACCCCTCTTCCGGGGAGCCTGTGCAGCCCGCCACTGCAAGGCTCCCGGGATCCAGGGACAACTTCCCCAGGAGAACGCACGGCGGGCCTCAGCCTGATGCAACGTCACGCTGACCTCTGCCGCCGCAGGCCTGCCCCGCATGCCGTGCCCCTCCCTCCCCCCGGCTTGAGTGTTCCAGAGCCCCCGAATCAGCGGCTCCTTTAACCCCGTCCTGTCTGAGCAAAAAACAGACGCCCTCCAGCCACCTACACGCAGAGGTGGGGCCAAATGCAAAGCTGAACCCCTGTGAGCTGTGAGAAGAAAGACGAGAAAGGGAAATCTCTCCCAGTAGCCTCAGAAGCAGCGGATTAAAGCTCCACAATCAACTTGATGTACCCTGCATCTGTGGAATACCTGAATAGACAACCAATCATCCCAAATTGAGGAGGTGGACTTCGAGAGCAAGATCTATGATTATTTTCCCCTTTTCCTCTTTTTGTGAGTATGTATGTGTATGCTTCTGTGTGAGATTTTGTCTGTATAGCTTTGATTCCACCATTTTTCCTAGGGTTCTATCTGTCCGTTTTTTTTTTTTTTTCTTAATAATTAATTTTAATAATTTTATTATACTTTACCTTCTATCTTTCTTTCTTTGTTTCTTTCCTTCCTTCCCTCCTGTAGACAAAGAATCATCCCAAATTGAGCAGGTGGACTTTGAGGGGAAGATTTATGATTTTTTCCCCTTTTGTGAGGGTGTATGCATATGCTTCTGTGTAAGATTTTGTCTGTATAGCTTTGCTTCCACCATTTGTCCTAAGGTTCTATCCATCCCTTTTTTTTCTAAATAATTATTTTTTTTAATTTAATAACTTTATTATACTTAATTTTACTCTGTCTTCTTTCTTTCTTTCTTTCTTTTTTCCTTCCTTCCCTCCTTCCTTCCTCCCATCCCCCCTCCTTTCTTTCCTTCTTTCTTTCTTTTCTTCTTTCTTTCGTTCTTCTTCTACTAATTCTTTCTCTCTACTTTTTCTCCCTTTTATTCTGAGATGTGTGGATGAAAGGCTCTTGGTGCTCCAGCCAGGAGTCAGGGCTCTGCCTCTGAGGTGGGAGAGCCAACTTCAGGACACTGGTCAACAAGAGACCTCCCAGCTCCACATATCAATGGCAAAAATCATCTCAACACCAGCACCCAGCTTAACTCAACGACCAGCAAGCTACAGTGCTCAATAACCTACGCCAAACAACTAACAAAACAGGAACACAACCCCACCCATTAGCAGAGAGGCTGCCTAAAATCATAATAAGTCCACAGACACCCCAAAACACACCACCAGACGTGGACCGGCCACTAGAGAGACAAGATCCAGCCTCATCCACCACAACACAGGAACTAGTCCCCTCCACCAGGAAGCTTACACAACCCACTGAACCAACTTTAGCCACTGGAGACAGACATCAAAAACAACAGGAACTACGTACCTGCAGCTTGCAAAAAGGAGACCCCAAACACAGTAAGATAAGCAAAATGAGAAGACAGAAAAGCACACAGCAGATGAAGGAGCAAGATAAGAATGCACCAGACCTAACAAAAGAAGAGGAAATAGGCAGTCTACCTGAAAAAGAATTCAGAATAATGATAGTAAAGATGATCCAAAATATTGGAAATAAAATGGACAAAATGCAATAAACATTTAACAAGGACCTAGAAGAAATAAAGATGAAACAAACAGTGATGAACAACACAATAAATGAAATGGAAAACGACTCTAGATGGGATCAATAGCAGAATAACTGAGGCAAAAGAATGGGTAAGTGACCTGGAAGATAAAATGGAAATAACTACTGCAGAGCAGAATAAAGAAAAAAGAATGAAAAGAACTGAGGACAGTATCAGAGACTTCTGGGACATTAAACACACCAACATTCGAATTATAGGGATTCCAGAAGAAGAAGAGAAAAAGAAAGGGACTGAGAAATAATTGAAGAGATTATAGTTGAAAACTTCCCTAATATGGGAAAGGAAATAGTTAATCAAGTCCAGGAAGCACAGAGAGTCCCATACAGGATAAATCCAAGGAGAAATATGCCAAGACACATATTAATCAAACTGTCAAAAATTAAATACAAACAAAGCATATTAAAAGCAGCAAGGGAAAAATAACACACAAGGGAATCCCCATAAGGTTAACAGCTGATCTCTCAACAGAAAGTCTGCAAGCCAGAAGAGAGTGGCAGGACATACTGAAAATGATGAAGGAGAAAAACCTGCAACCAAGATTACTCTACCCAGCAAGGATCTCATTCAGATTTGATGGAGAAATTAAAATATTCGCAGACAAGCAAAAGCTGAGAGAGCTCAGCACCGCCAAACCAGCTTTACAACAAATGCTAAAGGAACTTCTCTAGGCAAGAAACACAAAAGAAGGAAAAGAACTATAATAACGAACCCAAAACAATATAGAAAATGGGAATAGGAACATACATATCGATAATTACCTTAAATGTAAATGGACTAAATGCTCCCACCAAAAGACACAGATTGGCTGAATGGATACAAAAACAAGACCCTTATATATGCTGCCTACAAGAGACCCACTTCACACCTAGAAACACATAAAAACTGAAAGTAAGGGGATAGAAAAAGATATTCCATGCAAATTGAAACCAAAAGAAAGCTGGAGTAGCAATTCTCATATCAGAAAAAATAGACTTTAAAATAAAGACTATTAGAAGAGACAAAGAAGAACACTACACAATGATCAAGGGATCGATCCAAGAAGAAGATATAACAATTGTAAATATTTATGCACCCAACATAGGAGCACCTCAATACATAAGGTAAATACTAACAGCCATAAAAGGGGAAATCGACAGTAAAACATGCAGAGTATGAGATTTTAACACCCTACTTTCACCCATGGACAGATCATCCAAAATGAAAATAAATAATGAAACACAAACTTTAAATGATACATTAAACAAGATGGACTTGATATTTATAGGACACTCCATCCAAAAACAACAGAATACACATTTTTCTCAAGTGCTAATGGAACATTCTCCAGGATACATCATATCTTGGGTCACAAATCAAGCTTTGGTAATTTTAAGAAAATTGAAATTGTATCAAGTATCTTTTCCGACCACAATGCCATGAGACTAGATATCAATTACAGGAAAAGATCTGTAAAAATAACCAAACACATGGAGGCTAAACAATACACTACTTAATAACGAAGTGATCACTGAAGAAACCAAAGAGGAAATCAAAAAATACCTAGAAACAAATGACAATGGAGACACAACGACCCAAAACCTATGGGATGCAGCAAAAGCAGTTCTAAGATGGAAGTCTATAGCAATACAAGCCCACCTTAAGAAGCAGGAAACATCTCGAATAAACAACCTAACCTTGCACCTCAAGCAATTAGAAAAAGAAGAACAAAAAAACCCCAAAGTTAGCAGAAGGAAAGAAATCATAAAAATCAGATCAGAAATAAAAAGAAATGAAGGAAACAATAGCAAAGATCAATAAAACTAAAAGCTGGTTCTTTGAGAAGATAAACAATATAGATAAACCATTAGCCAGACTCATCAAGAAAAAAAGGGAGAAGACTCAAATCAATAGAATTAGAAATGAAAACGGAGAAGTAACAACTGACACTGCAGAAATAAAAAAGATCATGAGAGATTACAACAAGCAACTCTATGCCAATAAAATGGACAATCTGGAAGAAATGGACAAATTCTTAGAAATGCACAACCTGCCAAGACTGAATCAGGAAGAAATAGAAAATATGAACAGACCAATCACAAGCACTGAAATTGAAACTGTGATTTAAAAATTTTCCAACAGGGCTTCCCTGGTGGCGCAGTGGTTGAGAGTCCACCTGCTGATGCAGGGGACTCGGGTTCGTGCCCCGGTCCAGGAAGATCCCACATACCATGGAGCGGCTGGAACTGTGAGCCATGGCCACTGAGCCTGGGCGTCCAGAGCCTGTGCGCCACAACGGGAGAGGCCACAACAGTGAGAGGCTCACATACAGCCAAAAAAAAAAAAAAAAATTCCAACAAAAAAAAGCCCAGGACCAGATGGCTTCACAGGCGAATTCTATCAAACATTTAGAAAAGAGCTAACACCTTTCCTTCTAAAACTCTTCCAAAATATAGAAGAGGGAGGAATACTGCCAATTTCATTCTACGAGGCCACCATCATCTTTATACCAAAACTAGACAAGGATGTCATAAAGAAAGAAAACTACAGGCCAATATCACTGATGAACATAGATGCAAAAATCCTCAACAAAATACTAGCAAACAGAATCCAACAGCACATTAAAAGGATCATACACCATGATCAAGTGGGGTTTATTCCAGGAATGCAAGGATTCTTCAATATACGCAAATCTATCAATGTGATAAACCATATTAACAAATTGAAGGAGAAAAACCATATGATCAATTCAATAGATGCAGAGAAAGCTTTTGACAAAATTCAACACCCATTTATAATAAAAACCCTGCAGAAAGTAGGCATAGAGAGAACTTTCCTCAACATAATAAAGGCCATATATGACAAGCCCACAGCCAATATCATCCTCAATGGTGAAAAACTGAAAGCCTTTCCACTAAGATCAGGAACAAGACAAGGTTGCCCACTCTCACCACTCTTATTCAACATAGTTTTGGAAGTTTTAGCCACAGCAATCAGAGAAGAAAAGAAAAGAAAAGGAGTCCAAATTGGAAAAGAAGTAAAGCTGTCACTGTTTGCAGATGACATGATACTATACATAGAGATTCCTAAAGATGCTACCAGAAAACTACTAGAGCTAATCAATGAATTTGGTAAAGTAGCAGGATACAAAATTAATGCACAGAAGTCTCTGGTATTCCTATACACTAATGATGAAAAATCTGAAAGTGAAATCAAGAAAACACTCCCATTTACCATTGCAACAAAAAGAATAAAATATCCAGGAATATACCTACCTAAGGAGAAAAAAGACCTGTATGCAGAAAAGTATAAGACAGTGATGAAAGAAATCAAAGATGATACAAATAGATGGAGAGATATATCATGTTCTTGGACTGGAAGAATCAACATTGTGAAAATGATTCTACTACCCAAAGCAATCTACAGATTCAATGTAATCCCTATCAAACTACAACTGGCATTTTTCACAAAGCTAGAACATAAAGTTTCACAATTTGTATGGAAACACAAAAGACCCTGAATAGCTAAAACAGTCTTGAGAACGAAAAACGGAGCTGGAGGAATCAGGCTCCCTGACTTCAGACTATACTACAAAGCTACAGTCATCAAGACAGTATGGTACTGGCACAAAAACAGAAAGATAGATCAACGGAACAGGATAGAAAGCCCAGAGATAAACCCACGCACATATGGTCACCTTATCTTGATAAAGGAGGCAGGAATGTACAGTGGAGAAAGAAGAGCCTCTTCAATAAGTGGTGCTGGGGAAACTGGACAGGTAAATGTAAAAGTATGAGATTAGATCACTCCCTAACACCATACACAAAAATAAGCTCAAAATGGATTAAAGACCTACATGTAAGTCCAGAAACTATCAAACTCTTAGAGGAAAACATAGGGAGAACACTCTATGACATAAATCAAAGCAAGATCCTTTTTGACCTATCTCCTAGAGAAATGGAAATAAAAACAAAAATAAACAAATGGGACCTAATGAAACTTCAAAGCTTTTGCACAGCAAAGGAAACCATAAACAAGACAACCCTCAGAATGGGAGAAAATATTTGCAAATGAAGCAACTGACAAAGGATTAATCTCCAAAATTTACAAGCAGCTCATGCAGCTCAATAACAAAAAATCAAACAACCCAATCCAAAAATGAGCAGAAGACCTAAATAGACATTTCTCCAAAGAAGATATACAGACTGCCAACAAACACATGAAAGGATTCTCAACATCATTAATCATTAGAGAAATGCAAATCAAAACTACAATGAGATATCATCTCACCCCAGTCAGAATGGCCATCATTAAAATGTCTAGAAACAATAAATGCTGGAGACAGTGTGGAGAAAAGGGAACACTCTTGCACTGCTGTTAGGAATGTGACTTGGTTCAGCCACTATGGAGAACAGTATGGAGGTTCCTTAAAAAACTACAAATAGAACTACCATATGACCCAGCAATCCCACTACTGGGCATATACCCTGAGAAAACCATAATTCAAAAAGAGTCATGCACCAAAATGTTCATTGCAGCTCTATTTACAGTAGCCTGGAGATGGAAACAACCTAAGTGCCCATCATCGGATGAATGGATAAAGAAGATGTGGCACATATATATAATGGAATATTACTCAGCCATAAAAAGACATGAAATTGAGCTATTTGTAATGAAATGGATAGACCTAGAGTCTGTCATACAGAGTGAAGTAAGTCAGAAAGAGAAAGACAAATACCGTATGCTAACACATACATATGGAATTTAAGAAAAAAAAATATCATGAAAAACCTAGGGGTAAGACAGGAATAAAGACACAGACCTACTGGAGAACGGACTCGAGGATATAGGGAAGGAGAAGGGTGAGCTGCGACAGGGCGAGAAAGAGGCCTGGACAGATATACAGTAACAAACGTAAGGTAGATAGCTAGTGGGAAGCAGCTGCATGGCACAGGGATATCGGCTCGGTGCTTTGTGACTGCCTGGAGGAGTGGGATAGGGAGGATGTGAGGCAGGGAGACGCAAGAGGGAAGAGATATGGGAACATATGTATATGTGTAACTGATTCACTTTGTTATAAAGCAGAAACTAACACACCATTTTGAAGCAATTATACCCCAATAAAGATGCTAAAAAAAAATAAGGAAAATTTTTAACCATGACTTGAATTTCTCAGACAGAGACCAAGGGGACATCTAAAATCTCTGTTTGGGGTCCATCATATTTAGAAATAGATAATAAATCTCTTAGAAATATAAGGTCCCAAAATACTATTAATTTTCTTGTGTCTTTTTTTTTATATTAAGGTGTTCAGCCTCATATTACTGCTTTTGCCTCTCACCCAAGCTAAGAAAGTTTGCAGTTGGTCTCTGAGTTGCTAATTTTTCAATTACAAGGAGTCCCAAATAGAGCTTCTAGAATAATGTTGTTCAACATTCAATTTCACAAACCACGTTTATTGCAAAGGCTACTTCCAGGGCAGTAAACTAGACAGGAGGGGGCAACCTGCAGTCCTGAGGAAACACCTCTGGGAACAGAAAAAGAACATTCCTTATACCTGGGCAGCTATGAGGTCAAAATAAATACTTTTTCAGAGTATGGAAGTGATCTGGGAGCTCACTCCCAGAAAGAAGAGTACGAAACAGGAAACAATAAAACTGGGAAAATTCCACTGGGCCCAGGATGTCTATTTGAATTGATGAATTAAAATTTATAGTATGGACTTCAGAATCCCCTAGGAAACTATTCATCATAAGAAAAGAGGTTCTGCATATAGCACAGTCCACGTGAGTGACTTTCTGGTCCAACTCTGAGTGTCGGGGAAGGGGAGCGAATCCTGAGAGCGGGTCCATTGACATCGAATCAAGAAAGGCGTCCTCATTTCCTCCAAATGCTTTGTGCAAACACAGTCATGCAGATGCAGGTGGCTGGGGGTTTTGGCATTAAGAGAAAAATGACTTATGAATTAACAAACTAAAGCAGATGTGCAGACAGTGGTGGCCCCACTTCAGGGAAACCAAGAGGATTCGCTCACAAAACCTGTGTGAGCTCACAGTTCAGAGGGAAGACTTGGGGGTGGTTGAGGTGTGATTCCTTCGCTTCTGAAACTGTTATTTATTCTGAGAGGTGTTTTCTTCCCTCTCAAGATTTCAGCCTGTCTGTGCAATTCTAGGATTTGTATTTCTATCCCTGATTTGTAAAATGCATTTTCAACTGCATAATAACTGCTCTACCTGTGTGACCTACTTGTACCTTGAAATCAGCAGGAGGAAACCCAAATTTATTGCTTTGGCTACAAAAGCAGCAACTCCTGGTGACTTGTGTGTTTTGATTAATGGCATGAGCAGTCTCTGACTTATCCAGAATGAGATCTCTGAGACATCTCTGACTCTTTCCTATTTCCACTTGATAAGTTAAAAAATCCTCAGTTACCTCCAAAATGGCTTCTAGTTCTGCATTCTGCTTTTAGTTTCCCTCCTCCCACCATGGTTTAATTACACTGTTGATGACAACAACAGCTGTGACTATTTGGTGAGTGAGGTGGCTTACCATCTGCAATCCTCAAGTAGTCCAAAAGGGAGGTACTGGTGTGGTTTCTCTTTTTCATGTGAGGAAAGTGGTCCTCAAAGAGATTTAATAATTTGCTTAAAGTCACCAAGTAATAAACAATGGAGTTGAGGTAGGAGGTAGATGGGCCCGTGGGCTGAGCAGATGGAGTTTGTCAAGTGGAGTAAATTGGAACTTGTTTCCCCCAGCACTTCAAGGACAAAGTTAATGGCAGGAACATAGAGGACCTGAGCTCTGCTGGAGTAAAAGGATAAGATGACCACATCTTCCATTCTTGAGTCACAGAGACCTCCCCAACTACACACGTGCAAAAAGGCTCCTTGGGGGACAAAAAGAGAGGGGACACTAGTTCATAATAAGTTCTGTCAATCTCCCAGAAACCCCCTCGTTGGAATCCAGCTTGGCTAAATGATGCGTGTGCATGTCAGAAAGGGCCCTGGGTCAGGTCAGATGTGATAAGTGAAGCAAGATGATTAGCCAGAGGAAAACAAAGACCCAGAAAAACTGCCCCCATATAAGTGATTTAAATCACCTCTCTGGTGTGCCCCTCATTAGGGAGGACTCCTGCACTCTTCTCTGGGTGGGTATTTCTACTTTGCTCCTGCTCCAAGTAGCCTGCTTTTTTGTTCTTTGCACGTACTGTGCTTCCAATAAACTCTGTGACTGCTTTATAATATCTCTTTGTGAAATCCTTTCTCCAAAGAAGACAAGGACCGAGGTCTTCTCACATGCTGACATCAGTGTCAAGAGTTGAGTGACAACAGCCCAGCTCCAGAGACCCAAATCTTACACATGTGCTCACCTGCCTTCCACAGAGACATTTAAACAGACTCCTGCTTGCATCCTGTCCTCTGGCACAGTCACTCTCAACACTGATTTATCCTAAACTTGCTGTCAGAAAAATTTTGTGATAATGTGAAACTCCAAGTATGTCAGCTGCACTTAGAACTCATGATGGCTGTCTATTGCCTACACAGTTAGGTAAAACTCTCCTCAATTCCAGAACTTTCATGGTTTGGCCATAGTCTGCAGTTTTCTCCTTATTACTTTCTGTTTTTCCCACCTAACAATTCCTAAGCAATCTCTGTAATTTTTCTGATACCATGACTCAGTGCCTGTAGTTCCTTCTATCTTGATTACCACCCTATTGATTTCCTCCTAAGTCTTTAAAGACATTTTGAAATGAAATCATAATGATTAATATGCTCCTGATAAAACCTTTGTAGGGGGGCATTCTGTCTCTTGGGCCCCTGTTGTACTTGGTCTCTGCATCATTAAAATCCTTTAACTCAGTTTCATGGTAGTCACTTGTGCAAGGGTACTATTCAATTTATCAGAGAATAAATTCCTTAACACCAGAATTTGGCCTTACTAGTCATTTCCATCTTTATTTTACACAATGATTAATTAAACAGCTAATGAATGATATACTGAATTAGACTGAGCTGATAGAAGGGTGAGGGAAAGTGGTCTGCTGAGGGAAATAACTGAGCGGAGGTGAAGAGCAGCAAGGCCAAGAGAAATGGTAACGTTTAAAGGAGGCTGGAGTCATAAGTGACATAGAGGCTCCAAGGAAGGAAGGGCAGGGCAGTGATGCAGCCCTATCCTGGTACGGTCTTGGGCAATGTCAGTTGTAGGCTGGAGGAAAAGTACAATTAGTGGGTGATGCTACCAGGATGTTCTGTGGCAGTACAAAGAGTGTTAGGCTGGAGATATTTTTAGGGAAAAACAGAAATATGTGAAACTCACACCAGATGGCTTAATTTTCCAATAAATTGCCAACAAAGCCATCTTCTGGGGTTAAAGAAGAAAGAGTAAGCTCATGACTGAAGGAGAAGGGAACAAGTTTACAGTATCTTCTATGGGGAAAGAGATAAGAATCCAAGAAAAATGAATGAAAATATTGATCTGCAGCAATGAGACCCACCTGAAGGAAGGCACAGTGAATCCTAGTGAACCCAGTCAACATGATTTTCTTACTTTTATCCAAACACTTAGACATTACAACAGTTAAGAAACATTTTACCATATAACACTACAAAAAATTGCATAGAAACAGTTAATGTTGGACGTAGATTTTTAATAAATAAGGTGGAGGGGTGTGTGTGTTTGCATGTGTGTACACACACATGGTCAATTTTTGCACTATATTGTTAATTTTATTAAATAATGTATTTTATAGAGGTAAGATATATATATGTACATACATATTAATTAAATATATAATATAATTAAATTATATATTTTAATTAGTATAGGCATATACATACAGTAATTCAATGCCAAATTGCAGATGAGAGGAGAAAGTAACTAATAAAATGACAATTCTAAAAAAGTATTATGTTAATATTCAAATGCAGCTGCTTGTAATGAAAATAAGTCTATTTGACTAGGAAGATAATGATTCAAATAGCTCAAAATGTTACCACTTTTTTACAATAAAAAGCTATCTTCTTACTTAATGACCACAACTTCCTCCTGAACATTAATCTGTTGTTTGCTTTCTATCTTCTAGAGGCTTTCTTTCAATTTAACCATATACACTTTAATTTTTATAAAACTATTTTTTATATCATATGATTACATCTTTTTTGTAAATAATACCCACACCTGCATATAACAAACATTGATCAGAGGGGTCAGTGAGTACTTCTCTTCACCAGCAAATCAACAAGATCTTTAGACAATAATATTTTTTAAAGGTCATTTATATTGAAATGAACTTCTAGGCTTTTAGCCCTTGCTCTGTTTTTTTCTTGTTTTTTTCTTATTTTATTTTATTTTTTTTACGCAGGCCTCTCACTGTTGTGGCCTCTCCCGTTGCGGAGCACAGGCTCCGGACAAACAGGCTCAGCGGTCATGGCTCAAGGGCCCAGCCGCTCCGCAGCATGTGGGATCCTCCGGGACCAGGGCATGAACCCGTGTCCCCTGCATCGGCGGGTGGACTCTCAACCACTGCACCACCAGGGAAGCCCCTGGCTCTCTTATTTTATCATGGCTTTAATTGGGGATAGCAATGCTTTGCCCCTTCCTATTTTAAGTAGGCAAATTAAGAAGCTCTGCAGCTCAGTAAGTCAGCCTAAAATCAACCATATATTAATCCTACTGACTTTAGGCCCAAGTTCTATTACCTAAATATCTGTCCTATTTCTTGTGCCTAATCCTTTGCCTTTTATATTAATTTTTTCAATCTTTCATTCATATTTGCAGGTTCATACCCTACGACAGCCACTGAATTGAGCCCACACAGGGAAAAGATACATGGTATCCCCTGCCCTGAGAAGGAAACAGGAGAGACCAACCTGCAGTTTTGTCAGGGCCCCTCTATTCCTGCCTTCAGGTGATCAGCTGGGTTGCCCAGGTCCTCCTCAACCCAGGACCAGAATTTTGACAGTTAATGAGAGTGAGACATTGGATGAGTTGTAAATTGATGAGCAGCAAGAGCACAGATCAGGTTAACAGGTTGGCCTTAGAGAGGAGGAAGGACAGAGTGAGCATCTATATTTGATTTAATAATAATAACAACATTGTAGGTTGATTCCTAGATTCCAAACCCTGGTCTAAGCATTTAATGCATTAACTCAGTCATTTCTCACAGAACTGCCTGAGGTAGGAGTTATTATTCACATTTTAAAGATGAGGAAACTGAGGGCTTCCCTGGTGGCGCAGTGGTTGAGAGTCCACCTGCCGATGCAGGGGACACGGGTTCGTGCCCCAGTCCGGGAAGATCCCACATGCTGCAGAGCAGCTGGGCCCGTGAGCCATGGCCGCTGAGTCTGTGCGTCTGGAACCTGTGCTCAGCAACGGGAAAGGCCACGAGAGTTGAGAGGCCTGTGTACCGCAAACAAATTTTTAAAAATGAGGAAACTGAGATCCAAAGAAGAATTGTTCAAGGTCACAATCTAATAAGTGTAATAAGTGGACTCAGATGAAAACGCAGACAGTCCAGAAATGACTAAACTTCAGAGGGAACAGAATGTGAAGATGAGAGTAACGTTGTAAGGGGTGGAATTTTAGTGAAGAAGGAACTGCAATGGGAGAGGTGATAAGAAGCTGGGTCTGTATGTTCACATTGCTTTTTACCCGCTGTTCACCGAGTCCTCTACTCCCTTCTGAACACGGCAAATGGCTTCTACAGTCCTGGAATGATGTAGGTAAATGAAGTGTCATTGGAACAATATTCCTGGGTATTTATTTGAGATACAGAAAAATGGCTCAAATGTATTCTCTGCAGCCAAGACTTTAAAATGTTAAGGTACTATATAAAGTGTTTAATTGTGCATATAAAATAAAAATTGGATTAGAAACTGAATTAATTGATGGTTCACTAATGAATTAAGTGAAATTGAATTAAAGTGAGTTAAGTATTGATTCTGAATACTTTAAGAGTGAGAAACGGGCTTCCCTGGTGGCGCAGTGGTTGGGAGTCCGCCTGCCGATGCAGGGGACACGGGTTCGTATCCCGATCCGGGAGGATCCCACATGCCGCGGAGCGGCTGGGCCCGTGAGCCATGGCCGCTGAGCCTGCGCGTCTGGAGCCTGTGCTCCGCAACGGGAGAGGCCACAACAGTGAGAGGCCCATATACCGCAAAAAAAAAAAAAAAAAAAAAAAAGAGTGAGAAACTAGTTCACATTTGAATTTGATATGAGGCATACCTTACATAAAAAGTAGTCTTTTATCAAGAGAAATAATATAAGATTAATAGAAGTAATTTGTAGTTTAATGAGCGCTAAAGAGGCATCACTCGGTTGAGATAGGACACCAGTTCACCACTGTGGAGAAATGGTAACATAGTAACAATTGTAACAAAATATTTGTGACATTCAAAGGACAAGGAAATAGGGGATTAAGAGAAACCAATGAACTTTATTTTTTTTTAATTTTATTATGACTTCCTCTCACTTAAGATGGTGACAATGATAGAAGCCAGAAAATGGATCATTTGAAACCCACATTGAAAAGTTTGAACAACTGGAAAATGTAAAGGTGGGAAATGGAAGGTGATCAGATTTGAATTAAAAAGAGAAAAACAATCCCATTATCTCTAAAGAATCGGATGGACTGACAGACAGAATAGAGCTGGGAAACAGGGAGTATTCAGGAAGTTATGACAAAGCACTAGGAAGCACAGTGACAGCGTTAATTAAGATGGTGGCAGTAGTATGTTGAAGAGGAAGCAATAAATACGTAACATATTAAATGTAGAATCTACAGAATCAGTGGCCACCTGGAACGGGGAGGTGAGAGACAGGAGAGTCAAACGTGGTCACCAGGGCTCACAACCACATGGACCGAGGGATGCTTGTCAGCATCTCTGCTAGACTCTCTCAGTGCCCTTGCAAAGCCACTTCACTCTGTACTCTGATAAGCAGACCTGTGCAAACTGCTCCACACTCTCCCTTGCCTTTGGCCTCTGGTTTAGATTTATCCCATAGGCAGAAGAAAGGAGGATGAAAGAGAGTGAGGTCAGTGTATCTCCAGGAAGCCTTCTCAGCCAGATCCTCCCCCAAGGTACTAGGGTTAGTGACAGCTCTGCTGCTATTGGCCTAGGATTGTTACACTGTTTATTGTGGCCTCCTCATATGCCACCAAATCTCTGTAAATAACCCCTTTGAATATAAACATTCTTTAATTTTTTCTAATTTGTTTGCCGTCCACTTCTGTTGGGACACTGACTGAAATGGGTATATTTAGTTTTTTATTTTAAAATTTTAATTGTAGAATTCTGCTTTCCACCAAGATAAAGAAAGAGGGAGTAGATTTATCCTGCTGCTAAAACAATAAAAAATTGAAAAATGAAAACTCAGGTAGTGATGGACAATGATCCCCAAGAGATAGAAAACAAAAAAGGTGAATTCTGTGATTACGCCAACATTTTGACTCCTGTGAGGGAGATTCTAAGCCAAGGCACAGGGAGAGCAGCCACTGGAGATGGAGGTGACAGTGTGGAGACATTGAGGACACTAGAGTTCACAAGGCAGAGCACAGAGTGGAGACCTGCAGAGGGTCCCCCTCAAGTCTTCAACAGAAAGCTGAATAACCCACACATGTGAGGAGAATACCCAAGGTCTGGGGAAAGAACCATCTGGAAGTATTAAAGGGACCAGTGCCCCAAATCCAGGAGGACCAATAACAGTGCTCATTCCAACCAACCAGATTGAAAATAATCCGTCATAATTTATAGGATATTGGGTAGAGTACTCAGGAAGTCTCACCCTGGAAATGGAGAATAAGTAGTCCCAGATTTAGCAATGCTCCAGAACCACCTGACAAAGTGTAGAAGAAGAAAAAAATAAGCAAGGAAAGGGAAAAAAAAGAATATGGAAAAACAGAAAAGGACTAGCAAGAAGGTAGATATAAGCCCAAATATATTGATGTTTAAATTAAACATAAATGGTGTAATTATTCCAATTGTCAGAGACAATAAAATCATAAGACCCAACTTTATGCTGTCTATAAGTAACCCAACTTTAAAATTAAAAAATGCTGGAAGTGAAACTATGAAAACCTTAATCATAAGACATCTATAGCAGCAATATTGCATTATCATCTCATAATGATAATGATAAAGGAGTCAACTTATCAACAGGCTATGAAAACCCTAAATGTGTATGAGATTGAACAATTAAACTTTGAAGTATCTGAAGAATAATTTATAGAGCTTAATGTATCACATTTGCTTCCCATTTATCTATCTATCATCTCATAGCTATCCATTTATCACAACTGTATAGATAAATAGGTAGATAGATGATAGATAGATAGAGGATAGATATCCATTTATCACACCTAGATGTAATATATATCTCCAATATCACATATATAGCACATATCCCAATCCACCCAACAACAACCCAGGGAATATTAACAGAGATAGAACTTATGCTCAGAAATAAAATGTGCCTCAACATATATAATATGATTTACATCATAGTACATTCTCTATCATAACAAAATCAATTTAGAAATCAATAGCAGAAAAATATCCCAATAATCTTCAAATATTTGGAATGTAAATAACACACTTCTTTATAATTCATGAGTAGAATTTGAAGTAAATTATAAATAATAGGAATTAAATGAAAATGACAACTCAGTATACAGAATTAGCAGTGATACTATTCAGTAAGATTCAATTAGAGCACTGCTTTGTAATATTTACAACTTCAATGTTTATATTAGAAAAAATAAAGCTCTAAAATCAAAAAAATGAACTAAACTTTGAACACACACTTCACAAACAAAGGTACACAAGTGGCCAATAAACATATAAAAATGCTCAACCTCATTTGTTATCAGGAAAAGTAAATTTAAATACATACAATGTTACTACCCTTTCATTAAAATGGCTAAGATTAAAAAGAATGACAATATCAAGTGTTGACAAGGATTTGGAGCACCTAGAATTCTCATACATAGCTGGCAGGAATGTAAAATTGTACAAACCACTTTATTAAATGCTTTGCCATTTTCTTACAAAGTTAAAAACTTACCATTTTATGAGAAATTCTACTCATAGGAATATATCCTATAGAAATGAAAATACATGTTGACACAAAAACTTGTACATGGATCTCATACCAGGTTTATTCATAATAATAAAGTACTGGAAATAACCCAAGCATCCTACAACAGGTGAATGAGTAACCAAATTTTGATATAAGGAAGTAGGAGCAAAGAAAGGAATAAAGTACTGATATATCCAATTATATGAACAAATTCTATGATCTGGAGAAATAAAATACAGTGAATTATGTAATATATAATTCAATGCATATAAAATTTTAGAAAAAGCAATAAACTTATCAAACGACATTCAAAATGTGTGAATTTGCTTGTATGTAAATTTTACTTCAATAAAGTTGATGTAAAACAACAACAACAAAAACATTGAAATGACATATTTGAAGTGCCAGGGGAAAGAACCCCGCCAATGTTGAGTACCATATTCACTGACATATCTTTTAAGAATAAAGACAATAAATAGTTTCAAATAAACACATATAGATGATTTGCATTAAAAGAAATACTGATGGAATTTTTAGCTAGAGAAAAATAGCTCCACAAAGAAACATTTAAATGTGTGATAAGATACTATTGATCAATCAGGTAGATAAATAAATCATAAATTTATATTCATATAATAATAAGATTCAAAACATAGAGAAAAATAGAACTAAAAATATAAAGGTAATTATCCACAATCTTAGTGAGAATTTTAACATAACTCTCCCAAGAGCTTATAGAACAAACTGATAAGAAAACTAGTAAGAATACAAATGACTTGAACAAACTTGACATAATATTTATAGGATACTGAAACCAACAATAAGCATTTACAAACTTTGTAAGAATACAAGGAATCTTACCAAAAAACTATAAGCTAAGTAATAAATTACCATAAATAAATTTCACAGGATCGGATTAATTCAGAGTGTGTGCTCATTTTTTATTTGTTTTTTATTTCTCCAGCTTTATTGGATTATACATGACACATAACATTATATAAGATAAAGGTGTGACAATTTGATACACATATATTTTGCACAGTGATGAACACAATAACGTTAGTTAACACATCTCTCACCTCACATAATTATTTTGTGTGTGGTGAGAACATTTACCATTTGCTCTCTCAGCAACTTTCAAGTATATAACAATATTGTTAACCATAGTCACGTGGCTATTACATTCCCAGAAATTATTCATCTTATAAGTGGAAATTTTTCCCTTTGACCAACATCTCCTAATTTTCCCTATCCCAAGCCTCTACCACCATTCTAGTCTCCTTTTCCATGTGTTTGGCTTTTTTTAGATTCTCTGTGTAAATGTGATCATACAGCATCTGTCTTTCTCTGTCGGACTTATCTCACTCAGCATAATGCCCTCAAGGCCCATCCATGTTGTCTCAAACGGCAGGATTTCCTTCCTTAAAAAGGCTGAATAGTATTACATTATATATATTTTATATTTAATATATAATTTAAATATATTTTATATTTAAGAAGACATTCTTTCCACACCTTAACTAAGGTGAATAAAGCTGAAATGAACGTGGGAGGTGCAGATATCTCTTCAATATCCTATTTTTATTCCCTTTGATTTATACTGAAAAGTGGAATTGCCAGGTCTTATGATAGCTCTATTTCTTAATGTTTTGGGGAACCTCCATACTCTTTTTCACAGCGACTGCATCAACTTACATTCCCACCAACAGTGCATAGGGTTCCCTTTTCTCCACACCCTCACCAACACTGGATGTTGAAACCAGTGTTGAAACTGGTTGTTGTGGGTTAAATCCATTCCACCTGCTTTCGCTAATCAAGGTTTTAAGACTTGCCTATCCTCCAGGCTGCACGGAGCCTAAACAATAAGATCTTTGTCTAAGTTATTTTCTGTGAACTTGGCTTAGCTGTATCTAGTTTGAGCTGAGCCAGTTAAGACTGGATGGAACCGCCAACCCTCCAACTGGGCATGTGCTCCAGGACCTTTTGCCATCAGAGGCCTGTAGCTTAGTTACACCTGCACAAAATGACCATCACCACACCTGTTTCCAATCCCCTTTCCCCAGGCTCCCCACACTCCCGCTTCAGACTGCCCTGCTTCCTATTTGTCATCCCATAAATACCCTGAGCTCCTTGCCTTCAGGAAGCAGTTTTGAGATTTGTTCTCCAATCTCCTCGCTTGGCTGCCTTTCGAATATTCGAATGCTCTCTTTGTTGCAAACCTTGGTGTCTCAGCGTTTTGGCTTGCTGTGAGTCAGGCAACCCACATGGTTCAGTGACATTATTTCTTTATTTTTGGTAATAGCCATTCTGACAGGTGTGAGGTAATGTGGTTTTGATTGGCATTATCCTGATGATGAGTGATGTTGAGCATCTCTTCATGTACCTGTTGGCCATCTGTATGTCTTCTTTGAAAAAAATGTCTATTTAGATCCTGATCCAGATTGTTTGTTTTTGCCACTGAGTCATATGAGTTCCATATATATTTTGGGCCCTGGGCCTTGGATAAGCTGGGCTGGAAAACCTGGCCCTGGTTTTCACAGCCAGGACTGAGGTCTGCAGATCTGGCTCTGGAGGCATGGATGGATGTGTCTCCTGCCAGGTACCTGGGTGGGCTGGACTGCTCCTTGACCATGACTGGAGGGGTTGGAGCCTAACATAGAGCTCGTCAAGGTCTCCTGAGGTGTAGGTGTAAGCATCTTCCACTGGGTCCCTGTTCTGGCAGGACTGCCCGTGGACTTGGCTGTGAGGGAGCAGGAGCCTGTTACATGGCACTTTCAGGATCCCTGGGACATAGGTGGGAGCATCTCCTGACAAGTTCCCATGCCAGGAGGACTGTTAGCAGACTGTGGCAGAGATTGGCTAGAACCCAGTACAGGGACTTTCCAGAAATACGTACATACATTTACCAAAAGACAAACAAAAGAATGGTAATAGCAGAACAATTTTTAGTAGGCTCAAGCTGAACTCCCCAAATATCCATCAAAAAGGGAACTTGGTATGTTTAGATAATGCAATATTATACAGAAATAAGAATGATTGATCAATTGCTACACAAAACATGGAGGACATTTTAAAACATATTAGAAACAATATTGTAAATATATTGCAAACATAAGGAACGAGATATAAAAATTGTTTGATTTAAATTTTTAAAACCTGCATACTACTCTATAATATTAGAAAAAAGAATTATGGTTAGCCTTGGAAATTGATTAGAGATAAGAAGATAAATTTTAAAAGATTTGTCTGAGATCTACTACAGTTCTGCTGTTTGCTCTAAATGTTGGTTTTACATGTGTGTTCAGTTTGTGAAAATTTATTTGCCTGTACATTAAGATTTGTAAAAATTTTTCTATGTAGATTATATGTCATTTAAAAGTTAAAATATAAAACAACCATTAACAATGGTGAAACTATTTGAATCTCCTAACACAGTTGGCATTTTCTTTAATATATAAAGTATATCTATGAATACATTAAAAAAACACTACCAGCATCTTTTTACCATCACCAGTTGACATGAACATACTTCATAGGAAGTAAATGAAAAATTTTCATAAATACTGAGATGCTCAATCTATTTCATAATAAAATAAACACAAATTCAAATAACACTGATATAACGGTTCATCTACGATTAAATTAGCAAAAATCCAAAAGCTTGACAACACACTGTCTTCATGAAAGTATGAAGAAACAGGAACTTGATACATTACTGGTGGGAGCATAAAACAGTAATAGAGGAATGGAGGATACTTTTTAGAATGGCTCAGATCTGGAACACTGACAATACCAACTGCTTTAAAGAATGTGGAGCAACAGAAACCCTCCTTCATTGCTGATGGGAATGCAAAATGGTACAACCACCTGGAAGATAGTTTGGTGGTTTCTTACAAACTAAATGCACTCTTATGATATGATCCAGCAATCATGTTTCTTGATATTTACCCAAGGAGTTGAAAACTTAAGTCAACACAAAAAACTGCACACAGATATTTATAGTTTTTATTCATAATTGACAAAACATAAAAGTAACCAAGATGTCCTTCACTAGGTGAATGGATAAACTGTAACACAACCAGATGATGAAATATTATTGAGCACTACAAGGGAATGAATTATCAAGTTATGAAGAGACATGGAGAAAACTTAAATGCATGTTACTAAGTGAAAGAACCCAGTCTGAAAGGCTACATACTATGTGATTCCAACTATATGACATGCTGGAAAAGGCAATGCTGTGGAGACAATAAAAAGTCAGTGGTGGCCAGGAGCTGAGTGGGAGAGCACAGAGGAATTTTAGGGCAGTGAAAACACTCCATGATACTATAATGATGGATTCACGTAGTTATACATTTGTCCAAATCCACAGAGTGTACAACACCAATACTGAACTGTAATGTAAACTATGGAATTTGGGTGATTATGATGTGTCAGCGTAGGTTCATCAATTGTAACAAAGGTAGCACTGTGATAGGGATGCTGATAATGCGGGAGGCTATACATGTGTGGGGGCAGTGGGTGTATGGGAAATCTGTGTTCCCTCCTCTCAATTTTGCTGTGAATTAAAACTGCTCTAAAAAAATTTTAAAATCGTTATTAAAGAAAAAAGAAATGGAGGCTCATTTGGAAATATCTCTCAATATTTTAAATATCTATTTTCTCCTAATAGGAAATTACATTAGAGATATGTTCATATACATAAAAAATGACTTAACATAACCTGTTTATATTAATAAGATATTGAAAACATCCTAAATGTGCATCAGTAGGTGTGTGGCTAAGACACTCATATGTGCTCACCAATACCATTTTCCTCTTGGTCACACTATGTTTTTATTCTCCCTATTATTAAATGGGGCATGTGGCTGAGTCTGTGCATCAGTGGAATGTGGGCAGAAGTGATGTGCTGGATTCCTAAACGCTCCACCCCTCTATCTATATACAGGTATTTAAAACACAGTGCCCTGTGGGCAGGGGAAGTGGATAAATGAGGGTGTTGGAATAAATGACTATAAAATTACAACAACAATATTATATAAATCATTAAACTTTATATTCTCTCTCAAGTTAAGTAAGTTAACTGTTGTTTTTTAAGTTTTCAGTAATAGGTATTGCATTTTATGTAATGCCTTTCCAGCTTATATTTGTTTATTTTTTCCAATGATACATTGTGTTGAATTACTATTAATCCTTTTCCTAAAAATATAACTGTAGTAATCACTACTAATAATAATAATAAACAAATATTGAACTCTTATAATTTTCCAGACACTCTCTTAAGTGTTTAACAGTATTAACCAACCTAAATGTTCACAACACTTGTCTGAGATACATAACGTTAGCCCTATGTCATGGATCAGGAAAGTGAGGCATGGTAAGTTTCATTAACTTGACAGAGTTAAATATCCATTAAGTAGCTGAGCTAGTCTTCAAATCCTCTGTTAAATACAGATTTATATTTTCTCTTATTATACTACCTTTGCAAGCCTGAGAATCTCACTTGATGAATAGAAAATATTTTAATATAGTGATGAGCATATTTGCTTATATTTAACTTATGATTTTTACATTTTTGTCTACAACTGGAATTGGGGTGTTAAAAATAAAGTTTTGGTTCACTAATATTCTTAAAATGATGGCAGTGTCCTATTTCTTACTGTGAAATACGTGGTACAGAATATGAATAATGCTGCTCTAGGAAAGCACTTGTATAACACCCTCAGACTGGAAATTTCAGGAGGTAATTCTTCAAATCATTTTCATCCTCTTATCTGACTATCCTTTATTCAGGTTGTGAAATTTCCTTGTGCCACATTTGGTAAAATATATTTTCCCATAGAATTATTCTGAACTTATATTTTTGTAACTAGAAAAAGTAGAATTTGCTTGCTGATATTCTAGAAACTTTCTCTGTGAAATAAATTTTTTTTATCTCACCTGTAAATTGACCTTAACTTATTTGAAAGGGTATCCAGTGTGGGACTACAGTGTTCTGCTTTAATAAAGCTTTTATCTACCTTCATAGAGTAAACATAATTATTTTATATGCTTAAGCCTCCCAGGATATTATGTTTTATATTAACACATAAGGATATATTACTATCAGTCTACTGTATTAAAATTTTAACTGTAAACTACATGTTATATGCAATACAGGATTTAATTTCAAACAGAAAATTACTTTTTGTTGAGATTTTAAAATGAATTTCTGTATTTCAATTAGGAATATTTTCTTTAGAACTAGAAAGAAAATATATCTAAATGTCAGACAATTAGAAAAACATTTTAAAAATATCTATCAAACTTAAATAGCTGTCATACTTAAAAGGAATGCCTATGTACATTAATCGTACTTTTACAGGTGTCTCTCAAAGTTTGCTTTTATTCCCAATGCATTAAAATATACCAAAAGATAGCAGTGAACTCTAATTCTCTTTACTTGAAAAATATTGTAATTTCTGTTTTGATCAAAATAATAAGTTCCTGTAAGATGTACTTATTTTAAGAAAAAGCACCTCACCAGACACAAGCTCTGCTGGCACCTTGATCTTAGAATTCCAGCCTCCAGAACTGTGGGAAATAAATGCTTGCTGTTTTTTTTTTTTTTTAATAGTATTAATAAGATAAATTAATAGAAAAAATGAGAACATGGAGAAACAACTGTACTAAGAAAAAGACTACAATTATTACCAAACAGTAATGTAACTTCAAGTATACAAAATAAAATGTCTATCTGGAAGTTTGGGGTCAAGATTGGGTAAATCAGGGGTTAAATTTGGGAGAGGGTAAGGGATGCTACGTAACCTTTGTTCAAGAGGGAAACATAGAATCCCCAGGTATCAAGTCATGGGCCCCTCTTATTCCCTCAATACTAGCGAGAACGAAGCCTGGAACTTGCCTCTCAATTAATTAATAGGGACACAGCAAGGAAGGTGCAGATGAAAAAAGGCTACCTGTCACAGAAAGTGTGTAGTTTCCTAATTCAAAATAGAGGGTAGAATAGGAGGGGGATGGCCTGATGGAACACAAAATAAGTTAGAAAACATCATTGGGAAGGAAAGGTACAGAATGGGAGGAGGGTGGGTAAAGTGTTGCTCTAATTGTTCAGGAGTCAGCTGGACCAGGGTTCTTGGTCTCCTTAACCAATAGAAATTGATCAGAGGCCTGGCAAGAAATTCAGGCAAGGCTTTATTTGGGCCCCTGCTGCAACAGGGGGAAGTGAGAACAAGTTCGGGTTCCCTTGCTCACTCCCCAAGGGGAGCGAGCAGGTTACTTACATGGGGTGTGTCCAGGGGTCGGGCCAGAGGGGTGACTTAGGTGGTTTGCCCACCTCTTTGATGGTGTTGAGTGCAGGGGGCATGTGCAGTACCCTGCTGTTGCTAGCGACACCCTGCTTTTGCTCCCGGCTCTTCAGAATTGGTAGTTGGGTTTGGGTTTTGTTTTTTTTTTGGTCTTTTTGTATTTTGTTGTCCATAATTTGCCCCAACTGAGCATGCATGAAGTCATTTTTAGTCCCTTATAGTTTCTTTGTATTTTGCTGCTTGAGGACACTTTTGTCCAGGTACAAACACTGCAGCAAAGAGTCTCAGGTCCCAGGTTCCAGCCTGTCTCAAAAAAACCTCATTTAGAGTTAAAATGTTTGGGTTTTCAATATACAATGTACAAATATGCCAACTGAGTGAAATGTGAAGACCAAATATAAAGATACATAATCTAGTTGATATTAAATTTTTGTGTATTATTCTCACACAACCATTAGCAGTGAACTATATACCAAGTAAGTTCATGAACAGTGAAGCTTGTTTTTGTCAACTTAGAGATACAGCATACACATACTGACAGCCTTCACTTGAATACAGTTGTGTGTGTTGTGTATGTTTATTACTTTCACTGGGATATGAACTCTTTAAAGTAACAAACAATTAAGTTCTCTTTTGTGTCCACTCATCACTTAGTGCAAATCCTTTCATATAATGAGTTTCCAATGACTGTAAGAGTGATATAGTTTGTGTTTTGATATAACCTCTTTACATTTGCATCTAATACTTAGGACAAGCAATCTAATGCTTAGGACAAGCAGTTTTCCTGATGGTTTACACTATAGATATATATACATATCTCATAATACCTGAACTCCAGGACACTGAGCAATTGACATGCTAAAGAAAAGCAGACACTTTAAAAAGAAGGAATCTAGGGGAGAGAACTCTCTATATCACTAAATTATTATTTTTTCTATAAAAATGTATTACAGCCTCTCCCCGGGAGCTGCACTGTCATCTCCCTTGGCTGGAATTGGCAGCGCCCTTTTATTTACTCCTTACTTCTCATTTAAATATCATGCACTAGACTGTCACTCCTGATTTTACTACTTTGTACTGCCTATGGGCTTTCTTTCAACTCATTTAAAAGGCATTATGCTTCGATAATGATCTGTCTAAAGATGGAATAAAATTATGATTTTTTTAAACTTCAATTTAATCAATGCCAGAGGCTACCAGAGATATAGGGTTTCTCATGAAAAGTTTTACTCTAGTTGAACTCTTTATATATTGTTCTTTATTGGAAACTTTGCAGAGTATATATATATGAATATGTGTGAATAAATATGTAAATAAACTTGCAAAAGTAATTTTCATCATTATAGCTAATTAGCATTGATAGAATCTTGGAATTTGTTTGGCTTTATTTATAGGATTCACATACAAAAAGGAAGCACTTTTTAGTAGTAAGGACTCAGGCCTTGGGATTTGGCAGATCTGGCTTCGAATTCTTGTTCTGCTTTTTTTCTGGCTATGTAACGTTGGTGACATTACTTAACTTCTCTGAGTTACCCATCTGGAAAATGATGATGACAAGCTCTGTGACTAAGGTCTGAGTTATATAACATTGTAAATCACTAGCCTTCAAAAACATTAGTATTCCTCTTAGAGAAAAATGAGAGAAATTACTGGTCTAAATATAGGTCCTCTTGTCTTTTTTTTCCCCTCTCTAGAATATATAACAACCAAAAGAAAATGACATGTTTGCATAGCAACTTAATCTACTTATGAGTAACATAAAGAGAAAAAAAAAAACCCAGGTTCAGTGAGAATTCCTAAACTGGCTATAGGTCTACTGGTAAAATTATAAATAATTATAAATTTTATAATGCATTTAACAAATATGTTCATTTCTGAAGGTATATGTATGTGTGTGTATTATATATATATATTGCTTGATGAATTTAGCACAGATTTAAAATAAACATGAAGGAAGAACTTACTACTTCTGAAATGTATCCAAAATGAAGTCTTTATTTGCCCCCCTTACTTCATCCCCACTCAGGGACGGTGACACCATCTACCAAGTGGTTTCGCATGCACTTGTCTGGATTAGTGGTGACATTTCTAGTCCCCTCACCTTGCCATATCCAGTCTACTGCTAAGCCATTTTGTTCTCTGCCTCCAGAATATACCTTGAATATTTCCTTTTCTCTCTTCATCCACTGCCATTATAGAACAAGCAATTGTCATCTCCCATTTGAACTGTTACATCAATCTCCTGGATGAGGTATTGGCTGCAATAACAGAAACACCCAAAGTAACTAGTGTTTTTAAAAAGTGAGTTGTTCTCTAGTAGGTCTGTGTCTTTATTCCCGTCTTACCCCTAGGTTCTTCATGACTTTTTCTTTTTCCTTAGATTCCATATATATGTGTTAGCATACCATATTTGTTTTTCTCTTTCTGACTTACTTCACTCTGTGTGACAGACTCTAGGTCCATCCACCTCACTACAAATAACTCAATTTCATTTCTTTTTATGGCTGAGTAATATTCCTAGAGAATGGACTTGAGGATATAGGGAGGGGGAAGGGTAAGCTGTGACAAAGTGAGAGAGTGGCATGGACATATATATACTACTAAATATAAAATAGATAGCTAGTGGGAAGCAGCCGCATGGCACAGGGAGATCAGCTCGGTGCTTTGTGACCACCTAGAGGGGTGGAATAGGGAGGGTGGGAGGGAGGGAGACGCAAGAGGAAAGAGACATGGTAACATATGTATATGTATAACTGATTCACTTTGTTATAAAGCAGAAACTAACACACCATTGTAAAGCAATTATACTCCAATAAAGATGTTAAAAAAAAAAAAGTCAGTTGTTTCCCCCCTAAGATAAAAGAAACAGAGTTAAGCAGCCCAGAGCTGCCACAAGTTCTACGAAGCTGCCACAGAGCCCAGTTGCTTCTTGTGCACCATGTAGGTGCAATCCTCCAGCTCCTGGTCCATGAGGAAGGCCAGAGCTCCAGCCAGGCTAGCAGCAGTGTGAGGACAGAGGGCAGAAGGACACCCTCCTTTTCTTTACGGACTACCTAAAAGTACACATGACACTTCGATTTGTGGCTACATTGGCCAGAAATTAATCCCACAGGTCACTAGTTCCAAGGGGGACTGGAAAATGTCTTGAAGTCAATGTGATCAGCTAATAGCTGTGGTTGCTTCTATCTGGTTCTTGTCTCCCCCCAACATAAGTCTGTAGGATACTCCAACTATGCCCCCAGGTATCTAGGTATGTACTAAAGTACCTCCCACACAGTGTGCCTTAGGACGGGGTCCCCAACCCCGGGCCTCGGTCGGGTATTGGTCTGCAGCCTGTTAGGAGCTGTGCTGCACAGCAGGAGGTGAACGGCAGGCAAGCCAGCAAAGCATCTGCCACTCTCCATCGCTCGCATTACTGCCTGAACCGTCCCCCACAACAACGTCCGTGGAAAAATTGTCTTCCACTAAACCGGTTCCTGGTGCCCAGAAGGTTGAGGACTGCTGCCTTAGCACACATTTTGTTCTCTGCTCAGAGGCTTCTAATTCCATTCCTCCCCTGATAACGCCTTATCTTTCAGGTTTTACTCTAGTATCACTTCTCTGGATAGCTTTTCTCTGAAAATCCAATTAAAGTTGTCTCCTTCCATCACCCCCTTTTTCTTCTCTCTCAGAGAACCCAGTTTTTTCCTTGATGACACTAATTACCAATGACATTTATGTATTTGTTATTTTTCTTGATTTCTGTCTACCTTATCCACTAGTCTAAGACAGTGGTCCCCAAGCTTTTTGTCACCAGGGACCAGTTTCGTGGAAGACAATTTTTCCATGGACGGGAGGAGGCAGGGTAGGGGAAGGGAAGGGAGGTATGGTTCAGGTGGTACCGTGAGCGATGGGGAGTGGTGGTGAGGTGAGCGGCAGATGGAGCATCCTTCGCTCTCCCGTCGCTCACCTCCTGCTGTGTGGCCCGGTTCCTAACAGGCCACAGACCCAGTACTGGTTTGCGTCCCCAGGGTTGGGGACCCCTGGTCTAAAAGATCTATAAGGGTGGGGACTATGTTTCTTTTTTCTCAGTGTACAATGCCTGGTACACAGTAGATGCCCAATAAGTATTAGCAAGAAAAAATGAAAAGGAAAAAAGGAAGGGATTAAGGAAAGAAGATAGAAAGTATAAATTCTTTCGAAAACCCAGGGATGCTAACCTTTATGGAATGCTTGCTGGTTTGCCTTTTATCTTCCTCTTAGTCATTTTTCCATTTTTTGGTCTCACAGTTACAGTCCAGAAAAAAGTACATTCAGTTCAATATTCACTGAGTGAATAATTTGCTCTTACATGTGAAAACAATCAGAATTGATCTTAAAATATTGTTTTGAAATCCATATCCACTGGATTCAACTCTCCAAGTGAAAATGAAACAGGTAAATCGAAATTTTATAAATCATGTTTAGATACTGCCTCCCAAGAAAATACTCTGCATACCTTTTGTAATCATGTTTATGGGTCAAGACTAACAGACTTCTCTGCAAGTCCAGGAACAGAAATATAGGGATTAAATTCATGAATGTCTTATAAAGTGCCCCGTCTGCTACTATAATTGTTTGTAAGGAAGTAAAATACATTAAAAGGCCTTTTGCCTGTACAGTAATGAACATGAAAGTATTCTGCTGAATATAAAATCACTTATTTTTCCTAGAAATCAATCCAATTGGATGAATACCTGCATACCTTATGAAAGTTTGTCAATACTAAACATCTCTCTTAAACTTGCTTTGTGTTCCATTGTCAATAGTCATGTTTTGCCTTTCACCAAATGACACTTTTATCTTCAGTAATGAATATAAAAAACTAATTGAAGCCAATATTCATCCTGAATAACATTAGATTGTTCTTAGTGCTCTTAGCTATCCCTGTCTTTAATTTTATTTAAAGATTTTTTTGTCATATGATGTTGGTCTACCATTTGGATTTTTCTCAGTTTTTTTTTGTTGCATTTATCAATCTGGTTTCATGTGTTCTTTTGGTTTGCCTTGCAGGAAATTTAAATTTATCCTCATTTTACTTTCTACAAGCTGTCTTTGAGACTTCAGTCCCTTTTTTTTTTAACCTATGCCAAAGAGCACTTTATGGACATTGGTAGAACAGTGCATTGCCAATCCTTTTAGCTGAGCTATATTTTATTTTTAATGAAAGATTATTAGTATTCATGTGAGAATATATTTTGAGTTCAGTCACATTTCCATTTGGCTGCTTTGTAGAAATAATTTTTCTTTTTATGGAGGACTTATCAGAGAATTTTAAGAAAGGAAAAAACCTTTGAAGGCCATTAACCTGCCCCCAGCAAATGAATACTTTTTTGATGTAATGGTCATATCATACATAAAAATTATTTTCACCTAAAAAGAAGACAGTTCTTCATTGACTAATTCTTTAAAAATGGCTAATTGTGTAGTAAATATCTGCAACTGTTATTTTAAAAGGAATAATTGAGCCAACATAATTATTGTATTACTTTTCTTTGGAAAGAAATAAGCTGGTAATTCACACATAAGTGTTTTGTACTTTTAGTGAGATTTGTAAAGTTGTTTAAAAAGTTTGGTAATTTGTGGCCAAATTAATTAATTCAATGCATGCTATGACAAAGACTACATGATGTAAGTATGGCTGTCCATGGCTAGCTAGTAAACTGGGGTTTGGATAAGATACTTTGAGGCTATTTTTGGTCATATCTAGATTTTTTTTTAAATTCCCACTATTTAGGGGTAATTTAATGATATTTTTTAATAAACTCTTTTTAAAATTTATTTATTTTTGGCTGTGTTGGGTCTTTGTTGCTGTGCATGGGCTTTCTCTAGCTGCCGCGAGTGGGGGCTACTCTTCATTGCAGAGCACGGGATCTAGGTACATGGGCTTCAGTAGTTGTGGCTCGCGGGCTCTAGAGCGCAGGCTCAGTAGTTGTGGAGCATGGGCTTAGTTGCTCCACAGCATGTGAGATCTTCCCAAACCAGGGCTCAAACCCATGTCTCCTGCATTGGCAGGTGGATTCTTAATCACTGCCCCCATTAGGGAAGTCCCATATCTAGATTTTTGGGTTTTTTTTTTTTTTTTGAAGTAATTTCAGATTTTCAGAAAAGTGCTAAAATAATACAGAAAATTCCAACATACCCTTCATCCAATTTCTTCAAATGTTAATATTTTGCCTCATTTGCTCTATCACTTTATAATTTTTTCTCTCTGTATCTTTGTCTCTCCTTTTCCCTTTTTCTGTATATACATGTATGTACATATATTTTCCCTTAATTATTTGAAAGTTACATACACAATGCCCTTTTATCCCTTAAATACTTTATGTTCAAAACACAGACATTCACTTGTATAATCACAGTACCATTAGCAAAATCTGTAAACTAAAAGAATAGACCTTATTCACATTTTGCTAATTATCCCATCACTGTCCTTTATGGTAAAAAATAAATATAAAATAAAACCAAAATCTTGTCCAGGATCCAATCTAGAATTACACTTTGTGTTTAGTTGCCATGTATCGAGATACTTTTCACAATACTTATTAGCTCCTTGCTGGTTGGATGGTCATGGTATCACCCAACATCTTACACAATGTCTGTGTCTTTGATTTTTTTATTTGTTGTCTCTCCTCTGTTGGGCTGATGAAATCTCGGCTCTGGAACTGTGTTTTCTAATTTCATTATCATTCTTTTCAAATGGCTCACAACTGCTTTATAAGAACTATTTTATACAGTAGGATTTCATAATGAATGTTTCCTGTATGGTAATATCATTTAATATGAGAGAACAGGATAATTAAAAAAATTACACCAAACAAGCATCTGCAGTATTTTAAAAACTTGAATGGAATGATATTCTCTTAAAGTACTATTTCAATATTAACTAATCCTTTCCATGAGTGTTTTTTTTAAAAATCCCTCCAACGGAAATTGAATCCACTCTTTTTACCCTTGTTTTAATCATGATATAAAACAATTGCTTATAGTTTTATGTCTGTGGCAGAAGTTTTAGTGTACTTGAAGACTGTTTCATCTATTTATTTTATACTAAATACAACAGACATCAGATCTTTATTTGCTGTGTATGAAAAATATTTTACTGTGATTTTTTTACCTTAATATATTGATCTCCAGAACTAATTAATATATGAGCTACAATTCAACAATTCAAGGATTTAACTTTAACAAGACTGTTGATAACTTTCACCTTGGAACAAAAGCTTCCTTTCCCTTCCCCAAAACACAGTGACTGGTCTTCGGGTGTTGTCAAGGACAGCACAAGTGTGTCAGTGCAGTGACTGTCCACAGAGATACAACAAGATGAACTGGTCAGTTTTCCAAATAATTTCAACATCAGAAATAGTTTGAATTGTTAGGCCACTTTAGAATTAAGAAGAGCTTACATTTGTGAGGATTCAGAATAGCAGTATTCCAAACACAATAGTAAGCTTTCAACAAATATCAGTTCCTTTTTCTCTCTTCTTCTGCCCTTTAATTATACAGTTGTATCAGCTTAAATCCCATACAATATGCTAATTTTAAAGCTTTGCAATCAGAAAACACTTATTTCATACACACACACACACACACACACACACACATATATATATAGGCCAGCTTTGAGTGGAGAATATTCATTTTGTGCTGTGGCATATTAGCACATAGCATCAGTTTTGGCTCTGAACACACTATACATGATAGATTTTTTACTGCACATGCTACTACTGCTTGGTTGTCAACAGAGCCAACTCTCCATTCCCTTCCCTTCTTGCAACCCTAAAACATATCATGGAAGTTATGACTGAAATTAATAGAAATATTAAAGCAGGAACTTCCGTGTAATGGGCTCTGTCAAGCTCTTCAGTAGGTGAAAATGAGTATTTTGGTCCTTCATTATACTGTGTCCTAGAGTCATTACATAAATGATTGGGCTGCTACAATTTTATTAACCCATAGTTTTCATTGTGAGCTCTACTAATCCTTGGAGTAAGTAGGTTAGTGTGGTATCCCTAAAGTTGATGAGAACTCTGAAATAGAAACTGCATGTTGTACTTGATAATACAGTTTGGGTATTTTTTTATTAGTGTGCAAAGATAAGCCTGATTAAATGCCCTGCAACATGGCCTTACCTATAAGGGTTTGTGAAAGTATTGAATTAACTACAGGACATATTCTACAGTGCATGCCTTATTCATCCTTCAAAACCAAATTTGGTTGGTGCAAAATTTTCCATAATATCCCGTTGTTGATATTATAGTGCAGTAAATGGAATGCCATTGAAAAAAAGCCTTTCAGGACCAGAACTCATGTTTAAAATAAGATAAATCTTTAAGATATATGAATCAATTCAGTGGTGAGTTTGGTTAAGTTATTTACACCATTAGAAGAGGTGGTAGTTTTACCAGTAATTATAATTTATTCATGTATAGGCACATAATACTCTCAATTCAACAATGATCTATAGATGGCTCTCAATTTATTTACATTTATGTTTATTAAATTTTTGCATTATTAAGGTTGCCCTGAGAAAATCCACTAAACAGTTGTGGCACCTATTAAATATTTATATGTGAAGTAAATGGAGAACACACAGTGACATAGAGTCATCTACTGAAAACACATGAATTTGATGCTGGATAAGTGTATGTGTAGGGCACTTGGAGAACCTGCCTTTATTCAGCCATATCCTGTTTGGAAATAAGCAATATTTGTGAGTCAGTTCTGAAGCATATTGATTATTAAGGACCAATGTAGCTTCTATATTTTTATTCTATAATGCCCATCATGTGTTAAATATATGAACTATTCTAAATATTAGGTTAACATTCATTTTCTTTTAATTTTTTAAAGATACATAAATGTACTTTTTTTTCTGTTAGAATGCATTTTAAGCTTTGCTGAGTGTTTACCTGAGAAAATAAAATTATAAATATTTCCTGATAATAAGTAAGAAAAGTAAAAGTTAGCTAGTTTACCATATTTATTAATGACCTGGATATCCAGAGACACTGTATGATAAAGTCACCCCTTGGACAGCTCTCCATGGTATCTCCTTAGTGGACCTTTAATCACTGGAAAACAGGACTGTGGGAAACAGGACTGTGAATGGATAATGTAAATGCTGTTGCTGGACAGAACAAGAGTTACTGCATTTTTTGATTCATGAAACTGGATTTGTGCACATCCCCCGTCAGCACCATATGCTTTAGATGAAAAGGCTTGGTAGGCTAGTCAGTTCCAGGAGTAAGCCAAGCTCTTTCAGATCACATGGCTTTCACATGGGCAAACCCAGCTGCCTGGAATGCCTTTCTCTGTTCATTTCACACAGATAGCTCCTTCCTTTCCACTAGATTTTGCTTTAAATGTCAACTCCTGAGCAAGACTGCATGTCTATCCTGGCAAAAAAATGAGGCCTTCCCTTATTCTCTTCCTTAACTCCTTGCTTGGTTCCCTCTTGGCCTTTATTGCAGCCAGCAATTACCTGTTCTATTGTGTATTTGGTTTTGTCTTTTCCCATTTGAAAATCATCTCTATGATGACAGAGCATGAATGCTTGTAGCTCATTCACCAATTTTTCTCCAATTTCTCCCTAGGCTCTTTTCAATATTCAATAAACATTATTGAATGCATACATGCATAAATAAATTAAATATTTAATGTACAAAAAGGTAGGTTAAAGCAGTATAAATGGTATCTAAAAGACTTGAATTTTAATCTCAACTTTAGCATTAACTAGTTTAATGCTAAATTTTTTTCGTGTGATGAGAACTTAAGATCTCCTCTCTTATCAACTTTTAACTATGCAATATGGTAATATTAACTATAGTCATCATGCTATATATGACATCCCCAGGACTTACGTATTTTATAACTGGAAGCTTGTACCTTTTGACAACGTTCACACATTTTGGCCACCCCCCTATCACATGATACTGTTATAGGCCTAGGGTAACAACACTGTAGGGAACACAGATCATTTTAAAGTGTTATATATTTTATATAGGAAAGCTCTTGATTAAAAAAAAATTCCTGAAAAAATGTGATTTTTTTTCCTGCAGTCAAAAAACAAAATTATCAATGAGTCATGGTTCTCACAGCTTATTTCATGAACTTTTAACATTCCTATCACATGTGTTAGTGACATATCCCCTTCCCATTGGTCACGTGGTAGCATAGGCTCAGCTTCTGGGTGGGGTGAAGGTGACTGATGCCAAATGAGGTCATATTTGTTACTTCTGGGTCACTGAGCTTCTCTGTCCCTGCCTTAGTTTCCACAACTATAAAACAAAGAAAGTAATACTTATGCCTGTGTTTTTTCAGACTGCTTCAGTAAGGACAAATTGAGATAATGGATGTCAAGGCATGTTAAATTTTTAAAAATATATATAAGTAAGAGATAATCTCCAACCTTATCTTGAAAAATAAATAAGAAAAATTTGAATACAGTAAGAGAACTTGGGAAAGTTTCAGCATGCTTTATTTGTAGGAAAATTAGCCTCCATTTTTTCCACAAACACAAATGGTGGAGGAGAGGTGAATTGGAAAATGATTGTTTATGAAAAGAGACGGTAGAAAGATTGTTTTGTAGTATCTGAAGCACGGAAGCTGCATTTTCATGCCCCATTTGTAAAAGAAGGATGGGCAGTGCTGGTGATACTGGAGGGTTTAACTCTCCTTTAAAACAGAAGTGGAATAGATACAAAGTAGCTGAGCAGCAACACCTGGTGAAAGAGACCGTCACATCCTAAATAAAGGAGAGAGATTTGAGAAAATGGTGGAAGAGTAAGACGCGGAGATCACCTTCCTCCCCACAAATACATCAGAAATACATCTATAAGTGGAACTGCTCCTATAGCACACCTACTGAACGCTGGCAGAAGACCTCAGACCTCCCAAAAGGCAAGAAACTCCCCCACGTACCTGGGGGAGGGCAAAAGAAAAAAGAAAAAACAGAGACAAAAGAATAGGGACGGGACCAGCACCAGTGGGAGGGAGCCATGAAGGAGGAAAGGTTTCCACACACGAGGAAGCCCCTTCGCGGGTGGTGGAGGGGGGGAGCTTCAGAGCCACAGAGGAGAGCACAGCAACTGGGGTGCGGAGGGCAAAGCGGAGAGATTCCCGCACAGAGGATTGGTGCTGACCAGCACTCACCAGCCCGGGAGGCTGTTTTGCTCACCCGCTGGGGTGGGCGCGGGCTGGGAGCTCAGGCTCGGGCTTCAGTCGGATGCCGGGAGAAGATTGGGGTTGGTGGCGTGAACACAGCCTGAAGGGGTTAGTGCGCCACGGCTAGCCGGGAGGGAGTCAGGGAAAAAGTCTGGACCTGCCGAAGAGACAGGAGACTTTTTCTTGCCTCTTTGTTTCTGTGCGAGGAGAGGGGATTAAGAGCGCTGCTTAAAGGAGCTCCAGAGACGGGCGCGAGCCGTGGCTAAAAGCACAGACCCCAGAGACGGGCATGAGACGGTGCTGCTGCAGGCACCAAGAAGCCTGTGTGCAAGCACAGGTCACTATCCACACCCCCCCTCCCGGGAAACTGTGCAGCCCGCCACTGCCAGGGTCCTGTGATCCTGGGACAATTCTCCTGGAGAACGCACGGCACGCCTCAAGCTGGTGCAACGTCACGCTGGCCTCTGCCACTGCAGGCTCGCCAAGCATCCGTACTCCTCCCTCCCCTCAGGCCTGAGTGAGCCAGAGCCCCTGAATCAGCTGCTCCTTTAACCCCGTCCTGTCTGAGCGAGGAACAGATGCCCTCAGGCGACCTACACACAGAGGCGGGGCCAAATCCAAAGCTGAACCCTGGGAGCTGTGTGAACAAAGAAAAGAAAGGGAAATTTCTCCCAGCAGCCTCAGAAGCATTGGATTAAAGCTCCACAAGCAACTTGATGTACCCTGCACCTGTGGAATACCTGAATAGACAATGAATCATCCCAAATTGAGGAGGTGGACTTTGGGAGCAACATAGATTGTTTTTTTTCCCTTTTCCTCTTTTTGTGAGTGTGCATGTGTATGCTTCTGTATGTGATTTTGTCTTCCTAGCTTTGCTTTCACCATTTGTCCTGGGGTTCTGCCCATCCATTTTCTTTTTTCTTTTGTTTTTTTTATTTTTTAAAATTTTTTCCTTGATAATTATTTTTTATTTTATTTTATTTTTATTTATTTATATTTTTTAACATCTTTATTGGGGTATAATTGCTTTACAATAGTGTGTTAGTTTCTGATTTATAACAAAGTGAATCAGCTATACATATACATGTGCTCCCATGTGTCTTCCCTCTTGCGTCTCCCTCCCTCCCACTCTCCCCCTCCCACCCCTCCAGGCTGTCCCAAAGCCCCGAGCTAATATCCCTGTGCCTTGCGGCTGCTTCCCCCTAGCTATCTACCTTACTACGTTTGTTAGTGTGTATATGTCCATGACTCTTTCTCGCCCTGTCAAAACTCACCCTTCCCCCTCCCCATATCCTCAAGTCCGTTCTCCAGTAGGTCTGTGCCTCTATTTTTTATTTTAATAACTTTATTTTATCTTACTTTATTTTCTTTTATCCTCTTTCTTTCTTTCTTCCTATTTTTTCTCCCTTTTATTCTGAGCCATGTGGAGGACAGGCTCTTGGTGCTACAACCAGGAGTCAGTGCTATGCCTTTGAGGTGTGAGAGCCAACTTCAGGACACTGGTCCACAAGAGACCTCCCAGCTCCATGTAATATCAAATGGTAAAAATCTCCCAGAGATCTCCATCTCAACACCAAGACCCAGTTTCACTCAACGGCCAGCAAGCTACAGTGCTTGACACCCTATGCCAAACACCTAGCAAGACAGGAACACAGCCCCCTCCATTAGCAGAGAGGTTGCCTAAAATCATAATAAGGCCACAGACACCCCAAAACACAACATCAGACGTGGGCCTGCCCACCAGAAACACAAGATCCAGCCTCATCCACCAGAAAACAGGCACTAGTCCCCTCCACCAGGAAACCTACACAACCCACTGAACCAACCTTAGCCACTGGGCACAGACACCAAAAACAACAGGAACTACAAACCTGCAGCCTGCAAAAAGGAGACCCCCAAAACAGTAAGATAAGCAAAATAAAAAGACAGAAAATCACACAGCAGATGAAGGAGCAAGATAAAAACCCAGCAGACCTACCAAATGAAGAGGAAATAGGAAGTCTACCTGAAAAAGAATTCAGAATAATGATAGTAAAGATGATCCAAAATCTTGGAAATAGAATAGACAAAATGCAAGAAACATTTAACAAGGATCTAGAAGAAGTAAAGAGGAAACAATCAATGATGAACAACACAATAAATGAAATTTATAATACTCTAGAAGGGATCAATAGCAGAATAACAGAGGCAGAAGAATGGATAAGTGACCTAGAAGATAAAATAGTGGAAATAACTACTGCACAGTGGAATAAAGAAAAAAGAATGAAAAGAACTGAGGACAGTTTCAGAGACCTCTGGGACAAAATTAAATGCAACAATATTCGAATCATAGAGGTCCCAGAAGAAGAAGAGAAAAAGAAAGGGACTGAGAAAATATTTGAAGAGATTATAGTTGTAAATTTCCCTAATATGGGAAAGGAAAGAGTCAATCAAGCCCAGGAAGCACAGAGATTCCCATACAGGATAAATCCAAGGAGAAACATGCCAAGACACATATTAACCAAACTATCAAAAATTAAGTACAAAGAAAACATATTAAAAGCAGCAAGGGAAAAACAACAAATAACACACAAAGGAATCCCCATAAGGTTAACAGCTGATCTTTCAGCAGAAACTCTGCAAGCCAGAAGGGACTGGCAGGACATGTTTAAAGTGAAGAAGGAGAAAAACATGCAACCAAGATTACTCTACCCAGCAAGGATCTCATTAAGATTTGATGGACATATTAAAGCTTTACAGACAAGCAAAAGCTGAGAGAGTTCAGCACCACAAAACCAGCTTTACAACACATGCTAAAGGAAGTTCTCTAGGCAAGAAACACAAGAGAAGGAAGAGACCTACAATAACAAACCCCAAACAATTAAGAAAATGGGAATACGAACATACATATTGATAATTACCTTAAATGTAAATGGATTAAATGCTCCCACCAAAAGAAACAGACTGGCTGAATGGATACAAAAACAAGACCCGTATATATGCTGTCTACTTAAGACCTAGGGACACATACAGACTGAAAGTGAGGGGATGGAAAAAGATATTCCATGCAAATAGAAATCAGAAGAAAGCTAGAGTAGCAATTCTCATATCAGAAAAATTAGACATTAAAATAAAGACTACAACAGGAGACAAAGAAGGACACTACATAATGATCAAAGGATCGATCCAAGAAGAAGATATAACAATTGTAAATATTTATGCATCTAACATAGGAGCACCTCAATATATAAAGAAAATACTAACAGCCATAAAAGGGGAAATCGACAGTAACACAATCATAGTAGGGGACTTTAACACCCAACTTTCACCAGTGAACAGATCATCCAAAATGAAAATAAATAAGGAAACAGAAGGTTTAAATGATACATTAAACAAGATGCACTTAATTGATATTTATAGGACATTCCATCCAAAAACAACAGAATACACATTTTTCTCAAGTGCTAATGGAACATTCTCCAGGATACATCATATCTTGGGTCACAAATCTAGCCTTGGTAAATTTAAGAAAATTGAAATTGTATCAAGTATCTTTTCCGACCACAATGCTATGAGACTAGATATCAATTACAGGAAAAGATCTGTAAAAAATACAAACACATGGAGGCTAAACAATACACTACTTAATAACGAAGTGATCACTGAAGAAATCAAAGAGGAAATCAAAAAATACCTAGAAACAAATGACAATGGAGACAGGACAACCCAAAATCTATGAGATGCAGCAAAAGCAGTTCTAAGACAGAAGTTTATAGCAATACAATCCTACCTTAAGAAACAGGAAACATCTCAAATAAACAACCTAACCTTGCACCTAAAGAAATTAGAGGAAGAAAAACAAAAAAAAACCTTAAAGTTAGCAGAAGGAAAGATATCATAAAGATCAGATCAGAAAATAATGAAAAAGAAATGAAGGAAACGATAGCAAAGACCAATAAAACTAAAAGCTGGTTCCTTGAGAAGATAAACAAAATTGATAAACCATTAGCCAGATGCTTCAAGAAAAAAAGGGAGGAGACTCAAAACAATAGAATTAGAAATGAAAAAGGAGAAGTAACAACTGACACTGCAGAAATACAGGATCATGAGAGATTACTAAAAGCAACGCTATGCTAATAAAATGGACAACCTGGAAGAAATGGACAAATTCTTAGAAATGCACAACCTTCTTAGACTGAACCAGGAAGAAATAGAAAATATGAACAGACCAATCATAAGCAGTGAAATTGAAACTGTGATTAAAAATCTTCCAACAAACAAAAGCCCAGGACAAGATGGCTTCACAGGCAAATTCTATGAAACATTTAGAGAAGAGCTAACACCTATCTTTCTCAAACTCTTCCAAAATATAGCAGAGGGAGGAACACTTCCAAGCCCATTCAACGAGGCCACCATCACTCTGATACCAAAACCAGACAAAGATGTCACAAAGAAAGGAAACTACAAGCCAATATCACTGATGAACATAGATGCAAAAATTCTCAACAAAATACTAGCAAAGAGAATCTAACAGCACATTAAAAGGATCATACACCATGATCAAGTGGGGTTTATGCCATGAACGAAAGGATTCTTCAATATACGCAAATCAATCAATGTGATACACCATATTAACAAATTGAAGGACAAAAACCATATGACCCTCTCAATAGATGCAGAGAAAGCTTTCAACAAAATTCAACATCCATTTATGATAAAAACCCTGCAGAAAGTAGGCATAGAGGGAACTTTCCTCAACATAATAAAGGCCATATATGACAAAACCACAGACAACATCGTCCTCAATGGTGAAAACCTGAAGCCATTTCCACTAAGATCAGGAACAAGACAAGGTTGCCCACTCTCACCACTCTTATTCAACATAGTTTTGGAAGTTTTAGCCACAGTAATCAGAGAAGAAAAAGAAATAAAAGGAATCCAAATCGGAAAAGAAGAAGTAAAGCTGTCACTGTTTGCAGATGACATGATACTATACATAAAGAATCCTAAGGATGCTACCAGAAAACTACTAGATCTAATCAATGAATTTGGTAAAGTAGCAGGATACAAAATTAATATACAGAAATCTCTGGCATACTTATACACTAATGATGAAAAATCTGAAAGTGAAATTAAGAAAACACTCCCATTTACACTGCAACAAAAAGAATAAAATATCTAGGAATAAACCTACCTAAGGAGACAAAAAAGACCTGTATGCAGAAAATTATAAGACACTGATGAAAGAAATTAAAGATGATACAAAGAGATGGAGAGATATATCATGTTCTTGGACTGGAAGAATCAACATTGTGAAAATGACTCTACTACCCAAAGCAATCTACAGATTCAATGCAATCCCTATCAAACTACCACTGGCATTTTTCACAGAACTAGAACAAAAAATTTCACAATTTGTATGGAAACACAAAAGACCCCTAATAGCCAAAGCAATCTTGAGAACGAAAAGTGGAGCTGGAGGAATCAGGCTCCCTGACTTCAGAATATACTACAAAGCTACTGTCATCAAGACAGTATGGTACTGGCACAAAAACAAATATATAGATCAATGGAACAAGATAGAAAGCCCAGAGATAAACTCACACACATATGGTTACCTTATCTTTGATAAAGGAAGGAAGAATATACAGTGGAGAAAAGACAGCTTCTTGAATAAGTGGTGCGGGGAAAACAAGACAGATACATGTAAAAGTATGAAATTAGAACACTTCCTAACACCATACACAAAAATAAACTCAAAATGGATTAAAGACCTAAGTGTAAGGTCAGAAGCTATCAAACTCTTAGAGGAAAACATAGGCAGAACACTCTATGACATAAATCACAGCAAGATCCTTTTTGACCCACCTCCTTGAGAAATGGAAATAAAAACAAAAATAAACAAATGGGACCTAATGAAACTTCAAATCTTTTGCACAGCAAAGGAAACCATAAACAAGACCAAAAGACAACCCTCAGAATGGGAGAAAATATTTGCAAATGAAGCAACTGACAAAGGATTAATCTCCAAAATTTACAAGCAGCTCATGCAGCTCAATAACAAAAAAAGAAACAACCCAATCCAGAAATGGGCAGAGGACCTAAATAGACATTTCTCCCAAGAAGATATACTGATTGCCAACAAACACATGAAAGAATGCTCAACATCATTAATCATTAGAGAAATGCAAATCAAAGCTACAATGAGGTATCATCTCCCACCAGTCAGAATGGCCATCATCAAAAAATCTAGAAGCAATAAATGCTGGAGAGGGTGTGGAGATAAGGGAGCATGCTTGCACTGTTGGTGGGAATGTAAATTGATACAGCCAGTATGGAGAACAGTATGGAGGTTCCTTATAAAACTAAAAATAGAACTACCATAGGACCCAGAAATCCCACTACTGGGCATATACCCTGAGAAAACCATAATTCAAAAAGAGTCATGTACCAAACTGTTCATTGAAGCTGTATTTACATTAGCTAGGACATGGAAGCAACCTAAGTGTTCATCAACAGATGAATGGATAAAGAAGATGTGGCACATATATACAATGGAATATTACTCAGCCATAAAATGAAATGAACTTGAGTTATTTGTAGTGAGGTGGATGGACCTAGAGACTGTCATACAGAGTGAAGTCAGAAAGAGAAAAACAAATACCATATGCTAACACATATATATGGAATCTAAGAAAAAAAAAAAAAGAAGGTCATGAACAACCTAGGGGTAAGAAGGGAATAAAGACACAGACCTACTATACTAGAGCATGGACTTCAGGATATGGGGAGGGGGAAGGCTAAGCTGTGACAAAGTGAGAGAGTGGCATGGACATATATACAATACCAAACGTAAAATAGATAGCTAGTGGGAAGCAGCTGCATAGCACAGGGAGATCAGCTAGGTGGTTTTTGACCACCTAGAGGGGTGGAATAGGGAGGATGGGAGGGAGGGAGACGCAAGAGGGAAGAGATATGGGAACATATGTATATGTATAACTGATTCACTTTGTTATAAAGCAGAAACTAACACACCATTGTAAAGCAATTATACTCCAATAAAGATGTTAAGAAAAAAACTAAATAAAGGAGAAAGGGGGAGATTGGAGCAACCGTAGTTACCTGTTTCCCTAGTCTCTTCCTTCTTCCACATATTTTCCTAATTCCTTCACAAAGTTACTGATTATGTTGCTTTTTAGTTTTAAAATTCAGCCACCTCCCAGAATCCCTTCCATAGATAGGGATTGGGGGAGAAGGCATGGATGGAGGACAACCAGAACTATGTCAATACCCCAATGACTGCACAGGGGAGGCGTGTTGCTGTGCAAGAATATAGCTTGGGAGCCGCTTTATTTGTTTATCAATGAACATTCTACTGCGTCTCTGCGATGTAGGTCAGGCTCATTGGAAATACCAGCCGCCGATCACATGCAGTCTTCATTATATTTCCAGGCCGGGTGCACAGCTGATTCCTGCACACTGGAGTGCGTAAGAGCTGCAGGACGGAGAGGAGACACCTGTGCCTTAGCGACGCAGGTAAAGCCCCATCTACCTTCCCGAGGCTTTCCCGAGTGCTCTCCCATTCCCTCTGCGCGCCCTCCTCATCACCATCTGCCGTCCCGTCATGGACCCCAGCTTCTCTGTTCAACCGGTGCTTTTCCCGCTCTCTCTCGGCACCTCAGCAGTAGACAAGGAGGGCTCCACACAACTGGGCATGCCTAATAACCAGGGAGGGCTCTGGCTGCGAGAAGAAAGCGCTTGCACCTTCCGCGCTGCCCTCCCCTCTCCTGCTGCCTCCTGCCACTCAGGCGACCCGACTTGTGGCGAGGTCCAGTAAGGGCCCGCGACCTCGCGGGGCCCCGCCTCTCGCGGCACCCTCTCCAATCAGCGTTGGGCGGAGGCGGGACGCGCTCTGTGCCCGCCTCTCCTGTTCAGGCTGCTGGTATGAGCCGGGCTGGGCGCGAGCGAGGGACTGAGGCAGGACGGGTCGGGAGGCGCGGGGCCGCGCAGCCCGACGGCGGGGGCGGGCGCGGCGCGGGACCGGAGAGGGCGCCAGACCCCGAGCCGCGGCGGCGGGAGGCGGGAGGCGGGAGGTGGGAGGTGGGCGAGCAGGGTGCTGCCGAACTACGTCCGAGCGCGCGGAGCCCTGCGCCTGGCCGGGGTCGGTCCGAAGTCCGCGCTATGAAAGAGGAGAAATACTTGCCTGAGCTGATGGCAGAAAAAGATAGCCTGGATCCATCTTTTGTGCACGCCTCGCGCCTGCTAGCCGAAGGTAGGACTTGCTCCCCAGGTGGAAACAGACAGCTGGCCCCTGTCACCGCGGCGGGGTTCGGGGAGCGGAGTTGGGGAGGACGCCCGTCTCCTTCGCGGAGACTGTCCCCTAAGGTGCTCGACCCAGAGCTGCGGACAGAGCAGGTCCTCGGGCGGCGGATGCTCGCTCCCTCCCTCCCTCCGCAGCTGAATTTGGGGAGCCCGGAGCTGCGAGCTCTGTGGCGGTGGAGACGTGCCCTGTTAGGATCTTTGATGGAGAGAAGTGAGGAGCTACGCGGTCCACGGGGATATTTTCACTCCGCAGAGGGAAGGGAAATCAATTTCGAGTGAATGGTGATCAATGTAGTGTTTTAACAGCTTCTTAGCTACATATAACCATCTTTCTTTCTTTCTTTCTTTCTTTCTTTCTTTCTTTCTTTCTTTCTTTCTTTCTTTCTTTTCTTTCTCACTCTTTCTTCTGCTTGGGAAGCGATTTTGATGTTCTTTAGTCTAATGACAGTCTTTCCTATGGAAAGTCAGAATAAACCTAGATTAAATTCTGCGTGTTCTTCAATGTTTGTGAACGTGGAAGAGGCTAAAGTGCTTATCAGTTTATTTGAAGTGATGATTGCGTGCTCTGGGAGATGCTGATCTCTGGGAACGCTCCACAATTGATCAACTGTTTTACCAGGTGTGCATTTTCTTTTGTGTACCTGTAATGTTAAAAGAGATTTCATTCCCAGAGGAACAGAAATGTCTTTTGCGTTCTTTTGAAAGGTCGTTTAAACACACACACACACACACGCACACGAACATGAACTTTTGTATGACAGAAGTATTAACCAAATTACTTCATTTATCTTGAAATAATGCCATCTAACTGCTAAAGGTACTCAAGATATCTGTAGCAGTCTACACCTGTCTTTTTAAAAACAACTCCAGATTTTTTTTTTCTTGATGAATGCCTCATTAATAATAAACTGCTTCATCATCAAATTGACTACAGTGCAGTTTTGTAGTTTAGGTTCTTATGACGTTACCTATGGTAAAACTAAAAGTTAAAACTTTCTCTTCCTCAAGAGAGGAATGCTTCCTTAAGCATTAAAGGAAATGTTTTCTTTTTCGAGATTTAGTTGTACGTAGAAGGAAAAATTCTAAGCCTCCATGTATAAGTCACATAGTCATTAGGTTTATTTAAATGTTTTATTGATGGATTATTATTTACAACAATAAAGTGTCAGGTGTTTTTTCTATTTTGTATACTAAGTAATTAAGAAAAGCTTTATAATCGAAATATTGAATGTGTGAAACAACTAAACTGTTTTTCAAGGAACAAGTTTGGTTTTATGGAGGATTTAGGACAGAAAATGCAATCATGCTTACTACTTTCTTGGTTACTGTATGAAAAAAATAAATAGAACCTAAAGTTGAAAATGAAAGTCAATTAAAAAATTAAACTCTCCCTCTATTAAAAAATAAAGATAACTACATAAAAATAATAGGAATATTGTAAATTAATGGGTAAATGTTTAAGATTGTTCAAAATGATTAAAAATGCAGTTAAAAGTCTTCTTAAATCATTTACTTCAATATATTTTCCAGAAGTGTCTTCATTTAGCTGATAATGCTTTAAAATGGAAAAAAGTTACAAATTGATCATTTTCTCAGACCTCCTAATTGGACTTCTTTTGGGGACAGCAGACTTGATTAATTCATCAGTCATTAATGAGAGTTAGTGTACTGAAAACTGCTAAACTACAGCAATGCGTGTGAGGAGCCCTAAATAGAGAGTGCAAGTATTTCTGCAGCTGGTAAAACAGAGAAGGCTGTGCACCTGGTTTCTTAACATTTTATTTTTCTCAGGAACTTCGTTTCTTGATACTTAGGAACATGTTCCTATGTACTTTGTAATTTAATTTTTTCCCAGTAGGGGGAAGCATGTTCTGCTTTTGTAAAGAATTAGGAAGAAAAAGCTCCTAAATAGAGAGAAAAACATCTAAGTAAGAAACAGAGAGAGGTGTCCAAATTTCAGAGGAAACATAATGAGGAAAAGAGGATGGAGGAGGTGATGATAATAATCTTGAGTATATAAAGAGATAGGCCAAAAGAGACACAAGACTTAAATTCTCTAATTGTACCTGAGGCTCTTTATGTATGCTTATTGAAGAGTGTCATTTTGAATCTCTAATAAACCTTAACATACATTTTACATTATAGATCTTTCATTGTCTTTTCAAAGGCCATCTGCCTAGATTCTTAAGTCTTGTTTCGGATATCTATAGGAGTGTGTTGTTGAGATAATTTTATTTCTCACCCCTGGAAATGTACTGATTGAAGGCAGCGGCTATAAATAAACCTGACACAGATGTTCATTTGGAAAGAAGGTGCTCAGTGAAGTACATTTCAGCCAGCACTGTGCAGACTGTCTCAAGACTGAGTGAGTAATAAAAATGATCCAGATGATTCAGTTCTTCGGAATGATTTTCTGGAAGCTAATACATACAAGGGCAGTGATGTAAACCAATGAGCTTTCACTGTGATTTATTTTGATTTTTTGATTGGTGGTAGATGCAAATCAGTGCTCAATTGTGACTACTTCACTTAGAATAGAAGGCCATAGGGTTAAAAGTGCTAGTTTGTTGGTTATTTTGTTATTTTTGTTGTAGTTTGTTATTTCACTTGTTCCTGCTGTGTACTTTCAGTAGGAATGATTCTGAGAAAGTTAAAGGAAGAGCCCAAACATTTTATGTATTGTGTTGTTACTTAGAAAAATCTTGAATAATATGGTTTGAATAGTATAATATGTTTGAGCAGTTAAAAGAATTTTCTTCTGTGATGATAATATTGTTTAATTACCTATTTGTATGGAAGGTGCTTTGGAGTATGATAAAACAGCAAATTCAGCATGATTCTTGAAGTTCCACTCAGCCTCTGAATTTGCTTGCCAGATGAAACTAGACGAGGTTATTTATATCTGTGATACTGCTGGGAAGTGCACTAAACTGTGAATCCAGATACCTGGATTTTAATTCCACTTTTGCCTAAACTGAATCTTGGTAAATTTCCCTTCCCTGAACCAGTCTCTCAAATTGAGGAGTTGGACTAGATTTCTTTGTAATTCTAATGAAGTCTGGGACTGCTGCTGGTGCAAAGGAGTGGTGTTTGTGTATTCAGAATACCAAAATCAGTGGCTGAATATTTTGGAAACTTTTTTCATTCCTTCTTAGTTTAATGATTAATAATACATTATTGCATTATAATGCAATTTGAAGCATAAACATTATTTTGGGCACTGGGGACAGATTTACATTTACTGAACCATTCTCAAGGCTTGGGAGCTAAAAATGTATATGCATGGAAATATTCTTGTTTGCAGTAAAGCATGCCTGTCTGCTGACAGACATAGATCTGTTCAAATTTATGGATTCAATTATGGCAATTCCATACCTTTAGGAGGATTAATAAATTCTTGTCCAATTGAGAGTGTTTTGGGTTCTCTGGCTGGCAAGATTTCCTAACCTGAATTATTCACAAATATTGGTAGATTCATCATTGTTTTGGTTGACTCATCATATGATGAAGTCAAATATTGCCAAATATCCCAACAGTTCAAGTGATTTTTAAAAAACTCTGGGTGCTTTTTGAAAATTTTGGTGAAAAACTTGCCCTTCCATCTAGGATTGGCCTGTTTGCAGGTGTGGATGAATGAGAGGAACATGGATTAATAATTTATCACAAATGCTGACTTGTAGTGATTTAACTACATTTAGATTTTCAGTAAGGATCATTTTTAAACTCAGAATGTGTTCCTTGAAATATTTTCCATAAAACATGGTGAGTTCTTAAGTTAAAGAAAGGTATTGGTATAATTTCTAAAACCAACTTCTGATAAAAAATAGTATTCATGTGACTTTTCCTTTGATTGATGTAATCTCTTTTCTCTCCCAATAAATTTGGGATAATCTTATTTATGTTTCTTAAATAAAAATAAAAATTGGCAAAAAAAAACTAAGTTAAAGGTATCTTTGATCTGCAGTTAAAACACATTTATCATATAGTGGAGAAATTCTGCTTTAGCAAACAAAACACTTGGGATGGAGTGTTGACACCCCTGCCAACTGTGAAATAAAGGATATTTCATTTATTTCCTTTCTGATTCTCAGTTTCTTCACCTGTAAAACAGCAAAACGAATATCCACCAGCCAGAGTTCTTTTAATGTTAAAAAATGCTGTTTGTGACTATGTAAGCTGTATTTTAAAATAGGAATATTTGTACAACTAAAACAAAAACATAAGCAGAAATTCTACAAATATAAGATGATGTGTTTAAGGTTTTCCTTAATGTTTTAGTGGCATTGTGGACTTGACCTCAACTTGAAGCTTGATTTTGTAATACAATGAGCACTGACTTAACTCTCTGAATCACTGCTGAGTGAAATTTGAACTCATACACCAAATTATGAAATAGATTATCTTATAAAAGATGATTCCAACGAGAGATTTTAAAATATCGTGTTCCCTCCATCAGTGGTCGCTTGCCCGTGTCTGACTTGAGCCTGGTTAGCCCAGGACCTGGGTCTCTCGAGGCTCATTCTGCACCTGCTTGGCCTCCTCGTCAGGCCACATGTTCATCACTCTGGGCAGCTGGCTGCATTCTCCTTTTCATCAAGGGAAGTGGATTTCTGTCTTCCGAAGTTCTTCACCCTCCTACCACTTAAAAAATTCCATACTCCTTTCATTCCCAGAAGGTGAAATTAATTTTTTTGTTCAAGGCTGACTTGTTCACAGCATCCTTAATCCCAGCACCCATCATCCCCTCCAGGTCTGGCCTATTATATCCTTTCTTCAGTAGTTCCAACGTCTTCATCCCCAGCTTTCCTTGGAGCAGCCTATAAACATGATTCAATCGGAATCACTTAAAAAAAATAGAATACTTGTTTCACTTGCTGAAAGTAATAAAAATAACCTCTCTTGACAATTTTTCTCCTTTGTTTCCTTCAAGTTTCTGATGCCATGAGTCCATACAGCTGCTTCCTTTCTCAGTTTACCTTCCACAGGTCCTCCATCTCGCTGCAGTCCTCTTCATTGTCTTGAAACCAGAGGCTCCAGTGAGAATCATCTAATTGCCCAATCCAGTAAAATGTGTCTGACCTCTCATCAGGGCACTTGGCTGCACTTTCCACTATTGTTCTTCTCCCAATTTCTTGGCTTCTCCCTTGGTTTACAAGCACTACACACTGTTGGTTTTTCTCTTCTGTCTCTCTTTCCAGTGCTCACCATCCTCCCTCTCTCTCCTCCCCACCCCAACACACACACCCTGTCAAGAGTGGTTCATTCAAGATCAGAGTGTGACCATGTCACACCTTTAAATGCTATTGTCATAGGCAGGCCATCTCTGACAGCAGGCCAGGAGAGGGAGGGGATGCTGCCTGCCTGGATGCTTCTGGGGCAGGGAGAGTCCAGGCTCCCTCAGGCGCCTAGGGGAGGGAGGGAGGGGCCCCTTTTTGCTGTTCCCGTGTGGTCTTTAGTACACCGAGAGGGGTGGGGAGGAATTCTAGCAGGAGTCAAAGATTCTCTGACACCCCCTGGCTTGGAGGGGGAAGGATGCATTGGTCCTGCACCTGGGGGTGGACATCCGGGTCTCCACGGAGCCTCTGTCCCCACTGCCAGTGGTACGGAAGTGCTGTTGCCTATTCAGTCCCCCTGCCTCCCCCCAGAGAGAAGGAGTGCCCCTTCACAGTGGAGGGAGGCTGGACGCCCAGGCTCCCTATTTAATTTTTCTTGACGGGGGAGAGCCTGAGACACCAGTTTTTGGGTTTTGTTTTGTTTTCTGTGTTGTTTGGCTGGGGAAGGATGTTTGTTGTCTAAAAGTTTTCTGTCTTGCAAGGTTGCCCTCTTTCTAGTCCTGTGGCCGGAGAGAGCAGGCTTTGCTTGAGCCTTTTTTTGGTCTCCTTCTGTTAATGTTCCTGGGTTTCCAACCTTTCCAGCTGCCACTTTGGCATATATGAAACACAAGAAAAACTAGCAAAACCACTGCCTGAGTCACATGGTACCCTGCCAGCCTGCCTTCTTCCTGCCCCCTTCTGCAAAGTCTTCTGTGTTTATTTTATATATAATATCCAGTCTCCATTCATTTGTGTTTTAATTTGTTTCTTGATAAGATTTTCTTTTGAAGGCAGGTTCAGTCTTGTACATTAATATTTCATTAACTAATTATGTAAGAATGAGCATGACCAGGATAAATCCATCTGGATAATGGACACAATATCTGATCAAAATTTTTGGTTTCTATTAAGTATACAATCTAGATTGGAGCTCTGTGTTCCCATGGCAGCTGCAGAAGGAGGGAAGTTTTAGAGATGGTTTTTAGAAACCCTTGGAGATGACTCTCTAGTATCACCAGCCTTTCCTATGTCCTTATTTTTTGAACATTTGATTTGATCCCTTTTCTTGTCTGAATACAGATTATAAGAAATGTAGCTTAATCGGAATTATATCCTGACACCAGTTGGTTTCTTTAAAGCTATAAACAGTGTAAGACTTAATATATTAATAGATTGTAATATGATCCTTTTCTTACAGAAATGGTGAATTTCAGTAAAATAAGTATGATATAGAAATAAATATTTTTTTAAAATAATAGAGTACTGGTTAATAGCTGATCTCCCAAAGGAATGTTAGCAGATACCCATGTTATATGACTTCTTCATATTCTCCAGAGGAGAGTTCTGAAATAACCGCATGTTTTATTTGTCAAAAAGTTGAGAGGTCACAGCCAAGTATCTTGTTGCACAATTATTTTTAACTGTTTTGGGAAGCAAATCATTTGTAGCGTATCCTCCATTGCTTACCTTACCCTCAGGAGCACTACTTCCAAAAAATTTTTGCGGTAGAGAGAGATAATAAACATTCAAGAACACCTGAATGACAAAGTTTTCGGTCCTTTACTATAGATGAACTTGTAGTTTAGCTACAGTTTGGGGAATGAGTTCTGTGGGGCAAGGACTCAGTGATCCTTGACTATGTGATTGCATGTGCCCTTGAATGTGAGTTGGTAACATCGGTCCTCAGTATGTGTTATTGGTATATGAAGAGGTATCAGATGTTTAATTTATTAGTTTTTAACAGTATACATAAGATATAAATAACAGTGCATGGTAAGAGCTGCTGGGGTTTACAGACTGCTGGTGTCACAGAGATTCCAAGGAGGTCACCATGATTGTAGTTCTTCATTCTCGTGGTCACTCTGTCAGCATTGGTGAGGAGATACTCCTTGTCACGCAGTGTACTGGATGCTGACACGCCTACCACAATGCGTCCACTCGCCAATCCTATGAGATAGTTACTAGCATTACCCTATTTTACAAATGAGAAAAATTAAGCATTAGAGAAGTTAATTTATCTCAGATCACACAGCAAATAAATTATAAAGCTGAAACCCAGGCTTTCTTACCCAGAGACAGGTGTACTGGTTACAGCATCCTGTCTCCTGTGGGAGACACTGCTTCAGGCAGGCTTTGCAGGCAGTTCAGATATTAACATGCAAAGTACTTTAAGGAGATCAGCGTGGTGGTCATCATTCACTTCTTAAGTATGTTCCTGAATGCAAGTATTGGATGAATTCTTCCACAGTGTCTTTAAATAAGTATAGTATATAAAAGGCAAATACATTTATAAATGGGGAAATTTACCTTAGTACAGAATCGGGTTAAGGATTATCGAGGGAACCTACATTTTCAGTGTCTTACATTGACTGTTATTTCTGAGGGAGTTTAGTCGTGAGATGGTAAAGAGCAGGAGAACACTTTTTTTTCTTTTCTTGGATCCAAAAGAGGGATTGGAGAACTTTGTGTGATTTGCTGAGACTTTTTCTTTCCATGTTTTTTTTTAAGAGAACTGCTTATATTTGCCAAATTCTTCTAGGAAGGAAGAACAACCATAGGTCGTCTCTTGTGTCTTGAGGGAGTGTCAGTTTTGTTTAAAATTTGGGAGTTGAGCAGAGTTCACATGTGGTCAGAAACTGAGAACCCATTTCACCAGCATGGCCTGATACAAATGTTATCTATAGGTAATGAGGCTTTAGGATTTAATTACTTTGAAACAGATTGGTCTGTATTATTACACTTTTATCAGGAATGGCACAATTGATGTTCATTTCCTTCAAAACATTGAAGATTAGATTTTATCTTCTAGTAGAAAAGCAGAATGAACATGTTTTCTCTAAAATAGTATAGCTAAAAATAGTATAGCTATTTTTAGCAGGTTCATTGTATGTCAGAAAATGATAGACCCTGATGCAACTCAGGAGACAGAGCCTCGGTGACAGAAACTCAGTAGAGGCTGAAGGAGAAGAAATCTGTACATTTTGAGAAGAAAGGGATGACTAGAGTAATAGCTACTTTTCTTGAACATATACTGTGGGTCATGTCCTTACATTATATCCAAAAAGGTAGGTAATATTGTCCTTATATTATGGGAAAGATAAAGATTCAGATTAGAGGATAGCCTAATCCATTTAGATTTTTTAAGTAATAAATCAGAGGTTAAGTAAATGTCTAATTATTATGTGAAAGTCTCAAAAAGCAACCATTAAACATTGAAACACTAAACAGTATTGCAGAATATGACTGGTTTAAGGAAATACCAAGCTCTTGCTTTGAAAAACTTTTAGGAGAGTTAAATATCTGTTACTAGAGAATTTGTTTCCTTTAAAATAATTTCCTTTAGGAAATTTAAGGAATTTGATTTTTAGAAATTTGATTTACATGTAGCAATATACTCATTGTATAAAAGAAGACTATAAAATGAAAACAGTAACATGAATACGTAACAGAATACAGTTCTTACTGTATATTTAGGCATGTAAATGTGAGTGTTAAATTAAGTATCATCCATATCTCCATATAGTCTGTTTTTCTTCTTAGAAGCCAAAAACTAGAAGCTGCCTTTTAATCCATCTAAGATCTGGTGCAAGAGGGGGCTTTAAGGAATTCTGTGAAGATGAAAGTCATTTGATGTGCTGAGGCAGATGGCAATTTGTTATATGCAATTGTTTTCGAATGGACTTCATGAGGATAGATGACTCTGTAGTAAGCTAGTATTCTGAAATTAGTGAAAGATTGGAAATTATATCATATCCATATAAGGAAAATCTGGTAGAAGAAAGCGTTATGATAATTAAAAGCCATTTAATGGAATTAGATGAGATGATAAGTATTTGGAATGAAGTGCAATAAGCCAAATGGTTTCTCTTTGAGTAAAATGAGCAGACTGTGTGTGTTTGTGTGTGTGTGTGTGTGTGTGTGTTAAGCATATACAAAACAGGTGATAAATGAGAAACAGTACAGACTTGGTCCAATTGGTTGCTATTATCTGTACTCTGTATTACTATCTGAGACCTACTTTTAGGTGGAGGAGAGGACAGAGTTACAGGCAATTAAATACGCAATCTCCATAGGATCTGAGAAGTGCAACGACAAGGCAAATAGATGATGCTTTAGGAGCCAACAGAGATCATGGGCGTCCTCAGTGAGAAGGGCCATGTTAGTTGAGATCTAACACAGAAGTAGGATATGGTGGAGATTCAGTGAAGAAGGGGTTATAACATGGGAGAATGATACATGGATACAGCGAACATCTCCAAAGGCTGAAAAGAAAGAGAACATTTTTTTGAATAGGTAGAAGTTAAGTGTGACATTATGATTTACAAAAAGATATATATATATATATATATATATATATATATGATCATCTTACCTGTTTCTGGCCAGAGCTCCTAAAACTCTTGGAATTTCCTAAGTGAAGAGAGATGTAAAGGTGTCTTTTGTAATGTAAATAAGGTGACGTTTTGAAAAGCCCCTAGGTAACTTAAAGATGGGGGCTGGTTGCCAGGGAACCCAACTGGTAATCAGAGGGTAGGAACTTTCAGTCCTACCTCTCCTTCCCACCCCCCAGACCTTTGGGGAGAGGGGCTAGAGCTTGAATCAGTTGAATCACCAGTGATTTAATCAATCATGCCTATGTAATGAAACCTTGATAATAACATAGAAGGACTGGATTCAGATTTCTTCCAGATTGGTAGCACATGGAGATCTGGGGAGAATGCTGAGCTCCGAAAAGGCTTGGAAGCTCTGCGCTCTTTTCCAGACCTGCTCTGTGCATCTCTTCCACCTGGCTGTTCCTGAGTGTATCACTCTGTTATAAACAGATGTTCTAGTAAGTAAGATGCTTCTCTGAGTTCTGTGAGCTTCTCTAGCAAATTAATTGTCCCCAAGGAGAGGGGGGGACCCTGGAAACCTCTGGTTTACAACCAGTAGGTTAGAAGTACAGGTAACAGTCTGGACTTGCAACTGTCATCTGAAGCACAAGAAAGAGGTCGTTGGAAATGGGTCCAGGAACCAAACAGATTAAATATGCTTGGAAAATACAGTAAAAGAGAAAGCATGTAGAAAAGTGGGTCTAAAGAGAGTGGCTTATCACACATGTCTTGTAAACTACGTTAAGAAGTTTGGACTTGTCGACTGTAAAAACTGCACAGTCTAAAAGAACATTTATATAAGTTGAAGAAAGAAGTAATTTATGATGATAGAAATCAGAATAGTGGTTGCCAAAGGAATGCAGAGTCATGGTAAAGCTGTATAAGGAGAGTCTCTGGGCTGATGGAAATGTTCTCTACTCTTGTCAAGAGCCCTGCATATACAGCTTATACAGTTATCACAACTCATCAAATTGTAAACCTAAAAACTGCATTTCACTATTCATAAGATTTGCCTCAATTTTTTTTTGAAAAACAAAGTGGAGTAGAGAAAAGAATCTTCATTGATTTCTGCTGTTGGATAAATACTGCAGGTAAACTTGCAGAGGATTCACGAGATGATTGATGATTTATCCGTGGTGTAGTTGACAAGAGCCTGTATCATAGATGAGGAAGCAAAGGCTCAAACAGATTTAGAAATTGGCTCAGAGTCACAAAGCAGCCAAATGGCAGATCTAGGATTCAAACACTAGTGTTTTGACATCACCTACTGTGTTCTTTCTATTATAACAGTAGCTCTCAAATAATTTTTATCACATTCCAGGGTAAAAAATACCACACACACACACACACACACACACACACACACACACACACATACACACACACACACAAATGTTTCATAAAGTAATGCTTAACCTTAAAATAAATAAAGTTTTGCATATGCAAATGTCTTCTTTCAGATCCAACATAGTTAATATTTCCTCCAGTGCCAAAACAAATCTTGGAAAGATAATACATACATCTTTTCACACTATAATGTCACTTAGTGCAGAGAAATGCTCATAATACAAGCTTAAAGGATCTAAATGTCCAGCACATTCTGGTGCCAATCTCATGCTCACTGTGGATCACTGATCAGAATGGAGGCAGTAAATTTCTACATTGACTGTAGAATCACAAATTCATGGGGAAAATGTATCAAGAAGGTGTCAGTGGTCAACAAAGTCACATGTGACCACAAGTCCTAAGAACCCTCAAAGAAAAAAGTAGGTGCATGTGATAGATGCGGGATTAGGAAAGACTCAGAAGCTCAAAGAGTATGTACTCTTCCTTCTTCTTAAGTTCAACATAGTCTTGAAAGTTATCCATGTTCCTACATTTATCAATAGTTTATTTTTCCTTGCTGAGTAATGTTCCATTGTATCAGTATCTCACAATTTGATTACCCAGTCTCTTGTGAATTGGCATGTGGGCTGTTTTCAGGGATAGCTTATTATGCTTATTATGAATAGGTTGCTATGAATGTTCATGTACAAGATTTTTGGACATGCATTCTCTTTACATAAAACAGAATTGCTGGGTCTTAGAATGTGTGTGTGTGTGTATGTGTATATATGTGTATATATGGTAAACCTTATTTATATTATATGGGATTGCAAAATAATTTCCTAAAGTGGTTGCACTGTTTTATCTCTCACCAACATTGTATGAAAACTCTGGTTGTTCTACTTGCTTGCCAGTACCTGAAGTTCTCAGTCTTAACAACAGCTATTCTAGTATTTCAAGTGGTAACTTATTGTAGTTTTTGTTTGTTTGTTTGTTTGAATCTTTTTAAAATTTTATTTTTTATTGAGGTATAGTTGATTTACAATGTGTTAGTTTCTGATGTACAACAAAGTGATTCAGTTATTTTTATATATATTTTTGATTTTTTTTCTATTATAGGTTATTACAAGATACTGAGTATAGTTACCTGTGCTATACAATAGGTCCTTGTTGGTTATCTATTTCATACATAGTAGTGTGTATATGTTAATCCCAAACTCCTATTTTATCCCCCCCTTTCCCCTTTTAATATTCAATTCCTTGATGATTAATGATGTTGAACATGTTTTCAAATACTTTTCGGCCATTTGTATCTGTTATCTTACTTGAAACAATTGGTTAGAATGTTGACAAACTTTTAATTGGATTGTTGGTCTTTTTATTGTTGGTGGAGTAATTTGTATATTCTGGATTTGCATCCTTTGTGAAATATACATACTGCAAATATTTTCTCCCAATCTGTGGCTTGGCTTTTAATTTTCTTGTGTCTTTTGAAGAGCAGAAGTTACTTTTTTTCTGAAGTCTAATTCATTGTTTTTTTTTCTTATACTTTAGTGTTGTGTCCTCCCTAGGAAATCTTTGCCTACCTCAAAGTCACAAAGGGTCTTCTCAATATTTTTTTCTAGAGGCTTTATGGTTTTGGCTTTTAAGTATAGGTTTATGACACATCTAGAGGTAACTTTTGTATATGGTGTCAAGATAGGGTCAAAGTTCTTATTTATTTTTAAGATTTAAATATTCAGTATCATTTACTGAAAATATATATTTTTTGCTCATTATCATGTTTAAAGTGTTAAAAGACATAGTATAGTGTTTAAGCACATAAAATATAGAGAAATAAAGACCATAGTGTCTAAGTATATGTGAACTGTCTGCAATATTGACCCTCAGTATGTTTGTTCCAATACAAAGGGAACAATGGCTGCCTTAGAATGATTAAGCATGACATGTTTTTGGACTGTGCTTTAAAATTATATATAGCTATATGAATTTTTTGCCATTTCCTCAGAATTTAGAACATAATCTTTTAAGAACATTATGAATACACTTTCTTACTGTAACTGAGGAGGAGACTAGCCATCCCAGAGGCCTTGAAGTTTACTATGACAAGGATAGCATTCTTTCAATAAAGAAGTAAGGTACTTGCTGCTACTCAGCAGTAGTGATATCTAGTAAAATTTGAACTATTGCCCTGTCCTCACTAGCAAAGTAAGTTCTAGAATCACAAAATAGTGCGTAAAGTAGATGCATTAAACATTTTATTTAAAAAAAAGACCATATAATTTTAGATAGTAGGTTATATGCTTTTTCTATTTTTGCAGGTAAAAAATATATTGTACAGAAACAATACACTGTACAGAATTGACAAATCTACCCTGGGTAAAATAGGTACACCTGCAGATGAACAACTGGGACCAACATCTCCATCCACAGTGATAGCCCATTGATACCTCTTGATCATCAGTGACATATTAAGAGATAGCATCGCAATTACCCTGAAATGTGACATAGTTTTGAAAACTGCCCGAGGGCATAAGTGACTGCTGACTTTAGATTAATCCCTAAAGCACAGGTACCATACCACTATGACTTCGTAAACACGCAGGTACCCATCGTGTCAACACTAATAGCCAAAAAGATTTAACAATGATCCAGACTGACACAGTACATCAGTGCTGGATTCTGACAAGGTAGTTCTTGGGGGAGTGTGTTTATACAGGCAGGAAGGCTACTCCCTGAAGGAAAATGGTTGTGTTCTGGGTTTTAGAAATAGGGATGTAGTGGGCAATTTCTGTTTGGATCTGGACAAGAAGTAAAATGAATTTACATGCCATAAAGTGAGATAGCCTTGTGAATTACTGAAGTCTGTTCCTGTGGGGGTATTTAAAACCTCCTATAGAAAATTGAGAAAAGGAAAAATAACTATTTTGTTTTTCTCAAAAGATATATGTTGATACTTCCTTGGAAATGGAGGTTTGGATTAGATGATTTATGAATATCAATTTTATCTCATTTTAAAAATTTCATAGTATCGGACAATAATTCTTTATTTACCATAAAGGAAAACTGCTTTTGAAATTTGTCTGAACATGAAATGTTAGAGTGTATGATTTATGTTAAATAATAGTTTATAGATATATTTAAATCCCTGAAAGAAAATGTCTTTTTTATATATGTATCAGACTTTCACAGTATTAGTTTTAAGATCCACATTAGGTGAATAAGCAGAGAAAAAAAGTCTCTGAAGTGTCTGATGTTTACTGTTAGTAGCTCATTTTGACCACTTCCAGTTAGAAATGAAAAAATAAGTACAACTTTCTTAGATGCAATTCACTTTCTAGTTCCTGATGACTGATATCATATAACTGATGTTTCACAGGATTCTCTAAGTTTGTTTTGACCCATATTCTCTTAAACCCTGACCCGCTTCTTTAGGGCACTGAATTACTCACCCTTGTTCACTTGGCTGCTGCCAAAGGGATCAGAGCAGCCTCCCGACTTTTTCTGGTGAGAAATTGGCATTAAAGAAAGAGGTCACCCAGTTTGGGTTGGTTCCTGATACAGGGGGAAAGTAGACTCTGGGGTTCTAAGTCTGTTCTTCAGAACAAAACAGATACACAGACTGAGGCCATTCCAAGGAGGTCTTTCCAGGGCCCCAGCTAACCTTACTTCCTTGAGAAGCCCCAGGATTTTTCCAAGATACACACTTTTCTGATAATTATTTAAGGTGGCTCTGATTGTTTTATGTTATTTGCAACCAAAATAACTTTGACTAAGAGAAAACAGAACTGATCTTAGGATAATAGCAATCTTTTTTTTTTCCTCCCTCCCTCCCTCCATCCCTCCCTCCCTCCGTCCCTCTGTCCCTCCCTTCCTTCCTTTCTTCCTTCCTCCCTCCCTCCCTCCCTCCCTCCCTCCCTTCCTTCCTTCCTTCCTTCCTTCCTTCCTTCCTTCCTTCCTTCCTTCCTTCCTTCCTTCCTTCTTTCCTTCTTCCTTCCCTCCCTTCCTTCCTTATACAGCAGGTTCTTATTAGTTATCTATTTTATACATATTAGTGTATGTATGTCAATCCCAATCTCCAAATTCATCCCACCACCATCACCCCCGCACCGCACGCTTCCCCCTTTGGTGTCCATACATTTGTTATCTACATTTGTGTCTCTGTTTTTGCCTTGTAAACTGGTTCATCTGTACCATTTTTCTAGATTCCACATATATGTGTTAATATACGGTATTTGTTTATCTCTTTCTGACTTACTTCACTCTGTATGAAAGTCTCTAGGTCCATCAACGTCTGTATAGATGACCCAATTTCGTTCCTTTTTATGGCTGAGTAATATTCCATTGTATATATGTACCACATCTTCTTTATCCATTTGTCTGTCAGTGGGCATTTAGGTTACTTCCATGTCCTGGCTATTGTAAATAGTGCTGCAATGAACATTGGGGTGCATAACTCTTTTTTTTTTAAATTTAACCTTACTTCCTATTTTAGAAAATATATTTTTTACACATAATTTAAGCAAAATGATGTAGGCAAGCATAAAAATATGAAGTTCAGTGTGAGTTCACTATTTTGTTGAACAAGTAGGGTGCACAGAAAATAATGAGAAAAGAACCTGAAACTTTTCTATCACTCTCCATTTATCTTATTCTGCAAGGTGAATTTTTCCCTGTCTTTCTAGAAGATAACTAGGATGCATTCTATATTCTTCTGATGATTATCAAATAATAAAAGAGATTTTTAGGTACTTCTAGTCGTAAAGACAACTTGAGTTCAATAATTAACATGCATCTTTATTCTGGCTTGTTTTCAACTCCTTAGTTGATGCCTAGATATCTGGAGGTACACCTCTAGGTGCTTTCTATTGAGGTTTCTCATCCCCTTAGCAAGCTGTCTTGAAGAGTTCTGTGCACCCCATGCTAGCTCCCTACAGTTCATAGCTCTTACCTGGTACATGGGGTATGTGTTCTAAGCATCCTTTGCTCTGACAAACCATGGGATATGGGACCAGTCCTAACCCAGCCACCTCTCCTTCTTTCGTAGCCAGTTCATTTATAAAGCATTCACATTTTTAAATCATATTAGTTCAGAGGAAGACCCTAGTTCACTATATCTTCCAAGTTCAAGGAACATGGGGATTTGACGCCTAGATCCCTGACAAAGGGAAGAAATTGTGCCAGGTACCAATACATTTTCCAGCTGTTATCTATTCAAGGTTTGTCTTAACTTGATAGAACCACTTTTACCAACGGGTCCCTTCCCTAAACAGCCTGCATTAGCCAGAGATATAAAAATGCAGCTATTTTGAGCCTCTGCAGGATACCTCTGACAAGCCATGTTGTTACAGAGCTCTTGATGGGACTGACTGAGGGTTTGCAGGGCCTTCATTTCAGGATAACTTATTCCCAGTCCTTCTTCATTTCCCTTTTCCACAAGAGTTATCCCTAAGAAATATCCTGCATACGAAACTCCATCAGGGAATCTATTGCCAAGCAACCAAACCTGAGAAGTTCTGTGTGATGGTTTTACATTCATTTTGGATTTTATTGATAGCATCTATTGTTTTGAGGATCCAGATAAAATTGATACTAAGATGCTTTTCATTACTGCCGTGTGTGTGTGTACACATATATATGTACATACATACACATCACTGAAATGTTCAAAAATTCTGTGCACCCATTTCTTGGATGGAACATAATTAAACTTATCACACCAAGTCCCCAATTTATCTGACTACTGAGCTCATGGTCACTTGCATTTAGCCCTATGTGGCACTAAATCCTTTGTACTGTATTTGCATATTTAATTTTTTTCATTTTTCCTAATAGACTGCGTGATGAATGATCAGTTATTTGCTTACAGTATGTGTTCAATAAAATATTTAGAGTAAATGAATAACAAATATAAAATAATTACTACATAAGCTATTATTATGCCTTGTTAACATTAGCTTTTCCTAAAAACAGCAGATTATATACTATGAACATGAACTTTATAATTTTAATTTTATAACAAAAGCCTACACAACACAATAACGATACAATAATTTGATCACGTAATTTTATCACAGCTAGTTTAATAGTACATCTTCATTAACACAATTTCCTTCTTTGAACATTAACATTACCTACAATTAGCTACATTTATATTTCAAGAGATATTATGACTTTTGTAAATAATCTAATTACTCTATCAGTATTACTTTGGATTAATATTTTCTCTAAAAATTTCTAACCTTTAGATTAGCTTTATTTTGTTTTCAGAAAAGCATACACAGCAAATTCTCATGATATTCATTAGGATAGGCTAAACTGATATAAAAATGACTCAAAAGTATAATGGCTTAACACAAAATTAGTTTATTTCTTATTCACATAACCATTCAAGGTTTTGATTTTTTTTTTTTTAAGACTTGAGGATGACTCTTTTCCAATCATTCAATCAAAACCCATCATTCCTTTTGGGACTCCAACAGCATCATAGGGTGTTGCCATGGAGGGTGCCTTGTTGAGATTGGCTCACCACACCCAGGTTCTAGCAGGGAAAAAAGTGAAAGATAATAACTAGGAAGGAGACGCTTTCTCTTTAAAGTCCTAGACCAGGAACACAACAAAGATCACTTTTGCTCATATTTCACTGTTAGGAATTTAATTATATGGCCATCCCTAAACTGCAGTAGGGCTGGAAAGCATAGTCTGTTGCTGAACCAAGAAGAAGTGTAAGAACAGATACCGCTACTACCAATAATCTTAGTGCTTTATAAAGTATATTTCAGAAAAGTTCAAACATTGATAAAAGTAAAGAATGTAGTATAATAAACTTTAATGTATACAGTTTGAAAACATACAGCATTGTGTCAATCTTATGTAATTTAGTCTCTATCCACTTTTTAAACACAGATCTAACATTATCTCTTTTCACCCATAATACTTCTGTATCTGTCTCTAATCTTTCATTGGACTTCCTTTTGAATATATCATTACTATGTAATTTCTCTCAAAAAATAATAATTTAATTATCAGCAAATAATAATAAACCCATATTTAAAATTATCTGACTGGGGAGACCAACTTTGGATATAGACTGTGAAATGGGGGGGTTGTTGCAGAAATTAACTAGGGATTGAGAAATGGTCACTTTGTGGCCACTTTATATATATTTTTGTATCTTGTATTCTTGCAAAGACAGACTAGCAGCATTCAGTAAACTGATGTTAAGATTCTTACAGGGAAACTGTAAGAAAAGCAGGTTCCCAGGTTCTAATTCTGGATATTTGCTTCTGTAAGTCTACGTTGAGGTCTAGGAATACTTAATTCTAACAAGTGCATGACTTTTTGAATTATGGTTTTCTCTGGGTATATGCCCAGTAGTGGGATTGCTGGGTCATACTGTAGTTCTATTTTTAGTTTTTTAAGGAACTTCCATACTGTTCTCCATAGTAGCTGTATCAATTTACATTCCTACCAACAGTGCAAGAGGGTTCCTTTTCTCCACACCCTCTCCAGCATTTGTTGTTTTTAGATTTTCTGATGATGCCCATTCTAATTGGTGTGACGTGATACCTCATTGTAGTTTTGATTTGCATTTCTCTAATAATTAGTGATGATGAACAGCTTTTCATATGCCTCTTGGCCATCTGTATGTCTTCTTTGGAAAAATGTCTATTTAGGTCTTCTGCCCATTTTTGGATTGGGTTTTTCGTTTCTTTAATATTGAGCTGCATGAACTGTTTATGTATTTTGGAGATTAATCCTTTGTCCATTGATTTGTTTGCAAATATGTTCTCCCATTCTGAGGTTGTCTTTTCATCTTGTTTATAGTTTCCTTTGATGTGCAAAGGCTTTTAAGTTTCATTAGGTCCCATTTGTTTATTTTTGTTTTGATTTCCATTTCTCGAGGAGGTGGATCAAAAAAGATCTTGCTGTGATTTATGTCCAAGAGTGTTCTTCCTATGTTTTCCTCTAAGAGTTTTATAGTGACCGGTGTTACATTTAGGTCTTTAATCCATTTTGAGTTTACTTTTGTGTATGGTGTTAGGGAGTGTTCTAATTTCATTCTTTTACATATAGCTGTCCAGTTATCCCAGCACCACTTATTGATGAGACTGTCTTTTCTCCATGGTATATCTTTGCTAGTTTGTCATAGATTAGTTGACCATAGGTGTGTGGGTTTATCTCTGAGCTTTCTATCGTGTTCCATTTATCTATATTTCTGTTTTTGTGCCAGTACAATATTGTCTTGATCACTGTAGCTTTGTAATATAGTCTGAAGTCATGAAGTCTTATTCCTCCAGCTCCTTTTTTTTTCCCCTCAAGATTGTTTTGGCTATTCATGGTCTTTTTGGTCTCCATACAAATTTTAAGATTTTTTGTTCTAATTCTGCAAAAAATGCCATTGGTAATTTGATAGGGATTGCACTGAATCTGTAGATTGCTTTGGGTACTATAGCCATTTTCACAGTATTGAATCTTGCAATCCAAGAACATGGTATATCTCTCCATCTGTTTGTGTCATCTTTGATTTCTTTTATCAGTGTCTTATAGTTTTCTGAGTACAGGTCTTTTGCCTCCTTAGGTAGGTTTATTCCTAGGTATTTTATTCTTTTTGATGCAGTGGTAAATGGGATTGTTTCTTGAATTTCTCTTTCTGAGCTTTCGTTGTTAGTGTATAAAAATGCACCAGATTTCTGTGTATTAATTTTGTATCCTGCAACTTTACCAAATTCATTGATGAGCTCTGGTAGTTTTCTGGTAGTGTCTTTAGGCTTTTCTGTATACAGTAGCATGTCATTTGCAAACAGTGACAGTTTAACTTCTTCTTTTCCAATTTGGATTCCTTTTACTTCTTTTTCTTCTCTAATTGCCATATCTAGGACTTCCAAAAGTATGTTGAATAAAAGTGGCAAGAGTGGACATCCTTGTCATTTTCCCGATCCTACAGGAAGCGCTTTCAGCTTTTCACCATTATGATGTTAGCTGTAGGTTTGTTTTATATGGCCTTTATTGTGTTAAGGTAGGTTCCCTCTATGCCTACTTTCTGGAGAGTTTTTATCATAAATAGGTGGTGAATTTTATCAAAAGCTTTTTCTGGAGCTATTGAGATGATTATATGGTTTTTATTTTTCAATTTATTGATGTGGTGTATCACACTAATTGATTTGTAGATATTGAAAAATCCTTGCATCCTTGGGATAAATCCCACTTGATCATGGTGTATGGTCCTTTTAATGTATCGTTGGATTCGGATTGCTAGTATTTTGTTGAGGATTTTTGCGTGAATATTTGTCAGTGATATTGGCCTGTAATTTCTTTTTTTGTGTGGTATCTTTGTCTGGTTTTGGTGTCTGGTGGTGGTGGCCTCATAGAATGAATTTGGGAGGTTTCCTTCCTCTACAAATTTTTTGAACAATTTCAGAAGAATAAGTGTTAGCTCTTCTCTAGATATTTAATCGAATTCACCTGTGAAGCCATTGGGTCCTGGACTTCTGTTTGTTGGAAGTTTTTAAATCACAAGTTCAATTTCAGTGCTGTGATTGGTCTGTTCATATTTTCTATTTCTTCCTGGTTCAGTCTTTGGATATTGTATCTTTCTAACAATCTGTCCGTTTCTTCCAGGGCATCCATTTTATTGGCATACAGTTGCTTGTACTAGTCTCTTATGGTCCTTTGTATTTCTGTGCTGTCAGTTGTTACTTTTCCTTTTTCATTTCTAATTCCACTGATTTGAGTCTTCTCCCTTTTTTTCTTGATGAGTTTGGCTAATGGTTTATCAATTTTGTTTATCTTCCTAAAGAACCAGCTTTTAGTTTTACTGATCTTTGCTATTGTTTCCTTCATTTCTTTTTGTGTGTGTGTATGTTGATTAGCTCTTTTTTATTTTTTTAACATCTTTATTGGAGTATAATTGGTTTACAATGGTGTGTTAGTTTCTGCTTTATAACAAAGTGAATCAGTTATACATATACATATGTTCCCATATCTCTTCCCTCTTGTGTCTCCCTCCCTCCCACCCTCCCTATCCCACCCCTCTAGGTGGTTACACACCACCGAGCTGATCTCCCTGTGCTATGCAGTTGCTTCCCACTAGCTATCTGTTTTACGTTTGGTAGTGTATATATGTCCATGCCACTCTGGCACTTTGTCACAGCTTACCCTTCCCCCTCCCCATATCCTCAAGTCCATTCTCTAGTAGGTCTGTGTCTTTGTTCCCATCTTACCCCTAGGTTCTTCAGGAACTTTTTTTTTTTTCCTTAGATTCCATATATATGTGTTAGCATACGGTATTTGTTTTTTCTCTTTCTGACTTACTTCACTCTGTATGACAGACTCAAGGTCCATCCACCTCACTACAAATATCTCAGTTTCGTTTCTTTTTATGGCTGAGTAATATTCCATTGTATATATGTGCCACATCTTCTTTATCCATTCATCATCTGTTGATGGACACTTAGGTTGCTTCCATGTCCTGGCTAAATAGAGCTTCAATGAACATATTGGTACATGACACTTTGGGAATTATGGTTTGCTTAAGGTATATGCCCATTAGTGGGATTGCGGGTTGTATGGTAGTTCTATTTGTAGTTGTTTAAGGAACCTCCATACTGTTCTCCATAGTGGCTCTATCAATTTACATTCCCACCAACAGTGCAAGAGTGTTTCCTTTTATCCACACCCTCTCCAGCATTTATTGTTTCCATATTTTTTGATGATGGCCATTCTGACCAGTGTGAGATGATATCGCATTGGAGTTTTGATTTGCATTTCTCCAATGACTAATGATGTTGAGTATTCTTTCATGTGTTTCTTGGCAATCTGTATCTCTTCTTTGGAGAAATGTCTATTAAGGTCTTCTGCCCATTTTCGAATTGGGTTGTTTGTTTTTTTGTTATTGAGCTGCTTGAGCTGCTTGTAAATTTTGGAGATTAATCCTTTGTCAGTTGCTTCATTTGCAAATAATTTCTCCCATTCTGAGGGTTGTCTTTTTGTCTTGTTTATGGTTTCCATTGCTGTGCAAAAGCTTTGAATTTTCATTAGGTCCCATCTGTTCATTTTTGTTTTTATTTCCATTTCTCTAGGAGGTGGGTCAAAAAGGATCTTGCTGTGATTTATGTCATAGAGTGTTCTGCCTATGATTTCCTCTAAGAGTTTGATAGTTTCTGGACTTACATTTAGGTCTTTAATCCACTTTGAGCTTATTTTTGTGTATGGTGTTAGGGAGTCATCTAATCTCATACTTTTACATGTACCTCTCCAGTTTTCCCAGAACCACTTATTGAAGAGGATGTCTTTTCTCCACTGTATATTCTTGCCTCCTTTATCAAAGATAAGGTGACCATAGGTGCGTGAGTTTATCTCTGGGCTTTCTATCCTGTTCCATTGATGTATATTTCTGTTTTTGTGCCAGTACCATACTGTCTTGATTACTGTAGCTTTGTAGTATATTCTGAAGTCAGGGAGCCTGATTCCTCCAGCTCTACTTTTTTTTTTTTTTTTTTTTGTGGTACGCGGGCCTCTCACTGTTGTGGCCTCTCCCGTTGCGGAGCCCAGGCTCCGGACACGCAGCCCCAGTGGCCATGGCTCATGGGCCCAGCCGCTCCACGGCATGTGGGATCTTCCCGGACCGGGGCACGAACCCGCGTCCCCTGCATCGGCAGGCGGACCCCCAACCACTGAGCCACCAGGGAAGCCCCCTCCAGCTCTACTTTTATTCTCAAGATTGCTTTGGCTATTAGGGATCTTTTGTGTTTCCATACAAATTGTGACATTTCTTTGTTCTAGTTCTGTGAAAAATGCCAGTGGTAGTTTGATAGGGATTGCATTGAATCTGTAGATTGCTTTGGGTAGTAGAGTCATTTTCATAATGTTGATTCTTCCAGTCCAAGAATATCGTATATCTCTCCATCTATTTGTATCACCTTTAATTTCTTTCATCAGTGTCTTATAATTTTCTGCATACAGGTCTTTTTTCTCCTGAGGTAGGTTTATTCCTAGATATTTTATTCTTTTTCTTGCAATGGTAAATGGAAGTGTTTTCTTAATTTCACTTTCATATTTTTCATCATTAGTATGTAAGTATGCCAGAGATTTCTGTGCATTAATTTTGTATCCTGTTACTTTACCAAACTCATTGATTAGCTCTAGTAGTTTTCTGGAAGCATCTTTAGGATTCTCTATGTAGAGTATGATGTCATCTGCAAACAGTGACAGCTTTACTTCTTTTCCAATTTGGATTCCTTTTATTTATTTTTCTTCTCTGATTGCTGTGGCAAAAACTTCCAAAACTATGTTGAATAAGAGTGGTGAGAGTGGGCAACCTTGTCTTGTTCCTGATCTTAGTGGAAAGGCTTTCAGTTTTTCACTATAGAGGTCAATGTTGGCTATGGATTTGTCATATATGGCCATTATTATGTTGAGGAAAGTTCCCTCTATGCCTGCTTTCTGCAGGGTTTTTATCATAAATCGGTGTTGAATTTTGTCGAAAGCTTTCTCTGCATCTGTTGAGATGATCATATGGTTTTTCTCCTTCAGTTTGTTAATATGGTGTATCACGTTGGTTGATTTGCATATATTGAAGAATCCTTGCATTCCTGGAATAAACCCCACTTGATCATGGTGTATGATCCTTTGAATGTGCTGTTGGATTCTGTTTGCTAGTATTTTGTTGAGGATTTTTGCATCTATGTTCATCAGTTATATTGGCTTGTAGTTTTCTTTCTTTGTGACATCTTTGTTTGGTTTTGGTATCGGGTTGATGGTGGCCTCCTAGAATGAGTTTGGGAGTGTTCCTCCCTCTGCTATATTTTGGAAGAGTTTGAGAAGGATAGGTGTTAGCTCTTTTCTAAATGTTTGATAGAATTCACCTGTGAAGCCATCTGGTCCTGGGCCTTTGTTTGTTGGAAGTTTTTTTTTTTTTTTTTTTTTTTTTTTGCGGTACGCAGGCCTCTCACTGTTGTGGTCTCTGCCATTGCAGAGCATAGGTTCCGGATGAGCAGGCTCAGTGGCCATGGCTCACGGGCCCAGCCACTCTGCGGCATGTGGGATCTTCCCGGACCGGGGCACAAACCCGTGTCCCCTGCATCCGCATGCTGTGTTTCAACCACTGTGCCACCAGGGAAGACCTTGTTGGAAGATTTTTAATCACAGTTTCAATTTCAGTGCTTGTGATTGGTCTGTTCATATTCTCTATTTCTTCCTGGTTAAATCCCGGCATGTTGTGCATTTCTAAGAATTTGTCCATTTCTTCCAGGTTGTCCATTTTATTGGCATATAGTTGCTTGTAGTAATCTCTCATGATCCTTTGTATTTCTGCAGAGTCAGTTGTTACTTCTCCTTTTTCATTTCTAATTCTATTGATTTGAGTCTTCCTTCTTTTCTTGATGCATCTGGCTAATGTTTTAGTAATTTTGTTTATCTTTTCAAAGAACCAGCTTTTAGTTTTTTTGATCTTTGCTATCGCTTCCTTCATTTCTTTTTCATTTATTTCTGATCTGATATTTATGTTTTCTTTCCTTCTGCTAAGTTTGGAGTTTTTGTTTTTTTCTCTTATTGCCTTAGGTGCAAGGTTAAGTTGTTTAATGACATGTTTCCTGTTTCTTATGGTAGGATTGTATTGCTATGAACTTCCTCTTAGAACTGCTTTTGCTGCATCCCATAGGTTTTGCGTCATTGTGTCTCCATTGTCATTTGTTTCCAGGTATTTTTTGATTTCCTCTTTGAGTTTTTGAGTGGTCACTTCGTTATTAAGTAGTGTATTGTTTAGCTTCCATGTGTTTGTATTTTTTTTTTTTTAACATCTTTATTGGGGTATAATTGCTTTACAATAGTGTGTTAGTTTCTGCTTTACAACAAAGTGAATCAGCTATACATATACATATGCTCCCATGTGTCTTCCCTCCTGCGTCTTCCTCCCTCCCACTCTCCCCATCCCACCCCTCCAGGCCGTCCCAAAGCCCCGAGCTAATATCCCTGTGCCCTGCGGCTGCTTCCCCCTAGCTATCTACCTTACTACGTTTGTTAGTGTGTATATGTCCATGACTCTCCCTCGCCCTGTCAAAACTCACCCTTCCCCCCCCCCATATCCTCAAGTCTGTTCTCCAGTAGGTCTGCGCCTCTATTCCTGTCTTATCCCTAGGTTCTTCATGACATTTTTTTCCTTAAATTCCATATATATGTGTTAGCATACGGTATTTGTCTTTTTCTTTCTGACTTACTTCACTCGGTATGACAGACTCTAGGTCTATCCATCTCATTACAAATAACTCAATTTCATTTCTTTTTAAGGTTGAGTAATATTCCATTGTGTATATGTGCCACATCTTCTTTATCCATTCATCCGATGATGGGCGCTTAGGTTCTTTCCATCTTCGGGCTATTGTAAATAGAGCTGCGATGAACATTTTGGTACATGACTCTTTTTGAATTTTGGTTTTCTCAGGGTATATGCCCAGTAGTGGGATTGCTGGGTCATATGGTAATTCTATTTGTAGTTTTTTAAGGAACCTCCATACTGTTCTCCATAGTGGCTGAACCAATTCCATTCCCACCAGCAGTGCAAGAGTGTCCCCATTTCTCCACACCCTCTCCAGCATTTATTGTTTCTAGATTTTTTGATGATGGCCATTCTGACTGGTGTAAGATGATATCTCATTGTAGTTTTGATTTGCATTTCTCTAATGATTAATGATGTTGAGCATTCTTTCATGTGTTTGTTGGCAATCTGTATATATTCTTTGGAGAAATGTCTGTTTAGGTCTTCTGCCCATTTTTGGATGGGTTGTTTGTTTTTTTGTTATTGAGCTGCATGATCTGCTTCTAAATTTTGGAGATTAATCCTTTGTCAGTTGCTTCATTTGCAAATGTTTTCTCCCATTCTGAGGGTTGTCTTTTGGTCTTGGTTATGGTTTCCTTTGCTGTGCAAAAGCTTTTAAGTTTCATTAGGTCCCATTTGTTTATTTTTGTTTTTATTTCCATTACTCTAAGAGGTGGGTCAGAAAGGATCTTGCTGTGATTTATGTCATAGAGTGTTCTTCCTATGTTTTCTTCTAAGAGTTTGATAGTTTCTGGCCTTACATTTAGGTCTTTAATCCATTTTGAGCTTATTTTTGTGTATGGTGTTAGGGAGTGATCTAATCTCATACTTTTACATGTACCTGTCCAGTTGTCCCAGCACCATTTATTGAAGAGGCTGTCCTTTCTCCACTGTACATTCCTGCCTCCTTTATCAAAGATAAGGTGTCCATATGTGCGTGGGTTTATCTCTGGGCTTTCTATCCTGTTCCACTGATCTATCTTTCTGTTTTTGTGCCAGTACCATACTGTCTTGATTACTGTTGCTTTGTAATATAGTCTGAAGTCAGGGAGCCTGATTCCTCCAGCTCCTTTTTTCGTTCTCAAGATTGCTTTGGCTATTCGGGGTCCTTTGTGTTTCCATACAAATTGCGAAATTTTTTGTTCTAGTTCTGTGAAAAATGCCAGTGGTAGTTTGATAGGGATTGCATTGAATCTGTAGATTGCTTTGGGTAGTAGAGTCATTTTCACAATGTTGATTCTTCCCATCCAAGAACATGGTATATCTCTCCATCTATTTGTATCATCTTTAATTTCTTTCATCAGTGTCTTATAATTTTCTGCATACAGGTCTTTCGTCTCCTTAGGTAGGTTTATTCCTAGATATTTTATTCTTTTTGTTGCAATGGTAAATGGGAGTGTTTTCTTGATTTCACTTTCAGATTTTTCATCATTAGTATATAGGAATGCCAGAGATTTCTGTGCATTTTGTATCCTGCTACTTTACCAAATTCATTGATTAGCTCTAGTAGTTTTCTGGTAGCATCTTTAGGATTCTCTATGTATAGTATCATGTCATCTGCAAACAGTGACAGCTTTACTTCTTCTTTTCCGATTTGGATTCCTTTTATTTCCTTTTCTTCTCTGATTGCTGTGGCTAAAACTTCCAAAACTATGTTGAATAAGAGTGGTGAGAGTGGGCAACCTTGTCTTGTTCCTGATCTTAGTGGAAATGCTTTCAGTTTTTCACCATTGAGGATGATGTTTGCTGTGGGCTTGTCATATATGGCCTTTATTATGTTGAGCAAAGTTCCCTCTATGCCTACTTTCTGCAGGGTTTTTATCATAAATGGGTGTTGAATTTTGTCGAAAGCTTTCTCTGCATCTATTGAGATGATCATATGGTTTTTCTCCTTCAATTTGTTAATATGGTTTATCACATTGATAGATTTGCGTATATTGAAGAATCCTTGCATTCCTGGAATAAACCCCACTTGATCATGGTGTATGATCCTTTTAATGTGCTGTTGGATTCTGTTTGCTAGTATTTTGTTGAGGATTTTTGCATCTATGTTCATCAGTGATATTGGCCTGTAGTTTTCTTTCTTTGTGACATCCTTGTCTGGTTTTGGTATCAAGGTGATGGTAGCCTCGTAGAAGGAATTTGGGAGTGTTCCTCCCTCTGCTATATTTTGGAAGAGTTCGAGAAGGATAGGTGTTAGCTCTCCTCTAAACGTTTGATAGAATTCACCTGTGAAGCCATCTGGTCCTGGGCTTTTGTTTGTTGGAAGATTTTTAATTACGGTTTCAATTTCAGTGCTTGTGATTGGTCTGTTCATATTTTCTATTTCTTCCTGATTCAGTCTTGGCAGGTTGTGCATTTCTAAGAATTTGTCCATTTCTTCCAGATTGTCCATTTTATTGGCATAGAGTTGCTTGTAGTAATCTCTCATGATTTTTTTTATTTCTGCAGTGTCAGTTGTTATTTCTCCTTTCTCATTTCTAATTCTATTGATTTGAGTCTTCTCCCTTTTTTTCTTGATGAGTCTGGCTAGTGGTTTATCTATTTTGTTTATCTTCTCAAAGAACCAGCTTTTAGTTTTATTGATCTTTGCTATCGTTTCCTTCATTTCTTTTTCATTTATTTCTGATCTGATTTTTATGATTTCTTTCCTTCTGCTAGCTTTGGGGCTTTTTTGTTCTTCTTTCTCTAATTGCTTGAGGTGCAAGGTTAGGTTGTTTATTCGAGATGTTTCCTGCTTCTTAAGGTGGGCTTGTATTGCTATAAACTTCCCCCTTAGAACTGCTTTTGCTGCATCCCATAGGTTTTGGGTCGTTGTGTCTCCATTGTCATTTGTTTCTAGGTATTTTTTTATTTCCTCTTTGATTTCTTCAGTGATCACTTCATTATTAAGTAGTGTATTGTTTAGCCTCCATGTGTTTGTATATTTTACAGATCTTTTCCTGTAATTGATATCTAGTCTCATGGCGTTGTGGTCAGAAAAGATACTTGATACAATTTCAATTTTCTTAAATTTACCAAGGCTTGATTTGTGACCCAAGATATGATCTATCCTGGAGAATGTTCCATGAGCACTTGAGAAAAATGTGTATTCTGTTGTTTTTGGATGGAGTGTCCTATAAATATCAATTAAGTCCATCTTGTTTAATGTATCATTTAAAGCTTGTGTTTCCTTATTTATTTTCATTTTGGATGATCTGTCCATGGGTGAAAGTGGGGTGTTAAAGTCCCCTACTATGAATGTGTTACTGTCAATTTCCCCTTTTATGGCTGTTAGCATTTGCCTTACGTATTGAGGTGCTCCTATGTTGGGTGCATAAATATTTACAATTGTTATATCTTCTTCTTGGATCGATCCCTTGATCATTATGTACTGTCCTTCTTTATCCCTTTTAATAGTCCTTATTTTAAAGTCTATTTTGTCTGATATGAGAATTGCTACTCCAGCTTTCTTTTGGTTTCCATTTGCATGGAATATCTTTTTCCATCCCCTTACTTTCAGTCTGTATGTGTCTCTAGGTCTGAGGTGGGTCTCTTGTAGACAGCATATATAAGGGTCTTGTTTTTGTATCCATTCAGCCAATCTGTGTCTTTTGGTGGGAACATTTAGTCCATTTACATTTAAGGTAATTATCGATATGTATGTTCCTATTCCCATTTTCTATATTGTTTTGGGTTCGCTACTATAGGTCGTTTCCTTCTCTTGTGTTTCATGTCTAGAGAAGTTCCTTTAGCATTTGTTGTAAAGCTGGTTTGGTGGTGCTGAACTCTCTCAGCTTTTGCTTGTCTGTAAAGGTTTTAATTTCTCCATCAAATGTGAATGAGATCCTTGCTGGGTAGAGTAGTCTTGGTTGCAGGCTTTTCTCCTTCATCACTTTCAGTATGTCCTGCCACTCCCTTCTGGCTTGTAGGGTTTCTGCTGAGAGATCAGCTGTTAACCTTATGGGGATTCCCTTGTGTGTTATTTGTTGTTTTTCCCTTGCTGCTTTTAATATGCTTTCTTTGTATTTAATTTTTCACAGTTTGATTAATATGTGTCTCGGCGTGTTTCTCCTTGTATTTATCTTGTATGGGACTCTCTGTGCTTCCTGGACTTGATTAACTATTTCCTTTCCCATATTAGGGAAGTTTTCAACTATAATCTCTTCAAATATTTTCTCAGTCCCTTTCTTTTTTTCTTTTTCTTCTGGAACCCCTATAATTCGAATGTTGGTGCGTTTAATGTTGTCCCAGAGCTCTCTGAGACTGTCCTCAGTTCTTTTCATTCTTTTTTCTTTATTCTGCTCTGCAGTAGTTATTTCCACTACTTTATCTTCCAGGTCACTTATCCGTTCTTCTGCCTCAGTTATTCTGCTATTGATCCTATCTAGAGTGATTTTAATTTCATTTATTGCATTGTTCATCGTTGCTTGTTTCATCTTTAGTTCTTGTAGGTCCTTGTTAACTGTTTCTTGCATTTTGTCCATTCTACTTCCAAGATTTCGGATCATCCTTACTCTCATTATTCTGAATTCTTTTTCAGGTAGATTGCCTATTTCCTCTTCGTTTGTTAGGTCTGGTGGGTTTTTATCTTGCTCCTTCATCTGCTGTGTGTTTTTCTGTCTTCTCATTTTGCTTATCTTACTGTGTTTGGGGTCTCCTTTTTGCAGGCTGCACTTTCGTAGTTCCCGTTGTTTTTGATGTCTGTCTCCAGTGGCTAAGGTTGTTTCAGCGGGTTGTGTAGGCTTCCTGGTGGAGGGGACTAGTGCCTGTGTTCTGATGGATGAGGCTGGATCTTGCCTCTCTAGTGGGCAGGTTCACGTCTGGTGGTGTGTTTTGGGGTGTCTGTGGCCTTGTTATGATTTTAGGCAGCCTCTCTGCTAATGGGTGGGGTTGTGTTCTTGTTTTGCTAGTTGTTTGGTATAGGTTGTCCAGCACTGTGGCTTGCTGGTTGTTGAGTGAAGCTGGGTGCTGGTGTTAAGATGGAGGTCTCTGGGAGATATCCACCGTTTAATATTATGTGGAGCTGGGAGGTCTCTTGTTGACCAGTGTCCTGAAGTTGGCTCTCCTACCTTAGAGGCAGAGCCCTGCCTCCTGGGCTGGAGCACTAAGAGCCTTTCATCCACACGGCTCAGAATAAAAGGGAGGAAAAGTAGAGAGAATTATTAGAAGTATGAGGAAAGAAAGAAGGAAAGGAGGAAAGGAAGGAAGGAAGAAAGAAGCAAAGAAGGAAAGAAAGGAGGGAGGGAGGGAGGAAGGAAGGAAGGAAGGAGGGAAAGAAGGAGAAAATGTAGAGAGAATTAGTAGAAGTATGAGGAAAGAAAGAGGGAAAGGAGGAAAGGAAGGAAGAAAGAAAGAAGCAAAGAAGGAAAGAAAGGAGGGAGGGAGGGAGGAAGGAAGTAAGGAGGGAAAGAAGGAGGGAAAGAAGGAGAAAATGTAGAGAGAATTAGTAGAAGTTTGAGGAAAGAGAGAAGGAAAGGAGGAATGGAAGGAAGGAAGAAAGAAGCAAAGAAGGAAAGAAAGGAGGGAGGGAGGGAGGAAGGAAGGAAGGTAGGAGGGAAAGAAGGAGAAAATGTAGAGAGAATTAGTAGAAGTATGAGGAAAGAGAGAAGGAAAGGAGGAAAGGAAGGAAGGAAGAAAGAAGCAAAGAAGGAAAGAAAGGGAGGGAGGGGGGGAGGAAGGAAGGAAGGAGGGAAAGAAGGAGAAAATGTAGAGAGAATTAGTAGAAGTTTGAGGAAAGAAAGAAGGAAAGGAGGAAAGGAGGAAAGGAAGGAAGGAAGAAAGAAGCAAAGAAGGAAAGAAAGGAGGGAGGGAGGGAGGGAGGAAGGGGGGAAGGAAGGAGGGAAAGAAGGAAAAAAGACAGAAAGAAAGAAGATACAGTAAAAATAAAATAAAGTATAATGTAGTTATTGTACTAAAAAATATTTAGGAAGAAAAAAAAAAAAAAAGAACAGATAGAACCCTAGGACAAACGTTGGAAACAAAGCTATACAGAGAAAATCTTACACAGAAGCATACACATACGTGTTCACAAAGAGAGGCAAAGGGGGAAAAATCATAAATCCTGCTCCCAGAGACCACCTCCTCAACCTGGGGTGATTCGCTGTCTAAAGGAGGGAAGGAAGGAAGGAAAGAAAGAAAGAACGAAGGTAAAGTACAATAAAGTTATTACAATTAAAATTAATTATTAAGAAAAAAAAATTTTTTTTAAAAAAAACCATGGACGGCTAGAGCCCTAGGACAAATGTTGGAAGCAAAGCTATACAGAGAAAATCTTACACAGAAGCATACACATACACGTTCACAAAGAGAGGCAAAGGGGGAAAAATCATAAATCCTGCTCCCAGAGGCCACCTCCTCAACCTGGGGTGATTCGCTGTCTAAAGGAGGGAAGGAAGGAAGGAAAGAAAGAAAGAAAGAACGAAGGTAAAGTACAATAAAGTTATTACAATTAAAATTAATTATTAAGAAAAAAAAAATTTTTTTAAAAAAACCATGGACGGATAGAGCCCTAGGACAAATGTTGGAAGCAAAGCTATACAGAGAAAATCTTACACAGAAGCATACACATACACGTTCACAAAGAGAGGCAAAGGGGGAAAAATCATAAATCCTGCTCCCAGAGACCACCACCTCAATTTGGGGTGATTTTTTGTCTAAAGGAGGGAAGGAGGGAAGGAAAGAAAGAAAGAAAGAACGAAGGTAAAGTACAATAAAGTTATTACAACTAAAATTAATTATTAAGAAAAAAAATTTTTTTTTTAAAAAAACCATGGACGGATAGAGCCCTAGGACAAATGGTGGAAGCAAAGCTATACAGAGAAAATCTTACACAGAAGCATACACATACACGTTCACAAAGAGAGGCAAAGGGGGAAAAATCATAAATCCTGCTCCCAGAGACCACCCCCTCAACCTGGGGTGATTCGCTGTCTAAAGGAGGGAAGGAGGGAAGGAAAGAAAGAAAGAAAGAACGAAGGTAAAGTTCAATAAAGTTATTACAATTAAAATTATTAAAAAAAAAATTTTTTTTTAAAAAAAAAAACCATGGACGGATAGAGCCCTAGGACAAATGGTGGAAGCAAGAGTATACAGACAAGATCTCACACAGAAGCATACACGCACACATTCACAAAAAGAGGAAAAGGGAAAAAAATCACAGATCTCGCTCCTAAATTCCCCCTCTTCAATTTGGGATCACTCCCTGTCTATTCAGGTATTCCACAATGCAGGGCACATCAAGTTGATTGTGGAGCTTCAATCCACTGCTTCTGCGGCTGCCGGGAGAGACCTCCCCCTCTCCTCCCTGCTCTCACAGCTCACAGGAGCTCAGCTTTGTACCCGGCCCTGCCCCTGCGCGCAGATCGCTGGAGGGCGTCTGTTTTTTGCTCAGACAGGACGGGGTTAAAGGAGCCGCTGATTCGGGAGCTCCGGCTCACTCAGGCCGGGGGTTGGGGGATGGGGGAAGGAGGGGCACTGCGTGCGGGGCGGGCCTGCGGCGGCAGAGGCTGCGTGACGCTGCGGCAGAGGCCGGCGTGACGCTGCACCAGCCTGAGACCCGCCGTGCGTACTCCCGGGGAAGTTGTCCCTGGATCCCGGGAACCTGGCAGTGGCGGCCTGCACAGGCTCCGCGGAAGAGGGGCGCGGAGAGTGACCTGTGCTCGCACACAGCCCCCCTGGTGGCGGCAGCAGCAGCCCCAGCGTCTCCCGCCCGTCTCTGGGGTCCGCGGTTTCAGCCGCGGCTCGCGCCCGTCTCTGGGGCTCGCGCTTCCCGCCGCGGCTCGCGCCCGTCTCGGGGGCTCGCGCCCTCAGCCGCGGCTCGCGCCCGTCTCTGGAGTTCCTTTAAGCAGCGCTCTTAAACTCCTCTCTTCGCGCACCAGGAAACAAAGAGGGAAGAAAAAGTCTCTTGCCTCTTCGGCCGGTGCAGGCTTTTCCCCGAACTCCCTCCCGGCTGGTCGTGGTGCACCAACCCCTTCAGGCTATGCTCAAGCCGCCAACCTCAGTCCTCTCCCTGCGCTCCGTCCAAAACCGAAACCGAGCCTCAGCTCGCAGCCCCGCCCGCCCCGGCGGGTGAGCAGACAAGCCTCTCGGGTTAGTGAGTGCCCCGATCGTCTGTGCAGGAATCTCCCCGCTTTGCCCTCCACACCCATCGCTGTGCACCACTCCGCGGTCCCGAAGCTCCCCCCTCCGCCTCCCGCAGTCTCCGCCCGCGAGGGGCTTCCTAGTGTGTGGAAACTTTTCCTCCTTCACAGCTCCGTCCCACTGGTGCAGGTGCCGTCCTTATTCTTTTGTCTCTGTTTTTTCTTTTTTCTTTTGCCCTACCCAGGTACGTGGGGAGTTTCTTGCCTTTTGGGAGCTCTGAGGTCTTCTGCCAGCCTTCAGTAGGTGTTCTGTAGGAGTTGTTCCACGTGTAGATGTATTTCTGGTGTATCCGTGAGGAGGAAGGCGATCTCCACGTCTTACTCTTCTGCCATCTTCCCCCGTCCCCCCCCATGTGTTTGTATTTTTTACAGATCTTTTCCTGTAATTGATATCTAGTCTCCTGGTGTTGTGGTTTTAAAAGATACTTGATACAATTTCAATTTTCTTAAATTTACCAAGGCTAGATTTGTGACCCAAGGTATGATCTATCCTGGAGAATATCCCATGGGCACTTGAGAAAAATGTGTATTCTGTTTTTTTTGGATGGAATGTCCTATAAATATCAATTAAGTCCATCTTATTTAATGTATCATTTAAAACTTGTGTTTCCCTATTTATTTTCATTTTGAATGATCTGTCCGTTGTTGAAAGTGGGGTGTTAAAATCCCCTACTTTGATTGTTTTTCTTTCGATTTCCTCTTTTAAGGATGTTAGTATTTGCCTTATGTATTGAGGTGCTCCTACGTTGGGTTCATAAATATTCACAATTGTTATATCTTCTTCTTGGATCGATCCCTTGATCATTATGTAGTGTCCTCCTTCATTTCTTTTTCATTTATTTCTGATCTGATCTTTATGATTTATTTTCTTCTACTAACTTTAGGTTTGATTTGTTCTTCTTTCTCTATTTGCATTAGGTGTAAGGTTAGGTTGTTTATTTGAGATTTTTCTTTTTTCCTGAAATGAGTTTGTATTGCTATAAACTTCCGTTTTAGAACTGCTTTTGCTGTATCCCATAGATTTTGAATCATTGTGCTTTCATTTTCATTTGTCTGTAGGTATTTTTTGATTTCCTCTTGATTTTTTCAGTGATCCATTTGTTGTTTAGTAGCATACTGTTTAGCCTCCATGTGTTTATGTTTTTACATTTTTTTCCTTATGGTTTATTTCTAATTTCATAGCATTGTGGTCAGGAAATATGCTTGATATGATTTCAATTTTCTTCAATTTACTGAGGCTTGCTTTGTGGCCCAGCCTGTGGTCAGTCCTGGAGAAAGTTCCATATGCACTTGAGAAGAATGTGTATTCTGCTGCTTTTGGATGGAATGCTCTATAAATATCAATTAAGTCCAGCTGGTCTAGTGTGTCATTTAATACCTGAGTTTCCTTATTGATTTTCTGTCTGGATGATCTGTCCACTGATGAAAATGGGGTGTTAAAATCCCCTACTGTTATTGTGTTTCTCCCTCTATGGCTGTTAGTATTTGCCTTATATATTGCAGTGCTCCTATGTTAGTACATATGTATTTACAGTTGTTATATCTTCTTCTTGAATTCATTCCTTGATCATTATGTAGTGTCCTTCTTTGTCTCCTATAACAGCCTTTATTTTAAAGTCTATTGTCTGATTTGAGTATTGCTACTCCAGCTTTCTTTTGATTTCCATTTGCATGGAATACGTTCTCCCATCTCCTCACTTTTGGTCTATATGTGTCCCTACGTATGAAGTGGTTCCCTTGTAAACAACATATATATGGGTCTTGTTTTTGTATCCCTTCAGCCAGTGTATATCTTTGGTTGGAGCATTTAATCCATTTACATTTAAGGTAATTATCGATATGTAAGTTCCTATTGCCATTTTCTTAATTGGTTTGGGTTTGTTTTTGTAGGTCTTTTTCCTTCCCTTCCTCTTGTGTTCTCTTGTGGTTTGATGACCATCTTTAGTGTTGTGTTAGGGTTGCTTTTTGGTTTTTGTGTGTGTATCTATTGTAGTTTTCGGGTTTGCTGTTCCCATGAGGTTTTGATATAGCAGTCTATATATGTACAACGCTGTTTTACGTTGCTGGTCTCTTTCCCACTTAGAGGAATTCCTTTAGCATTTGTTGCAAAGCTGGTCTGGTGGTGCTGAATTCTCTTAGCTTTTGCTTGTCTGTAAAGCTTTTGATTTCTTTGTTAAATCTGAATGAGAGCCTTGCTGGGTAGAGTATTTTTGGTTTCAGCTTCTTCCATTTCATCACTTTAAATATATCATGCTTCTCCCTTCTGGCCTGCAGAGTTTCTGCTAAGAAATCAGTTGATAACCTTATGGGAGTTCCCTTGTACATTATTTGTCATTTTTCCCTTGTTGATTTTAATATTGTTTCTTTGTCTTTAATTTTTGTCAGTTTGATTACTCTCTGTCTTTGTGTGTTCCTCCTTGGGTTTATCCTTCCTGGGACTCTCTGCGCTTCCTGGATTTGGGTGACAGTTTCCTTTCCCATGTTAGGGAAGTCTTCAGCTATTATCTCTTCAAATATTTTCTCAGGTCCTTTCTCTGTCTCTTCTCCTTCTGGGACCCCTGTAATGCAAATGGTGAAGTTAATGTTGTCCCAGAGGTCTCTTAGACTGTCTTCATTTCTTTTCATTCTTTTTCCTTTATATTGTTCTGTGGCAGTGATTTCCACCATTCTGTCTTCCAGGTCACTTATCCATTCTTTTGCCTCAGTTATTCTGCTACTGATTCTTTCTAGAGTATTTTTCATTTCAGTTATTGTATTGTTCATTTTATTTGTCTGTTCTTTAGTTCTTCTAGTTCTTTGTTAAACATTTCTTGCATCTTCTCAGCCCTTGTCTCCATTCTTTTTCTGAGGTCCTGGATCATCTTCACTCTCATTATTCTGAATCCTTTTTCTGGAAGGTTGGCTATCTCCTCTTCACTTAGTTGTTTTTTGGGGTTTAATCTTGTTCCTTCATCTGGGACATAATCCTCTGCCGTTTCATTTTGTCTACCTTTCTGTGATTTTGGTTTCCCTTCTGCAGGCTGCAGGATTGTAGTTCTTCTTGTTTCTGCTGTCTGCCCTTTGGTGGATGAGGCTATCTAAGAGGCTTGTGCAAACTTCCTGATGGGAGGGACTGGTTGTGGGTAGAGCTGGGTCTTGTCCCTCTGGCAGGCAGGACCATGGTCAGTAAAACTTTAATCCACTTGTCTGGTCATGGGTGGGGCTGTGTTCCTTCCCTGTTAGTTGTTTGGCCTGAGGTGATCCAGCACTGGAGCATACAGGCTGTTTTGTGGGGCTAATGGTGGCCTCCGGGAGGGCTCACTCCAATGAGTACTTCCCAGAACTGCTGCTGCCAGTGTCTTTGCCCCCCCACCCCGCCCAGTGAGCCACAGCTGCCCCCAGCCTCTGCAGAAGACCCTCCAACACTAGCAGGTAAGTCTGGCCCAGTCTCTTATGAGGTCACTGCTTTTTTCCTCTGGATCCTGGTGTGCACGAGACTTTGTGTGCACCCTTCAAGAGTGGAGTTTCTGTTTCCCTCAGTCCTGTGGAAGTCCTGTGATCAAACCCCTCTGACCTTCACAGCCAATTTCTCTGGGGACTCCTCCTCCCATTGCCGGACTCCCAGACTCGAAAGCCCAACATGGGGCTCAGAACGTTCACTCCAGTGGGAGAACTTCTGTGGTATAATTGTTTTCCAGTTTGTGGGTCACCCACCCATCAGGTATAGGATTTGATTTTATTGATATTGTGCCCCTCCTACTGTCTCATTGTGGCTTCTCCTTTGTCTTTGGATGTAGGATATCTTTTTTGGTAGGTTCCAGCATTTTTTTGTTGATGGTTGTTCAGCAGTTGCTTATGATTCCAGTGTTCTCGTAAGAAGGGGTGAGCACACACCATTCTACACCCTGATTTTAGGTGATTTTAAAGAATACATATTGTTAACATCTTTCCATTTCTTCATCTGGATATCCAATTAAGTTGTCATATGAAGTCAGGTTTACTTTAAATGAGGAATAATATCATGGTGATGTTTTCTGATTGCATTATGTATGTAACTATGTATCTGAGTGTACTTTTTGAGAAGAAAGCTTCCCTTGATGCTTTTATATGTAGTAAGAAGGACAGTGATGTCCTGTGATTTTCATCCTGATGGTTCAGATTATATCTCTGAAATTAATTTCTGACTTGAGCAGTTTTGAACAACTCAGCTTAGTGCATGAATTCATTATAAATGTTACTCTATAGGCAGGATGTAAAACCAATGAGGGAAGGCCATTTCACTCAAGGCTTGGTGCAAATCTTTGTAAAGTATTGAATATGAGTGGTAGTTAAGATAACAATAGATATTGTTATTTAAAGAAATCTTGTTTCACAAGTTAAAGAAACCATTAGTTATATACATTTGTAAAGTTGCGTTATAGAGAGTAGTTGAAAAAAATATGTGTGTATTTGCAGTTGTTTGAAAGATGCAGTTATATTTTTAAATGCTAAAATATGAAAACAATTGGTATTAATTATTCTAGTTGGAATTAAGACATTATCGTTCTGCTAAACAAAAATACATGTTCCTTTCACTGCAGTGGACCTTAGTCATGTGTGAGTAATGGTTGGTTGAGACAAAATGCAGCAACTCCTGTTTAAAAAATATTTTCAATAAATATAATTGATAATTTGTGTAATGGAAAAAAAGAGTTGATATTACAACAGCCTTCTAAATCCTAAAAATACCTAAAAGAGATTGTGCATTTTTAAGCATAAAAAACATTGTACGTCTTGTGTTGAATTATACAATTGAAAGAAATGTTATAAAATTACTGTAGAAAGTAGATTAGATCTTTTTCCAATGGAAATTTCATTTCATTTAACGTGCTTTTAAAAATTAGGTTGAAGAAAATATACTTACCACAAGTGTTGTAGAAGATGCAGATATAAAATTCTGTTACTAATGAGCCCTTTCTTTGCAATTCCTTGGCAAATACAGTGTATGGCATTGTATGAATATCAGGTTTCTTTCATATATATATATTTTTTTTGATGTGGACCATTTTTAAAAATTATTTTTTGAATTTTTTACAATATTGCTTCTGTATTATGTTTTGGTTTTTTGGCCATGAGGCATGTGGGATCTTAGCTCCCTGACCAGGTATCGAGCGCACACCCTCTGCATTGGAAGGTGAAGTCTCAACCACTGGACCTTAGGGAAGTCTCTCTTTCATATAACTTCTATGTTTACACTCATGGTCAAATTTTGATCTCTTTTTTTCCCCCTTGTTTTGTTGAGATATGATTGATATTCAGCACTGTATAAGTTTAAGGTGTACAGCATAATGGTTTGACTTACATTCATCGTGAAATGATTATCACAGTTAGTTTAGTGAACTATCATCTCATATAAGTACAAAGATAAATAGAAAAAAAGTTTTTTCTTTTCATGAGAACTCAGGATTTACTCTCAACAATTTTCATATATAACATACAGCAGTGTTATTTATATGTATCGTGTTGTACATTACATCTCTAGTATTTATTTATCTTATAACCTTGACCACCATCATCCAGTTCCCCCTCTCCCTACCCTGTTCCTCTGGTAACCACAAATTTGATCTCTTTTTCTGTAAGTTTGTTCGTTTGTTTTTGAAGTATAATTGACCTGCAAGCTCCTGTTACACAATGTAGTGATTCAATGTTTCTGTATATTTAAAAATGATGACCAAGTTATGTCTAGTTACCATCTGTCACCATACGAAGGTATTAAGTAATTACTGACTATATTCCCCACTCTGTACATTTCATACCTGTGACTCATTTATTTTGTAACTGGAAGTTTGTGCCCCCTAATTTCCCTCACCAATTTCTCTCTTTCCCCACCTCCCTCCCCTCTTGCAGTTACCTGTTTGTGCTCTGTATCTATGACCTTGTTTCCATTTTGCTATATTCATTCGTTTTTTTTTTAATTCCACATATAAATGAAATCATACAGTATTTGTCTTTCTCTGTCCGAACTTATTTCACATAGGATGGTACCCTCTGGGTCCATCCATGTTGTCCCAAATGGCAAAATTACATAATTTTTATGAATAAATATTATTCCATTGTGTATTTATGCCACTTCTTCTTTATCCATTTATCTATTGATGGACGCTTATGTTGCTTTCATATCTTGGCTATTGTAAATAATGCTACTATGAACATAGGGGTCCATATGTCTTTTCAAATGAGTGTTTTTGATTTTTTCAGGTAAATATCCAGGAGTGGAATTTCTGGATAATATGGTAGTTCTATTTTTAATTTTTTGAGACCCTCCATACTGTTTTCCACAGCGGCTGCACCAATTTACATTCCCACCATCAGTGCACAAGGGTTCCCCACATCCTTGCCAACATTCATTATCTGTAGACTTTTTGATGACAGCCATTATGAAAGGTGTGGAGTGGTATCTCATGGTGGTTTTGATTTGCATTTACCTGATGTTTAGTGATGCTCAGCATCTTTTCATGTACCTGTTGGCCATGTGTATGTCTTCTTTGGAAAAATCCCTTGCCTGAGGAGACAGAGCCAAAAAAAAAATACTGCTAAGACCAAGGGAAAGAGTGTATTGCCTATGTGTTCTTCTAGAAGTTTTATGGTTTCAGGTTTTACATTTAAATCTTTAATCCATTTTGAGTTTATTTGTGTGCCTGGTGTGAGTAGTCCAGGTTGATTCTTTTGCATGTAGCTGTCCAATTTTCTCAACACTATTTATTGAAGAGGCTGCCTTTTCCCCATCATGTATTCTTGCCTTCTTTGTTGTAGATTAATTAACTATTTTAGTGTGGCTTCATTTCTGGACTCTCTATTCTGTTCCATTGATTTATGTGTCTGTTGTTGTACCAGTATCATACTGTTTTGATTACTGTAGCTCTGTAGTTTACTTTGAAATCAGGGAGCATGGTGCCTTCAGCTTTGTTCTTTTTTCTCAAGATTGTTTTGGCCATTTGGGGGTAGAGAAAAATCTCATTGCCACATAAGCGATTTCAGAATTATCCAATTTATAAGCTATTTAATACTCCATGTACAAGATAACAATAAAGATCTTAGAATTAATATTTATTGGATTAAAATACTAAATCCAGAAATTCTTATACTATTAGCCAATTACCTGTGGTGTAGATGGGTAATATATGATTTTAAAATGTTATTTCTTCCAATCTCATCTGATTTATTTAAAATAGTAACAAAGAAAATTGCTTGCTTTCTGCTTTAAGAACACTCGCTGTCTAACTCTGCAGTAATGGAAAATGGTTCATTCATCTTTCTTCTTCTGAGGCCTCCTCACTTTTAGCTGCATTAGTAGCATTGTGTAGAACATACATACATTTCCTTAGTTGTAACTCATTGTGCATAATGACTTTTGGTATCATTTTAGTAACACGTTTTTCATACTGTAAAAGGGAGCTAACTAGTTGTGACTCATTGAGACAGGTGGGCTTCTATCAAATGGAAAAAATGCTGCTGCTGCTAATTCTGATCTTCCAGCTTAGAACTGGTGAGCAGGTCCATGGAGCTGGAACATAGAGGCACCTGTTTAACAGGTGAGACCAGAGAAGCTGACAGGGACAAAGTCATGAAGAAATTTATGCTCTAATGAGTTGAACATTTATTCTTTTAGTAAAAAGGAGCAATTATAGATCTTAAGTCAAGAGTAAAATTATTAATGTGTTTAAATCTACTTAAACACTGCTACTTAAATAACTTTAGCACATTAATTTGGAGTCTCTTTTATTTTTCACATGAAAAGCTAGCAGTATGGACTAATAAGAGCAAGTGTTTCTGTTTTGTAGCCTAGCATTAGATGTATTGCCAGTGTCTAGCTTTCAGGAGGAGAGAACTCTGGTTGTGAGAAAAGGAAAAAAAGTCTTTAAAATAGGATACTGGAAAACAAAAGCTACACTAACTCTGTTATGAATTGTCACTAAATTACTTTTTCTCATAAAGTATTTCTTAATTGTGTCTGGTTCTGAAAAATTTATGTAGGTATTATGCTGACTCATTATAATTAAAATAAAGGTGGTAAAGCAATAGAAGTGGAAATGCTCAGACCTAAAAATTGAGGAGAACTTTTCTCATGATCAGTTTTGCCACGGAGAGGTTGAGACTGTTCTTAAAATGAATTTCCTGTAGGATATAGTTTCCAAGTCAGTCTTAGAAGGGGTCGCTGGCCATTTCAGTTGAAAAGGCCAGATACCTTTTCTCTGGACAGGAGAAGAGAAGCAGAGATTAAGGGCTGGGTGGATAACTGCGTGAGGTCAGGGTAGAATCTTCATTTTCTTTGAAGCACTGGGAAGGACAAGCAGTGTGGTTGGTGTGGTTTAGCAAGAGGCAGAAGGTGGCCACCACTGAGTTCCATTCAGTCTAAACACACAGCTTAGCTCAGGCTCCTCTGACAATCAGATTTGGGTAATGGGACCAAGAATTGTATTTGATGAGAAAGTCATTCTTCCCTTTTTTCCAGAAGCACAATGTACATAAATCTGAGTTTTTATAAGATTAAGGTTCATATTACTTTGAGCCTCAAACGGAGCTTTGCAAGATCCATAGCAGTGTTTGCATCTCATTGATGTTGGAGCCCAGGCCAGAGAGGCCACGCTCTGCTTGTACCTCAGACCCGCTGGACAGTGCAGCCCCGGTTCCCTGCCAAGCACTGCAGGGTCTTCCTGAGGGCAGCTGGGCAGCCCAGTCATTCACCGACACTGACAGGTAACAGACTCCCCTGTGTGATGTTGACCCCTTAGAGCTGCCTTGGAAATTAGACTTCATAGGCAGTGTGCCCCTGGCATAAACATTGGACTGTGTACACCAGAAGTTCTCTCTGAATCCTGGAATTATCCATGATTATTTTTGTTATATTTTTAGTAATTCCCAAATTTTCTAGTGACCGTGTATTTTTTTTAGAATCAGAAAAGTATTCTTAGATATTCAAGCTTTGAGCTAGTGCTTGAAACACATCCAGGTCCCCTTCCTCTCTGTTGGAGCAGAGATGGCTTCTCTCCTGGGCTGTGCTTTGGTACCTGGGACCTTGAAAAAAGATCCACTTCCCCCATTGCTCCTTAACTCCTCTGAAAGGAGGCATTGAACCTGATCACCTAAGATCCATTTATGCCCTCACACTGGTACCATCCAGGATGCTGCCTTACCTGAGAGGTTACCCTGATGGGACGTGGGAGAGCAGAGCCAACTTCCCAGGGCCACCAGTGGGAACACCACTCATGTCCATAAATTATTTGCTAACCAGTTAAATCAGCCTTAGGCTTGAGGCCAAGCCAGGTCGTCCCAGGGATTACAGAGCAGAAAAGTTTCTTGTAATCAGGTAAAGACTAGGAGATGGGTGTGAGTTAAGCTTCTGGGAAGAAGCAAGATGCTTGCTCCATGGCTTAACTGTTGCAAAAAAAAAAAAACTTGTTAGAGACCAGGTTGAGTAAGAGGTTTTAAACTCTTGAGCAGGTCAGGAAAAGAGGGGGAATATGCAGAATATGCTTGCTCGTCAGCAAGAAAAATGTGGTCCTGATCTTATTTAGTGGGGAAATAAGCCGAGGGTTGAGGAGGATAAACTGCCTGAAGGTTTTCTGGCACTAACTTAATATTCACAGTGAGTTTTCAAAATAATATGATTTATTAAAGGACAAATAAGAATTGGTAATAACAGGTTCAAATGTCTATTGTAGGAGGGTTAATTGCCTCACATTTCTCTAAAATTTATCTGCTTTCATATTTATTTCAAATATTCTGACCTTTGATAGTTTTAATAGATCCAAACAGATAATACACCTTTTGCAAAACAGAGAAGGCAATTAGCATATGAAACATTGGTTATTTGCAGGTCAGTGTTCTAGTGCTTCACATTTCCTTAATCCATCTAATAGCCCAACAGGAGGGTTGATGATGATGGGGAGATGCACTTTGTTGGTGCTCTTTGTGGAGGAGAGTGCTACACCTAGTGGTTAAGATTGGGACTGAGATCCAGACGCCGGTGTTCAGATCCCAGTGGCCATGCTTACACTCTGTGTAACCTTGGAGAAAGTTCTTATCATTCTGCATGTCTCATCTTCTCTTCTGTAAAATGGAAATTATACTTGACCTGACATTTGTGGTAGTTCTGAGGGTAGATCCGTCTGCATCACTGATAAAGTGCATGACACATGGGATACGCCTAGTGAAATAGCTGCTGCTTCCCCTCCCCACGACCTTGTTATTACTCATCTGCACAACAGCTTCGTTAGGTGGATACTTTCATAGCCCCATTTGGGGAGACTGAGGGTTAAAGAACATAAATAACTAGGCTACAGTTGCCCAATTTATCTGAATCCAGTATTTTCCATCCTTATATTCCATATTGTTTCTCCTCTTGTGCATCCTGAGTTCACAGAAGTGACTGCTTTGGCCCCTTCCCCTGACTGCTGGATTAGCATTGCTGCCCCTCTTGCAGTTGTGGAAAAACAATAAAGTTCTTCCAAAGTAGATGCAGGTAAGAAACTGGACCAAACAGTAACAGATGGTACCCTCTGATTACCCAGCCAGAGGTGCCCCCTGTAGCTGCTGTTGAAAGTCTGAGAGTCTTCTTCAGTTCTTTTAATCTGTGTCAGTGCAGGATTTTATTAAAGATTCAGTTTACCAATTTAATTTAACCATTTTAAGACTGCTACTCATAATATGTTTACATGTGCCATTCTAGTTGCTTTATAGTATAAGTTTTTTTATAGTTGTGATCATATTTTATGTATACTTTTTGGTTTGTTGTTATTATTTCATACTTTAAGTATAGAGATTCAAACTGTCAACAGCCCAACCATGAGAAGACAAAGGGTAACTGGAACATTTTATTTTTTTTAATTTTTATTTTCTAAAATTTTATTGAAGAAAGTGATTCAGTTTTATATATATATATATATATATATATATTCTTTTTCATATTCTTTTCTATTATGGTTTATCACAGGATATTGAATATAGTTCCCTGGGCTATACAGTAGGGCCTTGTTTATCCATCCTATATATAATAGTTTGCGTCTGCTAGTCCCAAACTCCCAATCCATTCCTCCCCCACCCCTCCCCCTTCGAAACCACAAGTCCGTTCTTTATATCTGGAACATTTTATGAGGCCTTCCTTTGAACTGGGTTTTTAAGAAACTGAATATTTTAACCAGAGAGAAGAGGAACATTCTCACCATTTGTTTTCTTTTAAGTAATCAGTAGTATTGTCAGTGTTTAAAGTCATTTTAACTTTCTGTATGAAATTTTGGGACAAATCAAAAATAAAATCGGTAAATAAATATTGAATTGATTCATCCAGAGGCTATTAGACACTATGATTAATGCAAAGATATCTTACATAGGCCCTGGTCTCAAAGAGTTTATAATCAGTTTGGTTGGAAATGATAAAACTGGTAAAAAAATTCCAATTTCTACAATAAGATTTAAATAATCTGTTCAAAGTAATGAGAAGGCATGCTAGAAGTTGGTATTTATTAATGAATGAATGAAAGCATTTGAGTCTGAAATAGGAAAAGTTTTATTTAAAGAGGCTAGATTATTTTAAGGGATGAGCAGAGAGAAACAGCCATGTCTCTGGCTGGCATGATGCTACAGTGGGAGCAGGGTTGCCCTGAAAGCAGGAAGTGCAGCTGTGAACCTGACCCTGCAACACTCCACAGAGGGTGTCTGGGGCTCAGCATTGTGTGGTGGCATCAAGCAATGAATATGATCTTTATTGTTTGTCAGAGCCTATTAGAAATATCAAAACCTGAGGGGATGAACACATTTCTAAGACATTTATTATACCTCTCCTCTTATGAATTCAGTTGATAAGTATTATTATGTGAGGTGCTGAGCCAAGAGTGTCCTCCTCCTTGGTAACTGGTAAGCTATTCAGCGATGTTCACAATATCCCACTTTGAGATATTATAAATGGTAATGGGGGCTTCCCTGGTGGCACAGTGGTTGAGAGTCCGCCTGCCGATGCAGGGGACACGGGTTCATGCCCCGGTCCGGGAAGATCCCACATGCCGCGGAGCTGCTGGGCGCATGAGCTATGGCTGCTGAGCCTGCGCGTCCGGAGCCTGTGATCTGCAACGGGAGAGGCCCGCGTACAGCAAAAAACAAACAAAAAAACTGCTATGACTTTAAATGGTAATGGAATCGGAATTTAAATTACTTTGAATTTAATTTAATAGGAATCTTAATAGTCTCACAACTTTAAATATTTTTATTCTCTTCCCTTTTAAACTACATTTACTGTTTTCCTTCTTAATATTTGTGAATTTTAAGTAAAAAGGTGATGCCCTGCATGGGTGCAGGAAATATCATCTATTATTTTGGTTTTGAAAATGATTTCCATAATGTGTGATTTCATCAAATTTAAAGTGTTAAGTGTTTATGTAGGTAAGGGTTTTAGTACCTGGAGTTGTTATGAAGTAGGCATCCTCTAAACCATCTGTGGGGATAATTGTATTACTTCATTGGCATCTGTGTTTTTTAAAATCCCTGAGCTTCCTTGGCTATTTCTACTGACCTAATATTCTATTATTCAATGAAACATAGACTTGTCATAAGAGTAGGAACTTTGGACTCAAGACTCTCTAGGTTTGAATCTAGGCTTGTCACTTATGAGCTACATGGCAGTTGCAAACCTGTCTGTGCCTTAGTTTCCTTATTTGTGAAAAGAAGGTACATATATCAAAGGTCTGTCTTAAGAATTAAATGAGCAAATGGCTATTAAGCTGGAACACTTGGTAAATGTTTCATTTGTTTGTTTAATGAAAAAAATAAATGCACAAAGCAAATGCCAATCCATGTGCCATGTGTTCTATTAACATTCTATTTTAAAATAATTTCAAACTTAACAGGGGAGTTGTAAAAATGAAAATAGTACAAGAAACACAAGTATACCCTTTATCCAAATTCACATATTTTTAACATGTATCATGTCTCTTTACCCCTACATAGTTTACTGCATATTATCCTGGATTAGGGACATTCTGTTCCATAACTACACTTCGGTTGTCAACCTCAATAATTGAAATTCGATGTAGTGCTTTTATGTCATCTGTCATTCTTCATACACTTGTCTCTGTGGACACAGTAATGTTCTTTATAGCCTTTCCTCTTCCAGGACAGGGTCCAGTTGAGGGTCAGGTGTTCAGTTGAAGAGGTCTGTCTCTTCAACCTCCTTTATCCAGAACATTTCCATAGCTTGTCTTTGTCTTTTTTTTTTTTTTTTTTAAGAAGATGTTGGGGGTAGGAGTTTAATTAATTAATTTATTTTTGCGGCGTTGGGTCTTCGTTTCTGTGCGAGGGCTTTCTCTAGTTGTGGGAAGCGGGGGTCACTCTTCATCGCGGCGCACGGGCCTCTCACTATCACAGCCTCTCTTCTCGCGGAGCACAGGCTCCAGACGCGCAGGCTCAGTAGTTGTGGCTCACGGGCCCAGTTGCTCCGCGGCATGTGGGATCCTCCCAGACCAGGGCTCGAACCTGTGTTCCCTGCATTAGCAGGCAGATTCTCAACCACTGCGCCACCCGGGAAGCCCTATCTTTGTCTTTGATGACTGACATTTTGAAGAATACAGTGCCACCAGCCCTGCCTTAAAAATGGAATCTTCCTTGTTTACTGTACAATTATTTTTTTCTCCCTTGCAGCCTATAAGCAATCTGTGGCTGACACACTTCAGGGTCCCTCTAGATTTAACATCCATTGATAACTCACATCTGATAAAATCTTTACTATGATGATTAAAAAATGATCATTTTCCAAGTCTAGCAGTACCTCCACATATACCAGCCATGCTTCAGCATGCTACAGAAAACCAGAGACCTCATCCTCCTTTTTTCCACCCACCTTCCTATAGCCAAAATTCAGCCTCTGTACATCAGTACCGAATTGAATCTCAGAGACAGAGTTTTGGGTGAAGTAGAAAAGAATAGCTTTATTGCTTTGCCAGGCAAAGGGGGCCACAGCGGGTTAATGCCCTCAAGACTGTGTGTTCTGCCCCAGAAGGCTTAGTGAGAAGTCTTATAGTGTTCAAGGAACAGGGCGTGGTCAGCTCGTGGACACTCTTCTGATTGGCTGGTGGTGAGGTAAGTGGGAGTTACCATCATCAGCCTTCTGGTTCCAGCCATCTGGGGTCTTTGTGTTTGTGGGCAGCATAGTTAACTTCTCCCACCTGGTGGGGGTATCAGTATCTGCAAAACAGCTCAAAGTTATTGTTATGTGTATCCCTTGAGGGGGAACCAGGACCCTGCCCCAAGGCTGCACTATTGTTTCTCTTAACTGTTCCTGTTTTACTCTGCATCCCCTCCCTTCCCTGATTAGCAACTGTTTGAACCTGCTCCTTGGGCCTCAGGGAAGGTCATGGAGGCTGAATGAAGCCTATTTCCTGTAATCAAGAAAATGGGGAACACAGAAAGGTTTTTGTGCCCAGGAGCCCCACAGGGTTCTGCTCTGTTTCCCTCCCTCCCTCCCTTCCTATATGAACTCTATTTTTCCACATTTAAAATCAGAGTTTTTATATATTTCCTAAATTAAGTTGTAGAATTCCTCATTAGAAATTATCTATTTAAATGAAATTATAAGACACTTGTCTAACTATACTTAGATAAATTAAGGCTAGTTGTGTTCTGAAGTTTGCATTTTATGGTTTTGTTTACAGAGGGTATCACCAAGAGAGGACATTTTGTACATGCCCAAACAAGTCTGAGCGTGCTTTATAATTACAGTGTTTCATCAACAGTGGCTGATCTAGAGGAAGTACTTTGTCCTCTTTTATAACTAAACCTTTATTCATCAGACAGGGGAATCAGTGTGCATTTTATATTCCCTGGGGTTGACTTTTGAAGGTTTTCTGGTGACAGACCTTTGCCCCTGGAACCATTCCATTTATTATCTTAAGCAATAACAGAAGTATTTTCTTCTAATTTAATTCTAGTCCTCAGTGCAAGAATAGAGTGCTATAGTTAATAAAACGGTCATTAAAAGACAACATGTGTGTAAAATTGGTACCTCAGTGGAACTTCTGAACATCAGAGGAGACTGCCTCTTTGAATGTGAACTTTAATTAAATAGATTTATCATATTAGTTATTTGAGGCAAGGCTTTTTTATGGAAGTGTGCAGCATGGACATAATCATTAGTAGGGAGTGGAAGAACATGTTCTTTTCATAAATTTGAAAGCCACATTTCTGAATTATTCCACATGGAAAATAAGCTCTTGATAGAGAAATAGAACATGTGTGATGTATTGGTTTGTACATGGGCAACAAGATGGCAATTTTCAATTTGGGTTAAATGTCAGCCTGCTTCCCACAAACTGTAGTGGGGTGTGAAGTGAAAATGAAACTTTGGTTTTATTTTATTATAATATATATTTCCTAAATAGGTGATTGTCATATACTCTTATTTTTATAATATATTTATTTATAAGTTGAGGGATAAGAAAAATAGACAAATTAATATTTTTCCAATATTGCATGGTTGCTTTCGAAAAACTAGAGTATCTGTTAACTATATCATTATTTAATAAGATTTTAGTGCATTAATATGTGTGTTTTATGACAAATGTAGTGTTCGGTGTATTTCCTTAGAAATAGACATTAAAAGTAACTTTCAGGTTGAGGTGGCCCTCAGTGCTTTTCCAAATGTACTTTATGTTGTGCTTTACTGAATATGCCGAGGGAGGCATCCAGGTTGAGATCTCCCTTAAGGATATATGGATGTCCTGTATTTTTGATCATTGTGACTACAAATAAATGTGTAGTGACATGTGCATATATAAATAAGTATGGCAATTAAGCAATAGTGGAACATTTTCACTGAGAAATTTTATACGTTTAACCTATCAGTTACTTTAGAAAATTTGTATAAAAATGGCTGAATGGACATGTTTAAAGCTTTCTTCCTTTCTTTCTTCTTTCCTTCCTTCCCTCTTTTATTCTCTCTGACCGTGATGGGTGATGGGAAGCATTTGAGTTTGTTTATTTTAGGAAGGCTTTGGTCTTTTTGCATATTTCACTTTTTATTATGAAAAATTTCCACCATATACAAAGGTATAGAGAGCATCATGTACTGAATCTAACATCTGTTACCAAACTTCAGTAGTTATTAACCCTTGGCCACTCTTGATTCATCTATACCTACACCTTTTAATCTTTCAAAACAGATTTTTCAGCACTGAGTTATAAAAGATTGATGTCTCAATTTTTCTACATTTTCTGCTAAGTGTACATGTTGAAATGTAAAGGATTATTTAACCAAAAATGTTACATTCACGGATGCCAGCAGTGAAGCTGGTTTTGTTCTATCTTCTCTCTCTATCCCAAGTCCTCAAATTTATATGCCCCCACTCTCTTCCGAACACTCTTTATGGTCTATTTAGTAGATTTCAGTTCTCCTGTGTTCCTTTCCCCTGTGGTACAGCGTGCTTACTTTGTGATTAATTTGTAGTATGTCTTTTGCCCTTTGTGGTTTTCTTCAAACTAAAATCAAGCAATTCAGTTGAGCTCTGTATCAGTTCCTTGAAGTTGAAGATATAATGCCATCAATAAAAATGAGACTGGAGCAAACATCTTGCTTGGTCCATGTTTAAAAAAATCTCCTTCTTTGTATTAGTAGTTTTAGCTAATTCTATTAATTACACATGCCCTTGTGTTAGTAACTACTTAAAAAAAATCATAGAGATAATGGAAGGTAGCATAGATGCAACCATAATTTATGGTAATCTGATTAACTTTGTCCTGTGACTACAAACCAGCTACAAAGTGGAGCTAACAGCTCTAATGCAGGCCAATAACTGAGAATTATTAATTTCGTGTAACTTATTTCCCAGTTAGCAGTTCTGTCTGAAAATAATTTAGACACTGAGATTTGAAGTTGTGTATTCATTTCAGGATAGTATTCCATTAGAGAAAATATAACAGAAGACTCATTTTACAACACTGTAGGAAACTTTTCTTCATCTTCACTGAAACTTTACTGAATTTGAAAAATGGAGTTATTCTCTGTAGAGTCCTTCAAATAGGAATTAATACCTTACCTACAGCCTCTTTATTGACAAAAGGAATGATGGTATTGTAATTGACTACAATTATTTATTTAGTGGTATTAGCTGAAATTTTTTAAGCACTGTTTTTGTACCAATTACTGTGCATAGTGCTTATACCTTTTGTCTGTTTTCATAGTGGGAATTGCTCTGTGAAATAAGAATAATCCTTTGCTTTCTTTTTCAAATGAGGACTTTGAGGTATGGAGAACCTAGGGTAAAGTTAGTGAATGGAACAGCAAGGTCTAGAATCCAGGTTTGCAGACCCCAGTAGTCTGCATTCTAACTAACTCTGTTATATATAATATAATATTTGTAAAATATTTAGTGCAGTTGATTTCTCTAAGATATTCCATATTATTTTAGTATAATTCTACAAAATTTTCTTTTCCCTCCCAAAGCTAGAAATTTCTTGTTTGTGTTAATGATTTGAAATGTAAGCATATGCTCTTTTTGGTGTAATCAGTACTGTAATATCCATGGAAATAGAACCTAAACTTCATAGTAGAGTTTTGGCCCTAGTGGGTAGATTTTAAAATGTACCAGAAATGTTTAGCACAATGCTGCCGTTCACCAGAGGAGTCACAGCAGAGCGAGTGGCTGTTTCCTAAGCTTTTAGAGGAAATCTCTCTCCCTTCTCTCCCAGGAGATAGTTTCTGTGTATGAATGTGTTTGGCAATTGATCAGCCAGCCTTTATCTTTATAAAGAGTTGGGGTTTTTCTTGTTTTTTTTTTTAGTTATCTCAACCAAATCTTTTGGCCTAGGACTCAGTGGTCTACAAATTTCCTCAGAAAAACTTAATTCTCCATCAGTCAATTATCTAGTGTTGCCACTTTTTATGACTTGCCTGATCAATTATGTTTATTTTACTTTAAAAAATGCTTTATATTTGATTAAAATTGAAATCATTTGAGGGGGGCATGACAGTATAATATTTTGCTTTACCAAATTAGGAAGAATATTTCAAAATTCAGAAGTCACTAAGATATGTATAGATATATTTCCCCAGAAAGCTTCATTAAAGATACATAAGGGTTCATTTTTCTTTTCCTACTTTGTCAGCATTTGAAAATGGCTCTACATCTTTCTTCTGAAAGCTGACTTTGATTAAATGCCCTATGTACAATGCACTGAAAACTTTCTTACTTTATAAAATAGGATATTTAAAGTTGTATGCTGTAGATTGCAAAGAACAAGAACAGAATTCCTGTTACACATCTTTCCAGTCTAGCTGATAAGAAAATCTGGGAAGCCACACTTGAAAAATTAACTGTTTAGGGTAGAAAAGAGAGGGGAGTAGAGCTTTTTCTTATACAGGTTTCTCCAGTTTATTTTAGCTATGACAGTAAGTTTTCGAAGGTGCCAAATCACATCACTCCAGCTAGCTTATGTAACTTGCTGAATAATCAAAAAAGTTCTTGTCCATATCATGGATCTGTTGAGCCTGGCAATGATTCTTTGTCCTGGTCCTCTGGGTGTTACACTCCCTTGTCCTCTTTTGCAGGAAGTTCACTATAACAAGAACCCTTTATTGTAATATTCATTCCTCCACTTTGGTGAAACTTGTTTTTACAGATCAGACAGGTTAATAATAGCTTATGGTGGCAATTTTAACACTTATCTTTATGTATCAAATAGTTACACTAAGATTTGTAAAGTCTCCAATTAGAGCATATTTTTTAGCCATGAGTCCATCTATGTGTATGTGAATGCTGTGACTGTCATATTTCTAGAAATTCTTCTCAACAGAGAGGTATTGGCACATAATTTCTAGTTTGTATTTAAAATATAGACTGGCTCTTAAGATGTAAATAGACATTGAGCTGATTCTTGCCAGCAGTTATTTCAATAATCACATATATTTAGGACAGAGCTTTGCTTTCAACTGAAAGTGCTTAAAGTAGAAACAGAAATGAAATCAAATGTAATTATGTGATGTTGAGTTTTCTAAAGAGTTTGGCCACAGTTTTGAATTGAGAGGAACTACACTGAAAACAATATTCAATAAAGTGTCTTTTAGAGCAGTGAGGCTAAGATTTTCTTTGTGAAACCTGCATAGGACTAGAATATTCAATTAGAATTTCCTTTTTAAGATATCTGGGCCACAGAGATGACATTTATGAGATTAAAATCCTAGAAAATCAACAACAAAAAATGTGTTTAAAAGTAACCGAGAATGGCAAAAACAAAGAGAACACAGCCTTCTTGTAAACAGTAACAGGATGAGGAACATTTCTGAATTGCCCTTCCCACCCTGTTCCCTTCCAGCTGCATGAATATGTTGGCTGTTTTTAGTTTTCTAGTACATGAGGATCTTGGGAAGAAGCCTTAGAACTCATAAAATGCCATAATTCCCATCGCCTCCTGAGCAGAGTCACCTTTACTTCCTTGGTGTGAGCAAGGGTTGGACTGGGCCATGTGGCCCAGGGGACCGCAGACCCGAGGCTGTGAGGTGCGGATATTGTCTGGCTGGCTTTGCCCGTTAGTCCATTGAATAGGCACAGACAGATCCAGATGTGAGGGCTGAAACATGGCAAGGCAGGTGCCAACTGCCATGTTCCATAGAGATCACATTCAGAGACATGGGGTTTGTATGCAAGTAGGCCCAGTTCAGAGATCTGTAATGGAGATCTTCAGAAACAGATGAAATTTGTTGTTTAGTCTATTTCTACTAATCAATCTACAGTGGGACAGTGGATTGATAACATGGCCACTCAGTTCACCTACCCACTTAGATGTTGGCTGTCAGAAAAAAACATGTCTTTCTTTTGGAAAAAAAAAAGAGCAATTATTAGAATACAGTTGACTAACAATATTATATTAGTTTCAGGTAGAAAACATGATTCATTATTTTTATAGATTACATACCATGCAAAGTTATAAAATATTGACTGTGTTTCCAGTGCAACATATTTCTTCTTTATACCTGAGCTATGCTTCCCCTGAGGTCCAGCTCACTGTCTTTAATTTATTCTCAAAATAGTCTTTTAATCACCACTTAACAATGCCTCTGTGCTTCCTTTATTACCATAGTGTTGACATGTTACCCTTCCATCACTGCTTTCTCTGCCTTTGATTTTTAAGACAGATTGAGTCTTTGTGGAGATGTTACAGGCAGCTGGATTTCAAATGCTTTTAAATTCTTTTTAAAAACCACAGCTGCTTAACAAAGGAAGGAGCCATTTAAAAATAGACTAATCCAAGGAGCTTCCCTGGTGGTGCAGTGGTTGAGAATCTGCCTGCCAATGCAGGGGACACGGGTTCAAGCCCTGGTCTGGGAAGATCCCACATGTTGCGGAGCAACTGGGCCTGTGAGCCACAACTACTGAGCCTGCGCATCTGGAGCCTGTGCTCTGCAACAAGAGAGGCCACGACAGTGAGAGACCTGCGCACCGCAATGAAGACTGGCCCCTGCTCTCCGCAACTAGAGAAAGCCCTTGCACAGAAATGAAGACCCAACACAGCCAAAAATAAAAATAAAAAAATAAATTTATTATAAATAAATAATAAAAATAGACTAATCCAATCCAACTTTCCTTGAACTTATGCTCTTTATTTTATATATAGTATATATTTTATATTATATATATATTATATATATAAAATAAAGAGCAAAAGTTTATATATAAAACAAAGCATAAGTTATATATATAAAGACATTCCTAACAGAAAAGTATGGAAATATTTCAACTTGTATCTATGCTAGCTAGCAAAACGCAACACAAGAAACTGGTAAAGCAAACCAAAAGGATAATTTCATGTATAAATTTAGATGGAAAACCCCTCTTTTTAAAAGTAGCAGGTGAGGGTATTCCTGGGACTTGAGATGGCAGAGTAGGAGGATGTGGAGTTTGCATCTCCTCACAACTAGGACATCTACAAGGCGCTGGTGGGGGACCATGGACATCTTAGAGGATGGGAGGAATCCCCATGTGACCAGGTATAGGGCCTGGGGGGGAAAAGAATGGGGGAGGAAAAGTGGAGGTGGGATGGGACCAGCGCCCCTGAGGGGCGGCTGGGGGAGGGGAGGGGTTCCTACACTGGGAAGGTCCCACTCACTGTGGGGGGATTGGCAGAGATGGAGGGGGACCTTCAGGGGATTGAGGGACCAGAGGGGAATGTGGCCAGAGTATGTTTCCATATTCCATATTCAGCCAGTCTGTGTCTTTTGGTTGGAGCATTTAATCCATTTACATTTAAGGTAGTTATCGATGTGTATGTTCCTATTACCATTTTCTTAATTGTTTTGGGTTTGTTTTTGTAGGTATTTTTCTTCTCTTATGTTTTCTCCTAGAGAGATTCCTTCAGCATTTGTTGTAAAGCTTGTTTGGTGGTGCTGAATTCTCTTAACTTTTGCATGTCTGTAAAACTTGATTTCTCTGTCAAATCTGAATGAGATCCTTGTGGGGTAGAGTAAACTTGGTTGTAGGTTTTTCCCTTTCATCACTTTAAATATGTCCTGCTACTCCTTTCTGGCTTGCCAAGTTTCTGCTGAAAGAGCAGCTTTCAAATTTCTGGTGAATCCCTTGTATGTTATTTGTTGCTTTTCCCTTGCTGCTTTTAGTATTTTTTCTTTGTATTTATTTTTTGATAGTTTGATTAATATGTGACTTGGCATGTTTCTCCTTGGGTTTATCCTGTATGGTAGTCTCTGCACTTTCTGGACTTTATTGACTATTTCCTTTCCCAAGTTAGAGAAGTTTTTGAGTATAATCTCTTCAGTTATTTTTTCAGACCCTTTCTTTTTCTCTTCTTCTTCTGGGACCCCCATAATTTGAATGTTGGTGTGCTTAATGTTGTCCCTAAGGTCTATGAGACTGTCCTCAATTCTTTTCATTCTTTTCTTTCTATTGTTCTCTGCAGCAGTTATTTCCTTTCTATCTTCCAGGTCACTTATCTGTTCTTCTGCCTGTTATTCTGCTATTGATTCCTTCTAGAGTATTTTTAATTTCATTTTTTGTTTTGTTCATCATTGTTTGTTTGCTCTTTAGTTCTTCTAGGTCCTTGTTAAATATTTCTTGTATTTTCTCCATTCTATTTCCAAGATTTTGGATCATCTTTACTATCATTACTCTTAATTCTTTTTCTGGTACACTACCTATTTCCTCTTCATTTGCTTGGTCTAGTGGGTTTTTACCTTGCTCTTTCATGTGCTGCATAATTCTCTGTCTTCCCATTTTGTTTAACTTACTGTGTTTGGGTTCTTCTTTTTGCAGGCTGCAGGTTCATAGTTCCTCTTACTTCTGGTGTCTGCCCCCAGTGGGTGAGGTTGGTTTGGTGGCTTGTGTAGACTTCCTGGTGGAGGTGGCTGGTTTGTGTGTTCTGGTGGGTGGGGCTGGATCTTGTCCCACTGGTGGCCAGGGCCACATCTGGTGCTGTGTTTTGGGTTGTCTATGAAATCAGTATGAGTTTAGGCATCCTGTCTGGTAATGGGTGGGGTTGTGTTCTTGTCTTGGTAGTTGTTGGCATGGGGCATCCAGCACTGGTGGTTGCTGTCCGTTGGGTGGAGCTGGGTCTTAGTGTTGAGACAGGGATCTCTGGGAGAGCTCTTGCCAATTAGTATTACACGAGGCTGGGAGGCCTCTGGTGGTCCAATGTCCTGGACTCAGCTTTCCCACCTCAGAGGCTCAGGGCCTACACCCAGCTGGAACACCAAGACCCTGCCAGCCACACAGCACAGAAGAAAAGGAAGAAAAAAAAAGAACAGACAGAACCCCAAACCAAATGGTGAAAGCAAAACTGAACAGACAAAATCACGCAAAGAAATATACACAGACACACTCACAAAAAGAAAAAAAAAGGGAAGAGAGCAACCAAACCAATAAAGAAACCCACAAATGGAAACAAACACTAAAAACTAAACTAAGATAAACATAAAACCAAAAACAAATCAAACACAGAAAGCAAAACTCCAAGTCCACAGTTGCCCCCAAAGTCCACTGCCTCAACTTTGGGAATCGTTGTCTGTTCAGGTATTCCACAGATGCAGAGTTTACCAAGCCAACTTCAGGGATTTAATCCACTGCTCCTGAGGCTGCACAGAGACATTTCCCTTTCTCTTCTTTGTTCACACAGATCCTGGGGTTCAGCTTTGGTTTTGGCCCCACCTCTGTTTGTAGACCGTCCTACAAGGTGTCTGTTCCCTAACCAGACAGGAGGAGGTTAAAACAGTGGCTGATTAGGGCTTTCTTACTCAGGCTGGGGTGAGGGAGGGGTATGGTAGTCACAAGTGGGAGTGTCTGCGGAGGCAGAGGCTGGCGTGAAGTTACAACAGTCTGAGGCATGCTTTGTGTTATCCTGGGGAAGTTGGCCCTGGATCACAGGACCCTGGCAGTAGCTTGCTGCACAGACTCCCAGGAGGATGTGGGTAGTGACCTGGGCTTGCACACAGGACCCTTTGTGAAAGTGGCAGCAGTGTGAGCAGTAGAGATCTTTGCCTGCCTCTGGGGTCTGAGATGATAGCCACAGCTTGCACCCATCTCTGGAGCTTGCTTAGGTGGTGCTCTGCTGTCTGTGGGCAATGGAGCAGGAAGCACCTCTCGTTGCGCACCCTGAAACAATGGTCTCTTGCATCTTAGGCAGGTCCAGACTTTTTCCTGGACTCGCTCTCTGCTAGCTATGGCACACTAACCCCTTTCAGGCTTTCTTCACATAGCCAACACCAGTCCTCTCCCAGGGCTCTGACCTCTGAAGCCTGACCCTCAGCTCTCAGCCTTCACCTTCCCTGGCAGGGGAACAGGCAAGCATCTCAGGCTGGTGAGTGCTGGTCAGCACTGATTCTCTGTGTGGGAATCTCTCTGCTTTCCCCTCTGCACCCATGTTGCTGTGCTCTTTTCTGTGGCTTCAAAGCTCCCCCCTCCCCTTCTGAGCCAGTGAGGGGGCTTTCTAGTGTATGGAAACTTTACCTCCTTCACAGCTCCCCACCAGAGGCACAGGTCTAGTCCCTATTCTTTGTCTCTTTTGTTTTCTTTTGCCCTACCCAGGTTCGTGGGGATTTTCTGGCCTGTTTGGAAGTCTGAGGTCTTCTGCCAGCGTTTAGTAGGTGTTCTGTAGGAGTTGTTCCACATGCAGATGTATTCTTGATGTACTTATGAGGAGGAAGGTGATCTCCAAGTCTTACTCTTCCACTGTCTTGAAGGTTGCTTCTTATTTTGTTTTTTATTGTTTGTTATTGTTCAGCTCTTTTCTGTTTGTTGCTTTTTTTTTTTTTTTTTTCCTGTGTCATGTGGCTTGCTGGGTCTTGGTTCTCAGGCCTGGGATTGTGCCTGAGGTCCTGTGGTGGGAGTGCCGAGTCCAAGCTCCTGGACTAACAGAGAACTTCAGGTCCCAGGGAATATTAACCTTCCTGGTATATGAAGGTGTCCCAGAGGTTCTCATCTCAATACCAAGACCTGGCTCCACCCAACTGCCTGCAAATCCAGTGGTGGATGCCTAGGGCCAAACAACTAGCAACACAACCGCACCAGTAACACAGCCCCTCCCATCAAAAAAAAAAAAAAGATGACAAAAAATATATTACAGATAAAGGAGCAAGGTAAAAATCTAGAAGACCAAATAAATGAAGAGGAAGTAGGCAACCTACCTGAAAAAGAATTCAGAGTAATGATAGTAAAGATGATCCAAAATATTAGAAATATAACGGAGGCATGGAGTGAGAAAATATGAATAATGTTTAACAAGGACCTAGAAGAACTAAAGAACAAACAGTGTTGAACAGCACAATAATGGAAATGAAAAATACACCAGAAGGAATCAATAGCAGAATATCTGAGGCAGAACTAATAAGTGACCTGGAAGACAGAATGTTGGAAATAACTGCTGAGAAGCAGAATAAAGAAAAAAGAATGAAAAGAAATGAGAACAGTGTGAGATACCTTTGGAACAACACTAAGCACACCAACATTTGAATTATATGCATCCCAGAAGAATAATTGAAAAAGAAAGGTTTGAGAAAATATTTGAAGAGATTATAGTTGAAAAGTTCCCTAACATGGGAAAGGAAATAGTCAATCAAATCAGGAAGTGCAGAGAGTCCCATACAGAATAAATCAAAGGAGAAACACGCCGAGACACATATTAATCAAACTAACAAAAATTAAGTTCAAAGAAAAAATGTTAAAAGCATCAAGGGAAACAAAAAATAACATACAAGGGAATCCCCATAAAGTTATTAGCTGATTTTTCAGCAGAAACTCTGCAGGCCAGAAGGGAGTGGTAGGAACTATTTAAAGTAAGGAAAGGGAAGAACCTACAACCAAGATTACCCAGGAAGGATCTCATCCAGATTTGACGGAGAAATCAAAATCTTTACAGACAAGCAAAATCTAAGAGAATTCCGCATTGCCAAACCAGCTTTACAACAAATGCTAAAGGAACTTCTTTAGGCGGGAACACAAGAGAAGAAAAAACCTACAAAAACTAACCCAAAACAATAAGGAAGAAGGTAATAGGAACATACATATCGATAACTACCTTTAATGTAAATGGATTAAATGTTCCAATCAAAAGACACAGACTGGCTGAATGGATACAGAAACAAAACCTGTATATATACTGTCTACAAGACACCCACTTCAGACCTAGAAACATACAGACTGAGAGTGAGGGGACGGAAAAAGATATTCCATGCAAATGGAAATCAAAAAAAAGCTGGAGTAGCAATTGTCATATCAGATAAACTAGACTTTAAAGTAAAGACTTACAAGAGAGAAGGAAGGATACTACATAATGATCAAGGGATCAGTCCAAGAAGAAGATATAACAACTGTAAATATTTATACACCGAACATAGGAGCACTTCAGTACATAAGGCAAATGATAACAGCCATAAAAGGGGAAATTGACAGTAACACAGTGAAGGACTTTAACACCCCACATACACCAATGGACAGATCATCCAGGCAGAAAATAAGGAAACACAAGCTTTAAATGACACAAAAGACCAATAGACTTAATTGATATTTATAGGACGTTCCATCCAAAAACAACAGAATACACTTCCTTCTGAAGTGCACATGGAACATTCTCCAGGAGAGATCACTTCTTGTTTCACAAGTCGAGCCTTGGTAAATTTAAGAAAATTGAAATCATATCAAGTATCTTTTCTGACCACAACACTATAAGACTAGATATCAATTAATGAAAAAACAAACTGTAAAAAATACAAACACCTGGAGGCTAAACAATATGGTACTAAATAACCAAGAGATCACTGAAGAAATCAAAGAGGAAATGAAACAATACCTAGGAACAAATGACAATGGAAACGTGATGACCCAAAGCTTATGGGATGCAGCAAAAGCAGTTCTAACAGGGAAGTTTATAGCAATAAAATCCTACTTCAAGAAACAAGAAAAATCTCAAATAAACAACCTAGTCTTACACCTAAAGCAACTAGAGAAAGAAGAACAAACAAAACTGAAAGTTAGTATATGGAAAGAAATCATAAAAATCAGAGCAGGATTAAATGAAATAGAAAGGAAGAAAACAATAGGAAAAATCAAACTAAAAGCTGGTTCTTTGAGAAGATAAACAAAATTGACAAATCAGACTCATCAAGATAAAAAATGGGAGAAGATTCAAATCAATAACACTAGAAGTGAAAAAAGAGAAATTACAACTGACACAAAGAATCATAAGTGACTACTACAAGCAGCTATATGCCAATAAAATGGACAACCTGGAAGAAATGGACAAATTTTTAGAAAGCTACAACCTTCCATGATTGAACCAGAAGAAATAGAAAATATGAGCAGACCAGTCACAAGTAATGAAATTGAAACCGTGATTAAAAGACTCCTAACAAACAAAAGTCCAGGTTGAAATGGCTTCACAGGTGAATTCTATCAAGCATTTAGAGAAGAGCTAACACCCATCCTTCTCAAATTCTTCCAGAAACTTGCAGAGCAAGGAACACTCCCAATCTCATTCTACAAAGGCACAATCACCTTGATACCAAAACCAGACAAAGATGTCAGAAAAAAAAGAAAATTACAGGCCAATATCACTGATGAACATCGTTGCAAAAATCCTCAGTGAAATCCTAGCAAACTGAATCCAGCAACATATTAAAAGGATCGTATAGCATGATCAAGTGGGACTTATCCCAGGCATGCAAGGATTCTTCAATATACACAAATCAATCAATGTGATAACACCATATTGACAAATTTAAGATTGAAAGCTATATGATCATCTCAATAGATGCAGAAAAAGCTTTTGACAAAATTCAACAGCTATTTATGATAAAAACTCTCCAGAATGTGGGCATAGAGGAAACGTACCTCAACATAATAAAGGCCATATAAAACAAGCCTACAGCCAACAGGTCAATGGTGAAAAGCTGAAAGCATTATCTCTAAAATCAGGAATAAGACAAGGATGTCCACTCTCACCACTATTATTCAACATAGTTTTGGAAGTCCTAGCTATGACAATCAGAGAAGAAAAAGAAAAAAAGGAATCCAAATTGGAAAAGGAGTAAAACTGTCACTGTTTGCAGATGAAATGATATTATACATAGAAGATCCTAAAGACGCTACCAGAAAATTTCTGTTGCTAATCAATGAATTTGGTAAAGTTGCAGGATACAAATTAATGCACAGCAATCTCATGAATTTCTATACACTAACAACAAAAGATCAGAAAGAGAAATTCAAGAAGCAATCCCATTGACCACTGCAACAAAAAGAATAAAATACCTAGGAATAAACCTACCTAAGGAGGTAAAAGACCTGTATTCAGAAAACTATAAAACACTGATGAAAGAAATAAAAAATGACACAAACAGATGGAGAGATATACCACGTTCTTGGATTGGAAGAATCAGTATTATGAAAATGACCTGAAGCCATCTACAGGTTCAGTGCAGTCCCTATCAAATTACCAATGCCATTTTTCACAGAATTAGAAGGAAAATGTTTACAATTTATATGTAAACACAAAAGACCCTGAATAGCCAAAGCAATCTTGAGAAAGAAAAACAGAGCTGGAGGAATCGAGCTCCCTGACTTCAGACTATACTACAAAGCTACAGTCATCAGGACAGTATGGTACTGGTGCAAAAACAGAAATATAGATCAATGAAACAGGATAGAAAGCCCAGAGATAAACCAACGCACATATGGTCACCTTATCTTTGATAAAGGAAGCAAGAATATACAATGGAGAAAAAGCCTCTTCAATAAGTGGTGGTACCAAAACTGGACATCTCCATGTAAAATAATGAAATTAGAATACTTCATAACACCATACACAAAAATAAGCTCAAAATGGATTGAAGACCTAAATGTAAAACCAGACACTGTAAAACAGGAAACATAGAAAGAGCACTCTTTGAGATAAATCACAGCAGCATCTTATTTGACCCACCTCCTAAAGTAATGAAAATGAAAACAAAAATAAACAACTGGGACCTAATTAAACTTAATAGCTTTTGCACAGTAAAGAAAACCATAAATGAGAGGAAAAGAAAACCTTCAGAAGGGGAGAAATATTTGCAAATGAAGCAACTGATGAGAGATTAATGCCCAAAATATACATACAGCTCATGCAACTCAACATGAAAGAAATGAACAACCCAATCAAAAATGGTCAGAAGTCCTAAATAGTCATTTCACCAAAGAAGACATACAGATGGCAAAGTGGCACATCAAAAGATGCTCAGCATTACTACTAATAAGAGAAATGCTAATCAAAGCTACAGTGAAGTCTCACCTCATACCCATTAGAATGGGCATTGTCAGAAAATCTATAAACATTAAATGCTGGAGATGGTGTGGCCAAAAGGGAATCCTCTTCCACTCTTTGTGGGAATGTAAATTGATACTGCCACTATAGAGAACAGTATGGCAGTTCCTTAGAAAACTAAAAATAGAACTACCATTAGACACAGCAGTCCCAGTACTAGGTATATAGCCAGAGAAAACCATATTTCAAAAGGACACATGCACCCCAATATTTTTGCAGCACTAATTAGAATAGCCTGGACATGGAAGCAACCTAAGTGTCCATTGACAGATGAATGGATAAAGAAGATGTGGTGCATATTGATATATACAATAGAATATTACTCAGACATAAAAAGGAATGAAATTGGGTCATTTGTAGAAATGTGGATGCACCTAGAATCTGTCACACAGAGTGAAGTAAGTCAGAAAGAACAAAACAGATATTGTATATTAACGCATATATGCAGAATCTAGGGAAATGGTACAGATGAATCTATTTGTAGGGCAGGAATAGAGATGCAGACGTAGAATATGGACATGTGGACAAGGCGGGGGGCAGGGGAGGTGGGATGAGTTGGGAGATTGGGATTGACATATATACACTACCATGTGTAATACAGATAGCCTTGGGAACCTGCTGTATAGCACAAGGAGCTCAGCTTGGTGCTCTCTGGTGACCTAGATGGGTGGGATGGGGCTGGGAGGGAGGTTGAAGAGGGAGGGGATATATGTATACATATAGCTGATTCTCTTCATTGTACAGCAGAACCTAAGACAACATTGTAAAGCAACTATACCCCAATTAAAAGAAAAATAGCAGGTGACAGGAACAAAGAATATTTTGTTTCTGTTTTGTTCCAGGAATGACAGTGTGATTCATAAGTTAGAAATACGATTCATATAATTTATCACACTAATTAAAGGGGAAAAGAATACATGGAATACATTCAAAAACTCAAAAAAGGCATTCAAAAAACTGTAATGGATTCTTAGTACACTGTGCATAGGAGACTTCCTTCATCTGCTAGACTCACATCTACCATTTGGTGAACGTCTGTTGTGTCAAGCATTTTACATACCTGGCATTTTGTTTACCTCCTAACCCATCCTCCCAGCAGTCTGGCGAGGTCAGCAATGATATCTTTATTTTATATACAAAGACCAAAAGGATTATGCATTGAGAGGTGAGGTCTGAACCCACAGAGTCTGACCCCAAAGTCCATACTTTGCCATTAGTCCCTTATTATAGCACTTCTGTCCCTGATAGGTAAATTTTTTCTATGCCATTAGAATGCGTTTTTTTTATTTTAATTTTTCAGATAGTTATTATGTCTTATTTTCAAGTCTGCTGAACATTGTGTTTTCTTACACTTCAGAGTAAAGGTGAAATCTAAGAAGACCACTCTGGAGGGTGGACCTCTCGGTATAATCACCTCTCACTTTTGCAGTTGATTTTCAAGCCCGACTCACAGCCGGATTGTCTTCACGTTAGGTTTCTATGCTGAGGCTACTGAGTCTTAGAGACTACTATATTGGAGTAATATTTACATATAAATTTGAAGTTGATCCACAAGTACATGTAACTGCATCATGTCAATCTTTACCAAGAGTTCTCTGCCCATTGTAGAAGCGCATAGAAACTGAATGTTTCCTACCTTAAAAAACACTAAACTTTTCTAAAAAAAAATTAAGCTGTATATAGATGTGTATTCCTAGAGCCACTTGTCCGTGCCCACGCAGATAGCACTGCATCTTGTATTTTGGCCACTGTGTCACTTCCCTTTAATTTCAGACTTGGGGACTGAGCTGAGGCATAGCTCACAGAATGGAAAGGTGTTTCTGAAAAAATGATCTGAGTACACTGCTTCTTCCAGATCTTTCATCATTCTGTGAGGGTTACGGTTGTGGCACCTGACAAAGTGTATAAAAGCAAAGAGGCATGTCCTGTAAGCGAACATTCAGGCCGGCTTTGGATTGAATTTTCAATCGTGTCGATGCCATAAGGGCAGATGTCTTTAAAGAAACAAGAAAAGCGCTGGTTCTGAGACAGTGCACTGTTCAGTTCTCTACTTGTGAGGATGTGATTTATAAAAGAGACATAGTTTTCTTTTTTCTTCAGTGCTACGGAGGTTGACTCTGTTTTGGAATAAAATTTAGTCTGTTAACTCCTAGAAAAAAGCTCTCTTTAACAACGACTTTTCTTCTTTGCTGTATTATCTCCTATTTAAATTCAGTAACTACCATTCCTCTAGAGGTTTAGTTCTCAGCTGGTGTTGCTGTTCTCTCCAGGGGCCATTGACTGTGTCTGGAGACTGTTTATTTGTCCCAGCAGGGATGGGCGGGTGGGGTGGGGTGGATGCTACTGGCACCTGGTAGGTAGAGCCCAGGGATGCTGCTAAATATGCCAGAACCACGACAAAATACTACTGTCCCAGAACGTCAGGAGTGGAGAAGCCCTGCTCAAAAATGTATTCTGATTTTTAATTTCAGTAAGTGGGGAAGAAGGGATCATCAAGAAAAAAGAATAACATGACTAAAATTTTTGGTAGTCAGGGCTGTTTTTGTCTTTCTGCTGCACTTGGCTCCCAAGTCTGAGATTCTATTGATAAATAATCATGATAATGATTGCTAACACTTTTTGAGCAATAACTATGTGCAAGACACCATAACAAACGTTTAATCATCCCCATTTGCAAGTAAAAATTAGACACGCAGTATTTTAGTAATTTATCTAAAGTTACACTCTTAGTTAATGGTGGGACTGAGATTGTGCTCTTAACCATGATGGCATGCTGCCTCTCTGGTTACAGTTACCTGCCTTCGACATTCATATTCGTGATAACAGCACTGTTAGAAGAAAATCACACAGAATTGTGTGGACTAGTACAGGTGTAAATATATTTTCCAACCTCAGCTGGTATACTTAGTAAACAATTTATTTTATTTTTTCCTTCTATTTTCAGATGAACTATTTAGTGCCTTCAGCACTTTCCTAAAATTTATCCAGAGCTTCTTATTTCAAATATATGACCTTATACCTTTGTCATAGGGAAAAAAAAGGAAAAAAATATTTATTGGGGCTTTTTATTAATTCTTGATGAGCATCTTCTTTTGCATCCTATGTGATGTGTAGTCTCATCTTCATCTTTAGTTTTTCCTCATAAAGTTACCATGAAGATACTAAGAAGTTAATAAAGCTTAAGCTTCAGGATCTTTTATATGTTCTTTTCAAAGACTCTGGTAGGACCCCTAGCAACATGTTCCTATGGTTTTATTATTTTATAAACTTTCTGAAATAAGATGATTTTACTTTATTCTTTCAACAGTTTTTTATTCTGATATGTGTCAAACCTACAGAAAGACACAGCAAGAAAAACACCCATATGGGGGAAAAGGTGCTGATCTAGGTAACATTGGACACAAGTGCAGATCAAAGGTAGAAGCAACTGCACACGAGTGCTTTGTTCTCTCGATGAAGGTGTGTGATGGAGACAGGTTCATACTTGTGAAACCAGCCATGTGCTGGGATCGGACCGTGAGGTCAGTGTGTGTGGGGGGGATGGGGCCATGATGCTCACTGTTGGATGAGAGGCTGCAGACACGAGAGGGGAGATGGCCAGGATGATCCCAGGGCAACAGATTCAGGTGAAGCCATAGTACGAACTCATGTTTGGTATAGTATATATGATGTTACATTCTGTTAGATTACATAGATGGCTTTTAAAACATTTTTTATTGAACTATAGTTGATTTACAATGTTGTGCTAATTTCTGCTGCACAGCAGAGTGATTCAATCATACATATATATACTCTCTTTTTTTTTTGCGGTACGCGGGCCTCTCACTGTTGTGGCCTCTCCCATTGCGGAGCACAGCCTCTGGACGTGCAGGCTCAGCGGCCATGGCCCATGGGCCCAGCCGCTCCGCGGCACGTGGGATCCTCCTGGACTGGGACACGAACCTGCGTCCCCTGCATTGGCAGGCGGACTCTCAACCACTGCGCCACCAGGGAAGCCCTATATTATTTTTTAAATATTCTTTTCCATTATCATTTCTCACAGGATATTGAATATAGTTTCCTGTGGTATACAGTAGGACCTTGTTGTTTACCCGTACTATATATAATAGTTTGCATCTGCTATTCCCAAACTCCCAATCCATCCCTCCCCCAAGCCCCCTTCCCCTTGGCAACCACCAGTCTGTTCTCTGTGACTGTGATTCTGTTTCTGTTTCATAAATAAGTTCCTTTGTGCCATATTTTAGATTCCACATATAAGTGATACTGTAGGGCACTTGTCTTTCTCTGTCTGACTTACTTCACTTAGTATGATAATCTCTGGGTCCACCCATATTGCTTCAGATGGCACTATTTTGTTCTTTTTTATGGCTGAGTAATATTCCATTGTATATGGCTTTATATGTGTTGTATGTACACAATTAATATACACACATGTATTTCCTTGCTCTGTCTGCTGAGCCTAGAAGAAGTGACACCCCAGGAGTGTGAGTGTACTCAGTACCCAGATTCTGCTTTTTAGTACATTTCTGCTTATTATAAAAGAAACCAGTGTCCTTGATGAAATTGCTTGTTGTAGGACTGGGACAGGGTATATAGTAGGTGAGCCTGAGCATCTTGTAGTTCAAGAAAGTAAGGAAGTTCTTTTTTTAAAAAAAGCCCGCAATGATAGGAATATGTCAAAATGGTACAGGAGCCCATTGAGGGAACTCCCAACAGCAATCTGGAGCAATTTGAGTAAAGAAATAAATGAAGTAGTGTTGTATTATAACCCCAAATATAAAATAAATATCTGTGAGTCCACACTGACATAATTGATAAATAATTAAATGGGGAAAACATACGAATGTCCTGTGCAAGAGAATTCCAAATAGTTTATGCAGCTACTTGGCCCTCAAGGAGGAAAGAGGTGAAGCAAACTCCTCTCTTAAGTGTGGGCTGTGAATGATAACTTCCTTCCAAAGAGCACAGTATGGAGGGAGGAAAAGAGTAACTTCCCAGTGAAGAAATCTGACAGATGCTACCTCAGCTGGGTAATCAGGGTCAACATCAATTGAGGTAAGTTCTGTTGATAGTATGTATTCTTGTTATAAGGTGATGAGAATGTCATTTCACCCTGACACATATCACCCCATTCTAATCATGAGGAAAACATCAGGCAAATGCCAATTGGGGGTATTTTACAAAACATCTGACTAGTACCTCTCAAAACTGTCAAGGTCATCGGGAAAGAAAGAAAAACTAAGAAAATAGCACAACCAGGAGAAGCCTAAGGAGACCAACAACTAAATGTAATGTACTGTCCTGGATGGCATCCTGAAACAGAAAAAGGACATTCGGCAAAAACTAAGGAATCAAAGCATGGATTTTAGTTGATAATAGTGAATCAGTTTTGGTGCATTCATGGTGACAAATGTGTTATACTAATAGAAGAAGTTAATTAAAAAAATGAGCGAAACTGGGTGTATAATATGTAGGAACTGTCCTACCTTCACACCTTTTCTACACTAAATCTATTCTAAAATAATATGTTTAAAAAGTTGAAAAAATATACCTGTCATCTTGATTTGTGCTCTGAATATGTGTGTTAGAACGTGTGTGGGTATAAGTGTTTTTGTGAACTATTTGAAGGTAAGTTACTGACCTCAAGACAATTTACCCTCCCCTCACCACTGCAGCATGTACTCCTATGAGCAAGGACATTCTACACAGCAGTACCACTATCAACACAGAGAAACTCAACATTGATTCAATAGCATGTAATTAATACAGTTTATTTTAAAAGAATCAGGATGGAATCAAGCCTCATGTATTTCATTTGGTTAAAATGTCTCTTTAGCCGCCTTTATTCTGAGTTCCCTTGCCTTCTTTGTCTTTAATAACACTGAATTTGTTTAACAGTTCATTTCAGTTATCTTATTGTATCCTTACGTTGTTCGGATGGTTTACTTATGATTAGATTCAGGTTAAACTTTTTTGGCAAAATACTACATAGGAGATGTGAATTTCCCATCGTATCACAGTAGAAGGCACATGATTTCAATTCATCCCATTATTGCTTCTGCTAAGTTTCTTCACTTGATTAAGGTGTTGCAGATATATTAATTTAAAATAATATTTCCCCACTGTAATTCATAAGTAATCTCTGGGGCTGTAGTTGGGGACTTTATATATACATAACCTATTCCTACAAATCTTTTACCTGATGGTCTTAGCATGCATTGATGATCATTGCATAAATCATTTATTACCTTGGCTATTTTATAATTCTGTCATTTTTTTCTACATTGAGTAACTTGCAATCTTCTTTAAATAAGAACTTTCCCTTCCCTCTTAAACTTGTTGTATTTGGGTATTTCTGTGATTTCATGAATAATTTCTGTTTCCCATTTTATACTCAGTTCCTTCCATTGTTCTCTTTCTATTCAAGTTGTCCCGAGTTTGGCCAGTAGGAACCATGTGCACTAGAAGACATTTGCGGCTCAATTTTTGTACCTTATCCACTAGAACCCTGGAATCAAACATTTCTCTCAAAATATTAGGATTTTCTCTAATTTATTTTAGAGATAAAATTCAGGGTGATGGGTCTGTTTATTGTTACTGGGGTGACTTTTAGGGTACATAGCTGTGAAATGCACACATGTATACATACACATGCCTGCATCAGACACACATATTTGAATATATACATGTGTCTATGTGTATTGAAATAACAGGAGATCATTTTCACAGCTGTAATTCAAATTTAACAATTCAGAGTTCACACCCCATTCCATTTCATGCCTGCATCTGCCTCCTCCCACAGTGAAAGTTCTGGTTCCCCAAACATCAGTATATGTACTCATTTGCTCTATACTTAAGTGTATATGAACTAGTTGCAGAATTTCTACACTGTTGTCACTGTCTACTAATTTTAAAATCCCTACTAATCAAAGTTAAAATTACTTGTGTGACAATAAAGGAAAATACCCTTGAGGAAAGAACACATTGATAGAAAAACCGGGCCCAGACCAAGATGCAGCCCTGCAACTAGGGCAGACCTGGGCTTCATCACTGCTCTGTGCCCTCAAAACAAAACAAAAAACCCCACAGAGGTAGCCACGGCAACTCTTGCCTCTGCCAGGATTCCTGCTTGGAAATCCCCAACAAAAAGAGGGGTAACAGCTCACTGTGAGGACTTGCAACCAGGCTGTAAAGGTCACCACCCACCCCCTTAGTCTTCCAGTGGTGGCATCTGGGGTTTTGACTTTAAACCCCCCACCGCCTCTTCACCTCCAGGGAGGTGTACAAGGCTGTACATCCCCAGTTTGCAAACCTACAAACAGTAAAGCTGCCTTTTTTGTTTCAAGACCATCCCGATTCATTTCTGGGTTTTATTTCTAATTTTAGGATGACCCTTGGCAGTTCTTTTTATTCCTACTGTATATCTAAGAAAGGCAGGTTATGAGAACATTGTATCTAAAGTAGCTTGAATTATTTCTATGTGTGGTTATGTTTATGTTATTAAATTTGATATCCTATGAGGCATATTTGTTTCTTTGTATGAGATTTTAGAATTTTCATTTTTAATTGATTTTAAACCATGTAAAACACTGATTCCTATAGTTCTGTGTCATCGAGAATATCATCTAAGTTGAACCTACAGCATTAGCTTTTGGGTTCTGGTTTCTTTCATTTAGAAAAACACATTTAAGTTCCATCCCTGTTTTGCGTGAATCGATAGTTTGTTCCTTTCTGTTGCTGAGTTGTGTTCCATGACATGTATGCATAACAGCCTGTTTATTCATTTGCCTACATTTTGTCCGGTTTTCTGCAATAGTGAATAAATCACTCTAGATATTTTCTTATAGGTGTTTGAACATAAGTTTTCATTTTACTTGGGTAAGTACCATGGAGTGTGTTTGTAACTTCAGAAGAAACTTCCAAACTTTCCAGACAATTTTTTTTAGTAATTTAATCAACTTATTCATTTTGTTCCTTTCTTAGGTGATGACCTAAAAATATTATGTCTAATGAAGTGCTTTTACTTTATTAAAATGACACTATATGTTCTGAGGAAATATGTAAGAAGACACAAGACACAAAAAATGACTTTTTTTGGAGTAGGTTGAAAATAACTCTACCAACATATTCATTTGAGATTCATAACCAAAAAAGACTTTGTTCTTTTTTTTCTAATGGCAAATCTATGACTTTTCTAAAAGTGAGAAATGAGAAAAGAAGGATAAAACAAAATAGACACAACATTCTTGTGTCAGGCCAGGGAAGGAGACAGTTGATGCCAAAGGAGCATTAAAGATTTTGATGACATTAATGTCTATTTTTTCTATCGAACAGAATGTGGCTATTAAGTTAGACTTTAGAAGCTAGCACTTTTTACTTTAATAAAATGTTTTTAAATTAAAAAGCATTTCATTGTGTCCCCAGTACATGGCATATAAAAAGTGCTCAGTAAATATTTGTTTGCTGAATTAATACATCATTTGATTCATTTGTATTGACTTCTATGTATGCAAGTTTCTTAGTCTTCACAAGAGAAGTGTGTTGTAGTTAGTAATAAACCTATATTTCACACAGGAGAAATAGGACCTATGGGAAGTCCAATCTCTTGCCCAAGGTTACCCAAATAGTATGTAGCAAACTGGGATTCATATCCAGTTTGTATCTGGAACCTTTTTTCTCCAAACCATAGGAGCTAGTTTAGGAGATTGGTGACCTGGGACTCTAATCTTAATGTTGCTATTTATCAGTCAAACTATTTTGAGCCAGACATTTAACTTAACTGCATTTTATGCATTATTTTATATTCATAAAATTAGAGATTTGGAATACATATATAATTTCTAACAAAACCCCAACTGCCTCCAAAATTATATAGTCATATAAGAGATAAACCTGCCTTTAAATATTTATAGTGCTTACATATATATGGTGTGAGTCATGATTGAATTCTTTGCTTTGTTCATTAGAACATAATCTAATCCATGGTGAATTCCTTATATATAAAACACTTATCTCCAACTTACTTTTTAAAAATTATGTAAGTTTCAGCTGTACAGCATTATAATTTGACACGCTTCCAATTAACTTTTTATCCTGGCGATCACTGCATAACAGTGTATACACGGTAGAGAACAGCTGTCATTGCTGGTAGTCTGTGGTGTAACCCTGGACCTCTGTGGACTCCACCTCTGGAAGTGGACTCACGGATTTGGTTCATAAACCTGTGAATGCTCAGCCCATCCACCCTTGTTTCATCCAGATCGATTTCCCATGGGATGGATCTCTTTGTGAAGCTCCATGTGGGTTAACAAGCACATTTAACTAACAGACTCAAACTGAATTCTCCAACCTGGCCCATCGCAATAAAGGTGGTATTTTGATCTTTATAATCTTTATTTAGTGTTCCTCTTGATTGTAACTGAGCATGGAAGAAAGGTGCTGTGTTTTGAGGATCCCATGGAGATCCAACAGGACTTGACTTCATGATGATTATAGGCAGTTATCAACCTGGAAGCTAAATTCTGGTCATATGTCACGGCTGTTGACTAGATTTTTTAAAACAATGCTGTTCTTAAAGACACCATATATTAAGTTTCTTTTAAATGTTAAAAACTTAACAGCTAACTATTGATTGGATATGAAAAATTGAATCTTCAGTTTCTGTGATATTGATAGCTTTTGGAGAAACTATTAAGTTCCCATTTTAGACTTTCAGGAGTCTAGAAACATTGAGACGATAACAGGTGGAGGGACTGAGGAGGAGACTGTTGGGTGGGGATGTTGCCTCTAGCCCATTATGTCTTCTTTCCAGCAGAAGCCAGAACTTGCTCTGGTATCTGAGCCTCCTTCACATAGTTCTGCATTTATGAAGAAGCCACTCTTCCCACTAGCTTCAAGGCTGGATCTCAGTTAATCTAAATCAGTTATCATATGACACTTTCCTAGCAACTGTGGGCAACCTAATATATTCCAATAAAACTGAAAGGAAGGATTATGGTCATGGTTCCCAGAGGGGTTTCTTTCTCTTTATGTAAGATGTGGCAAGGAGCCAGGACTGTTGTTTCTCTTTGGTTGGGTGGCAAAGCAGGGAAAATTAAGTTCTCTGTGACCTAGTTCTGCTTTCTTGGTAGACTCTAGTCCCTGCTGGCTTGCTTTAATTCTTGATATCTTAATATGTCAAATACTCAATGTCCTTATTGAAACTCATTTGAGTTTGTTTTCTGTTACTATAAGCTAAAACCAACCTAATTGATTCGTTTAATCTTTTTTTAATACTTCTTTTTTATTGAAGTATAGTTGATATACAAAATTGTGTTAGTTTAGGTGTACAGCAAAGTGATTCAGTTTATATATATATATATATATATATGAATCTTTTTCAGATTCTTTCCATTATAGGTTATTACAAGATATTGAATATAGTTCCCTGTGCTATACAGTAGGTCCTTATTTATCTGTTCTATATATAGTAGTGTGTGTGTGTTAATCTCAAACTTCCAGTTTATCCCCCTCTTCCCCTTTGGTAACCATAAGTTTGTTTTCTATGTCTGTGAGTCTATTTCTGTTTTGTAAATAAGTTCATTTGTACTATTTTTTAGATTCCACGTATAAGTGATGTCATGTAATATTTGTCTTTGTCTGACTTACTTCACTTAGTATGATAGTCTCTAGATCCATCCATGTTGCTGCAAATAGCATTATTTCATTCTTTTTTATGGCTGAGTAATATTCCATTGTGTGTACATGTGTACACACACACACACATGTATATATACACATATATACACACATATATATATACATCTATCTTCTATCTATCTATCTATATCTATCTCACATCTTCTTTAACAATTCGTCTGTTGATGGACACTTAGGTTGCTTCTATGATCATTCAGGTGCATGTATCTTCTCGAATTAGAGTTTTCTCTGGATATGTGCCCAGGAGTGGGATTGCTGGATCATGTGCTAATTCCATGTTAGTTTTTTAAGGAACTGCCATACTGTTTTCCATAGTGGCTGCATTCCCACGAACAATATAGGAGGATTCCCTTTTCTCCACATCCTCTCCAGCATTTATTGTTTGTAGATTTTTTATTATGGCCATTCTGACTGGTATGAGATGATACCTCATGGTAGTTTTGATTTGCATTTCTCTAATAATTAGCAGTCCTAAACATCTCTTCATGCACCTGCTAGCCATCTGTATGGCTTTGGGAAAATGTGTATTTAGATATTCCGCCCATTTTTTGATTGGGTTTGGTTTTTTCTGATATTAAGCTGTATCAGGTATTTGTATATTTTGGAAATTAATTCCTTATCGATTGCATGGTTTGCAAATATTTTCTTCCATTCTGTAGGTTGTCTTTTTGTTTTGTTTGTGGTTTCCTTTGCTGTGCAAAAACTTTTAAGTTTAATTAGGTCTCATTTGTTTATTTTTGCTTTTGTTTCCATTAATCTAGGAGATGACTCCAAAAAAAAATATTGCTGCAATTTCTATCAAAGAGCATTCTGTCTGTGTTTTTCTCTAGGAGTTTTATAGTTTTATACTACCTGGTCTTACATTTAGGTCTTTAATCCATTTTGAGTTTATTTTTGTATATAGTGTTAGAGAATGTTCTAATCTCATTTTTTTTACATGTAGCTGTACAGTTTTCCCAGCACCACTTATTGAAGAGGCTCTCTTTTCTCCATTGTATATTCTTGCCTCCTTTTTCATAGATTAATGGACCATATGTGCATGGGTTTGTTTCTGTTCTCTATCCTGTTCCATTGATCTATGTATCTGTTTTTGTGCCAATACCGTACTGCTTTGATGACTGTAACCTTGTAGTATAGTCTGAAATCAGGGAACCTGATTCCTCCACTCCATTTTTCTTTCTCAAGATTGCTTTGGCTATTTGGGATCTTTTGTGTTTACACACAAATTTAAAAATTATTTGTTCTAGTTCTGTGAAAATGCCATTGATAATTTGATAGGGATGGCATTGAATCTGTAGATTTCCTTGGGTAGTATGTTTTAATGACACAAATTCTTCCAACCTAACTGATTCTTATAAGACATTTTGATAGAAAAGTTTCAGAATGAAAAACAGTAACAGAAAAAAGGCAGAGCAAAAGAAAGTAGGAATCTATTTTCCTGGCTCAGTCTGAGGAGGTACATTTAGATAAAATATTGAACACAGTGTAGTCTTTGGGATTCTGGTGTGCAGGTTTCAGTTATGTGTGCCTGTTTCAAGTAAGTTTGTATAAATTTCAGGGGTGTGTGTGTGTGTTTCAGATTGTGTTTTGTTTCACTTTGAAAGTGACTGGTACCTTTTCCTGTTTTGAACTCACTTTCCTTAATTGCATAATTGGGCAATGGCTTGTTCAAAAAGGTATACCTGCGTACCTTTGAGATACTGTGGGTTCAGTTCCAGGCTACCACAATAAAGCAAATAGCACAGTAAAGTGAATGAAATGAATGTTTTGGTTTCCTAGTGCAGATAAGTTATGTTTATACTATGCTGTAGTCTATTAAGTGGGCAATAGTGTTATCTCTAAAAAAAAATGTACACTTAATTATAAAAAAATACTTTACTGCTACCTGAGCCTTCAGCAAGTCCTAATCTTTTTGCTGGTGGAGGTTCTTGCCTCCATGTTGATGGCTGCTGATTGATCAGGGTGGTGCTTGCTGAAGGTTGGGGTGGTTGCTGCAGTTTGTTAAAATAAGACAAAGTAAAGTTTGCCATATTGATTGCCTCTTCCTTTCATGAATGATTTCTCTGTAACATTTTACCCACAGAAAATCTTTCAAAATTGGAGTAAATCTTCTCAAAACCTGCCACTGCTTTATCAACTAAGCTTATGTAATATTCCAAATCCTTTGTTGTCATTTCAACAGTCTAAATGACGTCTTCACAGGAGTAGATTCCATCTTAAGAAATCACTTTCTTTGCTCATCCATAAGAAGCACCTCTTCATCTGTTCAAGTTTTATTACAAGATTGAAACAATTAAGTTACAACTTTTGGCTCCACTTGGAATTCTAGTTCTCTTGCTGTTTCCACCACATCTGCAGTTACTTCCTCCACAGAAGTTTTGAACCCCTCAAAGTCATCCATGAAGGCTGGAATCAACTTCTTCCAAATTCCTGTTAATGTTGATGTTCTGACCTCTTCCTGTGAATCACGGATGTTCCTAATGGCTTCCAGAATGGTGAATCCTTTCCAGAAGGATGTCAATTCACTTTGCCCAGATCCATCAGAGGAATCACCATCTATGGCAGCTATAGCCTTATGAAATGCTTTTCTTAAATAATAAAACTTGACAGTTGAAATTAAATCTTGATTCATGGGCTGCAGGATAAATATTGCATTAGCAGACATGAAAGTGACATGAATGAATCTCACTACATCTCCATCAGAGCTCTTGAGTTCCCTGGTTCATTGTCAATGAGCAGTAACATTTTGAAAGAATTCTTTTTTTCTAAGCAGTAGGTCTAAACAGTGGGCTCAAATTATTCAGTAAACCATGTTGTAAACAGATGTGCTGTCATGTCGGCTTTGTTGTTCCATTTATAGAACACAGAAAGAGTAGATTTAGCATAATTCTGAAGGGCCCTAGGATTTTTTAAATGAGCATTGGCTTCAACTTGAAGTCACCAGCTGCATGAGCCCCTAACAAGAGAGTCAGCCTGTCCTTTGAAGCTTTGAAGCTGGGCACTGACTTCTCCTCCCCAGCTATGAAAGTCCTAGATGGCATCTTCTTCCGATAGAAAACTTTTTCATTTACATTGAAAATCTGTTGTTTGGTGCAGACACCTTCATGAATTATCTTAGGAATTATCTTCTGGAACTTGCTGCATCTTTTACATTAGTACTTGCTGCTTCACCTTGCACTTTTATGTCATGGAGACAGCTTCTCTCCTTAAACCACATGAACCAATCTCTGCTAGATTCAGACTTTTCTTCTGCAGCTTCCTCACCTCTCTCAGGCTTCATAGAATTGAAGAGTTAGGGCCTTGCTCTGGATTAGGCTTTGGCTTAAGGGAATGTTGTGGCTGGTTTGATCTTCTACCTAGACCACTAAAACTTTCTCTGTAACAGCAACAAGGCTGTTTCACTTCTTTATTATTCATGTGTTCACTGGAGTAGCACTTTTAGTTTCCTGAAAGAACTTTTTTACATTCACAGCTTGGCTAACTGTTTTCCCTAGCTTTTGGCCTATCTCTGCTTTCAACATGCCTTCCTCAATAAGCTTAGTTATTTATAACTTTTCATTTAAAGTGAGATATGTACAACTATTCCTTTCATTTAAATACTTGGAGGCCATTGTAGGGTTATCAATTGGCCTAATTGTAATATTGTTTTGTGTCTCAGAAGAGGGAGGCCCGAGGACAGGAAGAGAGACAGGGGACCAGTCAGTGGTGCAGTCAGAACACACACAACATTTATCAATTAATTTCACCATTTCAAATGGACGTGGTTCATGATGTCCCAAAACAATTAGACTAGTAATGTCAAAGATCACTGATTGCAGATCACCATAACAAATATAAAAATAATGAAAAATTTGAAATGTGAGAATTACCAAAATGTGACTCAGAGGAAGTGAGTAAATACTGTTGGAAAAATGACAGCAATAAACTTGCTGGACACGAAGCTCAATTAAAGGGGGTTTGCTTGTAATCCTTTCCCTTGACACATACTGAGATTTTGTCTGATGAAAATTCTTCTCAGTTACATGCAGACTGGACAATTAGACTTATTTACTTATTCAACAGCTACTTGTTAAGTGACAGAATTTACCAGGTACTATTTTGAGCACTGAAAATAGAGGTCTTAGCAAGATAGATACAGTTCTTTTCTTCATGGAACTTATAGTCTAGATCCACACAAATGCTCTGAATTACAATGTTATAGTTCCTGTACTGTTCATGTCAGTTTGAAATTTAAGTAAAAATCAAACCATTCTCTCCTTTCTAAGAATAATAATTCAACCCAATAATTTCTTTTCTTTATAAATGAAAATGACAGTGTAACCAACATTCAATAGTGTAAACACCTTCACAGAATACAGCAAAGGAATACATTAGAAAGACAAATTATTTAAAACATATGAATCTAGGGAACTGTGTATTAATTTGTTACTATGAACAATGATGAATTAATGTTTATAAGTAATATTTTAATGGCACGCCATAAGAATCGATCAAGAGGCAATCAGGACGGATGGCATCCTGAGTCCATCATCACTAGGTCAGCCATTCAGTCCACCTTTTCTCAAAGAAACACAGCCAGGAAATGCTCCCAGAGAAAGCCAATTCTTTAGAAAGCAAAAGCAAAGGAAAAGTGAAAGATATTAAAGGTGTTCCTTGGAAATTAAAATATACTACAAGCAATATTTTATAATATTTGCCAATTAGTTTTCAGGTGCACCTAGATATACATAATTTATTAGGCTGGATGCTAAATACAGTTGGTGATTTCATTTTTCTTACTGTTGAATATTCTTGGCATGTTTGATATTGGTGGGGAAATTTTTAATTTGTGCTTATGTTTGGACCTCCCAAACAGTGACTGGGCTATGAGCCTTTGTCCTTATGGAGCCTGGATTATTCTGTGACTTAGAACAGCATTTTGATTTCCTTTGACACAACTCCCAGTCAATTACAGTCATCGCACATTTGTATGAGCTGCTGATTGTATGGTCGTTAGGGTATTGGGCTATTCAGAAAAGCAAAATAATCAAACCTATCAGGCCCTTAACATGTATGGTTGTTAAATATCTGATTGTAGCAGTATTGCCTGATTTAGTCAAACTGAAATGTAGTAGTTTGAGTTTTTAATTGACCTCTGGATTCTGAGTTGATCTTTCTTTTCCTTTATTTTCAGAAAGTTTTGCAGGATAGTGAATTGAGTAAATATAATATTTATACACTGATTAAAATATAATGATTAGGAATATCTTTTAAGTGCTAGGAGCTATTCTAATCACTTTCTTCATAGTAAATGATCTTAATTTGCTTTAATGTGGCAGAGCTAGGATTTGATCTGGCTCTAAATTCAGTGATGGTCATTACAGTGCTATATGGCTATAGTTATTCAAAACGATCTTTCTTAAGAAGAAAGATAGTTGCCTATTACAAATTGGAAATCCCAGTTGAATCTTGGAGTTTCAGTTGTTTTCTTTTTTTTAAAATTTCCTTATGTTTTAATTCTAACAACTTTACCAATTTAGAGAGTCTGCGAGTCACTTAATTGTGTGTGAACCTTGCAGATATTTCATTCTTGGTCATCTTTTATCTACTGTTGTATTTGTCATTTAATTTCCTGCTAAATTAGCTTCAAAATTCACCAAAAACCATTTTATGTTGTCTTATGAAACATTTTTGCTTTAATAATTTGTAGACTTGCCAAAAATAAAAGGGGAATTGAAATTAATGTAATATATGTAGATAAAGCAAAGTAGGCTCTTTCAGGTCTTCATATTGAAGGACACAGATGCATCCAGATTTTCAGCAAGGAGTGAGTTTGTCCTCTGCAAACATACCAATTTCAGAATCATGGTCTCTAGGCATACCTAAAGGACATCTCCAGGTCTCATGAAGATCATTAGGTTTCTAATGCCAATGTGTAAAATATGAAAAAAAAAAATCCTTATTTAAATGAACATATTCCAAATTGACAGAGTAATCATATTTCCTCTCCTAATCAAATATATGATTAAAAGATTCGTTCATGGAAGTGTGAATAGTAATAATAAAATTATATCATAAAATAAAATTGTATATAAGTAAAATTATATGGAGTCTACAGACAATAAGTATATCCTAATCTTTATACCTTAAAGTTTTGACAAATTTAAAATTTTAATTCCTTATTTTAAGGATGATCTCCATCCAATTTAGAAAGCATGAAAGAAAACAACAAAATGAATGTCACACAGAGATCAGAGGGGTGAGAAAACCCTGCTGAATTGATCAGATTAGATGAGGGTTTCTCAGTGTGGTACTATTGACATTTTGGGCTAGGTGAGTCTGTTCTATGTATTATAGAACATTTACCAGGTTGCCTGTCTTCTACTGGATTTTGGTGGCATCAGTCTCAGTTATGAAGGAAAAAAATACCTCTGGGGAGTGGTGGTAAAGTCACCCTCAATTGAGAATTACTAGATTTGCCAGTATTAAAGAGAGTATCAAAACCAAGAATAAGAATAGCCTAAATGGAGGTGATGGGCAAGCCACCAGGAAATGTTGTTTTTATAGTGATATATTAGATATGGGTATCTTTGAGTATGCAAGTTTTTCTTTTGTTGATATTTGGGTAGTGAATTATTTTATTCTTTGGCATTGTAACTCAGATACTATGTCACAAAATGGCACATAGCTGATTTTTAGACACTAACAGTAAAAACTTAAGCCATGCTTCCATTCCTAAACACTGTACACTTTAAACATTTTTTTCTTTAGACACTATACTCTTAATGTCGTATATAATTTCAGAGATGGATTGGACTGACTCATGATTAAATATTATGTAGGGATAAATTCTAATGTCAGCATGTAAGGAGAAAATTGTGTATGTCAAAATAATTTTTAAAATCCATAGAATGGTGCCATGTTGAAAAATGATATTCAGTCTGTCAGTGAGTCCTACACACTGTTTTCAAAAATATTAGGGAATATTTAGCCATTTCTTCATGTGAATACCAGATGAAAGAGTTATGTTTAGAAAGTCATATTCACATGCATACTTACACTCTTCACACACACACACACACACACACACGCACACACACACACAACAGCGTGCACACATGCATACATACCACAGCCATGCAGATTTTGCAAAGTACTAATGTTATGAGAAACAAACCCATTTCTATTACCTCTCACACAGTTTCAAATTTTACATTTTTTATTATTGAGTCAAAAACATTTTCTAATCTCCATTGTGAAATCTTTAGTCAACGGCTTATGAAGTATATTTCTTAATTTCCAAATATGCAGGGATTTCTAGTTATTTTATTATTTTGTTATTTGTTTCTAACTTAATTATATTAATAGACTGCAAACTGTATTATTTCTATTTGTTAAAATTTGTAAAAATTAGTTTTTAGCCCAGTAAAGGGTCAATTTTGTAAATTTGTGAACTTTTAGTGTGTGGTTGAATAGAATATTCTTTTAGCAACATCAATACAAGTTAGTGGTTTATATGCCCATAAATTTAAATTTCTAACTATTTTGCTCAAAGTACTGATTCCCTTTTTTTTTCTTATTGATCTGTCAGTTATTGAGATGACTCAAGTTTAACTGCAGCTGTGATAGTGGATTTTTCTGTTTTCTCTTATATGTAGCACTATCAGTTTTTGCTTTGTCTATGTTGAGGACATGCAATTAAGTGTTTATTAATTTAGGAGCTTTTTTTTCTTTTTGCGGTACGTGGGCCTCTCACTGTTGTGGCCTCTCCTGTTGCGGGGCACAGGCTCCAGACGCGCAGGCTCAGCGGCCATGGCTCACAGGCCTAGCCGCTCCGCAGCATGTAGGATCTTCCCGGACAGGGGCACGAACCCGTGTCCCCTGTATCGGCAGGCGGACTCTCAACCACTGTGCCACCAGGGAAGCCCAATTTAGGAGCTTTTTATCTTTCTGATTAAGCCTATCATCACAAGGAAGTGACTTTTAATCTAGTTTTTCTTATGTGCCTTTGTGATATTAGCAAGGCTATTCCAGCTTTCTTTTCTTTTAGGGTGTGTGTAGTATGTCTTCATACATACATCTCTTTATTTCCACTGTTCTGTTTCCTTAATTTGTGTTTATTATAAACAGCAAATAATTGTGTTTCTTTCTAACCCAACAATCTTCTTCTTTAAATTGGAGCTTTAATTTCATTTCTATTAAAAGTAATCACCGGGGTTTCCCTGGTGGCGCAGTGGTTGAGAGTACGCCTGCCGCTGCAGGGGACACGGGTTCGTGCCCCGGTCTGGGAAGATCCCACATGCTGCGGAGCGGCTGGGCTCGTGAGCCATGGCCGCTGAGCCTGCGCTTCCGGAGCCTGTGCTCCGCAACGGGAGAGGCCACGGCAGTGAGAGACCCGCGTACCACAAAAAAAAAAAAAAAAAAAAAAAAAAAGTAATCACCAATATATTTGCTTTGAAATCTAAATGCTTTCCATATGTCTTCTTAGAAGTCACTATATTTTTTCATGAATTATTTTTTCTTGATTATTTTATTATTCCATTTTTACTGTGTTGGAAGCCTATATATTCTTATGCTGTTCTTTCTTCCATTGCTCTAGAAACTGCAATATATAATTTTTTAAAGTTGGATGATTAACATAGTCTAATGTTAATTGCTAATTCCACTCTTCTCTTGAACATAAGTTTCTTAGAACACTTCAAATCCATTTATCCCTCTGGGCTTATATGCCACTTTTATTGTATGAGTTATTCATGTATGTGTACCCACATGTATTTTACATATCTGTATATATAAATAAGTGTATATAGATGTGTACATGTGTGTTTGTGTGTGTATATATTGCCTGTTTATATATGTGTATTCATGTCTACATATATTTATTTATATTTATATAAAATCCACAGTAAAATCTTGTTATCATTTTGTAAAGATGATGGGTCATTTGGATTTCCCCCTGTAGCTACTATTTGTGCTGCTCTGCTTTTTTGTCATTTCACGTTTGTACTTCCATCTGAGGTCATTTTTCTTCTGAAGAATACTCAATATTTCAGTTGCTTGTGTTTGCAAATACTCAGTTTGGTTTCGACTGATTGGTCTTTATGTTACCTTCATTTTTGGAAGATACATTTTTATTTGGTATAGAATTATAGGTTGCTAGTTATTTTCCTTCACATATTTGGAGACATCATTCAGTTGTGCTCTGGCCTGCATTGCTGTTTTTGAGAACTTATCTGTCAGTTTATCTCATGTTCCCCTCCAGTACAACTTTTTTCTCTAATTACTTATACTGTATTCTCTTTATCTTTAATTTTGCTACTTAATGTTGATATAATCAGACATAAGTTTATTTTTATTTATCTTTCTTGAGATTGATAGTAATATTGAATGTGTGGGTTGATGTGTATCATCTGTTTTGGAAACCTGTTAGCCATTATTTCTTCATTTTTTGCTTTTACTTCATTTTCTCTTTTCTCACTGGTACTTCAATTAAATTTATATTAAACCCTTCTGCTTTTTATATCTCTTATACTCTCATATATTTTTTCTTTTTTTCCTTCATGCTTCCTTCTGTATTTTATTATTGAATATTTATATTCTGAATATTCTCTTTGAAATTTTTTTTTTTTTTTTTTTGTCTTTAGCGGTACACGGGCCTCTCACTGTTGTGGCCTTTCCCATTATGGAGCACAGGCTCCAGACGCGCAGGCTCAGCGGCCATGGCTCACGGGCCTAGCCGCTCCGCAGCGTGTGGGATCTTCCCAGACCAGGGCACGAACCTGTGTCCCCTGCAGCGGCAGGTGGACTCTCAACCACTGCACCACCAAGGAAGCCCTCTTTGAAATTTTTAAATGTTACCAATTCTTGTCTGAATTTTTTAGTTCCAGATATCATCTCCATAAATATTGAATATTTGTCTATTTCTTATAATTTTCATTGCTGTACTTCTTATGAGACTGTGCCTATTTCTGTAGTTTGTGTTCTGTTCATATTGTCTTTATCTGTGTACATGATTTTATTTGTTGCTGGACGTTGTTATTTAAAAATTGCTTGAAGAAATCAGTATTTTTCTAGGATGATGATGTCTTATTCCAAAGAAGATATTCCTTTTCTCTGTCAGGTGCCCAGGATATTAGAGATTCAGAAATCACTTTAGTCATATTTTAGGGCCTGAGGTATTTCTGGGCTCCTCAGACTAGTGTCCTGGCTTCCACCCATTCTTTGAGTGTTCCCCTACTCCTTTTCCCCTTTACCCACCCTGATTCCACATTTTGTCCATGTAGCTCAAGAGACAATCAGCCTGATTCCTGTGTGGTCTCTTCTGTGTTGGCAGATGCCCCAAGGGCCAAAGCAAACCTAAATGCTAGACTGACCGCTTCAGATTTCACCCTTATGTTGGATGTGGGCCTAGAAATTCTTCTCTCTCTCGTTAGACTTTTAAGATTTTGTAAGTCTTAAATCTGGTAGGAGAGTTGATTCAAGTTATCCAGTCTGTTATTTGTAAAAGCAGAATCCCTCTCCCAATACCAATCAGTAATACATTTTAAAACTTCATTTACTTAAACTTTCCAGATTCTATATTTTGATACTTTATGCTTCTATGTTACTATATTTTTTTCCTTTGGCTTTTAAAAAATAAGTCCTTATGATTATGGGAAACAAGTTATATTTCCATGTTACATATTTTGGACAATATGACACATTCTTTTAGAATCAAACTGTCTAATCAAGACATCAGTTGGTCACTCTTCTAGAAAATGTAACTTAAATGTCATTTTACTTATGAGCCTATATCCAAATGCTCTAGCTCATTTTTTGTTCTCTGCTCTCTTGGTACTTCACTGATTCCTCTTATCACATTTACCACATTATGTTACAATTATGTGTTTGGGAATAGCTCTTCAATAATAAAGACTGAATACTGTTAATATGTGCACCCACAGAGCCTACCACAGCATCTGAGATTTAGTAAGTGCATGATAAATGTTTAAATATATTAAAATTTTACTTCTAAGTCAGAAATATTAATTGAGAATAATGTGACATGACATCAAAAATACAAAAAATCCTCTGAATATAAAAACCAGAAACCAGTTATTAAAGCCTCCTTTATTTTTTTAAGCATTATTTTTTCTGCTCCTTTGAATATCGGGTTGATTGATCAAAAATAATCTCACTATCATTTAGCATGTGATGTTAGGTTTGTGAGAGAGTCTCACCTCTCTTTTGAAAAAGGCATAGAAACATTTCTTCTTCTGCATTATTTAAGTACATGTATTATTCTCTTTGAATTGATTCCGTGTTCAGAATAAATAACAGTGTAGGAGAGATGTTGAAGATAACAAGAACATAGTCTCAAATTTTGTTCTTTGACACCTTATTTTTTTTTTTAAATCAGATCTCTTTTTGGGAAGATATGAAGACCTTCAGGACACATAGTTTCCATAGTCTGTTAGTCCACCTGCTCTTGATTTTAGCCCCTATAATCACTGTCACAGGTTTTAGGCCCCTGATTTTAATAATAGCACTTGGCTCTCCAGGGACTAAAAACTAAAGCTGTCTGGACAAACGTGTCAAGGTGCAGACTTCAGGCTTCTTATAACCCACCAAGGCTTAGGGATCCAGGCTTTAAGTCTACTCAGATATGCTTTGTTGTGCTTGAATCCTCCTCTTCTTCCACTGGGAGAAAAACTGCAAGTGCTGAATAAGAAAAAGGAAAGAAGGAAGAAAAAGAAATATGTTCAACTTCTTGGAAGAAAGTAGATTAAGCCTTTGTGATACTTTGCTTCCCAAGACCACCATCATCGCACTGCATCATTATAGTAATTTACGGAAATTCAGTCTCCCAGAGACCTTTTGAATAAATATATTTTAAATGCTTAGGGTGTGTTTTCAGCCCTTTTAGTTTCCTAACCTTTAAATGATCTACTGCTTTTATTACATATAAACATTTCTGTGTATTTCATAAGAATTTTAGGTTTTATGATAAAACAGATTAGATATGTTGAGAGATTTTAAAGGTCCACAGAATAAATCATTATGTCAATAGTTTTATTTAGAAGTATCACTCAACTTTATTCTTGATCACATTGTTCAACCTTTTGTTGAATGATTCCAAATTGTCATTGAATATTTTATGTAGTGGTGTAGATGTTTTTATGTACAGTGATCCTAGTACTTGAAAGTCAGCTTTTCTGAAGTTTTTTTGTATTTAAAGGTAAAATAGTATTTGGGGGATTGTTGATGAAAGTGATGAAAGCTCTAAGCCCTTCGAGTTTGGAAGAAATGGAACTGAATGAAAATAAGAGGAAATTGATTATTGTGTTTTGTGAGGGGTGGGAGGAAAGTATATGTGACCAGTACCTATTGTCCAGCTAAATTTTGCTGCTGTGGGTGAAATCTGAGAGTGACAGACTTGCTGCTCAGCCAGTTTTCTCTTTCTGGGCACTCAGACAAAAGGAGAAAACTACCTTTCTGCATCTCCTTTTCAGATAAGCTGCAGTCCTGTGAATGAATTCTGGTTCAAGGGATGTGAGTGAAAATGATGTCACCATTTCCAGGCGTGCTTCTGGTCCTTCTTCAGTGCCTTCAGTTAGCTGCTTCTCTTTGTTATGTTCAGTGTTAATTTTTTGTTACCTGAGGGAGAACTGGTCTGTATGACCTTACCCAACTGTTACCACCAGTCAACATTTGTATGGCTTTATAATTTACCTAAGTTACCATTTTCAGAAAGTTTTATTCTCTGAAATGTCATATTATTACAGCTTTCTAGAGTGCCAGAATGAAATCGGAAATAGTCACGGCAAGGGCTGTTAATTTCAAATAATAAGGCACAGTTGTTTGTGGAACCATTGTTGGGGAGATGTTGCTGGAGGTCACAATCCTATTTGGTATGAAAAGATCCCATAATATATTAAAATTTCATACCTGCATTTCTATAATCATGAGTGATGCTTCTAATGTGATATATAATCCTTTTCTTCATGTGGCAGAATGGTATAAAATGTATGTAGTGGAGTTAAAAAAATAAAGCATATCAACAGTCCAACAGTAGTATTTTCTGCACAAGGAAATTTTGCCATTGATGCATTTTCTGCAGTATAAATCAAGTCTCAAAGTAAACAAGTGAAACATCAAAAGGCAAAAAATAGAATTTGAGCTTTCAGAGAGAAAGATCTGCAAGGGATAGAAGACAAGGCTGTCCAGTTTGCTGTGGACAGAATCTCACAGTTGATACTTATTTTCTAAACACATTTTATTCTTATATTAAATACCAAAGTGTTTCGTCATTACTCGTGTCTCTTGGCCTAAAACCTATTTAAGAAAATAAACACACATTCAGTAGAATAAGAAGTTTAAGGCATTTATTTTCTATTACAAAAAGGATATTATTTCCCAGCCTCATTTCATCTCTGAAATATTATGACTACAATCTGGCTTCTTTTTTCTGTATGATTCTATTAAATCTGTTCTATCAAGGGCCAGTTCTTCCCTTGATAATTTTATATATTGGGCTGGCCAAAAAGTTTGTTCATTTTTTTCTCGTAAGATGGCTCTTGTAGCACTTAGTTGTTTTTAACTTCATTCAAAACAATTTTGTTAGATTGTACGTGACAGCTGTCATATCAGCAAGCATATAAAAAGAGACATCAAAATTCGTGAATTTTTGTGTAGCCATTTTAATGTTGAAGATGGAAGAAAAACAACATTTTCACCATATTATGCTTTATTATTTCAAGAAAGGTAAAAATGCAACTGAAGTGCAAGAAAGGTTTGTGCAGTATATGGAGAAGGTGCTGTGACTGATCGAACATGTCAAAAGTGGTTTGCGAAGTTTTGTGCTGGAGATTTCTCACTGAATGATGCTCCACAGTTGATAGTGATCAAATCGAGACATTAATTGAGAATAGTCAGTGTTATACCACGCAAGAGATAGCCAACATACTCAAAATGTACAAATCAAGCATTGAAAATCATTTGCCCCAGCTTGGTTATGTGAATCGCTTTGATGTTTGGGTTCTACATAAGTTAAGTGAAAAAAAAACTTCTTGACCATATTTCTGCATGTGATTCTCTACTTAAATGTAATGAAAATGTTCCACTTTTAAAAACAAATTATGACAGGTGATGAAAAGTGGATACTGTACAATAATGTGGAATGGAAGAGATCATGGGGCAAGAGAAATGAACCACCACCAACCACACCAAAGGCCAGTCTTCATCCACAGAAGGTGATGCTGTGTATATGGTGGGATTGGAAGGGAGTCCTCTATTATGAGCTCCTTCAGGAAAACCAAACAATTAATTCCAACAAGTACTGCTCCCAGTGAGACCAACTGAAAGCAGCACGGGACGAAAAGCACCTGGAATTAGTCAACAGAAAATGCATAATCTTCCATCAGAATAACATAAGACTGCATGTTTCTTTATGACCAAGCAAAAACTGTTACAGCTTTGCTGGGAAGTTCTGATGCATCTGCCCTATTCACCAGACATTGCACCTTTGAATTTCCATTTATTTAGGTCTTTACAAAGTTCTCTTAATGGAAAGAATTTCAATTCCCTGGAAGACTGTAAAAGGCAACTGGAACAGTTCTTTGCTCCAAAAGATAAAAAGTTTTGGGAAGATGGAATTATGAAGTTGCCTGAAAAATGGCAGAAGCTAGTGGAACAAAAGGGTGAATACGCTGTTCAATAAAGTTCTTGGTGAAAATGAAAAATGTGTCTTTTATTTTTACTTAAAAACCGATGGCACTTTTTGACCAACACAATATATAGTATTTTCTTTTAACATAATTTAATGTTACGGGATGATTTTATTTGATGAGGAATACACATTATCTGTTTTGATAACAACTAACTGATGTTTACAAGAATTCAGATGCTTAGTTTATGACATAAGTTTGTTTTTTGGAGTTACCCCAATATAAGAGTTAAACTGAAGAGGATCTTTTAGAACTGTGTGTGTTTGTGCATATGTGTATTTAGAGAAAGAGAGAAAGAATTTAGGTTGGGTTTGAAATTTGCAAGTGTTTTTTTTTGTTGTTGTTTTTGAGTATTCATTGTAGATGGAACTTGGTAGTACTTGAGAGCAGCGGTCCCCAACCTTTTTTGGCACCAGGGACCAGTTTCATAGAAGACAATTTTTCCATGGACCGGGGAAGTGGGGGAATGGTTTGGGCGGTAATGCGAGTGATGGGGAGTGGGAAATGAAGCTTTGCTTGCTCTCCCACCACTCACCTCCTGCTGTGTGGCCTGGTTCCTAACAGGCCGAGGACTGGTACCGGTCTGTGGACTGGGGTTTGGGGGACCCCTGCTTTAGAGTATTGTTAAGAAAAGTTCAGTGGCTTGGTGACCTGTACCTTTTCCTGACTTTCTCCTCTGTCTTTATTTTAGAGACTAATTCTGGCAGAGTTTCTTAACCTCATCTTTAAAATCATTGAAACAAATCAGTGATTACGTTGTTTGTGGATCAGTGTTAAGTTAACCATTCCTGTTCATGTTTCTCTGATAAAGTAGTTTGTCTTGTGAATATTTCTTAATTGGAAGCACGTGAAGAAATATAACATTTCTAGAAAAGAGATAATCTATTCACTAGATTAGTAAAATAGTAAATAGTAAAGAATAGTAAAATAATATGCTTTAAGTTTTCTATCGTGACTAGCACCTAAGTGTTCATCAGGAATTTATTATTTAACCAGAGAATTATTAGGAATATCATTTCTGTTTTCTACTGTTCCACCCAATAAAGTGGGTGGTCTGAGGTTCTTTGATAATAATTTTTCTTAACAGATAAATAAAAGCCAAACTATTTTCAGTATTTCTTGCTTATGAGACATTAGCTCTGAATAGCACTTTGTGTAGTATTCTCAATATCTGATGGTACGGTGGTAGTTAGTGAGTGTGTGAATGTGTGTGTATATGTACATGCATTTCATGTACATATGGGGTGTGTAAGACCTTATACCATACTTTGAGGAATGCTCTGTAAATCACCAAAAATGAAGCTCACCCACTTTCACATGTATATTTGTACCTCTGTCTTTGATTCTTGTCTTCAAATCTTCCCTTTTAACTTTTTCTCACATATCAGAAAAGGAGAGTGGCAGGGGTGAGAGATGTTGAAAACACTTTTTGCTCTTCCTACCCTGAGAGAGATGTTGAAAACACTTTTTGCCTTTTCTACTTCCTCCTGTCGACACTCCAATATCTTTTAAAATAATCTTTGCACGGAATGCTCCTCAGACCATAGAGATGGCATTATGTTTAGCCATGTGATAATCAGTTGGGGTGACGGATGTCAAAGACAGCATAATTCATATGATAATGATTAGATAACAATAGTTTTGTGGATTCCTTTTAAATTTCCCTGGGTTTTGTAATACGTACTTCTCATTTGATATAGACCTTCATTCAAATTTAAAATCCACTTTCACATGGATTTTCAGTTTGGCTTCAAGCATGTTGTGAGATAAATTGGTAGAATATTTACCTGCTCCCTTCAGGGCTAAATAGGTATTGGATTTTGTCCTGTAAGGATGCTCGCTCCCATTCCTTTACAGGACAGAGCCAGCAGTCTTGCTAGTCATGTAAGTTTGATTTGGTGGTAAAACAGACATTTACAACATGTATTGGAATACATGTCCGGATAGCAAATTATACCATTTAAAATAATTAAATTTTTGTTATTAATGTGTTTATATATATATAAATTTAGATAGTCTAAATTTATAGTATGGCTTACAGAGTCCTTTAATTTGTTTTTATTCACTGATATGTCCCAATCACCTTGAACAATGTCTGTCACATAATAGATAATCAATGTTTGTTGAATATACAAAATCTTGTTTGAAATGTGGATGCATAGATAAAAGTTTGACAGTAGTAACTATGGGATTATTTAATCTTTTTCCATTCTGCTCTTTGCTTACTTGTATGTTATTCTTTTTCTACTAATAACATATTTATTACATATATAGTATAGATGTTTTATGTATGTGTGGGTAGGTAGATACATAGTTAAATATAATTAGGTGGAAATTTATAGCCTTGACTTGTTAAATGGTGCATATGCCAACACACTGCCTTGCATGTCTGGATGTGGAGAAGTCAGACCAACAGCAGTATGTCTACATGTGAGGTAAGGACAGGAAGTCAGTAGGGGAACAATGCCATCTGTCCGTCCATCCATCCATCCATCCATCCATCTCTCTCTATTAAGTGTCTGTGTATCAATCATATATCTATTTCTATGTATCTGTGATTGTATTATGTAGCATAATGCTTCTTATCTCATACTTGAATATGGATATATCATACTTGAATATACTTGCATGTATATTTGTATCCTGAAAATATTTTGAAAGGACACTGGAAAGACTGAGTAATGTCTTTGATATAAAGGGATAAAGAGATAAAAGATCAGGGGAGTTGCCACATTTCTATGCTTCTGAGGTACCCACAGATTATGAAGTTGAATTGAGTGGTCAATTATTAGTCAAAGTTGGTATGAGAATCTGAAGAAAACAATTTCTGAAAATTTAATGGCAAAATTCTTATTCATTGATATTTGGGAAATGGTGTAACTGTATTATAATAGTATTTCCAACTATAATCGAATGCGTGTACTAATGTGAAGTGTATAATTGGAATAAACACAAGCCCTATACTACTTAGTATGGATTTATTTTTAAGTAAAGTTACTTTTACATATTACTGGAAAACTACATCTTAAATAACAAATACTTATTGCATGTGCATTTAAGTAACTATGTAGAGTGTTTGACCCAAAGGGTTATTTAAAGATGACTTCGACCCCGGCACCTCGAACATGGTGGACGAGCTCGCCGTCATCCGCGAAGGAGGGCGTCAAGCGCAAAAGCAGAAGTCAGAATACAGTTTACATCTAATATATAATAACCCCGAATGACATTTTTCAAAGGAAAGAGTAATCTTGGGCACTACCACTGAAAAGCCAGCCCGGGAGGGGGGACCTTGAAGATGGCGGAAGAGTAAGACGCGGAGATCGCCTTCCTCCCCACGGATACACCAGAAATACATCCACACGTGGAACAACTCCTACAGAACTCCTACTGAAGGCTGGCAGAAGACCTCAGACCTCCCAAAAGGCAAGAAACTCCCCACGTAACTGGGTAGGGCAAAAGAAAAAACAGAGACAAAAGAATAAGGACGGCACCTGCACCAGTGGGAGGGAGCTGTGAAGGAGGAAAAGTTTCCACACACTAGGAAGCCCCTCCGCGGGCGGAGACTGCGGGAGGCGGAGGGGGGAGTTTCGGGACCCCGGAGTAGTGCACAGCGACGGGTGCGGAGGGCAAAGCGGGGAGATTCCTGCACAGACGATCGGTGCTGACCGGCACTCACCAGCCCGAGTGGCCTGTCTGCTCACCCGCCGGGGCGGGCGGGGCTGCGAGCTGAGGCTTGGGTTTTGGTTTTGGACGGAGCTCAGGGAGAGGACTGGGGTTGGCGGCTTGAACATAGCCTGAAGGGGTTAGTGCACCACGACTAGCCGGGAGGGAGTTCGGGGAAAAGCCTGCACCTGCCGAAGAGGCAAGAGACTTTTTCTTCCCTCTTTGTTTCCTGGTGCGCGAGGAGAGGGGTTTAAGAGCGCTGCTTAAAGGAACTCCAGAGACGGGCGCGAGCCGCGGCTAAAAGCGCGAACCCCAGAGACGGGCGCGAGCCGCGGCTGAGGGCGCGAGCCCCCGAGACGGGCGCGAGCCGCGGCTGAAAGCGCAAACCCCAGAGACGGGCGTGAGCCGCGGCTAAAACCGCGGACCCCAGAGACGGGCGGGAGACGCTAAGGCTGCTGCTGCCGCCACCAAGGGGCCTGTGTGCGAGCACAGGTCACTCTCCACACCCCTCTTCCGCGGAGCCTGTGCAGCCCGCCAATGCCAGGTTCCCGGGATCCAGGGACAACTTCCCCGGGAGTACGCACGGCGGGTCTCAGGCTGGTGCAACATCACGCCGGCCTCTGCCGCAACGTCACGCTGCCTCTGCAGCCGCAGGCCCGCCCCGCACGTAGTGCCCCTCCTACCCCCATCCCCCAACCCCCGGCCTGAGTGAGCCGGAGGCCCCGAATCAGCGGCTCCTTTAACCCCGTCCTGTCTGAGCGAAAAAACAGACGCCCTCCAGCGACCTACACGCAGAGGCAGGGCCAAATCCAAAGCTGAGCTCCTGTGAGCTGTGAGAACAAAGAAGAGAAAGGGAAATCTCTCCCAGCAGCCACAGAAGCAGCGGATTAAAGCTCCACAATCAACTTGATATACCCTGCATCTGTGGAATACCTGAATAGACAAGGAATGATCCCAAATTGAAGAGGTGGAATTTAGGAGCGAGATCTATGATTTTTTTCCCTTTTCCTCTTTTTGTGAATGTGTACGTGTATGCTTCTGTGTGAGATCCTGTCTGTATACTCTTGCTTCCACCATTTGTCCTAGGGCTCTATCCGTCCATGACTTTTTTTAAAAAATTCTTTTTCTTAATAATTAAGTTTAATTGTAATAACTTTATTATACTTTACCTTCGTTTTTTCTTTCCTTCCTTCCTTCCCTCCTTTAGACAACGAATCACCCCAAATTGAGGAGGTGGTCTCAGGGAGCAGGATTGATGATTTTTCCCCCTTTACCTCTTTTTGTGAAGCTGTATGTGTATGCTTCTGTGTAAGATTTTCTCTGTATAGCTTTGCTTCCAACATTTGTCCTAAGGTTCTATCCGTCCCTTTTTTTTTTTTCCTAAATATTTTTAATTCAATAACTATATTATACTTTATTTTATTTTTACTGTATCATCTTTCTTTCTGTCTTTTTTCCTTCTTTCCCTCCTTCCTTCCTTCCTTCCTCCCTCCCTCCCTCCCTCCTTTCTTTCCTTCTTTGCTTCTTTCTTCCTTCCTTCCTTTCCTCCTTTCCTTCTTTCTTTACTCATACTTCTACTAATTCTCCCTACTTTTACTCCCTTTTATTCTGAGCTGTGTGGATGAAAGGCTCTTGGTGCTCCAGCCAGGAGTCAGGGCTCTGCCTCTGAGGTAGGAGAGCCAACTTCAGGACACTGGTCAACAAGAGACCTCCCAGCTCCACATAATATTAAACGGTGGAAATATCCCAGAGACCTCCATCTTAACACCAGCACCCAGCTTCACTCAACGACCAGCAAGCCACAGTGCTGGACAACCTATGCCAAACAACTAGCAACACAGGAACACAACCCCACCCATTAGCAGAGAGGCTGCCTAAAATCATAATAAGGCCACAGACACCCCAAAACACACCACCAGACGTGAACCTGCCCACTAGAGAGACAAGATCCAGCCTCATCCAGCACAACACAGGCACTAGTCCCCTCCACCAGGAAGCCTACACAACCCACTGAAACAACCTTAGCCACTGGAGAGAGACATCAAAAACAACGGGAACTACGAAAGTGCAGCCTGCAAAAAGGAGACCCCAAACACAGTAAGATAAGCAAAATGAGAAGACAGAAAAACACACAGCAGATGAAGGAGCAAGATAAAAACCCACCAGACCTAACAAATGAAGAGGAAATAGGCAATCTACCTGAAAAAGAATTCAGAATAATGATAGTAAGGATGATCCGAAATCTTGGAAGTAGAATGGACAAAATGCAAGAAACAGTTAACAAGGACCTACAAGAACTAAAGATGAAACAAACAACGATGAACAATGCAATAAATGAAATTAAAATCACTCTAGATAGGATCAATAGCAGAATAACTGAGGCAGAAGAACGGATAAGTGACCTGGAAGATAAAGTAGTGGAAATAACTACTGCAGAGCAGAATAAAGAAAAAAGAATGAAAAGAACTGAGGACAGTCTCAGAGACCTCTGGGACAACATGAAACGCACCAACATTCGAATTATAGGGGTTCCAGAAGAAGAAGAAAGAAAGAAAGGGACTGAGAAAATATTTGAAGAGATTATAGTTGAAAACTTCCCTAATATGGGAAAGGAAATAGTTAATCAAGTCCAGGAAGCACAGAGGGTCCCATACAGGATAAATACAAGGAGAAACACGCCAAGACACATATTAATCAAACTGTCAAAAATTAAATACAAAGAAAGCATATTAAAAGCAGCAAGGGAAAAACAACAAATAACACACAAGGGAATCCCCATAAGGTTAACAGCTGATCTCTCAGCAGAAACCCTACAAGCCAGAAGGGAGTGGCAGGACATACTGAAAGTGATGAAGGAGAATAGCCTGCAACCAAGACTACTCTACCCAGCAAGGATCTCATTCAGATTTGATGGAGAAATTAAAACCTTTACAGACAAGCAAAAGCTGAGAGAGTTCAGCACCACCAAACCAGCTTTACAACAAATGCTAAAGGAACTTCTCTAGACACGAAACACAAGAGAAGGAAATGACCTATAGTAGCGAACCCAAAACAATATATAAAATGGAAATAGGAACATACATATCGATAATTACCTTAAATGTAAATGGACTAAATGCTCCCAGCAAAAGACACAGATTGGCTGAATGGATACAAAAACAAGACCCTTATATATGCTGTCTACAAGAGACCCACTTCAGAACTAGAGACACATACAGACTGAAAGTAAGGGGATGGAAAAAGATATTCCATGCAAATGGAAACCAAAAGAAAGCTGGAGTAGCAATTCTCATATCAGACAAAATAGACTTTAAAATAAGGACTATTAAAAGGGACAAAGAAGGACACTACATAATGATCAAGGGATCGATCCAAGAAGAAGATATAACAATTGTAAATATTTATGCACCCAACATAGGAGCACCTCAATACATAAGGCAAATACTAACAACCATAAAAGGGGAGATCAACAGTAACACATTCATAGTAGGGGACTTTAAGACCCCACTTTCACCCATGGACAGATCATCCAAAATGAAAATAAATAAGGAAACACAAGCTTTAAATGATACATTAAACAAGATGGACTTAATTGATATTTATAGGACACTCCATCCAAAAACAACAGAATACACATTTTTCTCAAGTGCTCATGGAACATTCTCCAGGATAGATCATATCTTGGGTCATAAATCAAGCCTTGGTAAATTTAAGAAAACTGAAATTGTATCAAGTATCTTTTCCGACCACAACGCCATGAGACTAGATATCAATTACAGGAAAAGATCTTTAAAAAATACAAACACATGGAGGCTAAACAATACACTACTTAATAATGAAGTGATCACTGAAGAAATCAAAGGGGAAATCAAAAAATACCTAGAAACAAATGACAATGGAGACACAACGACCCAAAACCTATGGGATGCAGCAAAAGCAGTTCTAAGGGGGAAGTTTATAGCAATACAAGCCCACCTTAAGAAGCAGGAAACATCTCGAATAAACAACCTAACCTTGCACCTCAAGCAATTAGAGAAAGAAGAACAAAAAAACCCCAAAGCTAGCAGAAGGAAAGAAATCATAAAAATCAGATCAGAAATAAATGAAAAAGAAATGAAGGAAACAATAGCAAAGATCAATAAAACTAAAAGCTGGTTCTTTGAGAAGATAAACAAAATAGATAAACCACTAGCCAGACTCATCAAGAAAAAAAGGGAGAAGACTCAAATCAATAGAATTAGAAATGAAAAAGGAGAAGTAACAACTGACACTGCAGAAATAAAAAAAAATCATGAGAGATTACTACAAGCAACTCTATGCCAATAAAATGGACAATCTGGAAGAAATGGACAAATTCTTAGAAATGCACAACCTGCCAAGACTGAATCAGGAAGAAATAGAAAATATGAACAGACCAATCACAAGCACTGAAATTGAAACTGTGATTAAAAACCTTCCAACAAACAAAAGCGCAGGACCAGATGGCTTCACAGGTGAATTCTATCAAACGTTTAGAGAAGAGCTAACACCTATCCTTCTCAAACTCTTCCAAAATATAGCAGAGGGAGGAACACTCCCAAATTCCTTCTACGAAGCCACCATCACCTTGATACCAAAACCAGACAAGGATGTCACAAAGAAAGAAAACTACAGGCCAATATCACTGATGAACATAGATGCAAAAATCCTCAACAAAATACTAGCAAACAGAATCCAACAGCACATTAAAAGGATCATACACCATGATCAAGTGGGGTTTATTCCAGGAATGCAAGGATTCTTCAATATATGCAAATCTATCAATGTGATAAACCATATTAACAAATTGAAGGAGAAAAACCATATGATCATCTCAATAGATGCAGAGAAAGCTTTCGACAAAATTCAACACCCATTTATGATAAAAACCCTCCAGAAAGTAGGCATAGAGGGAACTTTCCTAAACATAATAAAAGCCATATATGACAAGCCCACAGCAAACATCATCCTCAATGGTGAAAAACTGAAAGCATTTCCACTAAGATCAGGAACAAGACAAGGTTGCCCACTCTCACCACTCTTATTCAACATAGTTTTGGAAGTTTTAGCCACAGCAATCAGAGAAGAAAAGGAAATAAAAGGAATCCAAATCGGAAAAGAAGAAGTAAAGCTGTCACTGTTTGCAGATGACATGATACTATACATAGAGAATCCTAAAGATGCTACCAGAAAACTACTAGAGCTAATCAATGAATTTGGTAAAGTAGCAGGATACAAAATTAATGCACAGAAATCTCTGGCATTCCTATATACTAATGATGAAAAATCTGAAAGTGAAATCAAGAAAACACTCCCATTTACCATTGCAACAAAAAGAATAAAATATCTAGGAATAAACCTACCTAAGGATACGAAAGACCTGTATGCAGAAAATTATAAGACACTGATGAAAGAAATTAAAGATGATACAAATAGATGGAGAGATATACCATGTTCTTGGATGGGAAGAATCAACATTGTGAAAATGACTCTACTACCCAAAGCAATCTACAGATTCAATGCAATCCCTATCAAACTACCACTGGCATTTTTCACAGAACTAGAACAAAAAATTTCGCAATTTGTATGGAAACACAAAAGACCCCGAATAGCCAAAGCAATCTTGAGAACGAAAAAAGGAGCTGGAGGAATAAGGCTCCCTGACTTCAGACTATATTACAAAGCAACAGTAATCGAGACAGTATGGTACTGGCACAAAAACAGAAAGATAGATCAGTGGAACAGGATGGAAAGCCCAGAGATAAACCCACGCACATATGGACACCTTATCTTTGATAAAGGAGGCAGGAATGTACAGTGGAGAAAGGACAGCCTCTTCAATAAATGGTGCTGGGAAAACTGGACAGGTACATGTAAAAGTATGAGATTAGATCACTCCCTAACACCATACACAAAAATAAGCTCAAAATGGATTAAAGATCTAAATGTAAGGCCAGAAACTATCAAACTCTTAGAAGAAAACATAGGAAGAACGCTCTATGACATAAATCACAGCAAGATCCTTTCTGACCCACCTCCTAGAGTAATGGAAATAAAAACAAAAATAAACAAATGGGACCTAATGAAACTTCAAAGCTTTTGCACAGCAAAGGAAACCATAACCAAGACCAAAAGACAACCCTCAGAATGGGAGAAAACATTTGCAAATGAAGCAACTGACAAAGGATTAATCTCCAAAATTTACAAGCAGCTCATGCAGCTCAATAACAAAAAAACAAACAACCCCATCCAAAAATGGGCAGAAGACCTAAATAGACATTTCTCCAAAGAAGATATACAGAATGCCAACAAACACATGAAAGAATGCTCAACATCATTAATCATTAGAGAAATGCAAATCAAAACTACAATGAGATATCATCTCACACCAGTCAGAATGGCCATCATCAAAAAATCTAGAAACAATAAATGCTGGAGAGGGTGTGGAGAAAAGGGGACACTCTTGCACTGCTGGTGGGAATGTGAATTGGTTCAGCCACTGTGGAGAACAGTATGGAGGTTCCTTAAAAAACTACAAATAGAATTACCATATGACCCAGCAATCCCACTACTTGGCATATACCCTGAGAAAACCAAAATTCAAAAAGAGTCATGTACCAAAATGTTCATTGCAGCTCTATTTACAATAGCCAGGACATGGAAACAACCTAAGCGCCCATCATCGGATGAATGGATAAAGAAGATGTGGCACATATACACAATGGAATATTACTCAGCCTTAAAAAGAAATGAAATTGAGCTATTTGTAATGAGATGGATAGACCTAGAGTCTGTCATACAGAGTGAAGTAAGTCAGAAAGAAAAAGACAAATACCGTATGCTAACACATATATATGGAATTTAAGGGAAAAAAATGTCATGAAGAACCTAGGGGTAAGATAGGAATAAAGACGCAGACCTACTGGAGAACGGACTTGAGGGTATGGGGAGGGGGAGGGGTGAGTTTTGACAGGGCGAGAGAGAGTCATGGACATATACACACTAACAAACGTAGTAAGGTAGATAGCTGGGGGGAAGCAGCCGCAAGGCACAGGGATATTAGCTCGGTGCTTTGTGACAGCCTGGAAGGGTGGGATGGGGAGAGTGGGAGGGAGGGAGACGCAAGAGGGAAGACATATGGGAACATATGTATGTGTATGGCTGATTCACTTTGTTGTGGGGCAGAAGCTAACACACCATTGTAGAGCAATTGTGCCCCAATGAAGATGTTAAAAAAAAAGAAAAAAAAAAAAAAAAGATGACTTCTTGGATATCTATAAAAAAAAAGATTTCTAAAATCAAGAAGATAGATTACACATCCTTGAAACATTTATGTCTTTAATTTTATGAAAGTGCATAACTTCGAAATGTGTGAACATTGATATTGCTGAACATTGGCTGTCTTTTATAGAAATAGTCTTCTCTCCACTAGCTTAAGGCGTTAAAGCACTAATGACCTTATAATAGTAACTAGTGTTTTAAGGTTATAGGATAAAATGTTTCATTCTTCTAATCCATTTGTCCAAAGCAAAATTGAAAGTTTGATTCACAAATTTATTCAGTTTTGTTAAAGGCATGTATTTTTCTACGTATAGTTCATTCTGTTCTATTATTTATACTAGCTAGACGCCATTTATGTGATGTCTTAAAGTATCTTGGACATTTTAATATGAACTGTGCACTTTTGTTCTAAGCATCTTAACATTCACAACCCTTTCTTACAACTTTCAAAATGTCTTTCAAAAGTCTGCCACATCTGCCACATTTTAATTATACCTTTTCTGTTCTATTTTTATATAAACTTCTTTCATCTGTTTATATAAGCTTTAGAAGTTTTATCTCTACTCTAAAATCTGTATTTATAAATTCATGTACTTTGTCTTTACTAGACACACGGGAGGGCTTTCTTTTCTTTCTTTTTTTTTTTGAATTTTATTTTTTTTTTTATACAGCAGGTTCTTATTAGTTATCCATTTTATGCATATTAGTGTATATATGTCAATCCCAATCTCCCAATTCATCACACCACCACCACCACCCTGCTACTTTCTCCCCTTGGTGTCCATATGTTTGTTCTCTACATCTGTGTCTCTATTTCTGCTCTGCTTTAAATGTTTATTAGTCTGAAAGGCGGGGCTCAAGAAAGCTCATTTTTAATGCTTAGTGTGATAAATAATCGAATTGGCTATACATGTCTTACTATAATAGTAAACTCCTTCTGGACCCATTTTCTTAGAAGCAGTGTTCTCAGAGTAATCTTAAGGAACAGTTCCTGTAAATGATTGAGCATGTATTGTATATGATACCAGTTAGAATTCATGTTGATTTGATTGTACCACAGGAAAATACAGGTTTTTAGAAATACTGTTTGATCTATGTTCACAATAGAGTGTATAAGTTGTAACTTGATATTATGGTATATATCTTTATCACATTTGCCTCAGATTGTGTTGGCATTTTAGGGAAAACATAAGACTGTTAAGTTAGCTTACATATCCAAGGGATCTTGAAATTACCTGTATATGACAAATTCATTTATTATCATCCAATACCTTATTTTTAATTGAAATGTTCATGTTCTGAATCTTTGTTCTGAATTTTTCTCATAAGATTAAAAGCTTAAGTAGTCGCTCTAATTATTGTACAAATTCTTTTGTCATTGTGATTTTTATCCTGCTTGGTAAAATAAAATGCAAGAGGACAAAGTAGATTATAGAATGACCAACATGGTTCCATCTTAATTAACCCTGGGCCAGAGGGGCCCTGCTCTGAGCACTTTGCTCTGTGGAAGCCCCCTGTGGTTCTTCTCTGGCTGTACCTCCCCCTGTGGCAAGGAGCCTCATAGGACCAAATTGTTGTGCCCATGTAGAGTTGACGCCCCCACCCCCATTTTCTAGAACATATTCTAGACACACCTGAAACACCCAAATCCCTGCCCATTTGACCCCATACCCACTTCTAGGGCCTGTTTAAATATATTTCTTGGGACTATCTTCCTGAGGGCAGACCTCATTGCTAGTGTATGAACATCTAGCCTGAAGGTTTCCAAGGAATGGCTACATTCAGGGGATGTATGGCTGGAGCTTGGTAGTGTGGACTGGGTGTCTCTCTTCCCATAGACAGACCACGCCACAGGGGTGCATACCCCGAGCCTAAAGAATGTGTGCAGGGGATGTATGGTGGAGCTTGGTGGTGTAGGCTTGGTGGTGTCCATCTTTCTAAGGACAGACCATACCACAGATGTGCCCACCCCAGACCTAAAGAATTCTAATATATGGCTCTGTGCAATTTGGTCATGTGGGATGGATGTCCACACAGATGTGGGCTTCACCTTGTGGTACTGGATACAGCTGAGAGTAACCTGGCTCTTCCCATGCCATCTGTTCTCGCACAGAACTTGAACGAGTCTGAGACATCTAAATTCCATCAGGTCTTACACCTAAGTCTGCTGATTAGGAACTAATGAATAGTAATACCAATTAAGTTGGAAGGATATTTGTCATTGTAGAAGAATAGAGCTTATTTTATTTAACATTTTGTTAACTTGGTTTATAACTTTTAAATATTTAGCCTTATGGTATAAGGGCTCCTATTTGCACAATTACTACAGGCCCTGCAAATGGTAAGAGTTGGTCTAGACAGACGTTCCAAGTTTCATTTTATGAAAACAATATTCACTTTTTATTAAGGACTTGAGTTCTTTTTATTTATATAATTATAGATCCTACATGGAGCTTTGAGGTCACTTGGTCCACTCCCCTACCTAGAATGGAAGATCACTTTGTAGAATCCATGACAGATGCTTATTCGATCTCTGTTTTAATATTTTTAGGCACAGTCAGCTTAACAACATGTAAAACATTGTTCCTAATTATTTCATTAATTTAAATTAAAAATAATTTCTAAGGTTCAGTCCTGTTCTTTTTTCCCCCCAATTTGTTCATATGAAATAGAGCTAAGTGGCTGTGCTGTCCAGCCTAAACCAGGGAATCAGTGCTCAGGCACCCTTTTCTGTACTAAGACTTTCCTCTGGGGATGAGAATTCATGGATTTTTCTTAGTTGGACTGCACACACTTCATATATTTTTATACATGCCATTCATTTTTATATTCATTCAGTGAAGATTTATTGAATATCCATTGCCCAAGGGCTTTTTTTCTTTCTTTAGCTCAGAAAAGATTTTCCGAGTGCTGTCATTATTTCACAATAATAATTTCAATTTTACTAGGATAAAAATATAATCTGTGCTCTATAACAAAATGTATTTATTTTTCTAGGGGAGAACTTTTGTTTGCTGACTAAGAAATTTCTGATTCAGTCTTCTTTCCTAAATTTATTTTATTAAAAACGTTAGTGATTTGGAAGAATTATGTAGTGATACTGTCTTCTAAAGAATTTGTGGTGGGAAACAAAGATTGGTAAGAGAATGTAAATATCAAAAAGTAATTGATGTAGAAAATCCTGAGGCATCTACACAAAGATATTAGAACTAATAAAAAAAATACAGCAATGTTACAGGACACAAGATTATACACAAATAAATTGTATTTCTGTGTCAGAGATGAATGATCCAAAATGAAATTAAGAAAATAATTCCATTTACAGTAGCATCTAAAAGAATAAATTATTTAGGATTGAGTTTGACAAAAGAAGTATAAGGAATTTATGAAGTTACAAAGCACTCTTGAAAGTCATTAAAGGAGACCTAAACAGAGGGAAATGCATCCCATGTCTGTGATTTGAAAGACTAAATATTATTAAGATGACAAAATTCCTTGATTGACATACAAATTCTTTGCAATTCCTATCAAAATTCCAGCTGCTTTCTTTCATACACTGGCAAATTAATCCAAAAATTCATATGGGAATCCAAGAGACCTAAATAGCCAAAACAGTCATGAAAAAGATGTACAAATTTGGAAAACTCATACTTCCTATTTCAAAATTTACTACAAACTGACGTAATCAAGACAGCATAGTATTGACAGTGTGGTATTGACATAAGGATAGACAGAAAAATCAATAGAATAGATTTGAAAATGCAGAAATAGGTCTTTACACTATAGATTCTTAGGAAGGGTGCCAAGAACATTCAGTGTGGAACAATAGTCCTTTTGATAAATGGTGGTGGGGCAAGTGGATATCTACATGCAGCAAAATGAAGTTGGACCCCTACCTCACACCATATACAGAAAATTAATTCAACATAGATCAGAGACCTAAATGTAAGAACTGAAATTATAAAATTCTATGGGAATAAATCTTTTTGACCATGAGTTACACAATCGTTTCTTAGATATGACATAAAAGGTGACCACAAAAGAGAGAGAAAAATTGGACTACATAAAAATGAAAACTTATGTGGTACAAATGATACCATCAAGGAAATGAAAAGAAAACACACAGAATAGGAGAAAATATTTGCAAATTACTGTGTGATAAGAGACTTGTATCCAAGAATATAAGGAAATCTTCAAATCAATAGGAAAAGACTGTTAATTTAAATAAAAATAGGCAATGGATTAGAGTATACATTTCTCCATAGAATATATGCAAATTACCAGTAATCACATTAAAAGATGTCAACATAGTTATTAAAAGTGCAAATCAAAGTCAGAATGAGGTACAACTTCATACACACTAAGGTGGCTAAAATAAAATAGAAAATAACAAGTGTTGGATTTTAATATGATACAGTAACTTTGGAAAGCAGTTTGGCAATTGTTCAGAATGTTAAGCATATAGAAACTGTATGACTGAGTTAATTCCACCCCTAGGAATCTAGTCAAGAGAACTAAAAACAAATATCCACACAAAAACTGGTGCACAAATGCTCAAAACAACACTAGGTATTTTATCAAAAATGTAGAAACAACCTAAATTCCCATCAGCTGATGAATGGGGTAAAAAAAAAAAAAAAGATGTATGCATACAGTAGAATATTATTTGGCTGTAAAAAGGAATGAAGTACCAATATATGCTACAACATGAATGAACCTCAAGAGCGATATGCTAAGTGAAGCAAGTGAGGCATAACAGGCCACACGGTGTGTGATTCCATTTGTGTGGAAAGTTCAGAAGAGGCAAGTCCATAGAGATAGAATTCTATAATTTATCATGACAAGCTATACCGTTTGTGAGACCTATGGAATCAAGCCTACCTTAAGATGAAATTCAGGCTGAGTAGCAACCAGACACTGGCCCCTTTCTCTTAGGTCCAGGGATGGTTTCATTCCTCAAGGATTTACTGCTTTATTGGCGAGGAGAGGCAGAGGAACACAAACTCAAAGAATAAAACTTTTCTCACTGCATCTAAAGAGGAGCAGCCAGAGACAGGCCTTTGTGTGCATTTGTTCAGCACCACGCCATGGTGATCAGAGGCCCTTCATAAGATATGGCCAGTCTGTTTTATCAAAGCTGCATGGGGATAACTAAAAAGAGGAATAGGAAGAACAAATGGAAAGTAGAATGGATCCAAGAAGCTAAAAAAAACCATCTTTAACTATTGTAGAAATTTTATTTTCTAATATAGCCCTTGATTATTTGCCCTTGATTCCTTATAGGAGCTTCCCTCTTTATTAGTTGGGAAAAGATGACTGGGGTCAAGGGAAAAGGTTGGTAAATTTTTTCTAAAGATTGGAAATCACTACAAGCACCAAGCCCATAAATTATATCCTAGCTAATTTCAAAGCAATCCAACAAGGTAGGGGTATATATATATATATATATATATATATATATGGAATCTCAGAATTTCTTCTATATACCAGTGTCATAATTGGGTACCATTTGCATATATTATTCATCAAGATCAATGCTCCTATAGCATTGACCCATTGAAGATGTGTTCCCAGTTTATTATTTGTGGCATTCATAAATACTGCAAATGTATTTAATAAACTTATGAATTTGGTTTACATAAGTATGGCTTATTGAAATATATAGGTAAGACATTAGGAATGGTATGAACAACAATAAAATAAACTATTCACTGTGATACTTGGAATTATAAGCCACTGGATAGTTAGCACTTGAGCACAGAGTGTTACTTCTTCTCCCTCCCAGTTACTTACACACAGTAAGACACTCTGTAACATTTGCTAAGTGATGAAAGTATTGGATGAAGAAATTGTGCCCTGGAGCAGATGAATGTGAAGCAGGTCATACTCAGTTCTATTTAAATGCTTTTTTTCTGTTGACATGTTAGGAATTTTTAACTCCAGTGAATAATAAGCCACCTTTATTCAATTCAGGAAAATTAAACACAAGGAGTGCCTGATGTAATTAGGCTTTTAAACATCTTGAAAATAAATGAAAACCAATTTAAGCACACCTGGGTGTAGTATTACTGTAAAATTAGTCAAAATGGTGAATATATTCTGATTTAGATAATTATCACAGTAAAATTAGGCTCAGAAAAAGTATTTTAATTTGAACAAACAGTGCAGCTTGAGCAGCTGATTTTAAATGTGTTGCTTTCTTTTTATTAAGATGGTGTATCCCAAGATACCTTTGGCAAAAGTAAAGTCTCTCATTTTTTCCCACAAACATAGGACATATGTTCTACTCGTGCTTTAGAAATATAGTTGATTATGAATATGAGAAAATCAGAAGTAAATTATTAATGACTTCAGACTACTCCCATGTAACATTAGTAATTCACTGGAAAAAATCAAATATATTGAGTAAAAAAGACCATCTTGAGAGCTTATTTTTCAATATTTTATATGAAAAATTATATACATCACATGTCAACTCAAAGTTTCAGCCAACTTTCTAAACTACAATCAAAATTATAGCTAAACAGCAACATATAGTAACGAAATCATGTTTGGTTGTAAAGTGCTTAAAATATCACCTAATGTTTACTAAACGATAAGGGTGTAAAAAGTAGTTGTTTTGAATGCTCATCCCCTCTTTTAGATGTCAGTCCCTTTTCCCTTAGGCTTTCAAACATGAACATTCAAACATGAGATTAAAACCACTCCAGATTATAAAACTTATTGTATTGCATTTTGTGGAAATAAATATGAATTTTAAAATGCTGTGTTTTGTGGAAATAAATGAGTTTTCCCATGTAAGCAATGATCTAAAAATCATTGTATTGACAGTCACATATATTATATGAAGTTTTTGACTTAAATACCAAGAGACATTTTTTCTAGAAAAACTTATTTGGACAGTCTGATGAGTAGTTCGATTTTGAGTTTATAGTTGATCATTTATTTTAATGGGTGCTGGGAGTAAAAAATAATAATAAATGTGATATGGTCCCTGGCCTCAAGGAAGTCACAGTTTAATGGTGGAAAACAGTTGTAAATAGAACAGTACAAAGTGATTAAAAGTGCTGTATTTAAAAAGTACAAAATGTTAAGGGAGACCCAGGATGGGATAATCATGCAAGACAGGAGACATAGCCCTTCACCAATCAGAGGACACAGGAGGGATCAGGAGTGGCAAACTAAGGACTTTGGAAGCATGCTAAGGATGAATCTGCTTAGGGTCTGAGTGAGGATGGAACGCTGTGTGAGACAACACTAGACTGTGGCCAGAGATGAGAAAGGAATGGCTGATTGATTACTAGTGACAGGAAAAAAAATGAGAATTTAACCTTCAGTCAGCGAGAAGCAGGTACTTGTCAGTGCAGTGACACTCATTCATCCAACAAAGAAAATCTGAATGCTCAGTAGAGCCATGGAATAAACATGACACAAATACCATACTGCTATACAAAAGGGGAACGTGTAATGCTCAGATCTGTGTTTTAAAAAGCTAGCCAGGATGTGAAAGATAAGTCATGCATGGTCTTCAAGGAAACTAGTTTAAAGTCTGCTGCCACAGGTGGAAGTGGATGGAAAGGGTCTGGAGTAGTGGAGAGCCCCTGAGTGGAGGCTGGGGTTGAGGGGCCCCAGTGGGACCAAGGGGACTCGGTGACTGTTGTCTGCACAGTGAGGAGGGTTAGGCAGCAGCTCATGGGTAATGGCTAAGATCCGTGTTCTTCTTGTTCTCGGGTGACCAGAAAGAATAAGCTTTAGAGTTAAGTTGAATTCAGTTAGAGTTTCAAGTGTCTTGGAAATTTTAGGGTGGAAATGTCAAGTCAGAAGTTTTAGAACTCAGAAAGGTAGTTTGGGCTCAATGTCTGAAAAGGTGAAAGGTGGCCGATGCAGATGGTCGTCAATGCAGATGGTGATTTTTTGATGATGGCCATTCTGACCTGTGTGAGGTGATACTTCACTGTAGTTTTGATTTGCATTTCTCTAATAATTAGTGATGTTGAGCATATTTTCATGTGTTCGTCTTTTTTAAATTTCCTTTAAGTGTAAAGATTGTTTATTTGAGCTTTTTCTTGTTTTTTGAGGTAGATCTGTATTGCAGTGAACTTTCCTCTTAGTACACCTTTTCTGTATTTCATAGATTTTTGGTATGTCACATTTTCATTTTCATTTGTCTCCGGGTACTTTTTAATTTCTCCTTTGATTTCTTCATTGACCCAGTAGTTGTACAGTATCATGTTGTTCAGTCTCCATATATTTGTGATTTTTCCAGTTTTCTTCTTGTAGTTGATTTGTACTTTCATAGCATTTTCATTGGAAAAGAAGTTTGATCTGATTTCAGTCCTCTAATTTATTGAGACTTGTTTTGAGTCCCAGCATATGGTCTGCCCTTGAGAAAGTTTCACGTGTCCTTGACAAGAGTGTGTATTCTGCTGTATTTGGATGGAATGTGCTGTACAAATCTATCAAATCCATGTGGTCTAATGTTTCATCTAAGGTCACTCTTTCCTTGTTGACTTTCTGTCTCAATGATCTATTCATTGATGTAAGTGGGGTGTTAAATTTCCTCTTATTGTGTTGCTGTCAACTTCTTCCTTTATGTCTGTTAATAATTGTTTATATATTTTGGTGCTCCTTTTTAGGTATATATATATTTATTATGTCTTCTTAATGAATTGTCTAGAGTTTTAGTTTTGTAAGATGAAGAAGTTATGGAGATCTGTTGCACAATAATGTGAATGTACTTATCACTACTGAGCTATACACTTAAAAATGACTAAAATGATAATGTTATGTAGTTTTTACCATAATAAAGAGAATACCTTCTTACTGTACCTTCCATCTGACTTAAACCAATGAGTGAAGTTGTGCAAGGTGCATACAGGCATACCAACATTTAACTCTGTTGTAATCTCCACATAACCCTATGGTGTACTGTGGTGATAGCCACTAAAAATAAGTTAATGAATGCTAAAATAAATCCTTGAATCTATCTACCTATCTAAATATCTATCTATATCTTAACACATAAACAGTGAAAGAAAAACAAAAATATTAAAATCTTTGTAGTTTAACATTTTTTAACAAAATTAAGCTTTCCTTTATGTATTATGTTTTTCCAACAATATGGAAGCCATATTTAAATAGAGACTGTATAAAAAAATAACTATATAAAATGACTCAACATCTCTATAAAAAACTGATTAGTTATTGCTGGATGATAATCAGTGCCTTTCCATTTTTATGGATACCTATATTGTCTGAACATTCCACAATGAATATGCATTAATTATGAAGTAAAAAAAGAATTACTTTAAAAATTTAAAGTAATTTTTAAATTTACAAAAGGAAAAGTGTGTATGCCTTATTTTCCATGGTTTTAAAATCAGGCAAGTTTGGTATATACCACTTTGTGACTATACAGTCGAGAAGTGCAATGACTGATCTATTAGTCATATATTAATAGATACATCAGGGAAGATGAGATAATTCCCTGAAACTATCAAAAGGGCAAAATAAATATAAAATTCTTTTAAGGAAAACATAAAGATGGCCAAGAGGCACATGAAAAGATGCTCAACATCATTAATTATTAGATAAATGCAAATCAGAACTACAATGGCTTCACACTGGTCAGAATGGCCATCATCAAAATATCCACAAACAATAAATACTGGAGAGGATGTGGAGAAAAGGGAACCCTCTTGCACTGTTGGTGGGAATGTAAATAGATATAGCCAATATGGAGAACAGTATGGAGGTTCCTTAAAAAACTAAAAATAGAACTACCATATGACCCAGCAATCCTACTACTGGGCATATACCCTGAGAAAACTATAATTCAAAAAGACACATGCACCCCAGTGTTCATTGCAGCACTATTTACAGTAGGACATGGAAGCAACTTAAAAGTCTATCGACAGATGAATGTATAAAGAAGATGTGGTACATATACACAATGGAAAATTACTCAGCCATTAAAAGGGAGAAAATTGGATCATTTGTAGAGACGTGGATGGACTTAGAGACTGTCATACAGAGTGAAGTAAGTCAGACACAAAAAGACAAATATTGTATATTAATGCATATATGTGGAATCTAGAAAAATGGCACAGATGAAAGTGTTTGCAGAGCAGAAATAGAGACACAGACATAAAGAACAAACGTATGGATTCCAAGGGGGGAAAGGGGGATGGGATGCATTGGGGGATTGGGATTGACATATATACACTATGTATAAAATAGATAACTAATGAGAACGATGCTGTATAGCATTGAACTCTACTCGATGTTCTGTGGTGACCTAAATGGGAAGGAAATCCAAAAAGGAGGGTATATATGTATGCATATGGCTGATTCACTTCGCTATACAGCAGAAACTAATAAAATATTGTCAAGCAATATACCCCAATTAAAAGGAAAAAAAAGAAAAGAAATTTTTAAAGGAAAGTATAGAAATTAACAGAAAAATCAGTGGAAATGGTATTTCATCCAGCCCCATTTCTTGATGGAAAACTTGTTGGAATTAATCATCAAGTGATCAAATTTCAAATGTCTAAAAATGCCTAAGTGGTAGCTTTGTAGAGAGCAAATAATGTCAGACAAATTTAATTTATATCTATGACAGAGTGACAAGGATAAACCAATAGGAATTGCATTGAATCTGTACATTGCCTTGGCTACTATAGTCATTTTGACAATATTGATTCTTCCAATCCAAGAACATGGTATATCTTTTCATCTGTTTGTGTCGTCTTTTATTTCTTTCATCAGCATCTTATAGTTTTTGGAGTACAGGTCTTTTGTCTCCTTAGGTAGGTTTATTCCTAGATACATTTTGTTTTTGATTAGATGGTAAATGGAATTGTTTCTTGATTTTTTCCTTCTGATCTTTCATTGCTAGTGTATAGAAATGCAAAAGATTTCTGTGTATTAATTTTGTATCCTGCAACTTTACCAAATTAATTGATGAGTTCTAGTAGTTTTCTGGCAGCATCTTTAGGATTTTCTATGTATAGTATCATGTCATCTGCAAACAGTGACAGTTTCATTTCTTCTTTTCCAATTTGGATTCTTTTTATTTCTTTTTCTTCTGTTATTTCCATGGCTAGAATTTCCAAGACTATGTTGAATAAAAGTGGCAAGAGTGGACATCCTTGTCTTGTTCCTGATCCTAGAAGAACTGCTTTCAGCTTTTCACCATTGAGTATGATGTTAGCTATAGGCTTGTCATATATGGCCTTTATTATGTTGAGGTATGTTCCCTCTGTAATTTTCTGGAGAGTTTTTATCATAAATCAGTGTTGAATTTTTTCCAAAGTCTTGTCTGCATCTGTTGAAATGATCATATCGTTTTTATTCTTCAGTTTGTTGATGTGGTATATCACACTGATTGACTTGTGGATACTGAAAAATTCTCACATCCCCAGGATAAATCGCACTTGATCATGGTGTATGATCCTTTTAATGTTTTGTTGGATTCAGATTGCTAATATTTTGTTGAGGAATGTTTATCAGTAATATTGGCCTATAATTTTTTTTGTGTGTGTGGTATCTTTGTCTGGTTTTGGTACCAAGGTGATGGAGCTTGGGAGTGTTCCTTCCTCTGCAGTTTTTTGGAATACTTTAAGAAGGATGGGTGTTAGCTCTTCTCTCAACATTTGATAGACTTTGCCTGTGAAGCCATCTGGTCCTGGACTTTTGTTAGTTGAGAGTTTTTTAATCATGAATTCAATTTCTGTTCATTTTTTCCTATTTCTTCCTGATTCAGTCTTGGGAGATTGTACCTTTCTAAGAATTTGTCCATTTCTTCCAGGTTGTCCATTTTATTAGCCTATAGTTGCTTGTAGCAGTCTCTTACAAACCTTTGTATTTCTGTGGCAAATAAATTAATTTTAAAAAGGAAGGAAGGATAAATAGTGTACGTTTGCTTAAAAGATATTCAGGACTTTCCTGGTGGTGCAGTGGTTAAGAATCTGCCTGCCAGTGCAGGGGACATGGGTTCGAGCCCTCATCTGGGAAGTTCCCACATGCCGCAGAGCAATTAAGCCTATGCACCAGACTACTGAGGCTGCGCTCTAGAGCCCACAAGCCACAACTACTGAGCCTGTATGCCACAACTACTGAAGCCCGCACACCTAGAGCCCATGCTCCGCAACAAGAGAAGCCCGTGCACCACAATGAAGAGTAGCCCCCATTCACTACAACTAGAGAAACCCGTGCACAGCAACGAAGACCCAATGCAGACAAAACAATAAATAACAAAAAAATATTCACTTTGGGAAGATTCTCATAAGGATAAATTAGTATTTCCTCTTAAACATCTATGTAGGTAATTTCATGTTGATGAATATGAATGATATAATTTACAGATTTAATCCTTTATGTGACTTTTCTGTGACTCCCCTTTTTAATTGGATTTAAGTTTGTTAGAATATAAAATAGCATACTGTTTATCTCTACTACCCTATTTTAGATAATGGATGATTTCTATTTTCAGTTATTTTTCCTTAGGAACAATTCTGACTGAAAACAAAACATTTAACGTTAAAATATATTTGTTCTATTCATTGCTCCTAGGAAATTTATGTTTGCTTAGATATTTTAAATAATTAAAGGGAATATTATTTCTCAAATTTTGTTTGAAGATGTTAAAAGTTAATTAAATGCATCCTTTGTTTCACAGAAGACAGTTGTATCTTCAGTCACTGCTTTTTGGTTTTAGTTGATATAGATCATTGTACAGACAGTACAGTAGCATAGCTTTCAGTCCCTTTATCAAGGTTCTTCAAAATCTTATTTAAGAAAGGGAGTGATAAGAACAGTCAGTGTATTTATGATGACTTCTTATTTCATTTAATGTTTTTCTTGTGAATTTTTTTCAGAAATTGAAAAATTTCAAGGTTCTGATGGAAAAAAGGAAGATGAAGAAAAGAAATATCTTGATGTCATCAGCAACAAAAACATAAAGCTCTCAGAAAGGGTATTGATTCCTGTCAAACAGTATCCAAAGGTACTGTAATATATGCTTTGTTCACATAGAATTAAGAAAAAATTGATAAAAATAAGACTTGATGGTTTATACATTGTCTTTCATGAAATAAATGTGTAAAGCTTCATTTTATTAATATATACAAATATATGATACTGACATAGAAGAAGGAAAACTCTTTGAAAGTACAATAATTTTCAACTGATGGCTGTATTTTTATTCTGTGAATATGGGAAGCATAACTAGATATTTTAATCATTTATTTAATGTGTAAATCATTTGACAATTTGATTTTTCAAATATGCGCACTCAATAATGTTTTGGTTCATGTTAAAATGCATATTCTTATTGCAAAAGGGAGTAGAATTACCCCTGCTGTCAATATATAGCATTAGCCAAACAGCAGAGAATTATTATATTTAGGAAGGTAATATAGTCTTTATTAGACCCTTGGATTGTAATCTCTAGTCTTCTATATTCAGAGTCCATTTATATAATGATTATGATAGTATTTTCTTGAAAATACTTTTTCACTAGACACTTTGTCATCATGTGATATTTTTATCAGCAGAATCATTATTATAAAATATAACATTTCAATAGCATGGTTTCATTACTTATATTCATAAATTCCAATGGTTGAAAGCAGTTTCTTTTTTTAATTTTTTTTCAAGTAAATTACCTAAGCAAAAAAAAAAAAGGAAACTCAAAGATTTAAGCTGGTAATTTTCTGAAGAGTGTATCTGAAGCAAAGACCATATAATTATCCTAATAATAAAGATTGCAGAAATAAATGCTGTAGTTTACCAATTGTCTTCTAATATGATAAAGTTTAGTAAATACAATTAAGTAGAAGGTTGTATTTATAATTATTTCAAACAGAATAAGCTGTTACAGCACATCAAACCATAAAATTTAACTCTCAGATGAGGTTTTTTGGGCATACACGTTTTTGGTTTTTGTGTTTATTTTGAGCTAGACTTACACTATTGCAAGACAGGTACATTCAATAGATATATATTTATAATTTAAATTTTATGAAATTTACTTTACACTTATGTTTTAAAATATTAAATTGGGCTGTCATAGAAATGTACATGAAAAGTTTTACTTAGTAATGAAATATGGTAGAAAAATGATGGGGTATTGTGTCTTTTTTAAGGAACCTGGTTAATTAAACCTTTAGAGTCTAGATTGAGTACAGGTTCCTTCTTTAAATCATATATTTAAATATTACATAACTTGATACTTTTTCTCAGAATAATACTTGTCCATTCTTTGGATATGAGAAAGCTCGTGATAGACTCAGTATCTGCTTCTCAATAAAATGTAGCTGTATATCTCTGGCCAAGTTGTGTTGGCGTTTCAAGTCCTGATAGCTCTCCAAGTGATGGGTGTGAGTGATGTTATGCTGAATATTACAGTAGTAGTTTACACTTGATTCATAATGATGACTACTGAAACAAGAATATTTTATGGTGTCAATTTTTGTGTGATATTTAATTTCATAATTTATAGGAAGGTTTTTAAACAACAAAACCACCTATTATTCATTTTGAAATAAACCATGTCTCACTAGCAAATTATTGTACGCCCTTGAATTTTTAGAATCACAGAATGCTTAAGCTGGGACTAATCTTGGAAATCACAGAATATATAAAACTTCTATTTTACAGATGTGGTAACTAATTATGACTTGCTCATAAAAAATTCACAAGTAATTGTGAACTGCTCAAAGAAATAATCTTTGCTCTAGATGGAATGCTTCACGAGGCTGCTGTTATTTTAAATTCTTCATTTTTTGTGAACCATTACATTTTTAACTTGACTAAAAATGCTCAAATTTTACATGACTTTTTCATATAAAGTGTGGAATAAAGTTAAAACCGATAGCTCCTAATGATTAATAGTTTTATGGAGTATTATCAAATAATTTATGCCTTATAAAATCTACCATTTTTATGAATATAATGAATATAATGCCAAACTTCTTTATTTATTACGGTGATGTGCATTTCATACATCTAATTATCACACATAGAGAACTCTTAGAGCCCTTTTACAGAAAAAGAATACTGAGAAACACAATCATCTATCAAGTTGACCTACATTTGTTTTTGCTTGTTTTTATACTATAACAATAAAATTAAAATCAACGTTTTGAAAACAATATTTACTTTCAAAAGCGGTGTTTCTCTCCTGCTGACTGAATATCTGTGGTGTTAAGATTATAATCTCTAATCTTGAACCGTATTTGCTGTGCATTTGTGATCTGTAACACGTATAGTGTGGTATGATCCTGTGAACTGTTGAGCAGGACACAAGAGTATGGGTTCAAGGTTTACTCTTTTAAAATAAAAAGTGATGCACCCTTTAGGGGTCCATCAGGGAAAGGCCTGCCTCACACGTCTTCTCCCACAGCTGTCCCTGCCCTTGATGCCTGCTGTGTGGACTGACAGTCTATGTGGTGATGACATCATCCTCTCCAACAAAGAGTAATATAGAATTATGGGAATTCTTGAGGAAATGACCTCATCCCGATTTTAATACTTGACCTTTTACGGACAGATTTTGTTTCAATTGGTCTCTAATTCAAGTTAGTTTGCTGACTTACAAGGAACTGAGAGAAATTTAAGATTGAAATTATAGAAAATATAAGAATACTTTTCACACACATTAAGAATGATTTATCTAGTGTTTTGTAGTTAATCACTTAATTTGGAGGAAAAAAGCCATATTAAATTATTTTAATGGACAGTTTTTCTTGTTTGTTTTAATTTTTTTTGTTTGTAACAAGATTAGTAAATAAATAGACTTTGTATATCTATTGTTTACATTTGCAAATGTTTTAGAATCAGAGTGATTATGTCTTGATGGTCAAATCTCTAAGGAGGCAGTGTGGTCAGTATGTTCCTCTATAATCCTGAGATTAGTGGAAAACTCACCACCTTTAACATTAGCTCTTTCTCCCTGAATCCACACACACGGCACTTTATAGTCCAATACACATTTACTTTTTTCAAATTTGGATAATTCCAACTCTTATGCATATTATAATCAGAATCAGTTTACAGTCTCTATCAGGCAAGTGGTAGTTGTAACTCACTGTTTTTGTCTGTAAACTTTGCACATGTGAATTTGGTCATGGCTTCTTATATTGAGTTGTTTGTAGTGCTGGAAGTATGTGTATTGAGTTTAGTTGCTTTTGAAAGTGTATTAGGGCATTATGATTTAGTGTTGATGTGCTAGGAGATTACATATACAGAAAAGGAAGAGAACTGTAGCTTGGGGCATAAATTTGATATTAATGAAGACAGTCTTCATCCTTGCAAGAAGCAGAAAAAAGTGCCTTACAGGACATAAGAAACTAAGATACACATAGTGTTGGCTGTTGTGTTCTGTTTTGTTCTGCTAGAAGGATGACTATCACAAGCAGGCATCCATGCAGAAGGATGCCCGTCACAAGCATGGGCACAGTGAGGAGGGTCAGAGGATGGGGCAGTACTGCCTCCACCTGCTGGAGACCTGCCTGTTGCTATTGTGCCTATTTGTCCATCTGGGCAATTCAACCTCTCAGTGTCCTTTAAAAATACCTTTTTGATGTTGCCTTTAGAATCCTCTGAAATACATCAGACATCTTCTTCAATTAAATTTGCCCCAAGGCCCACATTTTATTTCTCGACTCAAATTACTGCCAACTTTTAAAGCAATAAATTTCCGGGAGCATAAATCAGCCCCCAAAATTTAGCCCCTTTTAAGATCAAATGCAGCCATGTCCCCCTGTGCTGCTTTTGAAATCAATTCCTTATGTAGATTAACGCAGAAAATTAAAGTTCCAAAATATGTTCAAAAACACCACACTTGCTCTATATTTTGTCTTTGCCTGCTCAGTCCCAGAGAGAGGGGCTGCCTTCTGTGCCTGGTTGGAAGCACTCTCCGCAGCCTGGCATGTCCTCCCACAAATCTTGTTTCCTTCTCTGTACTTTGAAAGATGAAAACCAAAACCTATTATTTTTTCTCACTTTTTAAGTAATTATCAGAACATTTAAGAATGGTTAGGGGGCTTCCCTGGTGGCGCAGTGGTTAAGAGTCCGCCTGCCAGTGCAGGAGACACGGGTTCGAGCCCTGGTCCAGGAGGGTCCCACATGCCGTGGAGCAACGGAGCCCGTGCACCACGGCTGCTGAGCCTGCGCTCCGGAGCCTGCGAGCCACAACTGCTGAGACTGCATACCTGGAGCCCGTGCTCCACAACGGGAGAGGCCACCGCAATGAGAAGCCCATGCACTGCAACCAAGAGTGGCCCCTGCTCACTGCAGCTAGGGAAAGCCTGAGCGCAGCAACGAAGACCAAACTTAGCCAAAAAAAAGAAAAAAAAAAAAAAAAAAAAAAAGAATGGTTAGGGCTTCCCTGGTGGCGCAGTGGTTGAGAGTCCACCTGCCGATGCAGGGGACAGCGGTTCGTGCCCCTGTCCGGGAAGATCCCACATGCTGCGGAGCGGCTGGGCCCGTGAGCCATGGCCGCTGAGCCTGTGCGTCCGGAGCCTGTGCTCCACAACGAGAGAGGCCACAACAGTGAGCGGCCCGCATACAGCAAAAAAAAAAAAAAAAAAGAATGGTTAATAGGATGATGAGTTAAGGTGGCAGAGGAGTAGGAGGACGTGGAGTTCATCTCTCTCCACAGATGCATCAGGAATACAACTATAGATGCAACAGTTCTCACAGAACACTGGCTGAATGCTAGCAGAAGACCTTGAACAACAGAAAGGACTATAAAATTCTTGCATAACTGGGTATGACAAAAAGAAAAAAAAAAAGGTAGAGGATGAGGAGAGGAAGTGGGACAGGACCTGCATGCACAGTTGGGGAGCTGAAGCAGAGGAGAGATTCCTGGATTTGGGGAAACCCCTCTCTGACAGGGAAATCAATTGAGACAGAAGGGAAGCATTTGAGGCTGTTGGAAGAGGGTGAAGCGGCTGATCTGTGACAGATGCAGCAGACTCAGAACTACACAGACAGTCCGTACTGTGGCCCTACGTGCCCCGGACTGGGACGTGTGTTCACAGGTGTGCAAGGGAGCTGGGAGCTGGAGCATGGGGATTGGAGAAGAGGCCTGGGGCGAGAACTGGTGTTGGCTGTGGGAAGACAGACTGAGGGGACAGGAGGGAAGAAGTCCACAGCAGGGAATGCCTACAGAGGAAGACCGGACTGCCATGGAAGCAGGCACTACTGCTGAGTCACACTCAGGGGGAGGAGCCACTATTGTAGCCTCTCTGTCCCCTCATGCTGGCACCTGCCAATGGACAATAAAAGAAGCCCTCTCAGGGCCAGCCCTCGCATGCCAGCTTCCGGGCACCAAAAATAGCCTGGCCAGGGCCAGCCCTCATGCACCTTACGCCAGGTGCCAGAAAAGGCCCTCACTAGGGCCATATCTCTTGCACCCATGGTCGCTGACTTCCCTGCACATTTGGCACCACCAGGGCTCCTGCCATCCAAGCAGTCATACCACCTCTGCGCCTGGTCCTCACTGGGGCAGAGCCATGAGCTCCAAGGCATCCTCAAGACCAGACTCCTGTGGGTGGACCACATGCAGAGTTGGGGATAAAACCAAAGCTGAACCCCAGGGATGGGGCGACTAAGAAAGAGGATTGAAAATCTTTCCATGAGCTGTACAAGCTGCAGATTAAATCCTCATGATCAGCTAGACCCTACGTCTATCCAATATCTGAGTAAACAATGAGTGTTCCCACAAATGAAAGCAGTCTATCTCTGGCAGCTGTGGAGTTTGGGGACAAGAACACACAGGAATTGGGCCACATCAGAGTCTGTGTGGTCCCCACAGGGCCCACAGCAGGTCCAGGGACCAGCCCAGAGGCAGAGGAGGGCCTCCTGGGGAGGCAGAGGTGAGCTGTGGCTCATGACGTGTGCAAGGACACTTAACAGCTGAGACCCCAGGGAAACATAATTATTACTATTACTTTTATTATGTTTTGATTCATTCTCTTGTTGGTTCTAGCTTTTTTTTTTTTCAGTTTATTTTGGGGGGGAATCTTCATGTTTTATAACATTTAAAAATTTTTTTATATATTTCTGTTTTCAGTTTTCTTTTATGTTGTTCTGTGTTCTTTTCTCTCATTTTTTTTCTTTTTCTTTCATATATTTTGTATTTTAAAAAAATTTCCCATTTCTACTTTCCTTTTCTGTTGTTTTGTTTTTTCCCTTTTTTAAAAATTATTTTTATCGGTTTGTTCTGTTTCTTTGCTTTATTCTTCAGCTGGCATACTTCTTTGGTTTTGTTTTTAGGTTTTGTGTTTTTGTTAGTTTTAATTCTAATTCTTTGATTTCGTTTTTAGGTTCTTCAGTTTCTTTGGTTGTTCTCTTGCTTTTTTTGTTTCTGTTTTGTTTTTTTTCTGTTTTTGTTTGGTTCTTTTTTCTTTCTTCTGCACGTGTGTGTGTTTCCTTGTTTCTGTTGTTGGTTGTTTGATTCTGTTTTTACCATTTGTCTGGGGCCTTGTTTGTATTTTTTTTTCCTTTCTTTTACTTTAATATATTTTTTATCTTAGTTTTTTACATTTCTATTTCTATGTTGCTTTTCTGTTGTTCTGTCTTCTTTCCCCGTTTTCTTTTTTTTTAATCGTTTTTGTCACTTTGTTTCTTTGCTTCATTCTTCAATTGGCACTCTGCTTTGGTTTGGTTTTTTTGGTTTTGTGTTTTTGTTACTTTTCTTTTTAATGGTTTGATTTCATTCCTGGGTTTGTTTGTTTGTCTGGTTGTCCTCTTGCGTTTTGCTTTATTTGGCTCTGTTTCTTTTGTGTGTGTGTGTGTGTGTGTGTGTTTCCTTGTTTCTGTTTCTGTTTGTTTGATTTTAATTTTTACCATTTGTCTGGGGTTTTGTTACTGTTTTAAAAAAAATTTTTAATCACCTTTATTGCCAGGATGAGTGACTTGCAGGGTCTTGGTTCCCTGACTGGAAGTTGGGCCTGAGGCTCCAGGGTGGAAGCACTGAGTCCAGGACACTGGACCATGAGAGAATTCCCTGCCCTAGGGAAGATTAATCACCAAGTGCTTTCCCGGAGGCCTCTATCTGAATCCAAGACCCAGCTCCACCCAACTGCCTGCAGCTCCCAGGGCTGAATGCCTCACACCAAAAAACAAATAAGACAGGAAGACAAAACCATGCATCAACATACAGACGACCTAAAGTCATACTAAGCTCACAGACACCCCAAAACATACCACCTGACACAGCCCTGCTCATCAGAGGGAAAAGACTGAGCTCCATCCACTAGAATGCAGGCACCAGTCCCTCCCATCAGGAAGCCTAAGCAAGCCACTGGACCAACTTCACCACTGGGGGCAGAGAACAGAAGCAAGAGGAACTACGACCCTGCAGCTGAGGGATAGTATACCTCAAATACTGTAAATTAGACAACATGAGAAGACAGGGAAATATCTTGCAGGCAAAGGAGCAAGATAAAAACCCACAAAACCAGGGCTTCCCTGGTGGCGCAGTGATTGAGAGTCCTCCGGCAGATGCAGGGGACACGGGTTCGTGCCCCGGTCCAGGAAGATCCCACATGCCGCGGAGCAGCTAGGCCCATAAGCCATGGCCACTGAGCCTGCACGTGCGTCCGGAGCCTGTGCTCTGCAACGGGAGAGGCCACATCAGTGAGAGGCCCACGTACAACAACAACAACAAAAAAAACCCCACACAACCAAATAAATGAAGATGAACTAGGCAAATTACCTGAAACTACTAAAGAGAGTAAATATGAACCAAAATCTTGGAAATAGAATACAGAAAATACAAGAAACATTTAACAAGAACCGAGAAGAACTAAAGAGCAAACAAACAGTAGTGACCAACACAGTAACTGAAATTAAAAATAATCTAGAAGGAATCAATAGCAGAATAACTTAGGTAGAAGAACGGATACGTGAGCTAGAAGTTAGAATGGTGGAAATAAATGCTGCAGAGCAGAATAAAGAAAAAATAATGAAAAGAATTGAGGACAGTCTCAGAGACTTCTGGGACAATATTAAGCACACCAACCTTTGAATTATAGGCGTCCCAGAAGAATAATTTAAAAAGAAAGGGTCTGAGAAAATATTTCAAGAGATTATAGTTGAAAACTTCCCCAAAACGGGAAAGGAAATAATCAGTCAAGTCCCAGAAGTGTAAAGAGTCCCATACAGGATAAACCCAAGGAGAAACATGCCAAGACACATATTAATCAAACTAACAAAAATTAAACAAAATGAAAAAATACTGAAAGCAGGAAGGGAAAAGCAACAAATAATATACAAGGGAATCCTCATAAGGATAACAGCTGATCTTTCAGCAGAAACTCTTCAAGCCAGAGGAGAGTGGCAGGATATATTTAAAGTGATGAAAGGGAAAAACCTATAACCAAGATTCCTCTACCCAGCAAGGATCTCATTCAGATTTGATGGAGAAATCAAAAGCTTTACAGACAAGCAAAAGCTAAGAGAATTCAGTACCACCAAACCAGCTTTACAACACATGCTAAAGGAACTTCTCTAGGCAGGAAACACAAGATAAGGAAAAGATCTACAAAAACAAACCCCCAAAATTAAGAAAATAAAAGGAACATACATATAAATAACTACCTTAAATGTAAATGGATTAAATGCTGCAACCAAAAGTCACAGATTGGCTGAATGGATACAAAAACAAGACCTGTATTTGTGCAGTCTACAAGAGATCAACTTCAGACCTAGGGACACATACAAGCTGAGAGTGAGGGGATGGAAAAAGATACTCCATGAAAATAGAAAACAAAAGAAAGCTTGAGCAGCAATTATTGTATCAGACAAAAGAGACTTTGAAATAAAGACTGTTACAAGAGACAAAGAAGGATACTACATAATGATCAAGCAATCAATCCAAGAAGAAGATATAACGATTGTAAATATTTATGCACCCAACATAGAAGCACCTCAATACATAAGTCGAATGTTAACAGCCATAAAAGGGGAAATCAACAGTAATACAATAATAGTAGGGGACTTTAACATCCCATTTACACCAATGGACAGATCATCGAAAATGAAAACAAATAAGGAAACACAAGCTTTAAATGACACATTAGAAAAAATGAACTTGATTGATATGTATAGAACATTCCATCCAAAAACAAGAGTACACTTTCAAATGCACGTGGAACATTCTCCAGGATAGATCACTTCCTGGGTCACAAATCAAGCCTTGGTAAGTTTAAGAAAATTGAAATCGTATAATGCATCTTTTCTGACCACAACACTATGAGACTAGATATCAGTTACAGGGAAAAAACTGTGAAAAATGCAAACACATGTAGGCTAAACAATATGATACTAAATAAACAAAAGATCATTGAAGAAATCAAAGATGAAATCAAAAAATATCTAGAAACAAATGACAATGAAAACATGACTACCCAAAACCTATGGGATGCAGCAAAAGCCATTCTAATAGGGAAGTTTATAGCAATACAATCCTACCTCAAGAAACAAGAAAAATCTCAAATAAACAACCTAACCTTATACCTAAAGCAATTAGAGAAAGAAGAACAAAAAGAAAAAAACCCAAAATTAGCAGAAGGAAAGAAATCATAAAAATCAGATCAGAAATCAATGAAAAAGAAATGTAGGAAACAATAGCAAAGATCAATAAAACTAAAAGCTGGTTCTTTGATAAGAAAACAAAATTGATAAGCCATGGCAGACTCATCACGAAAAAAAGGGAGAAGACTCAAATCAACAGAATGAGAAATGAAAAAGGAGAAGTAACAAATGGCACTGCAGGAATACAAAGGATCATGAAAAATGGCTACAAGCAACTATATGCCAAAAAAATGGACAAGCTGGAATATATGGACAAATTCTTAGAAATGTACAACCTTCAAGGATTGAACCAGGAAGAAATAGAAACTATGAACAGATCAATCAAAAGCACTGAAATTGAAAATGTGATTACAAATCTTCCAACAAACAAAAGCCCAGAGCCAGATGGCTTCACAGGCGAATCATATCAAAAATTTAGTGAAGAGCTAACACCTGTCCTTCTCACACTCTTCCAAAATATAGCAAGGGAGGAACACTCCCAAACTCATTCTACGAGTTCACCATCACCCTGATCCCAAAACCAGACAAAGATGTCACAGAAAAAGAAAATTATAGACCAATATCGCTGATGAAGAGAAATGCAAAAATCCTCAACAAAATACTAGCAAACAGAATCCAACAGCACATTAAATAGATCATATACCATGATCAAGTGGGGTTTATCCCAGGAATGCAAGAATTCTTCGATATATGCAAATCAATCACTGTGATACACCATATTAACAAATTGAAGAATAAAAACCATATGATCATCTCAATAGATGCAGAAAAAGCTTTCGACAAAATTCAACACCCATTTATGATAAAAACTCTCCAGAAAATGGGCATAGAGAGAACTGAGCTCAACATAATAAAAAACCATATATGACAAATCCACTGCCAACATCATTCTCAGTGGTGAAAAACTGAAAGCATTTCCTCTAAAATCAGGAACAAAACAAGGATGTCCACTCTCACCACTTTTATTCACGTAGATTTGGAAATCCTAGTTATGGCATTCAGAGAAGAAAAAGAATTAAAACAATCCAAATTGGAAACGAAGCAGTAAAACTGTCACTGTTTGCAGATGACATGATAATATACTTAGAAAATCATAAAGTGGCCACCAGAAAACTACTAGAGGTAATCAATGAATTTGGTAAAGTAGCAGGATACAAAATTAATACACAGAAATCTCTTGCATTCATATACATCAGCAACAAAAAGTCAGAAACAGAAATTAAGGAAACACTCCCATTTACCATTGCAACAAAAAGAATAAAAAACCTAGGAATAATCCTACCTAAGGAGGCAACAGATCTGTATGCAGAAAACTATAAGACACGGATGAAAGAAATTAAAGATGATACAAACAGATGGAGAGATATACCATGTTCTTGGATAGGAAGAATCAACATTGTGAAAATGACTATACTACCCAAAGCAATCTACGGATTCAGTGCAGTCCCTATCAAACTACCAGTGGCATTTCTCACAGAACTAGAACAAAAAAATTCACAATTTTGGGGAAACACAAAAGACCCCAAATAGCCAAAGCAATATTGAGAAAGAAAAATGGAGCTGGAGGAATCAGGCTCCCTAACTTCATAATATAATACAAAGCTACAGTAATCAAGACAGTATGGTACTGACACAAAAACAGAAATATAGATCAATTGAAAAGGACAGAAAGCCCAGAGATAAACCCACATACATATGGCCACCTTATCTTTGATAAAGGAGGCAAGAATATACAATGGAGAAACGACAGCCTCTTCACTAAGTGGTGCTGGACAGCTACATGTAAAAGAATGAAATTAGAACACGTCCTAACACCATACACAAAAATAAATTCAAAATGGATTAAAGACCTAAATATAAGGTCAGACACCATAAAACTCTTAGAGGAAAACATAGAGCACTGTATGACATAAAGCACAGCAAGATCCTTTTTGACCCACCTCCTAGAGTAATGGAAATAAAAATAAACAAATGGGACCTAATGAAACTTCAGATCTTTTGCAAAGCAAGGGAACCATAAACAAGATGAAAAGAAAACCCTCAGAATGGGAGAAAATATTTGCAAACAAAGCAACTGACAAAGGATTAATCTCCAAAATATACAAGCAGTTCATGCAGCTCAATATCAAAAAACAAACAACCGAATCCAAAAATGGGCAGAAGACCTAAATAGACATTTCTCCAAAGAAGATATACAGACTGCCAACAAACGCATGAATGAATGCTCAACATCATTAATCATTAGAGAAATGCAAATTAAAACTACAATGAGATATCATCTCACACCAGTCAGAATAGCCATCATCAAAAAATCTAGAAACAATAAATGCTGGAGACGGTGTGGAGAAAAGGGAACCCTCTTGCACTGCTGGTGGGAATGTGAATTGGTTCAGCCACTATGGAGAACAGTATGGAGGTTCCTTAAAAAACTACAAATAGAACTACCATATGACCCAGCAATCCCACTACTGGGCATATACCCTGAGAAAACCAAAATTCAAAAAGAGTCATGTACCAAAATGTTCATTGCAGCTCTATTTACAATAGCCTGGAGATGGAAACAATCTAAGCGCCCATCATCGGATGAATGGATAAAGAAGATGTGGCACATATATACAATGGAATATTACTCAGCCTTAAAAAGAAACGAAATTGAGCTATTTGTAATGAGGTGGATAGACCTAGAGTCGGTCATACAGAGTGAAGTAAGTCAGAAAGAAAAAGACAAATACCGTATGCTAACACATATATATGGAATTTAAGGGAAAAAAAATGTCATGAAGAACGTAGGGGTAAGACAGGAATAAAGTCGCAGACCTACTGGAGAACGGACTTGAGGATATGGGGAGGGGGAAGGGTGAGCTGTGAAAGGGCGAGAGAGAGTCATGGACATATACACACTAACAAACGTAGTAAGGTAGATAGCTAGTGGGAAGCAGCCGGATGGCACAGGGATATTGGCTCGGTGCTTTGTGACAGCCTGGAGGGGTGGGATAGGGAGGGTGGGAGGGAGGGAGACACAGAGGGAAGACATATGGGAACATATGTATATGTATAACTGATTCACTTTGTTATAAAGCAGAAACTAACACACCATTGTAAAGCAATTATACCCCAATAAAGATGTTAAAAAAAAAAACAATGAAATTTAGATGCATATTACAACATGGATGAATATTGAAAACATCATGTTAATAAGGAGAATAAGCCGGACACAAAAGGACAAATATTGTATGATTCCACTTATGAAATGTACTTAGAACAGGCACATTCATAGGTACAAAAAGTGTAATCGAGGTTACCCGGGGCTGTGGAGAGAGATGAATGGAGAGTTATTGTTTAATAGATATAGAGTTTCTCTTTGGGATGATGAAAAAGTTCTGGAAATGGACGTGGTGATGGTTGCACATTGTGAATGTACTTAATGCCACTCAATTCCACATTTAAAAATAGTTAAAATGGTAAATTTTATGTTGTGTATATATATATATATATATATATATATTTTTTTTTTTTTTTTTTTTTTTTTTTTTTTTTTTTTGCGGTACGTGGGCCTCTCACTGTTGTGGCCTCTCCCGTTGTGGAGCACAGGCTCCGGACGTGCAGGCTCAGCGGCCATGGCTCACGGGCCCAGCCACTCCGTGGCACGTGGGATCCTCCTGGACCGGGGCACGAACACGTGTCCCCTTCATCGGCAGGCGGACTCTCAACCACTGCGCCACCAGGGAAGCCCTGTTGTATACATTTTATTGCAATAATAATAATGTTATAAAACTATTACCAAACGAATTTCAGTAGTACATTACAAGCAAAATAAATTACACACAAATGTAGTTTTATTACAGGAATGCAAGACTGGTTTAGTACTTTAAAACACTTTTTTAAAAATTACCGAATTTTAGGATCAAATCAGGCATTTGGTAAAAATTTTCCATTCCTCATGAAATGACATGAACATATGTAATGAGTGTATATTAGAAATCAGGGTGAAGAAATTGTTTATTCATTAATTGTTAGAGAGGGAACTAGTGAGGCATTTAGGGCAAAAGAAAATAAAGACTAAATCCCTAACCCATCTTTTGCACCAGCATAAATCTCAACTGGGTCTAAGATTAAATTTTTTTAAAAGTACTGGAATAAATTATGAGAAATTTATTTTATAATATTTGAGGGGAGAACATTTCTAAGAAAGATGGAAAATACTTGAAGCCATAAGTAAATGATTAAAATATTTTACACCGTAAAACTAAAACTCTGTATAAGCAAAAATAATGATGATGATTACCAAAATAAAAAGTCACAATCAAAATGCTAAACTGGCATGGCTATTTGAGAAATATTTGAAGCATATGACAGACACTTTATTTTATTTATATGTAATGGTCCCACTTTTTCTAATTGAAGAAGAAGCCAATGATACCAACACAGTTGTCACACATATACTGTTTAAAACAAATAGAAAAAGTCCTGAACCTCACTTATCAGAAAAATCAAGTTAAGATGAATTTGAAATGTTTCTCTCCTCTAGCAGACTGATGAAAAAAGTTTGATTATAACCAATACTAATGGTGTTAGAGTATGGGGGAATAATACACTCTGTAAACTGCTGCTCAGAGCATGGAGATACAGCCATTTTAGGGAACAGTTTTGCAAAATCAATGAAAATCACAAAGGCATAGACTTTTGGAATCAGTTGGATATCTAGCAATTTATTTTAGAATTAATATATTTGCACAGATATATATATAAGTGAAAGTATAAAAGATTTTAGTTTATTTCTCTTGAGCATAAAAAGGATATATTTATATTAAATATGTATACTATATATATATAAGATGATAGACAGATAGAGATAGATAATAAGGAAAGAGTAGGAGGCCCTTTTCCGTTGCAGGCTCCTTTGTGCTGTCTGCATTAGTTACACTAACATGTTATTTTCCTAGTAATAAAGATACTTTTAAAATAGTTTGGGCTAATTGAAAACATTTAAAATAGAAAAAAAATGTTTCTACTTAAAATCTTTTTCGTAGATAGAGAAACAAATAATAAAAACTAAGGATTATGGAATGTTTTTATATATATCAGACACTGTATATTTTTTACATATACCAAATCATTTAATTGTCACAAAAATCCTAGTAATTCTATCCTTCCCATTTTACAGACAAACTGAGTTTCAGAAGCACTCATGTGCCAAAATCACATTATTAGGAAACAGCCCATTCAGGATTCCTATCCAGCAACTCTGGTTTCACGGTCTGTTGTCTTTACCTGTTTATACTGTGTAGTTCTATTATTACACTGTAAGCAAATGACATCTTAAAACATACAGTAGAAAATTTGACCCCAAGCATGACTCATCAAAATCTACTATGAACTTAAAAAACAGATGAAAATATTATTTTTATGAAAAAGATCATACACTCCTTTTTCTGGTTTATGTGTAGATATAGTGCTTAAATGAAGAGTATAGCCTAAAACTCAAGTTTAGAGAAATAACTAAAGCATCATAAAATAGTCCTTCAGTCTGGGACCTCATGCCTGGAGAATTAAGGTTTCTGTGAGTACCCACTGTATATGAAGCACCCAGCAAACACAGTGAATGGTTTTATTCCCTCAAGAACACTGGGTGAGTTCTGAAGAAGAGACTATGGTTTAAAAACATTTAAGGAACTTTCCTAAAGCCACACAATATTTAAGTGATAGTGTTAAAGCTGGAGCTCAGGTCTGCTAGCACCAGAGCCTCTCTTCTTTGAATTAAACCATTGTTGTGATTCACTTTATTTTATATGAAGAGGCATTGAGATAATTTTGGACACAGACAGCTAAGATTGCAAAGGTTCACAGATGGAAAAGCAGATGTCTTTCTCCTCTGGTGTTAAGTGAGGCAGAAATGATAGGCTCATTAGTTGGAGTGTATCTCATAGTTTCTATGGTCTAACCTTCTACTCAATTTAGGAATCATTTCTACAATATTTGTGATACTCATCAGCCTGTCTACGAATACCTCTAGTGATTAAAAAGAAAGTTCACTGCATTATAATACAGTTGAATCTAAGAATTAGACATTGCTCTTCAATTCCTTTTTCTCACTGAAGTATGATCTTTATCCCTTAAAGTTGCTATTATTCCTGGTCTGCCTTCTGTGTCACTAGAGAACCCACTTGAAACACTTGAACCATGGTCTTGCTTGAACTATCATTGACACATAGTCTTCGTTTGGTTTCTGGATACCATAATTTATATTTTTCTCCTGTTAGAAAAGTGGTTCCATTTCTCAGCCTCCTCTGCTGTTTTGTGCTTTTCCACACAACTTCATAATGGTGGAGTCCCTAAGATTGTCCACAGTGCTCTGCTCTGTCTGCACTCACACCCCCTTAGTCCTCTGTGGCATAGCTTTATGTGCGAATGGCTTTAAATGGCTGATGATCCAACCAGGACTGCTCTCCAAGACTTCTATATGGAGCTGCCTACTTGACATCACCATGTGGATGTCTAGAGAGCCCAGGTTCAGTTGGTATTCTTCTCATCCCACATGTCCTTCACCTGTCGCTTACCTGTCTCAGTTGTTGGCAATACCATCCTTTTACTTGGTCAGGTCAGAAACTGTGGAGTCCTCCTTGACTCCTCTCTTTCTCCCACACATCCTCAAAATACATCGAGAGTCAAAGAGCTCACACCCTCTCCATTGCTATTACTATAGCATGGGTCCTCATCTTCTCTTGTCTGGACCACTGTGAAGGCCTCCTAACTGATCTGCTTCTACACATGCCTTCACCTCTCCCTACCCAGGCACTCGCAGTCCCTTTACCCTTCTCTAGCTTTTTTTCATAGCAAGTATCACCCTCTAGTGTATTTCATAATTTTATTAATTGTTATTTTTATGGTTTTTCCACACTAGAATGTCGACTGCAAAATGCCAAGTCTCGTCTTTCTCGATCAGTCATGTGTCCCAGTCACCTAGAACTATGCCTGGCACACAGTTAGGCAGGTGGTTAATAAATATTTGCTGAGTGGATATAGAGTAATTAAACAGCTTCTGCTCGAAGACACTCTTACTGGAGGAAATGCAGTTACTGTAGAGTGATCCAGAACAAGGACCCCTCTGTTCTCACCTGTTGCCTCTTCTTACAGAATTTTCAGGGGACCCATCACAGTGGTTGCAGTGACATCACAGGTCCTCTGGAAGAGACTCCTGTATCACTGTTCTCATCCCAGCCTCTGCTAATCTTAGCAGAGTCCAAGTACAAGAAGAAAGCAATTACAGTGAAAATTTTACTCAATTTTAATGCCTAGATAATCGGTTACTTTGCTTTAGCATATTTTCTAATTAAAATGAAGTTAAAAGGTTAACTCAAATTACTTTCAAGTTATTTCTGAATATCATGTTTTATTAGTTAACTATCCATTTTTAGTAAGTGCAGTATGTTAAACATTATTTGACCTTTTACAAAAGAGCCTACAAGGCCTCCACATCATTGTTCTAAATATTAATTCCTGTCAATTCATTGTCATTCAGGATATATGCATTGGATCTATGTGGTACTCACTTATTTGACTCATAAATGTAAAATTAAAAAGATGCTTTCACTGGTCTCAGGAAGTCCTGAAATAGATTTAAACAGTTGTTCTAAAGTGGCTTCATACTAGGATGAATCCAGAAGCTTTGGGACTGTGTTAGATCGTCTTTAACAATTTTTGTTAAATTTTAGAGGCTGAGGCATGAAAAGGAGCCAAGGTTATAGAAAAGCTAGCCATTATTTGAAAAACATAGCAGAGAAGAGAAAGAGAGCTTGGGTATTATTTGGAGTGTAGAATTGAGTGGTGCAGAGGGTAGGATCAGAGTAATATTTATCTTACTGTCAAGTCCTCTCAATAGAGAAACCTTTATTTATATGGTTGTTTTTTCATCTTGGTAATTTTCAGGCCTGGCTGCTTCTTCTGTAGCATTTCTCTGTTTCTGGAAAGAAATCTGTATGGATATATTAAGATGTAGAATTGCTTGAGATGCTAAAGATTGCTGTGAGGAGACAGTTTAATATAATGGGAAAATAATAGAATTCTGACCCAGATAGACCTAAGTGTGAGTCACAGTTTTAATTTTATTCACCTATGACCATGGGAATCTCCATTAACGCTTTCATCATCAAGGTTTTTCAGCTGCAACATGAGTGTTATCATATGCTTGGAGGCTTCATCAGGAATACGTGAGAATATGTATTCATACTTGGCATAATATCAGCACACAGTGGAAGCTTGTATATGTATAACCACTGAGTAATTATCAGTTTCTTCTTTTGTTCCACTTAACAATACTCTTCTTTGGTGTGGAAGCACCTACCCTTTGCCAGGCTCTGTGTATGTGTGATAAAACAGAGAGATGGACTTATTTCCTTGAGAGTTCTGTAACTTCATTCCTGAAAAGGAGAACAATAATACATTAATAAAAATAGAGATAAGGTGATTGGAAGGGGATTACAATTATATTGGTGGTAATACAAGTTTTTATTTGTTGACTATTTACTCTGTATCAAACAGTATTTTCTGTGATGTATATTATTACCTGATTTGTGCCACTTAATATTTTGTGGAATATGTACTATACAGAGGAGGAAATTTAGGCACAGATAAAATTAAATTGTTCAAATTTATGCAGACAATAATGAACCAAGATTGAAAAAGAAGAGAAAGCTTAGGCATGAAAGTTATCTTCAATATCTACAATGTTTATTTACAAGGTAAATTTCATCCTTCTTTATTTAAATACAATTCTAAAGCATTCTTAATGTATACCCCTCCTCCTTATTCAGTGTTTGGGATTTGAGATTGAAATTTGTGAAATTTTGTAAATTGAAAAATGAATATTTTGCATGTAATATTAAATTATCAAATGAATGTTTAAATAAACCATATTGTTATTATTGTATTTTACATACTATAATTTTTACTCATAGTTATATACCACATTGTGTTAAAACATGTGAGTACACCCCCAACAATATATTTTGTTTACTTCCTGTGTTGCCATCTGAAGACACATCTCTGAGAGGTAGAAATTAGAGCTAGAGCTGTTGCTAGTCTATTTTTAATTTCATGTACTAACTAATTGAGAGTGAAGAGCTCTGTGTTTCAGTTACTTGGATGTTTGGCACATGGTTCCAGAACTACACAGCAAGTGCTGAAGCATCACATAATTCTTCATTATTACTTGTGCCAATAGTAACTTTGCTTCATTAGTATGATAGGCTGTATAATATGAAATTAGAAATCATAACCCGTGTTGGCCTTAGGCTCACCTCATTTTTATTTTCTTCTTTTAGAGTAAGGTATTATATTTAACCTAATGGGAAAATTGTCAATTTCACAGTGTCATAAAAAGTTGCAAAATAAACATTTGGAAGAGTAACGTTCATTGCCAAAAAGCTGATAACATTTTTTGTTTTGTTTTATGAATTCAGCAATAGAATCTAGCAAAGTGCTTAGAAGAGTATTTCCCTTTCTACACTCTGATTTATTGCAATTCAAATAGAATACTAATGTTAGGTCAAAAGTGGAATTTATATTTTAAGGTAAAGTTGTAATGAGGAAAATTTAATTTATGAAGTGGCCCACCTGAATTTTCTCAAATTAAAAATAATGCTCAGATTTATGAAAACTTTTGCAAGTTTTGATTATTTTTGGGGCTCTAATTTCAAAGTCTTGAAATAGTTTTTGATTTTACAGTTTCATACTAATTGTGCAGTTGACTTTATTATCAACATTTGATCATATATCCCATTATTAGATCTTGCTTTAGGTCAATCTGAATCTACTGAACTAGTTAAAGAAATGTTTTATTGTAAGATTCAATGTAGTCTTCAAAAATTCTCTCTGAAATTGACTATTAAAATGTGTAACTTTGGGCTTGATAAAAAAATTATACTATAAGACTCAAAAAAAGCACATAGTTTATTGGAACTTGGGAAACATTTTTCAAACGTTTGTCATTTTTATATTCGCAGTGATTCTGTACCTCAGCTATCAGATATAATTGTGTTGATGGCATTATTAAGAACCTTTTATTGTTTAATATGTATAGAACTGTTTCTGGCTATACCCTGGGAAATGTATGGGGAAAGGCATTAAATTAACATACAACATTTTGCTGCCAACCAATATGTTGTCTAAGTAGAGAGAAAAATTTCTGCAACCATATTTCACACGTGTGCAAAGAAGGTTGAGCCCATTATGTCCTCTGAAATTATGACAGGATTTTCCTCCAATACACACCAGTGGGATACCGCACTCTAATCTTCACAAAAATTGAAATATTATGCAGAAACTATCTCTATTTTTCCCCATTTCCATCCTTGCAAATGACTTACTTGAACTCTTGTCTTTCTGTAAGCTGTGGAATACAGATCTGGGAAGAGCTTGTTGTGTGCTTCTAAAAACAACCATATGAGGAAAATTGTTTTCTATTATGTGAACAGTGTTCATGCATTAAGGAAAAATAATAGCTTAGCAATGAAGCTGAATAAAATGATGCATGTGCATTTTGCTACTCTGGGCAGTGTAGTGTAGAGAGCCAGACCTAGTGGCCTTGAAGTCTGCAAATGAGACAGGACATGCAGACCTTGTGGTCTCCACCCAGGTCCCCTCTATGGCTCCATCCTGTTCTCTGGCAGTTTCCTGCCCCACGATCTTCAGGACCATGCTTTTATTGATGACTCCCAATCCTTAACTTCATCAGATATCTTTTCTTTATCTCCAGATTTATGTATTCATTATTTGACAGCTTCACCTGAATATTCCGGAGGCAACTCAACCTCAGCAAGACAAAAACTAATGCTCTTTTCATTAGAATCTGCTCTCATTCTTTTGTTCCCATTTCAATGAATGACACATCCATCCTCCTTGTTGCAAAGATAGAAATTTGGGTAGCATCTTCAACTCTTGCTTTGACTTTCCAGTCACCAAATCTTGTATATTCTTACCTCCTAAACACAGTTCAAATACATTCATGTTTCCCCAGCCTCACTGCCGCCCCTTCTTCCAGGCTACCGTCAGCCTTGACATCCATTTCTACAAGAGCCTTCTGATGTGTTTTGCAGAATTCAGTCTTTCACTTTCTGATGTATTTTTCACAAAGGATTTTGAGTAAGTATTTTTAGACAATGTCATTCTCCTGCATAACAACTTTCAGAGTTTCTCCACTGGCTAAATCCAGTTCTCTATGCTACTTCTTGTATGATTTGAGTAGTTCACTTTCCCTTGAATCCTTCCATCATCCTGCTTCTATCTCTTGTATATCTGTGGCATGATTAATCCTCAAAACTCAAGTTTGTGTGGTTATATGACCAAAATAGAAATAAAATAAAGGTGTGTGGTCTTGTATTTTTAAAACAGTGAACCTTCATTTGACATTCTTCTCCTCAACATTATTTGTGACACGCTTACCATTTTATGTTTTTTGTTCCCATGATCTTATTTTAACCCCTTTCCTATGAACCCTTAATTCCAATTTTTTGTCTTTGTTTTCCTTCACTTATTAAGATGGATAGGAGAAACTGAGAGGATACTAAGAAATGAACCTTCTACAAAGAGAAAATTAGCAAAGATTGAGAGAACATGTAAGTCAGAACCCTGCTTCTTTTTAATATACAGGCTAAACACCAGGGCTTGTATTTGCTATTTTTAAATTAAATTTTGATATACTCTCAAAATATTCTGGCTAGAAGTCCTATTAGGTCACTTTGGTGAAATAGTTTCAGGGCTTTTCATTCCCCGTTTCTTCTATTCAGACCTAGGTTAGAAAGCAATGCAACAGATGAAATAAGGCAGGAGAAAATGGGAATGGAAGAGGGCAGTAGCAGGAGAGAACACAGGCAGAATTCCAGTGCCGTGAGGGGTGGCGTGTCCTGGAGCCCAGGCATGTGTGTCCCACCTCTCTGCCAACCGTCCCTGACCTTGCACTTGACCGTGCAAAAGTCTCTGATGCAGCCTCTCAGTGCTGACTTGGCTTCACCCATTTTGTCTTGTCCAGGAAGTGCTGTGGTCATTTTACCACCAAGATGACCAACCCAGTGATAAAAGAAACTTCTGCTAGGGAAAAAAAGAAGCCAAATGCTCAGGACTCTTGGACCCCAAACTCCTTAAGAAAGGTCTGTTTTGTGACTTGAGGACAGTTGGGTGGGGATATGATGAAGCAGGATGCCTGGGAGAAATTTGAGGTTGTTGCCTATAAAGTTATGGTATCAATGCTTCAGGTACAGTCTGGATGGAGGACTTCTGGTGGTTGCAAAAGAATCTCCCTGAGCCTATCCTCATGGTTCAAGAGGACTGGTTGTAGTTGTGCCAAAGGAGAGCTGAGTGGGTGTGACAGCAGCTGCTCTCAGTTCCCAGATGCTCTGCCCAGCACATTGTGATGTAAGTATGGCCCTTGGAGAAAACACCGATCATCTTTTATTAATTTCTCCCATGTTTTAAAATAATATCAACAAAAATAAATATTAGAGTGAAGATTTACATCATTTCTCTTTAAACGCATCCTCTTTTAAAAAGGGGAACTATAATGTGTTCACTTATGTGTGGAATCTAAAAACTAAAACAAACAACTATAACAAAACAGAAACAGACTCACAAGAGAACAAACTAGTGGTTACCAGAGTGGGGCGGGGGGAGTGGTGGTGGAAATTGGTCAAGGGGATTAAGAAGGACAAACTACTGGGTGTAAGACAAATAAATTCCAAGGATGTAATGTTCAGCATGGGGAATATAGTCAATATTTCATAGTAACTTTATATGCAGTATAATCTATAGGATATCAAATTACATGCTCTATACCCAAAACTAATATAATATTGTAACTAAACTATACTTCAATTTTAAAAAAAAGGGAGAATATCTATCTCATTGGCTGTTGTGAGGATTAAATAAGGTAAACACAGAATTGTGCGTAATTCTTATGTTGTGCTTTTCTCAGAGCCTTGCATTATGATTTTATCACAGCACCAACCATAGCACAACGCAAAAAGAAAGTGCTCTTTTGCTATTTGAGATGAACTATGCATGGACTCCAAAATATGACTCTCTATACTCATTTTTTATTACTAAGCAGATTTTTTTTTTAACAATAAACAGGCATTAAGGACTTTCATCATTTGCTCAGCTTTAGAATTGTACAAGCAAATTTGGATTTGAAGTTTCATTGTGTTCTGTTTAAAACACTAAGCAGGTAATTCCCTAATGTTCAGTTCATTCATAGTTTGTGGTAATGAATTTAAGACTTGTAAAAGCGTGAAACTCATCTTTGAGACAGGACCTTAAAATGTGAAGTTTAATGTTTATCGTATTGAGTGAGCTATAAACTGTGAAATCCCGTTTTCCAATCCAGGGTTTCCCTGCCAAGCCCTTCATTCACATACATAATCACTAGTGAGCCCAAGCCTCATGCTACTGGGTGGACCCAGGGCTTTTTACTTTTACCCTGCTATGTTCATGGGCTCTAAATATGTAGTTTAAATAACTTGTTGTGGGCTGAAGATATTAATTTGTTTATCTCAGATCTGAGTTACATTCCTTGAGGTTGCTTGTCATGCACATGTTACTTTTCAGTCATTCCCCAGAAGTAACGTGTGGAGGACAGCCCCAGTACTACCCACAGCCATTCTGTGCAAGCAGGCAGATGGCAAAGGAATCAGTGAATACAGAGAGGAACTGAGGTCAGGACTTGATTATGGATTTTCCATCATCATTTCTAATTATATTTTAGACAGTCTCTGATGAAAATGCTACCTCTTCGACTTTTTAAATAACTTGATTAAGTGAGTAATCATATATCACACTAAGTAGAGTTTTTATGTCATTTATATATTTTTTTGGGAGTCAACAGATTATTAAGTAAATAAAATAATGCCTTTCTAAAGCAAGATACTCAACTCCTTTTAATATGCATGAGAACTAACATTTAGTGAATTCTTATTGAGTACCAGGCACTGTGCTAACTGCTTTAACTTGTGTTGTCTCAATTAAGCCTCACAGAAATCCCATGTGATAAGTCGTATTATTATTCCCATTTAACAGATGAAGACACAAGGCATAGAGAAGGAAAATATGTTGCCTAATCACATAGCTATCAAGATATGGACGTAGGTCTCAAACCCAGGCACTTGGCTCCAGTCCACATGTTTATATTAGCTTCTCTATACAGTTGTACACAGTTTTCATCTCTTCTTTTTACCCATATGATTAATGTTTGTGGCATAAAATATATTTGATATATTTTAAATATGTGCATGCACATGCACAAACCATCTTCTTGTGCTAACAGGGACTTCAGTTCTCCCCCCATCAGCATGAGTGTCCTGCTGTCATTTCCTTCAGTGTTTGTTTAGATGACTTGTGTCTACAAGATGTGTGTCATTGTCCATCTTAGATTATATAGGCCTGGAGACCAAATAGCATTTTTCTTTTCTATAACCTTAGAAATCTTTTTCTTCTTGTTTAAGATAATTTCTAAATGAAGATCTAGTCATCACTGAAGAAGAAAATCTTAAATCTAGAAGCAACCTTATTATTTATTTTTTTAAGAAGCCGTATTTCAGTAATATTCCCAGAGAGAAAAAGATTAATTCTGGGACTGTGATTGTGAAAGATAGAAATAGATGGGTTTTATGAGGCAGTATGTGAATTCTATTTGTTTTTTGTGCTAGATGAAGGGAAATATCTATTGACTGTATAATAAGGGGCAAGTCTGACATAGTAAGTTTTATTTTTCTTAATTTTAGCTATTAGTATTTTTTTAAATGGAAGTAGAGTTGATTTATAATGTGTTAAGATAGTAAGTTCTTTTTTTTTTTTTTAACATCTTTATTGGGGTATAATTGCTTTACAATGGTGTGTTAGTTTCTGCTTTATAACAAAGTGAAGATAGTAAGTTCTTATACCCAATTTAGAGATGAGAAAACCCAAGCTAAGGGAAATTAATTACGTATCTTGGGATTCCATCAATACTGTGTAGCTAAACCAGAATGTGAGGGTCTGAGTCTAGAGCCCATCTGTGCTCCCTCCCCTCCCCTGCTGCCTTGTAAGGAAAGACGCAGGTGAAATCACTGCAGGGGGTGGGGGCAGAATGAAAGTTACCCAGTGAAGCTGAAAATTTGTTCTAGGAAAATTGAGACCAAATTAAAATCAAGCATGAATGATAAAGATGTATTATCTTTATCTGATATAAGAATAAGATAGAGATCTGTCAGTTGCTTACAGAACTGTAAATTAAAATCATTAACATACTGATTTGATGTCTCCTTTATTAAAAAACAAACAAAAAAAACAACTGGGTTCTGGGAATAGAAAGATTTCTACGACCAGCCCTAGATCCTAAAGGACTAACAAACTCCTTGTGGGAAAAGCAGCTTATACACTGAAGCAAAATACCCAAGTAAGTGAAGAGAGAGGAACCAGCATTTTTTATTTGGGTGCTTTGAAAATTGTTCATTTAGAGCAAATACTTTTCTAAATAATTCAGATTTCAATCTTTAGTGGAACATCATTTGGAAAGGGACAGCTTATGGTTTGGTGTTTAGGTACTGAAATGGGACTGCTTGGAATGCAAGTACCACTCTAGCACAGATGCTGGCAAGGGGCTGCCCTTCCCATGTCAGTGACCTGTGACCATCTCTAAGACAGGGAAATAGTAGCACCAACCTCACAGGCTTTTCTTTTGTTATAAATTAAATGAGAAAAAGCATATCAAACATTTACCACAACTTCTAGACTGTGGCAAACAAGCTCCCAATGTGTGCTATAATTTCTAAAGATTTTTTAAACATCTTTCAAGCATGATCTCTGTATCAACTGCCACTTGGTGGCAGCACACATATCACCAGGGCTATTGCTGACCAGCCACATTTACTCCCCTACATGTGAGCCTGGAAGGTGGCCTCAAATGAAGCAGCCCAGTATAGTTGGATTGAATGTACTGTTTCCCCTTTTCTAAGCAGTGCTTAGCGGGGTCTTGCCCCGACCCCAGGGGGAAGCTGTTTTTACCATGGATATGGAGTGGAGAAAGGAAGATTAGTGTGGATTCAGGATGGACTGCATGCCAGCCACAGAGCTAAATGCTTCTCATCTTTTGTCTCATTCAATCTTTTCAACAATTTATGATGTAAACACTATAACTTCACTTTACATGTGAAAGAGAAAAATTGAATTCAGTTGAGTTAGATAGATTGCTTACCATCAGTGCTAGGACATGTTAGATGTAAAAGGTTAGAACACAGCTTTATCTAACTCAACAGGCCTGTAGGGATGAAAGTGCTGGTGGTAGGTAGCCTTTATCACAGTGTTTCTGGTGTACATTTAATGGAGGTTATGTTTTTAATCCTTTTTTTCTTTTTTTACTATTACTTATTCAGTAAGTTCTTACATGCTGCACCATGTTATACTTAGCTTTACAAGAACAGATGTTTGTTGAATTCTTAGAAAGTGCTTTATTTGTATTATATCAGTTATATTCCCCATAAGTTAATGTATTTAATAAATATTTGTCGAGAAAATTACTTTTGCCATGTACTACGCTAGACAGTGGAACTACAAATACCAGTAGTAATACTTGTTTTTTAAATACTCACTTTTCCTTGAAAGAGCTTTCTGCTTGGGAAATAGACAGATAAGCAGACCCTACAGCACAGTGTGGACCGCAGGTGAGCTGCAGGGGGTTGGAAGCATGGAAGGTAGCCCGGTGCAGGACTCCAGAGTAAGCAAAGGCTCCTCAGAGGGTCTGAAAGGGATTTAAGACATTGGTGAATTAACATGTGCAGAGGGAGGAACCGGGGAGAGGCAGTGAGGAAGGGGTAAGATTCTTCTGGATGTCACAAGTGAACACTCAGAGGCCTGTTGGTGCTGTGATGTTAAAGCAATTTTGACTGAAAAGAGAGGATTTACCTTTTTTAGTTCTCACAGTGGCCCCTGTGCTTACTTATGTTGTCACACTTAGCACACTACATGCACTGTGAATATCTGTTAACGTACAGTTTCTTGTCTTCAGGACTTGTGGGCTTCTCAAGGCTAAGGATGCCCTTTACCTCCTTCCTCTTAGTGCTGAGCAGGGTCCATGTTCATAAGGGGCAGTGAGCTGTGCCTTGGTGGATTAATTTATATCCATGTCATGGGCCTTGCTGTTTATATTGGTAAATAATAAGAACTAGAGGTTTAGTCTATGGTCAGAGAATAGACTGTTTAAAAAGAAAACACCAGGATGTTGGGTTTTTTTTGTATATTGGCTATAATCAAAAAATATGCCCCAAGATAATCCAGTTACAAACAACTTTTTATTAATTTCCAAAGTCAATTTATGAAGTCAGTCTGTTCTGTAAATGTTAATATTAAAAATGTATCTAAACCCATTTGCCATGAATGAATAGTACTTACAATTCCAGTTTGCTTTCTTCAGAACATTTAACATTTTCTTTATATGCTGTGGAGCCTGTCTGTCCTTGTATATTTGCTCCTAGTTCCACAATGGTAACACTTGTAAGAGCTTTGTGTTAGCCTTTCACATGCAGGCTTTTAGTGCTGAAATGAATTACTTAGTCACCAGATGTTTGACCTCCTGACACCAGGAATAGGGAAAAGCAAAGAACCCTGGTGTAAAGAAAAAAGATGCTGTCAGCATTATCACACACAGACACACCCCTTCTTAACAGGACACTGTAAGTGATTAATCATTACATTTATCATCCCCTCCAGACACTGCACTTTCCATATGATCCTGAGACCCTCTCAGAAACGTTGGCACTTCCTAGTGTTTGAGAATTATTTGAGTTATTGTTATTATGCATCCGTCTTTTAACATAGTATTACTGTAAAAGACCTTTGAGTAGCAGCTCCTTTTGTGGTGTCTTGAAAGAGTCACAGCTATGGCCTTACCTAATTGAAAAAAGAAGAAACCCTGATGGAACTGATCAAAGTGAAATTAAGCAGCATCCAATGACCAGTGACTTATGGGAAGTGGGATATTTTCTCTTTCTCTCTCTTTGAAAGATACAATATAATTTATAAGATAAGAAAATACTAGCTTACCAAGCATACTGCTATTTTTGGCAGGTTTAAGGAAGATCTTCTGCTTAGTAAAACATTTCTGGGAAGAGGTAGAAAAAAAATCTTGCTTACTTCAGATTGGGCCATCTCCAAAGTCTTTGAATTCCTAGGATCGATTGTTCTTGGGAAGTTGAGGCAACATAGTGCAAACTTCTAAACTCAAGGGACTAGACAACTCCATAGGCAAGAGTAACTGACAGACGCCCGAAGTGTAATCGCTGAAGAGGAACCAATCTGAGGGCTAGATAAGTGTGCATATGGTCTTTCGTAGATCTTATATTGTAAAGCATTTTTAATAGGAAGAGATCTCAATAGTCGAGTGTAAATATAACTGCTTGGGGTGTGCACTTGTGCATAAAAATGTAGCCTCTTACAGTGAGAACATCACCAAATTCACTAGTCAAAGGCTGGGGGCCCTTAACCAGTGGAGGACCCTATGCTTAATCATTATACAAAAAATTTTGTATCTGCATGTGAATTTGTCTACTGATATTTGAAAAAGTTATCATTGTCATAGATGTGTAGACATGTCATTTTTCTTAACCCTTGAATAAGGGGCTGGTGCAGAGGAGATAAATTGTGCTTCTCTGCTACAGGGGCACAGTGCTGTGCTTAGTCCCATGCTGAATTACGGTAATCAATCTGGAAATACTTGTGAAAGGTGTAATTATGATTTAGGAGACAGCTTTCTTTTGGTCACTTCACACATGTTGACACATAAATGGAGTTTTTGTGCATGTGCCCCCTTTACTTTTTCTTAAGGATAACAATTGATTACTCTGTGGATAAGAGACATTGACAGTAAAATGAAAGCATTGTAATAGAGGATATATTTTACAGGAATGTGAATCAAGTCTGTAGAAACTTATGTATAAGCCGCACTCCCAAGTTGAAAAAAGCATGTAAGGGAAGATTTAAACCTTTTTATTTTCTTTTTTTAAAATCTATTTATAAAGTAGTTACTTAAAGGCAAGACTCAATGAAGTAAGGAATAGCTGAGAAAACAGTCAGCAAGCAGTGATTTCTTCAAAGTTTTGTTTTGTTTAGGTGTTTGGGACACTGGTCATCCAAGGTACAATTTTGGATGACCTAAGAATTTAGGGAGAGATTTTGGAAACTGAGATAATGAGGAAAGTTTAAAAACTTCAGAGGACTTTTTTCTTTTTCTGGGAAGTATTAATTCATAATAATCAATGACTCTTTGAGGGTAGTAGCCATGCAATTTTGCTTTGTGGGTCAAATAAAGGAGAAGTTACATGATAATTTTCAAGGGGAGAAGTATGCATATGGAATATCTGAGAACAGAGATGTGGTAGAGACCCAGAAAAAACAGGTACCGGTTTCATTATTTCATCAACATAATTACTAGCAAACCCCATTTGAGCATCCTTTGCTGGCTTAAAAATATGGAAACTGAAGGGAAGATGAGTTTCTGAATAGGATGGAAGAAATAATGCAAAATTGACTCTCCAAAACCAAAAGCAGTACAGTGAGAGGAAGGTCCTAGATGTGAGAGCCTGGAGAGGGAAAGGATAAACTAGGAAGGGAAAAGAGAGAGAACGCTGCACCATAGATGCTGCATGGTAAGTAGGAATTTCCTTTTTTCTAATTTTAATTTTTATTGGAGTATAGTTGATTTCCAGTGTTGTGTTAGTTTCAGATGTACAGCAAAGTGGATCAGTTATACATATACATATATCCACTCTGTTTTAGATTCTTTTCCCATATAGGCCATTATAGTGTGTTGAATTCCCTGTACTATACATTAGGACCTTGATAGTTATCTATTTTTTATATAGTAGTGTCTATATCCCAATCTCCCGATTTATCTCTTCCCCCTTACCCACTGGTAACCATAAGTTTTCTACATCCGTGATTCTACTTCTGTTTTGTAAATAAGTTCAGTTGTACCCTTTTTGTAGATTCTACATATAAGGGATATCATATGATATTTGTCTTTCTCTGTCTGACTTACTTCACTCTATGACAGTCTCTAGGTCCACCCATGTTGATGCAAATGGCATTATTTTGTTCTTTTTCATGACTGAGTAATATTCCATTGTATATATGTACAACAATTTCTTTATCCATTCCTCTGTTGATAGACATTTATTGTTTCCATGTCTTGGCTATTGTAAATAGTGCTACAGTGAACATTGGGGTGCATGCATCTTTTCAAATTATGGTTTTCTCTGGGTATATGCTGAGGAGTGGGATTGCTGGGTCAAATGGTAGCTTTACTTTTAGAGTTTTGAGGAACCTCTGTTCTCTACAGTGGCTGTACCAATTTACATTCCCACCAAAAGGGTAGGAGGGTTCCCTTTTCTCTACACCCTCTCCAGCATTTACTGTTTGCAGATTTTTTGATGATGGCCATTCTGACTGGTATAAGGTGACACCTCATTGTAGTTTTGATTAGAATTTCTTTAATAATTAGTGATGTTGAGCATCTTTTCATGTGCTGTTTGGCCATCTTTATGTCTTCTTTGGAGAAATATCTATTTAGGTCTTCCACCCATTTTTTGATTGGGTTGTATATTTTTTTGATATTGAGTGGCATGAGCTGTTTCTATATTTTGGAGATTAATCCCTTGTCAGTTGCTTCATTTGCAAATATTTTCTCCCATTCTGAAGGTTGTCTTTTTGTTTTGTTTATGGTTCCCTTTGCGGTGCAAAAGCTTGTAAGTTTAATTAGACCCATTTGTTTACTTTTGTTATTTTCATTACTCTAAGAGGTAGATCAAAAGAGATCTTGCTGAAATTTTTGTCAAATAGTGTTCTGCCTATGTTTTCTTCTAAGAGTTTTATAGTTTCTGGTCTTACATTTAGGTCTTTAATCCATTCTGAGTTTATTTTTGTGTACGGTGTTAGGAGGTGTTCTAATTTCACTGTTTTACATGTAACTGTCCAGTTTTCCCCCCACCACTTATTGAAGAGACTGTCTTTTCTCCATTGTATATTTGTGCCTCCTTTGTCATAGATTAGGTGACCATAGGTGCATGTGTTTATCTCTGGACTTTCTATCCTGTTCCATTGATCTATATTTCCCTTTTTGTTCCAGTACCATACTGTTTTGATTACTGTAACTTTGTAGTATAATCTGATGTCAGGGAGCCTGATTCTTCTTGCTGTGTTTTTTCTTTCTCAAGGTTGCTTTGGCTATTTGGTGTCTTTTGTGGTTCCATACAATTTGTGAAATTTTTTGTTCTAGTCTGTAAAAAATGCCATTGGCAATTTGATAGGGGTTGCATTGAATCTGTAGATTGCTTTGGGTAGTATAGTCATTTTCACAATATTGATTCTTCCTATCCAAGAACGTGGTATATCTCTCCATCTGTTTGTGTAATCTTTGATTATTTTCATCAGCATCTTATAGTTTTCTGAGTACAGGTTTTTGCCTCCTTAGGTAGGTTTATTCCTATCTATTTTTTTTTTGATGCAATGATAAATGGGATGGTTTCCTTAATTTCTCTTTATGATCTCTTGCTGTTAGTATATAGGAATGCAAGAGCTTTCTGTGTATTAATTTTGTATCCTGCAACTTTACCTAATTTATTGGTGAGCTCTAAGAGTTTTCTGGTAGCATCCTTAGGATTTTCTATGTGTAGCATCATGGCATCTGCAAACAGTGACAGTTTTTTTTGTTTTATTGTTTTTTTAACATCGTTATTGGAGTATAATTGCTTTACAATGGTGTGTTAGTTTCTGCTTTATAACAAAGTGAATCAGTTATACATATACATATATCCCCATATCTCTTCTCTCTTGCAACTCCCTCCCTCTCACCCTCCCTATCCCACCCCTCTACGTGATCACAAAGCACCAAGCTCTTCTCCCTGTGCTATGCAGCTGCTTCCCACTAGCTATCTATTTTACATTTGGTAGTGTATATGTGTCCATGCCACTCTCTCACTTAGTCTCAGCTTACCCTTCCCCCTCCCAATATCCTCAAGTCCATTCTCTAGTAGGTCTGCATCTTTATACTTGTCTTGACCCTATGTTCTTCATGACCTTTTATTTTCTCTTAGATTCCATATATATATATGTGTTAGCATACAGTATTTGTTTTTCTCTTTCTGACTTACTTCACTCTGTATGACAGATTCTAGGTCCAACCACCTCACTACAAATAGCTCAATTTCGTTTCTTTTCATGGCTGAGTAATATTCCATTGTATTATGTGCCACATCTTCTTTATCTATTCATATGTTGATGGACACTTAGGTTGCTTCCATGTCCTGGCTATTGTAAATGGAGCTGCAATGAATATTTTGGTACATGACTCTTTTTGAATTATGGTTTTCTCAGGGTATATGCCCAGTACTGGGATTGCTGGGTTGTATGGTAGTTCTATTTTTAGTTTTTTAAGGAACATCCATATTGTTCTCCATAGTGGCTGTATCAATTTACATTCCCACCAACAGTGCAAGAGGGTTCCCTTTTCTTCACACCCTCTCCAACTTTATTGTTTGTAGATTTTTTGATGATGGCCATTCTGACTGGTGTGAGATGATATCTCATTGTAGTTTTCTAATGTTTACTGATGTTGAGCATTCTTTCATGTGTTTGTTGGCAATCTGTATATCTTCTTTGGCAAAATATCTATTTAGGTCTTCTGCCCATTTTTGGATTGGGTTGTTTGTTTTTATGATATTGAGCTGCATGAGCTGCTTGTAAATTTTGGAGATTAATCCTTTGTCAGTTGTTTCATTTGAAAATACTTTCTTCCATTCTGAGGGTTGTCTTTTCATTTTGCTTATGGTTTCCTTTGCTGTGCAAAAGCTTTTAAGTTTCATTAGGTCCCATTTGTTTTTTTTTTAATTTCCATTTCTCTAGGAGGTGAGTCAAAAAGGATCGTGCTGTGATTTATGTCATAGAGTGTTCTGCCTTTGTTTTCTTCTAAGACTTTAATAGTGTCTGGCCTTACATTTAGGTCTTTAATCCATTTTGAATTTATTTTTGTGTATGGTGTTAGGGAGTGTTCTAATTTCATTCTTTTACATGTAGCTGTCCAGTTTTCCCAGCACCACCTATTGAAGAGGCTGTCTTTTTTCCATTGTATATTCTTGCCTCCTTTATCAAAGATAAGGTGAACATATGTGTGTGGGTTTATCTCTGGGCTTTCTATCCTGTTCCATTGATCTATCTTTCTGTTTTTGTGCCAGTACCATACTGTCTTGATTGCTGAACAGTGACAGTTTTACTTCTTTTCCAGTTTGGATTCCTTTTATTTCGTTTTCTTCTCTGATTGCCTAGGACTTCCAAGGCTGGGACTTCCAAGACTCTGTTGAATAATAGTGGCAAAAGTGGACATCCTTGTCTTCTTCCTGATCTTAGAGGAAATGTTTTCAGTTTTTTCCCGTTGAGTATGATGTTTGCTGTGGGTTTGTCATGTATGGCCTTTATTATCTTGAGTAGTAGGGGTACTTTTTTCAAAGGAAATAATATCTGTTGCTATGGGCTGAATTGTGTCTCCCCCAAATTTATATGTTGAAGCCCTAACCCTAAATATCTCAGTTGTGACTACAGATCTTCCTCAACTTACAATGAGGTTACGTTCCAATAAACCAAACCATCATATGATGAAAATATCATATGTTGAAAATGCATTTACTACATCTACCCTACTGAACATCATAGTTTAGCCCAGCCTGCCTTAAACATACTCAGAACACTTACATTAGCCTACACTTGGGCAAAGCATCTAACCAAAGCCTATTTTATAATAAAGTGTTGAATATCTCATGTTACTTATTGAATACTGTACTGAAAGTAAAAAAAACAGAGGGGTTGTCTGGGTTCAGAATGGTTATAAAGTGTATCTGTTATTTACCCTGGCAATGTACCTGACTGGGAGCTCCAGCTCACTGCTACTGTCCAGCATCATGAGAATATAAAATGGTTGGATTTTATATCAATAGCCTAGGAAAAGAGAAGAATTTAGAATCTGGAGTATGGTTTCTACTGAATACACGTCACTTTCACAACATTGTAGAGTCAGAAAGTCATAAATCAAACCATTGTAAGTTGAGGGCTGTGTTTGGAAAGAGGACCCTAAAGAGGTGATTAAGTTACAAAAGACCATCAAGGTGGGCTCTAATTCAGTCTGACTGGTGTCCCTATAAGAAGAGTAAATTTCAATTAACAAGAGTTGCCAGGAATTTATGCACCTAGAGGTTTATTGGCCCTATGAGGGAAGTGAGAATGTGGCTTACTGTAAGCCAAGGACAGAGCCCTCAGAAGAAACCAATACTGGCTACAACATGATCTTGGACTTCTGGCCTCCAGAACTGTGAGAAGATAAATTTCTGTTGTTTAAACCACCCAGTCTGTGGTATTTTGTTATGGAAGCCCTAGCAAACTAATACATGTGTCCTCCACAAACCAATTTCATTTGGGAAGAATTAAATACTAGTTAGAAGAGTGCAGGGTGGAGTGATGGGATAAAGAGGAGAAGGAGGATGGTGATGATCACACAAGACTATAAATGTACTAGAAATGATTAAATTGTATACATTAAATGGGTGAATTTTATGGTATGTAAATATACCTCAATAAACCTGTTTGTAAAAAATTATAACTAAGACTACAATCTCTTTCAGAAGATAGAAGCAGAGAGACTACTTCCTAACTCATTCTATGAGGCCAGCATGACCTAATACAAAAGCCAGACAAAGACATTACAAGAAAGGAAAATTACAGACCAGTATCTGTTGTGAACATAGATGTAAAAATCCTCAGCAAATTATTACCAAATCAAATCTGAAGAAAATATAAGAGGAATTATACACTATAGTCCAATGGGAGTTATCTTAGGTGTGCAAGGCTGGTTCAGCATTTGAAAATCAGTTAATATAATCCATTATATCACCACACTAAAAATGAAAAATTACATGATCAAATTAATAAATGTAGGAAAAACGTTTGAGAAAAGCCAATAACCACTCATGATTAAAAACTCAGTAAGATGAGGTACACGGTGAGGATGTCCCCTCTCATCACTCCTTTTCAAAGCTGTACTAAAAGTCCTTGTTAATGGACTAAGGCAAGAAAAGAAAATAGAAGGTATACAGATTGGGAAGAGAGACATAAAATTGTCTTTATTCACAGATATCATAATCATCTATTGGTGATTATGTAGAAAATCCAGAAGCATTGACAAAAAAACTCTTTAACAAGCAATTAGAGGAAGATTGCAGGATACAAGACTAATATACAAAAGTCAGTTGCATACCTACCTACCAATAATGAACAAGTGGAATTTAGAATTAAAAATGCAATGCCATTTACATTACCACCTCCCAAAAGTAAATTCTTAGGTATAAATTTAACAAAACACAAGATCTCTATGAGGAAAACTACAAGACTCTCATGAACAAAATCAAATAAGGTGAAATAAATAAATTGAAAGATAATCCACATTCATGGATAGGAAGACTCAACATTGTCAAGATGTCAGCCCTTCCCAACTCAATTTATAGGTTCAATACAATCTCAGTCTAAATCTAAGCAAGTTATTTTATGGATATCTACAACTTTTTCTAAAGTTTATATGGAGAGGCAAAAGACTCAGTAAAGCCAACATAATATTGAAGGAGAAGAGCAAAGTTGGAAGACTGATACTACCTGACTTCAAGACTTACTACAAAACTACAGTGATCAGGACAGTGTGGTATTGACAAAAGGTTAGACAAATAGATCAACTGAATAGCATAGAGAACCCAGAAATAGATCCCCATAAATATAGTCAACTGACCTTTGACAGGAGCAAAGGCAATACAATGGAGCAAAGATACTGTCTTCAACAAATGGTGCTGGTAAAACTGGATGTCCACATCCAGAAAAATGAATCTAGACAGACCATACACCTTTCACAAAAATTAACTAAATATATAAAATGCAGAACTATAAAAATCCTAGAAGATAACATAGGAAAAAATTTAGATGACCTTGGGTATGGTGATGACTTTTAAGAAAAGACACCAAAGCATGATCCATGAAAGAAATAATTAATAAGCTGGACCTCATTAAAATTAAAACCTACTCTGTGAAAGACAGTATCAAGAGACTTAGAAGACAAGTTACAAAATGGGAGAAAATATTGTAAAAGACACATCTGATAAATCTGAAATATAAAAATAACACTTAAAACTTAAGAATAAGAAAGCAACCCATTTAAAACATGGACCAAGACCTTAAAGAGATCTCACCAGAGAAGATAAACAGATGCCAAATAAACATATGAAAAAATGATTCACATCATATGTCATCATAGAAACGCAAATTAAAACAACAATTAAAAATACTACAACGCATCTATTAGAATGGCCAGAATCAAGAACACTGACAACATGCACTGCTATAGATGATGTGGAGCAACAGTATCACTCACTTGCTGATGGGAGTGAAAAATGGTATGGCCACTTTGGAAGATAGTTTGGTGTTTTTTTTACAAAACTAAATATAATCTTACTATATGCTCCAACTGTCATGTTCCTTGATATTTACCCAAAGGAGCTGAAAACGTAAATCCACACAAAAACCTGCACACATATGTTTATAGAAGTTTTATTCATAATTGACAAAACTTGGAAGTAACCAAGATGTTCTTTGGTAGATGAATGGATAAACTATGGTATGTCTAGACAATGGAATATTACTCAGCACTACAAAGAAATAAGCTATCAAGTTATAAATAGACATGAAGGAAACAAATATATATTACTCAGTGAAATAAACCAATATGAAAAGCCTTTATGCTGTATGATTCCAACTACACAACATCCTGGAAAATGCAAAACTGTGGAGATAGGAAAAAGGTCAGTGGTTGAAGGAGCTGGGTGGGAGGGATGATTAGGCAGAGTACAGAGGATTTTTAGGGCAGTGAAAGTACTCTATATGATATGCTAATGAGAGATTCATGTCATTATGTTTGTCAGAATCCATAGAATGTATACAAGAGTGAACTGTAAACCATGGACTTTGGGTGATTATGTTGTGTAGGTTTATCTGTTGAAACAAGCATACCATCTGGTGGGGATGTTGACAATGGGAGAGGCTGTGCATGTGTGGGGCAGGGGGTATATAGGAAATCTCTGTACCTCCCTCTCAATTTTATGGTAAGTCTAATACACTGTAAAAAAATAGTTAAAAATAAAAACCTATGATGCTTGTTTCATACACCGATGGATCAGTCTAGAAAAGTGCAGAAATAGACCCAAGTATGTGTGAGAATTTATGATGTGAAAATTTGGCATGTCAAATTATTTGTAAGAAATATTTTATTTAACAAATAACGTAGCTGCAGTAGAAATAGTTATTTTGTCTCATACCTTATTCCAGTATAACTTAGTGTATTGAAAATTTAAATACACAAAATTAGATATTTTCTAGTTCTAGATTGAATATTTTAGTAGAGTGAAGGCCTCCAAGAATCTTAAGCTCAGATCTCTTCATGAAAAAAGAATGTTTTGAGAATTTCTGCATTAAAATAATAATGATATAAACAAAATAGAAATACTTTAACATATGAAAGGAACTCTTACAAATCAGTAATAAAAATGAAATCCCTAGTTGAAAATAGAAAGAAATACAAATTAATATAAACTACATTATGATGCAGGAATGAACAACTCCCTAATCCCAGTGTGATAATACACTGAAGCTTATTTTTCTTCCTATTACCTATCTATTATTGGTAGGCTGGTGGTGGGGTGGGGGGTGGAGTTGCTTATTATGGTCACTCATGAACTCAAACTGACAGAGGTTCCATGTGACCCACAATCCCACGATCACCAGGGCAGGAGGAAGGCAACACAGTGAATCACACACTGGCTCTAAAAGCTTCTGCCTGGTAGTGACATTTCTTCTGTTCATAGTTAATTGACCAAAGTGCCACACAAGTCGCAGCCTAGCTCCCCAGGAGTCAGTGTGTACAGTGTATGCCTAGAAGGAGCTAGACTATTTCTTAGCACCTCTAATGACCACTACAAGGGCCATTCAGGCAATTGGAAAACCTACTAATACCTGTAAGTAGATGAAACAACTGCTTAGCCTTATTAATAATGAAAGTAATGCAAACTAAAGAGAATTCAAATTTTAGTTAAGTTGGCAATAGTAAAATGAAAGTTAAAACCCAGGTTTGGTAAAATATGTACAGTAGCATATTTATACATGGTTGGTAGAAATGTTAATTGGAACACTTTTTGATGGGCCACACTGATACATTTAAAAGATTTTTAATGAGAAAAAGAACATAATTAAACAAGGGCAAAAAGGTGGATGTATAAAGGTGTTCATCACAATCTTTTTAAAGTGAAAAATATGAATAGCCAAAATGTTTAGGAAATTTGATAAATTATGATATAGCTCTCAAAAGAAAAATTATAAACTTATAAAAATAATACTATAGTTCTGTATTTATTGACAGAGAAAGTTCATGACAATGTATTTTTAAGTGTAAACAGTAGGTTACACAGTACATTACATGGAACTTTTTGTAAACATTCAGGCAGCCACATTATCACATTTAGGCTGTAACAGTAGATACCAAAAAGATAACTGATTTTCATTCTGTTATTTAGAAACTGCCTATAGATTTTTATATTAGTATTAGTATGTCATTAATTAACATTAGTGATATAATTAATATGTCCTTCACTGTAATAATTATTCCGTGTAATTGAACACCCCTGTTGAAACCCTTGAAGTTCAACTTTTTTCTGTCTCTGCTCTCTCCAACACATCACATTATGTTTATTGTCATGGCCAAAAATACCACTTGCATAGACTATATAAAAATTGATTCTGTTGTTTGAGTCTCATCTCTTTTTGTTTGTCCCTCAATCATCTCAAACACAATATGTGCAGCACTACCCTGCACAAATAGCCTTCCACCATATTACTTCTGGTTTTGGCACTTCTAGCCTTCCAGTTGCCTAATCCAGATATTTGGATTTTATTCTTGACACCCTCTTCTTTATGAACCCTCGCAGTGAGTTCTTCAATATAGTTAAATTATACTTCTTCAATATAGCTAAATTTATCCATTTCTCTCCACCCATTCTGAGATCTTTTTTGTACTAATCTAATTTTTACTAATGCAACAGCTGTGCTCCCAGCTTCCAATCTTGCCCCCGTTCTCATCCAATTTTCAGGTGGTATTCAGATGATCTTTTAAAAATATAAATCCAATCACGAATACTGCTTAAAACAATCTGATGGCTTCCCATCAGATAGGAAATATCCTTAGTGCTCCACAAGGTCTGTTACCTGCTCTCCCTTCCTAACTTCATGGACATGCCGCTTCCCTTACATTGTTCTTCATGCACTGCACATTCGGTTACATGCAATCTCATCTCAGAGCCTAACATACCCTGCGTCTTCTTATTGGGATATTCTTTTCACGCTACTTACCATACCTAAAAACTGCTTATCTGTGAGATATTAGGTTAAATGGTATTTTTCCAAAGAAGCTGTTCTTAAATGCTCCAAACTAAATCAGGTAGTGTCTTTCAAAAAAATGAGAGTAAATATTGGTTGGTAAGATGAAACTCAGATCCAAATAACAGTAAATCTTAAAGAGCATGTAGCCATTTCACATGAACATCATCCCCTAGAACATAGAAAATACATATCCAGATATCAGGGAAACTTGCAGATAAGACTGCTGAGCCACCATCAGTGTTTGTTGGAGAAAAGAGACATAAGTATTAAGAGTTCTGAGGGATTCAAGATGGGTAAATGCCTACTAATTTTCATAAAACATTAGAGGATGCTTTTTATAAAACTACTAACTGGTTGACCTGATATCAGTCCTGAATGCTACCTTGAAAGGATTTATTGTTTAAAAATGCATATTTTGCTAATATCTAAAACAGGAAAAAAGTATAATTAGAAATAACCAGCATGGGTTTCTAAATGTAAATCATGTCAAGCTAACTTTTTAGGCAAGAAAATATGGTAGACTTAACATTCTTGTCTTATGAGAGGCATTTTACTAATTCCTTCATGATATAATAGAGAAATATAGGACACAGGTAAAATTAACTAAGAGGATTGGTACCTGGTTGAAATAATGTACCTGGTTTTAATTGTCAGTTTTGAAAGACATGTTTAGTGGTGTGCTGTGGACATATGTGTGTTACTTTATCACTGGTTCATATGAGGCACTAAGAGTAGGCTCACCACACTTTGTTGTTGGCTTTTTCGATGGCATTTGTATTGACTAATTGAATTAAGATCTATGTTTTGTACCTTAAAAAAGGGATAACTATAAGGACATGTATTTTGTTCCCAACAGAGATGACAGAAGTACTGTCTATATAAATCCATAATGTGTGACAGCTTTAAAAGCAGCAGGCTATTCAGAATAAGTGAGACAGTAATTCTATTCTGCATTAATCAGACTCTTAGAATATTATATTCTGTTCTAAACCTGTCGTTCGAAAATAGAGGGAAAAGAATAGTACCCTGAAACTTACCAGACGAGAATGACTATTATATGATCGAGAGTTGCTCAAAATCACCTCCTAAGAAGAAAGTGCATTGGAACTGGGAATTTACCCTCTCTGTCTCTCTGTCTCTGTTTCTCTCTCTCTCTCTCTGTATATATAACGCTTTCCTAGATGCATTTCACCACCTGCTTGTTTGCAATATGTAGATATTTCATTACAGGACTTCAGAATACAGTTCTTTTAAAAAGTATAAACATATAGCTGATAGAATCTTTAGCATCCGTCTGTTCCTTCCTAAGTTCATGGGCATAGTATATCCTGACCCAAAGTAGTCCTATTTCCTCTTTAACTTGAAATTTCTTCAAACATTCTTGTTGCTTATTCCATTGTGGTGTTCTAGATGTTTACTTAAGTTTACAGCAGTGCTGATATTTACTTAAAAATAATCATGTTCTACATTTTTGATGGAAAATACATCAATGGTTGGGTACTTAGAAGAGCTAATAGTGTTTATGGACACTAGATTTAAAGAGTTCACTCTACCAAATATTTCTTTGGAATGAGGCTACTTCCTGAGACTTGTATCCTCTAAAATAATCTGGATTCTTGTAGAGCATATGCAGGTTTAGATGATTGGAATTTAAATCAAAGAATAATTTTAGGTCAATTAGAACAGATATGTTCAGAGACATATTTTTGGATGTTTTAAAATACAGATAGAATTGTCTTTGCAATTTGAGGCTAAGTTCTGAGGTCTAAAGTTTGAAATTAATATTTTAAGCACAACTTAGCCTACCCCCATACAATAATAATGATAAAATATAATCACTACCTACTCTACAAAAAGGGTGAATTTTTACTGTCTCTGTTCCAGGTGGAATATTTTTTCTTGTTTTGAAAGCTGAATTTTTGTAATGTTCATAGTTTAAAAAAAAAAAAAAAAAAAGCTTATCTGTAGGGAAAACACCAATTAAACAATAGTATAAACTTTTGACTACCTGACTAGCTAAAACTACATGACTACATAGATAGAATGGCAAAATGTAAGAATGAGATCATAATACCTGCCATACAACACCAAACATTTCAGATATATGACCATCCAAGAGCAGATGATTGCACTCCATCCAGTATGTGCCAATGTTGTCCTACTTGAAGAATCTTCAAATAGCTACTTGAGGCCTTTCTCTCAGTCCAGACACAGATCATGTTAGAGGTGCCAAGGGATTAATGACTTTGGTAGCAGCCCCTTGCCAATGACAAAAGGTGTTGGGGACAACTACCTAGTTTCTTCACTTCTTGGGTGGATAACCCTGAGGGATGGTCTACACTGCCTCACAGAGGTCCCAAGGGGATTGAGCCGCAGTTGCTCACAGCAGTAACCTGATGAGTTAGGCCTTTTCTTGCCCTTCTTCACTTCGTTTTCTCACTTCCTCACTTCCCTAGTGCATCCTGGAATCCCCTCCCAGATGACCCCCTCACACTGCACCTTTCATCTCAGAGTCAGCATTTAGGGCAGGCCAGCCTGAGACAGCTGCTTATTGATGTTCTCATGGAAATCCAGGTAAATAGATCCCAAAATATGCAAGGTTGCAAAATTGTACATTCAGGGAACATTAACCAGCAATCTTTCAGGCAACATGACACATTTCGCCCATCAAAGCACAAATAAAAACCTAAAACAAAACAACAACTAAACAGGAAGAAGGCAGAAGTTTTTAAAAAAGTCATATTCCAATTTTATATCCTCTTTATGTAGACCTTGGCCTTTGCCAACTGGAAACCTAGCTATGTTTACCCACTGCTATCTTACAATATCTTGACAGATCAACCCCTCTTACTTGCCCTAATCCATACTATTCTTTCTGTAATTCCTGCAAATTGAGTACAATCAGAAGAAAAGTGTAGAAGTTCTACAGAAGAGGAAGGTAGTAGAGATGCAAAGAGCCCTAGGATTGGTGGTTGTCATTTTTCTTTCTCTGCTTTTGATGAGTTAAATATGGACTACATAAAATTACTCAGGGATATTTCCCACTCCATGTATTATTTGATAAAGCATTAGGAAAGGCAAAAATTTTAGCCCAGGGAAATCACACTGGAAAACATGCTTTAGATACAATACATTTAACTAAGAGCTTTGCACATCAGCTTTGCTTCTAACTTAGGATCTAAGGGTAGAATTATTTTAGTACCCACGTAAATGAAAGGCACCAAAAGAAATCCACCTACCCTATCTGTTAACATGTACCAGAGTAATGTGTGGGTTTATGTTATGTGCTCATAAAACAAATAAGTAAATAAAAAATTACAGATTGTTTGCATATTTATATCAAGACTGGCTATATAAAATACGATTATCATGAAGCCTATGATACAATTCTTTAAAAATACTAAAAATGGTTAGGCATAAGAAAAAGATATTTTGGGGAAAAGGAGACTTGCAACAGTAAATAGAAGAAACATTAGAAGCATCCACTGCACTGAACTTCAGTCCTATTTTGTTGAGAAAACCAGTGCCATCAGGCAGGATCTTCCTCATCTACCCCCTTGTCTAAAACCTAAGGCTGACTCCTTCCTCTGTCACATAGGGTGAAGTTTATTCTTCCTTGTCTAATTTCAAATCACAATTTTTTTTTTTTGCCAATTCTCACATCATCCATTAATCTCCTCTAGAGCCTTGTTTTGCTATTATTATTTGTCAGTATCACATTTTCTATGGGCCTTTCCCTCTTAGTCAATATAGATACCTAATGTCTTCCATTTTAAAAAGGAAGTATACACCTAACTGCTGTCTAATACCTTTCCCCTCTTTCTTGTTTAGCTTTACAAAATAATTCTATTCCCACTGTGTTCAGTTCTATACTGCCATTAATTTCCCTGTTCACTTCATTCTGACTTTCATGCTCATTTCTGCCTTATTCAAGACTGTTACACACTTTTGAAAATGTTTGGCATTCCTTGATCCTGTGAATTAAACTTCAGTAGTTCTGACAATCAGAAAACACTGTCAAATTCAAATTTCCAAATGTCCCCGATGTAACAGTATCTTCCCTGATTGTAAATCACTGTTCTTTCAAAACTGTTCCCTTAGATCCTCAGCATCATTCTAATTTTAAACACCAATAGAATTTCTTTCTATGCAAGACTTCCATGCTCCATTGTACACAGTTAAGCTCAATCTACTTTTTAAAACTTTATATTTCCTTCAATTCTAAAGCACTTCATTTACCAGTTTCTCCATAGTACTTTTATGGGTTTCCTGTTTGCCTTTTTTCCCTCTATCTGCCCGTTAAATATCAGTGTTCATCAGGGTTTCATTCTTTATCCATAGCATCTGACATTTTACACTACTAGTGGTCCTTAACGTTTTTGGTTTTAATTTGTACATCTGTTTGAGAGTCTATTGATATATATGGACATTTTGTCCTCAGAAGATAAATTAGTGGATTTATCCACTAATTTATGTATATTACATATACATAAATTTATGTATATTACAGAAGCACAAGGAGTTTTATATATATATATATATATATATATATATATATATATATATATATATATATTTCAGAGGGCTTGTGAATTCTGTGAGTCCCATTAACGGACTTCTGATGAAGAACTCTAACTACTCAGAATTTTATGTCATTTCTTTCCATGTTTATTAAAGAAGTCTCCCAACTGTCCCTGCCTCTAGTCTTGCCCCACAAATGTATTCTCTACTCAGCTGCCAGAATTATTTATCTAAAATGGAAATTGCTTGCAATATCTGAGCTTCTTCATATCATGTAGGATGTTTCCCATTATTTGTATGCTACCCATCTTTCCTACCTCATCCCTTTTCATTTCCTGCATATAAATATTTTTCATGGTGTGCCTGCTACAGGCCAGAAACTATATCAATTATTTCACCTTGTTTATTTCTAAATATTGTATCATTTTTACATATTATTAAGAGATTGGAAATTCTTCATGGAAACTACAGAAAGCTAGGAGCTTAAGAAAAATATGGAAGAAAAAATTTAAAGAAAAAGATTTTCTGGAAATTTTGAGTGTTTATAATTATGGAATAAGATGAATAGACCATGGAGTTTGGGTTATTTTTTGTTTATATCTGGACACTTAAAATATTCTAAATGAATATTTGAAAGTAAATATGATGAGCCAGGTGAAGATAGCTGTTGCAAAGGTGAAATCCCACATGGCAAAGTTGAGAGGTGGAACTAGCATTAGGGGCAGAGGCAGAGCATAAACCATCCTCAGAGGAGCTGGGCTAATGGCAGCCCTCATTGTGATTGCTATTTAGTGAGTGGTATGTCATGTTACTCTAATGGTTTAAAAGTCATTTATTTGTAATAACCTGTAATGAAATATAATCTGCAAAATTACTGAATCACTATACTGTACACCTGAAACTAATGTAATATTATAAATCAACTAAACTATAATAAAAAGTAAATAAATGAAAGTCAATGACCTTGTCATTGTTCTCATCAGTTTCTAATCACTCTAAGTGTACATTGTACTGTAGAATGAGAACTAGGTAGATTGAATCAATTTTAGGAGATGGGGCAATAAAGTGTAACCTCAGAATTTAGTTATATTTCTTCCAGACTTGTCAATATATATAAATGATAAAAAAACTTTTAAACTCAAATTAACAAAGTCATTTTTATAAAGTAATATATATTCTCTCTATTGCCTTTCTAGTGGCATCTAGTGAAATACTGTTTTTGAAAATTCTTGTCAAGGAGTTTTAAAAAGTAATAAAATCTAAAGATTTTAAATACTAAGTTTTCAAATTGTTTTCCATCTTTAAAAAAGAGTCAATTTGTTTTTAGCACTGTCTTTTTCAGGATTAAAAGAACTACGTTGCATTTTCTGAGGGAAAAGTGCACAGCAAACAATTACTTATGACTTGCCAGTGACCATTTTATGCACTGCCTTGGAATAATTTAATATCCAATTTTACACTGTTCTTGTAAAAACATGCTTTCAGGTTGTTAAGATAAAACATTAACTATGCAGGTTTGTTTATATTTGACCTTATACTTTGTTGTAATGGCAACACATATAGTTTTTGGTGACATATCTCCATTTTCCTTAAATTTTTCTTGAGGGAGTAATCTGTATCAGTCATATCTGCAAAGTATAATGGGTTCATAAATTATAGTTTACAGTCAATTTCACACAGAGCCATTTCTAAGTTTAATCAACCTCCTAGATGGTCTTGACAAGCTTCAGTTATCCTGTTATTCCTTTTGTTTAGCAACAGACTGCTATTTTAGGATTAACTGAAAATGCAATATGGGCAACTCACTCTAGAATCACTTTTTTTTTATTAGACTTTGAATTGGTGAAAGTAGTAAGAGACAACATTTTTGGTTGAATTTTGCATAAGTAGAAATTTAGAGGCCCACTTGCTTTACAAATAACAAGAATTTCACATAAATCACAGTTGATAGTCTAATTTTCTCCTGAAATATGGTTCTTTTAATATTGGTTTTATTGCAGACTCTTATCTGTATTGGTTTTATTGCAGAAGTGGTGCTGCATCTTCTAGTTATCTGATTAGTCAAAAGAGCAAATGCATTCCAAGGGCACAACTGTTGAAAAATGGATGCAATTACAGAATAATTAGAGCTTGTCAAAATCACCTAGATGGCTGGAGAAGAGGCTACGGTAACATTTATGCATACAGTATTTGGATTCAAGCAGACAAGGTTATTGAGTGCCTTTGCATGCTATTGCTTTGGCTCTAAGTCTTACTCAGAACATGGTGATCAATCATGGTTGTGCTCCTGGGTCATAGAAATGTCATCCCACAAGTCTGTCAACTGTGGGCCTGGCCAGTGAGGGAACAGGACATGAACAGGTGAACATGGCAGCAAAACCAGTGTACAGGGTGACAAACACGGCAGGACAACACACTGTAGATATTCAATGTGATTTGAAGATCCCAGATGAATAAATCCCATTGAACAATTGTACTGCTTAGAGGAAACTGCACATTTAGCTTTGGGAACATCAGGATATGAATCCAAACATTTAAAATAATTTATTAAACCTTAGGTCCGTGTTTCTAAAGTGGCAGCCCATGAAGTGTATGTTCAATCCTCATAGTATTTAAGAAACAGGAATTAGCGGGTAGCATTTCAACCTGGGTATTTCACATAGCAAACTTATTGAATTAAAAATTTATTTTATGAAGAAATTGGAAAAGAGAATACTCCTGGGCTTTTGTAGCCTGAGGTCACCAATCAGTTGGTGAGACATAGTGACTCTTTCCTTAGATAGGCTGTGCCCCCTCCAGTCTGCCCAAGTCTCCATCACTCTCCGTTGTTCACTGACTCTGAAGCCAAATATAAGTTGTCATTTAATATAAATCTTGCAGTACTTTTTGATTTATACCTGGCCTACATGCTTAACATGAGTTATCCCCAGAAGATTGTCTGCTTTAGATGCCAGAAATCTAGAAGATGAAACAATCAGTCACAAATTCTGAGCATTACATTGATTTTAGAAAGACCTGAAAGTCTATCAGGTGAGGTTTAGCATCCAGGGGCTCCAGCCAGACAGTGGGGAAGGGGAGGAGCACATTTCAAATAGAGAGGCCAGGCCGACTTTGCCAGTGCCATTAGTAAGTTCTTACATGTGTCACCAAAGAGCTATAAGCTTTGCCTCAGGGAACAGACTAAAAGACTATGTGTCTAAATTGCTGTGCTTTTAAAGTGCCTGGCAACCATTTGCCAGGCAGGAGCCAGAAATCTCATATGATTGTGGTTTTTCACTGTGGTAACCACTCAGTGACATTTTAACATTAGTGATAGTCTTACACTGTAATTGTTTTTCTAATGTTTTTTTCCTAGGGGAGAAAAAAATCAAAGTCTTAGCATCATCAAATCAAATCTACTACCTAAGCAAAAGCAAACACAATTACTTATGCAGTACTCATACAAAATTAAGATAATCTTGAATACACTATAATGGATTAAACATATTTATATAGTAATGGAATGGTGCTGAGTCTTTAGTTATAATGAGCTCCTCATACTTAAAAGAGCATATCTCCTGATTGGGAATCATTTAGTGAAACTCCCTCTTATTAAACTATATGATTTGAATAAAATCTTTCAGCTACCTTAGTTCCATTTTCATGTAGAGTATTGTCATGAGATTTAGTCCACAAGTGTTGACAAACTATGGCCCATGTATCAAATTCATGGCCTGTTTTGGTAAAGTTTTATTAGAATATAACCATACCCATTTGTTTATGTATTGTCTACAGCTATTTTGTGTTACAAGAGTTGAGTAATTTCAAGAGGTCATGTGATCTGAAAAGCCCCAAATATTTGCTGTCTGGCCCTTTACAGAAAATAAAATGTTGACCCATACCTTAGATACTCAATTACTTTTCATGAGCAAATCAGACCAAAGCAGGCCATGTTAATCTGGTTCAAAACTATTTGCATCTCATGTTAAGATACATGATTTCTGGTCTTGATGCAGGAATTTATGGGAAATCTCTAAAACCCATTAGAAGGGAAGAGAATAAGAGACTTGGTTCTTTTTAAACACAGTACAACAGTTGGCTTAATGAAAATAATACTACCGTGTTTTATGTTTCTACTAGTTATTTTTCTGGAAACAGAAACATAATGTTGAATAAGTTAACATGATGACATTTAGCATCTTAAATCGGGCTAAAACTGTAGAAGAGTCCCCATTAGTACCTTCTGGATTTTTCAGATACTCAGGTTTCAACTATGATGGCTGCCTGCAGTTGATTTAAAGTAATCCATTGAAAAAGTTGCTCTCAGACTAGCTGCATCAGGACCATCTGGGGAGCTTGGACAGATGCCTGGGCTCCACCCTCAGAATTTCTGATTCAGTAAGCCTGGGGGATGGCCAAGAATGTGCATTTCTAACAAGTTCCCCAGTGACGCTGATTCAGCAGCTTGGTTTAGGGACCACACTTTGATAATCACAACATTAAGATATTTGCTCAATGATGAGAAAATAAGGAATATTCTACTTGATATATTCACTTGTATATTTTGTTATAAGAATGATTTTAGATGACAAATAGATTAATCATTTAAAACAAAGGAAAGAAGCTTTAAAGCAACAGTGAAAACTTGAGTCTGAATCCTGGCTCTCTCATGTATTTATCAGCCAATTAAAATCTCAATTTTCTCATAATTAAATAGTGGAGATGAATTTCTACCTACCTTAGAGGGTTATTAATATTATTGATTATTTAGTGATATGAAAATTACTGTTAAAAATGTAAGACTTTTACAAACATTTCAAGAATATTAGCTAGTTATTAGAAATGTCATTCACCAAAATAAGCTGGATCATGTCACTGATTTCTATTCACATCTGTCTACTTCAGCTTATCCCCAGTGTCTCATTACTGAACAGGTGTGATTTGCATCATTAGAACCTTCCAAGCACTCATTCAAAACACAATCCACCTTAAAAAGAGTAAGCTGTTTATAGAACCTGAGATAATGTACTGGGCATCTTGTATGTATGACATAGGTCTCCCTTTTAACTTCTCCATCCCCACTCTTGACTGGCCTCCTCCTTCTTCTCTGCTATGAGAGACTGATGGACATAGACCACATCAACAGCCTTCTATGGCATCTGGATTCCTGTTGAATTCCACCATTCAGGACCCCAGCAGGAAATCAGAAGCAGGGAGAGGATAGAGAAGAAGGTGAGGATCACTACTGCCTTGATTTTTCTCTGGGACATTTCCTCAGGATGGCTTTCTTCCTCTCATGGAAGCCTGCTCTGCAGCCCTCCCTCTCCTGCTCAACTCTGCTCCCTCCTCCCTTCAGACCTGTTGGAGGTAGAGCTTCCAGGGTACTACAGGCTCCATGCAGAGACTCACTTGTGCCACCCCTATATGCTACTTTTATCTTTTTAAATAGCCCTTTTGCAAGTAAGCCCTCTTTGAATTATCACAATTTCAGTGAATCTTGTTAGGATCCAAAGTAATAATAACCCCTCATGATGATCTAATGAAGTAAATATTATTCTACCATTTTACAGATGAGGAAACTAAGGCTTCAGGAAATGGCAGTGTCTAGATTCAAAGTCCGAAGTGTGCATCACCCTGATACCAAAACCAGACAACTCCTAACTCTGAAGTGTGCAGTCTTTCTGATCTTAAAGTTTCTCAAATGTTGGTATATAGGAGGACTACCTGATGAATTTGTAAAATATATTTATTAGTAAGCTCCGTCAGACTCCCTCTTGAGAAAGAACTGGAATCACAACTAACTGCTGAACAATCATCAACAGAAAGACACTGGAACTCACCAAAAAGATACCCCACATCCAAAGACAAAAGAGAAACCACAGTGAGATGGTAGGAAGGGTGCAATCACAATAAAATCAAAACCCATACCTGCTGGGTAGGTGACTCACAAACTGGAGAACAATTATACCACAGAAGTCCACCCACTGGAGTGAAGGTCTACCCACTGGAGTGAAGGTTCTGAGCCCCACATCAGGCTTCCTAACCTGGGGGTCCAGCAACAGGAGGAGGAATCCCCAAAGAATCAGACTTTGAAGACCAGCAGGATTTTATTACAGGACTTCAACAGGACTGGGGGAAACAGAGACTCCACACTTGGAGGGCACACACAAAGTAGTGTGTGCACCAGGAACCAGGAGGAAGGAGCAGTGACCCCACAGGAGACTGAACCAGACCTACCTGCTAGTGTTGGAGGGTCTCCTGTAGAGGCAGGAGGTGGATGTAGCTCACTGTGGGGACAAGGACACTGGCAGCAAAAGTTCTGGGAAATACTCATCAGCCCTCCCAGAGCCCACCATTAGCCCCACCAAAGAGCACTTAAGCTCCAGTGCTGGGTTGCCTAAAGCCAAACAACCAACAGAGAGGGAACTCAGCACCACCTATCAACAAACAAGTGGATTAAAGTTTTACTGAGCTCTGCCCAAAAGAGCACCACCCAGCTCTACCCACTACCAGTCCCTCCCATCAGGAAGCTTGCACAAGCCTTTTAGATAGCCTCATCCACCAGAGGGAAGACAGCAGAAGCAAGAAGAAATACAATCCTGCAGCCTGTGGAACTAAAACCACAATTGCAGAAAGATAGACAAAATGAAAAGGCAGAGGACTATGTCCTAGATGAAGGAACAAGATAAAACTCCAGAAAAACAACTAAACAAAGTGGAGATAGGCAACCTTCCAGAAAAAGAATTCAGAATAATTATAGTGAAGATGATCCAGAACCTCAGAAAAAGAATGGAGGCAAAGATCAAGAAGATGTCAGAAATGTTTAACAAAGACCTAGAATAATTAAAGAACAAACAAACAGATATGAACAATACAATAACTGAAATGAAAAATACACAAGAAGGAATCAATAGCAGAATAACTGAGTCAGAAGAACGGATAAGTGACCTGGAAGACAGAATGGTGGGAATCACTACCACAGAACAGAATAAAGAAAAAAGAATGAAAAAGCATGAAAACAGCCTAAGAGACCTCTAGGACAACATTAAACGCACCAACATTCACATTATAGGGGTCCCAGAAGGAGAAAAGAGCGAGAAAGGACCCGAGAAAATATTTGAAGAGATTAAAGTCGAAATCTTTCCTAACATGGGAAAGGAAATAGCTATCCAAATCCAGGAAATGCAGAGTCCCAGGCAGGATAAACCCAAGGAGAAACACACCAAGACATATAGTAATCAAATTGACAAAAATTAAAGACAAAAGTATTAAAAGCAACAAGGGAAAAATGACAAATAACATACAAGGGAACTCTCTTAAGATTAACAGCTGATTTCTTTGCAGGAGTTCTGCAAGCCATAAAGGAGTGGCACAATGTATTTAAAGTGATGAAAGGGAAGAAGCTACAACCAAATATACTCTACCCAACAAGGATCACCTTCAGATTCGACAGAGAAATCAAAAGCTTTACAAAAAACCAAAAGCTAAGAGAATTTAGCACCACCAAATCATCTCTACAAAAAATGCTAAGGGAACTTCTCTAAGTGTGAAACACAAGAAAAGAAAAAGACCTACAAAAACAAACCCAAAACAATTAAGAAAATGGTGATAGGAACATACATATCGATAATTACCTTAAATGTGAATGGAATAAACGCTCCAACCAGGAGACACAGACTGGCAGAATGGGTACAAAAACAAGACCCATATATATGCTGTCTACAAGAGACCCACTTCAGACCTAGGAGCACATACAGACTGAAAGTGAGGGGATGGAAAAAGATATTCCATGCAAATGGAAATCAAAAGAAAGCTGGAGTAGCAATACTCATATCAGATAAAATAGATTTTAAAATAAAAAATGTTACAAGAGACAAGGACACTACATAATGATCAAGGGATCAATCCAAGAGGAAGATATAACAATTATAAATATATATGCACCCAAATAGGAGCACCTCAGTACATATGGCAAATACTAAGGGCTATAAAAGAGGAAATCAACAGTAACACAATAATAATGGGGGAATTTAATGCTTCACTTACTCCAATGGACAGATCCTACAGACAGAAAATTAATAAGGAAACAAAAGCTTTAAATGACACAATAGATCAGATGGATTTAATTGATATTTATAGGACATTCCACCTGAAAACAGCAGATTACACTTTCTTCTCAAGTGCACGTGGAACTTTCTCCAGGATAGATCACATCTTGGGTTACAAATCAAGCCTCAGGAAATTTAAGAAAATTGAAATTGTATTAAACATCTTTTCTGACCACAACACTATGAGATTATAAATAAATTACACACACGAAAAATGTAAAAACACAAACACATGGAGGCTGAACAATACATTACTAAATAACCAAGAGATCACTGAAGAAATCAAAGAGGAAATCAAAAAAATACCTTGAGACAAATGACAAAAAACCCCACGATGATCCAAAACCTATAGGATACAGCAAAAGCTCTTCTAAGAGGGAAGTTTTTTTTTTTTTGATTGGAGTATAATTGTTTTACAATGGTGTGTTATTTTCTGCTTTATAACAAAGTGAATCAGGTATACATATACATATATTCCCATATCTCTTCCCTCTTGTGTCTCCCTCCCTCCCACCATCCCTATACCACCGCTCTAGGTGGTCACAAAGCACCAAGCTGACCTCCCTGTGCTATGTGGCCGCTTCCCACTAGCTATCAATTTTATTTTTGGTAGTGTATGTATGTCCATGCCACTCTCTCTATAGGATGCAGCAAAAGCACTTCTAAGAGGGAAGTTTTTAACAATACAATCTTACCTCAGAAAACAAGAAAACTCTCAAATAAACAATCTAACCTTAACCAAATAATCTAATCTAACACCTAAAGGAACTAGAGAAAAGAACAAACAAAACCAAAAGTTAGTAGAAGGAAAGAAATCATAAAGATCAGAGAAGAAATAAATGAAATAGAAACAAAGAAAAAATAGCTACGATCAATAAAACTAAGCTGGTTCTTTCAGAAGATAAACAAAATTGATAAACCTTTAGCCACACTGATCGAGTAAAAGAGAGAGAAGAGTCAAATCAATAAAATTAGAGGTGAAAAAGGAGAAGTTAGAATGGACACCACAGAGATACAAAGCATCATAAGAGACTACTAAAAGCAACTATATGCCAATAAAATGGGCAACGTGGAAGAAATGGGCAAATTCTTAGAAAGATACAAGCTTCCAAGAATGAACCAAGAAGAAATAGAAAATATGAACAGACCAATCACAAGCACTGAAATTGAAACTGTGATTAAAAACCTTCCAACAAGCAAAAGTTCAGGACCAGATGGCTTCACAGGTGAATTCTATCTAACATTTAGAGGAGAGCTAACACCCATCCTTCTCAAACTCTTCTAAAAGATTGCCGAGGAAGGAACACTCCCAAACTCATTCTACAAGGCCACAGTCACCCTGATACCAAAACCAGACAAACATACTATAAGAAAAGAAAACTACAGACCAACATCACTGATGAATATAGATGCAAAAATCCTCCACAAAATACTAGCAAACTGGATCCAACAACACATTAAAAGGATCAAGCACCATGATCAAGTGGGATTTACCTCAGGGATGCAAGGATTCTTGAATATACACAAATCAATCAATGTGATATGCCATATTAAGAAATTGAAAATTAAAAACCATATGATCATCTCAATAGATGCAGAAAAAGCTTTAGGCAAAATTCAACACTGATTTATGATAAAAACTCTCCAGAAAGTTAGCATAGAGGGAACCTACCTCAACATAATAAGTCCATATATGACAAACCCACAGCAAACATCATTCTCAATGGTGAAAATCTGACAACATTTCCTCTAAGGTCAGCAACAAGACAAGGATATCCACTCTTGCCACTATTATTCAACATAGTTTTGGAAGTCCTAACCTTGGCAATCAGAGAAGAAAAAGAAATAAAACCAATACGAATTGGAAAAGAAGTAAAACTGTCACTGTTTGCAAATGACATGATACTATACATAGAACGTCCTAAAGATGCCATCAGAAAACCACTAGAGCTAATCAATGAATTTGGTAAAGTTACAGGGTACAAAATTAATTCAGTGAAATCTCTTTCATTCCTATATATTAATAACAAAAGCTCAGAAAGAGAAATTAAGGAAACAATCCCATTTACCATTGCAACAAAATGAATAAAATACCTAGGAATAAATCTACCTAAGGAGGTAAAAGACCTGTACTCAGAAAACTGTAAGACACTGATGAAAGAAATCAAAGATGACACAAACAGTTGGAGAGATATACCACGTTCTTGGATTGGAAGAATCAATATTGTGAAACTGACTATACCACCCCAAGCAATCTACAGAGTCAGTGCAATTCTTATCAAATTACCAATGGCATTTTTTACAGAACTAGAGAAAAAAATCTTAAAATTTTCATGGAGACACAAAAAATCCCAAATAGCCAAAGTAATCTTGAAAAAAAAAAAAATGGAACTGGAGGAATCAGAATCCCTGAGTTCAGACTATACTACAAAGGTACAGTAATCAAGACAATATAGTACTGGCACAAAACCAGAAATATATATCGGTGGAACAGGATAGAAAGCCCAGAGATAAACCCATGTACCTATAGTCAACTAATCTATGACAAAGGAGGCATGGGTATACAATGGAGTAAAGACAGTCTCTTCAATAAGTGGTGATGCGAAACCTGGACAGCTACATGTAAAAGACTGAAATCAGAACACTCCCTAACACCATACACAAAAATAAACTCAAAATGGATTAAAGACCTAAATGTAAGACTGGACACTATAAAACTCTTAGAGGAAAACATAGGAAGAACACTCTTTGACATAATCACAGCAAGATCTTTTTTGACCCACCTGCTAGAAAAATGGAAATAAAAATATACAAATGGAACCTACTGAAACTTAAAAGCTTTTGCACAGCAACGGAAACCATTAGTGAGACAAAAAGGCAACCCTCAGAATGGAAAAAATATTTGCAAATGAAGCAAATGACAAGAGATTAATCTGCAAAATATACAAACAGCTCATGCAGCTCAATGTCAAAAAACAAACAACCCAATCAAAAAATGGGTGGAAGACCTAAACATTTCTGGAAAGAAGACACACATATGGCCAAGAGGCACATGAAAAGATGCTCAAAATCACTAATTATTGGAGAAATGCAAATCAAAACTACAATGAGGTGTAACCTCCCACCAGTTAGAATGGGAATGATCAGAAAATCTACAAGCAATAAATGCTGGAGAGGGTGTGGAGAAAAGGGAACCCTTTTGCACTTTTGGTAGGAATGTAAACTGATACAGCCACTGTGAAGAACAGTATGGAGGTTCCTTAAAAAACTAAAAATAGTATTACCATATGACCCAGCAATCCCAGTACGGGGCATATACCCAGAGAAAACCATAATTCAAAAAGAAACATGCACCCCAGTGTTCATTGAAGCACTGTTTACAATAGCCAGGTCATGGAAGCAACCTAAATGTTCACCGACAAACGAATGGATAAAGAAGATGTGGTACATATATACAATACAATATTACTCAGCCATAAAAATCAATGGAATTGGGTCATTTGTAGAGACATGGATGGACCTAAAGACTATCATATAGAGTGAAGTAGGTCAGAAAGAGAAAAACAAATATCATATATTAACGCATATATGTGGAATCTAGAAAAATGGTACAGATGAACCAGTTTGCAAGGCAAAAATAGAGACACTGATGTAGAGAGCAAAGTATGGACACCAAGGGGAGAAAGCAGGGGGTGGGGGGGAATTTGGAGATTGGGATTGACATATATACACTAATATGTATAAAATAGATAACTAATAAGAGCCTGCTATGTAGCACAGGTTACTCCACTTCACTGTACAGTAGAAACTAACACAACTTTGTAAAACTATACCCCAATAAAAAAAAAATTTTAATGAAATAAAAAATTAATTAATTAAAGTAAACTCCATCAACAAGAATTTTGATTCTAGTATATAGGATAAATTTTAGAAACCTGTGTCTTAGAACAAGCCCAGTTCTTTTTCTGTAAATAATAATATTAAAATACTAATCTCATTATATTTATAAATACCACTACTAATTAACATTTGTTATGTCCTCAATTAGCTAGTACCTTCATAAAAGTCATAATGCAGAATATATCATTCTTACCCTATTTTTACACATCAAGAACTGATGAAGAGAGAATTTAAGCAACTTGCCTCAGATTATATACCTCAGTGCATGGCTCAGGTATCTGGTTATGAGCCCAGGCTCTAGAATACCTCACTATGCAACTGACCTTTGACCATTCTTAGTGAACTGCAGCAAACTACCAATAGGTTCCCAGCCTCACTGCCTGTCAGTTTTCTCACTAATCACATGTGTCTAGTTATATAAAGGGAATGATTTCACCATGGTTATGGCCCTAGTATTCCTAGTTTACCTCTTCATGCCAAGGGCTGTGAAAGGAATAATACCACGTGTTTTTGGTTTTTTGTTTGTTAATTTTAATGGGCAGAGTTGTAACTCTTCTAAGCATTTTGGCATTAAAAAATGATGAGCATAAGTGATGAAGCTAGTTTCTTTATACCTGGATTTAGTAGTTATGGACAGATGTGTCCAGTATTAAAATGGACAGGTGTTTTTTCAGCTAATTACATACAAAGGATCTCAGCTAATTTTCCTGTTTTGAAATATCATAGTAAACATCTGGAACATTGACTTCAGGTGATAATAATAATTTAGTTCTATATTCCCAACTCTCCAGGGTAGTGTTTCCCTAAAATTCTAGAATGCCCATTGTTCAATAGAACTTCCTGTGATTATGGAAATGTTCTGTCTGTGCTGTCACGCTTATTAGTCACTAGCTATGCGTGGCTTTTGAGCACTTGAAATATGGCTAGTATATGAGGAACTGAATTTCTAATGCTACTTAATATCAATTAATTTAAATTTAAATAGTCACATGTGACTAGTGGCCATCATATTGGGTAGCACAGTTCTAGAAAGCTCACTTAACAGCATTCTTTGTTCACTGCTTCTTTAGTTGACATATTTAAATTACATTTTTAATTGAGTTGTGTTCTTTTTAAATTTGGAAGAGGTTAAGATATTTAATTCATTAACAAGATTTAGACCTTCTTCATTAATGGCTCTCTTTTTACTGCTATTTAAACTTAACCCAGTGCAGCAAAAATGTAGTTGGTTTATGTATTCAGTGTCTAATGACTTATTATTTTTTGATCCTATGTTATATTTTTTTATGACTGCATTTTTTTTCCACATTGGAACTTTCCTTTCTGCAGCTGTGATGGATGTTGTCAGAGTACTTCAATATTTGAGCAGTCCTCCATGAAATTGTGACAGTTGCCTATTAAGAATGCAGTGCAGGGCTTCCCTGGTGGCGCAGTGGTTGAGAGTCCGCCTGCCGATGCAGGGGACGCGGGTTCGTGCCCCGGTCCGGGAGGATCCCACGTGCCGCGGAGCGGCTGGGCCCGTGAGCCATGGCCGCTGAGCCTGTGCTCCGCAACGGGAGAGGCCACAAACGAGAGGCCCGCGTACCGCAAAAAAAAAAAAAAAAAAAAAAAAAAAAAAAAAAAAAAAAAAGAATGCAGTGCAATATGTCTTCCATAAATCTTTAATCAAGTATATAACTTGTTGTGGGGTTTTAATAAAGTTGTAAACATAGGAAATTTAAAGCCATCATTTCACACTATTTTAATCCATAAAACATAGAAAAGTGGTTGTTATTTTATCCATCTGCAGCAAAATAGAGTAATTTTAACAAGCCTTGGAATAAATACATTGAATATGACACACATTTTTCAGTTGAGTTTGACATCCAACTTCATGAATTAAAAAAGGCCCTCTTTATCCTGAAGTGATAGTCACATGAATCATATTTATCATATCTATAAAGAAATAAGTTATTTTCTGAAACTCTTTTGTCTTATTATGTAATAATTATATAATATAAAGTAATTATAATTTTGTTAGGTATATAAGCAGACTATAACTACTTCATATTTGTCTTTAATTTTATATTAAGTTTTATATTATATTTATATAATTGTTTGTTGGCTGGGATGTGGTTTTAAAACATAGATGTTCTTAATGTGTCCTTATAATTATTTTCATCTGAAGGAAGTTATTAATTCTGTCATGCTGATAAAAATCTATATTAGAGATATATTTAGAAAGATATAAATCTTAAATTTATCAAGCTGATTGAAAAAATTAATGCAGTTCATTTATCAAATGAATTTGAAAGGTAGTTATTATTTTAATAGACTAGGATACTTCATTCTTTATAAAGGGCAATATTTTAAAAAAATTTGCAGTCTTTGCCTTAAGTAGTGTCTAGCTCCTAAAAAATCATCTCTCCTGCATTTCCACTAAAATAGTCCATAAAACACATCACTAAAGAGACAATCTTACACAGTGAATAATTGGTCTCATAATCCATCTATATCCAGAATCACAGAAATCTTTTTACCAACTACAAGGCCAAAGGAAGTAGATTGAAACATGCAGTAACAGGAATCCCCACGCAGCCCTGTGAAGCACTGATCACATCCCCACTTAACAGCTGGGGAGATGGGAGCACAGGATTGTTTGCCCAGGATCCTTCAGGGAGTAGGGGGCAGAGCATGATTTGAACTTAGTTTGGCTCGTGAGTTCGACCCCTTAACCACAACTCAATGTAAATACTTAACTGTCCCCTTAACCACAACTCAATGTAAATACTTAACTGTCTACAGTGTCCCTACCCTGAGGGAAACTGTAGACTAACAGGAGAGAATAGATTTGTAAGCATTTAAATGCAGAGAAGTAACTGGTTATAGGTTAGACTTATGTAAGCTGATATAAAAGAATCAAAGAAAAAGTTTCTAATCCTATAAAAGATGGGGAGGAGATGAGAGAGAAACTTGTTTTCTTTTTGCTTTTTAAAAAAATGTTAGTGATTAACTATTTTCGGTGGCTTCTCAGTACAACCCATGGGGCCTGGCAGAGTCTAAGCATGTAATAATTGCAGGTTGAATAAATGAATTAATCAGTCAATTAATCGATTAGTGAATGAGAGACTTTACAGAAAATCATAACCAGAGTGTTCAAGGGATCTTGAAATGTTATGAGGAAACTAGAAATATTAGGCTTAAAATAAAAATAACCTTCTTACTAGTAAAAATCTTTCAGATAATTGAAAACAGAGTAGATTTGTCTTGTATAACCTCAGAGGGCAAAAGTAGGACAAATTAGTAGAAATTACAACACAGCAAATTTGACATAAAATAAGAAAGACTTACCTAAGAGTCATTCCCATTTGCATCTTAATTTATGAAATGGAAGAAACCTTAGTATAATAAAATTTCAGTTCTTTTCAAATTGCATATATTTTAGAGCATCAGTTTGTAGCCTACTAACATATTAGTGAGGTTTTAGAGTAAGAATTTTTATTTGACCATTCAGAGATAAATTGGTCAGTTTTAAGTGCTTCGTTTGTCTCTCGAGTGCTTAAAAACGTTTTAATGCATAAGGGTGAGTTTAATAATGTTAGAAAACACAGTCACTTTGGAAGACGGTTTGGCAATCTTTCAAAACCGAACATCCTCCTACCATACAATTCAGCAATCACAATCCTTGTTATTTACCTAAAGGTGTAACTTTCCCTAAAGGGAAAACTTATGTCCACACAAAAACCTGCACATGGAGGTTGGTAGCAGCTTTATTCATAATTGTCAAAATGTGGAAGCAACCAGGATGTCCTTCAGTAAGTAAATGGATAAATAAATTGTGGTACAGGTAGACAATTGAATACTATTTAGTGCTAAAACAAAAATTGAGCTATCAAGCCATGAAAACAAATAGAATAAATGTAAATACATATTACTAAGTGAAAGAATCCAATCTGACATCTGTACGATTCCAGCTATATGACATTCTGGAAAAGGCAAAACTGTGGAGGCAACAACAAGATCAATAGTTTCCAGGAGTTGGTGGAGGAGAGGGAAGGATGAATAGGTGGAGCACAGAGGATTTTTAGGACAGTGAAAATACTCCATATAATACTATAATGATGGATAGCTGTCATTATATATTTGCTAAAATTCATAGAATGTGCAAGACCCCAACTAGCCAAAACAATCTTGAGAAAGAACAAAGCTAGAGGCATCATACTTCCAGATTTCAAACTGTATTACAAAGCAATAGTAATCAAAATAATGTGGTATTGACATGAAAACAGACATGTTGTTCAAAGGAACAGAATAAAGATCTCAGAAATAAACCCATGGATATATGATCAGTTAATTTATGACAAAGATGCCAAGAATTTATAATGAGGAAAGAAGTTTCTTCAATAAGTGAATGGTGTTGGGAAAACTGGATAACCATACGCAAAGGAATGAAACTGGACCTCTATCTCACACCATAAACAAAAATCAACTCAAATGGGATTAATGACTTGAACATGAAACCTGAAACCATAAAACTCCTAGAAGAAAATATACGGGGAAAGCAACTTGATATCTGTCTTGGTGATAACTTTCTGGATTTGACACCCAAAACAAAAGCAACAAAGGAAACATATATAAGTGGGACTACATCAAACTAAGAAGCTCAGTAAAGCAAAGAAAATAATTTTAAAAAATGAAAAGAAAAACTGGGTAGAGCATCTGAATAGACATTTTTTTCCTAAGGAGATATGCAAATGGCCAACAGGTACATGAAAGATGCTCAACATCACTAATCATCAAAGAAATGCAAATCAAACCACAGTGAGATATCAGCTCACATTTGTTTTAGAAGGGCTATATTGGAAAAGGCAAGAGTTAACAAGTGTTGGTGAGGATGTGGAGAAAAAGGAACACTTGTGCATTGTAGGTGGGAATGTAAATTGGTTCTACCAATATGGAAAGCAGTATGGAATGTCCTTAAAAAGTTAAAAATAGAACTACTATATGATCCAGCAATTCCACTTCTGGATATTTATTCAAAGGGAATGAAATCAGGATATGGAAGAGATAACTGCCTTCCCACATTGCAGCATTTATTCACAATAGCCAACATATGAAAACAGCCTAAGTATCTGTATAAGGATGAATGAATAAAGAAGATATGTACATAATTGAACATTATTCAACCATGAGAAAGTAGAAAATTCTGCAATGTGCAACAATATGAATGGACCTCAAGGGCATCATGCTAAGTGAAATTAGCCAGACAGAGAAAGACAAATACTGCATGGTATCACTTCTAGGTGGAACCTTAAAAAAAATAGTCAAACTCATAGATACAGAGAGTAGAAAAGTGGTTGCCAGAGGCTGGTGGGTGGGGGAAATAAGGGAGAAATTTGTAAAAGATACAAACTTTCAGCTACAAGTAAGTTCTGAGGATCTAATGTAAAGCCTGGTGATTAGTTGCTAACACTGTATTAGATAATTGAAATTTGCTAAGAGTAGAACTGACATGTTCTCACACTGCAAAAAAAGATTACAAAAAGTAAAAATAAAAACAAATAATGTTAAAGGTTTGTTTTTTATTTCTTTTGAAAAACCATGTTCCAAGGGGAGGTTCAATACACAAGTCGAAGGAACACTGGTAGCACGAATATTTCCATTTTAGAAACATTTCCAGCATATACATGTCATTATGCATATGTTTTCATTCTATTTCAGTACCTTAGGTTTTGCATCTTTAATTGCATCAGAATAAGGTGACTTCCTTATTACCCTCCCTCTACTCTAAACCCCACCAAATGAAAGCCCTCTGTTTAGAGTTATATAGGTCCCCCAATTACCATACACCTCCTCACCATATTGTGAAAGATACCCCAGCACTATTTCATGACTCGCTCATTCAGTCATGCAGAGGAAGGCTGATTTGACAAAAGAGACAAAAGGGAAGGGATAGGAACAGGGAACTTAAGGTGTAAAGGCTATGCATATTCCCTAGTTGTTATGCCAGGGAAACCCATTTATAAAGTTAAAGAAATTAGGGTCCCAAAGCTAGTTTGGCAGATTTTCTCTTTGATGGAAAAAATAGCAAAAGAGCAGCCTCAAGGATTCCAAAAAAGATTAGAGAAGGTGAGGGAATCTGTTTAGCTCCATGAAGAATGGAAAACTTTGGGCTTCCCTGGTGGTGCAGTGGTTGAGGGTCTGCCTGCCGATGCAGGGGACACGGATGCGTGCCCGGGTCCGGGAAGATTCCACATGCTGCGGAGTGGCTGGGCCCATGAGTCACGGCCGCTGAGTCTGCACCTCCGGAGTCTGTGCTCCGCAACAGGAGAGGCCACAACAGTGAGAGAATGGAAAACTTTGTGATGTGGGAGAAGAGAAGAGTTTTTCATAGAAGAGATATTATTCTTAGGAAGGAGGCAAAATATGCCAGAGGTCTGTAAATGGTGACTGGTTTATTAAGGTACCTTATGTGATTGTTGTTAGTGTTAGGGTAATATTAAATAATCTTGAACTGTGAATAGAAAGTTTATGAATCAGAGGAGAGGAGTGATGCAAAAGAAACTATAAAGACAAATGCATTTATGGTTAACAGACTAGACTTACACAAAACCATTTTTAACCAAATCAAATCCTTTATGGATATCAAAGCTTATGTGGATATCACATATCAAATATCAGTGCCAGATTTAAACACAGTGACCATTATTCTTTATAATTATTGAACATCTATATGTAATACTGAAAAACATGCTCTGAGAGAAAAAAATAAAAGTCCAATCCCTGACCTTAAAGAGTTGCCTGCTTTGAAACAAGGGAGCACATGCAGATTTACGGTGCAGTCCGGTGTGGTGGCTGCCAGGCACAGAGGAGACCATGTTCAGGAGTAGGGGTCAGGAAAAATTTTGTAATAGAATTGATCCTTAAATTGAGCATGTTTTTATGGAATTAAGAGAAGGACATTCCAGGAAAAAGGAAGGATGTGAATAAGGCATGATACAGTTTTGCATACTGAGAAACTCCAAGTGTTTTTTGGCTCACAGCACAGAGTTCCAAGTGATGTAAGTTCAGAGAAATACTTGAGAGAGTGGGGGATGACCACCAAGGCACACAAGAGCCATGTATTCATCTCTAAAAAGCTTGGACTTTATCTTACAAGTAATGCAGAGTCATGGGCAACTTCTATCTTATAGGAAGTTGCAAATTGCTTGATATTGGTGCTCAGGGTTGAGGTTCCAGGTAAACACTTACTGTGTGACACTTGAAACCAAGGAGGTGAACAAGGTCACTCAGGTGGCCATGCTCATCCCTGGAGATACCAATATTTAGAATCTCCAACTCTTTACAAGCAGTCAGGTAAGATGAGAACAGAAAAGTGTCCATCAAATTTAGCAATTTGGAAATCACTTGTAACCTTTGCCAAAGCAGTTTAAACACACACACACTCCAAAGGGCACGTACAAAAATCAATGAATTCGTGTGATATTTTATCTACTCCGCATCTTATCAAGAATCAAAAGGGCAATTGTTTTACAAAGAACAATAATGTTCTTTGTAATGTTTTGATTTGTATTTTAATTAGTAAATGCAAATCTGCCAACGAAACAGAACATAACAACCATAACAATAGGAATAGTGTTTATAAATGCCCACAGGATGGAGACTACCGGTGTTGTCAAATAACACCGTGGGATTTGCATGCCCGAAAGCAAGCATATAAAATGCAGGGTATTGGGAGGTACTATCATTGATAAGGTTCAAACGTTCTTTTTTGTGGCTTAATACTCCTTAAAGTTAATGCTCCAGCTTTGAGCAAATGTAATTTATTGAGTGGTGTGCAATGTAAAAAATATTATGGCATCAATAATTCTAAGAAGAAAGAATTGAAGGGTTCCGGATAAATTCGTAGCATGTTTTAGAAAACTTAAAAAATTAGAGTTTGGGCTTCCCTGGTAGCGCAGTGGTTGAGAGTCTGCCTGCCGATGCAGGGGACACGGGTTCGTGCCCTGGTCCAGGAAGATCCCACATGCCGTGTAGCGGCTAGGCTCGTGAGCCATGGCTGCTGAGCCTGCGCGTCCGGAGCCTGTGCTCCACAACGGGAGAGGCCACAAGAGTGAGAGGCCCGCGTACAGAAAAAAAAAAAAAAAAAATTAGAGTTTATCCTCAGATAGTTTGATTATGTTGATGAAGCTGCTCTTGCTTAAAATGTGTGCCATTCACCGGTAGTGGATGCTGGTGTTTTAAGAGAATAAAGGGTAAGGACAGATTGTATCATTGGAGCCTGGAAATAGCCTCACAAAATAAGAAATTTGCTAATTAAAAAAATAATTTCTCTGCAGTTTTGAAAGTTGACCAGTCACTTGCAGAAGCAAGCCAATACATATATAAACAGATAGCTTCTCTTTCCTCTGGCTGATTCTGCTATTCTATTTTTAGTGAAAGACTATTTCACAGCTGTAAGATTAACCAAGCTCACAGAGGTGCTTAAGACTGTGGAGTTCGTCTTTCATCTTACCTTTGCCATTTGGCTTTCCGACCTTGTAGAAGTTGCTTACCCTCTCTAAGCTTCAATAAATCTGTCTGAAAATCGAGATAACAGTAGCTGCTGCACCCAGCAGCACATTCTAATTATGACATTGGGAGTAGTAAGCGTGGTGTGAGTGAGACCATTTGTGTGTCAGGTGCTCAGCAGAATATCAACATGGTAGCCTTTGATCCTCTTCTCCATGACCTCATGTTGTGGATACCCTTAACATAAAATTTAATTCTGTTTTATATTCAAACTCATTCTTACTTGGAGTAAAACAGACTTTTGAAGTAAATCAGACTGCAGTCAGAACATTAATTTTGAAATGCATAATTTACATCTATTTGTGGATATTTTTAAAAGAAGGGAGAAACTGTGGTAATTCAGAATTATTTTAATACTCCGATGGAACCACTCCCATACTTAATGATTGCAAATAGATTGACAACTGAGACATATTTTCAAAAGGCATATATAAATATTTTCTATTAAACATTTATCTATGTAAGAGGATTTATAGATCTGGAAATTGCTAAATATTGAATGCAGTGTTTCCTCAATATTAAGATTTTTTTCAAATTTTAACATACTTTTTTCAAAAACTTAATATAATTACATGTTGCAACCATGATGGACTTATTTTAGGTTTTTTGTTTGTTTAATTAGAATTAGTAAGATTGAAGTGGTTGAGAATTCAGATTCTGGATCCAATGTGCAGTATTTCACCTCCCTTCATTCCTTGTCTGAAAATTGACATAAGATTGTTAATGAGTTAAAATGGTAAAATGCTTAGTACAATGACTGATATATGATGATAATGCATATTAAATGTAAGGTGTCATTGTCATTATCGATAATACCAAGACGTACAACTTGCATCATTTAGATCATAATATAATTAGGTGATGAATAATATTTATACAGAGTTGTAGGCTTTTAATTTAATACACTTTATGATTGATACTATTGCCACCTTATTTCTCACATAAAGAAAAAAATAGGCTCAGAAAGGTTTAGTGACATGCTCATCATCACAAAACTATTACATTGTAGAAGTAGGTCATGAAAACATATTTTTCATTTTAGTCAACTAACAATGGAAGAAAAAAAGCCTTACTAACTCATTATTTGTTTTCCTTTATGGAAAGTAAACATTTCTTGCAAGTAACATTTGATTTGGTCACTGAAGCACTTTATGGGCCCTCATTAATTCCAAAGAGTTGGAATCTTTAAAAGTGTTTTTCATTTGTCTTTTATCCAGATTTATTTAGATATATATGACATATAACATTGTGTAAGTTTAAGGTGTACACCATTTTGATTTGCAAAATGATTACCATGGTAGCACTGGTAGCACTTCCACCACTTCACACAAATATTGTTTCTTTTTTGTGGGGAGAATATTTAAGATCTACACTCTTTGGCAACTTTCAAATATTTAATACAGTATTGTTAATTATAAGCACCATGCTGAACATTAAATCCCCAGAACTTATTCTTTTATAACTGGAAGTTTGTGCCCTTTGGCTGACATCTCCCCATTTCCCCACCCCCAGCCCCTGGCAACCACCATTCTCCTCTGTTTTTATGAGTTGAGCTTTATTAGATTCCACACATAATTGATGTCATACAGTTCTTGTCTTTCTCTGTTTCACTTATTTCACTTAGCATAATGCCCTCCAGGTTCATCCATGCTGTCACAAATGGCAGGGTTTCCTTATTGCTCATGGCTGAATAATATTCAGTTGTGTGTTTGTGTATGCATGTGTGTGTATCACATCTTTATCTAATCATTCCTGAATGGACACTTAGCTTGTTTCTATATCTTGGCTATTGTGAATAATGCTACAATGAACATGGGAGTGCAGATATCTCTTAAATATCCTGGTTTCATTTTCTTTGGATATATAACCAAAGTTAGATCACTAGTTCTATTTTTATTTTTTGAGGAATGTCCATACTGTTTTTCATTGTGGCTGCACCAATTTACACTCCCATCACCAGTGCACAAGGGTTTCTTTTCTCCACATCCTTATCAGTACTTTCTATTTCTTGCCTTTTTGTGATAAATCATTCTAACAGGTGTGAGATAGTATCTCACAGTGGCTTTGATTAGCATTTCTTTGATGATTAGTGATGTTGAGCATCTTTTCATATACCTGTTGGCCATTTGGATGTCTTCTTTGGAAAAATGTCTGTTTAGATCCTCTGCCCATTTTTTTAAATAGAATTCTTTTTTGTTGTTTTTGTTGCTGTTGAGTTGGATGAGTTCTTTGTACAATTTGGATATTAATCCCTTAAAAGATATATGACTTGCAAATATTTTCTCCCATTCTGTAGGCTCCCTTTTCATTTTGTTGATTATTTCTTTTGCTGTGCATAAGCCTTGTAGTTTGATGTAGTCCCACTTGTTTATTTTTGCTCTTGTTGCCTTTACTTTTGGTGTCAGTTCAAAAAATAATTGCCAAGATCAAAATCAAGTTGTTTACCCTGTATGTTTTCTTCAGGAGTTTTATGGTTTCAGGTTGTATGTTAAAACTAATACATTTTTAGTTAATTTTTGTGTATGATGTAAGGTAAGCGTCCAACTTCATTCTTCTGCATGTAATTATCCAGTTTTTTCATCACCATTTATTGAGGAGACTAACATTTCCTCACTGAGTATTTTTGGCTCCCTTGTCAAATATTAGTTGACGGTTTATGGAAGGGTTTATTTCTGGGCATTTGGTTCTGTTCCATTGGTCTTTGTGTGTATTTTTATGCCAGTCCCATACTCTTCATTACTACAGCTTTGTAGTATAGTTTGAGATCAGATTGTGATGCCTCCAGCTTTGTTCTTCTTTCTTAAGGTTGCTTTGGCTATTCAGGGTCTTTAGTAATTCCATGCCAACTTTAGGATTGTTCACTCCAGTTTTGTCAAAAATGCCATTGGTAATTTGATAGGGATTGCATTAAATATGTAGATTGATTTGGGTAGAATGGACATATTAACATTATTATTTCTTCCAATCCATGAAAACAGTATCTCTTTCCACCTGTTTGTTATCTTCAGTTTCTTTCATCTGCATCTTATAGTTTTCAGAATACAGGTCTTTCACCTCCTTCATTAAAGTTTATTACTAGGTATTTTATTCTTTTTGATGCAATTATAAATGAGATTGTTTTCTTAATTTCTCTTTCTGATAGTGTGTTATTAGTGTATAGAAACAACAGATTTCTGTATATTGATTTTGGTAGGCTCCAACTTTACTGAATTCATTTATTAGTTTTAACAGTTTTTCTGGTGGAGTCTTTAGGGTTTTCCATATATGAGATCATGTCCTATACAAACAGAGACAGTTTTATTTCTTCCTTCCAAATTTGGATGTCTTTTATTTTTTTTTCTTGCCTAATTGCTCTGACTAGTACTTCAGTACTATGCTGAATAGAAGTGTTAAGAGTGGGTATCCCTGTCTTGTTCCTGGTCTTAGAGGAAAAGCTTTCAACCTTTCACTGTTGAGTATGACGTTAGCTGTGAGGTTGTCATATGTGGCCTTTATTATGTTGAGGTACATTCCCTTTAAACCCATTTTGTTGAGAGTGTTTATCACAAATGAATGTTGAGTTTCAGCAAAAGATTTTTCTGCATCTATTGGGATGATCATATATTTTTATCCTTTATTTTGTTAATGTGGTGTATCACATTGATTGATTTGCATATGCTGAACCACCCTTTCATACCAGAGATAAATCCAATTTGATCATGGTGTATGATCCTTTTAATTTAATGCTGAAATCAGTTTGCTTATATTTTTGAGAATTTTTGAATTTATATTCAGCAGATGTATTGGGCTGTAATTTTCTTTTTCTCTAATGTCCTTACCTGAAGTGAGTTTGGAAGTGTTCCCTCCTCTTCAAATTTTTGGAAGAGTTGAGAAAGATTGACATTAATTCCTCATTAAATGTGTGGTAGAATTCACCAGAGAAACCATCTGGTCCTGGGATTTTCTGTGTTGAGAGGTTTTTGATTACTGAATCAATCTCCTTACTAGTAATTGTTTTTTTTAATTTTCTATCTTTTCATGATTCAATTTGGTAGCTTGTATTTTTTTAGGAATTTGTCCATTTCTTCTAGATTATCCATTTTGTTGCTGTATCATTGTCATAATAGTCTCTTATGATCCTTAGTGTTTCTGTGGGTAAGGTGATAATATTGATATATCTTGTATGCTTTTCATGTCTGTTTTTATTTCAGTATTCTTCCTTTTCTTGCTTAATCTAGCTAAAAGTTTGTCAAAATTTTTTATCTTTTAAAAAATGGCTCTTAGTTTTATCAATATTATCTATTAGTTTTCCACTCTCTATTTCATTTATTTCTGCTTTGATGTTTGCTATTTCCTTTCTTCTGGTCTATTTGGGATTTTTGTTGTTCTTTTTCTGGTTTCTTTGGATATAAAATTAGGGACTTTTCTGAGATCTTTCCTTTTTCTTAGTGTAGGTGTTTATTGCTATAACCTTATTTCTTAGAACTGCTTTTGCTACATTCCATTGGTATGTTGTGTTTTCATTGTCATTTATTTCTAGATATTTTTGATTTCCCTTTTGATTTCTTCTCTTACCTATCTATTGTTCAGATGTGTGTGTGTGTGTGTGTGTGTGTGTGTTAATTTCCATGTATTTGTGAATTTCTAGCTTTCCTTCTCTTATTAATTTCTAGTTTATAATATTGTGCTCAGAAAACATACTTGGTATGATTTCAGTCTTCTTAAATTTGCTAAGACTTATTTTGTTACTTATCATGTGATCTATTCTGCAGGATGTTTCCTGTGGACTTGAAAAGAATGTGTATCCTGCAGCTGCTGGATGGAATGTTCTGCATACATTGTTAGGGCCATTTGGTTAAAAGTCTGGTTCAAGCCCATTGTTTCCTTGTTGATTTTGTGCCTGGATGGCCCAGCCACTGTTCAAATTGGTATATTAAAGTCTCCTACTCTTATTTTATTGTTGTTTATTTCTCCCTTCAGATCTGTTAGTATTTGATTAATATGTTTAGGTACTTTGATGTTGGGTACATATATATTGCTATTTATAGTTGTAAAAGCTTCTTGATTATTGACCCTATTTTCAGTATATAATGACCTTCTTTGTCTCTTGTTACTGTTTTTGGCTTAAAGTCTGTTTTACCTTATATAAGTATAGCTACCTTTGCACTCTTTTGATTTCCACTTGCTTAGAATATGTGTTTTCACACATTCACTTTGATCCTGTGTGTTCCTTAAAGTTGAAGTGAGTCTCTGGTAGACTTCATATAATCATATCTTTTTAAAAAAATCCATCCAGCCACTCTATGCTTTTTGATCTGGGAATTCAATCCATTTATATTCAGAGTATTTATTGATATGTTATGGACTTACTAATGTCATATCATTGTTTTCTGGCCATTTTATAGCTCCCTTGTTCCTTCTTTTCTCTCTTGCTGCCTTTCTTTGTGAACTGATAATTTTCCATAGTGGTATTCTTGGAGTACCTTCTTTTGGTCATTTGTATGTCTACTGTAAATTTTTGCTTTGTGGTTACCATGAGGCTTATATAAACATTTTATAGATATTAAAGTCTATTTTATGCTGATAACATCTTTTTTTTTTTTTTTAAGGTTTTATTTATTTATTTATTTATTTATTTTTTTTTTTAAACATCTTTATTGGGGTATAATTGCTTTACAATTGTGTGTTAGTTTCTGCTTTATAACAAAGTGAATCAGCTATACATATACATATGTTCCCATATGTCTTCCCTCTTGCGTCTCCCTCCCTCCCACTCTCCCCATCCCACCCTTCCAGGCTGTCACAAAGCACCGAGCTAATATCCCTGTGCCTTGCGGCTGCTTCCCCCCAGCTATCTACCTTACTACGTTTGTTAGTGTGTATATGTCCATGACTCTCTCTCGCCCTATCAAAACTCACCCCTCCCCCTCCCCATACCCTCAAGTCCGTTCTCCAGTAGGTCTGCGTCTTTATTCCTATCTTACCCCTAGGTTCTTCATGACATTTTTTTCCCTTAAATTCCATATATATGTGTTAGCATACGGTATTTGTCTTTTTCTTTCTGACTTACTTCACTCTGTATGACAGACTCTAGGTCTATCCATCTCATTACAAATAGCTCAATTTCATTTCCTTTTAAGGCTGAGTAATATTCCATTGTGTATATGTGCCACATCTTCTTTATCCATTCATCCGATGATGGGCGCTTAGGTTGCTTCCATGTCCTGGCTATTGTAAATAGAGCTGCAATGAACATTTTGGTACATGACTCTTTTTGAATTTTGGTTTTCTCAGGGTATATGCCAAGTAGTGGGATTGCTGGGTCATATGGTAATTCTATCTGTAGTTTTTTAAGGAACCTCCATACTGTTCTCCACAGTGGCTGAACCAATTCACATTCCCACCAGCAGTGCAAGAGTGTCCCCTTTTCTCCACACCCTCTCCAGCATTTATTGTTTCTAGATTTTTTGATGATGGCCATTCTGACTGGTGTGAGATGATATCTCATTGTAGTTTTGATTTGCATTTCTCTAATGATTAATGATGTTGAGCATTCTTTCATGTGTTTGTTGGCATTCTGTATATCTTCTTTGGAGAAATGTCTATTTAGGTCTTCTGCCCATTTTTGGATGGGGTTGTTTGTTTTTTTGTTATTGAGCTGCATGAGCTGCTTGTAAATTTTGGAGATTAATCCTTTGTCAGTTGCTTCATTTGCAAATGTTTTCTCCCATTCTGAGGGTTGTCTTTTGGTCTTGGTTATGGTTTCCTTTGCTGTGCAAAAGCTTTGAAGTTTCATTAGGTCCCATTTGTTTATTTTTGTTTTTATTTCCATTACTCTAGGAGGTGGGTCAGAAAGGATCTTGCTGTGATTTATGTCATAGAGTGTTCTTCCTATGTTTTCTTCTAAGAGTTTGATAGTTTCTGGCCTTACATTTAGGTCTTTAATCCATTTTGAGCTTATTTTTGTGTATGCTGTTAGGGAGTGATCTAATCTCATACTTTTACATGTACCTGTCCAGTTTTCCTAGCACCATTTATTGAAGAGGCTGTCCTTTCTCCACTGTACATTCCTGCCTCCTTTATCAAAGATAAGGTGTCCATATGTGCGTGGGTTTGTCTCTGGGCTTTCTATCCTGTTCCACTGATCTATCTTTCTGTTTTTGTGCCAGTACCATACTGTCTTGATTACTGTTGCTTTGTAATATAGTCTGAAGTCAGGGAGCCTTATTCCTCCAGCTCCTTTTTTCGTTCTCAAGATTGCTTTGGCTATTCGGGGTCTTTTGTGTTTCCATACAAATTGCGAAATTTTTTGTTCTAGTTCTGTGAAAAATGCCAGTGGTAGTTTGATAGGGATTGCATTGAATCTGTAGATTGCTTTGGGTAGTAGAGTCATTTTCACAATGTTGATTCTTCCCATCCAAGAACATGGTATATCTCTCCATCTATTTGTATCATCTTTAATTTCTTTCATCAGTGTCTTATAATTTTCTGCATACAGGTCTTTCGTATCCTTAGGTAGGTTTATTCCTAGATATTTTATTCTTTTTGTTGCAATGGTAAATGGGAGTGTTTTCTTGATTTCACTTTCAGATTTTTCATCATTAGTATATAGGAATGCCAGAGATTTCTGTGCATTAATTTTGTATCCTGCTACTTTACCAAATTCATTGATTAGCTCTAGTAGTTTTCTGGTAGCATCTTTAGGATTCTCTATGTATAGTATCATGTCATCTGCAAACAGTGACAGCTTTACTTCTTCTTTTCCGATTTGGATTCCTTTTATTTCCTTTTCTTCTCTGATTGCTGTGGCTAAAACTTCCAAAACTATGTTGAATAAGAGTGGTGAGAGTGGGCAACCTTGTCTTGTTCCTGATCTTAGTGGAAATGCTTTCAGTTTTTCACCATTGAGGATGATGTTTGCTGTGGGCTTGTCATATATGGCCTTTATTATGTTGAGCAAAGTTCCCTCTATGCCTACTTTCTGCAGGGTTTTTATCATAAATGGGTGTTGAATTTTGTCGAAAGCTTTCTCTGCATCTATTGAGATGATCATATGGTTTTTCTCCTTCAATTTGTTAATATGGTTTATCACATTGATAGATTTGCGTATATTGAAGAATCCTTGCATTCCTGGAATAAACCCCACTTGATCATGGTGTATGATCCTTTTAATGTGCTGTTGGATTCTGTTTGCTAGTATTTTGTTGAGGATTTTTGCATCTATGTTCATCAGTGATATTGGCCTGTAGTTTTCTTTCTTTGTGACATCCTTGTCTGGTTTTGGTATCAAGGTGATGGTGGCTTCGTAGAAGGAATTTGGGAGTGTTCCTCCCTCTGCTATATTTTGGAAGAGTTTGAGAAGGATAGGTGTTAGCTCTTCTCTAAACGTTTGATAGAATTCACCTGTGAAGCCATCTGGTCCTGGGCTTTTGTTTGTTGGAAGGTTTTTAATCACAGTTTCAATTTCAGTGCTTGTGATTGGTCTGTTCATATTTTCTATTTCTTCCTGATTCAGTCTTGGCAGGTTGTGTATTTCTAAGAATTTGTCCATTTCTTCCAGATTTCCATTTTATTGGCATAGAGTTGCTTGTAGTAATCTCTCATGATTTTTTTTTATTTCTGCAGTGTCAGTTGTTACTTCTCCTTTTTCATTTCTAATTCTATTGATTTGAGTCTTCTCCCTTTTTTTCTTGATGAGTCTGGCTAGTGGTTTATCTATTTTGTTTATCTTCTCAAAGAACCAGCTTTTAGTTTTATTGATCTTTGCTATTGTTTCCTTCATTTCTTTTTCATTTATTTCTGATCTGATTTTTATGATTTCTTTCCTTCTGCTAGCTTTGGGGTTTTTTTGTTCTTCTTTCTCTAATTGCTTGAGGTGCAAGTTTAGGTTGTTTATTCGAGATGTTTCCTGCTTCTTAAGGTGGGCTTGTATTGCTATAAACTTCCCCCTTAGAACTGCTTTTGCTGCATCCCATAGGTTTTGGGTCGTTGTGTCTCCATTGTCATTTGTTTCTAGGTATTTTTTTATTTCCTCTTTGATTTCTTCAGTGATCACTTCATTATTAAGTAGTGTATTGTTTAGCCTCCATGTGTTTGTATTTTTTAAAGATCTTTTCCTGTAATTGATATCTAGTCTCATGGCGTTGTGGTCGGAAAAGATACTTGATACAATTTCAGTTTTCTTAAATTTACCAAGGCTTGATTTGTGACCCAAGATATGATCTATCCTGGAGAATGTTCCATGAGCACTTGAGAAAAATGTGTATTCTGTTGTTTTTGGATGGAGTGTCCTATAAATATCAATTAAATCCATCTTGTTTAATGTATCATTTAAAGCTTGTGTTTCCTTATTTATTTTCATTTTGGATGATCTGTCCATGGGTGAAAGTGGGGTGTTAAAGTCCCCTACTATGGATGTGTTACTGTTGATCTCCCCTTTTATGGTTGTTAGTATTTGCCTTATGTATTGAGGTGCTCCTATGTTGGGTGCATAAATATTTACAATTGTTATATCTTCTTCTTGGATCGATCCCTTGATCATTATGTAGTGTCCTTCTTTGTCCCTTTTAATAGTCCTTATTTTAAAGTCTATTTTGTCTGATATGAGAATTGCTACTCCAGCTTTCTTTTGGTTTCCATTTGCATGGAATATCTTTTTCCATCCCCTTACTTTCAGTCTGTATGTGTCTCTAGTTCTGAAGTGGGTCTCTTGTAGACAGCATATATAAGGGTCTTGTTTTTGTATCCATTCAGCCAATCTGTGTCTTTTGCTGGGAGCATTTAGTCCATTTACATTTAAGGTAATTATCGATATGTATGTTCCTATTTCCATTTTATATATTGTTTTGGGTTCGCTACTATAGGTCATTTCCTTCTCTTGTGTTTCGTGTCTAGAGAAGTTCCTTTAGCATTTGTTGTAAAGCTGGTTTGGTGGTGCTGAACTCTCTCAGCTTTTGCTTGTCTGTAAAGGTTTTAATTTCTCCATCAAATGTGAATGAGATCCTTGCTGGGTAGAGTAGTCTTGGTTGCAGGCTATTCTCCTTCATCACTTTCAGTATGTCCTGCCACTCCCTTCTGGCTTGTAGGGTTTCTGCTGAGAGATCAGCTGTTAACCTTATGGGGATTCCCTTGTGTGTTATTTGTTGTTTTTCCCTTGCTGCTTTTAATATGCTTTCTTTGTATTTAATTTTTGACAGTTTGATTAATATGTGTCTTGGCGTGTTTCTCCTTGTATTTATCCTGTATGGGACCCTCTGTGCTTCCTGGACTTGATTAACTATTTCCTTTCCCATATTAGGGAAGTTTTCAACTATAATCTCTTCAAATATTTTCTCAGTCCCTTTCTTTCTTTCTTCTTCTTCTGGAACCCCTATAATTCGAATGTTGGTGCGTTTCATGTTGTCCCAGAGGTCTCTGAGACTGTCCTCAGTTCTTTTCATTCTTTTTTCTTTATTCTGCTCTGCAGTAGTTATTTCCACTACTTTATCTTCCAGGTCACTTATCCGTTCTTCTGCCTCAGTTATTCTGCTATTGATCCTATCTAGAGTGATTTTAATTTCATTTATTGCATTGTTCATCGTTGCTTGTTTCATCTTTAGTTCTTGTAGGTCCTTGTTAACTGTTTCTTGCATTTTGTCCATTCTACTTCCAAGATTTCGGATCATCCTTACTATCATTATTCTGAATTCTTTTTCAGGTAGATTGCCTATTTCCTCTTCATTTGTTAGGTCTGGTGGGTTTTTATCTTGCTCCTTCATCTGCTGTGTGTTTTTCTGTCTTCTCATTTTGCTTATCTTACTGTGTTTGGGGTCTCCTTTTTGCAGGCTGCACGTTCGTAGTTCCCGTTGTTTTTGATGTCTGTCTCCAGTGGCTAAGGTTGTTTCAGTGGGTTGTGTAGGCTTCCTGGTGGAGGGGACTAGTGCCTGTGTTGTGCTGGATGAGGCTGGATCTTGTCTCTCTAGTGGGCAGGTTCACGTCTGGTGGTGTGTTTTGGGGTGTCTGTGGCCTTATTATGATTTTAGGCAGCCTCTCTGCTAATGGGTGGGGTTGTGTTCCTGTGTTGCTAGTTGTTTGGCATAGGTTGTCCAGCACTGTGGCTTGCTGGTCGTTGAGTGAAGCTGGGTGCTGGTGTTAAGATCGAGGTCTCTGGGATATTTCCACCGTTTAATATTATGTGGAGCTGGGAGGTCTCTTGTTGACCAGTGTCCTGAAGTTGGCTCTCCTACCTCAGAGGCAGAGCCCTGACTCCTGGCTGGAGCACCAAGAGCCTTTCATCCACACAGCTCAGAATAAAAGGGAGGAAAAGTAGGGAGAATTAGTAGAAGTATGAGTAAAGAAAGAAGGAAAGGAGGAAAGGAAGGAAGGAAGAAAGAAGCAAAGAAGGAAAGAAAGGAGGGAGGGAGGGAGGGAGGAAGGAAGGAAGGAAGGAGGGAAAGAAGGAAAAAAGACAGAAAGAAAGAAGATACAGTAAAAATAAAATAAAGTATAATATAGTTATTGAATTAAAAATATTTAGGAAAAAAAAAAAAGGGACGGATAGAACCTTAGGACAAATGTTGGAAGCAAAGCTATACAGAGAAAATCTTACACAGAAGCATACACATACAGCTTCACAAAAAGAGGTAAAGGGGGAAAAATCATAAATCCTGCTCCCTGAGACCACCTCCTCAATTTGGGGTGATTCGTTGTCTAAAGGAGGGAAGGAAGGAAAGAAAGAAAGAAAGAACGAAGGTAAAGTATAATAAAGTTATTACAATTAAACTTAATTATTAAGAAAAAGAATTTTTAAAAAAAAGTCATGGACGGATAGAGCCCTAGGACAAATGGTGGAAGCAAGAGTATACAGACAGGATCTCACACAGAAGCATACACGTACACATTCACAAAAAGAGGAAAAGGGAAAAAAATCATAGATCTCGCTCCTAAATTCCACCTCTTCAATTTGGGATCATTCCTTGTCTATTCAGGTATTCCACAGATGCAGGGTATATCAAGTTGATTGTGGAGCTTTAATCCGCTGCTTCTGTGGCTGCTGGGAGAGATTTCCCTTTCTCTTCTTTGTTCTCACAGCTCACAGGAGCTCAGCTTTGGATTTGGCCCTGCCTCTGCGTGTAGGTCGCTGGAGGGCGTCTGTTTTTTTCGCTCAGACAGGACGGGGTTAAAGGAGCCGCTGATTCGGGGCCTCCGGCTCACTCAGGCCGGGGGTTGGGGGATGGGGGTAGGAGGGGCACTACGTGCGGGGCGGGCCTGCGGCTGCAGAGGCAGCGTGACGTTGCGGCAGAGGCCGGCGTGATGTTGCACCAGCCTGAGACCCGCCGTGCGTACTCCCGGGGAAGTTGTCCCTGGATCCCGGGAACCTGGCATTGGCGGGCTGCACAGGCTCCGCGGAAGAGGGGTGTGGAGAGTGACCTGTGCTCGCACACAGGCCCCTTGGTGGCGGCAGCAGCAGCCTTAGCGTCTCCCGCCCGTCTCTGGGGTCCGCGGTTTTAGCCGCGGCTCACGCCCGTCTCTGGGGTTTGCGCTTTCAGCCGCGGCTCGCGCCCGTCTCGGGGGCTCGCGCCCTCAGCCGCGGCTCGCGCCCGTCTCTGGGGTTCGCGCTTTTAGCCGCGGCTCGCGCCCGTCTCTGGAGTTCCTTTAAGCAGCGCTCTTAAACCCCTCTCCTCGCGCACCAGGAAACAAAGAGGGAAGAAAAAGTCTCTTGCCTCTTCGGCAGGTGCAGGCTTTTCCCCGAACTCCCTCCCGGCTAGTCGTGGTGCACTAACCCCTTCAGGCTATGTTCAAGCCGCCAACCCCAGTCCTCTCCCTGAGCTCCGTCCAAAACCAAAACCCGAGCCTCAGCTCGCAGCCCCGCCCGCCCCGGCGGGTGAGCAGACAAGCCACTCGGGCTCGTGAGTGCCGGTCAGCACCGATCGTCTGTGCAGGAATCTCCCCGCTTTGCCCTCCGCACCCGTCGCTGTGCACTACTCCGGGGTCCCGAAACTCCCCCCTCTGCCTCCCGCAGTCTCCGCCCGCGGAGGGGCTTCCTAGTGTGTGGAAACTTTTCCTCCTTCACAGCTCCCTCCCACTGGTGCAGGTGCCGTCCTTATTCTTTTGTCTCTGTTTTTTCTTTTGCCCTACCCAGGTACGTGGGGAGTTTCTTGCCTTTTGGGAGGTCTGAGGTCTTCTGCCAGCCTTCAGTAGGAGTTCTGTAGGAGTTGTTCCACGTGTGGATGTATTTCTGGTGTATCCGTGGGGAGGAAGGCGATCTCCGCGTATTACTCTTCCGCCATCTTCAAGGTCCCCCCCGATAACATCTTAATTTAACTACTCTTTTACTCCCCCCTTTATGTTTTAATGTCACAATTTACCTTTTGAAAAATATTTTATATTCATTAAAAAATTATTAAAAAAAAAGATTGTAGCTGTGGATATATTTAATACTCTTTTCCTTCAAACTTTATACTAGATTTAAGTGGTTAACACTACCATATTACAATATATTGTATTCTGAATTTTGCTACTTAGTTACCTTTATCAGTGTGTCATATTTTCCCTATATTTTCATGTTACTAATTTGCATCCTTTCATTTCATCTTGAAGAACTCCTTTTTAGCATATTTTTGTAATGCATGTCTAGTGGTGATTAACTCTCTCAGCTTTTCTCTGGGAAAGTCTTTATCTTTTCTTCATTTCTGAAGGATAACTTTGCTGGATAAAGTATTCTTGGATGGCAGATTTTCCTTTCAGTGCTTTGAATATATTATCCTACATTCTCCAGGTCTGAAAGTTTTCTGCTCAGAAATCTACTGATAGCCTTATTGTGGTCCTTTTTAAGTTACAAGCTTCTTTTCTTTTGCTGTTTTTAAGATTCTCTCTTTGTCTTTGATTTTTGACAATTCTTATTTGAATGTTTCTTAGAGACGATCTCTAAGTTGATTCCATTTATTGACCTATGAGCTTCATGAACTTGGGTGTCTAAATTTCTCCTCAGATTTGGGAAGTTCTTGGCCATTATTTCATTAGATAATCTTTCTGTGCTCCCAGGCCACTATTCTTCTGGACATCCAACAATTCTCAAATTCTTTGTATACCATAGTTCATATAGGCTTTGTTTACTCTTTTTCATTCTTATTCCTTTGTTCTCCTCTGGCTGGATAATTTCAAAGTTTCTATCCTCTAAATCATAGATTCTTTCTTCTGCTTCATCCATTATGATGTTGATGCTCTCTATTGCATTTTTTTTTATTGCTTAGATGGGAAAATTCTTTTTTTCTTCCACTTCTATTAAGATATAATTACCATACAGTACTGTATAAGTTTGTGTGCAGCATAATGACTTGATTAACATCCATCATGAAATGATTATCACTGTAAGTTTAGTGAAAAGCTATCATTTCATATAGATACAAAATTCAGGAAATAGAAAAAATTTTCCTTGTGATGAGAGCTCTTAGGATAACAACTGTCATATCTAACATAAAACAGTGTTAATTATATTTATCATGTTGTACATTGCATCCCTAGGAGTTAGTTATCTTATAACTGGAAGTCTGTACCTTTTGACCACCTTCCTCTAGTTCCCCCTCCCCTACCACCCTCTCTGTTGCATTTTTCATTTCATTCATTGTGTTCTTCAGCTCCAGAATTTCTAGTTGGTTCTTTTTTATGATTTCTATCTTTCTGTTAAACATCTCATTTTGTGCATGCATTGTTTTCCTGTTTTTGTTAGCTAATCGAGTTTTGTTAAAGAGCTATTTTAAATTCACTATCAGGTAAATTGCAGGTATCTATGTCTTTCAGATTGGTTATAGAGGATTATTGTGATCCTTTGGTGTGTCATGTTTCCTTGATTTTTTTATGTTTCTCGAAATCTTGCATTGCTGGCTTTGCATTTGAAGTAGGAGTCACCTCCCTCCTAATCTTTACTAACAGCCTTTTGGGAGAGAAATTTCTTCCATCAGTCTTGCCAGAGATTCTGAGGCTTTCTCAATTTTTCTATGGATACACCTGTTCCACTTTTCTTGCTCCCTTTGTGGTAGAATTCTTTAACTTGTATATCTTCTGTTGATCCTGCAATACAACAGACCAGGTGCTGATGGCCTCCTTTTCTTTTCCCACAGGTGGTGCTAGAGTTCAAGTCTGTGGTGTCTACCTGGCCTGCAGATCCAGGCCAGCTTTCTGCACTTCTTCACTAGCCATCTGTCGAATCTCTCTGACCACCACTGCTGGGAATGGGTACAGGGAGCCAGCCATGATGTGGATGTGTGGGCAAGATGTGCAGAGGGCCATTTAGGGGGCTCTGCAAGTGAAGCATCCCCAGTGGCCTGTGGGCAGAGTCTTGATGGAATCCATGACACAGTTGGTAGGATCCACATCCCTTTAATACCCTCCTAGAGCCCTTCTGTCACTTTCTCAGCTTCTTTCTATCCCCAGTAATCCAGCTCATGGTTCAGTACTCTGTATGAGGCAAGAGAAACGGGATTCTCTGGCAGTGTCCTGCACAGCTGGAGAAGTCAGCTGCTCACTCACACTCTGTCATTTCCCTTCACGGGAGAAATCATGGGGTAATAAGTTCTCTCTTGGTCCTGAGCTGTGCTGCCTTGGAGGGGTGATGCAGGTAAATTCAAACTGTTTCTCCTGCCCACTCTAGTGCAATAGAATTGTATTTCTTTTCTTCAGTGGTGTGCTGGAACTTCTCTGCTGAAACACCTGTACTTCCACAAAGGCTCTTTCGTCTGTGGGTGATTGTCTAAAACAGTGTTTTCCTGAGGCTCCTGGACCATGGCTGAGAGGGGTTAGAGTCAGTGCAGGGGCCACTGCAGAATCTCCAGTGGGAGCCAAGGTCTGTATGCCTATACAGGGAGGGGAAGGGGACCCTTGGCATATGGCACTGAATCCACAGCTCCCACAATGGGGGACAGGATGAGGGATGTCTTATTCAGGCATGATGCTCCACAGAGTAGGAGTCATTACCAATTGTTTACATTGTGATCATGTTGGAGTTTGGGAATTGCAAATTCCCTGTTAGTGAATATATTTTGCCAGATTTCTGATCCTTGCTGCTAACTTGTCAGGTAACTTTTCTCAGCTGTTAAATACCAAATATCTAAGGTGTTTCACACATTTTAGAAAGTCTCTAGAGAGGGTCAAATGTCTACAATATTACTCAGTTATGAGCACAGAAGCTCTGTGATCTTTTTTAAAAAACAGCATTTGTAGAAATGTGAAAGGATGGCAATATTTTTTTATCTTCACATAAAAACAACTTTCCATGATGATCTGAAAGAATTTAGAGCAAAATGAAGCAAAAATTTTAGTATACTTTTTTAATATTTAACATTAAGCTTAAATGTATATCCCTAAAACCATTTTTCCAAATTAATATTCTGTAATTCAGGCTGCTCAGTGATTCATTATGCATTAGATCTTGGTTGCCCTGAGTTTATATAGAAGTCAATGTATTCCATGAAGCATTTGTTCAAACAGAGCTTGAATATTGTGTGTGCTTAAAAAATGTCCATTCTTAATTTGAGGATTCTCCTAGATTTAGAGTGTAAGGTACTATTCTTGTAGTGCCACAATTCTCTTGTATTAAATCCCAAATGAGATATTTGGGACAATCCATCCACTGAACAACTTTGTTGACTTTAACCAAATAATCTCAAAGCATTTTTGTATGCCATGCATAAGAAATAAATAGTACTTAAGGAGAAATGATAACTAACTATATAGGTAGGTGGGTGTGTGGATAGATGGACGAATGGATGGATATAGAGATAGCCATCACAGCTTTGGCTCATGTTTTAGTTTTTCTGTGAAATATTTCCACTTATATGAGAATTCCAGAGAAGATCTCTGGCTAAAGATAATTTTGAAGCATGGGCTGCTCTGTTATGCTAAAAATATATTGCACTACTTTGCTAAAGGCATAGAATCTGCTGATTTTTCTGGTGGGCAATCATTCTTGTTTGTCACCACAAAGTAGTTCTATACGAGTGAGGTAAAATACACAGGAAGCTTACAAAGTAATTTAGCACCTTATTAGGTTTTGCTACCATACTTTCATTATATAATTCTTTTCATTTTTGGAAAGGATCATTGTGTAAGACATGGAGTTGATTTTATTACCTTTTTCTATTTAAGTTCCTGCCTTCTATTTAAGTTCCTCTCCTCCTCATGGGGACTCAGTGAACAGATCTGCTGATGTATAAATCCTAGTGGAGATGCCCTGTTTATTTAGTGTTGCCTGAATCTTTTGTGTCCAAAGGGTTTCTTCTGGTTCTATTGCACCACTGTGATATTTTAATATTCTTAGGTAGAGATAGAGATGACTCAAGCCACAAAAATGGTCAAACATACAGTAAAATTATTTGACCCATAAAAGTTTCTATAATTTATTTCTCCCATTATGAGGAAATCTATCAGATTTGGGAATTATAGATTTTTTCCCCAATATTGTGAAGAAATATTGGAAGTGTAAATGCCAAAATTTGGTAGTGCTAGCTCAGTTTTAACTAAAGGCTCTCACATTTATAATCATGATAAAATATATGAGATGAGATTTAAAGTGAATAATAGGTGTTTTCTAAGTAATATTTCTTTTTTTCTATCGAGGCACCTAGGCTTTATTACTCCATAGGTTTAAACTGTATACTTAATTATTCACATGGCAATTATAAAATAATTTCTGATAAATCAGTGCTTCTCAAAGTATGGTTCCTGGGCCAGCAGCATCAGCTTCACCTAGAAACGTATTAGAAATGCAAATACCCTATAAACTCAGGCCTTCAATGTCGGAATCTCCATGGTTGACCTCCAGAACTCTGTTTATGAACAAACTCTCCAGTTGAGAACCACTGTAATAAATCATCTAATTTACCAAAGGAAAATTAGGTATGATATCTGAAGTGTCTAAATTTCTTAAGCACAGGGTCCAACTTCACAGAATACTTGTTGGACCTCACCATTAAATGATTTTATATAAGTTATACCATGACAGAGGCAACACATAGAACAGACATTCAAAAATATTTAATGAATGAATGAACTAATTCTATGCAGACCTAGTTCATGTAGGTTTGATAGTAGTATACTAATTTCAGAATCCAAAAAAAGATCCAATATTCTGCATATTTAAATGCTATTATCTATATTTAAAGGAAGTGTTCATACATTACACATTTTTTACTAAAATGGCAATAAACATAGATCTGTCTGTAAAATCTAGGTGTGTAAATAGATACTTTAACTTCTAAAAGAAGCATAAAAGGGGCTTCCCTGGTGGTGCAGTGGTTGAGAGTCCGTCTGCCGATGCAGGGGACACGGGTTCGTGCCCCGGTCCGGGAGGATCCCACATGCCGCGGAGCGGCTGGGCCCGTGAGCCCTGGCCGCTGAGCCTGCGCATCCAGAGCCTGTGCTCCGCAACGGGAGAGGCCACCACAGTGAGAGGCCCACGTACCACAAAAAAAAAAAAGAAAAAAAGAAAAAAGAAGCATAAAATATCCACAAATTATACTGTATGAAAATACAATAGAATTAAATTGAAACAGCTGATCTGATCCTGAACTTGGTCTTCCCAAGTTGTAAGCAATTGCTACAGTTCTTTAGCATCACAGAAGAAGTAAACACTTACTTCATATATTTAATGGCGGTATTATAAAGATCTACTATATTAGAAGCAAGTTCTAAACTTTATCATACAAATATTAGTTCAGTAAGCTGTGAAAATGTGCTTTACATTTTTCTCTTTTATTTTTAACAGTTTTTATGGAGGTAAAATTGACATACCTACAATAAACTGTACATGTATAACATGTACAACTTGTTCAGTTTTTACATATGTATACATCAGTGAAACCATCACTGAAATCAAGATAATGACCTTCAACCCCCACATTCTCTTGTCCATAACATTCCATTGTGTCCTTTCACTCCCACCCCTCACTGCTCACTTTGTCTGTAGGCAACTCCTTTCTGTTTTCAGTTGCTCTACATTAGTTAGCACATCCTCAAAATGTATATACATGGAATCATACAGTATGTGAACTTTGGGGTGGGAAGTCTTCTTTTTGACTTCTTTCACTCAAAATAATTATTTTGAAATTCACCCATCTTCTATTATGTAATAGTAAGTCATGTACTTATGATGAACATATGGGCTGGCCAGGTTTGGCTATTACAAATACAGCTGCTCTTGAACATAGTGTGCAATCTTTGTATGGGCAACAGACATTGATTTCTTTTGGGTAATTAAGATTTGAATGTCTGGTTTGTATGGAAGCTATATGTTGGCATTTTAAGAAACCATTTAATTATTTTCCAGAGTGATTGTATCATTTTATATTTCCATCAGCAGTATACAGGAGTTCCTCCACATCATCACCAACACTTGGTATGGTCATTCCTTTTAATTTTAACCATTCTACTCAGTGAATAGTAGTATCACACTGTGGTTTTAATTTACAATTCCACAGTGACTGATGATATAGAACATCTTTTCACATGCTAATTTGTCATCTGTATATCTTTTAGATGGCCATCTGTTCAGATTTTTTCCTGTTATTTAAATTGTATTGCTTTCTTATTATTGAATATTGAATTTTCTTTACATATACTGTGTATAAGTTCTTTATTAGATATATGCTTTGAATATATTTTCTCCCAGTCTCTGACTTATCTTTTTATCCTTTTACATTAGTTTCTTCTGAAGAGCAGAAATTTTAATTTTGATGAAATCTAATTTATCTATGCATCAATGTTTTGTTTTGGTTTTATATCTAAGAAATATTTTCTTAACCCAAGGTCACAGATTTTCTCATTATGTTTTCCTCTAAAAGTTTTAAAGTCTTAAGTTTAACATCAGGTATATGATCCATTTTTAGTTAATTCCTATATGTGATGTAAAGTTTAGATAGAAATTATTTTTTTCTTCTCATTTCATTTCTTCCTTTCTCCCTCACTTCCCTCCTCCTTACTTTCCTCCCACCCTCCTTCCTTCCATTTTTTTGCAAACAGATATAAAATGTTTCCAGCACCTTTTGTTGAAAAGACTATCCTTGCTCCACTAAATTGACCTTAAACCTTTTTGAAAAAGCTGTTGTCTATATATATGTAGATTTGTTCCTAAACTCTCTATTTTGTTCTCCTGATTTGTCTATCTTGGCATCTTTATCGTAAGCCTCAAAATAAATAGTCTTTTCCGTCTGACTTTGTTCTTCCTTTTCAAAGTTGTTTTGGATATTCCAGTTCCTTTGAATTTCTAGAAAAAAAAAGCTTGCTGGGGTTTTGATTGGGATTATGTTGAATCTGTAGATAAATGTAGATTATATAGATTTGGGAAAATTGACATCTTAAAAATATTGGGTCTTCTGAGTTTTGAACACAATACATATTTCCATTTATGTAAACCTTCTTTATTTTTCCTCAGCAATATTTTGTAGTTCTGTATGTATTTTGTCAAATTTACATCTTAATAGTTATTATTTTGGATGCAATTTTAAGTGGTATTTTTAATTTCAGTCTTCTATTGTTCATTGCCACTACATAAATGCAAATTTTTGTATAATGATCTTAAATCCTGTAACCTAGCTAATCTCACCTATTGGTAGCTATTTTGTAGATTCCATTGGATTTTCTACACAATTGGTCATATCATCTCTGTATAAAAAATTTTACTTCTGTTTTCAAATCTGAATGTCTTTCTTTTTTTGTTGCGGAGCACAGGCTCCGGACGCACAGGCCCAGCAGCCATGGCTCACGGGCCCAGCTGCTCCGTGGCATGTGGGATCCTCCCAGACCGGGGCACGAACACGTGTCCCCTGCATCGGCAGGCGGACTCCCAACCACTGCGCCACCAGGGATGCCCTCTTTCTTTTTATTAACCTGATCTCACTGGCTAGAACCTCCATGGCAAGATAGAGTAGAAGTGGTGAAATCAGACATCCTGTACATTACCTCTTACTCCACTAAGTGCTATATTAGCTGTAGAATTTTGGAAGATTCCCTTTAGATGACTGATGAATTTTCTCCTCTTCCTAGTTTGGTGATCATTATTTTACCAGGAATGGATGTTGGATTTACTGAAATATTTTTTCATCTTGATGAGATGATTGGAATGATTACGTAGTTTCTCTTTTTTAGATTATTACTATGATTAATTACATTGATTCATTTTCAAATGTTAAAACAACCTTGCATTTCTGGGGTAAAAAGCCCTTAGCTATTTTTTTTTTTTTTTTTTTTTTTTTTTTTTTTTTTTTGCGGTACGCGGGCCTCTTTTTTTTGAGGTACGCGGGCCTCTCACTGCTGTGGCCTCTCCCGTTGCGGAGCACAGGCTCCGGACGCGCAGGCTCAGCGGCCATGGCTCACGGGCCTAGCCGCTTCGCGGCATGTGGGATCTTCCCGGACCGGGGCACGAACCCGCGTCCCCTGCATCGGCAGGCGGACTCTCAACCACTGCGCCACCAGGGAAGCCCACTTAGCTATTTTTAAAAATATATTGTTGGTTCCTATTAACTAAAATATTGTTTACAAGTTTTGAATTTGTGTTCATGAAACATATTGATCTGAGTTTTCTTATAATATTGTTGTCTATTTATGGGATCATTGTAATGCTGGCCTGATGGACTGAGTTGGAAATATTTTTGCCCTTCTTCAGTTTTCTGGAAGAGTTTGTGTATAATCAGTATTATTTCCTCCATAAATGTTTGAGAGAATTCTCCAATGAAGCCATCTTGACTTAGGGTTTTATTTTTTAGAAAAAACTTTTAGCTAAAAAGTACTTTTCTTCAGTTGATACAGGACAATACAAATTATCATGTTCTTCTTGATGAGATTGTTTTAAAGGAATTTGTCCATTTCTTCTACATTGTCAAATTTATAGACACAGCATTGTTTATAATATTTCTTTATTTACCTTAAATATCTCTAGATTCTGTAATGATGTCACTTCTTTTATTCCTTCAATTTATAATTTGTACCTACTTCCTTTTCTCCTGACCAGTGTATCTGTAGGTTTATCACTTTTATTGGTCTTCAAACAGAACCACATCTTTGTTTCATTGATTTTTTTCTATTATTATGATCTTTTCCTTTTTATTTTATTTAATTCCACTCTGATTTTTTTCCTGCTGTTTACTTTGAGTGTAATTTGTTCTTTTTCCAGCTTCTTAAGCTGGAACCTGAGGTTGTTGCATTGAGACCTTTCTGTTTTACTATAGGCACATACTGACATCACTTCCACTGAAGGCTCGCTTTGGTGAGACCCCACAGATCTATATTTGTTGAGTTTTTATTTTCATTTCATTTAGTTAGGAATACTTTCTTTTTTCTCTTTGGATTATATTTTGACCCATATGTTATATTGAAGTGTGTTATTTATTTTTCAAATATTGGGGATAATCAAAATATCTTTCTGTTACTGATATACAGTTTAATTCCATTGTGGTTAGAGAATATACTTTGAATGACTTGAGTCATTTTAAGTTTAATGAGACTTGAAAAATGGTCACACCACGGTCTATCTTGGTAAATTTTCCATGTATACTTGGAAAGAATATGTGCTGTTGTTGGATAGAGTGTTCTAAAGACGTCAATTAGGTTGAAGTGGTTGATAGCTTTGTTCAAGTCTTCTAGTTTCTTACTGATTTTTGAACCATTAGTATTTTTGTTTAAGCAATCAATTGTCTTTAAAAGTGATTTAAATAATAAAGATCTTCTGTATTTTCCCACATGGATATGATCCTCAGTGCTCCTCAATTCTTTATGTAGACCTATATTTCCCTATGGTACCATTTTTCTTTTGCCTGGAGGCCATCCTTTATAGCTCTGGTAATATCAACATTTCTGTTGATGAACATTTTCAGTATATCAGAAATGACTTTATTTCACCTACATTCTTAGAAAATACTTCACTTTGTATAGAATTCTAGGTTGTCAGTTTTGTTTTTTTTCAAGACTTTGAAAGTCTTGTTTCACTTTCTCCTCACTTGATGTATTTCTGATGAAAAATGTGCTGTTATCCTTATTGTTTGTTCCAACATTTTTTAATTGTCTGACTGCTTTAAAATTTTCTCTTTATCACTGGTTTGAGCAATTCAGTTTTGTTGTACCTTGGTGTAGTTTTCTCCATGTTTCTGGTGTTTGGTGAGCAATGAACTTCTTGCCTTTTGAGCTTATACTTTTAACAGATTTGGAAAAATAATACCTTTAAATTTTTTTGGTCCACCTTGGGTACTTCAGTTACATAAATATTTGGGCTCTTGAAGTTATCTCATAGTTCACTGATACTCTTTTAATTTATTTTTAATTTTTTTCTTGCTGTGTTTCATTTTACATACAGTAGCCCTCCCTTATCTGCCAGGGGGAAACATGCCAAGATGCCCTGTGGATGCTTGAAACTGCATAGGTACATACATACCTATGATACAGTTTAATTTATAAATTAGACATAGTAAGAGATTAACAACAAAAAGTATAATAAAATAGAACAGTTATAAAAATATGCTGTAATGAAAGTTATGTGAGGTGGTCTCTCTCTCAAACATCTTTTTGTACATATTTAAGACCTTTTCCATCTTAATTTAAGCAGTTATGCACTGTGGCCATAACTTTTTCAGTTTGAGGTATGAAAGCAAAAATAGCATGAATTCTTTTTCCTCCTTCACAATTTCACAGATAGAAGATTCATTCTTACTGTAGATCTTAGCAACTTTAGCATATGACTTTTTTTTCTTCCTTATTAAGTTGATTTTAACCTTTTCACTTAAAGGAAGTACTTTAAGGCTTCTCTGGCATATTTGGATTGTCAGCATCACTACTCTTGTGCTTTAAGGTCATTATTAAGTAAAAGAAGTGTTGCTTGAACACAAGCACTGCAGTATCATGACAGTCAATCTGATAACCAAGATGACTACTAAGTAATTAAAGGGCAGGTATACAGCTTGGATATGCTGGACAAAGAGATGATTCACATCGTGGGTAGGATGGAGTAATTACACTGCTCAGAGTGACATGCAATTTAATGCTTATGAATTGTTTATTTCTGTAATTTTACATTTAATTTTCAGACTGCAGGTAACTGAAACTAGGGAAAGTGAAACCGTGAAAAATGGAGGATTACTGTCATTTCTATTGCTATGTCTTCAAGTTCACTAATTTCTTGCTCTGCGGTGTTTAATCTGTCACTCATCCCATCCAGTGTATTTTTTATCCCAGGTATTTTAGCTTTCATCTCTCGAAGTTCTTTGGGTCTTCTTAAAATCTTCTATATCTAAATTTTTGAACATGTGGAGTAACTGTTTTCATGTCCTTGTCTGTTGATTCCATCATCTGCATTAGTTTTGGGTCCATTTCATTTGATTGATAGTTCTCCTCATAATGGATCATGCTTTCTTGCTTCTTTGCATGCTTGGTAATTTTTGGTTGGATGCCAGATTATAAATTTAATTTTGTTGAGTTTTGGATATTTTTGTATTGCTATAAATATCCTGGAGCTTTTTTTCTGAGCTGCAGTTGAGCTATTTGGAGACAGTCTGATTCTTTCAGGTTTTGCTTTAATGGTGTGTCTTGGAGCAGTGCTCAATTTAGGGCTAATTATTCTCCACTGCTGAAGCACAATCTTCCTGGGTGCTATATCCAATACATGTGAATTTTTAGTTTTTCCAAGCTGACTCATGGCAACAAGCACTATTCCTAGCCCCATGTCAGTGTTGGGCACTGTTCCCTTTAATCCTTTCAGGTGTTTGTTTTCCTCACCTTAGGTGGTTTCCTGGTATTCATTTGCTAATCAGTATTATGCTGAATCTTGAGCAGATGCTCTGCAAAGCTTAATGTTCTCTTGTGGTACAGGCTTCTCTTCTCCAGCACTCTCCTGTGAATTCTAGCTGCTTTGGTCTCCCTGTACTCTCAGCTTTGTCTCTTACACTCAGGGAATGCATTACATTCTGCCTGGATTCCCTTCTTACCTCACTCCCTAAGACCCTGGCAAGCAGTAAACTGGGAAATACTTGGGCTTCACCTAATTTATTTCCTATTTCTCAGGGATCTTTCCTTTATTACCCGATAAGTGATATCTTAAAAAGTGTTTTTTTTCCCCCTTCATATATTTTTTCTAATTTATTTTTGGTAGTTTCAGTCAGGAGAGTAAATCCAATCCTGGTTTCTCTGTCTTGCCTGGAACTTGAAAAGCTACCTTATTTAACTCTAATTTTTCACGGGGCTTTCCCATCTAAAATCATCTTGTTCAGTATGTAAGAAAACTTCTATTTGAGACACCAAAATCTGTATAGCATTTTCATTTGCATAGCTCATTTTGATGTATCTTATATTATGTAACAGCTCAAAGTTTGCCCAGTTTTACTGGTTTAAGTTGACCTTACATGGCATATTTCAAAATTACATTTCTTTCAATGGTTGGCAGTGAGTAGTTTTGTTTTTTTTCTCATAGAAGACCAGAAACTATTATTAGTAGTTTATCTCTGTGTACAATCTCATTAAATTATACTAGAAAAGGTTAAGATTATTGGCTGAATAAATTTAGTTCAAATGGGCAAGTGTTATTTTGCACTTGTGTTATCTCTGCATTTGTGTTTGGTTGTTATTCTGTTAGCTGATATCTTTATATTACTATTTGTTTCAATTATTTTATTTATTTTGGAAACATTTGAATCAAACCAATATATACTTATTTTAAAATAATCTATTGTTTAATGATGTAATCTCTAAAAATAAAAATTAAATAGGAACACATATAACATATTAACCACTCAATTATAGATATTTAAATATTGCAATGGGTTTTGCAGAATCCCTTTAATTATATTCAAAGTTTGTGGATTTATTAATTGATAAGGTTAAAGGATTCTACATTTTTAGGACCTATTAAAGAATTACTATTAGAATATAGTGCTTTACTATTATTTTATAAACGTAATTAAAAAATTAAGTGTAGGCAAACATTAGATTTAGTTATTTTAATGTTGCTGAGAACCTGGGACAATGACATCACTAGTGCATTTGCTTGTATTTCAGGCCTTTTGGACTCAGGGAAAGCATTCCATTAATATGAGTAAACCTCATGTCAGGGTTGTAATGCTTGTGTGTGCCTTTGAGGAGTGTAAGAACATCAAGTTATATCAATATGATTGTTTCTTTGACTTTTTAAAGATGCGTGGAATAAAAAATGATACAGAAACAAAAAAGAAAAGCCATGTGGCCCTTGCATTGAGTTTTAGGTCCTTAATGTATGAAATGTATGAATTTTTTATACATTTTTATGTATGAAAATGAACATCCCCTCAGTTAATATGTCCAAAACTGAATTCGCGATCTTCTACTCAACCCCAAAATTACCTTTACTCTTTATTCTTACATTTGCTCAGCCTGGAACAACTTTGATCACTCTTTCTCTCACATCCCACATTGGTCAGTCCAGAAATCCTACTAGCTCTACCTTTAGTTCACATGAGGAATCTGACCATTTCCCCACAGCCACCAGCCTTGTCTGAACTCTCTGCTCCTCGTCAGGATCCTTGCAATGGTCTCTTAATTCATCTCCTTGCTCTTTTCCTGTACGTCTACATCTATTCACAGCACAGCAGTCAAAGTGATCTTTTAGAGTGGAGTGTTTCTTTCCTCTGCTCAAAACCTGCAGAAGTCTCTGATTCACTTCATAAAAGCCCAAGACCTCACAATTTCCTAGAAAGCCCATGTAGTCTGCTTCAAGTTTACTCTCTTCCTCTGAGTCCATTGCCTTCCAAGGCATGTGCTTGTTGGCATTTTGTAGTATTACCTGAACTGGTCATTGACTCTGGGTAGGGTGATAACTTTTAGGACAGGGTTAGATTAGGTATAAATTTGATGATTTTGATTGTGGGAACTTAGGTTTTCATACCTTCTATGTTTTATTTTTCCTACATTATAAATAAAAATCAACTGCCTGATCAACTACCTGAAACTTTCAAGCTCAAGGCCACATTATGAATGAGCTATAGTTCTCTTTTTGCTGAAAAAATGATTTTTAAATCCATACTCTTCCAGGCACTAGAGATAGATTTTCTGCCTGTGAGCCTATTAGAAGACTGCTCTGAGTGGTGCATCCCCATCCTCATCAATATGTTAGTCTTTTAAAAAATCTACAGCTGTGACACAATAGCCTTCATCTGTTTCTTTAGAGGACAAATATTTATTTTCCACCTGTTATGCAACAGAGGTAGAAGGCTGGGTGAGCAAAATAAAATTCATGCCCTCAGATATTTTATATTCTTATAGGCGATAATGACAGTAGTCAAATAGTTATAGAAATATTTAGTTATAGGGGTTTTGATGGACTTTATCACCATGACCTAGTCTTATCTAGAAAGTCAGATAGAACTTCTGTGGGAAAGTGAGATTTGAACTGAGGTCTGAAATGTGAGAATGATATAAGCCTGCAAAGCCTAGGAGGGCTGAGGTGGCCAGATAGAAACAGCAGTGGGCATTCTGAAACAAGAAGGTGTGTGGGAACTGGACAATGGCTGGTGTGGCTGGAGAGCAAAGAGCAGTGAAGGGCAAGAGGTTAGAGACAGACGAGGGGGACTGTGGGCCTCGTAGGAGGGATTAAGGATCGAAGTCTCCATTCTTATACTTTTAGAGATTTTTAGTAGGGGAGTGATATTTATTCTTTAAAAGATAGTCACACTGAAAGCCATGTGTGTTACAGATTTTAAAAGGGAGAGAATGAACGTGATAAAACTGGCTAGTAGGCCAATCCAGTGTGCCAGGAAGAGATGGTGGTTCTTAGGTTAGGGCGGTGACGGTTAAAATGGATAAACGTGAAAGGAGGTTAGATGTATGTAAGAGAAAAAATCAGCAGGATTGAATATTGCTGCAAAATAGATATTTCAGGAAGGATTTGTAGGTTTGGACCTTCACAACCACATGGTATGTGGGGTGTAAGGCATTTTACTGCATTATGGATTATTGGAAAAGAAGCATTTTCAGCTGCTTATGAGTTCTGGTTTAGATATGCTGAATTTAGACTCTTGAAAATGAAAGTTGGAGATGGCCATTGGCAAATGGAAATTCATACCTGGAGTTCAGAATAGAAGACTCTACTGAAAATGTAAATTTGTGGTCATCAGCACATAGATGGTAATTAAAAATCATTGACATAGACAAAATAACTTGTTATTGAGTGTTTTCACTCAATAGGATGAAGAATGTCCAGACTAATAGTTTATTCTGTTTTAAATATGAAAATTCTCTAAACTGCCCTTCCTCCAAATTCTGAGCTTGTTGTATTAATTCACATTCCATTTTATGAGTGTAAACTTCTTTCAAAGTTTTGTAAATCTGGCCTTTTGAGATAATATCCTATGTGAGGAACAGGCAAGTACTGAGCATGTCTGTTCTGTTATTGATGGTATAATACTCATGATGACCCTGAGGAGTCTTTTAGGAAACGTATACACTTATTTGTGATATTCACTAACTTTTCCTAGGCTTTTAAAAGGTATTGAAGCAAGAATTAATATTTGACTATGTGGAAACTTAATATAAGCCTTTGTTTTTCTAGAATCTTAAATAATAATTCTCTTTAGCGTTATGATCTGTATGAAGAGTTTTGTTTTGTTTTGGTGTGGAGGAAGGAGGAGTGGTGCAGATGAAATTATAATTTTCAGATGGGCAAAGCAGAAGTGTTTAACTTATCTTCTTTTGAATTTGAACTTTAATGACTGGACTCTGTTTCTGATGATCTGAACAGGTACCCTTTCTCCCCCTACCACACCCAATACCCACATACACTACATACACTGTAGATACCAGATACATATTCATTTTCTTGTATTCCTATTATATCTTTGTTGTTTTGTTGACAGAAATTTAGTAGGGACCTTAAGAGAAAATTGTATAATTGGCCCAATTCTCTCCTGGCAGAAAGAGTCATGTAAACATAATTTTTCCATTTATTCCTCTTCATCATCCATGGTGATGGCTGGGGTACCTTGGAGAAAACCAGGGCTCTATGACCTAGAATTTCAGAGTGTCAGTTGTGGTATTGAAATGTGGAATTTACTTTCTTTCTCCATCAACTTCCATATAGAAGTTAGCTGGTCATCTCTTCAGACTTGGGTCCTTATCAGGGTATCCATTATTCTGTCTTTAAATAAGAGAATATCAGTTTATTCTCAGCTTTAAAAAATGTTGATCTGCCCTTAGCAACCTAGACTACTTGAATTCCAGGGTGTTGTCAAATATTAAAACCTCAAACTTTTTGATATTTAATGCCTATTGAAAGCTTAGATGGGAGGAATGGTGTTTATAGAGAATTTCCTGAAGCTTATCTATTCATGTAGAAACTCCGACTCTCCAAATCATGCCATCAATCCTTTCAAAATTAACTTGTCTGATGGTCCATGGTGTTTTTTTCTAAACTAATACCTTAATGAAAACTAGAGGAAGGAAAGTGGGCATTCTTCATTTTATCCTTATCCAGCATTCATATGCCTTACATATTAACTGTTAATTGGTCCTAAAAGTAGAATTTCTTTTTCTGCAATGGAAATTAAATGATTGTCTTGCCCTTCCAATGCATTTTTCACTTTTGCCTATAAATTGCAGTCCGAGAAGAGTGATTAAGATAAAGGTCATTTATAAATTCATATCTATTCCAGAGAAAGAAGGTTTTAGGAAAACACGTAATAAGAGAGGCAGAATTGCAATGTAATATTATGTTCCCTTGAATCAGGTAGATAATTTTTTTAATTAATAAACTTTATGTTTTAGAACAATTTTAGGTTCACAGTAAAACTGAAGAGAAAGTACAGATAATTCCTCTATACCTGTCAGGTAAGCATTTTTGATTAGCATGAAATATCTGTTTTTCCCATGGGCAGAAGCCAGAGGGGAAATAAAACAAAATAAATAACATACATTAGTTCTTACCGTATCAACTTTATAGGAAACTTTAGTATCTAGTGAAGTTGCTTTGTGTAACATTTTGACTCAGTCATGACCATACTTTCCAATGTCAGTGAGATGAAATTAAACACTAGAAGCTGATCACCTATTTGGAGATGTTTAATTTCCTTTAAGTTATTATCTATTTCCAGTTTGTGTTCATCAAATCATTCTCAAGAATATGATTCTACAGCCCTTTTTGTGGTTACAAATGCCATTTGGGTGAGTTATGCAGTGAGGTGTCAGGGGCCAAACCCCAAAGCCACTGAGTCTGACCTGTGGGGAATGAACAAGGCAGCCTCAGGTCCTGGGAGCAGTACAGTGGCCCCCGCAAAAAAGAAAACAAACAAATTAAAAGCAAAAAACCCCGGAGAACACAGGAAGCAAGCCTTTAAGAATGTGTGATTGGACGTGACCTGAGGGCAGCAACCACAGGCCTTGCCATCAAGGAGGGTAATTTGATGCTGTCTTTGCAGTGGGCTCTCTACATAACTTACCCCCTGCACATACCAAGGGGCTTCTTGATTTACTGAGATTTCATTAATCCAGACCCTAGATAACAATTATAATTAATATGCAGTGTGCATTGGAAAACACTGTTCTTAATTTTTTACATCTAATCCTCATAACAAACCACAGTGTTATTATTAACCTTGAGCTCTGGGTGAAGAAATGGCTCTGTGTGTGTGTGTGTGTGTGTGTGTGTGTGTGTGTGTGTGTGCGTGTGTGTGTTGGGGGCATAAGTGATTTGTTCAAGGACTAAAGAAGCAGAGTTAGAATTGGACCCAAGTCATATGGCTCCAGCATGTGTAATTTTCACCTCTGTACTCTGAGATGATGTGTAAATCTTGGTACTTCTTCTGATGAAAAATTAGTATCAATTATTAATTGGTAATTCTGACAGCTGACTTGCAACCATGAATTGCAATCATATGGGCTATTAAGTAATTTTAGAAAGACATAGTATGCTGGAAAGAAAATGAAAACTGTCAACAACTTCTATTACCATGGAATGAGTGACTTATCTAAGTAAATTAATTTGATAACTTTCTATTAAATACTGAAGGAATTACACTTTCAAATTCTATTACTTTTATTTCTCTTTGAGTAGCAGCAAGGTGATTAAATAATTATTGATGTTTCATGCTAAAATTATTAGAAAAATTATAATTCTTTATGTATGTTATACAACCTAACTAAAAAGTGTAGAGTGTTATGATACAATTACATGATTAGCATCTATGTGTTTGAACTCAGTGACCGCTGAGTTCAATTCTAGGTCCAAGGATTTACAAACACACTCATAAGGTCCCCACCCCAAGAGTAAACTTAACTGCACTGGTCAGTGAGATCAGGGCTAAGGTCATGCCTGTCCTTTTAGATGGTGCTGGGCTCTCCATGCACCCAAACAGACACCCATGTGTTTCTGCAGCTACTTTCCCCTCGACAGTGCAGCAGCTGGGTTGCAGTGAAAGATGTGACATGTCTGCCATCCCCAATTACTGTGTCACCCGTAGGTTATGGGAATGATATTATGCCTGTGGCGACTTTATTTCTCATAGGAGAAACTGCCATTCTAACCCTACTCAGTGATACTTAAAGTGCTCATTGGTCAGCATTCTTTGTGACACTTGCTAAAATCATGTACCTGATGTTTTCCCCTTCATTTATGTGAGCTTGAAATAAAATTAAGTCAGTAACCTAGAACTTTGAGTTCCTTGGAGAAAATGTCCATTGAAATGCAGGCTAACATTTGTAGCATGCATTCTATTTTAGTAACTTCTATTTCTTTTCAAATCAGACTCTTGGTTAATAAAACTGGTGCCTCTCTTCTCTCTGGCACAAAAACATATTCAGTTCTCTTTGGAGCATCATGCAGGGCCAGACTGGCACTCAGTAAATGTTGAGCAGTAGCTTTCCTGCATCCATGGGGGTCACTGGCAGACACAGTCCTGCTCATTACACAATTTATGCACCAAAAGGAGGTGTGCTTTGCCATCGAATTATCTGCCAATGTAATGCACTCACACTGCCAAGCACAGAGTTGTTGACTAATATCTATTAGTTGATAATGATTGTAAACTTCTTTTGCTTTCTTGAGATAAATGAACAATAACTATCTTTAGAACCAACCACTCTTGGGGCCTTAAAATTAGCAACTATGAGAAGTATATGATCTCTTTAAAAAGGCCTAACCTTTTCAGAACGCTCCTACACTGTTAGTGGGAATGTAAATTGATACAAACACCGTGGAGAACAGTATGGAGGTTCCTTAAAAATCTAAATATAGAGCTACCATATGATCCTGCAATCCCACTCCTGGACATATACCTGGAGAAAACCATAATGTGAAAAATTACATGCACCCCAATGTTCATTGCAACACTATTCACAATAGCCAAGACATGGAAGCAACCTAAGTGTCCATTGACAGATGAATAGATAAAGAAGATGTGGTATATTTATACAATGGAATATTATTCAGCCATAAAGAGAATGAAATAATGCCATTTGCAGCAAGATGGATGCACCTAGAGATTAACATACTAAGTGAAGCCAGACAAAGACAAATATTATATGATATCACTTATATGTGGAATCTAAAAAAAATGATACAAATTAACTTATTTACAGAACAGAAACAGACTCATAGACTTCAAAAAGAAACTTACGGTTACCAAAGGGGAAACTTATGGTTACCAAAGGGGGGGAGAGATAAATTAGGAGCTTGGAATTAACATATACACAGTACTATATATAAAATAGATAATTGACAAGGAGCTACTGTATAGCACAGGGAACTATACTCAATATTCTATAATGCCTATATGGGGAAAGAATCTGAAAAAGAATGGATATATGCATACATATAACTGAATCACTTTGCTGTACACCTGAAACTAACACAACATTGTAAATCAACTATAAGCCAATATAAAATAAAAAATTAAATTAGAAAAATAGATAAACAACAAGGTCTTACTGTATAGCACAGGGAACTATATTCAATATCCTGTAGCAGGCCATGGTGGAAGGGATTATGAAAAAAACATGCATATATGTGTATAATTGCATCACTTTGCTGTACCCCAGAAACTAATACAGCATTGTAAATTAACTATACTTCAATTTAAAAACATTTTAAATCTCAAACCTTTTCAAGGATTAATTTCTTGAGTACAGTTAAGGAGATATTTCTTTAAATAGTTCCTCTTGATATCCACTCAAATCTCAAATTATTCAAAAAAGGATTTTCTGATTGTTCTTGTTTAGCTGTTGTTTTTGTTGTTGTCTTTGATTGACTGTCACTTCTTCACCTCTTATACCATCACCTCCTAACATAACCATCTTCCATATATTTCCCCCTAGAGGAGTTCTGTCCTGACCACCACAGGCTTCCACTATTCTGGGAGCCGTTTCCATCCACGTGGCACTCCAGCCAACAGGAGGCTGCCAGCTTCCTTGATCACCACTGTTTACTCTACCTCAGAACTCATGCCTAAAACCTGGAACTGCTCCCCATCTATTTTATTGAACTCATATATACACATTCACAAATGTAATCACTGCAAAGCGTTAAATAAAATGTAGATACAGAAAACTACACAAAACAAATATATTGCTCAGTGAATTATTGTGACTGAAACCTTGTACTTACCACTCAGCTTAAGAAATAGAATTTTGCTAGAATCTGTTCATGTATCACATTCCAATCAAAATCACCTACCTTCCACCAAATTAACCACTATTCTGAATTTTGTAGTAATTTTTCTTTATTTTATACTTATTACTTTCTTGTAATTCTTTATAGTTTTATCACTCAAATTAATGGGCAAGGTTTTCTCCCTGTCTTTTTCTTATAATTTAATTGTTGAGGAGGACTATTTCATCTGTCTCACAGCCGAGTTTTTTTGCTTACATGCTTCTGGTACAGTCTACACATTCCTCTGGCTTCCTTACTTTTGCTCATTGATGGTTAGATGTAGGAATTTTACCAGACTCAGGTGTAAGCCCTTCGGCAGGTCAGTACCTGCTGTGCAGTGTGGTGGTATGGCTCCTTGTTTTTGTGATGTCAGCAGTTGTTGGTACCCAATGCCTGAATCTATTAATTCACTGGGGGATGCAAATCGGTAATTTGTCAAACCTATCAATGCTTTTTATTATTAATTGGAATTTTATTATAAATAAATGATTCTACTTATCCACAATTTTGCAAAATAAGTGCTTCATTCTTTCATTTTTATAACAGTTTTCAAGATAAGGAATTGATTCCCTATCATTTGTCAAAGTCAGCAAATTCATTTATTTTAAAATATCTTTATGGACTCTTGAATTAAAATATATTTGAAGGGTTTCAATACATTACAGTTTTCACCCCAATGAAGCTCAGATTATTCCATTTTAGGCCAGGGAGAGTTTTGTTTGGTTTTTATGTTGCTTTCTGAGTTCTTTGGACATCACCTTAGTAGCTGTTCTTAACCTCCCCATTATCTACTATGACAAGAATTACAGTGTTCTATACCCATCTTGTTGATTTTCCACCCCAAAACATGCTATTTGTCCAATAAGCTCTGATTTATTTTAATGGAAGATGGTGTACAATACAACATTCTTGGTGCCGGGGATACCTATATGCTGGTTCTCATTTTTGGGGCTTTTGAATAGACAAACACTGAACACTGGACAGCACAGACTACCTGGTGTGAACATCTCATGAGTTTCCACTGATACCCACATCTCAAGCCAGGACTGTGGGATATTTGCTTAACTTCTATGTTACATCAAGATAATATCCACACACAAAGCTTGATTCTTCAGGAGTATCCTGTATGGTGGACAGATTTTAACATGACCCGCAGCAACCCTGCCTTCTGCTGTGCATCCTCTTTGCCTTGACTGTGAGACTTGTTTGTAATCAGTATACACAGCAAAGGTGGTGGGGCCTCGCTTCTGTGATTGCATCTTTTACCGTAAGATGCAGTCTTCTTAGCAGACTTGCTTTAGAGACTCTCCTACAGGCTTGATTAAATAAGTGACCGAGTTGAGGAAGCCAGGAGGCAAGGAACCCTGGGTGGTTTCTAGGAACTGAGGTGTCCTCTAGAAGCAGAGGTTGCCTTCTGGCTGACAGCAAAAGAAAAAAATTACCAGTTTTATAGCTGCAAAGAATTGACTGCTGCTGCTGACCACAGGACTGTGTAAGAGGCTCCTTCCCTAGTCAAGCCTTCAAGATTAGAGCCCAGCTGTGGCCAAGTGATTGTAGTCTTATGAGCCCCTGAACAGAGGATATGGTTGTCATGCCTGGACTTCTGTCCACAGAAACTGAGATAATAGAGGCTTGTTTTAAGCCTCTATACTTCTGTGGTAATTTGTTATGTAGCAATGCAAGACTAATACACCCCCAGACGGACTTACTTGCTTTATCCCAAATGACATATGCAATAGTCTTAGGATAACAATTCTAATACTACCCGCCAGTTTGATTATTGCAAATAGTAACAAATAAATAATAAGAAATCATATGCTGTTTCCTGACCCCAACATATTTTGAAATAGTTGTACTATACCTACATCATCAGAGAATACAGCCATTATACAGTTTACTTTCTGCTCTCTTAACTCTTGTGGAGAACCAAGATCTACATGTGACTATCTATTTAATACTCACTACCAATTCTTATCAATGACTCATTCTTCATTTTGGTTATCCAAAATTACTTCGGCATGGGTTCTTCAGGAAGTTCTTACATGTTAAGTTCTTACATTTTGATAACCTGTGATGATGGCCTTTATGCTTAAAATTTTGCTAGATATTAAATCCTTGGCTCATTTTTTTTTAGTATCTTAAATATGTTACTATATTGTCTTCTGGTATAAAGTGTTGCTGTTGAAAAGCCTCATGATAATCTCATTTTCCTTCCCTTATACTTTGCTCTTGACTAGATGGCCAAAGGATATTTTTTTTAAGTTCTGTAATTTTATTAAGACATTTTAATGTTGATAGTTTGGGGTTGATATTCTCAGGTACATGGCATGCACTTCTAATATGTAGTAGCTTTACTTGCTTTTATCTTAGAAATATTTTCTAGAATTACAATTTTTAATATTTACTCCATTCTATTGCTTTGGTTTTGTTCTTCAGGGAACCTTATCATTCCATTTGAATCTTTATGTATCTTCAATATTTACCACTTTCTGTTGTTTTATTTAATCTCATTTTTCAATTATTTGTGATCAATTTTAAGTGTTTCATCTTTAACTTTTATTTTTCTTAAGGCATTATCTATTGTGTTAATTCATCTTTTTGTTCTTTCCAGATTAGTCCAAATATAAAATTTTTCTCTTTTATTTCTAATTCTTTCTTTATTCTTTTCTTATTTTTGAATTTTTCTAATTCTGATTTATTGCCAACTCTAATATGATTTTATTAAGGTCTTTTAGGTTATTTGAAATAGTAAAATACAATTTTGATATGTTTTGTGGCCATATGTTTTTAGCATGCTTTTATCGTTTGTAGAAACCTTATATGGATCTGTATTCTCTTTTTGAGTCATAATAACTGCATGAGATTTGACTCTGATCCTTTTCTGTTGCTCATTTATATGTGAATCCATATTTTTCTCATCTTTTAGAGAGAGACATGGGTCACGCATGTTTTCTAAATTCACATAGTCCCTATTCTGTTTTTTTTAACCTGGTGAAAAATATGATATATTGCTTTTGTGATTTCCTAGTTTTCATTCCTTCTCTATCTTTTAACTTTTCTTTTTTTTGTTTGTACTGTCACTTTTCTGTTCTAATGCTGATTCCATCCTTGGTACTTCTTCCTCGGTGTGATACTCTCTCCTGAAAGGAATCCCTGACTGGTCAATTTTGAGAGGTTATAGGGGCTACAAATACTCCTCAGAACTTACAGTGGATGCCCTATACCTACCTGTTATTGGACTGGGAAAAGCTTATTTTTGACTCGATCTCAAATTGGCCTGCCATGTTTTCCACCTGTATTTTGACCATTTGACTATTTGGGGGTTCTCCTGTTTTCAGGGTTGCTCCTCTCTTCCTCATCCTCAACAGATGCTGACCCCAGACAGGTTACAGCCATTTACGTGCTGTGGTTCTTGGAGAATTTTTGTTACCTAGTTTTGCTGTGAGTGTTTCCTAGTGGTTTAGGATTTGCATCTAGTTGTCCACTGTGTATTTAGCAGAGCATCAAAGGAGATTTCAACATTAGGCCACCACCACTGCCTCCACCTCCTCAAAATTCTCTGCTTTATCTCTTATATCTAAAACCCAAATTTCTCAATTTTCTCCTACACGTTCTCTATAACTTTACATCTCCCACTGTTTTACTTCATTAGATATATTCTTCATCTAGATCAAATCTTCAAGTCTCTCCACTCCTTTCTATTTTTTATGTCTCAAAATCCCTTTCTATGTAGTCAGAATCCTGGGATTAATCCATCACTTTGAAATATGCAGTAATGCTGTCTTTTCTCTAGTTTCTTGCCCTTTTTTTCTGAACAATCCCTATCAAAGTTCCATTTGTATTTTAAGCTAACGTTCATGCTTCTTTATCTATATATCTGTCTATATTTATATCTATATCTATCAAGCATCACTAAAAATTAGCAAATGTGGTTGACAGACACCATTAGAGACATAATTTCCAAACTCTTTCAAACATTGGGTTGAGTTTTTAATGTGCATTGATAATTCTTCTATTTATCTCCATTTAGCATCTTTTCAAATTATCCATAGCAAATTCTAAATCATCATGAGTCTTCAAAAGCCCTGTAACAGGGACTTCCCTGGTGGTCCAGTGGCTGGGACTCCACGCTCCCAATGCAGGGGGTTCTGGGTTCGATCCCTGGTCAGGGAACTAGATCCCACATGCTGCAACTAAGAGTTCGCATGCCGCAACTAAGACCCGGCACAGCCAAATAAATACATAAATAAAAATATTTTTAAAAAATTAGAGAAAAAAAAAAAGCCCTGTAACCACTCCTTTCAACTATTAATGGATCACATTTTTCACTAATTCCCCAAGAAAATAGACATCATCAGATTTTATTTCTTTTCCTTATTTCTGACCCAAACTTGATTAAAATATATTCTTTTTTCCTTCACAACCCTCCTTTTCAATGTTCTCCTTGCATGCATTTTCAATATGTAATACATTCCATGACCATGCAGCCTTAGGGTAACCCTAACTCTAACTCTACCCCTCATTTTCTATTTATTTCCAACTCATTGCCATAAGGCCTTTACCTCTCATTATTCTACTGAAAGTACATTCCTCAGTGTCTACCTTAGTTTCCTAAGAGCTAGGTTCAGTGGGCTTCACAGCACTTTGATTGTGTGTAATATGAGATTTTATTTCACTTATTACATTAAATCCTTTACTTTTTAAAAAAAATCAAAGTGTAGTTCGTTTACAGTATTGTTAGTTTCAGGTGTACAGCAAAATGATTCAGTTATATATATTTATATATTTTTTCAGATTATTTTCCATTATAGGTTATTACAAGATATTGAATATATTTCCCTGTGCTATACAGTAAATCCTTGTTGCTTATCTATTTTATGCTTGTTAATCCCATATTCCATACTCTTAACTTACCCCTCCAATCCTTCCTTTCCCCTTCGGTAACCATAAGTTTGTTTACTTTTATAGATTCAGTAATTTTAATTATGTATTAAATGTAAAGGAACTGAAATTTTCTGTAGCAGGTATTTCCATTAACTTTCCCTCTTTTTGAAGCTCTTTTTGTTTACTTAGCATAACTCTTCCCCTCCTCCCCATTCCTTTTCAATTCCCTTTGATACCACTTCTCTTCCACTTTTACCCCTATCCCACAGTACTGTGATGATCCTCAGCCTTCTTTCTTGTGCCTTTTATGCTCTCTCTTGTTCATCCACTGAATGTGTGCCATTTTTTCCTATCCACATTCTTCATTGCCTTATTTCAGAGCTTCATCATATCTGGCGAACGCAGTTTTCCCTAGCAAGCCTCATGACATTTTGTGTCTCAAATAAGTAACATGACTATTTCTTAAACACCATAATATTCTTACTATATATATATCAAACCTAATAGGTTTTTAATTCAGGATGGCTAGGTACTGGAGAGTACTTTAGAATCCTAAAGAATAGAGTAATACCTAAATTTTACATTTCTAGAAACTTCATAATATGCAGATCATTTTATGATCCCATTTTATTGTTAGTTGTTTGAGCTTCATGTGTATGTAGTTAACTGTTTTGCTGTAGTGATTTTTATAAGCACTAGTGTTAATTTACACGTGATAAAAGAATTCAGAACTCACTGAATCAATTATCTTTCCTGAATGAAAAGGGAAAATAGTTGTAATTTAATTTGTCATGAAAATCATGTTTCTGTGATGGATGAAATAAACTTAATGAACCATTTAATAGGAGTGCTTTTCTCAGCTGAAGGATATTTTGAGAAATGTGAGAAATCATGATAAATCTACACAATACTTCATTGATACTATTTATAGAAAACACATTTGTCATTAATGATGCAACATGAATAATTTCATGCATTTTTTCAGTCTTTGTTATTAGCTCAGAATAATTATGTTGATTCCAGAGAAACCTTTAAGTGAATACTACCCCTTCTATTTCTTGTCATTTTAATCATGTGTTGAAGACACTCATATAAACATCTTTCATATTTCCAGAATTGGGCTCTGAGTTCAGATCTGCAAATTCTCCTGGCTCTCTGTTGTTTCTCCGGGAAAATGTTACTCATCACAGGGTTCTCTCCTGGGTGCATGCAGCAAAGTGTCATGACTTTTTTTCCTTACTGACTCCATCATGGAGCTCTGCTTTATTCCATCCAGATGTGGGAAAATGTCTGTCACCACATCTGGTGGAGCTTTATCACCAGAACTCTCCAGCATCATTGGGTAATGTCGATTCTCCAAAAATCTCTTGTTTTTTGTATGTGGTCTCTTGTTCTTCAAAAGCTAAAAGCCAGTCCTTGAAGGTAAGCAGATCTCAAATCATCTCCTTCATTTTCCTCCTCTTTTTCACAAATTATCCTCCCCACTCTTTCAGCCAAGCATTATTTAAATAGATACCAGAAGTAGATAGGAATCCTTTGCAACTCCCATTGTCCAGTCTCTTTAGATTTGTGCCGTATGGGACCATATGGCCACACAAAAATCTGTACTAACTGGAGAAGTACAAGAAAGGAATAGCAAAATATTTGCTTTATATCCTTCTCTAACATATGACAAATAAGAATGAGCTCTATTTAGCATGGAATTTGGTCTATGATTACATTATTATTTCTAGATCTTTCTTGATGATATCCATTTTTATCTTCCTAATTGTCTCCAATAGGGCAATGTTAAATCTGGCAAACAACTAATGTGTGAAGAACTTTGGTGATAGACCATTTCAAGCCTACAAAATATAAGCCTCTGTATAATAAATAGTTTACCACTGGGAATCTACATTTTTTCTGGCTTCTTTTGATCTCAAGTGACAGAAATTCAACTTGGACTAGCTTCATCATAAAGAGATTTAATAGGAGGATTCTGAGGGTGTCTTGCATACTTGAGGGAAGGATTGAACATTCAAATTTTAGGACATGGAATTATCAAGCTGGGCCTCAGGAACAACTAGTAGGCAGGACTCAAGCAGAATGAGGGTTCACTGTTCTTCTACCTTGGCTACTCTTAGCTCTGAGTTTCATATTTAGAACTCTCACTAGAGGATCTCCTACCCAACTTCAGCCTAAAAAAAATCCCAAGAAAGGGCCATGACTGGTATGGATTAGGTCAAGTGTTTACCCCTGTATAATTCAAATGTGCAAAGGTAGATGTGATAATGACATAATATGAAATAGTCCCCCCAAAGGAGTTTCCAACATAAAGAGGGAGAAGTGTATTCACCAGAAATTCTTAATGTTTATTCTTTATCTTTCCTTTTTTTTTTTATTCTAACCCAGACCAGGACAGACACACTTCTTATAATTAAAAATGCAAAATATCCCTAGCAGTGTTTCTTCTATGTGCAGTAAATTGGGTTATTAACACACACACACACACACACACACACACACACACACACACACATTATATTAACTTCCTCAATAAACTAGGGATATTTTTTCCCTTTTCTTTGTCTGAAGATTGATTTTAATAATCTTTCATGATTTATTTAGTAACTTTTCTTAGAGAAGAAGTCAGATTGACAGGCAGCAATCCAGCTCCAGTCCTGGAATTCCATTAGCTTCCGTTTAAGAGATGAGTCTGACTTTGATTCAGTCACCTCCTTTAGTAGCTGTTTTAATGGTAAATGATTAATTCACATTGACCATAGAACTATTTTGTTTCATTCTACATTATTAGATGAATACCCTCTGGTGTTTGTGATTTATGGCAACATTGAAATTTAATTTCTTGAGTTATTTATTTCCAACAATGGCAATAACAGTTTCTATTTATCTTGGCATTTTTCTTATACCAGATACTTATATCTGGTTCTACATAAAAAAGGAGAAATTATAAATAACTTTATTTTTATTATTTATTTATTTATTTTTGGCTATGTTAGGTCTTCGTTTCTGTGCAAAGGCTTTCTCTAGTTGCAGCAAGCGGGGGCCACTCTTCATCGCGGTGCGCGGGCCTCTCACTATCGCGGCCTCTCTTGTTGCGGAGCACAGGCTCCAGACGCGCAGGCTCAGTAGTTGTGGCTCACGGGCCTAGTTGCTCCGCGGCATGTGGGATATTGCCAGGCTAGGGCTCGAACCTGTGTCCCCTGCATTGGTAGGCAGATTCTCAACCGCTGAGCCATCAGGGAAGCCCAGTAACTTTAAGTATATAATCTAAAATTTATTTTTCTTCATTTCCTCCTAAAAAGTATATGAAAATTTATAAACATCTAAAATCTTAGCAATAAACATCCTGATAGTAGCTACAAATAAGAAGAGATAAATGAAAAATCAAAGGAACCCTTTGATTGTATGGTCTTGCATTATTAGTAATGTTGATATTTATATAAAAATATGTTCTAGCTTGAATAACTTGTTGAAACACTTTACCATTTAATACATTTAGCTGATTTTGTAGTCTTTCTTTTCCTTGATCTCTAATTTCATTCCCAATTTCATTCTTCTTTCTTACTCAGTTTTAGTTTTACATAGTTTAAGAAGCTTCAGTAAATTTTTGTTCCCTTGAATTTCTCTCTTTGATAGCTTATGTTTTTCAAAATTTTTAAATTTACTGTTTAGATACAATTTCAATATACAAGAAAAATATTTTTGTTCATTGTACAATATTAGGAAAACATTTTAATCCTCCCTGCTCTTCAACCATGAAGCCTTACTTTTTTCTAGAATCTTTTCCAAACCTCTCCAACTGGATATGATCCCATTTAAGATCTTCTTTTGCCCTAGGGAACTCTATTTTTACATTCCTTTTTCATTATTTTGCTTTATTCCTTACCATATCTCTGGATAAATGTGACATAGTCGTCTATTAAGTGAAAGCCTTGTTTAGGCATAGGTTTGAAAAATACATCAACTTTACATTTGGTCAGATTCTCAAAAGAAGCACACTCAAAAGTGCACACTCAAAAGTGGTGGTTGACAGGAGATTATTGAAGGGGTTGTTTACAAAATGTGGTCCGTGTTACGGGAAGCTAACAAGGAATGGTGAGATGTCCAGGGATAGTAACAGTGAGGAGCCTTGCTACTCCAAAGACTAAAGGGCTAAGGAAAGAGACATTTAGCTACAGAGGAGCCACCAGACAGGAGCTGTGTCCAATAACAGAGGGACAGAGTCACTGCCAAACCCATGTGCAGCAAGGAGGAAGCCAGGAAAATAAGCACTCTAATTTCTCTGTCCTACCCTCCAGTTACTTGAGTTGTTTCTTATTGACCAAATCTAACCAGATGCCAAAGGGAAGGAGCATGGAGACACCTGGCTCCACAGGGAAGTTTGGGGGCACAGCACAGGATAGAGAAGGAGAGGAAGGGGATCTGAATGGACACTGCAGAACATCCCGAACAATAGGTAATGGACAGCATCTCAGTACAGGTTATTGCAACAAAGTATAACCATCAAGTCATTACTTAAGGTTTATCTCATACTTGATTGAGAGAAACAATATCTTGGATGCTACATTACAGGACTTTTGGCTCAGTTATACCTCTATAAAATCTATATGCTATCTCTAAATTAATGCCCATAATTACAAAGACCGTATTTTCTTGAATCCTCATGCCAATAGAATAAATGTCCTTGAAATGTCCTTTGATATTATTCCACCAGAGCCTGGGTTCATTACTTAACAATATAAGAAAATATAATCACACAAAGTAATTAAGGAAAAATGTAAAATTATATGCATTTTTGTCTTATCAATTTAGGAATTTTTATCCTTATTTATTTATATTATTTTTTCCATTTTTTATTGAAATATAATTGATATTCAATATTTTATAAGTTACAGGTATATAATACAGTGATGACAATTTTTAAAGGTTATATTCCATTTATAGTTGTTATAAAATATTGGCTATATTCCCTGTGTTGTACAATATATCCTTGTAGCTTATTTTATACATAGTTGTTTGCACCTCTTAATCCCTTACTCCTATATTTCCCCTCCTGCCTTCCCTCTCCCCACTGGTAACCACTGGTTCGTTCTCTATATCTGTGAGTCTGCTTCTTTTTTGTTATATTCACTAGTTTGTCATATTTTTTAGATTCCACATATAAGTGATGTCATACAATATTTGTCTGTCTCTGTCTGACTTATTCACTTAGCATAACACCCTCCAAGTCCATCCATGTTGCTGCAAGTGGCAAAATGTCATTCTTTTTTATGGCTGAGTAGTATTCCATTGCATATATATATATATATATATATATATATATATATATGGCACATCTTCTTTATCCATTCATCTGTTGATGGGCACTTAGGTTGCTTCCATATCTTGGCTATTGTAAATAATCCTTCTATGAACATCGGGGTGCATGTATCCTTTCAAATTAGTGTTTTAGTTTTTTTTTTTTTTTTAATATGTACCAAGGAGTGGAATTGCTGAGTCATATGGTACTTCTATTTTTAGGTTTTTTGAGAAAACTCGATACTGTTTTTCAAAGTGGCTGCACCAATTTACATTCCCACCAGCAGTGTACAGGGGTTCCCTTTTCTCCATATTTTCACCAGCATTTGTTATTTATGTTCTTTTAGATGATGGCCATTCTGACAGATGTGAGGTGATATCTCATTGCAGTTTTGATTTGCATTTCCCTGATGATTAGTGATGTTAAGCATCTTCTCATGTGCCTGTTGGTCATCTGCATTTCCTCTTTGGAAAAATATCTACTCAGTTCTTCTGTCCATTTTCAATTGGGTTGTTTGTTTTTTTGATGTTGAGTTGTATGAGCTGTTTATATATGCTGTATATTTAACCCCTTATTGGTCATATCATTTGCAAATATTTTCTCCCGTTCAGTAGGTTGTCTCTCTTCATTTTGTTTATCATTTCCTTTGCTGTGCAAAAGCTTTTAAGTTTAATGAGATCTCACTTGTTTATTTTTGCTTTTATTTCATTTGCTTTAGGAGATGGATCCAAAAACATATTGCTGTAATTTATGTCAAAGCGTGTTCTGCCTATGCTTTCCTCTAGGAGTTTTATGGTTTCTGGTCTTATACTTAGGTCTTTAATTCATTTTGAATTTATTTTTGTATATGGTGTTAGAGAATGTTCTAAGTTCATTCTTTTACATGTAGTTGTCCAGTTTTCCCAGCACCACTTATTGAAGAGTAAAGCCATCCTTTTTTAATGGTCATATTCTACATGAATGGTTAATGGGTTAATCTGTAAATAATAGTATATCAAATTTATTAAAATATCCACCTTTTATTTAAAACATGAGAGACAAAAACATAGCATACTAAATAAAAGTATAGTGAAACATATATCCTTACACAGGAAAACCCAAGATATACTTTCTTCACAGTGGACAGACTGTTCTGGATTGTAGTGAATCACTGCTTGTGCTTATTTGTTCATGATTTAAAGCAATTATGTTCAGATATGCTGGGCAGAATTTTACTACAGACTTTGCCACATGGATTATCATCCTCTTGCAAGTCAGTTGAGAAAGCAGTTTGCCTATGGAGAAATAAGATATGATGATAAAGATTTTGAGAAGAAATTGGTTAAAGAATATAGCTGGCTTTTTCTCTATGAGCTAGTCTCTCAACAATGACATATAAAAATATTCCCTTTTAGTAGCAAATGCAAAAAATATTGACCACTCTAAAGTATGTCATTTGCCATTTTGCATCAAAGCACTTTAAAACCTTTTAACACCACAGAAGTAGAAACTAAAGTACATTAAATATACTTTCTGTGGTATAATATTCTTCAGAATATTAGATCTTAGGTATAGAATAATTATTACATCTCATGCACACTTTCATGAATTTAGTAAACTTTCCTTTCAATTCCTGTCATGAATTCTATGGTATAAATGATAACAAAGAAATGATCCTTTTTTTGTTTCCTCTGATAAAGAGTAAATTATAAATTAAGATACTTTATTTTTAAAAGTCAAATAATCATCAGTTTTAATCTTTGTTTTGGATAAAATTGTTAAAAATTCTTCACCTAGGGATGAACTCATATTTGTGGGTTTTAAAACTTGATAATTTAAATAATCAAAACCACTTTACATGTTTAATAATATAAATATGTTCTAAATCTCTGATAAACCTGTGAACCTTTGATAAATATGTTAAGAAACTTGATAAAAGAAATCACACACATACTCCTCAAAATAACAGTTTTTATAACATTGTTCATTACTTGTATATTATTTTAGTATTATCATCATTGGATTCAAAAGCATGGCCAGAAATTTCTAAACCTTAGTCACTTGGAATTCACATTTAGGCTGCTTTATGTTCATAAAATATGCCAAGGCATTATGTGGTTGGAGTGAATCGCAAAACTGCTGTAGACTACTTTAGGTGATTTTACAAAGAAGGCATCATGCAAATATCCTTCCAGCATTTACTGAGTCATTTTGCTGAAAACAACAAAAAATGCCATTGTAATTATATTAGACATGTATTTTTCAAATGTATGGTCAAATGTTTTATCCCTTATGTTGTAAAAGTATTGATACTTAGAGAAACAAACATTTTATTATTTTTTTTTAATCAGAGGAGACACTATACCTATTGATATTGTGCCTTCCTCATGTATTCCATTTGTGCCCAATCTTACATTGCTTTGCAACATATTATCTCTCTCGCTAGATTATTACTTATTCACTCAACAATTCATTTCTTCCTTCAATTTATTTAATAGGGTACCTACTATGTATTGAGCTGTCAGACATCAATTTGGTCAATTAGGACAATTCTGAAGGTAACTGAGTCAAACTGAAGGTAACAATCATGTCTGTATGGTGTTTAAAGGGGAAGAACAAAGAAGCTGGGATTACTCATCATCTTATGACCTTTCTGTTTCATTTCTTTTATTTATTTATTTATTTATTATTTATTTAGTTAGTTAGTTAGTTAGTTAGTTATGACTGCATTGACTTTTCGTCGCTCTGAGTGGGCTTTCTCTAGTTGTGGCGAGCAGGGGATACTCTTTCTTGTATTGCGTGGGCTTCTCATTGTGGTGGTTTCTCTTTGTTGTGGAGCATGGGCTCTAGGTGGGTAGGCTTCAGTAGTTGTGGTACACAGGCCCAGTATTTGTGGTTCGCAGACTCTAGAGTGCAGGCTCAGTGGTTGTGGCACACTGGCTTAGCTGCTCCGAGGCAGATGGGATCTTCCTGGCCAGGGCTTGAACCAGTGTCCCCTGTGTTGGCAGGCAGATTCTTAACCACTGTGCCACCAGCAAAGTCCCATCGGTTTCATTTCTTAATCTCAGTTTCAAGAGTCAGGATGTCTCTGGTATATGATTCTCTGGCCAGGTGGTCCGTGGCCTGGGGGTCTGTGAGCTTATCTTGCCCTGGAGAAGCAACCCGAGTTTGTACATTAATGATGAAATGTGATGATACAATAGCAATTTTAGTCACCTGATGCTGGATGATTAGTGGTCAGTGAGCACAGGACTGAGGTCAGAGGGGACAAGCAAGGGGATAAAGTTTTGGATGGAGATTAATCACAAACTTGGTAAGGGAACTCAATTTTAGGGGGACTCATTTTAGGGTACACCAACCCTGAGAAGTCTGCTCACAGCACCCAATCCTTTAACTAATGTTGATCAAAGTGATGGTATTTAATGAGCAAATAAAAAAAAAATAACTTTTTTCTTCACTCTGCTACTGAATTAATATCTAACCTTAGGAATTAAGGCATATCGTTTTAGGATGGTTGGAATTATGTTGTATACAATAAAATACTAAACAAAGCAATAGGTGATTTTTAGGCAGCCTAAACATTGAGAAAACTAGATACCAGCCCAGAAACTGAAAACCAGTTGGCTATTTAACTATGTTTAAGTTGAAAATAAATGTATAATTAGAATGGAATGTAGGCTCCATAGGGTCAAGGAACTTTGTTTTATGCCCTTCTCCATTCCTCGTGCCTCATAGTAGATGTTCAATAAATTCTTCTTGAATGATTATGTCCTCATCAAACATAAGCTCATATACTGACATCATGACATTGTGTGGAGAGGAAGAAGACTTGTAAAGAACAAACATCACTATTTTGGACATGTAAATGCAGTTTATAAGAGACATATGTGACACTTTCAGGATTCTATACAATGGCACCACTGTGGTTTATTTAAAGGTTTTTAAAATTCTGAAATATAAGAATATAGCAAATATTAAGCTGTTATTTTTGTGACTATTTAAAAGGCCAAAGAAGTATCTGTTAAGTAATTAAATTTGCAAAGATTTGGATGAAAGAAGAATTATGTACCTACGTGTCACTGTGCTGAGAAAACATTTAGTCATCATGACTGTATGGCAGTCTCATCTGTGTGGTGCTCTAGAAACAGTTTTTATTGGCAGTTGTACACACTGAACAAATTAGGGTTTGGGTTTGAATCGTAGTAGTAATTATGATTAGAGCTCTTAATGTTGATACTTTTCACTAAATAATAGAGTTTTAAATGAATCTTTTCAAATAAAAATACCTTGAGCTTGGGGAAGGTGCGCTTAGAGTTGTATAAATGTGGCAAAGATGGGCTCAGGAGACATTTCCAGACACTCCACACAGGATGAAAAACATTTAAACATGACCAAATGTACTTTAGTTGCCTATGAAAGGAGACTATGATTTGCACATACAAGTGCTCAAACATATTGAAGGATTATTTATAGCAGAACTAATGGGACATTAATTGTGTGTGTTTACATTTTAAAAATTCATGTTCAGTTTTTATCAGCATGTTCTCAAGGTTTTTTTTTTTTTTGCCATTTCTATGAAACCCAAACCATTATGTATACTATGGTGTGACTTTAACATACATCATGTTATTTTGAAACTTGAGACAAATACTGATTAAGCACAAGGTAAACCCCACCAACACATATTAAAGGACCCACATGTTTATAGTTGATATAGATGGATTCTTTTTCACTAGCTGTGTATGCTTCCTTCAAATTCAAGTACTTCCGTCTGAAATGGGATTGTTTGATCTTATGACAAGCAAGAGTAATTGAATATGAAAGAGAATGTATATATATTCTCTTTCATATTCCTTTCCGTTATGGTTTATCACAGGATTTTGAATATAGTTCCCTGTGCTATACAGTAGGACCTTATTGTTTATCCATTCTATAATACCAATTTGCATTTGCTAATCCCAAACTCCCACTCCTACGCTCTCCCACCCTCTCCCCCTTGGCAACCACCAGTCTATTCTCTATGTCTCTGATTCTGTTTCATTAATAGGTTTATTTGTGTCATATTTTAGATTCCACATATAAGTGATATCATATAGTATTTGTCTTTCTCTTTCTGACTTACTCCACTTAGTATGATAATCTCTAGTTGCATCCATGCTGCTGCAAATGGCATTATTTCCTTCTTTTTTATGGCTGAGTAGTATTCCATTTTACATATGTACCCCATCTTCTTTATCCGTTCATCTGTTGATGGATACTTAGTTTGTTTCCAAATGTCTTGGCTATTGTGAATAGTGCTGCTATGAACATAGGGGTGCATGTATCTTTTTGAATTATAGTTTTGTCTGGATTTGCACAGGAGTGGGATTGCTGGATCATATGGTAATTCTATTTTTAGTTTTCTGAGGAACCTCCATACTGTTTTCCACAGTGGCTGCACCAACTTACATTCCCACCAACAGTGTAGGAGGGTCATCTTTTCTCCACACCCTCTCCAGCATTTGCTGTTTGTAGAGTTTTTAACGATGGCCATTCTGAATGGTGTTATGTGGTACCTCATTGTAGTTTTGACTTGCATTTCTCTAATAATTAGTGATGTTGAGCATCTTTTTGTGTGCCTATTGGACATCTGTATTTCTTCTTTGGAGAAATGTCTCTTTAGGTCTTCTGCCCATTTTTTGATTGGGTTGTTTGTTTTTTTTTGTTGTCTACTCATATGAGCTGTTTGTATATTTTGGAAATTAAACCTTTGTCAGTTGCATCATTTGCAAATATTTTCTCCCATTCTTTAGGTTGTCTTTTCACTTTGTTTATGGTTTCTTTTGCTTTACAGAATCTCGTAAGTTGATTAGGTCCCATTAGTTTATTTTTGGTTTTATTTCTATTTCCTTGGTAGGCTGATCTAAGAAACCATTTGTACTATTTATGTCAGAGAATGTTATGCCTGTGTTCTCTTCTAAGAGTTTTATGGTGCTATGTCTTATGTTTGAGTCTTTAAGCCATTTTGAGTTTATTTTTGTGTATGGTGAGAGGGCGTGTTCTAATGTCATTGATTTACATGCAGCTGTCCAACTTTCCCAAAACCACTTGCTGAAGAGACTGTTTCCCATTGCATATTCTTGCCTCCTTTGTCAAAGATTAATTGACTGTAGGTGTGTGGGTTTATTTCTGGGATCTCTATTCTGTTCCATTTATCTGTATGTCTGTTTCTGTGCCAATACCACACTGTTTTGATTACTGTAGCTTTGTAGTATTGCCTGAAGACTGTAATGGCTATGCCTCCTGCTTTGTTCTTTCTCTTCAGGATTGCCTTAGCAATTCTGGGTCTTTTATAGTTCCATATGAACTTTAGGATTATTTGTTCTAGTTTTGTGAAAAAGGTCATGGGTAATTTGATAAGGATCATATTAAATCTGTAGATAGCTTTGGGTAGTATGGTCATTTTAACAATATTAATTCTTCTAATCCAAGAGCATGTCATATATTTTCATTTCTTTGAATCATCTTCAGTTTCCTTTATTAATGTTTTTTAGTTCTCAGTGTATAAGTCTTTCACTTCCTTGGGGAGGTTTATTCCTAACTATTTTATTTTTTGTGTTGCAATTTTAAAAGGTATTGTTTTTTACATTCCCTTTCTGCTATTTCATTGTAAGTGTAAATAAATGCAACTGATTTCTGTATATTAACCTTGTATCCTGCTACCTTGATGAATTCATTTATCAGTTCTAGTAGTTTTTGTGTGGATTCTTTATGGTTTTCTATATATAGTATCATACCATTTCATATAATGACAATTTTACCTCTTCCCTTCCAATTTGGATACCTTTTATTTGTTTTTCTTGTCTAATAAATAAGATTGACAAGACTCTGGCCAAGCTCACCAAGAAGAAAAGAGAGAGAACACAAACAAAATAAGAAATGAAAAAGGAGACATAACAACTGATAACACAGAATTACAAAAAACTAAGGGAATGCTATGAACAATTATATGCCAACAAATTTGACAATCTAGAAGAAATGGACAAGTTTCCAGAAACATACAGCCCAACAAAACTGAATCAAGAAAAATAGATAATTTGAACAGAACAATCACTAGAACTGAAATAGAATCTGTAATTTTAAAAATCCCTACAAACAGAAGTCTAAGACCAGATGGCTTCACAGCTGAATTATACCAAACATACAAAGAAGAACTTATACTGATCCTTCTCAAACTCTTCCAGAAAGTTGAACAGGAGGGAACACTGCCAAGGACATTCTATGAAGCCACCATCACGCTGATACCAAAACCAGACAAACAAAGACACCACCAAAAAAGAAAATTACAGGCCAATATCTTTGATGACTATAGATGGAAAAATTCTCAACAAAATATTAGCAAACCAAATCCAACAACACATAAAAAAAGTCATACACCACTACCAAGTGTTATTCATCCCAAGTTCACAAGGACAGTTCAACACATGCAGATCAATCAATGTGATACACCACATTAACAAAAGAAAAGTCAAAAATCACATGATCATCTCAATAGATGCAGAAAAACATTTGACAGAATTCAACATCCATTCATGACAAAAACTCTTACCGAAGTGGGGATAGAGGGAACATATCTCAAAATAGTAAAAACTATTTATGACAAACCCACAGCCAATATAATAATGGTGAAAAGTTGAAAGCCTTTCCGCTAAAATCTGGAACAAGACAAGGATGCCCACTCTCACCACTTCTATAAAACATTCTTATTTTTCTTCCCTATGTTCTTGAATACTCATCATTGTCTATTTTGTTAAATTGAAAGTAGTTTTCTTTGATAGAGCCCTATGTAAATTCCAAATGGTGTTATTTAATTCTACAGACATAGCTTGATATTTTTATGATTGAATAAATCTCTATTCACTTGATTACTAATGTTCTTTGTGGATTGCTGTGGTGAATACCTGAAATGTTGTCTTTTCCTGTCTATTTATACAAGAAGGCTATTTTTTGATCTGCAACTGTGGTCTCTCTTTGTGCAGTCTGCCCCAATTGCTTTACTTTTTTTTAACAGCAGCAAGCACAAGGATGGACTAGTAAACACTGATTTAATGTTGAGTTCCCAAAGCGCAGAACAGAAGCTCTGTGAAGTCTTATCAGTCAAGAAGGGGATTCATCCCCAAATCAGGATTAGGATGGAGATAAAAATAGTGTTCAGGTGTGAACAGATGAGGACAAGAGGAATTTGAGGATCAGGAGGTGAAGGCATTCAAGTCCAGCTGTGTCCTATGAAAGAAGAAGAAGGAGCAGGGGTGGCATCAGGAGACTCTTCACAAGTGGCCAGATGGTCAGCACTGCCCTTTGGCACAAAGCAGGTATAGACATGGTGCCCACAAAGGGGAAAACTAGATGAGGTGCAGCACCTCTCCTAGTAGAGAAGGAATGGAGTTGCTGGAGTTAGTTTATAAACAGGTGACTAGAAAACTGCCACTTGTGAACAGGTTTATTTCATCCAAGTATTCGTCAGATATTATTAATCATGAGGAAATATATTAATAATAAGGAAAGAGCAAATGGGAGTCTATAGATAAGACATTCTAGGGTATCCTGGTTGAATTGGTAAATTTTGAAATACGTATGCCCAATATTATTAAATTTATATTCACCTGATTTAAAATGTTCTTGGATTCACTCTGTTAAAAATGTTTCTAAAATATTTTTTCTTAAAGTGTCTCTCGTTTTATGATAAACACTTACTTTGCCCCAAATTATGTTTTGTCACTTTACAAATTCACTGAAATATGTTCTTTCTATTAATTTTACTTGACACAGTTTAAATTTTTGCTTTTGGAAAAAAATTAAAAATCTGATTAAAATGCTCAGAAGAATTTTTGAATATAAAATTATTACAAAACAACAGCTTAATGACTTCAACATTAATCATAAATGAATATTACATGCACAAATTTAATTTTCTTAAAGCACATGTGGATAAAATACTTTGAAATTATTTGAAGATATTTAACATACTGAAAACACTCTATTGAGTGTTCACTCTATTGAGTCTTAAGACTCTATAGAGATTCCCAAGTTACCAAATTGCGGCTAAATATTGAAGGCACTGTTGTGTAGCTCTGGAGTTATTTTCTGTGTACAAAAGAGATTTGCTCTAACGAAAAGGTTAGGACCAACCGTTGTCAGCGAACTGACCATTCACCTGTCATGATTATGTCACTTGGCTTTGTTTGAAGGGGGACTGCACATAGACTGAAAGCAGAGGAATGACAATGTCTTGTCAGAACACAACTTTTCTACTGGATATTTTCAGAACTAATCTAAAAATAAATTTCCAAAACCTAAGCACAAGTTCAAAAATATGTGATCAGTTTCACGATTACTTCTGATGTGTTAAAATCTCGAACAGAAATGGTGTCCAGGCTTTCCTGAAAACAAGTCCACTTGAGCGAGGAAGAGGGAGAGAGGTGGGCTGGCAGTCTTCTTTGTGGGAGTTTGGAGGGAGGCGCCCTGGTTGTGGTACAGGTAGCCCCTTCTTGCCACCCCACACGCGTGCGCTATGAGCTCATCCACGTGGGGGACTCAGCAGAGTGTGCTTGGTACATGGTGAACCTTCAAAAAAGGTTAATTGTAGCAAGTAATAGAGATTAATAGTTATAACAATATAATACATAATAAATACAAAAAATAAAATATTAACAATGTAAAAATAATAAAAGAATTAAGGATTACCAAAGTCAAACTTCACTAGAGGTGTCAGGTACAATTACAATCTACTGAAACAATAATAATGTAATAATAACAGCCTATATTTGTCGAGCTCTTATTGTGCATGTATTATTATTTTTATTATCTCTATTTACAGATAAGAAAAATGAAGATTAGGGGAATGTAAGCAATATAGCCAAATTGGTACAGCTAGTGAATTTACAAACCCACGAAATCGGGCTTCAGAACCACGCTCGTAAGAATTGTGCTCTACATATTCACTGATGTTGGGGCACTTTTACTGATCCAAATAATAGTTGTGTATTAAAAAAAAGTCCTCTGAGCCATTCCCCAGTGTTGGCTCTAAAAACTCCAGATATTAGGGAAGAGATGAAATCACTTCAGGAAATTTCAACTATGATTAAAAAAATAAAATACTTTTTGCTAAAAGCAAATGGTAGATTGCACATTTATAAATTATAAAAACACATTAAAAGAAGGACTGATTGCTTTAAAAAGTTACATAATTAATGTTAATCAAGAAACATATTTTCTGTTAATTTGTGAAATTAAGTCTCTGATTATACAACATATTCGTTCTGTTGGATGTTTGTATTCTATTCCAAAAAGTAGAGTTTGTGAAAGAATTAAAGGTGATGTCTCTCTTACAGCTTCAGCACAATTTGGTTTCAAATTGGACATTGGTTAAAAGTAAAGCTACTGTATTAAAATAGATGTTGAAAAATGTGTCACAATAATCAAGGCAGAGGACAAACTTCTGAGAGTTGGGACTATGTATATATTTTGTCAATAACCTGTCTCCAGCCAAGACTGCCTGAAATGCTACCTCTTCCTCTCAGAGTCATAAGCACCCCAATGGAGACATCACTTTGAGTGCTTTGGTATTTTTGAATTTAAAGCTTTACTACTACCTGCAAAGGGACAAAAAGGTTATGTACAGAGTACTAGAAGTCCAATCAAATTTTACTCAGCTGGATTGCTCTATTTGATTTCTTTTAAAAGTTATACAATAGTCAAGCGATTCAAAGTATATGTATAATTTTCGAGTAGAGTGTGAAAAAATAAAATGAACACTCATGAACCTCTAAGTAACAGTCTAAAATATTACCTATTGCTTTGACATGACCTGTTTGTTTCCCTTTGATCACATTCCCTACTATCCATTCCATTCCCAGGTTACTAAGATCTTGAATTTTGTGTTTATTATTATACCTGTTATTTAAAAATTGGATGTACTACTCATGCATATATTCATAATTTAAAAAATATTGAACTTTGTTGAGTTTTATAAAAACAGTGTCATATGTCTAGAGCTTGAATTTTTCACTCAAAGTTTTATTCCTAGAATTTGTTCATGAGATTTCATATAGTTATGGGTAATTTATGTTCACTGCTGTAAATATTCCACTATGGGTATGTGACAATGTACTTACTCATTTGTATCAGTCATGATTCTGATGGGAAAATAGAATCCACTCTCTACATAATAGTTATAATATGTAATTCAGGACTGACATGACTCTTGGAAGACGGGGGAAGGGACATTAGGAAGGCTGCCACCAGGGGACATGAAGATCTGAGCCACACACCTGCAAGGCCCTGGGACTGGGCCTGTGGAGTGGTCTGTGGGGCTGCCATATCAACAGAGTAGGACTCATGTGGAGGTCAGTAAGCAGCCGTGTCTGACCACCGTGATTTGCCAGGAGTAATGGACTGCCGTTCATGTTCACCTTCTAAATCTCATGCAACCTTCTGTCACTGGCAGAATCCAGCACCAAAGGAAGCACATCGTAAGGAGTCCTGTGCACGTGTCTGAGGTGTGGACACATGTTAGTGTGGTGTCCAGGTGAGGGCACACCACCACTGAATTGATGATTTTCCCCAGTTATTTTTGTTCCTACAAGCCTTGAGACTTTGAACATTCTTGTACACATGCTAAGATTTCTCTAGAGAATATACCTGGGAATGGGTATGTAAGGCATGGGTTAAACGCATTTACAGGACGATGCCAGCAGGGTTGTACTTACTCACAGTCCTACAAGCAGTGTATATGAGTCTCTGTGGCTCCACATTCTGGTCAGTGTTTGGTTTCTGACTCCTTATTTCTACCACAATAGTGTGTGTGAAATGGGATCTCACTGTGGTCTTAATTTGATTTTTGTTTAACTGTTAATAAGGTTGAATATTCTCACTTTTTCTTTGGCCATTCTCTTCCTTCTTCATGATTATACCTATTATCTTTTGTTTGTCTTTTCCTTACAGTTTTATACTTGGGATTGTAAACTAATGATTTATTGTTAACATATAATGTAAATAGTCTCCAAATTTGTGACTTATATTTTTTGCCTTTCTTATGGTATATTTTAATAAACAGATATTCTTAATTTAATCAGGCTTTTATTCTACTCCTAGCATATTTTTACATCTTGTTTTAGAACTCTTAGACATTATTTCCTTATAATTTCTCCTATGAGGAAATTCTAAAATTTGCCTTTCAGACATAAGTCTATAATCCATCTGTTTATTTTTTTGCTATGGTGTACAAAGCAATTTCACTGTTCTTATTATGGAGAGGCTGTTATGCTCTACATTAGACAGTTCCTTCTTTCCTTAGTATATTAGTTTTCTACTGTTGCTGTAACAATTACCACAAACTTAGTGGCTTAAACCACAACAGAGTTGTGTACAATCTCCCAAGACTGAACGAGGAAGAATGCAATGGTAAATGGGATTGTTCCCTTAATTTCTCTTTCTGATATTTCATTCTTAGTGTATAGAAATGCAAAGATTTCTGTATATTAATTTTGTTATCCTTTAACTTTACAGAATTCATTGATGAGCTCTAGTAGTTTTCTGGTGGCATCTTTAAGATTTTCTATGTATAGTATCATGTCATCTGGAAACAGTGACAGTTTTACTTTTTCCTTTCCAATTTGGATTCTTTCTATTTCCTTTTCTTCTCTGGTTGCTGTGGCTGGGACTTCCAAAACTAGGTTGAATAAAAATGGTGAGAGTGGGCGTCCTGATCTTAGAGGGAATAATTTCAGCTTTTCACTTTTAAATATAATGTTATTAGGTGTGGGTTTGTCATATATGGCCTTTATTATGTATGTGGCACTTTTGTTGAAAATCAGTTTGACCATCTAAGCATGGTCTTTCTGAACTTTATATTGTTCTGTTTACCTTACTTGCCTATAGATATGGCAATCCACACTCCAGTACAGCACTAAATAGCTGTGGTAAGAACAGGTATCTTGACTTTATCCTGGATTTAGGGGAAAAACTTTTAATCTTTTACCATTAAATGTGGTTTATTTCTTACACTGGGATCACAGGTTTAAAAAATAGAATAACTCTGATTTAGAAGACAGTTACCTAATTTTATTTTTCTCTGTTTCATGTGCCCAACATAGTTTTTAGTGCAATTTAAGCCTTTTGTATTTTTAAAATTAATGAGTGAGTGATTGCCTGAGTCATTTGGTGTGGTGCTGTGCCTTTAGTAGCTGGCAACATACTCTGATAACTGCTTTTAGTTCCCTTGTTTTTAACCATATTTTAGGATTATTAAATAAATTAGATAGATCCCCCCACTCCCAGAATTTTCCATTTAGGCAAATGGTTTTTTATATATACTCTATCTAGCATTTTAAACTTTTCTATATGTGTTCACATCTTTTATTTGCTGATCCTTAGAACAACTCTTTAACATAGAGAAGGTAAGATCGAAGAACAGTTGAATCTCTTTATTTCCAATCATTAAATTTGGAATGGAATGTTATAGGCATAGACAATACTTATCAAACATAAATATTAAATTTTACTTTAAAAAATTAAAAATATTTACTTTTACAATTTTGAATGTGCATAGACATGTTAAAATTGTTTTTTATTTCAATAATCTGATTGGAGAGAAAAAGCCTTTAAAAATTTTGTAAACCCTAGTGCTTCTCACTAATTTCATTCTTGAGTAATTTATTTATCTATATGATTATATGAGTAAATGATATTTTCAAAATATTACTGACTTTGGCATTCCTTTGGAAAGAAGTGTCTTTTTAAAAGTGGATCTGATCTCGGAGGTCTGAGATGGTTTTCTGTGTGTGTGTGTGTGTGTGTGTGTGTGTGTGTGTGTGTCTGTGTCTGTGTCTTTGGATATGTGAATGGCATAACTCTCTTCTCCATGGTAAAGATTGAAAACCCCATAACCCATCAGTTTTGCTTGATGTAAATTATTACTTTTCTCTGTTTAAAACAGACATTCTATTGATTTTGTTTCCTAGTTCAATTTTGTGGGGAAATTGCTTGGACCAAGAGGAAACTCCTTGAAGAGGCTACAGGAAGAAACAGGTGCTAAAATGTCTATCCTGGGCAAAGGATCAATGAGAGATAAAGCAAAGGTATGAACTTTGAATTTGATACTTAACATACACAGGGAGTTACCTGTAACAGGATGGTCACATTTACAAGCACATATGAGCTGTCCTCCAATTATTTCCCATGAATTTTACCCTTTGGTATTACTCTGTTGCACTTTCTGATGTCTCCTCTATTTTCATAAAAAATCAATTACTGGTCTTTTTCTCCCAAAACATGTAATTCTGTACTTTTATTCTTTTTAGTCCTCTGTGTAGGTTGCTGTCAAATCTTTTCATTTTTTTCTGTGTCCTCTATAGGATGTTTCTATATGTGTGTGCTCATTTTCTTTAATTCCCTGACTGGATCCCTGTTCTTTCTTCAGCTGTATCACCGGATCCCATCCACTATATCATTCCCTCATTTTATCTCTCTGCTCTATTTCACTCAGATCCTCTTACCTGAAGCAATTTCAAATAGTTGTCTGCAAATCTAAGAGAATTTCACTTATTTTTTGAAATGCTTCAGTGATATTAAACAACTCACTTGATCCCCAAAGAAAAATAAGCTAAAAACTATTATCAACTTGGATATTTGAAGTGATTTATTTTGCATCTGAACTACATCATTTTCCCATTTTATAAAGTGATAGCAGTTTTCTCTGTGTTAGTGTTCAGTGTTAAAATAACTATTTATAGAGATTTATTCAAAAAGTATGTCTGTATTTTCATATATTCTTTAATTTTTTTTTGTTATATGTTCTCCAGATATCTCAAAGTCTTACAACAGAAACTTCATTTTTCATGCTTTTATTCTCTCACACTTTCTTTTTTTTTTTTTTCTCACACATTCTTTAAGATTTAGATTAGGCAGGGTCTCCTTCCTTAACCATAAAACATATTTTATTGAAATTTTCTGTTTCTCCCATTAAACTGTTAGCTTCCATGGGCCAGAGAAATATCCTAGTCAGCTTTGCATACCCAGAGTCAAGTGTAGTCTCTCCATATTTTTTTAAAGCAAATAGGTGTATATTTTTCATTCCCATGTATTTGGACATTTTTTCCTCTTCATACTGACTGGTTTATTTCTTTCCTGTGAGCATGTTAGGTACCAGCATAAGTATTTGAAAATCTAGCAAGAAAAAATTTGGTTCTATTAAGTTTCCATTAGGTTTAATTTACTGATACTACCCATTACAAAGTCCTGTTTCTATATTAATTACTTTTTGGATGATCCATCATGTTTGTTTCTGCTTTGAGTATTTTCATTGCTCCTTTAAAACATGAAAGAAAATGAAAACATTTAATAGCAACAACATCAATAATAATGTATTCCACTATAAAATATGCTTTATAGAATGTAGATAAGACTTTAACTGCTAAGGACAACATGGCTGAAATAAAACCACAGACATGGGTGTGAAAAAATTTACCTTAGTAAACACTTGATAAAAATAAATCCTAGGTAAAACTTTTATTGCTGTGCTACTATTTTGCTTCTCTGCCACGTGACCTGAACAGAAAGGAATATTTTATGTGATTTTATATTTCTAGCAAATAAGTAAAACTCATCTGATTCTGCAGTGGAAGTGTATATATGTGTCTGTGTGTATTTATAGAGTGACACAGGCATATATTCCTGTATTAATTACAGAAATATTTGTAATTATTTACAAATAATACATTATGTGTCACACTATGTGTCATTGCAGTTCTAGTTCACAGTAATAAATGTGAGAAAAAAATTTCCTCCTGGAGTTTGCATTCCAGTGGGAGAGATAGACAATAAGTGAATAAATAAATTTTCTACTTTCAGGCATTGATAATTGTTATGGATTAAAATAAAACAGAGGAAGGGCAAAGAGGTTAATGATGGGAGTAGTAGTTTGGTATGATGATTAAGTAGAGTACTGGATTATGAGAAGGAACCAACCCAAGAAAAATCAGAATGAGAGAGAATGCAAGTGTGATGGCTCTGAAGGAGAATCTGTGTCTTTATAACTATCCTGGCAACTGTAGCCATATTTTTGTTTATAACCATACTTATTTCCATTTAGCTACCACCCAATTTCTTTGCTGACCTTCATAGCAAAATTCTTCGAGAATGTTATTTGCAATCAGTTGCTCTCATCCATCCTTTTTTTAAATTTAAAATTTTAATTTATTAATAACGTTGACTGTTGCATGCATTTATTGGCTAATTGTATCACTTCTTTTTAAAATCTCCTAATCTTGCCTTTTTTTTCCCCTTGCAGTTTTATTGAGATACAATTGACATACAGGACTGTATAAGTTTAAGGTGTACAGGATAATGATTTGACTTACATACATCATGAAATAATGATCACAATAATTTAAGTGAGCATTCATCATATCATATATATAAAATAAAGAAAAATTATTTTTTCCTTGTGGTGAGAACTCTTAGGATTAATGCTCTTCACATTCCTATGTATCATACAGCAGTGTTATTATCTACAGTCATTATGTTGAACATTTCATCCTGAGTACTTATTTGTCTTACAACTGGGAGTCTGTACCTATGACCACCTTCCTACAGTTCTCCCTCCCCCAACCCCATGCCTCTGGTAACCACAAATCTGATCTCTTTTTCTAGGTGTTTGTTTTGTTTGTTTTTGAAGTATAATTGACCTGAAACACTGTTAGTTCCTGGGACACAACATAGAAATTCCATATTTCTATACATTTCAAAATGATCACAACAATAAGTTATCATCTGTCACCACAAAAAGATATGACATAATTATTGACTATATTCCCCACACTGTACATTTCATACCTGTGACTCATTTATTTTATAACTGGAAGTTTGTGCTTCTTAATCTTCCTCACCTATTTCTCTCCACTCTCCCCTCCCTGCTCTCTGGCAACTGCCTCTTTGTTCTCTGTATCTATGACTCTGTTTCTGTTTGTTATGTTTGTTCATTTGTTTTGATTTTTAGATTCCGTATGTAAGTGAAATCATATGGTATTTGTCTATCTCTGTCTATTTCACTTAGCATAATACCCTCTAGGTCCATCCATGTTGTTACAAATGGCAAGATTTCATTTTTTTAATAGCTGAGTAATATTACACTATATATCTATATCTACATACCACATCTTTATCTATTCATCTATTGATGAGCACTTAGGTTGCTTCCCATATCTTAGCTGTTGCTCAATAATGCTGCTATGAACATTAGGGTACATGTATATTTTTGAATTAGTGTTTTTGTTTTCTTTGGAAAAATACCCAGGAGTGGAATTCCTGCATCATATGATAGTTCTATTTTTAATGTTTTGAAGAAACACCATACTGTTTTCCACAGTAGCTGCACCAATTTACATTCCCACCAACAGTGCACGTCCACTCTCATTCATTCTTCATTGTCTCCTCCTCAGTTCTTGTGACTGGATCCTCTTCTTCTTCCAGACCTCCAAGCCTAGGACTTGGTCTTCAGACTTCTTTCTTCCCTTCATGATTTCATTCCATCTGTGTACATCCAGCTTCCAGTCTCTCCTGCAGGTTCTAGATTCATGTGTTTAACTACACACTCAACATGTCTATGTGAATGTCTAATAGGCATTGAAATATAGTTGTCCAAACACACACATACAAATATATAAATGTATGTATATATTTATACACAGAGGTGTATATATATATATATATATATATATATATGAATGAAATATATATGTATTATTTATTTACCTACATGTTTGGCATTTATATACTTACCTATATATGAAGTACAATATAAACACATATACAGAGAAAGAGAGAGAGAGAGATTGAAAGAATAAGAGAGATACCTTTGCTGACTTTTAGGGCCCCAGTGTATACGCTATGAGCCATGGAGTCTCAAGATTTAAGGATACCTTCTCTTTTTGTCTTGTGTTTGTTCAAAAGCAAATCTCATAGAAATAGGAAATGAAAAACAGCACATATTCAATTGAGTGATACTTGGTAGCTCAAGCCTACAAAGTTTAGTTGTGTTTATTTAAAGTTTATATCAGCAGGCATTAAGGAAATCAACACAAAACTGCAAGCCTGTTTTTCACATTCTATTGAATGAAAAAATAAATAAATGCCTGAAGCATCACTAGGTGCCCCTTCTGTGCCCACCAGCAAAGCCTGAGCCCACAGCCTGCTCCTCAGGCCCAGCGTCAGGCACCTGCCTTTGTAGACAAATGTGTTTGTTTAATAGCCTTGTTTGCAGTGACTAGCTTGCCTCAATTTTCTAGGAAATAATGCAGATTGTTTTTCTGTATTGGTTATGCTGTTAAGGTGCTACACAATGTATGTCTTAAACTTGAGTTTTTCTTTATGATACAAGGAGATATTTGAATAGTTATCTAAGTCAGGACAAAATAACTATGCAAGAATATTTCTTCCATCTCTGTTGCATGCTCAATTACATGTGAAATATCAGGCTTCATAGAAGATAATATTAGACATGACTCAAGCCCTAACAGAAATTTTAATTAAATTAAACATCCTGATCTAACACTTCCTTAAAAAAATAAAAAATAAAAAACCTTAAGAAAGTATAAATCTTTGAATTAGTAGGTGGAAAGAATGATATGGAAAACAGTTCTTGTGGTCTAGTGTAGTAAGAATGTTCTAACAAGTTTAATGGTTTTTTTGTGTGTTATTTTGTTTTTGACTCTGGCAGAGAAACACTCATTTTAGTTTAGTTCACCTAGCCAATAACCCTATAAGCAGAGGAAGGAAACAAAAACCAAAACAAAACAAAATGCAGTAATATCCAGTAGCAAAACCCTACCTTATATTTCATTCCCATACTGGTCAGATCCCAGAATATGTCAACTCACATTATAAATTAAAAAAAAAAATCCAGGAATTCTTGAATAGAAGCTAACTTTTCAATAGTGATGATAAAAGATATTCTCAGAGTAATCTAGAAAGTAAAAATATACAGTGTGTTTGCAATATTTCAAAATACCTCAGGAAGTTAACTGGCAGTTCAGAAATTTCTTTGAAGTCTGAGTCCTCCAAGCAGCATATGGCCTGTTCTCAGTAACCACGGAGCTGCCGGCCTCACCAGCAGTTGCTTCTGTGAAATCTTGAGGGGAACCGTGGCGCTTTGGATAGAGTGCTGCTATTTTTAGTGATACTGATGGTAGAAATTGATGAGGGAGAACAGAGGAGGCAGTGGTTCTAAACGCTTATCTTTGAAAAGAGTGAGAAACAAACATGTTATCACCAAGAAAAACGGTTAGGAGAGGTTAGGGAAAATCAAAGCCTGAACACATGCAGGTAAGTGAGGTAACAGGAGGAAAGCAAATTTCTTGCATAGGTATTCAGTGTCCTTAATTGGAAATCACAAATGACCAGGTTGCCAATAAATTTCATTGTAATGAAAGATATTTTGGCATTTTTATTAATAAGCTTTTTTGAAATTACCGGGTGTGGTCTTAAAACATGTGGTCTTAAAACATATTTTTAAAGTGAAGTGCTGTTTGGTAGAGTTTTATTTGAAAATGTGTGATCATTCTGAAGGCAAGCCTTTCTCTCTTTGATGTGCTAATACCATGAGCAGTTTCTATTTTATACTCTATCTTCTGTATTTGGTGATGGCTACTTTAGTAAATCCTTTTGGATTTCACGGCAAGATTGATTTTCATCAACAATAAAATCAACTAAAACCTTCAAAGTAGTACTGCTTGCCTGGTGGGCAATGTGGGTGCGAACACTGGGCCCAGTGTCCTTCCCTTGTTTGGCTTCTGGGCTGAGCCTCACATCAAACCTCAAATCCTACAGTACAGGGGTGACACCATGCTCACTGTTTGTCAGCCAGGCTGGGACTGTAAACTCCTCTTTCAACTTGGTAATATCCCCAACAACAAAGCAGTTTGTAATCCCACAAAATCAAGAGTCTGGACACTCTGATTTTAATTTTAGCTCTGCCCCTAATAAACTGAACAGTAAATCAACAACATTTCTTTCTCAGCCTCCTTTCTGCAGAAAAGAATGCCTAGCCCATCTTGGCTTCTGAACAGAGATGGAGGAATATGCATACTTTGCTTAAATATCACTTGAGTGTGTGAAGGACAAGGAACGTATCATAAGTTATAGATAGGTGCAATTTTATTTTTTATTTATTCTCTGCATTCTTCTGTTTCTCTGATCTGAATTCTGAGAAGTTGGAGAACCAGACTAAAAGCCTCCCCTGCACAGTAACATATGTGAGAAAGAACATTTCATTACAAATACCTATTTTGTGAGACGCAATGAAACTTGTGTTTCAGTGGTAACCAATACAAGGTTATTTCAACCTATTTTGGATTCCAAGTGACCAAACAATTAAAATAGTTAGATTTGAGTTGAAGAGTGAACTGTATCATGATGTTAGTGAGAAATAATATTTTCATATTAACATCTTCAACTCTCTTATATATAAATAGTCTGTTATTCACTGTACTGTGCTTTGACCTTGGAATGAAAAAAAACGCCATAGATCTGTCCAGGTTCAATTCTTCGTAAGCTAGTATTGACTGAAAAATGATTGCACAACCCCAAAGTTGAGAATTATGTTTTATTCAGTGGACAAACTGAGGACTTAAGCCCGGGAGTCAGCCTTTCAGACATCTCTGAGGGACCATTCTGAAGAGGTAAGGGAGGAGCCAGGCTATATGAGGGTTTTTGCAACAAAAACCAGGTAGTTGGAACATCAAAAGATTACTGTTAACTAAAGTAAAACCAGACCTCTTAAGTTAATGAATTTATCAGTCGCCTATGTATGGAAAGATACAAGAGTCTGGGCTCAATGAAATTATTCCTTTGACATGCACCTTAACTATCTAGGGCCAATATTCTGTTTTTTCCATCCTGAGTCCCCTCAGGATGCACAGTCAGGGGCGGCTGCAGTGGCTGATGGCTTGATGGACGCACATCCTTTGTTTACTGATATGGCAGGTGACATTCTTTGTCCACCCTGGAATGACAGAGCCTGATGTGGTGATGTTTTATGTATTGTGAATCAAAGTTATATATTATTTTGAATTGTTAATTTCATCTAGGCTAACTTTATTTACAACTAGACCAATTTATAGATTTATTTTATAATTTTTGTAGTTAAGACCTGTTATTTGAAAACTTTCAAGGACCTAATGTCTCAGCCATAAACCAAGGATTATACATTTTTAATGTTACTAGTGCTGTCATTTTCCCTCCATTGTCACTCGTCACTTGTTATTGGGACAACACTTGCTTCCCACGAGGAGTGGAATGAGGGAATCACAGAATCAAAATTTCTCACACCATACTGTAGGATTTTTAAAAATATATTAAGCTATTAAAAAAAGAAGACAGAGAAATTTCTAGACATTTCACATTTTATAAACCAGAATTATAATGATATGTATCTTTTCTACTACTGAGGAAGGCCTATCATTTTATCTTGAGCTGTACTCTCCACCTCGAAATATTACAATCAAAATTCAAATGAGATTTACTCCATATAGAAAGGGAATATTTAAAATTCCATGTTCTGTGGCTGTTCTAAAGATGGCTGCAAAATCTTTGACAATGCTTTTAGAGAGAGAAGCATAGGGTCTAATTCTCTTCCCCTTGAGTCTGGGTGTTTTAGTGACCTGCTTGTAACTGCAGAGGAGGGGCTGTATCCAGATTTCTGAGCGGAAGGGGATTCAGTGCTCCCCCTGCCTCATTTGCAAGAACACCCCCTCTTGGAGCTCTAAGCTGCCTGGTGAGGATGCTGACAATCCTGAGTCTGCCTTGCAGGTGCCAATGGGAAGTCCCAGAGGAGCTCAGCCTTTGCCTCATCGTGGTCCAGGCCCTGGAGGTGCACATAAGGCGCCCAACAGATGACGGCAGCGGTCACTGCGGCCCAAGTCCTCCTGTCTGCAGCCCCAGAATCTGGAAGCAGATACAAGTTATCCCTATTGTGCTCTGTCTAAATCCCTCACCCACAGAATCCATGCACAAAAATAAAATGGTTAGTTATGCAACACTAGATAACTGCAACACATTTGTACTACTTTATTTATAAAATTAAATGATTTTCAACTTTGTTAGCCATTTTCCAAATACTAGATTTGTTCTCTTGTTGTGTTTCTACTGTCCTCTCGTGTCAATTATTACAGACTTTGGTAATTTCTGAGTTTTTGTGTGGGTTTTTTTGTTTGGTTTTTCGCCTGAGTTTTTGTGTGGGTTTGTTTATTTGGTTTTTCGCCTGTTTTTTTTCTTTTTCTTTGTTTTGTTTGCTTTTACTTGCAATTTATTTTGAATTTGTTCAAGCATATTAGTGTTTTATCTCAAAGTTGCCAGTAAAGGAAAAGGCTTCTAAGAAAGCGAATTTAGTGATTTCTTCTTGGTAGGGCATTTTATGAGGGACCAGACACAAAAACAGAATGTTCTAGTTAAAAAGTATTAGGCTAGTCATAAAGCTGGTTTAAGGTCTTTGCACTTTTGAATATCTGGTTTAATAAAACCAGATATAGTTAATTGGGTAGGTAATTCTAATTTCTCTGTAAGCCTTCTTAATTTTATTACAACCTGATAAAGCAAGTGCTCTGGCATTTTATCAGTGATGCTAGATGGTTCTCAGAAGGGGAAGTAAATTGCACCCTACTGAAAGTTTTGCCCCAGACCAAGATTGGGACAGTTTTCTTTCTTAGTCCCTCTTTTTGACCAAGTTGAATCACTGAAGATTTGTCTTAGCCAAGAAAAGGACCACTGACATTTTTGTGCTGAGAACCTTAACCGAGTTTGTTGCTTTCTCATTCATTTCCTATATATTTTATAAATGGTAGAATTTAGACATGGGATCGAGTTATGCAAATGGATACATCATTATGATTATCTGCAATATCTGTACCCTTTGACATTATTTCTTTTTTACTAATTTCCTATATTAGATAAGAATTTCTCAGCAGAATCCTAGGGTGATTCTGTGTACTAGTATACATTTATATATTATGAGTATACTTTATATTATTTAGTGCTATATATATATATTATATATTTAGTGGTCTATCTCCCTGTATGGTGAGAAATGGGTAAACTGGGTTTTTTGTTATATGTATAAATATATTTTAAATATCAATATTCACTTTACTTTTTCACATTGGACCCTATCTTTGCTTTGCCCACATACCTAGTAACCAAGGTAGTAGACCCAGATGAATATATCATTGCTTTAATAAAATTGGATATAAGAAAGAAAAATTTCCTGAATAGTTTTATTTTGCTCATGGTAAGACATAATACATTTTTAATTTTATGAGTAATTTTAATAGCAAACCAAGTGGTAATGTTTACCTAAAAAGTCAAATCATAATCATATTTAATCTCTTAGAAAAGCCTTTGATGAAAAGGTTGTTGTTGTTATTTGCATGTTTTTAGAAAGATGCTGTTAAATGTGTTTTAAATTGTTGAAACTTGACCCCAATACAAGCCATGTTCTTTGAAGAGAAACTTGGACAACTTGTTGTAGCACAGCTTGGGAAATCTGGAGATAGAGTTGAGAAGATAATGGGCCCAGAGTGGGCGTGCTAGAGAGACATGCTGCACTTAACCCAAGTGCGCTATCGGCACTAATTCAGGTTCTGAATTTCATTAGTTGCTGTGATGTTTATTTGACTTAGTATTCTTACTCCTTATTAGTTTTTGAACTTCCTAAGTCATTCAAAAGTTGAATAGTAATTTTATCAGTCATAAATATCTGAATATTCCTTATCTGAGTAGAATCGTCATGAATACCAGAAAATTTGTTTGAACAATAAAATAGTAGAGAGCTCTGTTTTCTGGCTGTAGTTACTGATGCGATAGAGCCCACAGAAAGACAAAGAAGTCACCAGCTCCTCAGTCTAATGAATAACAACATTCCTGAGCTCACTTTTGTCTCCTGTGTGCATTGGTTCAAAATGTCTAAGGAAGTCAAAAAGACTAAGGAAAATGAAATGCCAAGGATACAAATGAAATTATATATTGTTGATGAAAAATTAATCAATCGATATAAGAAATAAATGGAAAATTTTATTAGTGCCAAATAGAGAATTATAACCCAGGAACAGCATCTCAGAAAGCTCCAAGAACTGTTCCGCCCATTAGAGGTCAAAACACAGTTATATTAGGTTTCTGAGACAGAGGGCTGTACATTAAATGACGTATTATTGACAGAGTACACACAATTCAGATCTAAACATTATTGTGGTGGGTCACACCACAAACCTAAGAAGGAATATTATATCTTCAGTTTTCTCTTTGGTGCTGGGAAAGTGTTGTTCTTTATGGTTGAGCAGGTATTTCTGCTGATGGGGGAGGTCTTGCCAATGCCTAATGTAGATATAATGCACAGTACAGGGGAGAGAGGAGACCAAAGGGCAGAGAACATTTTTTATGTTTAAATTTTTCTTGTCTTGCCATAAAATATGAATTTTATCTCACAATATTTTGCTATGAACACAATTGTACCATTGACTTTTTGCAGCCAAGACAATGTTTTGTACACTTTCAGGGATGCAGTCACAAGACATTCTCTGTCACCAGCACTTAAGCTAGTTTCAGGAGCAAGCATACCTAATGTCAATAAATGAAACACTTTTCATGTAATTTTTCTTAATATCTAATTATCACAAATCACCTAGGCTCCTTACAAATGTATTTATTTTTAAATGTTATCTGCAAAGATATGTATTGCTTTGTATATTTTTTGTTCAAATGGAGCATTTGCTTAAACTTTGAAAATACTAATGTTTAATTTTTTTGCTTTTTGAGGTCAGAGTTTTGAGATAGACTGTAAACTGGTGTGCCCGTGTTCTTCCCTGTGGTTTACACGAGAAGAGACACCCCTAACCTATAGGAATATAATTGCTAACATCTACAATTCTAGCATTGCTACTGGGTTAAAAAAAAACAGGCAAACAAAACGTGACCCATGATTAAGAGAATTTGGAATGTCTCCAAAAGCTTTAATATTTACATTTCTAAGCTTATAATGCCCTCTATTTCCTGCTTCCTCTTTCTCAATAGTAGGCTTATTGTTTTCTCTTTTTCTTTTCCTTTTTTATGTTTTCATGTTTTGAAAAATATTCTATTTCCATCATTTGGCACTTCTAAAGCATTTTGAATGTTTTCCCCAGTCTTTCTTAATTTTCTTCTTTTCATTTAACTACCTTTAAAAATTATTTTTAAGCCAAAATAATTAAAAAGTCAGAATAATTTCTCCAGCATTTGAATCCTGAACAACTCTCATTTCTGTTTTCTTGAATATTACTAGAATGTGTGAGAGATGTTTACTTCCTCAGCACCACCACCATTATAGTATTTACTTAAATAAAACTATTTAAATTAACTATTTAATTTGTAGTCACCCATACAATCCAGAAGTACAAATGGGAAAGAATAAGATAGTAGCCATCAACTGAACAGATATAGATTAACTCATTGTGCTGAGTTAATATTTTCAAGATTCTGATTCTATACGTTTTATATTAAAACTTTTTATCCACACTTTATTTAATAAGAACAATAATAATCCAAATGAAAGTATGTGGAAGCTTTTACTATGATTTTCATTTGTCTTAAGGAAGATTCATAAAATGAGTAAGGCAAAACGATGTTTTGCTGGTAATTCTATGGCTTTAACGTAATAATTTGGGCCAAAATAATTAAACTTGATCAACCCTTAAAAATGTAATGATGACTGTGAGGCCGTGTTAGTTCCATTCAGCCAGTCGGAGGTTTATCCATGTCGTAGGTGCACATGCACATAGTACATCAGCTCATAGAGTCTCAAAGTTGGCAGTGAAGATAAAGATAGTAGTTTAACTCACTCATTTTTATAGCCTAGATATATCATTGCCCAAGAGACAGTAATTTGCCTGAGATTGCTGGAAAATTACAAGGAAATATTTAATTACTAGATGTAAAAAAGAGAACATAAGTGTGAGGACCAATTTCATTAATATATCTTGCTATAACTAGTATATTAGTATCAAGGAACCATATCATTGGAAAAAAATAGACTTTATTATGTTTTCTTAAACTATTACATCCAAAATAAATAAGTAGAAAATATATCCTAATTACTTTAAATAACATAAAATTACCTGTAAGATATAGAAGATTGATTTGAACATGGTTCTTTCTCAGGATCTGGCCTCTATAAAATTGAGTAGTTTCGATATACTTTATTTATGAAAATGCCACGATCCACCCTCTGTCCTCTTTATCACTCCCTGTGTGAATTTTAGTGCAAAGGAGAGAGGAACATGCTCTGCTTGGGATGCCGTGTCAGCAGCCTGTACTCTGGGGTTTGGTGAGTCGTCTGCATTTAGTGACAACACATGCAAAAAGTGAGGTCACCACTGGGAAGCTCTAGCCCTGTCCTCAGGGGAGGATGAGGGGTAGTCTGGGCTCCCTTAGGAAACCTTCCAAAATCTGGTGCCCAGAGCTTCCTTTTTAGGAGGAGAGAGTGTTTCTCATTTCATAATTCCTATAGAGTTTTATAGGTTAGGAAATTGATCACAGTGTATTTAACTGCACATGTAATGGAGAATTTCTTCCACATTCCTATAAATTATTGTTAAAATTATAAGCCAAAAATGTCATTTTAGTTCAGACATTTTCCTTAACCATTGGTTTTATTAAAACCACCAGGGCTAGATCATTATACTTTTTTGCCTTACTTTTATGAAGATGTAACTTACGTACATGGAAATCTACCACTTTTAAGCATACAAATGAATATGTAGTCACGCTTGTATTATCACAGTCAAGATAAAGAATATTTTTGTCACACCAAAAATTTCGTTTGGGCCCCACTGCACCTCTGGTCACCAATGATCTGCTTTCTGTTACTATCAGCTAGCCTTTTCCTAGAATTTCATGAATTGATTTATGCAGTGTATAGACTTGCTCCCGCATTCTTTCACTGAAAATAATGATTTTTGAGGATTATCCATGTTGTTGCCTGTATCAAGAATTTGCTCTTTTACATCACTGAGAATTTTCCATTGTGTGGCTACACCAATTTGTTTAGCCATTCTTTTTTTGATGGTAATTTAGATTGTTTATACTTTGAGGTATTATAAATAAGGCTGATATGGAGATTCACATATAAGTCTTTGCATGGATATATAATTTCACAATAGAAAATTTGGGAATTATTCATCAAAACTTAAAGCACAAGACATTTAATATCATCTTTTTCATTAATGTAGTACAATATATTTTTCACAGGATTATACATTTTTTAAAAAATTAAAAGTACTCCTAATATATTGGTTGTATATTTACTCTGATTGTTTGGTGTGGTTTACTTGCCATTAGTAACATCTATTATTTCTATGAAAGAATTTTTTTATTATTCATTTTTTATTCTGGAAATAATCATTTCTAAATTAAGTTTTGAGAGAATATTTTTCCAACAATGCCCTAAGTTAGGATACCAAATTTCAGAAGCAAACTGGAGATTCTGATTCCCTAGCCAGAGATATTAGATTTGTTAGATAAATGAAGCCATCTGCATCAGTTTAAATAGTTCTACCAAATTGACTCATGAAGTGTCTAATATTTCCATGTAATTAGCAGTGGCATTTTCAAAACTCGATAACTGAGAAGAAAATTTAATCTTCTCTGAAGAATTGCACACTCTAGGGCTGATACTTTAGAAAATTATATTGTTCTAAGGGAATACTCATCAAAGGATTACATCAGACTTTGAACAGATGCTGCAAGATCCCTGTTTCGTTGCTGGTGCAGCAGAGTGGAGATACGGAAAGGCTTCTCTCCTCCCACCCATCTGATATGAGAGCAGATTTCCCATTTCTCAGCTGACAGGTTAATGGTGGATCTCCTGTGGCTGTTCCAGAAAAAATTCTGCCTTCTCTTTTCTCCTCTGCTGTAAAATTAACTCTAGTCCTTAAGTTCAATGTTTATTTTTTTCTTGTGACTCTAAGGAGTCTTTTCCTCTAATGGAAATTGAAGGATTTATTTCAGAAGATAATATCTGTGTTTCTCTTTCACTCAAAAAATTTTCTTACTAAAGTATTTTATATCTACATATACATATTCACTTAGAAATAAATAAAAATGTATAATATTAATAGAATTTTATCTATGTCATTGTAATCTATTAGTTTAATATCTCATATGATTACTTTACTAGGGAAAACCCAGGAGATATATTTATTATGAAAATGCACAAGTCTGTTAATATGCCATACTCACTTCTGTTTTATCTTTGCTGCTTAGAGTTCTGATTTTTTTTTCTCCCTTGTGCTATGTTAGTTGTTCTGATGCAGATTAACAACTCAGCTCTTTTATGTGATGGAGGACAGATGTAGTTAGATAGTTAATCGGGAGAGTGTTTGTCTTCTATGGCGTATTGCATGGAGTTACAAGTTAAATTCTAAATCTAGTTATGTTTCCTTATAATATTACTTATTCATGAATTGGGGGACATTATAGTAGATGACAGCATAGTTTATTTGATTAGAAAATATTTGCTACATTTTGTGAAACAGTTTCATAGAGGATGTTAGATAAATTGAGTGTATCTTAAAAGTTATTTGAAGGTTTTCTTCAGTGCCATACATCATCGATGTTAAAATATAACAACAAGGGCTTCCCTGGTGGCGCAGTGGTTGAGAGTCCGCCTGCCGATGCAAGAGACACGGGTTCGTGCCCTGGTCTGGGAAGATCCCACATGCCGCGGAGCGGCTAGGCCCGTGAGCCATGGCCACTGAGCTTGTGCATCCGGAGCCTGTGCTCCACAATGGGAGAGGCCACAACAATGAGAGGCCCATGTACAGCAAAAAAAAAAAATATATATATATATATATATATATATATAAAACAACAAAAAATCTCTTCCCCAAACATCAAGTAATGCATGCTAGTTGATCATATTAATGTTGGAAAATGAGTATTATCACTATCCCTTTTATTTTATTGCACCTGTTACTAAAATTTGGTTATGTATTTTTAACATTCAATTAGGTATTATCAAAAATTATGTTTGGTTAATATATAAAATTTCTAAAATATAAGGGACTATTATACATACTTAGTGGAATTTTACTATTAGTGACTATGGTTAACTTTTTAGGATATTCTGACTCATTGGTTTAAGGACATAATTTGCCACATCCATATGCACATAAAAGTCTTACAATTTTTATTGTTTGTCCAAATATTTTAACAGAATTCTAGTTGTAGTTCAGAAAAAGTAACTTCAAGACACAAGAGAAAAATAAAAAGTCATCATTTCTCAATCTTAGTTATCTTGAAGACATGCTGTTAATACCCTAAGGCAAAGGATCTTGTGGATTGTCCCATGTGTTGACAAGCAAATTTTCACGTCTGCCAAGCTGATTAGTTGAGAGTTGAACATTGATTTATTCAAGCAGGTTATTTGCTGACGCCTTTAAGAAAATAAGTTGCCAATAAGCATTACTATTTTGACATTGTGCACGCATACCCACAAGCATTCAAATGTGCTCTTTTTTAAAAAGTATGTTAAAAGTATGTGACTGGAAGATTTGACCAAAGATATATGGTGAATCTAAACATATAGGGAAATTAGTGGCTCTAGAGTAAATGTAGATTTTTACATTACATAACTAATCATATAATAACCAAAAGAATATTACAGTTACTACATAAGTAGGCACATAGAGTCCACATAAAACAAGCAGTTCATTTTCAGGTTAACCGTACAGTCAGCAAAGGGTCAAATCTGTCCACATACATACAGATTATACTTTAAGGTATTGGGTTCTCAAATATTTTCATTGAAATACCCTGTTCAAAGAAGAATTGAAAATAGATTTAAGTCTTATCCAGATTTTGCCACACACAGCTCAGTTTTGTTTCAAATTTGCAGTTTTGTACAGTGTTTTAAAAAATAAAATATATATTACATTTACATCCATATTTCTCTGATTACTTAATTTTTAGATAGGTACTTATTGAATATAATTGGCACTAAAAATACAAGCTACATTTTTTCCTATGGTTTTATGAACTTAATAATGTTCTTCAACACATTCTACCTACACAGACCACTGCAGTCAGCTTTGAACCCTCACTGCATTCATATTGCAAGAGAGAAAAATGTATTCAGTAGGCTACTTATTTTCAAAGCAAGCAGTTATTTCTTAAGCTCTAGTGTACTAGACTTTTCTGTGGTATCTGGTATTCTAGGCTATTCACTACTTTATTTTCACTTTATATATATATATAGAGAGAGAGACAGACAGACAGACAGACAGAGAGGGAGAGAGAGAAAGTACTTCTGATATGGAAAGACTTTTCATATGTGCTGGTCATTCAGCAGTTAATTTTAAAAGAAGACAAAAATACACACTTATTAAAATACAATTTAAAAGTTTAAATCCTCCTTGAGGTATGTGGAGATTAAAGGAGATAAGTAATATATGTAAAGAGAAAACAAATAAAAAAAGAGGTCAAATAAGGAAGAAAAACCAAAATACTCACAAACAAATGACCATCTATACCAAAACTGACAGTTACCCTTCACAAACCCCAAAATACAAGTGGATGGGGATAAATCAATGAAAACTACCAGATCCTTGTGCTATCAGCATTTGTGTGGGAAAAGCAGTTTAAAAAGGCAGTGTGGTATCTGATGGCACAAGAACAGTAAAATCCCAAAATAACAATATTATTTCAGGTAAATCTAAGAACAGAAGCCGAAACCACGCCATGTATTTAGACCTCAATTTATGGGTAAAATCATTGGGTTCACTTCAAGATCTGAACAACCTGGAAAAGTCTAGGTCCTATGAACTCTTGAAATTCTAAGGCAGAGCTAGACAATGAAACTTCTGGGAATTGCCCCAAACTGAGCCAGGGAGAAAAAACAGGGACAAAATAAATGGAATAGTGAAATTAAATGGGCCATTGAGAGAGAATGCATATCTCAGAAAACAAGAGGCTATATTTATTATCCCTTTGGAAAAGTAACAAAAGAGGGAGTGGTCGTCCTTACCCCACTTACTGAAAAGTAAAGAAAGACTCATTTCACTTAAAAATTAGCAACAGAAAAAGACTTTGGCTAAATTTCATATGAAGTTATTTTAAGAAAAGGATGATGAAGCTTCAAAATGAAAGTGAAACAGACATGCACACAAAACAAAACATGTAATCTCATATTTAATGGCAAGCTAAAAAAAAAGGAAGAAGTATGAAATAGCTCAGAGAAAACCTCAAATTGATTTAATTGGGGAAAAGATAAATTCATAAAGAAAGATAATAGGACCAATGAAAGAATTACAAATAAATGTAAAATGAATTTCAGAAATAAAGACTAAATTAAGAGAAATAAAAATGCAACTAAAGACAAATGGTAATGTCTTAAATTCAAATATAAGTAGAGAAAGAAATGATTAGAATTTGAGAGGATGACGTGTATAGAATACAAGCAAGGAACTCCACCATATGTATAATAGGAGTTCTCAAAGACAAACAAACAAACAAAACAAAGGAACAGAGTAAAAAGCCATAATGGAATAAAATTTTAAAATTTCCCAGAAATTAAAGCAAGACTACAAGCTACATATATAGAAAGTACTCACCATGTACTTAGGGAAATTGACCATAAGTTATTACACATATTCTAATACAAACAAACTTAAAATAAAGTCTTTGAGCATGCAGGTAAAAATACCAAATAACTTATAAGGGGGCAAAAAAAATCAGACTATCTCAGCAATGTTTTTGTTTGTTTGTTTGTTTTTTGGTTTGTTTTTTTTTTTTTTTTTTTGTGGTACGCGGGCCTCTCACTGTTGTGGCCTCTCCCGTTGTGGAGCACAAGCTCCGGACGTGCAGGCTCAGCAGCCATGGCTCACGGGCCCAGCCGCTCCGCGGCATGTGGGATCTTCCCGGACCGGGGCACAAACCCATGTCCCCTGCATCGGCAGGCGGACTCTCAACCACTGCGCCACCAGGGCAGACCCTCAACAATGGTTTTTGCCAGAGAGAATCAAATAAGTTATATAAGATACTTAAGGAAAGATAATGTGAACCAGGAATTTTTATTCAGCCGTACTGACCTTTATACATAGAAGCCTTAAATTGTTAGTAACAAGCAAGAACCATGGGAATATTATTCCCATAAGTCATTTCTGAGTAATTTACTACAGGGGCTAAATCTAGTGTGTTTATTGAATTATCTCTATGGCGCATTGCTAAGTGGTAAAGCACAGCTGAAAAAAGTCTGTATGCATTTCTATCATTTACATAAGAAAGGTGGAGTGTAAATATAAAAAATTAAATATAAACTTTGAGCTCAAAACACTCGTCATAATAGAAATTAGGAAATCTGTTTTCTTCAGGGTTATGTCTGTAGGTCTCAGGAGCCAACTTCAAATGGTTCCCTCTGCACAATTTGAGTGTCATTAAGGACAATAATTCCAGTGAATTGAAATACATCAAATATTCTTCATTCCATGGTAGAAGCATACAATGCCACCTAATGAAAAATACTAGCTAGAAAGTTAAGTCTGTTTTTTATCTATTTGATATAATTTTAATGGAAAGTATGAGAGGAAAAAACATGTTAAGCAGCACAACAGTGGTATAATAAAAGCTGTACTGTCACAAGCCTGCAGGGAAGAAGTGTCTTGGCATCTCCTACAAGAACAGAAGTGTGAGGAAGTAAAAGAGCTTGAGAGGCAACCTGGAAATGAAAGAGACTTAGGAAACATTTGAACCAATCACAATGCATGCACCTAATTTCAATCCTCATATTAAGGAACGAAGTGTAAAAAATTATAGTTGGATAAATGAATACTAACTTGATACTTGTTACATAAAAGCTTTATTGATGATTTTTATAGATGATAATAGTATTGGAGTTATGCTTTTTGTTAAGTTTCTATTCTTTAGGAATACATACTGAAATAGAGATATACTTTTTAAGAAAAGTAATGTAGCTATATGGAAGAACAATTTTTCTTTATCCCAAAATAAGGTTATAAAGCAATTTCTAAGTTAAAAAATAGTTAAAAAGAGTATTTCATAAAATACTCTCAGAGATGAAAAGACACCAATATCTTTAAAGGCATTTTCATAGTATATTAAAAGTTAGGAAGAGCAAACTTGTAAACAATTGATAGTATTTAATTTGAGAAAATAGTGATTGAGGGAAACACGCAAAATTGAAAAATGATGTCTGAGACACTATTTTAGAAAAATTGTATGCCATTGACAGACTGTCTCTTAGAATGTAAGACTGAGACAAGCACCCATCAAATTTAATTCCAGGGCTTCCCTGGTGGCGCAGTGGTTGAGAGTTCACCTGCCGATGCAGGGGACACGGGTTCGTGCCCCGGTCCGGGAAGATCCCACATGCCGCGGAGTGGCTGGGCTCGTGTGCCATGGCCGCTGAGCTTGCGCGTCCGGAGCCTGTGCTCTGCAATGGGAGAGACCACAACAGTGAGAGGCCCGCGTACCGCAAAAAAAAAAAAAAAAAAATTTAATTCCAGTTTCACTAAGTACATGATATTGACAATATTGGCAAATTTAGAGAAATTTGCTCATTAGATTGATTTTCTTCTGATTATTAGATATGAAAATGATTAATTTTTAATACTCATTGATATTTATAAAATAAATTTTTATTTATTCTTTTATTTATTTATTTATTTTTACGTTACGCGGGCCTCTCACTGTTGTGGCCTCTCCCGTTGCAGAGCACAGGCTCCAGATGCGCAGGCTCAGTGGCCATCGCTCACGGGCCCAGCCGCTCCGCAGCATGCGGGGTCTTCCCGGACAGGGGCATGAACCCGTGTCCCCTGCATTGGCAGGCAGACTCTCAACCACTGCGCCACCAGGGAAGCCCCTATTTATTCTTTAGTTTAATTGTTATTGTTCTGGCTTTCTTTACATCTAGATGGGTGGAGAGAGAGTTTCTGAATTATTTGTACTGATAGTGTCCCAGATTTCTATTTGTTGTGTTATTGGTCCTCATGAGGATCATGATAAATACTTTTAATATACTTTAGTGGGTTACTGTTACAAGAAATTTTACATTGCCACAATTGAGACAGCATTTACATTAAATTACATTACAGGGCTACAATCAAATAGAATGATGAAAAAATAAAAGTTCCAAGCAGCAGTTCTTTAGAGCCCAGAGAAATTAGATTCATTCATAATCCAAAAAGATGATGAACAGGATTTAGATAACTAAACAAGATCTTTTTGACTGTAATATCATTGTTAAAGATTAATGATATATCTTTTTAAAAGACTGATGTCTATAAATTATTTTATCTTGATAAATTTCTATAGTAGTATATTTTACCTTCAACATGTATCTATAGTGAATCATTTTAATTTTAAAGTTATGAATTTGACTTACATATGGAAAAATTGCAATAATTTATGGTTTCCTTAAAAAATTATTCAGAGGAATTTTCACAGTCTGTGCTTCACCTACCTTGCATGTGCTTAGAAATTGAATGGAAAATGATGTTATAAGAAAATAAAGTGCATACTTTCCAAGTAAATGTTTAAGGTTAATGTTGATAAATTGTTAATAATATTCATTTTGTCATCCTAGAACATTAAGATCTAGTTCCTTTGTGCATTACAATCACATGTCAATACTATAATTACTACTGCTACTACTACTACTACCACACTAATATTCATGGTCCCTGTACAGACCTTAACATTTAAATGAGATGATCAGTGGGTGGAGTGGAAGGTAAATACTATAAATTCTGTTTTGAATTTTTATGAGGATGATATTAATTTTTTCTAAAATAATATGTTAATTCAAATTATATACATGTATAGCATCTTTGTATTTTCTTACATAAAGAGTGCATGTTCAACAAATTAGAGAGATATGTGATCAACAAACTTTAGAACATAATGGTCTGATGCCTTAAAGATGCAAACAGCTACATAGATGCTAAAAAAGTAATGGTATATTTTAAAGTACAATGCAATGTAAGGTGAAAATATCTTTTTCTTTTTTTTAATCATATTTATATTTTAAGAATTTAAAAATTCGGATATGCAAAGAATAATAATAATTGTATAAAATATTCTCAAACTTACTAGGATTGTAGTCTTACTCCCTTCATTCACATTGTAAATATTGCTGATGAAAACTTAGTTTACATAATGGTGCAAAATGTTGTGGAAACCATAAATTTATTTCCTTTGACAATTTTTGTTGTTACTTTACTGTAATGGCAAATATATTATAATAAACATAATACCTCTTTAGTCTCTTAAAAACATCAAATCTTTACTTATTTAGGACCATACGTTTGATTTCTATGTCTGTGAGTCTGTTTCTGTTTTGTAAATAAGTTCATTTGTACTATTTTTCTAGATTCCACATATAAATGATATCATATGATATTTGTCTTTCTCTTTCTGATTTGCTTCACTTAGTATGATCATCTCCAGGTCCATCCATGTTGCTGCAAATGGCATTATTTTATTCTTCTTTATGGCTGAGTAATATTCCATTGTATAAACATACCACATCTTCTTTTATTTTTTTGCAGTACGTGGGCCTCTCACTGTTGCAGCCTCTCCCATTGCGGAGCACAGGCTCCTTACGCACAGGCTCAGCAGCCATGGCTCACAGGCCTACCACTCCATGACATGTGAGATCTTCCCAGACTGGGGCATGAACCCGTGTCCCCTGCATGGGCAGGCGGACTCTCAACCACTGTGCCACCAGGGAAGCCCACAACATCTTCTTTATCAATGGACATTTAGGTTGTTTCCGTGTCTTGGCTGTTGTAAATAGTGCTGCTGTGAACATCAGGGTGCATGTATTTTTTCAACTTCTTTGGATATATGCCCAGGAGTGGGATTGCTGGATCATATGGTAACTCTGTTTTTAGCTTCTTATGAAATCTCCATACAGTTTTCCATAGTGTCTGCACCAATCTACACTCCTACCAACAGTGTAGGAGTGTTCACTTTTCTCCACACCCTCTCCAGCATTTATTATTCATAGGCTTTTTTTTTTTTTTTTTTGCGGTACGCAGGCCTCTCACTGTTGTGGCCTCTCCCGTTGCGGAGCACAGGCTACAGACGCACAGGCTCAGCAGCCATGGCTCATGGACCCAGCCGCTCCGTGGCATGTGGGATGCTCCCGGACTGGGGCACGAACCCGTGTCCCCTGCTTCGGCAGGCGGACTCTCAACCACTGTGCCACCAGGGAAGCCCTATTCATAGACTTTTTAATGATGGCCATTCTGACTGGTGTGAGGTGATATCTCACTGTAGTTTTGATATGCGTTTCTCTAATAATTATCAATGATGAGCATCTTTTCATGTACTTGTTGGCCATCTGTATGTCTTCTTTGGAGAAATGTCTATTTAGGTCTTCTGCCTATTTTTGATTTGATTGTTTGGTTTTTGTTTTTGTTTGTTTATTTGCCTTTTGATATTGAGCTGTATGAGCTGTTTGTATATTTTGGAAATTAATCCCTTATTGGTGGCATAGTTTGCAGATATTTCCCCCTAGTTCATAGGTTAACATATTTTGTTTTTGTTGTTATCATATGATATGATGAGATGACAGAAAAACAACAAAAACCAAAGAACTTGATTTCTGCAATAAAACAAGCATTATCTCATAGGAGAAATTTTTATATCATGCATATGCTATAGAAAGATTACATTGATGAAGTAAGAAGCCATAAATTTCTTGAATTGGACTTTCTGTTGAAGTTCGTTGTTGCTTATGTTGAATTAGAAATTAGAAGCTGAGGTAATAATCCAAAGAAGATAATAAAATTAATTAAGATAGCAGATAATTAAAATAGCAAAAAATTCTAATGAAAAATTACAACTGAAAATAAAGAAAGCAACATATAAAAAATAATTTAATTTGTCTTTACAATCTTAATTATGTTTGGTTTTTTTGATATAGTATACAAATAATTCACCCAGAATTTCTTCACCTACTAACATGATCAATAGACTGTGCTAACTTGTGGTTACCTAGAAACTGAAACACAGCAAAATAAACATATTCTCTAAATTTACTATTTGAATACAGACAGATTGATTAAATCAAATAGGTCTATTGCCTTTGGAAAACCTGAGGATATTTTAGAATACAATAGATTCCCACTGCAGTTGGCTAATTAAACATTTTTATTTCAGGAAGAGAAATTTCTTTACCAACCCCAATGGGCAATCTGTTTCCACAGTGAAACCCTAACAAACTGTTTGAGAGTTTTTCAAACCTGATGTAGCACATGAATAAATTTGGGTTTTCCTCATGGAGTACTTGTCTTACTCTTTTCTGAATATCATTTATCTGTTTCCTTCAAGAGCCCTCCCTTCTTCAGAAGATTTTATTGCTTTCCCTTAAATCCATTCGAAAAGCTTCCTTTTCCTTCCAGAGACTCTAATTTTATCTCTGTACTATCAATAGGACTAAAATGACTCTTAAAGGAATTATATATGATGTGCTATGTTAACCCATTTTAGAATTTCACTTGTTTGCATCTACATTTTAACCTTCAAAATGAAAGGGTAGTATAGTAATGCATTTAGGGTGACATCATTTTGGTCACATTAATAAGTATGACTTTGGTTGGCAAGTAGATGATTTCTATTGGTCATGACTCATTTTCCTGTCACACACATGCTATTTCAAGAGATTGAGAACCTCACATCTTCTATATATACCGTGTAAGTCATAAATTCTTCAGTGCTGCCTTTTATTTTCTTATAAATTGTGGGATACTATTCTTAATAGAGAAATTATGGGTGAACTTTCTGGTTCTTCTTATTTCAGTGTTGGCAAGGTGCATTTTTATTTTTCAAATTAAATTATTTTAAAATAATTGGTAATATTGAGGTGAATTGTATATTTTTCTAGTATTCTTGTTTTCCTTAATGCATATATTCTCTTAATTTTGAAAAAAAACACATTAAATTTCTTTACAAATTAATTATATCAGTAGTCAGTAGAACAATATATGATATAAAGTTTTTTCTTTTTTAAAGAAGGAGTTTGCAAACATGAAATGTTATTCTTTAATTTCATATGACTTTAGTTATAAATCCAAATTTGGCAATGCTATTGAAGTATCTTTGATTTTCCTGAGAAAATTGGAAGGGCAAAATTTCATTCTAAGAATATTATTAAGAAAGACCAGAAGACAATATAAGCAAATGGTAATTTTGATGACTATAAACAGTGTTCTAAATTAGACAGTGAAATAAGCACTGGCTCAAGGGATTCATTTTCCCAGAACAGATAAAGTAAATTCTAATATGTTAACTGGACATAGCATCTGACAGTTTAACAAAAACAACTTGTCAGTTTAAAAATAGAATGTATGGGAGGACGAAGATATGTGCTACCACTTTGGCTTATGTAGCAAATAGCCGTTAAATTTGATTTAAATAAAATGAATTTATCTTCATATTCAGAATTATCCAAAGCTTTTGACTGGATTCTCCACTTTCAGTCAGCTCCCATGTAAACGAGTAGCTCTATCTTTATTTAAAGTGACAGTACACTCATGTAATCATATTTGTATACACTACTGAGACCATGACTAAAAAAGAGAATAAATATATAGGTAGAGAGTGATAAATCCCTTCAATAAAGTTTTTCAGTCCACTGGTCAGAAGTAATTAATAAAGAAGTTTTGCTAAGGAAAAATATAATTATATAACCCTTAATATACCACTAAATCAATTTTATATAATTTTTTGTGTTTTAGGAATTATCCTTCTGATTATATGCACTTACTCAAGCTCCAATCTACTTCAATCCATATAATAACATCCAAGGAATGAGTGAAAAATTTAAACAAAGTTTGCAAATCATTTCACTGAAATAATACATGAAACAGCACTCCATATATTAGTACATATTGGTGTAACATGCTCAAGAAGTCATGGAATGTGTAATGTAACTCGAGAGCAGATTCTGATAAGTTAAAGATGTATACTATATACCTCAAAGCAACCATAAAATTAATAAAATAGAGTTAGGTCCGATAAGCCAACCAAAGATGTAAGACAGAATAAAAAACAAATAATCAATTAATCCTAATGTAGGAAGAAAAATAAGTGAAAGGGAAGAAGTAACAGATGGGATGAATAGAAAACTATTTAATGATAGATTTAAACCTAAACATGTCAATATTCACACTAATGTAAATGGTCTAAACACCCCAATTAAGAGGTAGAGATTGTCAAGTTGGATAAAAACACAGGTTCCAACTATATAATTCTTGCAAGAAACACACTTTAGAAATGAAAAACAAATAGTTAAAAGTAAAAGAACAGTGAAAGATATGCTAACATCAATCAAAAGGAGGCTGGACTGGCTATGTTAATATCAGATAACTTAGATTTCATATAAAATAATATTATCAAGGATAAAGGTAGTCTTTTCTAATAATAAAGGGGTCAACTCATCAAGAGGACACAACAATTCTAAACTTTATGCACCTAATCACACACTTTCAAAAATACATAAAGCAAAAACTGTTGCTAGTTCAATGAGAAATGGACAAATCCACAGTTGAGAAATACCCTCTCAGTAAGTTACAGTATATATTAGTATGCTAGAACATACAGACAGTCAGAAAGAGTTGACCTAATTAACATTTATAGAAACATTTCTCCCTACTAACAGCAGAATATACATTCTTCTCTCAAGTATACACAGGACATTTACCAAAAAAATAAATAAATAAATAATACACCGTATTCTGCTCATAAAACAACTCTCAATAAACTTACAAAGATTCAAGTGTTAAAAGGATGTTATTTGACCAAAATGGAATTAAGTTAGAAATCAATAATGAAAAATCTCTGGAAAAAGTCCCAAATATTTGACCATTAAATAACACACCTTTGAATGCTGCATGGGTTAAAGAAGGAAGAAAACGACTTTACCTATGACATTTTTCACAGATCTAGAACAAATAATCCTAAAATTTATATGGAACCACAATAGAACCCAAATTGCCAAAACAATCTTGAGAAAAAAGAGCAAAGCTGGATGTATCATGCTTTCTGGCTTCAGACTATGCTACAAACCTACAGTAATCAAAACAGCATGGTACTGGCACAAAAACAGACATACAGATAAATGAAACAGAATAGAGAGCCCAGAAATAAACTCACACACTTATGGCCCATTAGTCTACAACACAGGAGGTAAGAATATATAGTAGAGAAAAGACAGGTCTCTTCAATAAGTGGTGCTGGAAAAACTGGACAGCTACATGTAAAAGAATGAAAGTAGAACATTTTCTCACATTGTGTGCAAAAATAAACTCAAAATGAAAAGGCAACCTATTGAACCTGAGAAAGTATTTGCAAACAATATATCCAATAAGGTGTTGATGTCCAAAATATATAAAAATCTCATATAACTCCATATCAAAATGGGCAGAAGACATGAATAGACGTTGTTCCAAAGAAGACATCCAGCTGGCCAACAGGCACATAAAAAGATGTTCAACATTACTAATCATCAGGGAAATGCAAATCAAAACCACAGTGAGATACAACTTCACACCTGTTGGGATGGCTGTTATCAAAAAGACAAGAAAGGACAAGTGTTGGTGAGGATGTGGAGAAAAGGGAATCCTCCCTCGTGGACTCTTGTTGGGATTGTAAATTGATTCAGCCACTATGGAAAACAGTATGGAGTTTTCTCAAAAAATTAAAAACAGAACTACCATATGATCCAGCAATTCAAATTCCAGGTGTGTATCCAAAGGAGAGAAAATCTGTATCTCTAAGTGATATTTGCACTTCCATGTTCATTGCCAAATTATTTACAATATCCAAGATTTGGAAACAACATTAAGTGTCTATGGATGGATGAATGGATAAAGAAAATGCAATATATATATACATATATAACATATATATGTATACATGAATATTATTCAGCCACAGAAAAAGAAGGAAATCCTCCCATTTACAACATGGATAACCCTTGAGGGCATTATGCTAAGTGAAATAAGTCAGACAGAGAAAAACAAAAACCATATGATTTCACTTATATGTGGGATCTAAAGAACTAAACAAGTGAACACTTGAAACAAAAGAGAAACAGATTCATAGATACAGAGAACAAACTGGAAGTTTTCAGAGTGGAGGGGGTGGGGGAATGAATAAAATAGTTGATAGGAATTAATAGGTACAATCTTCCATCAACAAAATAAATGTCAAAGGAATGTAATGTACATAGAGGGAATATGGTCAATAATATAACAACTTTGTATGGTGATGTATGGTAACTGGTCTTATTGTGGTGATCATTCATAATGTATAAAAATATCAATTCACCATGTTGTACACCTGGAACTAATATATTATTGTATGTTGTTTATAATGCAATAAAAATGTTAGATAGCCTGATAGCCCTTTATCAACTAAGGAATTTTACTTTTTACTAAAAACCTTTTCCCCAAAACTCTATGCCCAAATAGCTTCACTGGTGAATTCTACTAATCAAATAAGAAAAAAATGTAATATCAATTCTACACTAAATCTGTCAGAATATTGAAGATAAAGGAACATTTCCCTATCCATGCTATAAGGCCAGCATTACCCTGATACTAAAACCAGAAAAAGACATTAATAGGACACATACATATGATAATCTCAATAGATCCATAAAAAGCATTGACAAAATCCAACACTCATTCTTTCTAAAAATACTTCTATTCCTACTAAAAGTTGGAATAGAAGCAAACATTCTCAAACTTATGAAAGACTTCTATCTAAAAACTGGAGCTAACATTATACTTAATCCTGAAAGACTGAATACTTTCGACCAAGTTAGGAACAAGATAGGATGTCTGCTCTCACCACTTCTATTCAACATTGTGTAGGAGGTTCTGGACAATTCAGTAGGTCAAGCCTATTGAATTAAAGGCATTCAGATTGGAAAGGAAGAAGTAAACTGTCTTTGTTCAAGGACAACGTGATTGGCTTTGAGAAAATCTATTGGAATATTTTTTTAAAAAATCAACTAAAACTAATAAGTTAGCAAGATTCCAAGATACACAATATACATAAGTCATTTTCTATATTCTTGCAAAAACCAATTCAGATATTTAACTTAGGAAACCATATTTTTTATAATAGTAGCATAAATTAAAAATACTTCGGACTAAATCTGAGTAAAATCTTGAAGGAGCTGTATATTGAAAATTACATTGCTCAGAGAAATTAAGGAAAACATAAATAAATCAAAAAAATATACAGTGTCTGTGGGTAAAAATACTCAATATTGTTAAGACGTCAATGTCCCAAAAGTGATCTGTAAAATATTAGGCTACTGAGTTATAATTTTTGGACCACGTATATATTATTTTTTAAATATCAACTATATTTAAGTTCCTTCCAGCAATCGACAAAAATTTTTATCTCTGACACTACTGAACTTTAAGGATGAAGACACAAAGAGCTAATTTATATTAAATAGACAGTAACAAATAATCCATTTTAATATATATAACATTATAGTTATTGAAGATGCTGATTTATAGTGGTATTTATTTTCAGTTGTTGTAACCATGATGTTTCTAGTGGAACTGAGCACTAGACTTATATAGATTCATTTTTAGGATTAATAAGTACTAGAATAAAATCATGTCTTTTCATAACTTGCAGTAGAGAAGTTTTAATATCATATTTGTAAGAAGTAAATTGATGTATTAAAAGTAGCTATGGGGCTTCCCTGGTGGCGCAGTGGTTGAGAGTCCGCCTGCCGATGCAGGGGACACGGGTTCGTGCCCCGGTCCGGGAGGATCCCACGTGCCGTGGGGCGGCTGGGCCCGTGGGCCATGTCCACTGGGCCTGCATGTCCGGAGCCTGTGCTCCGCAATGGGAGAGGCCACAGCAGTGAGAGGCCCGCGTACCACAAAAAAAAAAAAAAAAAAAAAAGCTATGATTTTGCCCTATATAATTATATAACTCAAATCAAGTTAATGTTCTGAGCCTTCTAACACTTAGGAAGTGTTTGCTATTTTTCCACTTATTACTTTGTAGAAGAAAAAAATGTTATAATCTATACAAAGCAGATTTGAATACTGATTTTTACGGATTTTCCTTCTGGTAAAAAAAAAAAATCCCATTTGATAGTGATTTTTCAGTTTGTGCCACTCATGTTGCTAAATAGAGATACCACTTATCAGAATATAACATTTTTCTATGACATTTCCTCTCATTAGTTTCTATTTCAGAGTTTTTTAAGAGGTAGTTCCCAGACAATAAATGGGTAGTTTTTTTTCCCCCTTATATAACAGTCTTGTTTGAATTCTGAGGATTGTGGAAGAAGATTTTAAAATTCCATTTCAGATTTACATTTCCACTATGAAATGTTGTGCTCATAGTTAAAACTTTATAATACTTGTTATAGACTATGTCATGTTTTGGTGACAAGTCTTGGGGGATCATTCTTCTTTGTTATGTAATCAGTTTCTGTCTAGAGCAGTTTGTATCCTCCTGTAAGTTTTCAAGGTGCTGCTGACAATCACCACTGTCATGTGACTTTGGGCAGAACTTCTAGGTGTGGTCCATCAACTGCAAGATTAGGGAGAGGCTTTGCTTTTGTGTGCTAGTTTGGTTCATTTGCTGTACCTTATAAAAAAGAAATCAGGGCTTCCCTGGTGGCACAGTGGTTGAGAGTCTGCCTGCCGATGCAGGGGACACGGGTTCATGTCCCGGTCTGGGAAGATCCCACATGCCATGGAGTGGATAGGCCCGTGAGCCATGGCCGCTGAGCCTGTGTGTCTGGAGCCTGTGCTCCATAACTGGAGAGGCCACAACAGTGAGAGGCCCGCGTACCGTAAAAAATCAGTGTTAGAAAGTGAGATGAGATTAGAGAATGAAAATTATTTTATAGAAAAAAACAGGTAAATTGGTTCCACCAATATACAGTTGTTTTCATGTGATTGTTTTGTTGTGATTTGTTGAATATTTCTTACTGCGACAAATTCTTTCAAGTAGTAAAATGTGAGTAAGAGAAAGGAAGGTTCTACTCTGAATTCATATAGTGTTGGGGTCAGAGACACTGCCTTAGACCAAGGCTGACATTTACTGAGAACACACTTCTGGCCACCGTTTATGGCCAGAGTGTCTGGATTACTCAGTTTCCAGGAGCATTTGGTGAGGACACATCACTGATTGCTCATTACCCATGCTCTACTGGCCCTTAAGTACTTTAAATGTTGCTCTTGATCAGACATTCCCTGTTAGGTATAATATATATGTTTATAGTGTGAACATTCTATATATATAATTATATGTAAATATATATCTTCTTCTCACCCAGGTAGTTTATTGGGCCTTTGCCAAAGCCAAAGTATTTTCTAAACCCTTAGTATGTAGGCAACAATATGTTCAATGCTCTTATATTTCTGCTAGTATGACCAGGAGTAAATTTTCTACAGCAGTACGTGGATGCCAATAACTGAGCCTCCCAAATTATTTCCAGAAATTATTAATGTGATGAAATGTTTAAAAATGGTTGAATTTGATCACCTCTACTTCATTCTACCATTAAATATACCCTTGGGTTGTAAGTTGAAATTCCTCAATATAAGCCAGTAGAACCACTGGAAACTAAAATATCTTGGGGGGAGGGAGGGAAGGGGGAAAGAAAAGATCCTTTTTGAGAAAGACTCTTGAGTTATCACTATTTTTGTTCTTCCTCTCTGGGTCTGGCTATTTATATTAATGATTGACTTACAGACATAATTGAAAGTCTAAACCTGATTGAGGGGTGACCGCCTTGGGGGACCTCGGCTAATGACTAAGCATAAATGGCACTGTCAACCTTTGCTGCCACAGGAATGAAATCATTGAAATCATCAGAGCAAGAGAGAAAGCCTAACACAGTTAAGCCTGTGTGATTCAAGAGGGTAGGCGGAGGGGGGAGGGACAGATTGGGAGTTTGGGATTGACATGTACCCACTGCTATATTTAAAATAGATAACCGACAAGCACCCACTGTATAGCACAGGGCACTCTCCTCAGTACTCTGTAATAACCTAACTGGGAAAAGAATTTGAAAAATAATAGATACATGTATATGTATAACTGAATCCAATATAAAATAAAAATTTAGAAAAAGAGGGAATGCTAATTGTACTTGCCTTAAGAGAAACTCAGAAATGACATGAAATCCATCTAATTTTCTGACCTATGGATAATAGTTCTGGCTGCCATCAGGAGGGTTGAAAAATATAAAGGCTTTCCCTATGTTTTCAAGCATTTTAAAACTAGATGGAACTGATGTTTTTGCCATCTGTGTGGGCTCCTTTGTGTGTGTCTCAGTACCTGACCATGAAGCTGGAGGTGTGGCAGGTGAGTGGGGACACAAAGCTTTCTAGGTTTTGTCTGCAGCTCTGGAAATTGTCACTGCATTAGAAGGGAGATCACAGGACCTTTGGATGAAAGACTGATTATGAACTATCCTGATTTTCATAAGATATTTTTACCAGAAGAATATGGACTACATAGTGCTGGTTAAAATAAAATGGGGCAGGGTGTGAAAACACTGCAACCAACATAATCCACGTGCCCAAGCCTGCACCACTTTTTCTTTACATCTTGCAAAGCTAAGTGGACCAAGATGTGGGTTCTAGGTGAACTCTAGAGATTTCAAGTTGTGTGACTTTAAAAATATTTTTTAACCCACTAGGCCTCAGTGACTTTGTATTCATCCAATTGCATAAACAGTACAATTTTCTAACTCTGTAATGTTTTCATAGGCATTCCATGTGTGTATTAATCTATAATTTTAGCAGCTTTAAATATCATTGAACTAGTTATATAATAATTATTCAATTATTCAGAAAACGGAAAAGAATCACTTAATTGTGCCCTTGCTGAGTCTGTGTCCAGCATAGTCAACCCTGGTGCGTCTCATGGCTATGATGATGTGTCGTCATAAACATTTCTAGCCTTCGTGGAGTACATTCTAGGTGTGTTCTGCTAAAACAGAAATTCACAGTAAGAAAACCGAGATTGGGAGACTAAAGGAGAGTAGGTTTGCAGATACATCTTTGTGTATTATTAAGAATCTTCCTAAATGAAACCAGATTCTCATTATTTTCTTGTACCATGTGATTTATATAATTCATTAAACGTATGACAGTTTTATGACCAGCTACCAAAAATAGTTACATTCAAATGAAAATATTTCATGTATTGTATGACTAGACAGAAGTAAAATTTAAGATTTTTCCATTCAGGAAAGAAGTAATTTTAGAATCCAAATTAAGTACTGAATATCAGTTAAGAATAAGGGATTATTCAGCTCACCTTTGTTATGCTAGTAAAATTAGTTAGATTTCATGTTACATAAATTACAATTTTAGATCTTTCAATTACTATATGAATTAAATTATCTTTTTTTTCCCTTCTATTCTGTCACTCATACTCTCTCTAGCCAATAATATTACAAATGTTCAAAAGGAAACAGTCTAGACATCCAGGAAACTTAACTGTCATATAGTTATTCACAGAACAATTTGGAGCTTGCATTTTGACAAGTTGTAGCTTCTCTTGATAAAATTAAAACCCCAATTAAAAGATTGAATAAAAAAGGCCTAGCAGAAAGAAAACCCCCTTCTATCCCTACAAGGACATGAAGCAAGATCTTCTAGTATATTTATACTTTATTTATGAGAAGCTATAAGGAAGAAATTAAGTATAATTGATCCTTATTAAACATACTGGAAATGAATATATTGAAAACTGGGGAAAAAAAGCTGTATAGAACTCATTGAGAGTGGAGATATCACCTAAGAATTATATGGAAATATAAGTAATACTTATTTTATTAAAGTACATTTGGAATTAGTACACACACCATGCATTTAATCCCATGTTTTAACAGTATTTTCTTTAAAGTATTAATCATCAGTTTCATTTATATCTCACTGCAACAATCCACTTATTTTTCCAGATCTTTCAATCGAAACTCGGTAGTGCGGCTCTGGGCCCACATGACAGCTCTGTAACCTGGGCAGTAGGCCAGCCATGGAGTCCTTTATTCCTTCTCATGGGACGTGCTGTCTCCCTGGGCTGCTCCTGGTTTTGAAACCTTACTCTGCCACTTGCTGCATCAGTGAGCTTTGGTGGCATCTTTAGTATTTTGTGCTCATGCAAATAGGGGCAGTTCCAGCTTGGTGATACCATGGGAAGGTGTCTGGCGATAAGCAGAGCACTGCCAGCAGAGACTGCCAATCACACTGAGTTACTGTAGGGTGTAGACAAGATAACATTTGTAACAGTGCATAGAACAACGAGGCCCCTGTCATCAGAGACAGGGTAAAAATGATTCCAAGCAGCTCCTTTGGTGGTGACTTTGAACTTCGAACATTGGTTAGAAATGTAATGCGTCTCTTGAATCTCAGAAATATTTTGGTGAGGAAAGAGAAAGACAGATTTTACTGGAGGAGCCTCAGGTGTTTTGTAGGTGTTAAGTATAGGCTAACAGGAGTTTGGCTTCTTGTTGTTAATGTTAACATATTGTTTTAAGACACAGATTGTCAAAATATGACAGGTGGCATGTTGACTCACTCTACACCCTTTTCAAGCCCCTTCTGTCTGGAGGCTGAAAAGCCAACCAGTCTCTCACAGACTCCCTTGCAGCAGCGAGCTCAGTTCCTCCAGTCAGATCCACCCTGGAGCTGGGTGTCGGGGCAGCTGTGGGCAGGAGGTGGATGTCCTGCAGGGGTGGGGTGAGGGCTCTGACCTGGGGGTTGGCTGTGGAAGGGCTCTGGCGATCCCTTGTGAGTGTGGTCAGGGCTGTGTGGTGGACAGCAGTGGCAGTTTCACCAGGAAAGTCCTGCAGTGAGCTGGGCATTGTTCTGGCTGCTTGCTTGTCACTGGGCTAACTGACCCTTCCAGAGAACCAGTGATGTAGCCACCACCTGCTTAAGAACCACTCTGCAGTAAACCATCTGGAATGCTGATAATGAAGCTGCTGAAATTTGCCATCTATATATGTATCTATCTATCAATCATCTATCTATAAATATAGATATGGTCCTACTGACAATTTAAAATTAAGATATGTATGTGATAAAAGTAATTTTCACTCAAAATAAACACTTGATTCTATTATGGCTTTAATTAATTGAAACTATTATTAACATTCACTACATGAGCTATAGCTTTTTAATTAAAATCAAAATTAGAACTCTTTCCTAAACAAACTAATGTTTTAAAAATACTTTCAATTGCTGAATGTTTGGATCATGGTTTTTATTTCTCTTTAAAATAGTTCTACTATGAAATTGATGTTTTAACCTGAATTATCCAGATTATTTAAGTATCTACTTTGAGTTGAAAACTAACCAATATATCTTTAAATGAAAACAATTCATTTTTAAGATACAATATTTTGGCCCCAAATTTTTCCCTTTTTTGCTTCCTTGGTATGCTTTCAACCTGTCCTCCCATCCTAAACCCCATTTCTACACCCCATCATTACAACATTCTTCTTTGGTTAGCTCTATATCTATGCAGATCTGTTTTCTATTTTAGTCCACTACTATTAATCAAATGTTTCATTTGTAATGTTTAAATTAATTCCTTCTAAACTATATTAATGTTATATTTTACAAAACAAGTTTATTACATTAATCTTTAAGTCTATTCCTTAAATACTGTAATAATAACAGTAACTAATGTCTATCATTTGTTTTTTCTGTGTCAGGGACTATGCTATGTGTATATAATCCAGTTTAATCCTCAGAACCCTGTGTGAAATGTTCCTATTACACAACATGTGAAAATTGAGCTTTAGAAAGGTTTAGAAAGTTAGCTAGGGCCACCAACTAGTAAGTGGTAGGACTATACTAATTTTTATAATACTACTACTAAATTATTAATAACATAGATAAATAGGCTTTGCTCCAATTTTAAATTGTACTAAATGCATCATTTTAGTACATCATTTTGTACTAAATGCATAGACAAGAAAGCAAATGGACTAGAAAGCACATCAAGTTGTGATAAGTGCTTATGTAGGTAATGGAAGTCAGGTGATCTGATAAGGATGCTCTATTTAGGGGAAAGGTCTTTAGGAAAGACCTCTCTGAGATTTGGCACTGAAGGGTGAGATACCAGGCTGACTCATAAGAAGGAGTCAGCACCTGAGGGTCAGGAACAGACCATTCCAGGTAGAGGAAGAGCTAAAGCAAAGACCAAAAGGAAGGTACCTACTTGGTGTGTCTGAGACACTTAAGTTTTCCTTGAATGTAGTGGGTAAAGAGGGAAGTGTTACAAGATGAGGTCAGGACATTAGCAAGGCTGAGGTCAAGTAGGATGTTTAAGCCAGAAAGAAGAGTTTGGAGTAGAAATGTTATATGAGCCCAAAGATCTAGGGACAGGTCAGTTCCTTGTTCAAGTCAAGAAACATTTATTAGATGTCATTTTCCATTTTCTTATTTTATGTGAATATCCCCTACCACTTTCTTCCTTTATGTTTATGTAAATATTGTCCTAAATCTGTTGCTACATCATTTTAAATCTGTGCTACTCTTAGAAACAGTTCTAACAACTTTATATTTGCTAAACTCATTTTCTCATAATACATTTGAGAAAGTTTATGAAGGGAATGCAAATAATAAACTAAAACAAATAGTAATAAATAATATATAACTAACATTTACTGAGCACTTAATATGTGTCAGGCATTGCTACAAGTGCTTGGGAAGTCTGTTACCAAATTTAGTCATCACAACAGTCCTAAAACATAATTTCTAATAAAAATAAGAAATCAAGACCAGGAAGCTAAAGGAGCAAGTGTGTGAGCCAAGATTATTATTGGCGTCACTGTCACTGGACCAAATGTGGAACTGAGTATCCAGTAATATATTTGCATAATTCTTCTGGTCAAAAAGCAGAAAACAGTTCTTCAAGGGGGACAAATACTTTCTTAGTACTATATAATAAAAGGATTTTCCCACATGAAGTATTATTTAGGGAGTATTGTAACACCATATTTCATTGATTTTTATCATGCATATTCACATTTCCATATTTCTAATTGATGAATATTACAGTCATGAAAAAGCAAGCAGCAGTCATGATATAGTTGTTATTATCCATGAGCTTCAAAACTTGCAGAATGCCTGTTGGAAGAAAGCCCTGGGGACAGCAACGAAGCAGTCTTTTAGGAAATGCTGAGTCATCAAACGTTCCTGATGGCAATGAGCACACCATGTGGTGGGATAGACACATCGATGGCCCCTGTTCTTCCCCTTCTCTACATGCACTCCCTCTGCGATGTCACTCTGCAGTGCCTTCCCACGGTGGGGGTGTTAGCCTGCCCCCACTTTAGCACTGGGCCCTTGTTTTGACTAGTGGAGAATTAGTGTACATGATGCAAACAGAGGCTTGAAAAGGAGCTGTTCTCTTTTTTTTTGTCTAATTTATTTATTTTTTTAACATCTTTATTTTTATTGGAGTATAATTGCTTTACAATGGTGTGTTAGTTTTTGCTGTATAACAAAGTGAATCAGCTATACATATACATATATCTCCATATCTCCTCCCTCTTGCATCCCCCTCCCACCCTCCATATCCCACCCCTCCAGGTGGTCACAAAGCATGGAGCTGATCTCCCTGTGCTATGCGGCTGCTTCCCACTAGTTATCCATTTTACATTTGGTAGTGTATATATGTCCATGCCACTCTCTCACTTCGTCCCAGCTTACCCTTCCCCCTCTCCGTGTCCTCAAGTCCATTCTCTAGTAGGTCTGCGTCTTTATTCCCGTCCTGCCCCTAGGTTCTTCATGATCTTTTTTTTTTTTTTTAGATTCCATATATGTGTCAGCATACGGTATTTGTTTTTCTCTTTCTGACTTACTTCACTCTGTATGACAGACTCTAGGTCCATCCACCTCACTACAAATAAGAGGAGCTGTTCTCTTACATATACACCATCAATGTGAGAACATTCCTAGTGTAGCCTGAGGGAAGATGAGACATGTGGAGATGACACACACACACCCAAAGCCAATCTCTACCAGCCAGTAGCCAGCTGACCCCAGACATCTAAGTAAACCTAACCAATATCAACCAAGCCAACTAGCCAGCACCCAGCTGAGTACAGATGTACAGGCAGCAAAGGTTTACTGTTGTATGCCTTTGAGTTTTGTGCAGTTTGTTATTCAGCAAAAGCTAATTGATACTTATGGGGAAAAAAACAGATATCAATGATTCCGAGTTGAAAAGTTATTCAGAAAATTCATCTCTGAATGTGAAAACGTTTTGGGAATACCTTAACCACTTTATTTTGTTAATATTGAAAATTTTGCATTTGTTACAAATCTGATTAAAACAAATCTGTCTAAATAAATCTAAAAGGGCTCTGTCAATAATATAAAATAAAAATTCTGAGGAAGAAATAAGCAATGTTTTGAGGTTCAATTGCAGCATTTTTTTCTTTTTTAGTGGTGCATTAAACATAGGTAGGCCTTACAACTGATAGTACTCTTATATTATTATATGTAAGAGTGTGATTGTGTCACATCCTTATATGTTTCTTACCCTGAAAAGCAGGGGCCATCTCATATGTATTATTGGATAATCAGACCTAGCCTTGTGACTAGCACATAATTAAGTGAATAAATATTTTCCATTTGTTTCTAGAGGACAAGAACCTTACTTATCGATTAATTAGCGAGCTCTCCTCATTGTCACTATCCCTTTCCACACGATTGAATGGACTTCAGTGTTAAAGTAAAAAGTTATCAATTATCTCATCTCCTATTAATATTGCAGGATGATATGAGTCATAAGAAGATTTTGGAGATTGACAGAAAAATTAATTTTAATTATTTCAAGATAGTTTATTGGATGTTAAGTTTAATATGAATAGAAATAAATTTACTTTGTATCTGGAAAATCACTAAAAAAGCACTCTACATGAAATGCTTGTTACTGGTTGAATGTCACTAAGCTACATAATTGTTTACTTTCAGTGATTATTTTCATGTGTATTGTGTCATTGCTTTGTAATGTTGATTCTTAGTATAGTATCTGTGTTTGTCAATAGTGTCACTTGATTTTTCATGACAGGTTTAGTCAGTATTGCAGGAAGATAAATCCATTTCCACATGACTTGTTCTGCATTCTAGGTGCTCCTTGAGTTCAGCATCCTGTTATGATCAATTCTAATCATTTCCTTCACACCAGCCTAGTTGCACGTTTTTAGGAGGAACTGTAAATTATCAAAACATTACTTTCCTTATATGCTGGCTTATTATCTAATAATGAGCTCTTGACTGGAAGCCACAAAGTGAAGAACTGCATGGGTAAATCAAAAATACAGAACCTTAAAGTGAGAATCTATAATAACAGGGACAGGTGTATTTTTTTTTGGAACACTGGAGGTGGAGTTAAATACTCCATTTTCTTTGTTTATAGGTTTTTTCTTCATTATTTTTTAGAAGGTGAATTTCAAAAATACAGTTATTTGTGATATGTGCTGTGTAATAGTTTAACAGAACTCATGTATTAATACTTAATGAAAACTAGTAAAAATATTTGTTCATCTTTGTCCTTTGTCATGTCTTCCTATGTGTTGATTTACAATTATCAATCAAATTTTATATATACATTTGTTAATAAAATATTTTTTTTGCATAAGCCTAAGAATCAGCTATATTATATATTAATTTTCAAGAAGGACTTTGATTACTTTTTAAAAGAGGTCTAGGGACTGTTAGATTTAATATAAAGTTAATTGCACATAAGATTAAGAAAACTCTACTTTCTCATTCTATGAGGTCATGAGTTCTATTGTAATGCACAATGATTGATACAATTGATCTGGACTGCTTTTAGGGAAAAATTATGTGAAGTCAAAAGTCTCCAAAATGATAGCTTTGCAGGTGATGGTTTAGGAAGTGATATTCCTGATCTTCCCTGTCCCACTGCTCACCATACCAGGCCTTCCAGACCATTGCAATTCCTGATGTCTCCATTAAGCCTTGTACAGTATTTTACCTACTTTGATTTTTACCTCCTATTCATTTCTGTTCACATAAAGGTACTGTCACATAGTAGTTTCCTTCTTATAATTTTATTTTGTCACTCATTCATTTTACATAATTTTTAAAGTAAAGCTGTAAGCTTCTAGATGACGAAGGTTATGTTTTAGATGTATGTATTATATAGCAACTTGTCAGAAAGAAGCAGCTGTATTTAATGTGTGCAAGAAGAGAGATATATTCCCTTTTTTAGGTTCAGCCTTATGGGATAGGTGGCTGCTAGTCAGAGAATGTTAACTCTGCAGTTTTATTACAGAGGTCTTCCATTTTTATCTATTTTCCCAGGTTGTGAAAAATTATGATAACGAATCTTCAATATTGCGCTTAGGTAATTGTGTAGGCGTATCCTTTAGTCCTTACAAGAATGCGATGAGGTGGGAATCATTGCCCTATTTTACAGAGAAGGAATTTGAGGATTTTTGAAACATTAACTTGTCATATGTCAAGTTATAACTACTGGATGGCAGATCTGGGACTTAAAATCAGGTGTGTTTAAGTGCAGAGGTGTGTTCTTAATCCACTATAAGTCTTGTCAGTATAGCCCTCTATGCTGACACAAAAAGTTTGGTAAATCAGAATGGAAATTCATTACTTTAAACTGGGAAATTTAAACTTTCAAGTGAAGATTTTCTGACAAACTATTATCCTTTAGAGACTTTACACTTTTGTTTGTATTAATCATTAATGTGGTTTTCAGTATCATATTTTGTGTAGCATGTACATTTTATGATTGCATCTGAGGGAAAAGGAAAGTTTCAGCAAAACACTCCGTAGAAGGTAGGCTTGTTTTTATCAGTTTCAATTTTAGGGGCTTAACATTTGATGATTCCTTTCCTAAGTCAGATACCGTGTGCTATTTAGAAATGCAATTCTGCTCTGTATTGATTATAGTTCAAATTCATATACTTGTAATAAAGATAAGGATAACCATAACAGTTAACTATTGAGCACTATTGTAAATTCTGTACACATATTTCTTTTACTCCTCACAAAATTTCTAGTGAGATAGTTACTATAACTGTCCTCATTTCAAATAAGCAAGTTAGTCTAAAATATATAAGGTAAGTTACTCATTCCTTTTAAGCGGAAAAACTGAAGCATTTGACACTTTTTATTATGCCTTGCTAAGGTAAGTGTAATAAAAATCTAGCTAAAAATCTATATTTTATTTGCTTTAGGTGACCCTAAATGTAAGCAATAGTCTTAAATGAGAACTTTTGTGATGAAACACATAGTAAAATTGTATGATATTTCAATCAGAATGTATAATTCTTTCAACTATATCATTTGAAGAGCTCTGTGGCTATTTATAGTCAATGCTTGGCATTTGTTAATGCAAAATTAGGAATTTATTTCTGCCTGGTATTTACTTTTGCAGGTATTCTCTACTGGATTTTGTCATTGCACAGTAGAGTTAGCATGACATATATATTTTAGTTTCATTGTTTCTCCAGCATCAAATATGCTTTTAAGAATATATGAAGACATAACTTGGCAAATTTTTTTTATTTTTAATGTATGATATTAAAGGTTTGACTTAAAGAAAAGCTTCACCATTGATTGAGCATTCAGTTTACAGCCACTAAACATACCTGCAGTGAATTTTTGTTGATATTTCCTAAAGAGTTGAAGAGGTAGTGTGTGTTTGTTCCTTATTAACATAGCTGTATGTTTTAATGGTTTTCTACAGAATGTTAATTATATGTTTCACTTTCTATCTTTGAAAGGTAATAAATAATACAACAAATTAAAAATTCATGAGACCATAAACATACATAAAATGTGGTCTGGGCATCAATTTTCATACAACTGATGAGTTAGGCAGAGAAGAAAATTCATGAATTTTTAAAAAATATGTGAAGTATGTACATGACAAAAAAATTAGAGTTGTAAACAACAAAACAATCTTCCTCTGACTCTTTCAATCTACCAGTCCTGCAGATATAATTATAAAATCTGGACAAAATACTAAAAGAGAAACTATAGTAGTTCCCCCTTATCTGTAGGGGACACACTCCAAGACCCACACTGGAGGCCTGAAACTATACCAAATCCTGTATATACTATGTTTTTTTCCAACACATACATGTCTATGGTAAAGCAGGAACAGTAAGAGGTTAACAACAATAACTAATAATAAAATAGAACAATTACGACAGTATACTGTAAAGAATGTTATGTGAATGTAGTCTCTCTCTCTCTTAAAGTATCTTTTTTTTTTTTACATCTTTATTGGAGTATACTTGCTTTACAATGGTGTGTTACTTTCTGCTTTATAACAAAGTAAATCAGTTATACATATACATATGCTCCCATATCTCTTCCCTCTTGCGTCTCCCTCCCTCCCACCCTCCTTATCCCACCCCTCCACAAAGCACTGAGCTGATCTCCCTGTGCTATGCGGCTGCTTCCCACTAGCTATCTACCTTACGTTTCGTAGTGTATAGATTCCATGCCTCTCTCTTGCCTTGTCACGGCTTACCCTTCCCCTCCCCATATCCTCAAGTCCATTCTCTAGTAGGTCTGTGTCTTTATTCCTGTCTTACCCCTAGGTTCTTCATGACATTTTTTTCCCCATAAATTCCATATATATGTGTTAGCATATGGTATTTGTCTTTCACTTTCTGACTTACTTCACTCACTATGACAGACTCGAGGTCTATCCAACTCATTACAAATAGCTCAATTTCGTTTCGTTTTATGGCTGAGTAATATTCCCTTGTATATATCTGCCACATCTTCTTTATCCATTCATGCGATGATGGACACTTAGGTTGTTTGCATCTCCAGGCTATTGTAAATAGAGCTGCAATGAACATTTTGGTACATGACTCTTTTTGAATTATGGTTTTCTCAGGGTATATGCCCAGTAGTGGGATTGCTGGGTAATATGGTAGTTCTATTTGTAGTTTTGTAAGGAACATCCATACTGTTCTCCATAGTGGCTGTATCAACTTCCATTCCCACCAACAGTGCAAGAGAGATCCCGTTTCTCCACACCCTCTCCAGGATTTATTATTACTAGATTTTTTGATGATGGCCATTCTGACTGGTGTGAGATGATAACTCATTGTAGTTTTGATTTGCATTTCTCTAATGATTAATGATGTTGAGCATTCTTTCATGTGTTTGTTGGCATTCTGTATATCTTCTTTGGAGAAATGTCTATTTAGGTCTTCTGCCCATTTTTGGATTGGGTTGTTTGTTTTTTTGTTATTGAGCTGCATGAGCTGCTTGTAAATTTTGGAGATTAATCCTTTGTCAGTTGCTTCATTTGCAAATATTTTCTCCCATTCTGAGGGTTGTCTTTGGTCTTGGTTATGGATTCCTTTGTTGCGCAAAAGCTTTGAAGTTTCATTAGGTCCCATTTGTTTATTTTTGTTTTTATTTCCATTACTCTAGGAGGTGGGTCAGAAAGGATCTTGCTGTGATTTATGTCATAGAGTGTTCTGCCTATGTTTTCCTCTAACGGTTTGATAGTTTCTGGCCTTATATTTAGGTCTTTAATCCATTTTGAGCTTATTTTTGTGTATGGTGTTAGGGAGTGATCTAATCTCATACTTTTACATGTACCTGTCCAGTTTTCCAGCACCATTTATTGAAGAGGCTGTCCTTTCTCCACTGTACATTCCTGCCTCCTTTATCAAAGATAAGGTGTCCATATGTGCGTTGGTTTATCTCTGGGCTTTCTATCCTATTCCACTGATCTATCTTTCTGTTTTTGTGACAGTACCATACTGTCTTGATTACTGTTGCTTTGTAGTATAGTCTGAAGTCAGGGAGCCTGATTCCTCCAGCTCCTTTTTTCGTTCTCAAGATTGCTTTGGCTATTCGGGGTCTTTTGTGTTTCCATACAAATTGCGAAATTTTTTGTTCTAGTTCTGTGAAAAATGCCAGTGGTAGTTTGATAGGGATTGCATTGAATCTGTAGATTGCTTTGGGTAGTAGAGTCATTTTCACAATGTTGATTCTTCCCATCCAAGAACATGGTATATCTCTCCATCTATTTGTATCATCTTTAATTTCTTTCATCAGTGTCTTATAATTTTCTGCATACAGGTCTTTCGTCTCCTTAGATAGGTTTATTCCTAGATATTTTATTCTTTTTGTTGCAATGGTAAATGGGAGTGTTTTCTTGATTTCACTTTCAGATTTTTCATCATTAGTATATAGGAATGCCAGAGATTTCTGTGCATTAATTTTGTATCCTGCTACTTTACCAAATTCATTGATTAGCTCTAGGAGTTTTCTGGTAGCATCTTTAGTATTCTCTATGTATAGTATCATGTCATCTGCAAACAGTGACAGCTTTACTTCTTCTTTTCCGATTTGGATTCCTTTTATTTCCTTTTCTTCTCTGATTGCTGTGGCTAAAACTTCCAAAACTATGTTGAATAAGAGTGGTGAGAGTGGGCAACCTTGTCTTGTTCCTGATCTTAGTGGAAATGCTTTCAGTTTTTCACCATTGAGGATGACGTTTGCTGTGGGCTTGTCATATATGGCCTTTACTATGTTGAGGAAAGTTCCCTCTATGCCTACTTTCTGGAGGGTTTTTATCATAAATGGGTGTTGAATTTTGTTGAAAGCTTTCTCTGCATCTATTGAGATGGTCATATGGTTTTTCTCCTTCAATTTGTTAATATGGTTTATCACATTGATAGATTTGCGTATATTGAAGAATCGTTGCATTCCTGGAATAAACCCCACTTGATCATGGTGTATGATCCTTTTAATGTGCTGTTTGGATTCTGTTTGCTAGTATTTTGTTGAGGATTTTTGCATCTATGTTCATCAGTGATATTGGGCCTGTAGTTTTCTTTCTTTTGTGACATCCTTGTCTGGTTTTTGGTATCAAGGTGATGGTGGCCTCGTAGAAGGAATTTGGGAGTGTTCCTCCCTCTGCTATATTTTGGAAGAGTTCGAGAAGGATAGGTGTTAGCTCTTCTCTAAACGTTTGATAGAATTCACCTGTGAAGCCATCTGGTCCTGGGCTTTTGTTTGTTGCAAGATTTTTAATCACAGTTTCAATTTCAGTGCTTGTGATTGGTCTGTTCATATTTTCTATTTCTTCCTGATTCAGTCTTGGCAGGTTGTGCATTTCTAAGAATTTGTCCATTTCCTCCAGATTGTCCATTTTATTGGCATAGAGTTGCTTGTAGTAATCTCTCATGATATTTTTTATTTCTGCAGTGTCAGTTGTTACTTCTCCTTTTTCATTTCTACTTCTATTGATTTGAGTCTTCTCCCTTTTTTTCTTGATGAGTCTGGCTAGTGGTTTATCTATTTTGTTTATCTTCTCAAAGAACCAGCTTTTAGTTTTATTGATCTTTGCTATCGTTTCCTTCATTTCTTTTTCATTTATTTCTGATCTGATTTTTTATGATTTCTTTCCTTCTGCTAGCTTTGGGGTTTCTTTGTTCTTCTTTCTCTAATTGCTTGAGGTGCAAGGTTAGGTTGTTTATTCGAGATGTTTTCTGCTTCTTAAGGTGGGCTTGTATTGCTATAAACTTCCCCCTTAGAACTGCCTTTGCTGCATCCCATAGGTTTTGGGTCGTTGTGTCTCCATTGTCAATTGTTTCTAGGTATTTTTTTATTTCCTCTTTGATTTCTTCAGTGATCACTTCCTTATTAAGTAGTGTATTGTTTAGCTTCCATGTGTTTGTATATTTTACAGATCTTTTCCTGTAATTGATATCTAGTCTCATGGCATTGTGGTCAGAAAAGGTACGTGGTACAATTTCAATTTTCTTAAATTTACCAAGGCTTGATTTGTGACCCAAGATATGATCTATCCTGGAGAATGTTCCATGAGCACTTTAGAAAAATGTGTATTCTGTTGTTTTTGGATGGAGTGTCCTATAAATATCAATTAAGTCCATCTTGTTTAATGTATCATTTAAAGCTTGTGTTTCCTTATTTATTTTCATTTTGGATGATCTGTCCATGGGTGAAAGTGGGGTGTTAAAGTCCCCTACTATGAATGTGTTACTGTCGATCTCCCCTTTTATGGCTGTTAGTATTTGCCTTATGTACTGAGGTGCTCCTATGTTGGGTGCATAAATATTTACAATTGTTATATCTTCTTCTTGGATCGATTCCTTGATCATTATGAAGTGTCCTTCTTTGTCCCTTTTAATAGTCCTTATTTTAAAGTATATTTCGTCTGATATGAGAATTGCTACTCCAGCTTTCTTTTGGTTTCCATTTGCATGGAATATCTTTTTCCATCCCCTTACTTTCAGTCTGTATGTGTCTCTAGGTCTGAAGTGGGTCTCCTGTAGACAGCATACATAAGGGTCTTGTTTTTGTATCCATTCAGCCAGTCTGCGTCTTTTGGTGGGAGCATTTAGTCCATTTATATTTAAGGTAATTATCGATATGTATGTTCCTGTTCCCATTTTCTATATTGTTTTGGTTTCGTTATTATAGGTCCTTTCCTTCTCTTGTGTTTCTTGTCTAGAGAAGTCCCTTTAGCATTTGTTGTAAAGCTGGTTTGGTGGTGCTGAACTCTCTCAGCTTTTGCTTGTCTGTAAAGGTTTTAATTTCTCCATCAAATCTGAATGAGATCCTTGCTGGGTAGAGTAATCTTGGTTGCAGGTTTTTCTCCTTCATCACTTTAAATATGTCTGCCAGTCCCTTCTGGCTTGTAGGGTTTCTGCTGAGAGATCAGCTGTTAACCTTATGGGGATTCCCTTGTGTGTTATTTGTTGTTTTTCCCTTGCTGCTTTTAATATGCTTTCTTTGTATTTAATTTTTGACAGCTTGATTAATATGTGTCTTGGCGTATTTCTCCTTGTATTTTTCCTGTATGGGACTATCTGTGCTTCCTGGACTTGATTAACTATTTCCTTTCCCGTATTAGGGAAGTTTTCAACTATAATCTCTTCAAATATTTTCTCAGTCCCTTTCTTTTTTTCTTCTTCTTCTGGAACCCCTATAATTCGAATGTTGGTGCGTTTAATGTTGTCCCAGAGGTCTCTGAGACTGTCCTCAGTTCTTTTCATTCTTTTTTCTTTATTCTGCTCTGCAGTAGTTATTTCCACTACTTTATCTTCCAGGTCACTTATCCGTTCTTCTGCCTCAGTTATTCTGCTATTGATCCTATCTAGAGTACTTTTAATTTCATTTATTGCATTGTTCATCATTGCTTGTTTCATCTTTATTTCTTCTAGGTCCTTGTTAACTGTTTCTTGCATTTTGTCCATTCTACTTCCAAGATTTCGAATCATCCTTACTATCATTATTCTGAATTCTTTTTCAGGTAGATTGCCTATTTCCTCTTCATTTGTTAGGTCTGGTGGGCTTTTATCTTGCTCCTTCATCTGCTGTGTGTTTTTCTGTCTTCCCATTTTGCTTAACTTACTGTGTTTGGGGTCTCCTTTTTGCAGGTTGCACGTTCATAGTTCCCGTTGTTTTTGATGTCTGTCTCCAGTGGCTAAGGTTGTTTCAGTGGGTTGTGTAGGCTTCCTGGTGGAGGGGACTAGTGCCTGTGTTGTGCTGGATGAGGCTGGATCTTGTCTCTCTAGTGGGCAGGTTCACGTCTGGTGGTGTGTTTTGGGGTGTCTGTGGCCTTATTATGATTTTAGGCAGCCTCTCTGCTAATGGGTGGGGTTGTGTTCCTGTCTTGCTAGTTGTTTGGCATAGGTTGTCCAGCACTGTGGCTTGCTGGTCGTTGAGTGAAGCTGGGTGCTGGTGTTAAGATGGAGGTCTCTGGGAGATTTCCACCGTTTAATATTATGTGGAGCTGGGAGGTCTCTCGTTGACCAGTGTCCTGAAATTAGCTCTCCTACCTCAGATGCAGAGCCCTGACTCCTGGCTGGAGCACCAAGAGCCTTTCATCCACACGGCTCAGAATAAAAGGGAGAAAAAGTAGAGAGAATTAGTAGAAGTATGAGGAAAGAAAGAAGGAAAGGAGGAAAGGAAGGAAGGAAGAAAGAAGCAAAGAAGAAAGGAGGGAGGGAGGGAGGGAAGAAGGAAGGAAGGGAGGAGGGAAAGAAGGAAAAAAGACAGAAAGAAAGAAGATACAGTAAAAATAAAATAAAGTATAATATAGTTATTGAATTAAAAAATATTTAGAAAAAAAAAAAAAGGGACGGATAGAACCTTAGGACAAATGTTGGAAGCAAAGCTATACAGAGAAAATCTTACACAGAAGCATACACATGCACCTTCACAAAAAGAGGTAAGGGTGAAAAATCATAAATCTTGCTCTCAGAGACCACCTCCTCAATTTGGGGTGATTCGTTGTCTAAAGGAGGGAAGGAAGGAAAGAAAGAAAGAAAGAACGAAGGTAAAGTATACTAAAGTTATTACAATTAAAATTAATTATTAAGAAAAAAAATTAAAAAAAAAAAAACCATGGACGGATAGAGCCCTAGGACAAATGGTGGAGGCAAGAGTATACAGACAAGATCTCACACAGAAGCATACACGTACACATTCACAAAAAGAGGAAAAGGGGGAAAAAAATCATAGATCTCGCTCCTAAATTCCACCTCTTCAATTTGGGATCATTCCTTGTCTATTCAGGTATTCCACAGATGCAGGGTATATCAAGTTGATTGTGGAGCTTTAATCCGCTGCTTCTGTGGCTGCTGGGAGAGATTTCCCTTTCTCTTCTTTGTTCTCACAGCTCACAGGAGCTCAGCTTTGGATTTGGCCCTGCCTCTGCGTGTAGGTCGCTGGAGGGCGTCTGTTTTTTGCTCAGACAGGACAGGGTTAAAGGAGCCGCTGATTCGGGGGCTCCGGCTCACTCAGGCCGGGGGCTGGGGGATGGGGGAAGGAGGGGCACTGCGTGCGGGGTGGGCCTGCGGCGGCAGAGGCGGCATGACGTTGTGGCAGAGGCCGGCGTGACGTTGCACCAGCCTGAGGCCCGCCGTGCGTACTCCCGGGGAAGTTGTCCCGGGATCCCGGGAACCTGGCAGTGGCGGGCTGCACAGGCTCCGCGGAAGAGGGGTGTGGAGAGTGACCTGTGCTCGCACACAGGCCCCTTGGTGGAGGCAGCAGCAGCCTTAGCATCTCCCGCCCGTCTCTGGGGTTTGCGCTTTTAGCCGCGGCTCGCGCCCGTCTCTGGGGTTCGCGCCCTTAGCCGTGGCTCACGCCCGTCTCTGGAGTTCCTTTAAGCAGCGCTCTTAAACCCCTCTCCTGGCGCACCAGGAAACAAAGAGGGAAGAAAAAGTCTCTTGCCTCTTCGGCAGGTGCAGGCTTTTCCCCGAACTCCCTCCCGGCTAGTCGTGGTGCACTAACCCCTTCAGGCTATGTTCAAGCCGCCAACCCCAGTCCTCTCCCTGCGCTCCATCCAAAACCGAAACCCGAGCCTCAGCTTGCAGCCCTGCCCGCCCCGGCGGGTGAGCAGACAAGCCTCTCGGTTTGGTGAGTGCCGGTCGGCACCGATCGTCTGTGCAGGAATCTCCCCGCTTTGCCCTCCGCACCCGTCGCTGTGCACCACTCCGCGGTCCCGAAGCTCCCCCCTCCGCCTCCCGCAGTCTCTGCCCGCGGAGGGGCTTCCTAGTGTGTGGAAACTTTTCCTCCTTCACAGCTCCCTCCCACTGGTGCAGGTGCCGTCCTTATTCTTTTGTCTCTGTTTTTTCTTTTGCCCTACCCAGGTACGTGGGGAGTTTCTTGCCTTTTGGGAGGTCTGAGGTCTTCTGCCAGCCTTCAGTAGGTGTTCTGTAGGAGTTGTTCCACGTGTAGATGTATTTCTGGTGTATCCGTGGGGAGGAAGGCGATCTCCGCGTCTTACTCTTCTGCCATCTTCAAGGTCCTCGTCAAGTTTGGGGGTTTTTATTCTTCTTTCTCTAATTGCTTTAGGTGCAAGGTTAGTTTGTTTATTCGACATGTTTCCTGTTTCTTAAGGTGGGCTTGTATTGCTATAAACTTCCCTCTTAGAACTGCTTTTGCTGCATCTCATAGGTTTTGGGTCGTCGTGTCTCCATTGTCATTTGTTTCGAGGTATTATTTTATTTCCTCTTTGATTTCTTCAATGATCACTTCGTTATTAAGTAGTGTATTGTTTAGACTCCATGTGTTTGTATTTTTTACAGATCTTTTCCTGTAATTGATATCTAGTCTCATGGCGTTGTGGTCGGAAAAGATACTTGATACAATTTCAATTTTCTTAAATTTACCAAGGCTTGATTTGTGACCCAAGATATGATCTATCCTGGAGAATGTTCCATGAGCACTTGAGAAAAATATGTATTCCTTTGTTTCTGGATGTAATGTCCTATAAATATCAATTAAGTCCATTTTGTTTAATGTATCATTTAAACCTTCTGTTTCCTTATTTATTTTCATTTTGGATGATCTGTCCATTGGTGAAAGTGGGGTGTTAGAGTCCCCTACTATGATTGTGTTACTGTCGATTTCCTCTTTTATGGCTGTTAGTATTTGCCTTATGTACTGAGGAGCTCCTATGTTGGGTGCATAAGTATTTACAATTGTTATATCTTCTTCTTGGATCGATCCCTTGATCATTATGTAGTGTCATTCTTTGTCTCTTCTAATAGTCTTTATTTTACTGTCTATTTTGTCTGATATGAGAATTGCTACTCCAGCTTTCTTTTGGTTTCCATTTGCATGAAATACATTTTTCTATCCCCTTACTTTTAGTCTGTATGTGTCTCTAGGTGTGAAGTGGGTCTCTTGTAGACAGCAAATGCATGGGTCTTGTGTTTGTATCCACTCAGCTAATCTGTGTCTTTTGGTGGGAACATTTAGTCCATTTACATTTAAGGTAATTATCGATATGTATATTCCTCTTCCCATTTTCTTAATTGTTTTGGGTTCGTTATTGTATGTCTTTTCCTTCTCTTGTGTTTCTTGCCTAGAGACGTTCCTTTAGCAGTTGTCCTAAAGATGGTTTGGTGGTGCTGAACTCTCTCAGCTTTTGCTTGTCTGTAAAGGTTTTAATTTCTCCATCAAATCTGAATGAGATCCTTGCTGGGTAGAGTAATCTTGGTTGCAGGTTTTTCTCCTTCATCACTTTAAATATGCCTGCCAGTCCCTTCTGGCTTGCAGAGATTCTGCTGAAAGATCAGCTGTCAACCTTATGGGGATTCCCTTGTGTGTTATTTGTTGTTTTTCCCTTGCTGCTTTTAATATGTTTTCTTGTATTTAATTTTTGACAGTTTGATTAATATGTGTCTTGGTGTATTTTTCCTTGGATTTATCCTGTATGGGACTCTCTGTGCTCCCCGGACTTGATTGACTATTTCCTTTCCCATACTAGGGAAGTTTTCAACTATAATCTCTTCAAATATTTTCTCAGTCCCTTTCTGTTTCTCTTCTTCTTCTGGAACCCCTATATTTCGAATGTTGGTGCATTTAATTTTGTCCCAGAGGTCTCTGAGACTGTCCTCAGTTCTTTTCATACTTTTTTCTTTTTTCTGCTCTGCAGTAGTTATTTCCACTCTTTTATCTTCTAGGTCACTTATCCGTTCTTCTGCGTCAGTTATTCTGCTACTGAACTCATCTAAAGTATTTTTAATTTCATTTATTGCATTGTTCATTGTTGTTTGTTTCATGTTTAGTTCTTCTAGGTCCTTGTTAAATGTTTCTTGCATTTTGTGTATTCTATTTCCAAGATTTTGTATCATCTTTACTATAATTATTCTGAATTCTTTTTCAGGTAGACTGCCTATTTCCTCTTCATTTGTTAGGTCTGGTGGGTTTTTATCTTGCTCCGTCATCTGCTGTTTGTTTTTCTGTCTTCTCATTTTGCTTATCTTACTGTGTTTGGGGTCTCCTTTTTGCAGGCTGCACGTTCATAGTTCCCGTTGTTTTTGGTGTCTGTCCCCAGTGGCTAAGGTTGTTTCAGTGGGTTGTGTAGGCTTCCTGGTGGAGGGGACTAGTGCCTGTGTTCTGGTGGATGAGGCTGGATCTTGTCTTTCTGGTTGGCAAGTCCACGTTTGGTGCTGTGTTTTGGGGTGTCTGTGGTCTTATTATGATTTTAGGCAGCCTCTCTGCTAATGGGTGGGGTTGTGTTCCTGTCTTGCTAGTTGTTTGGCATAGGATGTCCAGCACTGTGGCTTGCTGGTCCTTGAATGAAGCTGGGTGCTGGTGTTGAGATGGAGATCTCTGGGAGATTTTCGCCGTTTGATATTATGTCAAGCTGGGAGGTCTCTTGTGGACCAGTGTCCTGAAGTTGGCTCTTCCACCTCAGAGGCACAGCACTGACTCCTGGCTGCAGCACCAAGAGGCTTTCATTCACACGGCTCAGAATAAAGGAGATAAAAAGTAGAAAGAAAGAATTAGTAGAAGTAGAAAGAAAGAAAGAAGGGAGGGAGGGAGGAAGGAAGGAAGGAAGGAGGAAAGGAAGGAAAAAAAGAAAGAAAGAAGATAAAGTAAACTAAAATAAAGTAAGATAAAATATAGTAAAGTTTTTAAAATAAAAAACTAATTAAGAAAAAGAAAAGAAAAAAATTTTAAAAACGGACAGATAGAACCCTAGGACAAATGGTGGAAGCAAAGCTATACAGACAAAATCTCACACAGAAGCATACACATACACACTCACAAAAAGAGGAAAAGGGGAAAAGATCATAAATCTTGCTCTCAAAGTCCACCTCCTGAATTTGGGATGATTCTTTGTCTATTCATGTATTCCACAGATGCAGGGTACATCAAGTTGATTGTGGAGCTTTAATCCGCTGCTTCTGAGGCTGCTGGGAGAGATTTCCCTTTCTCTTCTTTGTTCTCACAGCTCCCAGGGGCTCAGCTTTGGATTTGGCCCCGCCTCTGAGTGTAGGTTGCCGGAGGGTGTCTGTTCTTCTCTCAGACAGGACGGGGTTAAAGGAACCACTGATTCAGTGGCTCTATCTCACTCAGGCCGGGGAGAGGGTGGGGCATGGAGTGTGGGGCAAGCCTGCAGCGGCAGAGGCCAATGTGGCATTGCACCAGCCTGAGGCGCGCCGTGCGTTCTCCTGGGTAAGTTGTCCCTGGTTTCTGGGACCCTGGCAGTGGCTGGCTGCACAGGCTCCCCGGAAGGGGTGTATGGATAGTGACCTGTGCTCACACACAAGCTTCTTGGTGGTGGCAGCAGCAGCCTTAGCGTCTCATGCCCATCTCTGGTGTCTGCGCTTTTAGCCATGGCTCACGCCCATCTCTGGAGCTCCTTTAAGCAGCGTTCTTAATCCCCTCTCCTCGCGCACCAGGAAACAAACAGGGAAGAAAAAGTCTCTTGCCTCTTCGGCAGGTCCAGACTTTACCCCGGACTCCCTCCCGGCTAGCCGTGGTTCACTAACCCCCTGCAGGCTGTGTTCATGCCGCCAACCCCAGTCCTCTCCCAGTGCTCTGACCGAAGCCCTAGCCTCAACTCCCAGCCCCGCCCACCCCGGCGGGTGAGCAGACAAGCCTCTCGAGCTGGTGAGTGCCGGTCAGCACCGATCCTCTGTGCGGGAATCTCTCTGCTTTGCCCTCCACACCCCTTTTGCTGTGCTCTCCTCCTTGGCTCTGAAGCTTTCCCCCTCCGCCACCCACAGTCTCTGCCCGCAAAGGGGCTTCCTAGTGCATGGAAACCTTTCCTCCTTCACAGCTCCCTCCCACTGGTGCCGGTCCCGTCCCTATCCTTTTATCTCTGTTTATTTTTTTTTTTGTTTTGCCCTACTCAGGTACATGGGGGATTTCTTGCCTTTTGGGAGATCTGAGATCTTCTGCCAGCGTTCAGTAGGTGTTCTGTAGGAGTTGTTCCACGTGTAGATCTAAAGTATCTTATTGTACAAATATAATGCCTTTTTCATCTTTCTTGGTAAGGAGGTTCCCAATTCCAATGGCCTTAGTGGAGGAAATAGGAGCAGAAAACTAGCCTATCTATCAAAGAAATAACCTCTACTTTGTTTTATATTCCTATAGATATACAAGTTTTATTTTGATTAACATTGCCTTTCATAACCCTTTCCACGTTTTTGTTTCTTTCAATGTTATTGTATTGTAATAATTTGGTTGGATTTCTTGTAATATCACAAAGCTGGACTTTTTTTTCTTTAACACAATCTGACAACTCCTGCCTTGTAATTTGGTGTTTTATATTATTTATGTTTTTTGTATGTTTAAACCCATCTATCATTATTCTTAGTTATCTTGATTTGTTTTCGCTTATTTCACTTCATTCCTTATTTGTCTTCTTTTAAGTTTCAACTAGGAATTTTTTATTATTCAATTTTTCCACAATGTATTTGAAAATTATATACTCTATATCGAACTCTATTAGTTACCTTTGAAATGCTTATTATGCCCACTTAACTGATAAAGTTAATATTTTAACTCCATTCATAAACAATAGAAGGAATTAAGGACACTTCAATATTGCCTGCTGAATCTATATTTTACAGGTTCCAGTATTTTAGTTCTGTGGGGGGGGAGGGTGTTCTAAACCATCTTTTAGGCATTATTATTATTGTTGTCATTGTTGTAATGTTTGATTAGATTTACCAATATGTTTACATATTTCTGCTCATTCCTCCTTGCATCTCTGGCCTTCATTTTAAGATCATTTCCTACTTCTTGAAGTATATTTTTAGCAATTTCCCTGGAAACATTATTGGTGGAGGCTTAGCTTTCATTCATCTGAAAATGTTTATCTTGATTACCTTTATGCAACGTAATTTTTTGCGTGCATAATTTTAGGTTGACCACTTTTTACTCTCAGAATTTCAAAGTTGTTATTACATTTCTCTCTGGCTTCCATCATTACCTTTAAGAAGTATGTGTTGATATAGCTGTAGTTTGTGCAGAAGTAATAATCTTTTATCCCACTCTGGCTACTTTCCAGAAGTTTTTTTCTCTCTTCTTTAGTTTCACTACTGTATATTTAGAGTGAACATCTTTTATTTATCCTGCATATGATCCATTTTGACTCCTGAATTATATCTTAGATATTATCAACCTTTTGAATGTTTCTTCTTCCTCATTCTATTTTCTCCTTTGGACACTACAATCAGACGTGGGCTAGACTGTCTCACTCTGTACTCCATTTCTCTTAATACTGCTTTCAAATTTTTCTTCTCTGTGTTGTATTTGGGATCATTTCTTCAGTGTCTTGTTATTTCTTAAGATGTGTCTCAACAAACCTTTAGCTAGAAGCAGAAAGAGAAAGGTTTGTTGTTTTTTTAATTGAAATATAATTAACATAAAGCATTTTATTAGCTTCAGGTGTACAACCTAATGATTCAATATTTGCATATATTGTGAATCACCACAATAAGTCTAGTTAACATCCATCACTACACATAGTTGCAGATTATTTTTCTTGTTATAAGAACTTCTAAGCTGTACTCTCTTAGCAACTTTCAAATATTCAATACAGTATTAATAACTATAGTCACCATGCTGCACGTCATATCCCCATGATTTATTTATTTTACAACTGAAAGTTTGTACCTTTTGATTCCCTTCACCCATTTGGCCCATTCCTTCACCTCTGGCAACCTGTTCCTTGTATCTATGTGTTCTGTTTTGTTTTGTTTTGTTTTGTTTTTATTTCACATATAAGTGAGAGCATATGTTGTCTTTCATATTTTTTAATCCATTCATTCTTGCTTCCATATATATTGGTTATTGTAAATAATGCTGTAATGAACATAGGTGTGCATATATTGCACCCCTATGCAATAGCTTTTCACCTTAGTATTTTTAATTTTGTCAGAAAAATAGCCAGCAGTGAAAATGCTGGATCATATTGTAATTACATTTTTAATTTTTTGAGAAAACTCCGTATTGTTTTCCACAGTGGCTGCACCAATTTACATTCCCACCAACAGTGCACAAGGATTCCCTTTTCTCCACATCCCCATCAAGACTTGTTATTTCTTGTCTTTTTGATAAGAGCCATTCTGACAGGTGTGAAATGTTGCTCCTTTGTGGTATTTATTTGCACTTTCCTGATGATTAGTAATGTTGAGCACCTTTTCATATACCCGTAGCCATCTGTATGTCCTCTTTGGAAAAATATCTGTTCAGATCTACTGCCCATTTTTAAGTTGCATTGTTTGGGTTTTTTTGTTATTGAGTTCTATGAATAATTTATATAATCTGGATATTAATCCCTTATCACCTATATGATTTGCAAATATTTTCTCCCATTCGGTAGGTTATTTTTTTATCTTGCTGATGGGTTTCTTTTCTGTGCAGAAGCTTTTTAGTTTGATGTAGTACCACTTAAACTTATTTTTGCTTCTGTTGTCTTTGCGTTTGGAATCAGATCCAAAATATCACTGCAAAGACTTATGTAAAGGAGCATACTCCCTATGTTTTCCTCTAGCGGTTTTATGATTTCAGGTTTCATATTCAAGTCTTTAATCCATTTGTTTCAATTTTTGTGTGTGGTATAAGATTGGTTTAGTTTCATTCATTTGCATGTGGTTGTCTAGTTTTCCCAACACCATTTATTGAAGAGACTGTCTTCTCATTGTATATACTTGGCTCCTGTGTCATAAGTTAATATGGGGATTTATTTCTGGGCTCTACATTCTGTTCCATTGATCTGTGTGTCTATTTTTATGTCAATATCATACTTTTATGATTAATACAGCTTTGTATTATTGTTCGAAATAAAGGAACATAATACCTCCAGCTTTATTCTTCTTTCTCAAGATTGCTTTGCTTATTTGGAGTATTTGTCTTCCACACAAATTTTAGGATTTTTTGTTCTATTTCTGTGAAAAATGCCATTGGAATTTTCATTAGGGATTGCACTGAATCTGTAGATTGCTTTGCGTAGGAAAGCAGTGTTACAATAGTAATATTATAACAATATTAACTCTTCCAATTCATGAGCACAGAATATCTTTCCACTTATTTATGTCTCCAGTTTTTTTCATCAGTGTCTTATAGTTTTCAGGATTTGAGTCTTTCACCTCCTTAGTTTAAAGTTATTCCCAGATATTTTATTCTTTTTGATGTAATTATAAATGGGGTTGTTTTCTTGATTTATCTTTCTGATAGTTTGTTATTAGTGTATAGAAATGCAACAGATTTTGTATACTGATTTTGTATCCTGCAACTTTACTGAATTCATTTATTAATTCTAATAGTTTTCTGGTGGAGTCTTTAGGGTTTTCTCTATATATTATGTCATCTGCAAATAATCATAGTTTTATTTCTTCCTTTCAAAGTTGGATGCCTGTCTTGTCTAATTGCTGTGGCTAGGACTTCAATACTATGTTGACTGAAAATGGCAAGCACGGGCATCCTTATCTTATTCTGGATCTTAGAGGAAAAGCTTTTAGATTTTCACCATTGAGGATGTTATCTGTGAGCTTGTCGTATATGGGTTTTTTCATGTTGAGGTACATTTCTTGCATCCCTGGAATAAATCAAACTTGATCATGGTTTATGATCCTGTTAATGGTGAATTCAACTTGCTAATATTTTCTTGAGGATTTTTGCATCTATGTTCTCAGGAATATTAGACTATAATCTTATTTTCTGTGGTGTCCTTATCTAATTTTGGTATCAGGGTAATGCTGGCCTCCTAAAGTGAGTTTGGAAGTGTCTTCCCTCCTTGTCTGTTTTTTGAAAGTGTTCGAGAAAAATTGATATTAACTCTTCTTTGAACATTTGGTAGAATTCTCTGGTGAAGCTCTCTGGTACCAGACTTCTCTGTTTGTTGGGAGGTTTTTGATTACTGATTTAATCTCCTTACTGGTAATCAGTCTGTTCAGATTTTCTGTTTCTTCATGATTCAGTCTTTGATGGTTATATGTTTCTAGGAATTTATCCATTTCTTTCAGGTTGTCCAATTTGTTGTAAAATTGTTCATCATAGTCTATAATGATCCTTTATATTTATGCAATGTCAGTTGTAATGTCTCCTCTTTCATTTCTGATTTTATTTATTTGAGTCCTCTCTCTCTCTCTTTCTGCTTCTAGCTAAAGGTTTGTTGATTCATTGATATTTTCAGGGAACAAGATCTTAGTTTCATTGATCTTTTCTATTGTCTTTTTAGTCTGTATTTCATTTATTTCTGCCCTGCTTTTTGTTATTTCCTTCCTTCTACTGAATTTAGGCTTTGCTTATTCATCTCTTTCTAATTCCTTGAGGTATAGAGTTAGGCTGTTATTGTAGATTTTTCTTGTTTCTTGAGGTAGGCATTTATTGCTATGAACTTTCTTCTTAGTTGGTATGTAGTATTTCCATTTTCATTTGTCTCAAGGTATTTTTTTTATTTCTCTTTTGATTTCTTCATTGAGCCATTTGTTTGTTCAGTAGCATTTTGTTTAATCTTTACATATTTGTGAAATGTTTCAGTTTTCTTCTTATAATTGATTTCTAGTTTCATACTGTTTTTGTTGGAAAAGAGTATTGATATGATCTCAATCTTTGTAAATTTGTTAAGGCTTGTTTTGTGGCATAACTATGATCTATCCTGGAGAACCTTCCATGTGCACTTGAGAAGAATGTGTATTCTGTTGCTTTTGGAGAAAATGCTCTGTGTATGTCAGTTAAGTTCATCTGTTCTAACATGTCATTTAAGGCCAGTGTTTCATATTGATTTTATGTCCAGACATCCACTGATATAAGTGGAATACTAAGGTAACCTAATAGCATTACATTGCTCTCTATTTCTCCTTTAGGTCTATTAATATTTGCTTCATACATTTTGGTGCTTCTATGTTGTGTGCATAAATATTTACAAATCTTTTGTTGGATTGACCCCTTTATCATAATGTAATGCCCTTCTTTGTCTCTCGTTAAAGTCTTTGTTTTAAAGTCTACTTTGCCTGGTATAAATATAACCATCTTAGATTTCTTTTGCTTTCCATTTGCATGGAATATCTTTTTTCATCCCTTCGCTTTCAGTCTATATGTGTTCTTATTTGTGAAGTGAATCTCTTGTAGGCAGCATAATATCTGCATTTTGTTTGTTTTTCTTAAAACCTATTCAGCCATTCTATGTCTCCAGATTAGAGAATTAGTCCATTTACATGTGAAGTAATTATTGATAGGTGTGTACTTATTACCATTTTGTTAATTGGTTTCTGGCAGTTTTTTTTTTTTTTTTTTTTTTTTGCGGTACACGAGCCTCTCACTGTTGTGGCCTCTCCTGTTGTGGAGCCCAGGCTCCGGACGTGCAGGCTCAGTGGCCATGGCTCACAGGCACAGCCGCTCCGAGGCATGTGGGATCTTCCCGGACCAGGGCATGAACCCGTGTCCCCTGCATCAGCAGGCAGACTCTTAACCACTGCGCCACCAGAGAAGCCCATGGTTTCTGGCAGTTTTGTTTGTTCTTTTTTCCTTTCTTCTTCTCTTGCTCTCTTTTTGTGTTTTGATGACTTTCTTTATTGGTATGCTTAGATTCCTTTCTCATTATCTTAGTGTTTGCCTTGTGGTTACCATGAAGCATTTATATATTATAAACTTATATTTATAATGTCTTATATGTATATTGTCTATACTCAGTCTAAAGCTTTACAGTTTGCTCTCCCCCATTTTATGTTTTTGATGTTACATTTTTTTATCTTGATATCCTTTAACTTATTATTGTAATTATAGATATTTTTACTACTTTAACTATATATTTACCTTTTTCAGTGGGATTTATACTTCCATATGTTTTCTTGTTACTAATTAACCCCTTTATCTTTTCAACCTAAAAAAGTTTCTTTAATACTTCTTGTAAGAAGAGTTCAATGGTGATGAACGCCTTTAGGTTTTGCTTGTCAAGAAAACTGTCTTTCCTTCAAATCTGAGTAACTTTGTCAGGTAGAGTATTTTTTGGTTGGAAGATTTTAATTTTGTTTCCTGTTGGCACTTTGAATATATCATGCCACTTCTATCTGGCTTCCAAAGCTTTTGCTGAAAAATCTGCTGGTATTATGATGGGAATTCTCTTGTATGTAACAAGTTGTTTTTTCTTGCAACTTTTAAGATTTTTCTCCTTGTGTTTAACTTTTTAGATTTTTGTTATAATGTGTCTTGATGTAGACCTGTTTGGATTCATCTTGTTTGGAACTCTCTGGGTTCCTGGATCTAGATGTCTGTTTTCTTCCCCAGTTTAGGGAAGTTTTCAGACATTGTTTCCTTAAATAAGTTTTCTGCCCCTTTCTCTCTCTCTTTTCCTTCTAGGACTCCTATAATGCAAATGTTAGTTTACTTATTTTGTCTCATAAGTCTCTTAAGTTATCTTTACTTTAAAAAATATTCCTTTTCTTTTTGCTGCTCTAATTGGGTGAGTTCTTCTGCCCTGCCCTTTAGTTCACTGATCCTTTCTCTTGCTTCATCTAGTCTGCTGTTGACCCCTCTAGTGTATTTTTCATTTCAGTAATTGTATTCTTTAGCTCTCTGACTTCTCTCTGCTACTTTCTTGTATTTTTAATCTCTTTGTTAAAGTTCTCACTGTGTTCATCTCCCAATTTGATGAGCATCTTTATGACTATTACTTTTAATTTTTTATCAGGTAAATTACTTGTCTTCATTTAATTAAGGCTTTTTTGAGGTTTTATCTTATTCTTTCATTTGGAACATATCTTCTTTCTTTATATTTCTTGACTTCCTGTGTTTGTTTCTATGCATTAAATGAAACAGCCAGGTTTGTAGGATTGGTCTTATATAGAAGATGAAACTTACCATTCAACCCTGCTTTAGCTCTTCGTTGTCTCTCAACCTATGTGATTGTCCAAACAACCTATTTTACTTTAATATCTCCCAGTAGTTGAGGGTATGCTAAGACAGTCAGTGTGCCAAAACATAGGATCTCAGTCAGCACCCAGATTTAGGCTGATTGGAAGCCAGATTCTCAGGCAGCAGCTTTTAAAGAATGCAAATATTTGATATCCCCTGGGTGACAGTCACTATAATTGGGGCAGCAGACAAGTGTGTGAGCTCCTTTTCAGAAGATTCTACTTAGCTATAGTGAGGCAGAGAGAGAGCCCAAAGATGGCATCCTCCGGCCTGTGTTTCTGGAGGACACCCCCTTAGCCTCTATATGTGTGTTAAACCTGAAGCCTGCCTTTCAGGCCTAAACTCCAGGAGAAGCAAGTAGTCCTCTTTCACAGAAAGGCTGGGGGTGTGTTTCAGGCTGCTGTCTGTGCAGTCTCCTGGGGTAGCAGCCAACCAAGAACTGTCTCTTCAATTGTTATAGTGCTGTGGGACCCAAGATCATAGGGACCCCTGACCACTAGAGCCAGGCAATCAAGAGGTATTCCCTGGGAAGCAGCTACAAAAAACACACACCACTCATAAAATCTGGGGCTCCAGATATGTGTAAGAGCTTCCCTCTAAGAGATCCTGGCACTGGTGTGTAGCAGAGGGAAAGTGCAAAGAGAGTTCTTCCACTCTGAGGTCTCAGGAAAGTTTATAGTCAGCCCTTAGGTGTGTGTTTCATTGAAAACCTGTCCCTCGGGCTGCAGCTATGATAAAAAGCTCTTCTTTTTTCATCTCCTTGTGTCTCTGTGCTGCATTTGGGTTAATTTCTTCAGTATCTACTTATCTCTTAATCTGTGTCTCATCTATTTTTGTTTTTTTTTGTTGTTGTTGTTTTTAAAGGAACATTTATTTATTGGCTGCATTGGATCTTTGTTGCTGTGCACAGGCTTTCTCTAGTTGTGGCAAGTGGGTGCTACTCTTAGTTGCAGTGTGAGAGCTTCTCATTGTGGTGGCTTCTCTTGTTATGGAACAAAGGCTCTAGGCACACAGGCTTCAGTAGTTGTGGCATGTGGGCTCAGTAGTTGTGGCTCGTGGGCTCAGGAGTTGTGGTTCATGGGCTCTAGAGGGCAGGCTCAGTAGTTGTGACACACAGGCTTAGTTGCTGTGTGGCATGTGAGATCTTCCCGGACCATGGCTCGAACCCATATCCCCTGCATTGGCAGGCAGATTCTTAACTACTGCGCCACTAGGGAAGTCCACTGTGTCTCATCTTTAGATTGCTTTATCAGTTGAGTTTTAAATTTTAGCAGTTTTACTTTTTTATTTCTAAAAGTTCTATTTTGTGATTTTAAAATCTGCTTTATCATTGTTTATTTTTTAAGCCATATGTATGGTTTTCTTTTTGTCTTCATATTTTATATTTAGGATATTACAAAATATAGTTATTTTATATTCTTATTGATAATAGATCTAAAAACTGTTGTTTTTATATGTATTTTTTCAAACTCACTCGCAATAGCTTATTTTTTGTATGTTTTCAATATTTAATTGAATTAAGTTCTTGGTAATTAAAGAGTTTCCTTCCTTTCTACTAAGCATATAAATGTATTGAAAATTATGCCTGTTGTTATTTCTATGAGGACAATTCATGTTTTAGGGAGACAGTTCTTCAAAATAACTAACCCTTCATACTGCCAAAGTGTATTGGGATGATTTGGTTTTCTTTTTTCATAGTAGAAGTAAATTGTAATGTTCCTTTTTATAAAAAGTGTAGATTATTGTAGTCACTTCAAAATGATGATGGTAGTAGTAGAAATAGTAACACAAATGAAAAGGTTAATAATAACAATAATGTCAATGTGTGGAATTTATATTTGAGTATATAACTTATTACCTTCATTGATGTAGCCCTTTTTACAAATGTAACTTTTGTTAATTAGGAATATGAGTGGATTCAAAAACAATTTACTTGATGTTTCTACTGAGGATGCATAGTTGAAAAAAGTGATGTCTTGTAATCCCCCCCACCTCCACCCAGTTTTAATATAAGTAACTAAACTGTTCATAAAGAATCTCCAAAGTGATTTTACCACCCTTAAGTCATTTTCAAACTCAATATAAAGGAGGTGAGAAATCAATAAACAAAATATTTGCTTTTAAAAAAAATTACTATATTTGCAGACAAAGCCAGATTAATCCCCATTACTATCAGATTTATGCACCAATAACATTAAGAAATTGTAATCAGACCTTCAAATCTCTTAAGTGAATTTTGAAAATGGAAGTGTTTTGCCTTTGCTTAAATTAAAGAAAAAGACGGACACAATTCTCAACCATGGATGTGAAAGACTTTCTACTCAAACTGTTTTGATTTAACTAATAAGAATTATATTTTAATTGGATAAGTGATTTTTTTTCCTTTTCCACCATATAAACTCCATTTATGTCGTTACAAAGTTTATTAATTGTGTTAGAAGTAGCTCTATGTTGTGTAGTATTCATAATAATTCTACATTGGTAATGTTGACTTTTAACTTAAAAAATTATAGAAGGGTGGTATTGTAGGAACAAATAGTGATATATTCTGCTACGAACACATCCTACATATAACAACTGATAGATTGTTGTAAATTGGGAAGAGCATCAGCAAACATTAATTACATCAACATTAACTAAGTTGTGCTTTTCTTATTGTTGATTTTAAATCAATGTTCTCCATTACATCTATTTCCATAGTTACATGAAAAAAAATAATATAACATTTTATAAAGAGGTCAGGTCAGAGGAGAATAGGGCTAACACTATGAATGTTGTATTATAGATAATCCATATTAATAGATATACATGTTAGCTCAGTGAACCTACCTGAATGACTATTATTTTATTCACTGATAACATCTGGAATAATTACTCTCTCCAGAGTGGTATTTTATTTTAAAGTAGTATGTTATCCTTCATATCATCAAAGTAAGCAAATTTCTAACATCCAAAGACTATTTAGAATGATAATATGATGGGTAAGAAGGCTAGTACCCTAGTAAAACTATCAAGTGTTCCATCACATTCATTTATTTATTTTTTTTATTCCTTTTGGATTGGGGGAATTTCTTTTTTAACATGATTTTGTTTTGTTGTTATTATCTTTATATTTTAATACATTTGATAATTTTTTTTAATTCACAAATACTTGGAGGAAACCCCCACTTGGAGACAGTGTTATTAAGATAGGCAAGGACTCTTGTCTTAATTTACAGTATGACTACATACAATGGAAAATAAGTTAGAAAATCAGTGGAAAATGAGTGTAATTTAGCCAAAAAGTAAAGGGAGAAGATTTTATATACCTTAGGTTTATCCATGAAAACGTTTACATGTGAGTAGGTGGTAGGATGTAGCACATATATTAAATTCTCAAAATGATTTTGTTACAAAATTTTACTTGTCTCAATTTTTCTTCTTACATAAGTTATTATCTTTAAAATATTTTATAGAATCTCATATTTTAATATAATATATAGGATATAAAAAAACTATCAGGAAAATTAAATTATAAGAAATTTTATTTATAATGTAATTTCTTTGTGTCTGACTAAAGTATTATATAACACACAAAAAGAACATAAATTAGGGCTTCCATGGTGGCGCAGTGGTTGAGAGTCCACCTGCTGATGCAGTGGACATGAGTTCATTCCCCAGTCCGGGAAGATCCCACATGTCGCGGAGCGGCTGGGCCCGTGAGCCATGGCTGCTGAGCCTGCACGTCCAGAGCCTGTGTTCCACAATGGGAGAAGCCACAACAGTGAGAGGCCCACGTACCACAAGAAAAAAAAAAAAAAAAAAACATAAATTAAATGAGACTTTTATAATAGCAATTTATATTTCCTTCTTTGCAATTGTTACTGAATCAATCAATTTTAAAATAATTTTAATGATTGTTATATTGTTTAATTATATATTATAATTTAAATTTTCAGATAAATAATTTATTTCAAAACAAAATAAAAGATGTATTATTTAATAGGTTAAAATAGAGATGTTTCTATAAAAGAGGAAATTAGATAAAGCTAATTTTATAACCCCTATTATCATAGTAATTATTATAGGCAGAAATGGTAGAAAAGAAGGTATTTATGGTACTTAACTAGTATATTTGAAGATACATTTTTATCAGAAAACTTCACCAATGCCAACTGAGTAACAGATATTTTAAAATATCTTAGTTCTTACTTTATTCATTTTTTCTAGTAATAGCAATGAACAAAGAAGAGCACTCACACCCAATAGAATCATTTCCTTTTACACATGATCCATCTTTTAATACTAGAAAATTTGGGGGACTCATGAAGAAAAATATCAAAAACCTTCAGTCAAATTTAAAAAAATATATCATTGTGGTGACTAAGCTTCTTAATGCCAATAAAGGAAACTTAGTAGCAAAAATGAATGGTTTCCATAGTCTTCATTTTCTGATTACTGAAGGCAAATGTTCTGTTGGGTAAACACCTTACAGAGGTCAGGGAGCATTACACCTCCTGTGCTTCATCTAAAGTTAGCACAGTGCCATAACGCGATAAAATTTAATTTTCTCTTTTTTCTACTTCACAAGTTCACTTGCTTCTTTTAAATAATTTCTCAATCCATTTCTCCTCAACCTAAGGATGAAATAGATGTGTTAACAATCCAAAAACTTTTCACCTCTGACATTTGTTCATCCCAGTGTCATTTTAGTTCATCTTCTGTATGTGTCATTAATGTTTGCATGGATCCCAATGGCCATGTTTCATGGAAAGGCCAAATTATAAAGTAATGTGAAGAGAGTTTATGAATGACTTGCATTACATTCAGAAGTGAACGTATTAACCAAAATTGAATTGCTACTACTAAATCTTGCTTTGTTGTTACTGTTGGGAATCTTGGTTTTCTGTAATTTTTTTCCACTCTGGACAATTTCAAGTTTGCCTTTTTGTACTACTCTCTCAAAATTATGTGTTATTTTGAAATGTGTTTAATTTGTTCTAATATATTCAGTGTTTCTAACCATAGTGTCACAGTAAGAGGAACCCCAATATATAAAAAAATATTTATATCCTCAACTTAAGAAATAGATTTCCTTAGTGATCCTCCATTCATAGAAAATAGTGTGTTTATCTACTTTGTTGAAACTCTGGGTACCTTTGATTGTTTTTATACTTTAAATCAGAGGTTACTAACCTATTAACTCCACTAATTAGGCTGAAGCTTAATTTGCATGTTCTTTAAGGATTTTGCCCTTGAGTTGCTCATCTACTTTTACATTTCACTGATCATTTAAATTGTCCTTCTCAAGTATGGTGACCAAAATGAAAATAAACTCAAAATGGATTAAAGACCTAAATGTAAGGCCAGACACTATAAAACTCTTAGAGGAAAACACAGGCAGAACACTCTATGACATACATCCAGCAAGATCCTTTCTGACCCACCTCCTAGAGTAATGGAAATAAAAACAAAAATAAACAAATGGGACCTAATGAAACATAAAAGCTTTTGCACAGCAAAGGAATCCATAAACAAGAGGAAAAGACAACCCTCAGAATGGGAGAAAATATTTGCAGATGAAGCAACTGACAAAGGATTAATCTCCAAAATTTACAAGAAGCTCATGCAGCTCAATATCAAAAAAGCAAACAACCCAATCCAAAAATGGGCAGAAGACCTAAATACCATTTCTGCAAAGAAGATATACAGATTGCCAACAAACACATGAAAGAATGCTCAGCATCCCTAATCATTAGAGAAATGCAAATCAAAACTACAATGAGGTATCACCTCACACTGGTCAGAATGGCCATCACAAAAATTCTACAAAGAACAAATGCTGGAGAGGGTGTGGAGAAAAGGGAACCCTCTTGCACTGTTGGTGGGAATGTAAATTGATACAGCCACTATGGAGAACAGTGTGGAGGTTCCTTAAAACACTAAAAACAGAACTACCATATGACCCAGCAATCCCACTACAGGGCACATACCCTGAGAAAACCATAATTCAAAGAGTCATGTACCGCAATGTTCATTGCAGCTCTATTTACAATAGCCAGGACCTGGAAGCAACTTAAGTGTCCACTGACAGATGAATGGATAAAGAAGACGTGGCACATATATACAATGGAATATTACTCAGCCATAAAAAGTAATGAAATTGAGTTATTTGTAGTGAGGTGAATGGACCTAGAGTCTGTCATACAGAGTGAAGTAAGTCAGAAAGAGAAAAACAAATACCATATGCTAACACATATATATGGAATCTAAAAAAAAAAATGCTTCTGAAGAACTTAGGGGCAGGACAAGAATAAAGATGCAGACATTCAGAATGGACTTGAGGACATGGGGAAGGGGAAGGGTAAGCTGGGACGAAGTGAGAGAGTGGCATGGACTTACATATACTACATATACATATACTACCAAATGTAAAATAGATAGCTAGTGGCTGCAGAACCAGCTGCAGAACACAGGGAGATCAGCTTGGTGCTTTGTGACCACCTAGAGGGGTGGGATAGGGAGGATGGGAGGGAGATGTAAGAGGGAGGAGATATGGGGATATATGTATATGTATAGCTGATTCAATTTGTTATAAAGCAGAAAGTAACACACAAGTGTAAAGCAATTATACTCCAATAAAGGTGTTAAAAAAAATAAAACACAATAAACTACTCCAATAGTATTCTGACTGAAACCAAAAAGACAGTTTTCCTCTCAAACACCATATATCATTCTTCACGCATAAAAGTTACTTTTCCAGTCAAAATTCCCTTTGACTTTTTTCTTTTTAAAAAAATTTATTCCTCTTATGTCAATTGAATATGCTTCTGCTGAAGTTTAGACAGATTTAACAGTACCAGTTTTTCATAATAGTCAAATTTACCTTTATTTTTGCTATTGAAAGACCATGCTTTCCCGAACTTGAACCACTTGAAAATTGTTAGACTTATATTTGACCTTTTTAAAGGACACTGATTAAATCTCATAAATCTGTAGGATGCTTGATTTGATACTTTCCTCTTCCTTTCCTATCATTCCATTTTTCAATATCAAATTTGTAATAAGTAGCCTTTCTATTTAATTCTAGAGCTCACTGTTGCTCATTCTTTTAGCAATAGTATAATTATGGGGAATGGTAAAAGGTTTTGCACTTCCATTCCAAATCTAATGAAGCTAATACTTTTTTGAAATATGTGTTGAGAAGGATTCTGAGTTTGCATTTGGGCTTAGCAGGAAAAATTGCGATCAATTAATGAAGTTTATGATGGCTGGGTAACTGGGGAAATGGTAGCAAATGCCTCCCAAAGATGTCCACATCTTAATCCCAGAACCTGTAAACATGTTACCTTACATTTTAAAGGAGACTTTGCAAATATAATTAAGGATCTTGAGATGATGGGAATGGAATATGCTAGATATCCAAGTGGACCCAGTGTAATCACAAGGGTCCAAATAAGGGAGAGATAGGGGACTAAGAGTTAACAAAAGTGAATTTAGATGTGGAATGAGGATGTGAGGATTGAATCAGAGGTCGGAGTGATACGCTTTAAAGACAGAAGAAGGAGACAAGCCAAGGAAAGCAAGCAGCCTCTGGAACATGGGAAAGACAGGAAAATATTTCTCCCCTGAAGTCTCCAGAAGGAATGCAGCCCTGCTGACACATTGATTTAAGATTTCTGGTATCAAGAACCTTATGAGAATAAATTTGTACTGTTTTAAGCCACTAAGTTTGTGGTAATGTGTTACACCAGTGATAAGAAACTAATATAATAATATATAATTGAAACAAGTTTTATCAAATTATACTAAGTGTGTGTGTGTGTACTTTTATTTAACTTATCAAACTTTATCAAATCTGGCATGCTCTTTGATATTATTATTCTATTGTACTTCATTCTATTTCATTTTTAAAGTGTTGATTGAAACCCAATAAGTTGATATCATTTATTGCAGTTTGATAAAACATAGGACTAAATTTCTTTTCTTAAATTTATTTTTTTGTTATAAGTCTTACTGAATTTAAGATTTGTTATGTGTTTAATCTCAGATCCATAAGTCCTACTATTTTCTAAAAATGGCACATTTTTTTCAATTTTTAATTCTTAATATTCAGTATTTATGCCAATAAAAGTGGACTTTCAAAGTTGCATATCTCATTTTGCAAACACATCTTCCATAAATGTAACTTTTCTGGACTGAGTCATAAGGTCCAAATGATGTATTTACTTACTAAAAATATTTTAAAGTATTAATTTGCACAGAAGCCATGCTATACAATGACTAAACAGGTGTGGAATAAAATGGTCATGAATCTTATAATCATAGAACATATATTTTAGTGAGAATTAAAAACTGCTTCCTTTATAGATATTTTAAATTTTTAGCTTATATTTGCATTTTACCTCTATTACAACTTATATTTATATCATCTCTCCATCAGCTAAAGTTTTATTGGTGTTCATCTTATTTTTGTGTTTGTCATTTATGTTTATTTTTTATTTTATTGGTATAAAGTTTTTGTCAAACAGACACCACAGTGAGGTCAATGGGCAGAAAAAAAACAAACAGAAAACCAACAAAAAAACCAATGCTGAAAAGAAAATGTAGCTTTCATTAATTTAATAGGTTTATTGTTTTTAACTGGCTTTAAAATTCAGTTTGTTCTAGTATTACCAAAGCCTTCTTGGGCTAATGATTTATTATCTGATTTGAGTTGGTTGACTAAAATCCATGTAATATATGGTATAATTTTTAAAAATTGTAATTTTAAGCACTTTAGAGACAGAGTTTTGGAGGAAAAGAGAGAACAGCTTTATTTTTTACCAGGCAAAGAGGGAATACAGCAGGCTATCACCTCAAGAACTGTGCCCCCTTCCCTGGGGAATCAGGAGAGGTCTTACAGGTGGAGCTCAAAGTCTGGGGTAGGTGATATGGATCAAAGTAGTGAAGGTTTTGCATTTTTCTTCCTCTTGAATTATTTCAAAACAGTCACAGCTGGCATCAGACAGCCCGGTAATTGGGCCTGGCAGCCTGGTATTTGGGTCCATTCATCTCTGGGTTATCGGCCAGCGACCTTCTTTCTGAAATGCAGAGCGCTACAAGGGGTGATTTGCTACAAGGGAGTACAGGGAGTGTAAACACCAGGTGCAGGATGTAATTCACATGGGATCAGAGAATGTTAGGGGCAGGATGTAATTGACACAGAGTTAGGGAGTGGTAGGTGCATGATGTAATTCACATAGTGTCAGAGAGTGTTAGAGATTAGCTTTGTGAAGGACAAATCTAGTTACAGACACTACAGCTTAGTAACAGTTAAAATAAATCTAGGATTGATTAACTCTTTCAGGCCAGTTTATGTAGTTTCTATAGCCTTCCCATGGTTCCTTTATTTTCCTTGTTTGTCAGAAAAGAAAAAAACCCAAAAAACTTATTTCTGTTTTTGCTGCAACATGACAAGGACAGAGGGGCTTGTACACTGTTTCAGTAGCAACAATATATTACAGGTAAAAATTGTCAATGTAGTATGATTACAAAATGGTTGATTGAAGTACTTATTCAATGAATTAATCCAATAGCTTTTCATTCTTTAAAACTGCGTTAAACTGCCTTAATGACTTGTTTTTTTCACTAGTGCGTGATCTTTCAGAATACTTTGAAGTTTTCAATGAGTTTCTTCATGCAAGTTTTTAATTTAACTAAATATATTGAAGAGTAAATTTGTTTCTAGTACCACTGTGTACACAATAAATTGTCTTATGTTAATTTATACCTATAATTAAGTTTTTAAATTAATTATGATCACTGTATCTCCAAACTAAGTTACTCTGTCAAACATGATCCTAGTCGATTTGGGGCTCCAACTTCTGTGTCCAGAGCATTCTTCTTAGACATTTTTAGGAACAGTTAATGCTTTCTGAATGTGCTATCATCATTTGTCTCTTCTGTAATTCTGAGCTGATCTTGTGGAAGAATGCTGTCCATCTTTGGAACATGACTGTCATTGTCGCTTAGGAAAAGAACATATACCCTGCACTGGGAGTTAGTGGGGAGAAGGCCTTGAGAGAATATTCTCCAGAGTCAGTGATATATGTTGCCTCTCATTATACATTAAAGGGCTTTGTTGAGGGTTAGGAGGATTCATAGATTGTTGAACACTAAAAGTGCTAATCTAATGGATTAGGATTAAATTGGAAGAAGTCCTAAATTGAGGCAAGATAATTTCATCAGAGGATTTAGATGGGAATGTCAATATCATGCTCAGCAAATCTGCAAGAGATAGAACTTGCAGAGAAATGTTTGGGACAGACGTGTAGATAAAATTTGAATAATGGGCTGCATTTGACTGATTCTTTTCATTAAAATTTTTTACAGCTAATTTCAAAATGTCAATGATGTTACTTGTGAGCATTCAGCAACACATGTGAGATTGTTCTGGAGGTCTCTGTTAACTGCAAGTTAAAGAGGGGTCAATGGTAGGACTACCTATCTTATCTGGTATTTACATACCTTTTCACCCAGAACCAATAGAATGATAATTATTTTCCCTCTACTGTGATAAAATAACACTTTCTAAAAACAACTTTATTGGAGTAAAATTGCTTTACAATGTTGTGTTAGCTTCTGCTGTATAACAAAGTAAATCAGCTATATGTATACATATATTCTCATATCCCCTCCCTCTTGCATCTCCCTCCCACTCTCCCTATCCCGCCCATCTAGGTGGTCACAAAGCACCGAGATGATATCCCTGTTCTATGCAGCTGCTTCCCACTAGCTATGTATTTTTATGTATTTCACTTTTGGTAGTGTATATATGTCAATGGTACTCTCTTACTTCATCCCAGCTTACAATTCCCCCTCCCTGTGTCCTCAAGTCTATTCTCTATGTCTGCGTCTTTATTCTTGTCCTGCCCCTAGGTTCATCAGAACCATTTTTTTTTTTTAAGATTCCATATATATGAGTTAGCATACGGTACTTCTTTTTCTCTTTTTGACTTACTTCACTCTGTATGACAGAATCTAGGTCCATCCATCTAACTACAAATAACTCAATATCATTTCTATTATAGCTGAGTAATATTGCATTGTATATACGTGCAACATCTTCTTTGTCCATTCATCTGTTGATGGACCCCTAGGTTGCTTCCATGTCCTAGCAATTATAAATAGTGCTGCAATGAACATTATGGTACATAAATCTTTTTGAATTATGGTTTTCTCAGGGTATATGCCCAGTAGTGGGATTGCCGGGTCATATGGTAGATCTATTTTTAGTTTCTTAAGGAACTACCATACTGTTCTCCATAGTGGCTGTATCAATTTACATTCCCACCAACAGTGCAAGAGGGTTCCTTTTCCTTCACACTCTCTCCAGCATTTACTGTTTGTAGATTTTTGATGATGGCCATTCTGACTTGTGTGAAGTGATAACTCATTGTAGTTTTGACTTGCATTTCTCTAATGATTAGTGATGTTGAGCATCCTTTCATGTGTTTGTTGGCAATCTGTATATGTTCTTGGGAGAAATGTCTGTTTAGGTCTTCTGCCCATTTTTGGATTGGGTTGTTTCTTTTTTTGATATTGAGCTGGGTGAGCTGCTTGTATATTTTGGAGATTACTCCTTTGTCATTTGCTTCATTTGCAAATATTTTCTCCCAATCTGAGGGTTGTCTTTTTATCTTGTTTATGGATTCCTTTGCTGTGCAAAAGCTCTTAAGTTTCATTAGGTCCCATTTGTTTATTTTTGTTTTTATTTCCATTTCTCTAGGAGGTGGGTCAGAAAGGATCTTGCTGTGATTTATGTCATAGAGTGTTCTGCCTATCTTTTCCTCTAAGAGTTTTACAGTGTCTGGCTTTACATTTAGGTCTTTAATCATCTTGAGTTTATTTTTGTGTATGGTGTTAAGGAGTGTTCTAATTACATTATTTACATATAGCTGTCCAGTTTTCCCAGCACCACTTACTGAAAAGGTTGTCTTTTCTCCAATTTATATTCTTTTCTTTGTTTTAACATCTTTATTGGAGCATAATTGCTTTATAATGGTGTGTTAGTTTCTGCTTTATAATGAAGTGAATCAGTTATACATACACATAAGTTTCCATATCTCTTCACTCTTGCATGTCCCTCCCTCCCACACTCCCTATCCCACCCCTCTAGGTGCTCACAAAGCACCTAGAGCTGATCTCCCTGTGCTATGAGGCTGCTTCTCACTAGCTATCTATTTTACATTTGGTAGTATATATATGTCCATGCCACTCACTCACTTTTTCACAGCTTACCCTTCCCCCTCCCCATAACCATAAGTCTAGTCTCTAGTAGGTCTGTGTCTTTATTCCCGTCTTGCCAATAGGTTCTTCATGACATTTTTTTCTTTTTTTTTAGATTCCATATATATTTGTTAACATACAGTATTTGTTTTTCTCTTTCTGACTTACTTCATTCTGTATGACAAATACTAGGTCCATGCACCTCACTAAAAATAACTCAATTTAATATCTTTTTATGGCTGAGAAATATTCCATTGTATATATGTGCCACATCTTCTTTATCCATTCATCTGTTGATGAACACTTACATTGCTTCCATGTCCTGGCTATTGTAAATAGAGCTGCAATGGAACATTTTGGTAAATGACTCTTTTTGAGTTATGGTTTTCTCAGGGTATATGCCCAGTAGTGGGATTGCTTGGTCATATAGTAGTTCTATTCTTAGATTTTTAAGGAACCTCCATACTGTTCTCCATAGTGGCTGAACCAATTCACATTCCCACCAACAGTACAAGAGGGTTCCCTTTTCTCCACACCCTCTCCAGCATTTATTGTTTGTATATTTTTTGATGATTGCCATTCTGACTGGTGTGAGATGATATCTCATTGTAGTTTTGATTTGCATTTCTCTAATGATTAAAGATGTTGAGCATTCTTTCATGTGTTTGTTGGCAATCTGTATATCTTCTTTGGTGAAATGTCTATTTAGGTCTTCTGCCCATTCTTGGATTGGGTTGTTTGTTTTTTTGATATTGAGCTGCATCAGCTGCTTGTAAATTTTGGAGATTAATCCTTTGTCAGTGGCTTCATTTGCAAATGTTTTCTCCCATTCTGAGGGTTGTCTTTTCGTCTTGGTTATGGTTTCCTTTGCTGTGCAAAAGCTTTTATGTTTCAATTGGTCCCATTTGTATATTTTTGTTTTTAATTAATTCCTTTTCTCTAGGAGGTGGGTCCAAAAGGATCTTGATGTGATTTATGTCATAGAGTGTTCTGCCTGTGTTTTCCTCTAAGAGTTTTATAGTGTTGGCCTTATATTTAGGTCTTTAATCCATTTTGAGTTTATTTTTATGTATGGTGTTAGGGAGTGTTCTAATTTCATTCTTTTACATGTAGCTGTCCAGTTTTCCCAGCACCACTTATTGAAGAGGCTGTCTTTTCTCCACTGTGTATTCCTGCTTCCTTTATCAAAGATAAGGTGACCATATGTGCATGGGTTTATCTCTGGGAATTCTATCCTGTTCCATTGATCTATATTTCTGTTTTTGTGGCAGTACCATACTGTTTTGATTAGTGTAGCTTTGTAGTATAGTCTGAAGTCTGGGAGCCTGATTCCTCCAGCTCCATTTTTCATTCTCAAGATTGACTTGGCTATATGGGGTCTTTTGTCTTTCCATAGACATTGTGAAATTTTTTGTTATAATTATGTGAAAATTGCCAGTGGTACTTTGATAAGGATTGCCTTAAATCTGTAGATTGCTTTGGGCAGTATAGTCATTTTCACAATGTTGATTCTTCCAATCCAAGAACATGGTATATCTCTCCATCTATTTGTATCATCTTTAATTTCTTTCATCTGTGTCTTTTGTCTCCTTAGCTAGGGTTATTCCTAAGCATATTTTTCTTTTGGTGGCAACGGTAAATGGGAGTGTTTTCTTAATTTCACTTTCAGATTTTTCATCAATAGTGAATAAGAATGCAAGAGATTTCTGTTCATTAATTGTGTATCGTGCTACTTTACCAACTTCATTGATTAGCTCTAGTAGTTTTCTCATAGCATCTTTAGGATTCTCTATGTATAGTACCATGTCATCTGCAAACAGTGACAGCTTTACTTCTTCTTTCCCAATTTGGATTCCTTTTATTTCTTTTTCTTCTCTGATTGCTGTGGCTAAAACTTACATATCTATGTTAAATAATAGTTGTGAGAGTGGGCACCCTTGTCTTGTTCTTGATCTTAGAGGAAATGATTTCAGTTTTTCACCATTGAGGTCGACGTTGGCTGTGGGTTCATCATATATGGCGTTTATTATGTTGAGGAAAGTTCCTTCTATGCCTACTTTCTGCAGGGTTTTTATCATAAACAGGTGTTGAATTTTGTTGAACGTTTTCTCTGCATTGATTGAGATGATCATACGGTTTTTCTCCTTCAATTTGTTAATATGTTGCATCATGTTGGTTGATTTGCGTACATTGAAGAATCCTTGCATTCCAGGATAAACCCCACTTGATCATGGTGTATGATCATTTTAATGTGCTGTTGGATTCTGTTTGCTAGTATTTTGTTGAGGATTTTTGCATCTATGTTCATCAGTGATATTGACCTATAGTTTTCTTTCTTTGTGACATCTTTGTCTGGTTTGGGGATCATGCTGATGGTGGCTTCGTAGAATGAGTTTGGGAGTGTTCCTCCCTCTGCTATGTTTTGGAAGAATTTGAGAAAGATAGGTGTTAGCTCTTCTCTAAATGTTTGGTAGAGTTCGCCTGTGAAGCCATCTTGTGTTGGGCTTTTGTTTGTTGGAAGATTTTTAATCACAGTTCCAATTTCAGTCCTTGTGATTGGTCTGTTCATATTTTCTATTTCTTCCTGGTTCAGTCTCAGCAGGTTGTGCATTTCTAAGGATTTGTCCATTTCTTCCAGGTTGTCCATTTTATTGGCATATAGTTGCTTGTAGTAATCTGTCATGATCCTTTGTATTTCTGCAGTGTCAGTTGTCACTTCTTTTTCATTTCTAATTCTATTGATTTGAGTCGCTTCCCTTTTTTTCTTGATGAGCCTGGCTAATGTTTTATCAATTTTGTTTATCTTCTCAGTGAACCAGCTTTTAGTTTTATTGATTCTGCTATCGTTTCCTTCATTTCTTTTTCATTTATTTCTGATCTGATCTTTATGATTTCTTTCCTTCTGCTAACTTTGGGTTTTTTTTGTTCTTCTTTCTCTAATTGCTTTAGGTGCAAGGTTAGGATTGTTATTTGAGATGTTTCCTGTCCCTTAAGATAGGATTGTATTGCTAAAAACTTCCCTCTTAGAACTGCTTTTGCTGCATCTCATAGGTTTTGGGTTGTTGTGTCTCCTTTGTCATTTGTTTCTAGGTATATTTTAATTTCCTCTTTGATTTCTTCAATGATCACTTGGTTATTAAGTAGTGTATTGTTTAGACTCCATGTGTTTGTATTTTTTACAGGTCTTTTCCTGTAATTGATATCTAGTCTCATAGCATTGTGGTCGGAAAATATACTTGATACGATTTCAATTTTCTTAAATTTACCAAGGCTCAATTTGTGACCCAATATATGATGTATCCTGGAAAATGTTCCATGAGCACTTGAGAATAATGTGTATTTTGTTGTTTTTGGATGGAATGTCCTATAAATATCCATTAAGTCCACCTTGTTTAATGTATCATTTAAAGCTTGTGTTTCCTTATTTATTTTCATTTTGGATGATCTGCCCATTGGTGAAAGTGGGGTGTTAGAGTCCCCTACTATGATTGTGTTACTGTCGCTTTCCTCTTTTATGGCTGTTAGTATTTGCCTTATGTATTGAGGTGCTCCTATGTTGGGTGCATAAGTATTTACAATTGTTATATCTTCTTCTTGGATCGATCCCTTGATCATTATGTAGTGTCCCTCTTTGTCTCTTGTAATAGTCCTTATTTTAAAGTCTATCTTGTCTGATATGAGAATTGCTACTCCAGCTTTCTTCTGATTTCCATTTGCATGGCATATCTTTTTCCATCCCCTCACTTTCAGTCTGTATGTGTCTCTAGGTGTAAAGTGGGTCTCTTGTAGACAGCATATATATGGGTCTTGTTTTTTCCATTCAGCCAGTCTGCGTCTTTTGGTGGGAGCATTTAATCCATTTACATTTAAGGTAATTATTGATATGTATGTTCCTATTCCCATTTTCTTAATTGTTTTGGGTTTGTTATTGTAGGTCTTTTCCTTCTCTTGTGTTCACTGCCTAGAGAATTTCCTTTAGCATTTGTTGTAAAGCTGGTTTGGTGGTGCTGAACTCTCTCAGGTTTTGCTTTTCAGTAAAGGTTTTAATTTCTCCATCAAATCTGAATACGATCCTTCCTGGTTAGAGTAATCTTGGTTGCAGGTTTTTCTCCTTCATCACTTTAAATATGTCCTGCCACTGCCTTCTGGCTTGCAGAGTTTCTGGTTAAAGATCAGCTGTTAACCTTATGGGGATTCCCTTGTGTGTTATTTGTTGTTTTCCCTTGCTGCTTTTAATAAGTTTTCTTTGTATTTAATTTTGATAATTTGATTAATATGTGTCTTGGCATGTTTCTCCTTGTATTTATCCTGTATGGGACTCTCTGTGCTTCCTGGACTTGATTAACTATTTCCTTTCCCATATTAGGGGAGTTTTCAACTATAATCTCTTCAAATATTTTCTCAGTCCCTTTCTTTTTCTCTTCTTCTTCTGGGACCCTTATAATTCAAATTTTGGTGCGTTTAATATTTTCCCAGAGGTCTTTGAGACTCTCCTCATTTCTTTTCATTCTTTTCTCTTTATTCTGCTCTTCAGTAGTTATTTCCACTATTTTATCTTCCAGGTCACTTATCTGTTCTTCTGCCTCAGTCATTCTGCTATTGATCCCTTCTAGAGAATTTTTAAGTTCATTTATTGTGTTTTTCATCATTGTTTGTTTGCTCTTTAGTTCTTCTAAGTCCTTTTAAAAGTTTCTTGTATTTTCTCTATTCTGTTTCCAAGATTTTGGATCATCTTTACTATAATTATTCTGAATTATTTTTCAGGTAGACTGCCTATTTCCTCTTCATTTATTAGGTCTGGTGGGTTTTTGCCTTGCTCCTTCATCTGTTGTGGTTTTTTCTGTCTTCTCTTTTTGCTTAACTTACTGTGTTTGTGGTCTCCTTTTTGCAGGCTGCAAGTTAGTATTTCCCGTTGTTTTTGGTGTCTGTTCCCAGTGGCTAAGCTTGGTTTAGTGGGTTTGTAGGCTTCCTGGTGGAGGTGACTAGTGCCTGTGTTCTGGTGGATGAGGCTGGATCTTGTCTTTCTGGTGGGCAGGTCCACGTATGGTGGTGTATTTTGGGGTTTCTGTAGCCTTATTATGATTTTAGGCAGCCTCTCCTAATGAATGTGGCTGTGTTCCTGTCTTGCTAATTGTTTGGCATAGGGTGTCCAGCACTGTAACTTGCTGTTCGTTGAGTAAACCTGGGTCTTGGCATTGAGATGGAGATCCCTGGGTGATTTTTGCCATTTGATATTATGTGGATCTGGGAGGTCTCTTGTGGATCAGTGTCCTGAAGTTGGCTCTCTCACCTCAGAGGCACAGCACTGAGACCTGGCTGGAACACTAAGAGATTTTCATCCACACAGAGTTCAAGATGTGTTTTCCAGTGTTGCTGAAGCTTTGCTCTGTGCAGATATTCAAGGATCCAGGTTCATGATAACACTTCTATTTTAAACATAGGACCTCTATGGTCCCTCTGCCTACCTCTCAAGCTATTGATAATCTCCATTAAAAATCACTGTTGTGACCAGAGAAGAAGTTCTCTTAGTGGCTCCCTCTCAGGGGCAGGGTGGGGAGCTGGCTTTCATCAGAGACACCTTCCCAGGGAGTGTGGAGGATGAGGAACCTGGAGGCAGGGAGAGCAGGGAGAGCAAGTAGAGCAGTAAGCCTGGTCGCCAGGAGGTCTGAGCTCTAGTCCTGCAATATCACAGTGTCAGCTGGACTGCTTATCACATGCAAAACTGCCCCAAGCCTCTCCATTGTATATTCTATCCTCTTTTATCAAAGACAAGGTGACCATATGTCCATGGATTTATCTCTGGGCTTTCTATCCTATTCCATTGATCTATATTTCTGTTTTTGTGCCAGTACCATACTGTCTTGATTACTGTAGGTTTGTAGGGTAGCCTGAAGACAGGGAGCCTGATTCCTCCAGCTCCACTTTTCTTTCTCAAGATTGTTTTGACTATTTGGGTCTTTTGTGTTTTCATACAAATTGTGTAATTTTTTGTTCTAGTTCTTTGAAGAATACCATTGGTAGTTTGATTGGGATTGCGTTGAATCTGTAGATTGCTTTGGGTAGTAGAGTCATTTTCACAATGTTGATTCTTCCAATACAAGAACATGGCATATCTCTCCAACTGTTTGTATCATCTTTCATCACTGTCGTATAATTTTCTGCATACAGGTCTTTTGTCTCCTTAGGTAGGGTTATTCCTAAGCATTTTATTCTTTTGGTTGCAGTGGTAAATGGGAGTGTTTCCTTAATTTCTCTTTCAGATTTTTCATCATTAGTATATAAGAAGGCCAGAGATTTCTGTGAATTAATTTTGTATCCTGCTACTTTACCAGATTCATTGATTAGCTCTAGTAGTTTTCTGGTAGCATCTTTATGATTCTCTATGAATAGTATCATGTCATCTGCAAACAGTGACAGCTTTACTTCTTCTTTTCCAATTTGAATTCCTTTTGTTTATTTTTCTTCTCTGATTGTTGGGGTAACACTTCCAAAACTATTTTGAATAATATGGTGAGAGTGGGAAACCTTGTCTTGTTCCTGATCTTAGTGGAAATGGTTTCAGTTTTTCACCATTGAGAACAATGTTGGCTGTGGGTTTGTCATACATGGCCTTTATTTTGTTGAGGTAGGTTCTCTCTATGCCTACTTTCTGGAGAGTTTTTATCATAAATGGGTGTGGAATTGTGTCAAAATCTTTTAATACATCTATTGAGATTATCATATGGTTTTTATCCCTCAATTTGTTAATATGGTGTATAACACTGTTTGATTTGTGTATATTGAAGAATCATTGCATTCCTGGGATAAACCCCACTTGATCATGGTGTATGATCCTTTAATGTGCTGTTGGATTCTGTTTGCTAGTATCTTGTTGGGGATTTTTGCATCTGTGTTCACCAGTGATATTGGTCTGTAGTTTTCTTTTTTTGTGACATCCTTCTCTGGTTTTGGTATCAGGGTGATGGTGGTCTTGTAGAATGAGTTTGGGAGTGTTCCTCCCTCTGCTATATTTTGGAAGAGTTTGGGAAAAATAGGTGTTAGCTCTTCTCTAAATGTTTGATGGAATTCGCCTGTGAAGCCATCTGGTCCTGGGCTTGTGTTTGTTGGAAGATTTTTAATCACAGTTTCAATTTCAGTGCTTGTGATTGGTCTGTTTATATTTTCTACTTTTTCCTGGTTCAGTCTCTGAAGGTTGTGCTTTTCTGAGAATTTGTCCATATATTCCAGGTTGTCCAATTTATTGGCATATAGTTGCTTGTAGTAATCTGTCATGATCCTTTGTACTTCTGCAGTGTCAGTTGTTACTTCTCCTTTTCTATTTCTAATTCTGTTGATTTTTGTCTTCTACCTTTTTTTCCTGATGAGTTTGGCTAATGGTTTATCAACTTTGTTTATCTTCTCGAAAAACATGTTTTAGTTTTATTGATCTTCACTATTGTTTCCTTCATTTCTTTTTCATTTATTTCTGATCTGATCTTTATGATTTCTTTCCTTGTTTTAAATTTCGCATTTTCTTGTTCTTTCTCTAATTGTGTTAGGTGTAAGGTTACGTTGTTTATTTGAGAGATTTCTTGTTTCTTGAGCTGGGATTGTATTGCTATAAACTTCCCTCTTAGAACTGCTTTTACTGCATCCTATAGGCTTTGGGTCGTCATGTTTTCATTGTCATTTGTTTCTAGGTATTTTTTAATTTCCTCTTTGATTTCTTCAATGATCTCTTGGTTATTTAGTAGTGTGCTGTTTCGCCTCCATATGTTTGTATTTTTTACAGATTTTTTCCTGTAATTGATATCTTGTCTCATAGCACTGTGGTTGGAAAACATACTTGATACAATTTCAATTTTCTTAAATTTACCAAGGCTTGATTTGTGACCCAAGATATGATCTATCCTGGAGAATGTTCCATGAGCACTTGAGAATGAAGTGTATTCTGTTGTCTTTGGACGGAATGTTGTATAAATATCAATTAAGTCCATCTTGTTCAAAGTGTCATTAAAAGCTTTTTTTTCCTTATTTATTTTCATTTTGGATGATCTGTCCACTGGTGAAAGTGGGGTGTTATCATCCCCTACTATGATTGTGTTACTGTCAATTTGCTTTTTATGGCTGTTAATATTTGCCTTATGTATTGAGGTGCTCTTATGTTGAGTGTACAAATATTTACAATTGTTATATCTTCTTCCTGGATTGATCCCTTGATCATTATGTGGTATCATTCTTTTTCTCTTGTAATAGTCTTTATTTTAACATCTATTTTGTCTGTTATGAGAATTGCTACTCCAGCTTTCTTCTGATTTCCTTTTGAATGGAATATCTTTTTCCTTCCCCTCACTTTTAGTCTGTATGTGTCCCTAAGTCTGAAGTGAGTCTCTTGTAGACAGCATATGTACAGGTCTTATTTTTGTATCCACTCAGCCATTCTGTTTTTTGGTTGGAGCATTTAATCCATTTACATTTGAGGTAATTATCAATATGTATGTTCATATTACCATTTTATTACTTGTTTTGGGTTTGTTTTTGTAGGTCTTTTCCTTCTCTTGTGTTTACTGCCTAGAGAAGTTCCTTTAGAATTTGTTGTAGAGCTGATTTGGTTGTGCTGAATTCTCTTAACTTTTGCTTGTCATAAAGGTTTTAATTTCTCTGTCAATTCTGAATGAGATCCTTGCTGGGTAGAGTAATTTTGGTTGTAGTTTTCTCTCTTTCATCACTTTAAATATGTCCTGCCACTCCCTTCTGGCTTGCAGAATTTCTGCTGAAAGATCAGCTGTTAACCTTATGGGGATTCCCTTGTATGCTATTGTTGCTTTTCCCTTGCTGTTTTAATATTTTTTCTTTTTTTCTCTGTGGTATAATAGCACTTTTTATGAAAATGTTGACAGTTTTACAAGCTACACTTTAGGAAGAATATTAGCAATAAAATAAAATTTTATTTATTTAATAATTCAAAGGCTACATAATAAAGAGATACTAAATTCTGTATGACTCAAGAGAGCAAAAATAGCAGTAGATAGAAGATTAAAATTCTAGCTTTCAACCTGATCCAGAGAACTTTTTAAGAAACAGGGGTGCCCTGAATTTGAATAATTTGCTTTTACAGAGGGAAAGCATTTCAATTTTGCTCCCTACTAACCATTCCTTTATATAATACAATCCAAAGCATAAAGTGAATACCTAATTTTCTAATATGAAAGTCTAGGGGGGAGGGGGAAGATATTTAGCAAACTTGATTATAAAAACTTAGGAATATACCTTAAAATAGCCAAATATTCACTTGTAGCATAATACCACATTGCATACAGAGGCATAGTTCCTACTCGTTTTATATGTTTAAAGTCTTTAATCAGAGTTTTGACATCAGTATGTCAGAACTGCTTTCCTTAGCTCATCATTTTCATTCTCATGTAAATTATTTGTGATACAACACTCTTTGAATTTCTATATGATGCTCTAATAGGAAATTTTATCCCAAATGACAGATAGCCTTTTATAACGCATTAAAACATTTTTTACCTTTGCCCTCTAAGGATATTAAACATGATAGCATTGCGTTTAAACATAATCTTTAAAAGACTGTTTACATAGCCAATTGTGAGATCATATCTCCAGAAATAATTACATGTGTGCTCGATTTCTTTGTCTCCTTTATTTTTTGACCCTTATTGTTAGGTGACCTATAAGTATCTCAAGCTAGCATGCACTGATGGAAGTCTTTATAGAGTAATGTATCTTCTACAGACAATTTTATTTTAAATAAAGCAATTTATAAAGCCCCATGTAACATGAGAGTTTGAAAGACGTGAATTGAAGGCACCTCTCTATTTCCAGATTGATAATTGTTGGGGAGAAGGATTGTAAGTCAACTTAAAACCAGGTAGATCCAGCATTTCATAAACTGCCTGCTGATTTTTTTCCTCCAAAACACTGCACTAACTGACATGACCCTCCTCACATACTCTCATGTCCCAGCCTGGATGAGAGAAGTGAAGTCCAGTCCCCAGCTGTGACCATAGGGCCTGACTCTCCACATCAGGTCATGCTGCACCCTTGCACACCTGCCTCCAGGCCTTTGCTGTAAGTCCTAAGGTGGACCATCTAATCTAATGTATTGTCCAAACTTTAATGCTCTGGAGAGGGAAAGGAGGTGCTATAAATTATTGGGTGAAGACAGTGGTGAGCCTGGGCTTTCTAAGGCAAACAGGTATGTGAGATCACATTCATGACGCTCCTTCCCCTTGAGTCTGTGAGCCCTTCTCATTTTCAAATCCCAACCATTCTTTAAAACCCAGCTCAATCAATGGCTGCTCTATAATGTTTTGTAGGCTATGAAAGTAGACATTAAATATATTGAAAAGTAAAGCAAAACTAGTCACTTCTAGTCTGAAGTACTCTTTTTCTAATGTTTTTAAATGTTTTATTAGCAATTTTATCACTTGAAAACTGAAGAGCTTTTACTGTTCTAATCTTCTCAATGAATTGCAGCTTTTGCAATATATCTGGCTACTTTCACAAAATTCAGGGACAAAGCCTCTCCTTCCCTAAAGAGACAACACACACATATCCACTGCAAAAACATCTCTCCTTGTTTAGATGCTTTCCCCATAGTCTCTAAGGCCCTGTATTTGTTTCCTACATCTTCTACTTCAGACCTCATTTGCCTTTACTTTCCACTTCATTCTCTACAATAAGGCTACCCTGGCTCTCTCTCTGCTCCTCAGATGTGTCAACATTTCCTGCCTGCAGTGCTTACTCTGGCTCTTCACTTTGCTCCTAAACCCCACTCCCCCTCCAGCTCTGTGCCATCAGCACCAAGCTTGGAGAAGTCCCGTAACCACCCTACCTAGATAATACTCTACCTTTCCTGACTCCTCCCACCCTTATCTTTTATTGCATTTATGATGTGAAATATACATATACATTTTTCATCCTTTCATTATCTGTCCCCTTCCACTAGAATGTGAACTCAGAGGGCAGATTGGCTTTGGTTACTTCTGTGTCCCCACGTTGGACTAGAGCTCCCACGGTGGAGGACCAGTAAACATTGCTGAATGAATCCACATGTCCAGGAATAAACTCCTATAACTTTTCTTCTAGCTCTGTCACTTACCAGAATTTATTATGTGTAGATGCCTTCTCTCTCCATGGAAACTCTGAACTCTCTGAGATTTGTATCTGTCCCCAAACTCTTAGCACAGAGCCTTCACATGAAGATGTATTTTAAATATTTATTACTTAAATAAATGAATATGTATGTTAGTGACTATTTAGCGCAGAACCACCAATGCAATCTTTCCTGATATTTATTTTTCAGAAAAATCCAGTTTGTTTCAAAAGACGAATAATAAAGTATTCTTAAATGAGTGATTCGATTTCCTCTTACCAGAGTCAGCTTCTGTTGTGCTTTGAGAGGTGAATTCTATCTCAGTGTCCACTCTCAACCCAAATAGGGCCTTGAAGATTGGGGTGACTGAACCTTTACATTATCTCTCTTGGCAGAAATCTTCCTTCGAGAATTGAGATCTTATTAGAATCCTGGTGACTGCTGAGAGCAGGGAACTTGTAACTGACCTGGTACCTTTCCTTGAGTTCCCAAAGGAGAGTTTCTTGCTGCACCCAAAACCTCTGCATTCCTGCTGGCTTGTTCCTCTAACAGCTGGCAGTGAGGTAAACAGCAAAAGAATCTAGGTCAAAATCCAGCCTTATTTTTGTGATATGGGATAAGATGATCATCAGCTGTGGGCTTGACAGTGATGATGGAGCCAAGTGTTTGAGTCAATCCATTTTCTAAAATGTTGTCTGCCTTATTGCAATAGTCCTTCGTTTCCTTATAAGTTGAGATGCTGTTAATGTTAACCTATAATGAGCCTTAAATAGATCACAGGTCGGGAAATCCCTGGTATCTCTCACTTCAGTTATATATATATATATATATATATATATATATATATATATATATATAGTGTGTGTGTGTGTGTTTGTGTGTGTGGTTGAAAGAGTGGAGTGCCATTGTAGCCCCCCTGCCCTTGACCTGTGTTCTCTAGATGTTTTCATCCTTGCTGACTCCACAACCATGGACATGCTTGCTCTTGGGCTAGCAGGGGCGGGGAGGGGTTTGCACTGAGAAGAGGTTGGAATAAAACTTTGCAGATTCTATTCATATTTTCATATCCATCCTCTATCAGTGCTATAGGACAAACACTAGTTCTTCAAACTATTATAATTCCACTTTTCTGTTTATGCAGCATTCAAAGATGCTTGTTGCCCTGAGGTAAAGAAAAAGTGAGTATAAATCCACTTTAACATACATAGGTAGTTCTGAAAGGTTTTCAGATGTTACCTTGAAAATAACAAGTATCAGGGTTTGTGAGGGAAAATTTCCTTTCCATGAAAAGGCATTTTCTGGGTGATATGAGGTAGAATGAGCACCAATCAATATAAAGTGTCATAAGCAGTCTAAGTTCAGGTCCTTAGCTCCTTACTCTTCTTTATAATTTTTCCAAAAACATCAATTTCACAGACTTTAAGAAAAAAAATTGCAAAAGGGTTTTCCACATCCAAGGCAAATTTGGTAGTAGCTCCAGTGCCATATGCTCAAGTTCAGATTCCTGGTAAAGAGCAGCACTTGGAAGTTAGTTGCAGAGGGCACATGTACACCTTCCCTCCACTGTGCTCTGACTCTTACATCTTCCGGGAGGCTCTGGTATTGGGTTTGTATTTTCCAGCACTGACAGAACATTCTGTAAGTCTATAAAAATGAAGCAGAGGGTTTCCCTGGTGGCACAGTGGTTGAGAGTCCGCCTGCCGATGCAGGGGACACGGGTTCGTGCCCTGGTCTGGGAAGATCCCACATGCTGCGGAATGGCTAGGCCCATGAGCCATGGCCACTGAGCCTGCACATCCGGAGCCTGTGCTCCGCAATGGGAGAGGCCACAACAGTGAGAGGCCCGCGTATCGCAAAAAAAAAAAAAAAAAAAAAAAATGAAGCAGAGGTGAACTCATCAGAAAAAAAGTTTATACAGTTACCATTCACTTACTACAAGTATAGTCTTTCCATGTAATTGAATTCTTTGAAGAATATAAAAATATCCCTACTCTCCCCATCCTTTTGTCAAGAGTATAAAAGCAACGTTCCTCTTAGACATTATGAAGTATATTTTTGCTAAAACAATGTGAAGGACAGAAAGGGAAAATGAAGGTATGATAAGACATTACAACATCTAAAAGATCAAATTCCTATGTCCCCTACCCCCTTGGAAAGTATTTATTGTCATGTAACAGAAAAGAAAACTTAACCATTTATTTGACTGAAACAATTAATATAAAAGAATATAGAGATTATATATTTTATTAAGATTTACATATGATCTAAGAAGCACACTTATGTATACTCTGCCCTAATCCACCCCCCCACCTCCAATCACACACACACACCCACACACACACACACACACACACACACACACACACACACCACGATGCCTACAGAAAAACACTTTGTGTTAGAGAAGCCATGAAACCAAATGTTCTGATGGAGGATACTATCAATATTAGTAATATAATACCAAATATTTATGATATAATCATATTTAGAAGGTGTCACAATTAAGGTTCTGTTGAGCAATCATTTCTGTGTTGCTGTCTGTATGGAGTCTGGATGAATATGTTTGTTCTGAACCTTGCAAGAAGAGCAAAGGTCTACAGGGGTTTGAAAGCAGGTGATGATTTCAAAGAAAGGTGAGGATTTTCTAGTGAGTGAAAAACAGTGTCTGCAGAGGGCATGCAGAAGATGAAGCTGGTGAGTTCAGCCAGCACCAGACTAAAAAGCCCTACATGCTATGTTGAAATTGTTGAATTTTAGGTAAATAAGTTATCAGCAGAGGCTTGTAAGCAGGAACTAGTATGATCTGGAAAACTTTTTACAGAAATCTAAAAGTGGCAACAATATATATTCTTCTGTTGATGGCATTCATTGACCTTGAGCCCATGTTGTAAATTTGGATGCCCTTTCACACTGATACCAAGTGTATTCTACTCGCTGGTTAGCCACTTTATAGGTCCTAGTGGTGTTTGCTTCTCAGTCTGGCTGCTTGATGAATAGCATAATGCATTTGTCCAAAGTAAAGCCGTCCGTATCCTATCTTCAAGGGCCAAGTTGGCCTGTGTGCTGCCTTGCTTTCCAGGGAGTTTGGTGGGGGAGGGCAACATCTATAGAGTCTGCTGAACATCTTCAGCAGCTTTCATGGCCTTTCTGTTGTTGTTGTTGTTATTATTGTTTTCTCCTCTGGCTTCAGCACCCTTGTCAGAGCTGTTTGGTATCCTATTACTGTCTCCTCTACAAATATGAATGGTTGTGTATGATGACCTCCCCCAAATTGACAATACACCTCTGGTTTCTTTCAGAACCAGGCATTTGGCTTGTTGCTCCCTGCCAACTGGGATTCACTTGTACTTGCTTCTTCATCATTGGCTGGCAGTGAGGACTTGCCCTTTCAGCATCATAAGGCTCAGAAGCAACTCTGGCCATATCTACAGGGTGAAAGGTGACTGTACTGAGAGTCCCTTACCAGCTCACTAGTTGTCGTCACTTCTTAATTTGTCCATAGGTTTCTTTTCAGCACACTTTTCTTCCAGGGCCCTATTCCAATTCAAAAGATGCCTGTCCATGTTTATTTAAGCCTTCTCATCCTTGAGGATGCCTCTTCTTAAAATGGGAAACAGGATACAGGTACCCTAAGAATCCACATGCCAAGTAAAGTGATTTGTACAATACTTTCCATCTTTACCCATGTCTTGCTAAGAATCCTTTGTTTTGCTTTTTGCTTTAGTCAGCATACACTCAGGACAGTTTAAGTTCTCATGAATTCTAGACTACTGACACTTCTTGGAAACAGGCCTTGTCTTTTTCATTGGTGAAAAAATTTCAACAGACCAATTCCAGGTAGTCTAAACATTGTATTTCTTGGAAGAGCATAATAAATCCCATAATTTATAGTGGAATATTTAAAATAATGAATTGTCACCTTATGACATCATCAGCATCCATGGCCCTGGGAGCTATAAAGTCAGACAGTTCTTGGTGTTCCAAAAGGGCTCCAGAAGGCCGTGGGTCATTTCTGGGGTAGTAAACAAAAAGATGCACTTGGCACAGGGCCTGGTACATACTTGTTGGCAAACATATTATCCTTGTTTCTACTGATAAATTTGAAATATTATAGATGAGAAGTTCATTGCCAGTTGTGTTTTTTCCCTTTGTAGATCAAGTTCTAGAGGCTTGTAAGAGTTTTTTGTTGTTCATTTGTTTGCTTGCTTGCTTTTGTTTTGTTAAAATTCAGGGATTTTCCTGAGATATACCTCAGTATGGCTCTTTTTCTCTTCAGTTCAGGGTAGAATTAGGTGAGCTCTTATATTATGCTACAAAAATTTTTCTTCTATTATTTGTTTATTTTTGTACTTTATGTTCTGTTTTCTCCTTGTGCAATTCTTATTATTTACATATCAGCTTTCCTGGATCTATCCTCATGTTGCTGATATTTCCTTCATGATCTTTATCTATTCTTGTACTTTTCTTTGCATTTAATCTTTCTGTACAAAAGTTCTGATTTCAATCATCATCTGCTTAATTTATTCCACTGAATTGTTGTTTTGCTTTGAGTTTCCCTGGAAGAGGATGTTTTGGAAAGATTTAGTTATGTGGAAGGAAATGTCTGGAAACCTTGGTAGAGGAGTGAGGAAGTAAAATAAGAAAATGAAGGAATCCCATCTAACATTCATTCTCAAACAGGTTAAAGGCATATCTCTGCTTATGCACAGAGCAATTGCTTTAGTGCAATCGATAAGCTTCGTTTGAAGCAGCTGAAGCCCAGCAGTTGACCTTAAGCAACTGAACCTAAGCAACTGTAAGAAAGGAGAACATGCCTGTCATCCCATCTAAGGATGGAGTATACTGGGGTGTTTATAAGCCAACTCTCCCCAGTCACTAGTTGAGAACTGCTCCTTAGAGGGTTGACTCCCTGGCATTTCCTCCCCACTCTGTGTTTAAGCAGCACTATCCCTCAAGGCCAGACCAAGCCTCTGGCAAGAAGATAAGTAAATGCTGGTTGCCTGAAGATAATAAAGCTAGTGGATATGAGCAGAGTATCAACAGCATCTGTTACAAGGAGTATTGGGGGAATATAATTAATAACAAAAAATCTTCTCCCAGCTGAGAATCGTTCTACACAAAGGTTTCTTTTTCTAGAGAACAAGATACTTTTGTTATTGAATAAGCATTAAATCTGAATGTGATGGGCATTATGGGCCATTCACTAAAAGATGAAAAGACAGGAAGAAATATCACCCTTTAAGAGCCAAGCAAATACAAACTATTACATACTTGTTCTCAAAGTAAACAATAAGTAATCCTCAAGTAAGAAGTCTTGCTCAACAGCACTGTCACACAGAGTGAATCCTAACTTCACCTGGTCGGCTTCATCCAAGGAAAAAACAAACTTCATATATCTTTATGACAGGAGGTAATTTTGCAACTTGGAGCAAGGCCTCCACCAAAGTTAGGCTCCTACCCCCCCCCCCCCACAGAAACTGGGAGGTGGAGGTGTTATTTATCTTTTATTATATATAAATTTATTTTATTTATTTATTATTTTTGGGTGGACTGCATTGGGTCTTCGTTGCTGCATGTGGGCTTTGTCTAGTGGCAGCGAGCAGGGGCTACTCTTCGTTGTGGTGCACGGGCTTCTCATTGCAGTGGTTTCCCTTGTTGTGGAGCATGGGCTCTAGGCACACAGGCTTCAGTTGTTGTGGCATGTGGGCTCAATAGTTGTGGCTCACAGGCTCTAGAGCGCAGGCTCAGTAGTTGTGGTACACTGGCTTAGTTGCTCTGTGGCATGTGGGATCTTCCTGGACCAGGGTTCAAACCTGTGTCCCCTACATTGCCAGACAGGTTCTTAACCACTGTGCCACCAGGGAAGTCCCGGGTGTTATCTGTCTTGATGCTTGCATTTCAAAGATGCATCCACATCCTTGAGAAAGACATTCCTAGATCATAAAGCATACAAAAGGCCTATCTTATGTCTTCCAAAGAATTTATGTACTTTTCAAAGAGAGGAGAAAGTACTTACAAGTTTTCAAAAGTAAATGCTCTGAAAAAATGATAAATAAATAAATAAATAAATGAAGCAAATGCTCTGAGAAAAAGAAGTGAGGGAAATCTCTTCCCTTATTTTCAATGGGAAGAATTGTCTCACTTTTAATTTGTATTTGTTTTTACCTTGGAAATCACATTTTTTTAAACCATGAAATATTTGTGCCTGTATTTTATTTCCTCAACTATTGACCAAAATGTGTTTATTCAAGTGTTCCTCTTTCTCTTCCTGCAATTCAGTTGACTTGTGTTCAGTGACGTGTGTTCAGATGTTCTGCCTGACTTTCCTGTCTATGGCCGCGAGTATTACATGTTATTTTTATTTGTCAACTTAGATATGGTTGTCAAAATCAGACAGTGATGAAGTCCTTTAAATAGTGAGTGGAAGACAGAGTGATTATCACCCCTGTGGGCTGCTGATCCCTGGTTTCCAGGATTTCTTCCAGCCTCAAAGCAAAGCATGCGGAACCTACTTCTTTGTTACTTCTCAGCTGTTGAGGTCAGGGAGAGCCATTACACTCACATGTCCTTCCTCCACGAAGTCCAAATCTCTGACATCAGGCTCTCCCTGGGATCCACTCCCCTCTTTCTGTGTCTCACCACTGGGCTCCAACGCTGCCCTACAAGTGCTTTGATGTCCCCATAACAGTGGATTTGGAAAGATAAATGCTAGAGAAGCATATTTAGGTAACTGCGTTCCCAGATCATTCTATTCCCATAAAATAAATGTTTGCATCTTAGTTGTTAAGCAAATGTTTTTTAAATTAAATGTCCTTTATTTGTAAATTCAGGAGTTTGACCTGTGATCAAGCCTTCCTATAGGTTTCATTACATCAAGATTGATGACCTTTATTCCCTTGAATAGTGAAATAGCCCTTTTATTGTATTGAGACACTCTTCATTGTTTTGGACAAAACCTCTTCAGAGTTTGAAAAGTCAGACCATCCTTGATGTTCCCTAGAGTAAGTTATTTGATTGTCCTGAACTGAGAGTCATACCCTCTAGTAAACCCTCAACTTCCAAATTAAAGCATAAAGAACCTTCTCTTTGGCACTATCTACCTCTCTGATTTCAAAATCCTGAACTACTTTTTACAATACTATTCTTAGTCCCATTGATGCTTCTGGTCCTTCACTCTTCATGAATCTAGAAAGTGTTACATTGGGTGTGGAGCTCTGACAAGATTACCCTCCAGAGCAGACTCTTTGGGGCATGGATTCTGTAACCTGGGAGAGTTCTTGCCCATTCAGCCCAGGAAAGCAGGGAGTTGTAGGTGAAGGTGACAGGAACTTGAGATGCTCTTCGGGATCAGCCATTGCTTCTCTACCACATACTTATGTAGATGCATTTGTACAAAATCCCTTTGTAAGGATAAATTTTGGACAAAAGATTGTACATAAAAATAATTCCCACATATGTGAATTTAAAAATGCTTTTAAATTTGTGATTCAGACAAATCCCATTCAGTCCAAGGTACAAATAATAAATGTGTTTCTATTTCAATTTCTTGATCGAGAAAGCTGTGCAGACAATAGACATCTGTTTTTTTTTTTTTTTCTGAAGAGGATTTATGTTAAAAGAAAGTTCCCTGGGACATTAAGAGGAAAAAACCTGCAAAAAGCACTATAGTAAAGTATATCTCTGAGGATAAAATATGACAAGAATAATTGTTAAAGTAAAAACCAAAGTGTAAAACTTGCATGTACTCTCTATTATGTGTTTTCAATATTTCTTTTTATTATTTAGCTTATTCATGGCACTGGAACAGCTCCTGGGAGAATAATTGGGATCTCTGAATACATTGACTTTTTTAGTTCGTATTTAATTTTTACATTGCTTTGAACCTTAGATATTTAGCATAAAAATATTTGGCAATAGTCATATTTGACTAGTGTTATTATTGTTATTAGTATCATCATTTTACCATTGAGGAATCAGAAGCTCAAAATAGTGAGGTCACTTGCCCAAATTTATACAGTATTGAGGGGAAGAGCTGGGATTTTAACCCTGGTCGTCACAATCAGAATCTGGCCTGTCAAAGCTAATATGAAATGTACCCTTTAAAGGTTATATGGTCTGTCTGACAATAAATTTATGATTCATTTGAAAGTTAAAATTCAAGAAAGTACCCATGGTGATTTTAATTTTTTCTTCTTCTGAAACACATGAGCTCTTTGGCTTAGAGTAATTTTTCAAATATACGATCTCTTGCAGTAAAGTTGTATGTTTACACTAACTTAATAATAAGTAAACCACCATCGAACTGATGCACAGTTGGTTATATCAAAGCAATATGTAATTTGAAACTTTTGTAATTATATTCTGTCAAGTGAATTTAATGTTCACAATAAATATCAATTAATGTGAGAGTGTGGCTTTGGAGTCGACACAGCAAATTTAAATTCCTTACTTAACTGCAGCCAAGTTCCTTCGCTCCTTTGAGAGAAGAGCTTTAGCTTTTTGAGTGTTTATAGTGTGCCAGGCACTGTACAGGCAATTTATACACATTACCTCATTTCATCTTTACATGAGACATCTAGAATTCCCTTTTTTGTAAACTGAGAAACTGAATCTCAAAAAATGAGTAACTTTCTTCAAATACTGTAGATAATGAATATCAGGGCTGTTAACTCAAATCTAGATCTCTCTGACTCCAAAACCCTTTTTCACTTTTCACTGCTCTCTGCTGCTTCCAATGCCCACCTAAGGAACCTATGAAGAATAAATGACATAATATATGTAAAATACGCAGTAGTAGCCTCATTGTAGATGCTCAAAGATTAAAACGAATAGTTGCCTTTTTGAACTTTGAATTTTCTTAATAATATACTTTAGAAGACACTCTTTTTGGAAAGTAACATTTTCTGATACCAAAGTTATGACTGGCAGGATTAGGATGCCTGTGAAGGGAAGTCACGTGACATTTTAAAGCCATGAGAAACCTCACGTGGCATCACATCAAATGTCCTCTGTTGTTTTGGGTTTGGCAAGGTTGTGGAACATTCTTATATCTGTAATTTCTGTACATAAACAGGTCTAAGTTGAGCTGATGTGGTTGACTGAGGTGGGAGAGGTCCAAGGTGGTCCACGAGACCCCGAGGAAACTGGGGCCACAAGAGCAAACTGCTGAGTTTGCAGTTAAGAGTGGAGCCATGACTAGAAGAGCCATTACACTCAGCACATTCTACAACCTGGTCCAAGGTGTTTTCCTGGGCCCAGGGCTACAGAAGGGTATGTACAAAAAGTACTGGGTGGTATTTGTTCATAGGATATTTGAAATATTTTTCCCTATACATAGAAAGTAATACAAAAAAATATCCCAGTCTCTAAGATGGTGGCAGTTGTTGTCTGGACTCCACTTTAAAGGTTGCTAAGGTTGAGTCCTGGGTGCAAAGAGTTGAAATAGCCTAATAATAACTTATGCAATTGCTAATCACATTATCCAATAAGGTGACAAGCTACAGGAGGGACTTGATAGGATGGGTCACTGTCAGAAAGGTAGCTTATTCTACCTTGTTCATGAGCAGCACTGAGTTACAAGCTTTTGTTGTTTTACTTATACAGACTGTGTTTGTTCTTATAATCACAGAACAAATACTGGATGTGGTGCAAATTGCAATTGCATAATTATTTGATTACAAAATAAATTATCACTGAATACTCATACATATGATCTATACATTGTTATTCATTTAGTGAGACATAGTAAATGTAATAATAATTTGGAGACATTTTTTCTAAGCTAAAAAGAAAATCATATTAGTTCATTCCAATGCAAGGTCTCAGGACAGTTAATGGCTAACCATTAAAAGAAAACCTTAGCATGACAGTAGAGTAAAGATATTGTGTTATGATAGAAGAAAACTGCAGTGTGACTTTTACCCTTGGGTAATTCATTCATCAAGAGTTTATTCAGTATCTTCCACATGTCCTATCTGATATACGTGTATATAAAAAATAATTTTGGGGGATGAGAAAATGATAAAACAGACATGCATAAGGATACATTTTGAAATAGAATGATGATGCTATAATGGATCAAGGGACAAAATATTGTGTAAAAAACATAATGAAGGAATTAATGTAATTACACAAGCAATTTATGATACAGTAAAATCTCCCTTAACCTACGTGCTTTTGGTCTGGAAGTTCTTTGATAATGAAAATAAAGGTTAAAGGGAAATTATAAAAAATATTATAAAGTACAATAACAGTAACAAATACAACAGTTATGAACAACCTTGGGAACAAATACCACTGGATAACAGTCAGGTTATCTCGGACATTATCTTAAATATTTATCTGGGAGTAAATATTTTATAAATCTAGTGAGTCAGTTAAGTGGGTGAGAGTAAAGACTACTTCACCTGTAATTAGCTATTTAAGAAAAAAGAACATGTATATAGCATCACTTACTATGTATACATTAAGATGAACACATAGGTGCTTACAAAATGATGAGTAGAGAACTCAGATCAAGATGGGGGAGTAAGAAGATGCAGAGCTCTCCTCCTCCGATAAACACGTGAAAGATATATCTACATGTGAAACAATTCTTGCTGAAAACTGGCATAAATACTGCTATATAAATAAGGCTGTAAGAAAGATAGCTACACAATTGGCTAGGAAAGGAAAAGAAGTAATCAGGTCAGGACTGGTGCCACTGGGAGGAGACTCAGAGGAAAATGGAGATAACACGGGTGGACACCTGCCTGGGGAGTGAGTGGTAAGAGCCACAGACTGGACATCCCAGCCCAGGAGTCTGACACAGGGAATATAAGTACCTTGGTTGATTGGAGGGCTGGTGGGACTAAGGATGGCTGAGGGAAGCCTGGACTCTGTTCATGAGGAGGACGTGAATGGTTGCTTGCTCCCAAAGCAGGGCAGAGAGGGCAAATCAAAACCTTGAATCATTTCCCATGACTGCCCTGGTGTGCACCCCAGGATGAGCCAAGTGAATGCTCCAGCACTGTTTGCTTCACATTACAGCTCCACACTGGAACAAGTGCTGTCATGACTGAGGTTAAACATGGCCATGAGATGCTGTAGCAGATCAAACCCTAAGCAGCATCTGGGCAGGGAGGGGCCAACCATTACTGGAGATTGCACAAGTGGTGCATCAGAGGCAGTTAAGAGCTCTGGTGGCCAGAACACCACACCTTGTACCCCCACCTTTGCTGAATACCCACACCAGTGCCTCTTGCATCAGCACCGTTCCCCTCTGGGGTGAGGGTACTGATTCTGCGAAGGGGAAGAGCAAACACTTAAAGGGAACTGAGCTGGCCTGGACTTGACCCTCAGGGTTTCTGCTCCAGTAGCTTGGGACATGACCATGCCCACAATAGGGCAAACATAGCCACTAAGCAGAGGGGAAGTCTCAGTTCACACCTGGCTCTGGCCTTAGCCCCTCCATCTCCAGGCCCACCTCCTACCAAGGTCATAGCTGCCAGCACTACTCAAGGAAAGACGTGACTTGTATTCATGTCAAATCCAGCTCTCCTAACAAAGTCACTGGGCACAAACAAGACTGTATAGGGACACTCTCACTTAAGGACACTCCTTCAAGACCACAATAGGTAACTGTTTCACCTGAATTCATAGAGATCGAGAAAGATAAACAAAATGAGAAGACAGAGGAATTTGTCTCAATTGAAAGGGCAAGAGAAAACCTCTGAAAAATAACTAAAGAAACAGAAATAAAAGATTTATCAGATAAAAAATTCAAAGTATTAGTAATAAGAATAATAACTGAATTAAAGAAAAGAATAGATAAACACAGCAAGAATTTTAACAGGGAACTAGAACATATAAAATAGAACAAGTCAGAACTGAAGAATATAACAACTGAAATGAAAAACAAAGAGGAAGGCATGAATAGCAGACTAGGTGACACAGAAGAATGCATAAGTGATCTGGAATATAAAATAATGGAAATCACCCAATCAGAACAGTAAAAGACAAATTTTTTAAAATGAAAAAAATTTAAAGGATCTTTCAGAAAATAAAATGTGTACCAGCATTTGCATCATGTGAGTCCCAGAAAGAGAAGAAAGAAGGGGTTCGAAAATGTGTTTAATGAAATTATGGCTGAAAACTTCCAAAGCCTAAAGGAGACAGATATCCAGGTACAGGAAGCACAGAGAGTTCCAAACAAGATGAACCCAAACAGATCCACACCAAGACATAGGGTGGTTCATTGGATAAAAAAACATAATCCATCTACATGCTTCTTACAAGAGACTCATTTCAGACTTAAAGACACATACTGACTAAAAGTGAGGGAGTTTACATGAAAGATATTCCATGAAAAAGGAAACAATAAGAAAGTAGAGGTAGCAATACTCATACCAGACAAAAGAGACTTTAAAACAAAGTCTATACAAAATACGAAGAAGGTCATTATATTTATAATGATGAAGAGATCAATACAGGAAAAGGGTATTACACTCATTAACACATATGCACAAGAGCATCTAAATATATAAAGCAATTTTTAACAGACATAAAGTGAGAAATTGACAACAATGCAATAATAGTAGGGGACTTTATCACCTCACTTATATTGATGTACAGATCATCTAGCCATAAAATTAATAAAGCAACAGTGGTGTTAAATAACACAACAAACCAGTTGGACTTAATAGATACCTAAAGGACATTCCATCCAAAAACAGCAGAATATACATTCTTTTCAAGTGCACGTGGAATGCTCTCCAGTATAGATCACATGCTAGGACAAAAAGTGAGTCTCAACAAATTTAAGAAGATAGAAATTATATAAAGCCTTTTTATTTTTTTACCACAATGGTATGAAATTAGAGATCAATTATTGGAAGAAAAATGGGAAAAGCACAAACACAAAGAGACTAAACAACATGCTAAAAACCAGTGGGTCAATGAAGAAATTAAAGCAATAATCAGAAAATACCTGGAGACAAATGCAAATGGAAACACAACTTTCCAAAATCTATGGGATACAACAAAGGCAGTTCTAAGAGGGACATTCATAGAGATACAGGCTTACCTCAAGAAACAAGAAAAATCTGAAATAAACAACCTAAACTTCCTTAAACGGATTAGTAAAAGAACAACAACAACAAAAAAGCCCCAAATCAGCAGAAGGAAAGAAAAAATAAAGATCAGAGAGAAAATCATTAAAATGGAGACTAAAAACAATTAAAAATATTAGTGAAACCAAGACCTGTTTCTTTGAAAAGATAAACAATTTATAAACCTCTAGCCAGTCTCACCAAGAAGAAGAGAGAGGACTCAAATAAACAAAATATGAAAGAGGAGAAATAACAACTGATACCATAGAGATACAAAAAAAAATCATAAGAGAATACTGCAAACAGTTATATGCCAACAAATTGGACAACCTAGAAGAAATGGACACATTTCTAGACACACACAACCTTCCAAGACTGAATCAGGAAGAAATAATAGACAATCTGAACAAAACAGTCACTTAGTAGTGAAATCGATTTTGTAATAAAAAAAATTCCAGAAAAACAAAAGCCCAGGACTGATAGCTTCACAGGGGAATTCTACCAAACATATAAATAAGAGCTAATATCTATCTTTCTCAAACTATTCCAAAAAACTGAAGAAGATGGAGCACTCCCAAATTCATTCTACAAGGCCACCATTACCCTGATACCCAAACCAGATACACTACAAAAATTAAAGAAAATTACAAGCCAGTATCTCTGATGAATATAAAAGCAAAAATCCTCAACAAAACATTAGCAACACAACTCCAACACTATATAAAAAGGATCATGCACCATAATCATGTGGGATTTATTCCAGGGATACAAGGATGGTTCATTATTTACAAATCAATCAGTGTGATATACCACATTAACGAAAGGAAGGATAAAATTCACATCATCTCAGTAGACACAAAAAAATGCATTTAACAAAATTCAACATCGAATCATGATAAAATCTGTAATCAAAGTTGGTATAGAGTGAACATATCTCAACATAATAAAAACCATTTTTAACAAACCCATAGCTAACATCACAGTCAATGGTGAAAAGCTGAAAACTTTTCCTCTAAAATCAGGCACAAGACAAGGAACAAGACAAGGAACAAGTGATGAGAGTGGCCCACTCTCACCAATTGTATTTAACATAGCATTGGAATTCTAGTCACAGCAGTCAGACAAGAAAAAGAAATAAGAGGCATTCAGATTGGAAGGGAAGAAGTAAAAATGTCACTATTTGCAGATGACATGATGCTATATTTAGAAAACTCTAAAGTCTCCACCAAAAAACTATTAGATCTAATAAATGAATTCTGTAAGGTTGCAGGATAAAATATTGACATACACATCTGTTGCTTTTTTGTACACTAAAAATGAACTCTCAGAAAGAGAAATTAAAGAAACAGTCCGATTTACAGTCACACTAAAAAGAGTAAAATACCTGAGAATATACTTAACGAAAAAGGTGAAATACCTGTACTCTGAAAATTATAAAATATTGATGAATGAATTTGAAAATGATACAAAGAAATGTAAATATACCACATCTTCTTGGGTAAGAAGAATTAATATTGTTGAAATGTCCATATTACCCAAAGCAATCTACAGATTTAATGAAATGCTTATCAAAATGCCCATGGCATCTTTCACAGATCTAGAACAAATAATCCTAAAATTTATATGGAACCATAAAACCAAGCTGCCATAGCAAACTTGAGAAAAAAGAACAAGCTAGAGGTATTATGTTTCCTGACTTCAGACTATGCTATGAAGCTATAGTAATCAAAACAACATAGTACTGGCACAAAACCAGACACAGAGTAATGGAAGAGAATAGAGAGCTCAGGACTAAACCCATGCACTTATGATCTATTAATCTACAACAAAGGAGGCAAGAATATACAATGGAGAAAGGACAGACTCTTCAATAAGTGATGCCAGGAAAACTGGACAGCTTCATATAAAAAATTGAAATTAGGACAATTCCTCGCACCATATACAAAAATAAACTCAAAATGGACTAAAAACCTAAATATAATATCAGAAACTGTAAAACTCCCAGAAGAGAACATAGGCAGAACGCTCTTTGACATAAATTGTAGCAATAGTTTTTGGAGCTGTCTCCTAAGGCAAAAGAAATAAAAGTAAAAAGAAACAAATGGGACCTAATCAAACTTAAAACTTTTGTACAGCAAAGGAAGCCACTGTCAATTGAAAAGACAATCTACTAAATGGGAGAAAATATTTGCAAATGATATGACGGATAAGGGGTTAATATCCAAAATTTATAACCAGTTCACACAACTCAATATAAAAAAAAAAACCCAAAGAACTCAATTAAAAATAGCAGAAGATCTGAATAGACACTTTTCCAAAGAAGATATACAGATGGCCTATAGGCGCATGAAAAAATGCTCAATATCACCAATCATCAGAGAAGTTCAAATCAAAACCACAATGAGGGCTTCCCTGGTGGCGCAGTGGTTGAGAGTCCACCTGCTGATGCAGGGGACACGGGTTCGTGCTCTGGTCCGGGAAGATCCCACATGCCGCGGAGCGGCTAGGCCCGTGAGCCATGGCCGCTGAGGCTGCGCGTCCGGAGCCTGTGCTCCGCAACGGGAGAGGCCACAACAGTGAGAGGCCCGCGTACCGCAAAAAAAAAAAACAAAAAAAACAAAAAAAACCCACAGTGAGATATAACTTCACACCTGTCAGAATGGCTATCATCAAAAAGTCAACAAATAACTAATGTTGGTGAAGATGACAAAGTAGAACTCTTGTACACTGTCGGTATGACTATAAATTGGTGCAGCCGCTATGGAAAACAGTATGAAATTTCCTCAGAAACTTAAAAATAAAACTACCATATGATCCAGCAATTCCACTCCTGGGTATATATCAAAAGAAAGTGAAAACACTAATTAGAAAAGATACATGTACCCCAGTGTTCATAGCAGCATTATTTACAATAGCCAAGACATGGAAGCAACCTAAGTGTCCATCAACAGATGAATGGATAAAGAAGATGTGGTATATATAATGGAATATTACATGGCCAAAAAATAATGAAATTGTCTTTTACAACACTGTGGATGACCTTAGAGAGTACCATGCTTAGTGAAATAAGTCAGGCAGAGAAAGCCAAATACTCATATCACTTATTGTGGAACCTAAAAAATGAAACACATGAATGTAGATATGAATGTATATAACAAAACAGAAACATACAGATATAGAGAATAAACTAGTGGCTACAATTGGGGGAAGGGACAGGGACAGGGGTGAGTTAGGGGTATGGGATAAAGAGACACAAACTACTATGTATAAAATAAATAAGCAATAAGGATATATGGTACAGAACAGGGAAATATAACTATTATTTTGTAATAACTTTAAATGGAGTATAACCTATAAAAATATTAAATCACTATATTGTACACCTGAAAATATAATATTTTCAATCAACTATACTTCAATTAAAGAAATGGTGAGTAGGACATCAACTCAGTTACTTAGGTGTTCTCTCTGCTGTTGGTGTTGGTGACTTTCAGGAGACTATGGAAGGACAAAACAAAATCTGAAGTAGCGCAAAGGAGGAATACATGGTCTACATCAAATTATGAACAATTTATAGCATATTCTAAAAAAATTACCCAAAGCAGGTGACTGTTCTTCTTAATTTGACAAAATGTAAACATTTTCTTTCACTAAAATCCCACTTTAAACAGCACTCTATTTGTGTGTGTGTTTATCTGATTTTAAAGGGTCATTCCAATGATCACCATTGAGACTTCTAAGGATAGTAGGGCCAAATAACTGTCGTCCCCTTTATTTCATTGAGCTCCATAATGAGCTGGACATATAAGCTTGGGAATTAGCACTCAGTAACTAAATTACTCTGTTTAATAGAGGTGAAAATAACTTGAAATTCCCTAGGAAATTCCAGGTGGGAGGACAGAGTAATAACAAAAATTAGAGACAGAAGAGAAAAAATTAAAATTGTGTAATGAAGCAGGGAAGGGCTTGGGGAGAAGAGAAGGAGGATTTTTTTTTGAGCTGTCTGTAATGAGATTATCATTACAATGATAAAATGTGAACTCTTTGCTTTCTGCCCCTCTGATATTTTAAATGAAGTCAGTGTCACCCATAAACGATTTTTAGAGTGGATCTTATAGGATGTTTTAAGAAATTTTGAGTTTTATGTTAAAATTTGCAGTTGGCAAATCCAGGAACCAAATGGCTTCACCAAAGCACAAGAGGACATCTAATCCTGTGTCCTATTTTGGGGAAGTTGTCTTGAATCATCTGAACTAAGATAAACTACCTAGTTGTGAGCTGACTTGAGTGTCTACCCCAGAATAGAATTGGGGGTGGCGGGTCCTAACCATCCTGCCCTTGCTGTTGGGCAAACTGTTCAAGAAAATAGAAAATGACCTGTCCTGAAGCACATCTGTTTTAGGGATACAACATCAATATCTATGAGAAATTGTGTAAACTAATCTGAGCTCAACCTTAAAAACTTTGGATGAATGCCTTCTTTGGAACTGGCAGTTACAGACACAGAGTTAGGGAATTACAGACACAGAGTTAGTGATGTGAGATCACTAGCATTTTTAGGTAAGCTCTGCATAAAATAGGAGTTGAGTGAGAACCTTGAAAATAATAGTTTCGCCCAGCGCTGATAACACAGTTACCAAGGAAGCAGAATCTTTGGGGTAGGGAAAGGAAATTCACAGCATATGTGCTTGGTGGATCAAGACCTGTAACCTGCTCTAGGGCACAGTGCAGGGCACAGTGCTACATAGAACTGGATACCAGGAAAGTGTAGTGTCTTTTAGAAACTAGAGATATCCATGGTATATGGATGTATAAAATGTTTACTTACACTTAAGTATGTGTACCGGCAATACACCTATACTGATTAAGAATTTGACCTTTGTTATGAGATTAACTGGATCCTATTCTCTGATTCATAGTCTGTATAACTCTGGATAAGTTTCTCTCTCTGTGCCATAGTCCCCTCATCAGTAAAATTAGAGGAACAATATTATCTAGCATATAATTTTGCAGATAAAATTAGAGAATCCATGGAAAGTACTCTGCATACCTATAACCTAAGAAGTAATACCAAAATTATGACATCTATTCCATTACTGGTATTGTTTTAAAAAATGACTTAAAGAAAATATACTGAAAATGTTAACAGTATATCTTGAATTGTATGATTGTTGAGTAAAAAAATACATTTGTAATTGCTGAGATTTTTTCCGAAGTTTTCTTCATTGAACATGCTATTTTGAATTAAGAGGAAATTTCCCCAGCTGTCAAATTATTTCCAAGTCAGAAACATTCTTTTGTAGAAGACAAAATACAAATGATAATTCCTAAGAGAAAGCTCCCTTTAAAATCCTTTTAACAATTAAATACATGAATGCACTTTAAATTAGACTCTCTTTAGTGCCGTGCTATTCTCTAAAAGATAACTTATAAAAACTGATATGTTTTACTTATAGTTTACCTTAAGGTTAGCGTGGGATAGAGTATTTGGGGATATGTAACACCGGATTTGTTATTCCCTAATGACCTTGTGTAAACAATTTCTAATGTTTAGCAACTAATAATTTTACTTAAAATAATTAGCTTGTGATTCCTTTGTAATAGTTAAACACCACGAATTATCCTCTGTAGGTCAGTGGCTAAAGTAAATGTCCTCAGTGGAATACATATGCCTTTATACATGGAAGACTAAATAATACCGACTGAGTGTCCAGTCTTTTAAAATGGAATTTTGAATCACGTCAAGTAAATTCACCTTCTTGTGTGTGCATCTCACATTCTTTTGATTTATTCTCTCTTCCCTTTTCCATGTCTTTATTAGATGGAGATCCAATGTTCCTAGTGTTAACTTTGGAATGATTCATTTCAGTTTACACCTAAGATTTTTCTAGCATTTCTAAATTTCTTAATCTTTTTCTTTACTCTTCTTGCTATTGTGTGCCTGTTCTAACTAGTGTAAGCTTCCAGGGCACTATGATCTTTGTTACAAAACATGCAAGGTATGATGGGGCAGAAACATGAAAATACTACCACCCAGTTCATAATTGACTTACTAGGTAATGCATTTATTACAAAGATGAACATTTTTCCAATAATGTATTTGGAACTCTTGTTCAAGAAATACCTCAAGAGACTGTATTAAATTACTATAAATATACTTACTGGTGTCCAGGCCCTTGTGCTTTTCAGGATGGCTGTGATGTCTGCTTATATTCAAATGAAACTTGGAGCTTTATATTATAAATCCAACCAGGGTGTAAAGTATTGTTTTTGAAAATAAAATATGAACATTCTGGCAGACTCTGGCTAGGTATTCATCAAAATTAGATATAATAATCAAGTGTCATTTTAACTCACCCTGAATGAGGACTGAATGGCAAAGACAGCTCATAATCAAGCAGTATCCATTCTCATTGTTTTCTGTCATAAACGAAGCCCTTGCATTTTAGGTGGCCTCACGGCTGTTCGGTCTGAATCCACATACAGAGCCTCCATTGCATCCAGGGCCACCATGTGACCACGCTCTTGCCAAAGACACGTCAGTAGAGTTGATATATGAAGCCTCTGGTACATGTCCTTGAAAGGAAGCTTTTTGCTGTCCACGCTTTCTTTTTTCCACGGAGTGGAATCCAGAAGTTGTGATAGACAGCCTCCTTCATCAACACATATAAGAGGAACATCTTAGGGGCTGGAGAAGGGTGCGGAGAAAGACCACCTGCTCCTCCAGCCGCCTGTAGCCGCAGACTCTTGCATTAAAGAGAAATAACTCTTCTTCTTGTTTGAGACACATTTATTTTGGTCCCTGTTGAAAAAGACAAACATTATTTTAAAATACTACTTGAGAAATTGGAAATAATATTTATTATCATTATTATATTAAATTCATATGGCATTTTTTAGTATACAAAATATTCTTCAATTTTCTCAAAACTCACAAAATTCTTTGAGGTACATACTATTATCTTAACTTCACATATGAAGAAACTAAAGCTTGGGAATTTTTGCTTTGTCAGAAGTCATCCCCAGGAGCAAGGGCAAATATAGCACCTTTGAAGGTATGAGTCTGGTTTTGAAAATAACAAGCAGTAGCTCATGGGAGGTTCCGCTGTGGTAACTTTGGTTCTCTGAAGTCTTTATCAGAGCTGTCCCCTACTGCACTGAGTCCTGGCTCTAGTCCTAACTCACTCTTGACCTTGAAGAAGTTGATTAATCTCCGAAGACTTCAGTTTCCTCATATGCTCATATAAAGTTTGATTGGGGGAGGGTGGATGTTGGGAAAAAGGAAAATGTGTTTTTAAATAGAAAGCTGCATTTTTCATGAACAACAGCCTATTGGTTCTACTGCAAAGATATCTCATCTGGCTTATTTTGAGAGTCTGAAGTCAAGTGTTATAATTCTGATCTCAATGCCACACCTCCAGTGGCAGACCTTATTAAATTTGGCTAGTAAGTAGCCCTTAATAACCAGCAGAAAACCAGCTGAGGAAGTATTGAGAAGTGTCAGAATTGGACATTAAGAGAAACCTTTTTAATAAAAGTAAAAACTCTAGTTAGATAGAGAATGTATGCCTAGGAAAGTAAGAGTGTATTCCCGGGCTGACAAGTATTGCTGTGAGAAATTTGAGTAGGTGTGGGAGGCACAGGAACACAAGCAGGCCTTTCCATCTCTGTTATGGATCCTCCATGTGTTGAAATGATGGGCATTTCTAATCAGATAAACACTTTAACATGTGTAGTACCGTTACCTCATATGAAATAGATAGCAAATTTGCTTTTGTTTACCCAGTTTAGGTGTATTCATGTTACACTTCCAATTTCATCCACACATAAAACTAAAAATTACTTTAAAAATTTTTATCCTTTGAAATTTAGTGAAACAATTGCTAGTTTGGGGGGAGGAGAGTCAAGAAAGGTAAAATATAATTAATATTATTTATGTTAATTTTTAACTAAATTTTGCTTCCTTGAAATCCAAATGCAAATCTAGTTGCAAAATGAGCTGGGTTTGAATCCCAACTTGAGACTTACTTAAAGTCTTTTAAACTCAATTTCCTAATCTGGATTATGTGAATACTGTGCAAGGTTATTGTGAGATTGGAGGTGTCTGTAAAACACCTAACACACGTGAGCAAAGTACATGGATCAGACGCTGACCTGCTCAGCATCTGAACTTAATCAGGCCCCAGTAATGACTTGGGTGCAGTACTAACAAAAAATCTGAGGGTATGTAGCTCACGCAGAATCAAGGCCAACATAATGCTTAACAGCCATCCCTTTAATATACTCTTCTATATTGACCAAAGTGAGGTGACCAAGATAGTGAAGTGGTGAGTAGGAGCCAAATGATGACCTACACCTGCAGGCATGAGGTTGAGAGAGAAGTCTCGGTTTTGCTCACTTTCATGGAGAATGAGTAACATTTTCACCACTTCTCAAAAAGTATCTAGAAAATCCTGGTTCTCTTAAAGAGCAATGGTCATCTTGGTTTTATTATCTGCAAACGATTACTTGTCAGGCACAAAAACAATCCTTTCCTTCCAGTGGAGTCCACTGAGGAGTTAATGGCATTTGTGTCACTTCTTTTCAGGGATTTAGCATTTTTATTTAGCTAATTAAAATGTGGTGTAGATGATAATCATGCCAGTTTTTTTAAACATCTTTATTGGAGTATAATTGCTTTACAATGGTGTGTTAGTTTCTGCTGTATAACAAAGTGAATCAGCTATACATATACTTATATCCCCATATCCCCACTTCTAGGTGGTCACAAATCACTGAGCTGATCTCTCTGTGCTATGCAGTTGCTTCCCACTAGCTATCTATTTTACATTTGGTAGTGTATATATGTCAATGCTACTCTCTCATTTTGTCCCAGCTTACACTGCCTCCTACCTGTGTCCTCAAGTCCATTCTCTACATCTGTGTCTTTATTCCTGTCCTGCCCCTACGTTCATCAGAACCATTTTTTTTTTTTTTAGATTCCATATATATGTGTTAGCATATGGTCTTTGTTACAATGGAATATTACTCAGCCATAAAAAGTAACAAAATTGAGTTATTTGTAGTGAGGTGGATGGACCCAGAGTCTGTCATACAGAGTGAAGTAAGTCAGAAAGAGTAAAACAAATGCCAGATTTGTTTTTTAAAGAATCATTCAAACACTCAAAAATGGCTTGTACCAGATTTTTATTTCTCAAAGAGTTTCTACTAAGGGAAAATTTGCTTAGATTATGCCCTCTGTCATCTTCTCAGTAAGTGTTAAATCAATGCAAAATGAGTGGATTTGTATTTCTAAAAATAACCTTTTTCACAGGAAGAAGAACTAAGGAAGAGTGGGGAAGCCAAATATGCACACTTGAGTGATGAACTTCATGTATTAATTGAAGTGTTTGCTCCACCTGGGGAAGCTTATTCACGTATGAGTCATGCGTTGGAAGAGATTAAAAAATTTCTGGTTCCCGTAAGTGCTTTTCATTTTTACAAAGATGTTTCTCATCAGTTTCTATTAAAAAATGTGCCTTTGATTTTCACTGACTTTTTAGAAAAGAAACATATTGCAGACTAATTATCTGTAGAGTTGACATGAAGATTAAAATTAAAAAGAATACAAAAAGCACTTAGCACAGGACCTGGTGCCACATAATGGTGGTTTGGAAGCAGCATTTGTCTTCAGTACACTGCATGCCACACACCCATTCGTAGCCATGAAGAATAAGACAGTTAACACATAAACACAAATACGTAACTGAAGTTGTATACTTTTCTCTTGTGTCTTAATTACTTAGTAGTTGACATGTATTGTTCATAATTTTTAATTAGTAGAGAATATCTTCAGGTAGAGTGGAAGGGGAAAAAGATTAAACATAATATGTGTAACAAGACAACAATAGTGTTTGAAAATATCAAATGTATCTTATGCAATAGTATGTCAGGTACTGGCTCATTATAAAACATAATGTAAAATAATCAATACTAATAAAACTAGACATTTGTTGACATCACACAAAAATTGGAAAAATAAACTTATTGCACTATATGAGGGAAACAGAGAATGTTCATATAGTAAGGGAGCAAATTTAGGGTTGCATACTGAATAGAATTCTCTACTGATTTTCTAAGAAATAGAGGAAGATTAAATGAATGAAGCTTTCCTAAAGGTCAACAATTTAGCATTCCAGGAAGAGGTTGTTTGAATAAAAATCTTGGCATTAGGCTTGGAGCTGGGAATAAGATAATTAGAAGAGAATGCTGAGTAAAGTTTTCTGGATTGCCCTGGCAGGAGTCTTCAGTGGACAGAGAAAGAGAGAATAGCTAAGATTAATCTGTGCAATGAAGAAACACTGTAGATTTCTAAACTAAGCAATAAACTCAGAGGAAATGGTGGGTAAGATTCATTGATTGGCAGTGATTTTGATAATGGGGGAAAAAACCAGAGAATTTCATAATAGAAAAGTGTCAAAATCTAACCACATAATCTATTTATATGCCCAGTTTTAAAATTCCTGTCAAGACAAGGTTATAGAATAATCCCATACCACTCTGATTATTCCATAACTTTATATGCACAAAGAACTTCTGCACAATTTATTATCTGGTACTTATCTGAACACTTCCCTAAATAGATCCCATGTTTCTTAAGAATGAGAATGCTATGTTCTCTCTTCCTTTTACTTCTGAACTAAATGCCTGGTGCTGTTGGGTAAACAGTTTTACTATATTTAGCTCAGACCAGACCTCTGGTGATCTAGAAAAAGGCTAGGACTGCCTACATTACTAACTCATTTTGTGACTGTAGACAAGTCAGTTAAATTCTCAGAACTTTAGCTTATTCATCTTTAAAAAGAAGGTAATAATAATAGACTGACATCTGTCATAAGTAATGTGAATATTAAATGGGGTAATGCATATGAAAGGACATAGAAAATTATAAAGCACTATATATATTTTTTATTATATATAAGTAAATTGGTGTTTTAAATCTATCTTATTATTATAGTAGATAAAATCTTGGAATGACTTTTTGAGGTGAAATACATAAAATGAAATATTATCTCATTATTACATAGATTTTAGACCTAGGCTGTACGCTAGGTTAACCCTATTTTATTATAAATACCAGTAATACATCTCGCTTACTTCTTAGACCCCTTGATACTTGTAATCATTTCATTTATATCTTCTCCACTGAAATATATGCTCTATGAGGGCAGGGCTGGCAGTGTCTCTCATATTCCCATCATTTAGAGTCATACCTGGCACAATAAGTATTTGTTTGATAGATTGACTGAGGGAGTGTCTGGGGATGATGCAGGGCATTAAAACCTCATCTGCGTGTGGTCTGGGGAATAGTACCCTACAATCAAGATGCTCTCCCTAAACAGATATAGATGGAGACGGAAAATGGAAAACCTTCCTTTGGCCAGTGTGACCTGTTCCTGCTGCCTCTCGGTTTTATCTCTGCCCGTCCAACAGCTCCTCACTGTGCATCAAACACCCCAGGCTCCCTCTTCACTAAGGGCCTTTGAAGATTCTTCTCGAAAATATTGACACAGCCATCTCCTTGTCATTCAGGTCTCAACTCACATGGTAGCATTGCAGGAAATTCTTCCCTCACTACACAGTCTAAAGTAACCTCCTTATATTTGTACAGCCCTATTATATTTTGTCCATGATACCACCAGACACCCGATTTAACACTGTGATTCACTGTCCCATCATGCCCTGACCCTCTTCACTTATTTATTTTCCTCATAGCTCTTAACAGCTTCATATGTACTATATATATATATATATATATATATATATATATATATATATATATATTTTACTTATTTATTGTTGGTTTTCCTGTAAAATATGTGTCATGAGGACATGGATTATTGTATCATTTCACTGCTTTATTCTCCCACCTTGAACTATGCCAAGCACATAGGAAGCACTTAATAAATATCTTTTTCTATGAATGAATAAGCTTTTAAAAAATAAATACTCTGATAACACTTATTGTTGAATTAGTAAATTTTACAGTTAATGAAAGCCGTTTTACTTGGTAAATTTTTCCCATTTGCCTTGCTGGCCTCAGCACCAAGCAAAGGATGGCAGCTTCATTCATCACCAGAACCACAAGGGGCAAAAATTAACTGTTAGTTCTTTTTCTTTTATATGAAATCACTTGGTAATTCAGGTTTATTTTGACATTTATATTAAAGTCCATAGAAATACTCACATATCAGGATATTAATATTTACAAACATCACAGGTGAAGAATTATACCCAGTGAGAGGCAAACTAGAACAACATAGAAAGCTAATGTCAAATGGTAGGGAGGTCCACTGACATCTAATTCCTCTACACAATGAAGCGTCTTTTCATGGTTAGAACTTTCATCTTCCTCTATGCTATCCACCATCTACCCAACTTCTCCTACAATGGGCTGTCATTGTCTAAGACTCCCGACTGTAGAACATACAACTCCTCATGAAACGTCTGAATGATGTCAGATGTTGGAAAACAATACAGTTTTAGTACTTTAAGTGATATGTAAGACAAATGAATGATTATTGCCATGGGAAAAATTTCCAGCTTGGTGGTTTCCATTCAGTCCTATCAAAACAAGGAGAGTGGCAGGTCAATAAAATATCAATAACTTGAACCCTGCTAATTTAATTTAATTTAAACATCTTTATTGGAGTATAATTGCTTTACAATGGTGTGTTAGTTTCTGCTTTATAACAAAGTGAATCAGCTATACATATACATATATCCCCATATCTCCTCTTTCTTGTGTCTCCCTCCCATCCTCCCTATCCCACCCCTCTAGGTGGTCACAAAGCACCAAGCTGATCTCCCTGTGCTATGTGGCTGCTTCCCACTAGCTATCTATTTTACATGTGGTAGTGTATATATGTCCATGCCACTCTCTCACTTCGTCCCAGCGTACCCTTTCCCCTCCCCGTGTCCTCAAGTCCATTCTCTACGTCTGCAATCTTTATTCCTGTCCTGCCCTTAGGTTCTTCAGAACCTTTTTTCTTCTTTTAGATTCCATGTATATGTGTTAGCATACGGTATTTGTTTTACTCTTTCTGACTTACTTTACTCTGTATGACAGACTTTGGGTCCTTCCACCTCACTGCAAATGTCTCAATTTCATTTCTTTTTATGGCTGAGTAATATTCCATTGTATATATGTGCCACATCTTCTTTATCCATTCACCTGTCGATGGATACTTAGGTTGCTTCCATGTCCTGGGTGTTGTAAATAGAGATGCAATGAACATTGTGGTACATGACTCTTTTTGAATTATGGTTTTCTCAGGGTATATGCCCAGTAGTGGGGTTGCTGGTGAATGCTGCTAATTTTAAATCTTTAATGCTTTAAGAAGGTGCTATATTAAAGTTTTCCTTATATTAGCTAATTTGTCTTGCAAATACTGATTAGGAGTGTCAAATAAATTATTTGACAAATAACGACAAAAGGGCTATAAAACTCTAAACTAATAATGTGAATGCCCTTCTCTTCCCTTTATAAGCTGTAAAGGTAAACAAGCATTGTCATTATTATATTTTGTAACACTCCTTTTTTTTATAGTTCAAGCACTAGGACTGCCACAGAAGGCTGTGCAGACTGTGCCTTGCACAATGTTAGGGGCGACATTTATTAATACATCATAGTTTGTGAATGGGACTCCCTGGTATCCCCAAATACAGCTTCCTTTTTTCCAAGCCTAGCCAGCAGATTACCTTAAAATAATGGCTATATTTAATTTTCCTAAATTGGCTGACTCTCACCAGCCATTAAGTTGAATTAGTAAGTTTTACTAATGCTGAATGATTAACTCATGATTAAAACAAAATACACTATCTCATAATCAGGACTTATGAAGCCTTCAGCAAAATTCTGCCTATTGAATGTGAATTTATACATCCTTTAGTAAAAAAAGATAAAAAGAGGAGTTTCCACACAAAGAAGAAATTAGATTTAGGTCACAATAACAAATAGATTACTTTGTTACCTCCTTAAGAGTTAGTTACTGACAGAATTAAGAGATCACAGCACTCATTTCTACCAACTCTGTCACGGATGGCCTCAGACTTTCCCAGGGGGGCATGTGACCCAGCACTGTGGGATTATCAGAGTCTATTGAACGGGAAAAGTAGTATTTGTCCTGCCTGAGTTGTCTCTGATGATCGTCACTAAAGGTCTGTACCATTTAAAGAAAAGATGTGTGTGTGTGTGTGTGTGTGTGCGTGTATCAGATCTCAGCAAAAACACTTTCCTATAGAAAACTAGCAAATCCAGAGGGACAGTCCCAACGCCCCATGTTTAGTTCCTCTTAAATGCCAGAAAGGAAAACATGCTGTTTGAAGCATTTTTATGTCAATTATAGTAACACCAAAAGTGCCGTGAATACTCACACACACACACACACACACACACACATACATATAACTTTTATACTTATGTAGTTTTATATCTGTGTGTGTGTGTGTGTGTGTCAGTGTCTGTGTCCTTTGTTAGTCCTATCAGTCTCACGTACACGACTTTAAGTCAATTCAGCACAGAAAATAATGGTTCATTCCAGGTTATTTCTCTCCTGCATCAGATATCTTGGACAATGATGTGATTCTTGAAATGGGCCAATTAGGGCATATTATATAATTTCAAGTTTGAAATATTAGAAACCTATATAGGAAACCTACCAAGAGTGTGACTACAGAGGAAAAGTAAAACTCTTTTCCTCCTTATGGTAAAAGCAAATAGAGGACATTCTTGCTTTCTGTTCTTCAAAGACTGTTCAAAGACTGTAATCTTGGCTTTGAAACGGGAAAATGACACAGGCTGCTAACTGCAATTATACAGGAAAGTAAGCAGATATAAGGAAAATAAAAAAGAAAAGCAGGGTATTTTCAGTCTTGGAGATGGAAGAAGATCTAGACTTTCATGCACTGAAAAAAAATGTATAACGTTTTAGAAGATTATAAACATAATGTTTAGAAATAGATGTAATATAAATGTATAGAAATTCATGCTATGATTTGATTAAAAAGTGAAAATTTGGTCGGAGGCTTTTAGTCAGGTGAAAAGAATATAAGGAAAACAATGTATTAAATAAAAACCCACCAGCCAGCAAAAGCAATATTGATAAGTGTCAAGACCACAAGTTACGTGTGCCACAACTACTAAGCCCGTGCACCTAGAGCCCATGCTCTGAAACAAGAGAAGCCACCACAGTGAGAAGCCCGTGCACTGCTATGAAAAGTAGCCCCCACTCGTGGCAACTAGAGAAAGCCCGCAAGCAGCAGTGAAGAGCCAACGCAGCCAAAAATAAATAAATAAATATTTAAAAAAATTTTTTTAAAAAGACCACAAGTTGGGGCATGGCAGATACATTTTGTCTGGGGATGGCAGGAGTTCACAATGTAAAGCAACAACATCCAGCAGGCCAGAGAGTGATCAGGTACAGAGTAAAACAATAACATCCAATGCAGAGGGGGAAACAGAACCTGGATGTCATTCCTTCATTGTTGTGGTGGTTGTTAAAATATTGTCAAGAGTTTCCTTGGATTTCTATCTTCAAAACCAGTGAATTCCCTTTTCTTTCCCATAATTAACTATAGTCTAATAGTGTGGTAGCTAAGAGCACTAAGCACAAGCCATGCATCCGTGTAATTATTACTTGCACAGAAATGTTTCCTGTATTGCTATAGCACTATGATCATATTCTGATTATACATGCAGAATTTTATAATCATCTAATATTGAGTATTCTTATCTGATAAGTTGTAATAGATAATATAGGCCAATGACTTTAAAAGAATTAAAATTATTACTAGTTCTTAGAATAGAACTAATAATAATAATTATATAATTAATAATAATATGGCATTATTATTATTATTGACACCCAAGGCCACTTTACCATTGTTAATTGATTGACATAACCTGAAAGACAGAAGAAAGAAGCAGTGGATTCTGTGAGTGTGATTTTTCTACAAACCCTAATACAAGTGTTGTCTTACTCCTCTCCAGGACAGATAATCAAAAGTTCACTTTATGAATCTAGGGTCAGGATGTGATCATCTGCTTTCTATTTAAGAAACAATTTATCATTAATTATCTCTGGTCTCATTTGATGCCACTGCTCTGAATTCTCTAAGGCTACTCTTCATGAGCCTTGATTGCTTTTTAGATGCTGAGCATCATTCTCCAATCTCTACTAGCACCTTGATTTCATTTTGATGAGTTACTTCTTCCACACTAACTGATGTTATAATCAAAAGAACTGCTTTTGCAATCCCATATGTAGTCATTAACATGAAGGCTTAGCAGCATTCCTAAAAAGTTATCTGTGTTGTTACAGATTGTAGCTCCCAAGGATACATGTTTGATCTCGAAGGGGAGAATCTCACCTCTTAATTTTATAGGATTTTAGTGTTAAGGAAAGTCTTAGAGGATCAATAGAATGTATATTATATTCAAAACTTTACTGAATGCTAATCCTGTCAAATGCATAGGTACATAATAAGCACATGCCAACACTGACCCTGAAAATACTTTTATAGATGGACAAAATGTCTCATGATTACTGAAGAATTTGGTCCAAAGAAAGGGAACAAGGCAGAAAAGCAGCTCAATAATAAGAATCTGTTAAACAAAATATATAAATTTTAACTGAATAAATCATTCAAATAAGTAAAATAAATGGCGCTAATTAATGAAAGATGCAAGGTTTGTTTAAATAAGTAACATAAATGGTACAAGGCAAACAGTTTGTTTAAATTCAAGGAATATTTCTGAGCATCAAATGTATGCCAAGCACAATTCTAGCAATTTGTATTACATCAGCCACTGCCCTTGTAGAATTTAAGAATGAGAAAACTGTTTTCAAGACTTAAAAGATAAATATTATGGAGAAATATTGCAGAGAGAGTTGGAAATGGGAGACCAGATTGGAGAATGAGGACAGTATGGACAATAGTGATGATAGATCAGGCAACACTGATCAAACAGAAAGTCTTATTTCTAGAGTCAAGAAAAATCGACTGTTGACAAAGACTACTGCCATACAGACAATGGTGAGTTATTCATTGAGACAGAAAGTGAAAAGAGAGAAGGTGGTGGGGGGCAGAGAAAGAGAGTGTTTTGATTAGCTTCTTGACAGTGTTGATAACCCACTATTTCATATTGAAAACATATATTTTCACGCAACAAGAAAAACTTATAGAGAATACTATATTTTAAAACTGATTATTTTTGCAAAATTATGTATTCCTGAAATGTGCCTTCAACTTCTGTTTTTGCAATTAGGTCTTACTTTTTAAAGAGCTTATCTTGCAGCTCCACAAGATACAAGGTAAGCTTATTTTGAATTGCCCTTCCTTGATTAACTGATCTCATTTTGCTGTTCTGAAGCTTCTTTCAGCAAGCCACAATGGGAAATGTTTGATTCCTCCAGACAGTATTCAACTTAGATATCCAAGGAACTTGGAAGAGTCCTCATTCCCCCAAGAAATGTATCTTCTATTTCATCTCTAATTCTTGCTTTTATCCCTTTCTCTGCCTATTCTACCCAATCTCTCTACGTAGTGTATGTAAGGATGCATATACAATTCCTTAAAATACAATTACAAATGGCTTACTAGATAGTCTGTGCTCAGTATAGTACACTGGAATTGGTTTTATTTTTTTATAACCACTGTCCTTCTCCCTTATTCATTACCAACAGTTTGAGCAAATCACTTAGCTTTATGCTCATTCTCCTTTAAGAAGAGTCTTAATTTACACAATGTAGGTTTTAAGTCCAGTCAGCTCCAATTTATGATTTCAAGTTTAAATCCAGTTCAAAGCTCCCCTCATCCCTGAATTTATGGCTTGGGGCGTAGCGGTGGTGAAGGAGCTGTGAGCTGCTCATTCAGCTCCTGCCACTGTCTCCACCCCGCAGGGTCTGGTGCTCCTGGAACTTTGTGGATGGTCTTGGCAGGTGGGGTGGAAGATGTTAAGAAATTGGAGAAAGATGGGCTGTAAAACTCACCCTGTAATAACCTGGTTAGTTCGGTTGGTTGGTTGGAGTTGTACTTCACGTACTTTCCTCTGATGGGCTATTTGGATGATAGGCTACGGAATTGCTGTTGATCATCAAATATTTCTTGTCTTCCTCTCAGCCGAGTGAGCTCAGGGAGCAGTTCAGCTTCTCACAACGCAGTGCTTTCCTTTCCCGCAGTACTTCCGGCTGCAGGTCTGCCTTCCTCCTGCTCCCAGCACTGCAGGTGAGCTTTGTCCTTTCTCTCTGAACATGTGTAAGTTTACTGCACCTGTCCCCAGCATTGAAGGATTTCACCAGGATCCGCGCAGGCCCCACCCTTTCTTCATTTGCCCACGGGGACGTTGGTGAGCTCTTTCCACTGGCAGTGTTAGGTCTTTCTTTCAGAACAATTCTCTCCCCATTATTTATATATTTTCTCTATATGTTTCCCTTTTTTTCTTCTTTTGTAACAACTCCTATTACTTCTGGCAAGTCTCCTGGATCTTTCTTCAAATAATCTTTTCCTAACAGTTTCTATCTTCTTATCATTTTAGTCATGTGTTCCAGAGATACGGTCTCCAAAGTCTTCTAAGCCACAAATTCAGATGAACTGTTTAGTTGGACATCACGTAGATATTGTTTTCTTGTATTTCTTCAGAAAGTACTATAACTTCATTGTCTAGGTAGTTCTTCTGTTTTTCTGTTCATGTTTATTTCTGTCCTCTCCAGCAGCTTTATTTCACTGGGCAGGTTTTCTGACTGCTTTTTTCTGCTTTCCCTCGATGTCCTTTCCTTTTGCTTCCTCCTTTCCCTTCTCATCCTGATGTAGGTCGGTTTTCTGGGGTAACTTTAGAGCTCCAAAGTGTTAGAAACTGAAATAGTCTCCCCCATATGGACCAAAAGTGCAGAACTAAGCAGGCCACCAAAAACGTGGTGAGAACCTAAAAAATGTCGTCTTGTTCTCCAGTCTCCCATCACTTTCACAGACTTGAAGCCTCACCCATTCTGGTCCTTCTTGGCCTCCCCGCCAGGGAGAATAGACATACTCCAGTGGGTCTGTGGCAGCTTTCCACTTGGATGAAGTTTAGATCCGTGCAAGACAAACTCTTTCCCAAATATCCACACCACCATGACCATTCTGAGTTATCCAACACCGGGTTTCATGTGCTCGCTCAGCCCACAGGTGATAAAAGGCCAGTCCAGTCAATTCTGTTAGCTAAGCCTCTCAGAGGTTTCAAGGCCTGACGTACACATAAGCTTCTGAGGATGTCAGCATTTATTGCCCCCAAAATATACTGCTACTTTAGAGCTGGTAAAGAAAAAAAAGGGAGCTGCATTTAGGCCACTATCTTCCCAGAATTACTGTCTTCCACAGTTAGTTTAGTTTAATGAAATCACTTTTTACTTAGCATGTGGAAAAAAGCATCCAAAGTAAGTTTATAGACACCATAGCTTTAAAATTTTAACTTTGTGTATCATGCAACACTTCTAAGATAAGTACTTTATTTTGTGACAAATTATGTATTTAAAATAAAATAATAAAACTTTCCACAGAGAAAAAGCATAGCATTCCATGAACATCTACCTCTGTAAAGACTAGATACACAGTAGTTTCCATATGTTTTGTATAGATGTTACCAATTTGATATGCACGAGTTCTAATGGAGGTGTTTCCCTAATGGCAGAATTATTATGATAACCTATTTGGGAATTCAGAGCATTCATGTAAATGAAAAATTTGTCAGTAACAATTCCTATTTGCCATTAATAGCCAATTCTGAGGGTAAAATTCACTTTAATATGTTTTTCACTAGAAAAGTTAGAATGCTAGTGGTTTATTTCTGCTCTCTTTGTATACCTTCCACCTATAGATTTTTCTTTAGGGAAGGGACAGTGTGTTGGTTTAGAATCTCTGACCTGCTAGGCAATATGGTGGGTGGCTTATAGGCATTACCTTTTGTTACCCTCACAAGCCTGAGAAGGATTTGCAGTGCTCATCACATAGATGAGGAGACCAAGACTGAGCACCCACTGTAGCTACACAAGCACCCGGTGCAGCAAGACCCACCTGACATGACAGCCCAGGGCTTTCTCATTTTGGATAATAAAAGCAGAATAGAATGTCTAAGATTTAATCTGGTTAAACATCTGTATTTAATTACAAATCTGTTGGTAACTGACATAAACTAGATTTAAATAAAACATAGGAGTGCTTCCCTGGTGGTGCAGTGGTTGGGAGTCCGCCTGCTGATGCAGGGGACACGGGGTCGTGCCCTGGTCTGGGAAGATCCCACATGCCGTGGAGCGGCTAGGCCTGTGAGCCATGGCCGCTGAGCCTGCGCGTCCAGAGCCTGTGCTCCGTAACAGGAGAGGCCACAACAGTGAGAGGCCCGCGTACAGCAAAAAAAAAAAAAAAAAAAAACATAGGAAATACTACCTTTGCATATTTCCATTTGGTATTTACCAAGATCAATATGATAAATAATTACCAGAAGCTAATAATTTGCTGTTGTAAAAATGCTAATATTACACTGCAATTTTTAAGTCTATCTTCAAATCCTAATGTTTGGCAGAGATTTCTCTTAATAATGATATCTTTCCCTATTTTGTTTATAGTTTCTCTTAGGGACTGCCAAAATAACAAATATATACCACTGGTTATTCTCAGGAATAAAAACAAAGTGCTGTTTGAAATTACCATTCCACTGCTTCATGAATGGTCCTCTTACCTGAGTAAACGAAGTTATAGATTTAACCAGTGTTCACTATGGGGAGGGCTGTTCTGTTTAATTTAGACCCTATGAGAAATGATTCATTTAGATTAGATCATAAAACCATTTACAAATAAGTAAACAGATGGGGGTGGGGGAGAGAGAGATTGAGAGTCAGAGACAGAGGCTGGAGGCAGATTCTCGTGGAAATCCTAATCAGGAAAAACAGTGATAAGACCTCACAAATAACTGCATCCTGGGTGGTCCCGGGCACTGCAGGGAATCCCAGAAGTACCTCGAACATGAAAACGTCCCGCCTCTCTGTGTGCCTGGCCACTCTTCCATGTCTCATTTACCAACCCCGCCCCTCCTCCCCCCACTTCTGCTCCCTCAGGCTTCCTGACCCCTCCCAAGCTTGTTTTTCCTTCAGAGATGGTGTTGCCTCTCTCTCTGCCCCTTGGATTTCCTTTCCGTTGTACTCTCACTGTGCCCCTTATTCTCATTCTGCATGTATCTGTGATTACTGATTCAAAGCGCACAGCTTGGAAAATTGACTTAAATATCAAAGCACTTGCAAATAAAACCTAATCTTTTTCTGTCTCGTATTTCACTGATATACCGTTACCATAAGGTATTTCTTTCTTCACTTTTTTCTCCCTTTCTTCCTTCTTTTCTTAAATTTCAGTGGAGGCATTTATCTATTTATTTCTTGTAAACATAGGGGAGAGAAATCCTACCACAGTCTAATAATTCAAACATAGCACAAAATTACAATTATAACTTCATACGTGTTGCTATATTTGTATGACTTTAACTGAACAGGATAGTTCTTAAATTTTAAAAGAAAATAGCGCAAATCCTAATTCCCTTAAAATGTATTCCAATTGAAAATACATAATTTTGATAGACCTTAGTTCATAACACTATGCCATCCATAATAAATATGTATCAAATGAATTATTTGATAGATCTCCCAAATATGTTCTTAGTGTTGCTTAAATTAGCTTGATTTTTAGAAATTATAAATATATGAATGAATAAACACCTGCTTATGCTACTATTTAGGGAGATGTTTCTTTTAAATACAGGACAGGGAGAGGCAAGAAAAAAATAAAATGTCTGAACCAGGAATATTCACCTTATTCCAGTGGTTTCATGGCCTCTTAGGTCTCACAAAATCCACCTCCCAAAAAGATGAAGTCAGGGTTAGAATGCTTATAAAGTATGCACATATGCAGCTAAGCACAATATTAAGACTTGGAAAAAAAAAAAGGTAAATATGTGAGATGATGGATGTAAAACAACTCAGTTGGGGGGAATTCTTTCACAATGTACACATATATCAAAGCATCACATTGTATACTTTGTATATCTTACAATTTTATTTGTCAAATATACCTCAATAAAGCTGGAAAAAACCCAAAATTTATGTTATTTATAGACCATAAAAAAAAACTTGGGCGGTCACATCCTATGAAATCATAAAGACTTTGGCTCCTTAAGATTCGGTGTCATTTTCTTCTGCTAGGTAGATCACTGTTCACTTTGAGGTCACTTTAGAAACAGATGAAACCTCCAGATACTCTGCCTAGAAAAAGGCACAGTCACCTTAATATTTTACACAAAAGTCCAGGGGATCCACATCATGGATCCAAGTTTAAGTGTCTTATGCTAGAAACATCAAATGCTTAGTATGGGAAAAGGAATTATAAAAATGCATGACTAAAGCCCCATTAAAATGTTGAATTTGTTCTATATTAGAAAATTAAATGATTTATATTGAAAAGCACAGCTCATTTTGCCTCAAACTTCCTGAAGGTAATTATAATAGAAATGTAGGTTTTCTTACAGTTATCTTCTTAAATGAATGAATATTTTATCTTATGATGAGGTAATTTTACGACCAAACTGTAATTCATTACTTTTCAGCATAATTCTCACTTCCAAATTTCATTTTAATCAGGGTACAAATGCTATATCAATTTATTACATTTAGAAAGTACTTTATTCAGAGATTTATTTTCCCTCAATATCAATCATAAGACTTTCAGCAGGAGTAAAATTCTGTATACGCTGCATAAATGTGAAGTTTTACTGACTGTTGCCAACTGACCCTAAACTTCTTATCTAAGTAATAAAATCAGGAAATGTCGTTCACTATAAAAATATACACGAGTGAAGAAACTTGACTGTGTGTTGTCTATTACACTTTAGATTACTTTATTGCAGTCACTCAAACCTCCACATCATTGGAAGTGATTCTCTAAACATTATCCCTCAGAATATTGGGAGCCCCATTGCTCTCTACTTTCCTCTCAAGAAAATGTCTTAACATTCTCTGTAATAGGAAAGTTTTCCCGCAGTCCAGAGCATCCATAATTTAAATTGTACCTATTACTTATTTCTGGATCTTTGGGAATAAAAATAATTGTATAATATTATAACGAAAGAAATGTTTCCATGTATTGGTGACTGGAGTGACTGTTTTTAGGATATTATTAGGATATTAGATTTTCCACAACTCACATCCAGCCAATCTGGAAAACATCCATCCCCCCTTGCTTTGTGACCTCTACTTACATGCATCAAGGATGGGGTTACAGGGGCAAAGGTAACTGCAGAAAATAATGTTGACCTGAAAACTAAACATCTCTCCAAATCCCACTTGACTTTTATTATCTGAGTGTAAATACTCAGAAATAGGAAAAGAGCAGGAGGCCTGATGTCCTCCTGTGCTCCTCCCAAGCCTGGCTCCAGGCCACACTGCAGCAGCCTGGAATCTGAGCCCTCTTGCCTCCTCTTAAGCCCTTCAAGGCTCCACAGGCATAAGGGCATGATTGGTCTGGGGGCAGATGTTTCAAGGGCCGTGAACCTGAACCTGGCTGCTAGCACATGGTGAACCCTAAGCCCTCACAGAAGGGTGTGGAAAAACCCTCTGAGCTCATATCATTTGATTTCAGCATTTTCCCTATATTTTTTCCATCTCAGCTCTAGGTATTCAACATCAAACTTCCCTTTACCAAAGAGCAACAAGACTTAACTTACACTCCTCAGCCAAGTGCTGTGATTAACAAATTCTCTGCAGTTATCCATTGATATTCCTGAATTACTTATAATATAATGCAATATAAACACTAAAATATCTAAATATGTCTAGGTATCCAGATGTTTACTCATGTGTAGAACAAAATATACACATATTTGACTAAAGATTTTTTTATCCTGTTGACAGACTCTATTTTTGCCTAAACACCTGTGTAGAAATCTGCTCAAGTGGTTTTCTTTTGAAGCATTTTTCTGCCACTGCTATGTAGCTCATTCATCTGTTATTTATGTCAAAATCACTTGAAATCTAGACCAAGACAATGATTGCTTAATTTATTTTTTTAGATAACACAATGTCTATAAATCACATTAGCTAATTGTTCCTCAGAAGTTACTTTTAAAAACTTTCAAAAATCCAATCACAACAAGTAATAATAGGTTTTTAATTTCAAGGAAGAAAAACATTTTATCTTTTAGAAATAGTCATTCTACTTTCAGAAATTAAAATTTGATCAATATGCTAGTGCAGGTCTAATATGCTGGAGAGAAGTGCAAGTTGACAGTGGATGTGTTATTTGCACATGTATATGTCCCCTGTCCCCTGGAAACCCAGCTCCCTGAAGTCAGAAATCAGAGTTAGATTATACTTTACAAGCCCAGCGCTGCCTGATACCCCTACATGCACTGCAGTGCCTCAGTAAATTTTATTTTTTTAACATCTTTATTGGGGTATAATTGCTTTACAATGGTGTGTTCGTTTCTGCTTTATAACAAAGTGAATCAGTTATACATATACATATGTTCCCATATCTCTTCTCTCTTGCGTCTCCCTCCCTCCTACCCTCCCTATCCCACCCCTCTAGGTGGTCACAAACCACCGAGCTGATCTCCCTGTGCTATGCAGCTGCTTCCCAGTAGCTAGCTATTTTACGTTTGGTAGTGTAAGTAGCCTCTTGCAATGTGAAAGGTTAAAAATGTTTAACTGAATTTTTATGTTTACAAGAAATTCTTCTACAACAACATATGTATATATGATATGTGTGGGTTTCTAAAGAGCAGTGTTATCCCTCTATAACACCAATTTTGATACAGTGAACCCTAAGTAATAGAACTTTTAGGTTCACTCTTGATTTTTTTCTATAAATGGATCCATGTGGTAATGAACTGCCATACAAGGAGGTTTGGCATTTTGTGTTGCAGTGTGTTCAGAGGGAAAGGAGTACATTTCTGGATCTGGATCATAGTCTGTCTTTAGATAACATTACATTTCATAAAGTCAACTGAAAAAAATAAATTTGGCCATTCCATAGGGCAAAGTATGAGATTCTTAAAAGCTGTCTGGAGGAAACAAAGTTTTGTCAGGCTTACTTTTTAACATATTGCTAAAAAATTATTCTAAGTTATAGATCACAAGTGTGGTTATCAAGAAGAAACCTTTAACTTGGATTTATCAGGGCTCATATACAGGCTTTCACATCAAAATGTGGAGGATGGGGGCGGGGCTGTAAGATTCTGCAGGCTGTGTGCCCCAAGCAGACTACATTAGGGAACTCTCTTAATTTAGAAGGGGTTAGAACACCATTTTGCAAAATATTCTGTGAAACATTCATTCTACACAGTGGTCTATGAAAAGAAAAAGTTAGAAGGGCCCTTCGGTCCCTTAAGTTTAGAAAATGCTGCCTTCAGTATTTCCTTCTTAGAGATTCACACCCATATTACCATTTTAAAGGCTCTGAGGGGTCCTGAAGCTTCACTACCTTTTTAACCCAGTTTGAAATATTTATTTGACCAAGTATCCCTTTGTTTAGGAAATTATCTCGCTTATTCTCAGCACACTTCAGATAACATTATATATAAGTATCTTTGCTTATGGAAAGTGAGTCCTTACAACAATTGTATTTAACTCATCCTGAAATTTCTGGATTCTCAAGTGTTCTCTTAGATTCATAACATATTACATAACACTAAGTGCCATAATTTAGCATCACCTTAGACAATCTCATCTCACGCTCAGAACATAGTCTTAGGTAAAACAGATTGACATGGGACATTCTCTACTTGTGCACATATTTGACTGTATCAGTGTCCCCTTCAAGCATATTTACTGCCATGCTTTATTTCACTATTAAGTAACAACCAACTCAAGTGGTATTTGATAATTGAGTCCGTTGCTATCTTTGTGAGAAATAAGAACAGATTGATCAACAAATATGTTTACCATTGAGAATCTTTTCTCTTTAATCATACCTGTTTCCAAAACAACAGTTATGCATCTGATTTTCATAAAATTAGCATCTTAGTTTATTGTCACAACCTAAGAGTTACCTGGCCTAAATAACTGGCATTATTTTTTGTCATAAAACAGAGATGAAAATCAATATTTTTGGCATATATCTATAATATTTATCATAAATAACTTATTTTCTGATGATAAAAATAGCCCCCCATATAGTAAACATATTTAACTTTGGGTAATTTACTAGATCTTCCCAATGTAGTAGTTATAATTTTACAGTAATTGAAAACTAATTTCACAAGCAAGTGTAGATAAACAGACACCTTTGCAAAAGCTTGACACCTCCCGCAAAAAATCTGACCTCCTGGGGTCTGCAGCCCATGGATTAGGAACAACTGCAGTGGTGCACAGAACTGGGGGCATGTGTGTTATGTTGTCTGTGTTATAACAGCAGTTTCCTGAGGATAGTCTTGGAGGTGCCCGCAGTTACTGCCTCCTCACAAGCAGATTGAGACTTGAGGTCATGTTTCTTTCTACCAAGACAGGAATCCTAAGGAGACCCCTTATTTCTTTTCACTGCCATTTATCATCCCTACCAATTCTTCTGTAAATCAGTGATAACCCAAACTAGCCCTCCGTCAGTTAGTACACAGACCAGTTTTTTTGAACTTAACTGTAAACTTTCAAAACATATGGTTATACCTTTGACTGGCAACACAACAGACCTGCCCTTCAGATCCTGCCTGATCCTGCCCAATTCCTATCAAAGCTTAGTTTTGAGACATAATGTTTACTGAAGATTGTCTATAAGATATGCTAGCCTTTAGATCATAAATAAAGTCATAAATTACTATTCCTGGAGTGTTTTCCATGGATCAGAGTCCTTAGTAGGTTCTTGGCAAAGAACATACACACACACACACACACACACACACATACACACATGTATATACATATGCACATATATTTGTGTATGATCACAGAGTAATATTTTATAAGAAAGTCCTATAAAATTGCCATTGTGGTTATTGTATTTATCCTATGGCCTCCACATAGTCTATTTTCAACATAGCAGCCAGAATGATCCATTTTAAACTGTCAGCAGGTTAATATGAATCCTGTGCTCAAAGCCCTACAATGGCCCCTGCTTTGGGCCGAGTCAAAGTTAAGAATTTATTATGGCCTTCAGGACTCTCTTGACCTCATGCTCTGTGATTTCCCTTTTCCCTCTGCCTCAGCCACTCTAACCTTTGCTCTTTACCTTTGTTCAGGCTGTTCATCTTTTTGAAACCCCCTCTCCTTATTTCAGCATCATAGACTTCCTCACGTTTTGCAAATCTGTGTTCAGATGTTACTTTTTCCAATGAATCTTCCCAAAATCCTTCTTGAAACTTCATCTTGCTTCCCCTGCTGGCTCTCCTGATCCCCTTACCCTGCTGTATTTTCTTATCTTTTTATAAAGTACTCATCGCCTTCTAAACCACCTTATAATTTGCTTAATTATTGGGTTTATTGTTTATTATCTGTCTTCCTTTACTAGAATGCAAGATCCAGTGATCCCTGTCTGTTTTATTTATTGACCATCACCAGAGACAAGAGAAATGCCTGGCTCATGATATGCACTCAGTAAATAATTGCCAAAGAATCATTGAATGAAAATTTGTTGTAGGGCTGTTGATGCAGCATTAATATAATGTTCACCTGCTTGAGAACCCATAAGGAAAATTCCTCTCAGTTTTCTCTTTAACTGTGACAGTGCCCACTTCCAAGTTACGGACTGACTTGAGTCCAGGCTGGGGGATAATGGAAGGTTAAAAAAGTAGAAAACTCCCCCACCAGTTCAGTGTCATTTCACGTTCTCCCCCAACATGCATGATTCTTTCTGGAGTCCTCAAATAACTGCTTCACACAAGGCAGAGGGAGAGACAATGTAAGAGCCTGCTGATCACATCTGACCTGAGCCAGAATCTCTCAATGTGTTTTTTCTGCTCTTTACCTCATTAAGATCAAGTCTTTTGACTCAAAATTTGCTCTCAAATATATATAACCCTTATCAAAAATAAACTTCTGTAGAAGGAAGAAAATTGGTCATTTTCATACAGCAAATTTATTTAAATGTTTAGAATAGTTTACTTGTAGCTGAATTTTGCTGTTGTTGTGATTTTATGTAGACATACTGCTTCTTGCTGAACTGTTGCAGCTCTGACCTTTTATATTTACTTTATAAAACACATCAGTGTAAGCTAGTCATGTTTTTATTGGTCTGAGGTTCGATGTGTATATTGCTTCTGAATTATCCCACTTTATATGACCACAGTAATGCTGTGGAAAACCTCAAACTGCACATAATTGTGATTATTAACAATCAGTTACTTGATTATAAAAACTCCCTGCTTAAATGCAGTTTTCCCCTATGTTGCTTCACAAATATAAATTAGAAAACCATCTTAATATGCTAATTTGTAATTTTTCCAAAAACAAGTAGAAGGTGATCAATGTTTATGGTCTTTTAAATGTCCTTTAGATAATTATGCTTTAACATTTTGTAATAGTGAACCACAACCGATTTCCAAAGATTCCACTTTTCCTTTTATAGGGTATTCTTTCACGACATAACAATTATCATGGTGTGCAGATGATTTTTTTCAGGAAACATTGGCTTATAAAGATCTTAAATATTTTAGCAAGTATTTATTTGTTTCTTTTTAAAAACACATATTCAGTGGAAGTTTAACCACATTATTTTGACTCTGAATTTTACTTATAATAAAGTCAATCTACTTTCAAAATTATAAAGACTATCTCTAAGAATGTTGTCCAATGTTATATGTCCAATATATATATTAATATGTTCTTCTTCTAAGTTAGCATTTTCAGCATGAAATAATAATTGACAGATTAATAGAATCAGTTGTATTAGTTTGAATGCATGCACCATTTGTCCAGTTGTAAATGAACTAAAATTATAACTTTAAGTTACAGATTTTTTTGTCTTACCCCGATATAGAATTTAGTTGGTGTCTGCTGATTATCCTGGGCTATTGCAATAGTTTTTGTGTGATGCTACCATAAATCCTTTCTGGAATGGGTAGTTCTTGCTAGTTGTTCCAATATCAGTAGAAGGATACAGGTCTGAAGAGACCGGGGAAGAAGGACTGGAAGATATTCAGGGTTTATAGAGTTAAGGGCCACTGATAGTCAGGAAAGATAACCAGACTAAGTAAGAAAGAATAGGAACTCTAGATCCAAGAAGGAAAGTAGGTTTCAGAGTCCAGGAGATCAGCTTAGACAAAAAAATGCATTAATTGAGGCTATAAAGAGGATGCTTCTGAGCCCTGGGATCATCACAGAGAGCCGTGAAGCTAAGTCAGAGGCCTGCAGGGTGCAGAAAAACACTTAATAACAGGGTCACAAAATTAAGCATTCATTCTGTTCTCTACATTTATCAACCAATCTTGATAGTGACATAGTGTTTTCTGAGACAAGGGATTCTTATGTTTGGTGTTTTTTAAATGATGGGAACTAAGTCTTGGATCAACTGAAAAGGCAAAACCTATACCAAGCTGGAATATGTGAGCACAGAGGTGGGGAGTCGAGAAGTTCCTAACCGTGATATTTACACATAGTTTTTTATTATAGAGCTAAAGTTTACTTTTTTTTTTTTTTTTTTTTTTTGCGGTACGCGGGCCTCTCACTATTGTGGCCTCTCCCGTTGCGGAGCACAGTCTCTGGATGCGCAGGCTCAGTGGTCATGGCTCACGGGCCTAGCCACTCCACGGCATGTGGGATCTCCCCGGACTGGGGCACGAACCTGCATCCCCTGCATCGGCAGGCAGACTCTCAACCACTGTGCCACCAGGGAAGCCCTAAGGTTTACTTTTTTATTTTAATTTTCCTACTATTAGAGCTGCCATTGAAAGCAGACTTGATTTCTGTGGTGAATCTTATACTGTACTGCATTTGACCTAACCCATAACTGTACTCATATTTTTGCTTGCACTTGGCAGAGTCTACTTTCTGTTACATTTTATTCTTAATTCTGTTATATAAGAATAGTAGAAGTATCAAGAAAATAGACTGTATAATCTTATGAAACCCTTATTGACTTTCCCATTGACTTTTCCAATTTCCCTGCAGAAATTGTTTCTATCGGTGTTTTAATTTCATGTGAGCTGAATGACAGGAAGTAAAGAGATTTCAGCAGATGGTTGCCACAAACTACATACCACATTTCAGAACTGGTCTACAGAACTCTGCAGCTTGGCAGTGTGTGGTGGCTCATTTTACTGCCTGTTAATGCCAAAAGAAATCTGTGTTTTTCCATTTCATCTATTGTCTGACTTTATTAAGAGCTACCAAATTTGATTTACTTATGTCTGATGTATCCATAAAATTTAAATTCAAGAAGTTTTGCAAGTCAATATTTCTTATTTGCATTAACTGAAATTTCATGACATTTAAGATTAAATATTTAAAGAAACTACTGATAGTTTTAAATATGATTTTCAATAGGCAGTCCTTAAATGCAGGTAGTTGAAAGCATTGGCAAGTGATGTGGTTACTAACAGTATGCTGTTATATTTTTAATCCAAATCAATATTTCCATCCTTAAGGATCTCATCCAATAATTCCCTGTGAAGTAGGAGGCAGTGTGTATTACCTGTTAAATGTAAAGGCAGAGATGTTGGATCAGAAGACTGGGGAGATGTAAAAACCTTGAAATACTTGTGGACAGCAGGAGATACTAGGAAAATCCTAAAACATTTGAAGAACCAGGTGCTGTTGGGTGGCATTAGGTGAGGTTATTGTGGCACCATTGATGTTGAAGTGCGTCTTTCTGCAGCTCTGTCTGTCCCTCCAGCTGCCACAGAAACCTGAGTGTGGATGCTAAGGGGTAGAGATTTATATTGGCCCATAGTTGGGTTTGTGTTAGGTGGATTTTAGGTAGAGCCAAGAGCCAAGAAAATTGAAAGCATTGTTAAGGTCATGATTTGAATCACAGATCATGGGGTCAAAGTTCAACAGAGGAGGGAGTAAAGCAGAAGGCAGGAGGGTTACAATAAAGAGAAGAAATTAGAATAGGGTTTTAAATTTTAAGAAAAGAACAATGCTGTAGAAGTAAGAACACCTAAGACAGTATAGGAGAAAACTTGTAAACAGGAATGATGGAGCTTAAATGGAATGTTTAACAAGTGAATGGAGTAATACAAGGTCAAGAGTGTAACCATAAGAATGTGTGTTGAAGTGGAACAGAAGTAGACAGCACTGTGGTGAGATTGTCATATGGCTATTTGAAATCTTTTGTGTTAGTGAATGTTTTGTTGGAATAAGGCAAACTTTAAAGTCACAAATGAATGAATACATCTACAAGGCTTATGAAAACAGCATATGAAAAAATGTGGTCAAATGGCCTTCTCCTTAAGAGTGTGGGCATTTTTTTTTTTAAAGAAGATGTTGGTGGTAGGAGTTTATTAATTAATTAATTTATTTTTGCTGTGTTGTGTCTTCGTTTCTGTGTGAGGGCTTTCTCTAGTTGTGGCAAGCGGGGGCCACTCTCAGTCGCGGTGCATAGGTTTCTCACTATGGTGGCCTCTCTTGTTGTGGAGCACAGGCTCCAGACGCGCAGTCTCAGTAGTTGTGGCTCACGGGCCTAGTTGCTCCGCGTCATGTGGGATCCTTCCAGACCAGGGCTCAAACCCGTGTCCCCTGCATTAGCAGGCAGATTCTCAACCACTGCAGCACCAGGGAAACCCTACTGTATTTTTTTAAACCCACAAAATTGTTTGAAAAGTCACACTGGCTTGGTCAAAGTAAGAATATATGGAGTCTGAATGGTATCTTAAGCTGCAATTTACTCACCTTTAAAACAGAAATGATGTGTAACAGGAACTAACATAGTGTTGTATATCAATTATACTTCATAAGGAAACAAACAAACAAAGACTCATACAGAAAGAGACTATATTTGTGTTTACCAGAGACAGGGAGGTGGGGGGAGGGGAAATTGGGTGAAAGCGGTCGAAGGTACAAACTTCCAGTTATGAGATAAATACGTACTAGGGATATAATGTACAACATGATAATTAACATTGCTCTATGTTATATATGAAAGTTAGGAGAGTAAACCCTAAGACCTCTCATCACAAGAAAAAAAAATTGCTTCTATTTCTTTAATGTTGTACCTATACAAGATGATGGATTTTCACTAAACTTACTGTGATAATCATTTCATGATGCATGTAGTCAAATTATGTTGTACACCTTAGACTTACACAGTGCTGTATGTCAATTATATCTCAATAAAACTGGAAGAATAAAACAGAAATGATAATAACTTTCCTACCTTTCACTGAGCCACTGTGAATCTCCAGTTACCTAATATATATGAAAGTGTTTTGAAAATACTAGATAAATATAAGATTTCATATTGAATGAAATATATAACACATTTTGGAATTTTTTAAAGTTATAATACCAGATATGAATAGGTTTTTTTTTTAACTTTGAGTCTATGTCATTATTTATTTTATTTTATACTGAGGTAACATTGGTTTACAACATTATATGTTTCAGCTATACATTATAAATCTGCTTCTGTATATGCTACAGTGTGCTCACCACCAAAAATTTAGTTTCCATCTGTCACCATACTGTTGATCATTGTACCCATTTTGTCCTCCCCCCTGCCCCTTCCCCTCTAGTAACCACTACTACTCTCTACTCTGATCTAGATGTTTGTTTTCTTTTATTAATTTATTTTGGGTTTTGGTTTGTTTGTTTTTTATAGTCCATGTATGAGTGAAATCATATGGTATTAGTCTTTCTAGTTCAGACTTTTTTCACTTACCACAATACCCTCAAGGTCCATCCATGTTGTAGCAAATGGAAGATTTCTTCTTTTTATGGCTGAGTAATATTCCATTATATATATCATGTCTTCTTGATCTATTTATCTGTTGATAGACATATAGGTTGTTTCCATAACTTGACTACTGTAAATAATGCAGCATAGGGGGGCTGCATATATCTTTTTGAATTAGTGTTTAAGTATTTTTCAGATAAATACCCAGAAGTGGGATATCTGTGTCATAGAGTAGTTTTATTCTTAATTTTCTGAGGAACCTCCATACTGTTTTCCACAATGGAACAGAAATGGGAACCAAGAAATAAACTTATACATACATGGACAATTAATTTATGACAGTGGAGCGAAGACCATACAATGGAGAATAGTCTCTTCAATAAATGGTATTGGGAAAACTGAACAACTACATGCAAAAAAAAAAAAAAAAAAAAGAAAATAAAAGGAAAAGGAACTAGAAGACTATCTCACACCATACACAGAAATCAACCCAAAATTGATTAAATATTTGAATATGAGACCTAAAGCCATAAAATTCCTAGAAGGAAACATGTGCAGTATGTTCTTTGACATTGGTTTTAGCAATGTCTTTCAAGGTATGTCTCCTCAGGCAAAGGAACAAAAACAAAAATGAGCAAATGGGATGACATCAAGCTAAAAGCTTTTGCAGAGCAAAGGAAACCATTAAGAAAATGAAAAGACAACCAAATGAATGAGGAGATATTTGCAAATCATATATCCAATAAAGGGTCAATATCCAAAATATATAAAAAATTCATGCAGGAGGGAGCTTCAAGATGGCGGAAAAGTAAGACATGGAGAGCACCTTCCTCCCCAGAGATACATCAGAAATACATCTACATGTGGAGCAACCCCTACAGCACACCTACTGGACGCTGGCAGAAGACCTCAGACCTCCCAAAAGGCAAGAATCTCCCTCACATACCTGGGTAGGGCAAAAGAAAAAGGAAAAAACAGAGATGAAAGAATAGGGACAGGACCTGCACCAGTGAGAGGGAGCTGTGAAGGAGGAAAGGTTTCCACACACTAGGAAGGCCTTTCACGGGCAGAGACTATGGGTGGAGGAGGGGTAAGCTTCGGAGCTATGGAGGAGAGCACAGAAACAGGGGTTGGGAGGGCAAAGTGGAGAGATTCCCACACAGAGGATCGGTGCCGACCAGCACTCACCAGCCCAAGAGGCTTGTCTGCTCACCCACCAGGACGGGTTGGGTCTGGGAGCTGAGGCTCTGGTTTCAGAGGTTGGATCCCAGGGAAAGGACTGGGGTTGGCTGTGTGAACACAGCCTGAAGGGGGCTAGTGCACCACAGCTAGTGAGGAGTGTGTCTGGAAAACGGTCTGAAGCTGCCGAAGAGGCAAGAGACATTTTCTTGCCTCTTTGTTTCACAGTGTGCAAGGAGAGGGAATTAAGAGTGCTGCTTAAACGAGCTCCAGAGATGGGTGTGAGCCGTGGCTACCAGTGTGGATCCCAGAGACAGGTATGAAATGCTAAGGCTGCTGCTGCAGACACCAAGAAGTCTGTGCGCAAGCACAGGTCACTATCCACACCTCCCCTCCTGGGAGCCTGTGCAGCCCGCCACCACCAGGATGCCGTGATCAGGGAAAACTTCCCAGGGAGAACACATGGCACCTCAGGCTGTTGCAATGTCATGTGGGCCTCTGCTGCCGCAGGCTCACCCCACATTCCATATACCCCTCCCTCCACCCAGCCTGAACGAGGCAGAGCCCCCCTAATCAGCTACTCCTTTAACCCCATCCTGTCTGAGCGGGAACAGATGCCCTCAGGCAACTTACACGCAAAGGCAGGGCCAAATCCAAAGCTGAACACCAGCTTCTTCCAAAGCTGTGCGAACAAAAAAGAGAAAGGGAAATCTTTCCCAGCAGCCTCAGAAGCAGTGGATTAAATTTCCACAATCAACTTGGTATACCCTGCATCTGTGGACTACCTGAATAGACAACGAATCATCCCAAATTGAGGTGATGGACTTTGGGAGCAACAATATATATTTTTTTCCCGTTTTCTCTTTTAACGTGTGGATGACAGGGTCTTGGTGTTCCAGCCAGGAGTCAGGGCTGCGCCTCTGAGGTGGGAGAGCCGAGATCAGGACATTGGTCCACCAGAGACCTCCCTGATCCATGTAATATGGACAGTGAAAATCTCCCAGAGATCTCCACCTCAATGCCAAGACCCAGCTCTACTCAACGACCAGCAAGATATAGTGCTGGACACCCTATGCCAAACAACTAACAAGACAGGAACACAACCCCACCCATTAGCAGAGAGGCTGCCTAAAAGCATAAGGTCACTGACACCCCAAAACACACCACCAGATGCAGTCCTGCCTACCAGAAAGACAAGATCCAGCCTCATCCACCAGAACTCAGGCACCAGTCCCCTCCACCAGGAAGTGTACACAACCTACTGAACCAACCTTAGCCAATGGGGGCAGACACCATAAACAACGGGAACTACGAACCTGCAGCCTGCGAAGAGGAGACCCCAAATACAGTAAATTAAGTAAAATGAGAAGACAGAGAAACACACAGCAGATGAAGGAGCAGGGTTAAAAAATGCACCAGACCTAACAAATGAAGAGGAGATAAGCAGTCTACCTGAAAAAGAATTCAGAATAATGATAGTAAAGATGATCCAAAATCTTGGAAACAGAATGGAGAAAATACAAGAAACGTTTAACAAGGACCTAAAGAAATAAAGAGCAAACAAACAATGATGAACAACACAATAAATGAAATTAAAAATTCTCTAAAAGGAATCGAGAGCAGAATAATTGAGGCAGGAGAACAGATAAGGGACTTGGAAGATAAAATAGTGGAAATAACTACTGCAGAGCAGAATAAAGAAAAGAGAATGAACAGATTTGAGGACAGCCTAAGAGACCTCTAGGACAATATTAAATGCATCAACATTCGAATTATTGGAGTGCCAGAAGAAAAAGAGAAAAAGAAAGGGACTGAGAAAATATGGAAAATTACCTTAACTGTAAACGGATTATATGCTCCAACCAAAAGATATAGACTGGCTGAATGGATACAAAAATAAGACACATAATATATGCAGTCTACAAGAGACCCACTTCAGACCTTGGGACACATACAGACTGAAAGTGAGGGGTTGGAAAAAGGTATTCCATGCAAATGGAAATCAAAAGAAAGCTGGAGCAGCAATTCTCATATCAGACAAAATAGACTTTAAAACAAAGACTATTACAAGAGAAAAAGAAGAATGCTACATAATGATCAAGGGATCAATCCAAGAAGATGTAACAATCGTAAATATTTATGCACCCAACATAGGAGCACCTCAATACATAAGGCAAATACTAACAGCCATAAAAGGGGAAATCGACAGTAACACAATCATAGTAGGGGACTTTAACACCCCACTTTCACCAATGGACAGATCATCCAAAATGAAAATAAATAAGGAAACACAAGCTTTAAATGATACATTAAACAAGATGGACTTAATTGATATTTATAGTACATTCCATCGAAACACAACAGAATACACTTTCTTCTCAAGTGCTCATGGAACATTTTCCAGGATACCCCATATCTTGGGTCACAAATCAAACCTTGAAAATTGACATCATATCAAGTATCTTTTCCAACCACAATGCTGTGAGCCTAGATATCAATTACATGAAAAAATCTGTAAAAAGTACAAACACTTGGAGGCTAAACAATACACTACTTAATAACCAAGAGATCACTGAGAAATCAAAGACGAAATAAAAAAAAATACCTAGAAACAAATGACAATTAAAACACGATGACCCAAAACCTAAGGGATGAAGCAAGAGCAGTTCTAAGAGGGAAGATTATAGTAATACAATCCTACCTTAAGAAAGAAGAAACATCTCAAATAAACAACCTGAACTTACACCTAAAACAGTTAAAGAAAGAACAACAAAAAAACCCAAAAGTTAGCAGAAGGAAAGAAATCATAAAGATGAGACCGGAAATGAATGAAAAAGAAATGACGGAAACAGAGCAAAGATCAATAAAACTAAAAGCTGGTTCTTTGAGAAGATAAGCAAAATTGATAAACCATTAGCCAGATTTATCAAGAAAAAAAGGGAGAAGACTCAAATCAATAGAAGTAGAAATGAAAAAGGAGAAGTAACAACTGACACTGCAGAAATACAAAGGATCATGAGAGATTACTACAAGCAACTCTATGCCAATAAAATGGACAACCTGGAAGAAATGGACAAATTCTTAGACAAGCACAACATTCCGAGACTGAACCAGGAAGATATAGATAATATAAACAGACCAATCACAAGCACTGAAATTGAGACTGTGATTAAAATCTTCCAACAAACAAAAGCCCAGGACCCGATGGCTTTACAGGTGAATTCTATCAAACATTAAGAGAACTGCTAACACCTGTCCTTCTCAAACTCTTCAAAAATATAGCAGAGGGAGGAACACTCCCAAACTCATTCTACGAGGCCACCATCACCCTGATACCAAAGCCAGACAAAGATGTCACAAAGAAAGAAAACTATAGGCCAATATCAACGATGAAGATAGATGCAAAAATCCTCAACAACATACTAGCAAACAGAATCCAACAGCACATTAAACGGATCATACACCATGATCAAATGAGGTTTATCCCTGGAATGCAAGGATTCTTCAACATACGCAAATCAATCAATTTTATACACCATATTAACAAATTCAAGAATAAAACTATATGATCATCTCAATAGAGGCAGAAAAATCTTTCGACAAAATTCAACACCCATTTATGATAAAAACCCACCAGAAAGTAGGCATACAGGTAACTTACCTCAACATAATAAAGACCATATATGACAAACCCACAGCCAACATCATCCTCAATGAAAACTGAAACCATTTCCACTAAGATCAAGATAAAACAAGGTTGCCCACTCTCACCACTATTATTCAACACTCTTTTGGAAGTTTTAGCCACAGCAATCAGAGAAGAAAAAGAAATAAAAGGAATCCAAATTGGAAAATAAGAAGTAAAGCTGTCACTGTTTGCAGATGACGTGATACTCTACATAGAGCATCCTAAAGACTGTACCAGAAAAGTCCTAGAGCTAAACAATGAATTTGGTAAAGTAGCAGGATACAAAATGAATGCACAGATCACTTTCATTCTTATACACTAATGATGAAAAATCTGAATGTGAAATTAAGGAAACATTCCTATTTACCATTGGAACAAAAAGAATAAAATACCTAGGAATAAACCTACCTAAGGAGACAAAAGACCTGTATGCAGAGAACTATAAGACACTGATGAAAGAAATTAAAGATGGTACAAATAGATGGAGAGATATACCATGTTCTTAGATTGGAAAAATCAATATTGTGAAAATGATTATACTACCCAAAGCAACCTACAGATTCAGTACAATCCCTACCAAACTACCAATGTCGTTTTTCACAGAACTAGAACAAAAAATTTCACAATGTGTGGAAGCACTTAAAAGCCCAAATAGCCAAAGCAATCTTGAGAAAGAAAAACGGAGCTGGAGGAATCAGGATCCCTGACTTCAGACTATACTACAAATCTACAGTAATCAAGAGAGTATGGTACTGGCACAAAAACAGAAATATAGATCAATGGAACAGGATAGAACGCCCAGAGATAAACCCACGCACATATGGACACCTTATCTTTGATAAAGGTGGCAGGAATGTACAGTGGAGAAAGGACAGCCTCTTCAATAAGTGGTGCTGGGAAAACTGGACAGCTACATGTAAAAGAATGAAATTGGAACACTTCCTAACACCATACACAAAAATAAGCTCAAAATGGATTAAAGACCTAAATGTAAGGCCAGACACCATCAAACTCTTAGAGGAAAATATAGGCAGAACACACTATGACGTAAATCACAGCAAGATCCTTTTTGACCCAGCTCCTAGAGAAATGGAAATAAAAACAAAAATAAACAAATGGGACCTAATGAAACTTCAAAGCTTTTGCACAGCAAAGGAAACCATAAACAAGACCAAAAGGCAACCCTCAGAATAGGAGAAAATATTTGCAAATGAAGCAACTGACAAAGAATTAATCTCCAAAATATACAAGTAGCTCATGCAACTCAATATCAAAAAATCAAACAACCCAATCCAAAAATGGGCAGAGACGTAAATAGACATTTCTCCAAAGAAGATATACAGATTGCCAACAAACACATGAAAGAATGCTCAACATCATTAATCACTAGAGAAATGCAAATTGAAACTATAATGAGATATCATCTCACACCGGTCAGAATGGCCATCATCAAAAAATCTAGAAACAATAAATGCTGGAGAGGGTGTGGAGAAAGGGGAACCCTCTTGCACTGTTGGTGGGAATGTAAATTGATACAGCCACTATGGAGAACAGTGTGGAGGTTCCTTAAAACACTAAAAACAGAACTACCATACGATCCAGTAATCCCACTACTGGGCACATACCCTGAGAAAACCATAATCAAAAAGAGTCATGTACCACAATGTTCATTGCAGCTCTACAATAACCAGGACCTGGAAGCAACCTAAGTGTCCATTGACAGATGAATGGATAAAGAAGAAGTGGCACATATATACAATGGAATATTATTCAGCCATAAAAAGAAATGAAATTGAGTTATTTGTAATGAGGTGGATGGACCTAGAGTCTGTCATACAGAGTGAAGTAAGTCAGAAAGAGAAAAACAAATATGGCATGCTGACACATATATATGGAATTAAAAAAAAAAAAAAAGATCATGAAGACCCTAGGGACAGGATGGGAATAAAGACACAGACCTACTGGAGAATGGACTTGAGGACAAGGGAGGGGGAAGGTAAGCTGTGACAAAATGAGAGAGTGGCATGGACGTATATACACTACCAAATGTAAAACCAATAGCTGGTGGGAAGCAGCTGCATAGCACAGGGAGATCAGCTCAGTGCATTGTGACCATCTAGAGGGGTTGAATAAGGAGTGTGGGAGGGAGAGAGATGCAAGAGGGAAAAGATATGGGATATATGTATAAATATAGCTGATTTACTGTTATTAAACAGAAACTAACACATCATTGTAAAGCAATTATGCTCCAATAAAGATGTTAAAAAAAATAAAAGAATTCATTCAATTCAACTACAACAAACAACTTGCTTAAAAAATGGGCAGAGGAGCACTCTCACTACTTCTGCTAAACATAATATTGGAAGTCCTAACCACAGCAATCAGACAAGAAAAAGAAATGAAGGGCATCCAAATTGGAAGGGAAGAGGTAAAACTGTCACTATTTGCAGATGCCATGATACTCTACGTAGAGAACTCTAAAACCTCCACACAAAAATTAGAACTAATAAATGAATTCAGCAAGGTAGCAGGGTGCAAGATTAATATACAGAAATCTGTTGCATTTCTTTACACTAATAATGAAACATCAGAAGAGAAAGTAAAAAAAAAAAATCTCATGGAATAGTCTATAAACTTATAAAAATAATATTGAAACAGTAATTATTAACTTTGAATTTGTATTCAGTGCATGCAATGAATAGTCTTGAAAGTCTAAATTGAGAAAATTAAAAAAAAATTATAGCAAGATGATAGAAAAAAGATTAGGTAGAAAATTCAGAAATGTTTTATGATTCCTGTCTTCAATGTGTTGACCCTATTGTCCCTAGTCAGGTAACCCTCATTGTGCTTCTGACCTGTATATCTCCCAGTTTGCCTTTGCAATACAGTGTTTTTAATTGAAAAGCTCTTATAATTAATACTTTAAAAGTAGTTAGTTTAAGTCATCACTCAAAAGTGAAAAAATGGAAAAAATGCTCTGCTTATATATTTTTATGATTAGCTGTTAATAAAAATGAACTGGAAAATGTTTATGGAGTCTTATGAATTTTGCCTTAGTCATAAACATCAAAAACATTGATGGCAGTCAATTATACTATTATACTATAATTATACCATTATAGTATATTATAGCATTGTTGGAACCCTCCAATACAATGTGTTGGGTATAATCACAGAATTCTGGTAAATAGAATTGGTCTAAGGAGTGGTTTCCTTTTATTATAGAGGTAATGTTTTACTTCACTTTAGCAAGGCTATTTGAACTGCAAAAACTATAATTATAGAGCCTCTCTAATGTGTATTTTTAACTTCTCTGATGGTATGCCAAAAATTAAATCCTCAATAAGGGAGTGAAGGATTACTCATATAGACACTGATGTGGTAAACACCTTTTATTCACTTCAGGTTAAACTGTACATTTTAAACATGGCTATAGATAGCTCTGTAAAGGTCACTTTATGGCCGCTGACCCAAGATCGGTGCATTCTGTAAAGGTATTCAGTAATTTACTATGTATGCTGATTTTCTAATCCTAACTTTGAATGTCTTAAAGTACCCTCCTCAGAAGCTAATACAGTGAAGGAACTGGTGAGTGGGCATGGCAGGATGTTGTACAAATGCCCTGTATTCTTGACCATTATGTTAGGAAGCAAGTTTTCAAGTATTTTCTTAAGAAATGCTTTGATGAAAAAAAAAAAGCAATACTAGACCATTTTTAGTACAATGCTAGTACAGAAAAAAAAGTTAATTTTTAAAAACTGAAATGTGCTGTTTTGCATGTCAATTAAAGTGACTGATAGATTGATAACTATAAATTATCCAGTCACTCCCTCACCCCCCAATATTTTGGAGATCCTGTTAAAGTCCCTCCAAAGCCCTCTTCTCCAAAGGGATTTACTTCCTGTTTGCACATGGAACCGTTTTACAATTTCACATCTACTTTTTTAGGGCAGCAAAGACACTTTGTCTACAGTAATTTTCTTAGTATGAAAAACTGACCCCAGTACAGGTTAACTGATATAAAACAAAGTTTCTCTTACTCATTTTTGCCCATTTTTGAATAATGCTTCCAGTTTTGTACTTTCAGATAAAAGAGCATAGAACAAAGCAGAAATAGCATGAATTTGCTACAAATCTCTGTGCCACCTCATGCCTTAAGCTTGTCTTGGGGAAAAACCCAAAAGACATGGACAGCTTACCTCTGGGCCTTTGTGTATGCCTGTGATAATTGTTACTTCAGTCACCTCAAATTTGTGCCTGGCAATATTAGTGAGATTTCATTATAAACATCACTAGAATTAACCTGAGTACCCAGCATATTTAAGCTTATATATCCATAAACAAAGAACTACAATGGTACAAAAAAAAATGACAGTGGAACTCAGATTCCTTCCCTTCTCTAAGGAGCAGTGACATTTAGCCTCACCTCAAGGGAAAATCAACTTAAAGGAAATATCACTTAAAATCCTCAAGGGATGTCTTATCTTATACACTCTAAGTCTTGTAAAGACAAATGATCCTACCCCAGAGAGGGGAATAAACCAAAAGCTGAAATAAATAAAGATGAGACAGTTTCATAGAGAATATGCACTTTCCTAACAGTGTGAAGTATATTGACACAGAATTCAGAACTGCATCAACATCATTGATTGATCAGGGGAACAGACGGTAGCTCTATCTATATGGAGAAAGATGTCTAGGATTAAGAGTTTTGGAACATCTGGATGTTAGCTTTTACTGAGCTTTTAAACACTCTACTATCTTAATTCTGTAAATTCATTTCCTAGCATCTGTTTCAGAAGGAAGTTGATGATATCAGTAGTGATTACTATACGATCATTTACACCAGAGCAATATATTGAATTTTCAACATCAGCACTTACTGTTAAATAGCAAGCCATTCAACTCTTGGAGATGTACTGTATCCAAGGGAAGAGAATTAAGATACAACAAGATAGAATTTTCACACAGAGAGTCTTTTCTGACAGTGTATCAGCTGTCATCCAATGAGCTTGCAAAGACAGCAATTCTCCAAAATACAAGAGTTTTCAGTAACACAGCCACCCACCTTCCTGCTGATTCTGTTATTAGGCTTCCTTTTTTGAAAGAAATAACAACAATAGCAACCACCAGTGTGTTTGATTCCTTTCAGGCTGTTCAGCTGTAATAGAACACTACATTCTGGTTTTGAATATTTTGTTGATAAACCTGCTAACTCAAGAAATTGAGTTTTGTTTTTTTTTCTAACAATTCAAGAAATTGTCCTTTTAAACAATTAAACTAGCTATAGGGCTTCCCTGGTGGTGCAGTGGTTAAGAATCCACCTGCCAATGCAGGGGACATGGGTTGGAGCCCTGGTCTGGGAAGATCTCACATGGTGCGGAGTACATAAGTCCGTTCATCACAACTGCTGAGCCTGCGCTCTAGACCCTGCGAGCCACAAATACTGAGCCTGCGTGCCACAATTACTGAAGCCTGCATGCCTAGAGCACATGCTCTGCAACAAAAGAAGCCACTGCAATGAGAAGACTGTGCATCGCAATGAAGACTAGACCCAGCTCGCTGCAACTAGAGAAATATCATGCAGCTACAAAGACCCAGCACAGCCAAAAATAAATTTTAAAAAATTAATTAAAAAAAAAAAGCCTAGCTGGGCTTCCCTGGTGGCGCAGTGGTTGAGAGTCCGCCTGCCGATGCAGGGGACACGGGTTCGTGCCCTGGTCCAGGAAGATCCCACATGCCGTGGAGCGGCTAGGCCCATGAGCCATGGCCCCTGAGCCTGCGCGTCCAGAGCCTGTGCTCCGCAACGGGAGAGGTCACCACAGTAAGAGGCCCGCGTACCGCAAAAAACAAAAACAAAAACAAAAACAAAAAAACTAGCTATAGGTAATATTACCATTTCTGTTTCAAGTTTAAAACATGAGGTAGAAGAATGGTTGATAAAACAATTTATAGGCATTTTTGCCTTTAGAAAGATATAGTTAAACCTGAAAAATATTTATACCTGAGAATGTAAATAAATTGTTGGGGGTATGGATTATTCTTTTAATATGTAGTCTAAATAATTTAATATAAATACACAAGAACATTGGACTGCATAATTGTGAAATATTACCTATAGATTTCTAACAGACTGATCTCAACTTTCCTATTTGAGACAATGTCTTTCACTAAGGGAAGGTCATTCCGTGTGTCCACTTTTAAAAACATAAAATATATGGTACAAAGAACACAGGAATATTAATCAATGTGACTTTTAGGGATATAGGGGACAAATAAACCTCCCTCTCTCCTCCTCCTGAGTTCAAAACAGATTGAGAAACAATTTGCAAGCTAAAATACCACCAGCTTTATTTAAGACAAATTGTGTGGCTTGAAATCTTCAGCCAAAAGGGCTTGATAATATTCACCCCTAATTAAACAGAATTACCACCTATTCTGTGGGGCAGTAGGACAATCCCATACTTCCCCTGAGGAATATGCTTCTGGCATGTGGAAAGGTGAGGCTGTCCCCTGGAGGAAGGCTGACTCTCAACAGAGGGAAAGAAGAAAGGGCTGAGCCACAGTCTAGTTCTTTCTCACAAATCAGCTCAGTCACTGTACCTCCCAAGGTGATGGAGGGTGGAAAGACCAGGAGTTTTCTTCTTACTGAGGACTTTCCTCATGGAACCATGAAAAGTGGGGTGTGAGGGCTTGCAACGCTGTTATTCTCACCACCACAATCAACGCTAACACCACAACCACCTTTTTGTGAGGGCTTATAATGTGTGATGTATTAACTGCTTATCATGCATTATCTCTAACTTAATCCTCACAGTGACACTTTATGGCAATAATTAGAATCTCCATTTTACAAAAAAATTAATTGGATGACAAAGTTTGGGAAATTGCTCAGAGATGCATAGATGGTTGGATATGCTAGACTCATCGCTTCTATTCTTTAATTGCCAGGATGACACTTCTATAATTTAAAGAAATGGCAATCAAATGGCAAACGTATAAATATATTTTTAACATTGACTAGTATTTTCTTCAGCTAAAAAAGAGAACTATGGATTTTAAATCACTCTTTCAATGTTATTGGTTATAAAAATACAATGATACAAATCACACAGGTAGAATAATGAATAAATATTTTTTAAAAGTTGGCTCAAAGACCATTTAGCTAGCTACATATATCATTTATCTGTACAAATGTCCTGATATTTGCTTGCATTTTATATAATTAGTGTTTCTTATAGTCATTTGCCTTCCCAGAATAGTTTCTTCCCAAGTATCTTTGCAGTATAAAATTTAACTAAGTGCAAGCCTTCAGACCCTTTGTTTTCTTTAATATTGTTCTTAGGTGAATTATTAGAAAATTATTTTCTCTGCATTTCTATGCAATATGCATTACGTATTGTGATTTAGGATACTCATGTATGCTAACATGAAATAAAATTTCCATAATACATATGCTTACTGTTTGCAGTGTACACCAAAAATTCACATTTTCCCTATTCATTCTTTATTTCATTCTTTATTTAAAATGCTTGTCAAAACTTGCCAGGTTGGATTTTTGTTTCACCCTTGATGTGTGACCCACACTGTCCTGGACTGCAATGTTTTTTTGTTTTTTTTTCCATTAGGGACTCTTGGCTGCAAAGTCAAAAATCACATTCTCCCTTCACTTTCCACTCATGTTTTACCCCTTACCAAAAAAACTCACTTGTTCATTCACAATCTCTCTGCCTCATACCACAGAACTTAATTCAACAAGTATTTTGTGAGCTTTTCACTTTTTCAGGAACTGTGTCAGGAACTGGATCCATCAGAAGAATTGTCAATGTCTGTGTCCTGGGAGTGAGAAATGAATTGTGCAGTGTTGATAATAGTGAGATTGGATTACCTTGTGCAGCCTTTTCCAAATTGAGCTCTGTTGATATTTCCTTTGCCAATCCCCATTAACTGACACGAGAGCACCTAACTCAATTTTGCAGACGTCATATATTAGATAGTAGTAGGAAATAGATGATTGTCAGCTGTCTAATGTCAGTGGGTAAGTTTTAATCCACAAAGACTGACACAGTTTTACCTTGAAGTTTTGATGAAATCATCCTTGATTTTTTTTAACATCTTTATTGGAGTATAATTGCTTTACAATGTTGTGTTAGTTTCTGCTTTATAACAAAGTGAATCAGTTCCCTCTATGCCTACTTTCTGGAGGGTTTTTATCATAAATGGGTGTTGAATTTTGTTGAAAGCTTTCTCTGCATCTATTGAGATGATCATATGGTTTTTCTCCTTCAATTTGTTAATATGGTTTATCACATTGATAGATTTGCGTATATTGAAGAATCCTTGCATTCCTGGAATAAACCCCACTTGATCATGGTGTATGATCCTTTTAATGTGCTGTTGGATTCTGTTTGCTAGTATTTTGTTGAGGATTTTTGCATCTATGTTCATCAGTGATATTGGCCTGTAGTTTTCTTTCTTTGTGACATCCTTGTCTGGTTTTGGGATCAAGGTGATGGTGGCTTCGTAGAAGGAATTTGGGAGTGTTCCTCCCTCTGCTATATTTTGGAAGAGTTTGAGAAGGATAGGTGTTAGCTCTTCTCTAAACGTTTGATAGAATTCACCTGTGAAGCCATCTGGTCCTGGGCTTTTGTTTGTTGGAAGGTTTTTAATCACAGTTTCAATTTCAGTGCTTGTGATTGGTCTGTTCATATTTTCTATTTCTTCCTGATTCAGTCTTGGCAGGTTGTGCATTTCTAAGAATTTGTCCATTTCTTCCAGATTGTCCATTTTATTGGCATAGAGTTGCTTGTAGTAATCTCTCATGATTTTTTTAATTTCTGCAGTGTCAGTTGTTACTTCTCCTTTTTCATTTCTAATTCTATTGATTTGAGTCTTCTCCCTTTTTTTCTTGATGAGTCTGGCTAGTGGTTTATCTATTTTGTTTATCTTCTCAAAGAACCAGCTTTTTGTTTTATTGATCTTTGCTATTGTTTCCTTCATTTCTTTTTCATTTATTTCTGATCTGATTTTTATGATTTCTTTCCTTCTGCTAGCTTTGGGGTTTTTTTGTTCTTCTTTCTCTAATTTCTTGAGGTGCAAGGTTAGGTTGTTTATTCGAGATGTTTCCTGCTTCTTAAGGTGGGCTTGTATTGCTATAAACTTCCCCCTTAGAACTGCTTTTGCTGCATCCCATAGGTTTTGGGTCGTTGTGTCTCCATTGTCATTTGTTTCTAGGTATTTTTTTATTTCCTCTTTGATTTCTTCAGTGATCCCTTCATTATTAAGTAGTGTATTGTTTAGCCTCCATGTGTTTGTATTTTTTAAAGATCTTTTCCTGTAATTGATATCTAGTCTCATGGCGTTGTGGTCGGAAAAGATACTTGATACAATTTCAGTTTTCTTAAATTTACCAAGGCTTGATTTGTGACCCAAGATATGATCTATCCTGGAGAATGTTCCATGAGCACTTGAGAAAAATGTGTATTCTGTTGTTTTTGGATGGAGTGTCCTATAAATATCAATTAAGTCCATCTTGTTTAATGTATCATTTAAAGCTTGTGTTTCCTTATTTATTTTCATTTTGGATGATCTGTCCATGGGTGAAAGTGGGGTGTTAAAGTCCCCTACTATGAATGTGTTACTGTTGATCTCCCCTTTTATGGTTGTTAGTATTTGCCTTATGTATTGAGGTGCTCCTATGTTGGGTGCATAAATATTTACAATTGTTATATCTTCTTCTTGGATCGATCCCTTGATCATTATGTAGTGTCCTTCTTTGTCCCTTTTAATAGTCCTTATTTTAAAGTCTATTTTGTCTGATATGAGAATTGCTACTCCAGCTTTCTTTTGGTTTCCATTTGCATGGAATATCTTTTTCCATCCCCTTACTTTCAGTCTGTATGTGTCTCTAGTTCTGAAGTGGGTCTCTTGTAGACAGCATATATAAGGGTCTTGTTTTTGTATCCATTCAGCCAATCTGTGTCTTTTGCTGGGAGCATTTAGTCCATTTACATTTAAGGTAATTATCGATATGTATGTTCCTATTTCCATTTTATATATTGTTTTGGGTTCGCTACTATAGGTCATTTCCTTCTCTTGTGTTTCGTGTCTAGAGAAGTTCCTTTAGCATTTGTTGTAAAGCTGGTTTGGTGGTGCTGAACTCTCTCAGCTTTTGCTTGTCTGTAAAGGTTTTAATTTCTCCATCAAATGTGAATGAGATCCTTGCTGGGTAGAGTAATCTTGGTTGCAGGCTATTCTCCTTCAGCACTTTCAGTATGTCCTGCCACTCCCTTCTGGCTTGTAGGGTTTCTGCTGAGAGATCAGCTGTTAACCTTATGGGGATTCCCTTGTGTGTTTGTTGTTTTTCCCTTGCTGCTTTTAATATGCTTTCTTTGTATTTAATTTTTGACAGTTTGATTAATATGTGTCTTGGCGTGTTTCTCCTTGTATTTATCCTGTATGGGACCCTCTGTGCTTCCTGGACTTGATTAACTATTTCCTTTCCCATATTAGGGAAGTTTTCAACTATAATCTCTTCAAATATTTTCTCAGTCCCTTTCTTTCTTTCTTCTTCTTCTGGAACCCCTATAATTCGAATGTTGGTGCGTTTCATGTTGTCCCAGAGGTCTCTGAGACTGTCCTCAGTTCTTTTCATTCTTTTTTCTTTATTCTGCTCTGCAGTAGTTATTTCCACTACTTTATCTTCCAGGTCACTTATCCGTTCTTCTGCCTCAGTTATTCTGCTATTGATCCTATCTAGAGTGATTTTAATTTCATTTATTGCATTGTTCATCGTTGCTTGTTTCATCTTTAGTTCTTGTAGGTCCTTGTTAACTGTTTCTTGCATTTTGTCCATTCTACTTCCAAGATTTCGGATCATCCTTACTATCATTATTCTGAATTCTTTTTCAGGTAGATTGCCTATTTCCTCTTCATTTGTTAGGTCTGGTGGGTTTTTATCTTGCTCCTTCATCTGCTGTGTGTTTTTCTGTCTTCTCATTTTGCTTATCTTACTGTGTTTGGGGTCTCCTTTTTGCAGGCTGCAGGTTCGTAGTTCCCGTTGTTTTTGATGTCTGTCTCCAGTGGCTAAGGTTGTTTCAGCGGGTTGTGTAGGCTTCCTGGTGGAGGGGACTAGTGCCTGTGTTGTGCTGGATGAGGCTGGATCTTGTCTCTCTAGTGGGCAGGTTCACGTCTGGTGGTGTGTTTTGGGGTGTCTGTGGCCTTATTATGATTTTAGGCAGCCTCTCTGCTAATGGGTGGGGTTGTGTTCCTGTGTTGCTAGTTGTTTGGCATAGGTTGTCCAGCACTGTGGCTTGCTGGTCGTTGAGAGAAGCTGGGTGCTGGTGTTAAGATGGAGGTCTCTGGGAGATTTCCGCTGTTTAATATTATGTGGAGCTGGGAGGTCTCTTGTTGACCAGTGACCTGAAGTTGGCTCTCCTACCTCAGAGGCAGAGCCCTGACTCCTGGCTGGAGCACCAAGAGCCTTTCATCCACACGGCTCAGAATAAAAGGGAGAAAAAGTAGAGAGAATTAGTAGAAGTATGAGGAAAGAAAGAAGGAAAGGAGGAAAGGAAGGAAGGAAGAAAGAAGCAAAGAAGGAAAGAAAGGAGGGAGGGAGGGAGGGAGGGAGGAAGGAAGGAAGGAGGGAAAGAAGGAAAAAAAGACAGAAAGAAAGATGATACAGTAAAAATAAAATAAAGTATAATATAGTTATTGAATTAAAAAATATTTAGAAAAAAAAAAAAGGGACGGATAGAACCTTAGGACAAATGTTGGAAGCAAAGCTATACAGAGAAAATCTTACACAGAAGCATACACATACACCTTCACAAAAAGAGGTAAAGGGGGAAAAATCATAAATCCTGCTCCCTGAGACCACCTCCTCAATTTGGGGTGATTCGTTGTCTAAAGGAGGGAGGGAAGGAAGGAAAGAAAGAAAGAACGAAGGTAAAGTATAATAAAGTTATTACAATTAAACTTAATTATTAAGAAAAAGAATTTTTAAAAAAAAGTCATGGACGGATAGAGCCCTAGGACAAATGGTGGAAGCTAGAGTATACAGACTAGATGTCACACAGGAGCATACACGTACACCTTCACAAAAAGAGGAAAAGGGAAAAAAATCATAGATTTCGCTCCTAAATTCCACCTCTTCAATTTGGGATCATTCCTTGTCTATTCAGGTATTCCACAGATGCAGGGTATATCAAGTTGATTGTGGAGCTTTAATCCGCTGCTTCTGTGGCTGCTGGGAGAGATTTCCCTTTCTCTTCTTTGTTTTCACAGCTCACAGGAGCTCAGCTTTGGATTTGGCCCTGCCTCTGCGTGTAGGTCGCTGGAGGGCGTCTGTTTTTTCGCTCAGCCAGGACGGGGTTAAAGGAGCCGCTGATTCGGGGCCTCCGGCTCACTCAGGCCGGGGGTTGGGGGATGGGGGTAGGAGGGGCACTACGTGCGGGGCGGGCCTGCAGCTGCAGAGGCAGCGTGACGTTGCGGCAGAGGCCGGCGTGACGTTGCACCAGCCTGAGACCCGCCGTGCGTACTCCCGGGGAAGTTGTCCCTGGATCCCGGGAACCTGGCAGTGGCGGGCTGCACAGGCTCCGCGGAAGAGGGGTGTGGAGAGTGACCTGTGCTCGCACACAGGCCCCTTGGTGGCGGCAGCAGCAGCCTTAGCGTCTCCCGCCCGTCTCTGGGGTCCGCGGTTTTAGCCGCGGCTCGCGCCCGTCTCTGGGGTTTGCGCTTTCAGCCGCGGCTCGCGCCCGTCTCGGGGGCTCGCGCCCTCAGCCGCGGCTCGCGCCCGTCTCTGGAGTTCCTTTAAGCAGCGCTCTTAAACCCCTCTCCTCGCGCACCAGGAGACAAAGAGGGAAGAAAAAGTCTCTTGCCTCTTCGGCTGGTGCAGGCTTTTCCCCGAACTCCCTCCCGGCTAGTCGTGGTGCACTAACCCCTTCAGGCTATGTTCAAGCCGCCAACCCCAGTCCTCTCCCTGAGCTCCGTCCAAAACCAAAACCCGAGCCTCAGCTCGCAGCCCCGCCCGCCCCGGCGGGTGAGCAGACAAGCCACTCGGGCTGGTGAGTGCCGGTCGGCACCGATCGTCTGTGCAGGAATCTCCCCGCTTTGCCCTCCGCACCCGTCGCTGTGCACTACTCCGCGGTCCCGAAACTCCCCCCTCTGCCTTCCGCAGTCTCCGCCCGCGGAGGGGCTTCCTAGTGTGTGGAAACTTTTCCTCCTTCACAGCTCCCTCCCACTGGTGCAGGTGCCGTCCTTATTCTTTTGTCTCTGTTTTTTCTTTTGCCCTACCCAGTTACGTGGGGAGTTTCTTGCCTTTTGGGAGGTCTGAGGTCTTCTGCCAGCCTTCAGTAGGAGTTCTGTAGGAGTTGTTCCACGTGTGGATGTATTTCTGGTGTATCCGTGGGGAGGAAGGCGATCTCCGCGTCTTACTCTTCCGCCATCTTCAAGGTCCCCCCCAGGAATACAATTTTAAAAGACTGGGTATCTCTGTTAGATTTTTATCCATTTGCCCACTGCATATGCATTCACCTTCCTTTTCTTCTGTAAGTCTAGGAAGGCTGAATCATGTATCTATCTAACTTCCTAGCTCTCTGGCTTAGGTGGGGTGCCCGAGTTTGGCCAGGGAGAGACAATAGCAGGGGTGCAGGAGGTGGCAGTGAGAGGTCTGGATGTTTCACCCATTTGTCCTCCTTGCTCTGGAGCTATGTGTCTACCAGTATCTACATCCCCCCAGGACTAAATATCCACTGGGAAGTACCCACTCCATGGTTTCAACATCCCTGTAGCTACTTCCTCCCCTGCTCCTTCAGTATCAGTTATGATCATGTTTTGCCATGTTGCTGGATTCAGAATGGCTTATCCTCTCCAGCCCATGCATCTCCAAATAGCCTTTTCATTAAAATCTGTTCATGTGAACCATTTAAGTGAATTTTTTATTCTTGTTAGGATTTGATTCACACAGTATTTATTTTTTTTCTCTTTAAGTAAAAAAATTGGCTTAAAGCATTTTAGGATAGGCTTGACTTTAATACAATCTTCTGCACTATTTGAAAGCAACTGAGAAAGAATTAGTCCTAGATAGCATCATGGGTGATCTGAGGCTTTACCTCATTTTGCTCTTAAGAACCAGTTTTTCTCTTTACCATTCTATCTTAAAACATGAAAGGAGAGGGGCAAAGAGGTAGTTCTTAAAATGTGGAGTCCGTGCATTTTTATATGTGATATTTTTCTATTATGTTAATGTTAATGGAATTTAAGCTAAGTGGTTAATCTAGTGGACATCAGTGTGGACCTAAGTTATAATAAGTACAGAGGTGTTGTATAAACATGTTTATAATGTCTAGTTGTTTTAAATGTAATAGAAAGCATTGATTCTGTGATCTCTAAGTATATTTCTGAATTGTACCTGATAATCTATGTCTGGTTCTTTTATCTGCCTAGTTTGTTTCCTAGTATCTTTGTAAAAGGATGAGCCAGCATCATCTCTCCTCTCTCTCTCTGTCTCTTTCTCTCTGTTGGTGTGCACCTGTATGCTTAAGCACTCACACAAATATAAAGAATTAATGTGATTTCTACAGGCAGATTTACCATTTCTTTAATTACCTACATTGTACCATTCTGTGTGCAATTTTAGTCCTTTTCTAAGTGAAAAGTCATTTTTGTATAAATAACTGGCTATTATTATGGATCATAAATGGATTGCATGTATTATGTAAACGATTCTAGGAATCCTATCTTGTTTTTTCATGTTTTATGCTTGATAGTATCAATTCTTTTTATTTACACCTAACATATTTCTGTTTATTTTGAATGGTATTATTTGTCTTAATATTTTTTTATTTTAATAGATCTTTATTGAAGCATAATTGCTTCACAATACTGTATTAATTTCTGTTGCATAACAAAGCAAATCAGCCATATGCATACACATGTCCTCATATCCCCTCTCTCTTGAGCCTCCCTCTCATCCTCCCTATCCCACCTCTCTAGGTCACCGCAAAGCACTGAGCCAATCTCCCTGTGCTATGCTGCTCCTTCCCACCATCCAACTATATTACATTCAGTAGTGTATATATGTTGATGCTACTCTCACTTTGCCCCAGCTTCCACCTCCCACCCCATGTCCTCAAATCCATTCTCTATGTCTACCTCTTTATTCCTGCCCTGCAACTAAGTTCATCAGTACCTTTTTTTCTTTAGATTCCATATATATGCAGTAGCATATGGTATTTGGTTTTCTCTTTCTGACTTCACTCTCTATGACAGACTCTAGGTCCATCCACCTCACTACAAATAACTCAATTTCATTTCTTTTTATGGCTGAGTAATATTCCATTATATATATGTGCCACATCTTCTTTATCCATTCATCTGTGGATGGACATTTAGGTTGGTTCCACATCCTGGCTATTGTAAACAGTTCTGCAATGAACATTATGGTACATGTCTCTTCTTGAATTATGGTTTTCTCAGGGTATATGCCCAGTAGTGGACTTGCTGGGTCATATTGTAGTTTTATTTTTAGTTTTTTTTAAAGGAACCTCCATACTGTTTTCCATAGTGGTTGTATCAATTTACGTTCCCACTAACAGGGCAGGAGGGTTCCCTTTACACCACACCCTTTCCAGCATGTATTGTTTCTAGATTTTTTGATAACGACCATTCTAACCAGCATGAGGTGATACCTCATTGTAGTTTTGATTTGCATTTCTCTAATAATTAGTGATGTTGAGCATCTTTCCTTGTACCTCTTAGCCATCTGTATGTCTTCGTTGGTGAAGTGTCTATTTAGGTCTTGCACCCATTTTTTAACTGGATTTTTTTTTTTTTGATATTGAGAAAGAAAATTAAAATCAAAGAAAGACATTTAAAATTAAATCCATGGAAATTAGGTATACAGGGAACAAAAAGAAACACATTGCAAAGAAAATGTTTCTAAATAAATAAAATTTAACTTGAAAATATTTCTGTGTGTACTTGGGTATGCAATCAGAAATATGTGGTATCTTGCCACAAAATATAAACATAGCTTGAAGGAATGGAGAAGCTGACAGGGAATGAGAAGTGGTGTATATTTTGTCTTCTGGCTAGTTTAGCATGTTATTCAGTACAATAAATATTTGAACATAAGTATTTCTTATGAAAATAATGTTTGTAAAAATTTAACAAAGAATATTCCAAATAAGGCAATCCTGTTCTATTTTCATGAAATTTACTCATTTAAAAAATATGGTTCTATAGTTTTGAGATGTTTAGTGAAAGTTATTTATAATTAATAACCTATTACTATTAAAAGTAAACTTTAGCAAGAAAAGTTTTCTCGTGTGCATTTTTATGATCTATATTGTTCCATATAGGTGTTTAATATGGGTAATACATTCATCTTACGGGAACATTTATTTATCAATACATTATTATCACAGACCTTTCTATTACCTTCTTATAATTTCAAACATTTTTCACAGTTATATTGAGATGCAATTGACATACAACACTATATAAGTTTAAGGAGTACAGTATAACTATTTGACCTACATACATCATGAAATGATTACCACAATAGGTTTAGTTAACATCCATCATCTATAGTCTATAATCTCCCTCACATATTTCTTTCTTCCCAATTCCCCTTCCCTCTGACAGTCACCTGTTTGTTCTCTGTATCTATGACTCTATTTCTGTTTAGTTATGTTTGTTCATTTGCTTGATTTTTAGAGTCCATGTATAAGTGAAATCATACAATATTTGTCTTTCTCTGTCTGACTTATTTTACTTAGCAAAATACCCTCTAGGTCCGTCCATGTTGTTACAAATGACAAGATTTCATTATTTTTTATGGCTGAGTAATATTCCATTATATATATATATCTTCCTTTACCCAACCATCTATTGATAGGAACTAAGACTGCTTCCATATCTCGGCTATTGTAAATGCTGCAGTGAATATAAGGGTGCATATATATTTTTGAATTAGTGTTTTTGTTTTCTTTGGTTAAATACCCAGGAGTGGAGTTGCTGGATCATATGGTAGTTCTATATTTTTAATTTTTTGAGGACCCTCCATACTGTTTTCTATAGTGGCTACACTACTTATTTTCCCACCAGCAGTGAAGGAGTGTTCATTTTCTCTATATCCTCACCAACACTTATATTTGTCTTTTTGGTAATAGCCATTCTGACAGGGGTGAGTTAATATTTTATTGTGATTTTTATTTACATTTTTCTAATAATGAGTGATGTTGAGCATCTTTTCATGTGCCTGTTGGCCATCTCTATGTCTTCTTTGGAAAAATGTCTATTTAAGTCCTCTGCCCATATTCTAATCATATTGGTTTTTGTTGATGAGTTGTATGATCTCTTTATATATTCTGGTTACATATATTCTGGATACTAATCCCTTATTGGGTGTATAATTTGCAAATATGTTTTCTCATTCATAGGCAGACTTTTTGTTTCATTGATTGTTTCCTTCACTGTGCAAAAGCTTTTTAGTTTGATTGGGTCCCATTTGCTTATTTTTGCTTTTGTTTCCCTTGCCTGAGGAGACAGAGCCAAAACAATATTGTTAAGACTAATGTCAGATTGCTTACTGCCTATGTTTTCTCCTTGTAGCTCTATATTTTCAGGTCTTACATTCAAGTTTCTATTCCATCTTGAGTTTCCTTTTGCATATGGTGTAAGATAGTGATTCAGATTCATTCTTTTGCATGTAGCTGTCCAGTTTTTCCAACACCATTTTCTGAAGAAACTCTTTTCCCCATTGTATTGTATATTCTTGCCTCCTTTGCCATAGATTAATTGTCCATATGAGCCTGGGTTTTTGTCTGGGCTCTCTATTCACCATTGATATATGTGTCTGTTTTCTGCCAGTCCCATACTGTTTTGATTACTATATAGATTTGTAGTATAGTTTGAAGTCAAGGAGTGTGATACCTCCAGTTTTGTTCTTTCTCAAGATTGTTTTGGCTATTTGGGGTCTTCGGTGATTCCATACAAATTTTAGGATTAGTTTTTCCAGTTCTGAGAAAAATGTCATTGGTATTTTGATAGGGATGGCACTGAATCTGTAGATTGCTTTAGGTAGTATGGACTTTTTAACAATGCTAATTTTTCTATCCATGAACATGGTATAAGGTTCTGTTTATTTTTGTTCTCTTTAATTTCTTTCTCTTTTTTTTTTTTTTTTTTTTTTTTGCGGTACGCAGGCCTCTCACTGTTGTGGCCTCTTCCATTGTGGAGCATAGGCTCCAGACGTGCAGGCTCAGTGGCCATGGCTCACAGGCCTAGCCGCTCCACAGCATGTGGGATCTTCCCGGACCGGGGCACGAACCCATGTCCCCTGCATTGGCAGGTGGACTCTGAACCGCTGTGCCACCAGTGAAACCTCTCTTTAATTTCTTTAATCAATTTCTTAGTTTTCATACAATAAGCCTTACACCTCCTTGATTAAATTTATTCCTAGTTATTTTATTCTTATCGATGCAATTATAAATGGGATTATTTTCTTAATCTCTCTTTCTGACAGTTTGTTATTAGTGTATATCAATGGAACAGATTGTATATTAGTTTTGTGTCCTGCAAATTCACTGAATTCATTTATTAGTTCTAGTAGCTTTTTTGGTGCAATCTTTAAGATTTCCCATATATGTAGTATCAAGTCATCTGCTAATAGTAACAGTTTTACTTCTTCCTTTCCAATTTGGATGACTTTTATTTCTTATTCTCATCTAATTACCATGGCTAGGACTGCCGATACTATGTTAAATAGAAACAGCAAGAGTGGACATCTTTGTCTTGTGCTGGATCTTAAAGGAAGAGCTTTAGGTTTTCACCATTGAGTATGATGTTAGCTGTGGGTTTGTCATATATGGCCTTTATTGTGTTAAACATAATTATATGTTCCTGCTATACACACTTTATTGAGAATTTTTATCATAAATGGATGTTGAATTTTGTCAAATGCTCTTTCTGCATATATTGAGATATCATATGGTTTTTATCCTTTGTTTTTTTAATGTGGTGTATCATGGTTCATTCAAACTTAATGCACTGTTCAGAATATGAATAATTTTGAGGATTTAGCAACACTGAACCAAACAATTTTACTCAGGGAATTTGCTCCCACTTTGCAGAATAATGTGCTAATTACTATTATGATATTGTAAAACCTCAGGTATCATATTCTGTGAATGTATATTTTTAGGTAATAAAGTATTAATCATTCCTGGCTATTCTGACAGTCTACAACACAATGTGTTGTGCAAGAACAGCCTCTGAAGAACTCCCTGTTTAGACATATAATCTGCCTTTCTCCAGTTGCCTCTGCACTTTCTCTCACCTCTTTTTTTTGCTGATCCCCACAGAGTTAATCTTCTGCTACCTGGATACTTCTCAACCATTATCTCCCTTCCTATCTTGTCCTATTGCTAGCTGAGAACAAAATTGACAGAGGTGAGACTGACAATAGCAATAGGCAAAAGAAGGATAAATAAACTTTATAAACATCTCTCATTCAAAATCCACTGATTTTTTGCTTAGTTCCAGGGATCATGAATCTCAGGCAACATTTATTATCTCATGTCCTCTCTTCAGAGGTCTGTTCATTAGCCTCAGTTTTCAAGAGTCTACCTAAATTCCTTTAATGAAAAAATATGATCTTAGGAAACAAAAGAAAGAGAGATATGATATGCCCATGAGAGTTTACTCAATCTTCTATGATTTTTCTCAATCTCCTGAATCTTTGCCCCAGTAAATCTGAAAGAATTACTGAATTCCAAGTTTCTATCACCCAATTTGAGAATTCTGAGGGCATTTCCACATATATATATATATATATATATATATATATATATATATATATATGGAAACACAGCCTTTGGAAACTTGAAATTAAAATTATTTTATTTTGTAAGACAATAAATTCTGGGATTCTTAATCAGCTTTCTATTAATCAAGAAAAATTACCTTTGTAAAGTGAAGAATAAATTTCAATAAATATATCCATTCTATGCAGGACCACACAATTTATAAAGAAAAGAGAACCTTCTTCTTTAATTAGGTGGTACTTGTTAGATATGTTTCTGTATGTCCTTGAGAAGCAATTGTGACCAGTATATGATGTCTTATACCAGTGGGATATCTCACTTTTTTGTAAGATTTAAGAATTGGTTAGTCTGCAATGTTCTCTCAAAAGCATGAAATTTTAATATTTAAAACTATTACTAGAAAGGTGAGCATATAAAAATGCTTAAATCAACTTCTTTGATTTTATATAAAATCTATGTATCTATTTATATACAAATCCTCATAGATATATAGATCCTTCTCCAAATAAAAGTTTTTAAGTCCAACATTCAGATTTTTTTGTTTTTTGGGTAGTATTATTATTTTGGCCTTTATAAAATTTTCAACCTTTATAAATAGTTCAGTTCCTTGAAAATTTCAGCAAATGGCTATCAAAAGCTTATGTATATGTGACCATAAGCTTTATATCAAACTTTACCCCTGTTATATGATAATATATAAAGGAAACAAACCATATTTTCTTATAGTGATTTCCAATGAATATCCATATGGGTGGTATTTTAGGCAAAACTTTTAGTAATTTAAAAATTACTATATTTTCACCATTATAAAGAAAAATATTTTTTGTTTGTGTGCAGTAAGATTGAATTATTTGGTGATTCATATTATTATGTAAAATTGAAAGCTATATATTTCAGATATGCAAAAGAATAGTTTCTTTGAAACAAAAGTTGTCAGAGATTATTTCTATCCACCTGAGTGAGAAAATTGCATGTGTTAATTTTGAATGATCTTTCTTTGATCTTTTAAACACTGAAATGAAGCAAAACTACTGAAACCTGGTACTTAGCTTCCTCCAGGCAACTCATGAACTAACTTGCTTAAGTTAACTCCCCTTTCACTTGCTTTCATTATGATTCTCCTTTTTTTCTCTATCTACATATTCTCATTAAACTTACAGTCACTAGTCATCTTCCTTTAGGGATTTTATGGAGTCCATTATCACCTGCCAATTCATTCAGAAAGTCCACATGGGCACACAATGGTGAAATTACTCTCTTTTAGCATTTCCTATAAGAATTGCCAATTATAAGAACCTGGCTGTTTCTCAACACTTCTGTGTTCATTGCCTTTACAAATAAAAATGTCAAGCTATAGGATATTAGATTTGGGGAGGAGAGGGTTAAGAAGTCAAATAATCTTGATCTTTATTTAGTGTATGAGAAGACCAAAAATCCCAGAGAAATGATGTTTAAATTCATGCAAAAAGTTAATACAATTAACAGCTTCATCCAACAATTTTGAAGATATATCTATTTATAGTAAATGTAGGTTAATGTATTTAAATATTTGTTAAAGGACAGTTACATTCTTTTTAGACTGTTAGTTTTCTGCTTGTCATCAAATTTGTATTCACAGTGTGGTTTTGAAATATTTCATGATAACATTCAAGAACTTAGCAACATCAAGGAGTCTTGATAAATTAATCCACTTTGAGTGAGTAATTTTCTCTCTCCTTGTGATGCATTCCAACTTTCTGAAATATTCCCCGTATCTCACTCTCAGTAAGTTGAATGTTAATGATTGAGGGGTGTTAATAACCCTCAGGTATCCAGATAGTAGAAAATGGCCTTTGGGCAGACTCATGTTATATTGCTATTAACATGACTAAGTGATAGAAATTAGGTAAAATATTTCCTAAGCCAAATTCATGCAGGTAGAAAAACTGATGTTAGCTTTTGATGTTGGCCTAGAGCCACACATGTTAAAGACAGCTATGAGGAATCAATCTGAAGGACTTGCTTGTAAGCTGTAACTACAGTAAAATTAGAATCTTCTTCCAAAGTTGTTTTTCTGATAATTACTTGAAAGAAAAAACTTTACAATCACTCGAGTCAGATAAAATATGATATCAATAGGGTACATATTTTTAACATTTAAGATTAATTTTAAAACTTACTTTCAACACTTTTAAAAATAACAAATACAATTGGATATCACAAAATGATGTGTATAAGGCATCCAAACCACAACAGAAGTTAAATGTTATTGGCACTTAGAATTTACATTACTTTGTAAAAGTTTGATTTAGTTAGGATGGCAAAAATACGATTATTCTAGAATATTTAAAAAATAGGGACTTCCCTGGTGGCGCGGTGGTTGAGAGTCTGCCTGCCGATGCAGGAGACAGGGGTTCGTGCCCCGGTCTGGGAAGATCCCACATGCCGCGGAGTGGCTGGGCCTGTGAACCATGGCCGCTGAGCCTGCGCGTCCGGAGCCTGTGCTCCACAATGGGAGAGGCCACAACAGTGAGAGGCCTGTGTAACACAAAATAATAATAATAATACCTCCCAGATATAAACAAACAGAAAGAATAATGTTGGCCAATACTTAAATTTGTATATTAACTATTAAAACTACATATGATAAAACATCAATATTCACTAAGGTATAATTTGATGACAGATGGGAAAGTTGTTACATACTTAAACACAGAGCTGACACATGTTATTCTAATAAAATGACAAACTCCTGAGCTCTAGTTTCTAACCCCCAGTGATTATTTTCTTTATGGTTTCCTATATTAGCACTTCTTCCCACTCTATTTTTGGTGACATAGAGAACCACACAGGAGCAAAAATGCACTGTATCCAACCTTCCCATAGATTGAAAAAGGATCATTGCCTTATTTGGATCCTTTTTCAGCCACTTTTAGAGGAAATATATTTGCTTGTAGCAGACTTGTAATTTTTATGCAATTGTTAAAATTAAATATTTTGAATAAGTAGCACTATTTACTTTCACATTTCACTACCAAAGAGTTGCTAGTAGTCTTTAGAAATAGTGATAACATGGAAAAGAGAATCAGACAGAAAATCGATATTATGGCCCAAGAAACAATTCTAGTTTTAGAATCTTTCTAAAACATCATGAAATCTATTTTTCAGTTATAAATAAGGTATAGATCATAAATTACCTTTGCCATAAAATATGGGTAGAAATATCAAGTATGATAGAACCTAACAAAATATATGTGCCTGTTTGAATAATTGTTCTTCCTACAGTACAAAAATATAATGACAGGCATGTAGTCCTCTGTTAAATCCATGTCATATTGTATCCCCCCACTAAAATGCATATTTATTATGTTTATATGATCTTAAGATATGTTAGAAAATATATTGTGAGTAAAGTCATATGAAATAAAATAAATGAAGTAATTGTATGAGATATTTGGCCATTGTGAATAACAGTACGAATAGTTCAGAATTTAAAATACTCATGCCTCAACAGATAGAGAATTATACAAATAGCAGACTCATATTTCTTCTTCACTAACCTGTCTCCACATAGCAATTTTATATTTTTAAAATAAATTTATTTATTTATTGGCTGTGTTGGGTCTTCATTACTGTGTGCAGTCTTTCTCTAGTTGTGGCGAGTGGGGACTACTTTTCGTTGCAGTGCAGAGGCTTCTCACTGTGGTGGCTTCTCTTGTTGCAGATCATGGGCTCAAGGCTCATGGGCTTCAGTAGTTGTAGCATGTAGGCTCAGTAGTTGTGGATCCCAGGCTCCAGAGCGCAGGCTCAGTAGTTGTGGCACATGGTCTTAGTTGTGCCGCAGCATGTGGGATCTTCCCGGAACAGGGCTTGAACCCATGTCCCCTGCATTGGTAGGTGAATTCCTAACCACTGTGCCACCAGGGAAGTCCAGAGAATTCATTCAGCTTTGCTTGACACTTTACACTAAATAAGTTCCAGGGACTACAAATACTAAGTATAGATTTGAATATAGAAGCCAAAAAGGATTGCTGTATTATATACTGAATTTGAATAGGCAATCAAAATGTAAATTGGTAACAATCATATTGTTTTCTATAGGAAACTTCCATTTTTCTGTGGAAATTTTTGCATTTTATACACTGAGATAAACACAGGTACATGGTTTGCTCATCTGTGCAAGCAGTGAGTAGAACCCTGCCAGCATCTCCTTTGATGCTGGAAAGCACTTTGGTGTAGGGAGTATCCAAGATTGGGCGGAGCTCAGAGGGGAAAGGTCAATGGTGTCAATCTCTACACCTGTGAAACAAATCCTAATAATTATTTGCTCTCATAGTCTATTTTATTTGTAGATACAGAACTATTACATGCTATAATTTTATAGTTAATTGCAAAACTCAGCTGTAATATATGAAATAAATACCTCATCCTTTTGTTATTCCATATCTGAGCAACAGATGTACATCACACAGTTTATGCTTTACAGCATATTTTCATCTATTTACTGTGAGTTGAATCAACCTGTGTTTTCAAAGTGATGGATTATGAATGTGGTTACCCTTGGACCACCAAGTTGTTAGAGTGTTAACAGGACAGATTGGGCAGTTTGGGCAATCAATTCTTAACTTTTGCTTTTGAGGTGGGAGAATGTCGTAATTCTATTTATTTTAAAATGTGATAGCCCTGAGATAGTTGGCTTGGAGACTTAAAAGAAGGAGATGTTTTCTATTCTTTGTAATCCTCTGAGTAACAGGCAGTACTATTCTGAAGTTGTCAGTACCCAGTTGAGTATAATTCTCAAATTTTAATGAGTAAAATTGATATAACTTCTTTAATGTTTTGTAGAGCAGCTTATAATTGAGATTTTTATGTTTCTTAGGGGTAAAAAAGGTGGCTTGCTTGTAACTATAACCTCAATATTTAGCATATAGTAGTTATTCCATACTTACTGTAAAGTAAGTCTACAGACTTTTCATGTGCCTACTTAGTGCTTTATGTTTATTACTTATCTTCCTAAAGACTCTATAAGGTAGGCTATATTTTTATTATTTTTGTTTTACTTTTTCTTGTTGTTTTCTCTAAACTTTAAGCACATTTCCCTGTTTGCCCAGTTATTCATGACAAAGTCAGTAATGTAAAGTCTATCATATTCCAAATCTTAGGCAGCTTCTTTTGAGCTACATTGGGTCAAATAGATACTGCTCCTGGAAAAAGATGATGGATGTTAAGGATGAAGGAGGTGATGAATGAAGTCAGGAAGCCAGAGACTGGTTTGAAATTCTGTCCCACAACTTTCCATTATACAGACATGGGAGATGACTTTAAAAAATAATAAGAAGAATCCAGCTGTTCTTCCTGGACAACATTCTTCACTCTCCTGCCTGATCCCACCAGTTTGCTGATGACACCAAAACATCTTGCTTCGAATTCTCTCCTGAGTTTCAAAAGACTCAGTGCCCATCCACCTTTTACCAAGAATTTCCATGACCAATAATCCCAAATCCTGGCTGCCTAATGAGACCCCTCAAAGATGATCTCTGGCCCAGATCATACCAGAGTTTGCTGCAGCCCTTGAGTGCACAGATCTGGACTTGAGCCTTTGTCTGGTGGCATCAGTCTCCTGGTTTGTGTTTCCAAACTTGTTCTCCAAACTTTCCCTTGCTTGCTTTCCACTATCATCATATTATACAGTTACTAACTCAGGAGAGGATTCTATGTCCTTTCACTGCACTGTCTTTCTAAAGCACTTGTATTCTACTTTAAAACTCTTAGAAACTCCCCTGTCTAAACGATCAGTTTCAAATTCCTAAGAAAGGTACTTTCACAATCTGCTTTCAAACTACTTACCAAGCTCAGGCCCTGTTCCTCCTAAGCTTACCCACCCACATACCAGCAAAGATTAATGCCTCTCACACAGTTCTTTTTTAAAAAAAAATACATGTCCCTTTGCATTTATGGTTCTTTTTGTCATGTGGCCTCTTTTCTGTCACCCAGAATCAGAACCACACATTACTTTCTTTTTCTGCTATGCTTCCCGCATACCCTTGGACCTCCATCTATAAACCCACAGTGCATTTTTATAACACCAAAACACTTTTTATAATTATTTCTATATGAAAAAATTTTCATAATTTTTTATACTCCCTGTGTCTATAGACATGTCATTTAATCTGTGTCAGTCTTCTCATTCTTCAAATGGCAATAACATTACTGCCTACTTTATAGGTATGTAAAATTGAAGATATAATACATGCAAAACAAAATGTCCAGCACACAGTGAGTACTCAATAAATATTCTGAGTAATATTCATGTGCTTATCCCTATTAGAAATTTTATTACTCCACAAAACTATGAATTCCTTGAAGAAAAGATAATATTTATCTTTGTAACTACAAGAAATCTCATCATTATTGGCACATAATATGTGCTCAATACATTTTTACAAATAGTTATTATTCCTTAACGCTTCAATGGCACTAATTTTTAATCCTGTTTTTCTTTTCAGAAAGTATGGATTGTACAAATACCAATGTAAATTGGATGACGTAATCACTGTTAAGTAGTTATTTAAAGCATGTTGCAAATGACTGCATACAGCACGTACCTGTGAAGCAGCACCATTCAACTGTTCTACCTTTAGTTGGAAATTTTAGTTGGTCACTCTTCTACCAAACTAATTTTGCAAGTATTTACTAATATCAACCGACTCAGTTACAAGCCTGAATGTTGTTTGGGGCACCACTTTATAAAAAAGATGTTAATTTAAGTGAAAGGATTAAATGGCTTAATGTTACTATTAGCAGTTTTAAACCCAAGCCCCTATCATGGTCGTGGTTTATTTAATCCATTCTATTAATGACCACCCTACCCAGTTACCAGTATGGAGGTCAGTAGAGTGGTCTAATTGTGATTATACAGAAAAACACTGAGTGGTATTGAACACATGGAAAGAGGTGTTCCTCCTTGTTTGGCTTCTTTCCCATGTGCCTGATTTTTCTGGGTACCATGTTTCTAGGCTACAATAAACAAGCCTCTAACTGCTTTGCCTAGTCCTCTGTGGGCCTCCATCCTGTTTATCGCCTATTCTCAGCACAGAACATCTAGTGATCCCTTTGAATCATATGTCATGTCTTGGCACTCTTCTGTTTAAAAATCCCCAATGACTCCTAGCTTACTGGGAGCTCTAGCCACACGGGCTTTTCTCATGTTCACCAACAGGGCAGTCATACACCCACCACAAAACCTTTGCCTTTGCTCTCTCCACTTCCCTAAAGCTCTTCCCCCAGACCTCTCCATTCACCCCCGTAAGTCTTAGCTCACAAGTAACTTCACAAGACTTTTCCTGAGTTGACCCTGTTTAAAAATTGAGATTACTACCACCTTCTCCAGCATTTTCTGGTTCTTTTTCTTGTTATATTTTTTCATATAGCACATATCATCACATATTCTTAATATAGCAATATCATCACATATTTAATATTTAATACAGCACTTCATCAAATATTATTTTTTTACTTTTTTATTTTTTACCCATCACTCCCCAACACCAAAATTTTAGCTCACTTCAGGAAAGGATTTTTGTCAATTTAGTTCACTCCTGAATTCCTATACTGATACATTACAGCCTTTCAATAAATACTGAATAAATGATTTAATTGATTAATAAAAAAAGAAATGCAAGGATAATTAAGCTTAACTATTATGTTCCAAGTTTTAACATGTATTTCTGTACAACCATTACTTATAATAAATGATGTATAATTAACATATCTTTATCTACTTAGAATTAATAAATTAATAAACTAATAAATTCTAAATTGAATAAAATCTAAATTAACATAAATAATATTAAATAGAATATGAGATAATATTTACATAACCTTAGTTTTTTACATTTTAATACAACCCAAGTCCTAGATTTTATGATAAAAGATGTTTATCTGACTAGACATATTTATCTATATAACAATAAAATAAAAGATGTCATAAATAAAATGTGAAGACCATTGTTAGACTTCAAAAATTATAATGTTCATTACAGTTTAAGGATTAAAATTCATAATAAAAAGGAAATATATAAAATTTTTATCAAATATAATATGATTGTTAAAAAAAATTGTACCTACTTAAAGTGGACAATTTGATATTTTGGCATATGTATACATCTGTGAAACAATCACTGCACTCAAATAATTAATATCTCCATCACTCCAAAAGTTTTCTTATGGCTCTTTGTAAAAAATCTCTTCCTCCCACCTGTCCCCATGGCCCACTTACTGTCCCCAGAATGACACTATAAATTAGATCTCATTAAAGAAATAAGCTGATTTGAGGAGAATTGACCATGTAACACCATTGAGCCTTCCAACCCATGACATGGTTTATCTCTCCATTTATTTAGATTTTCCTTAATTTCCCTTACCAGCTTTATAAATTTCAGTGTAAAGGTCTTTTACATCTTTTACAAGAGTATCTCTATTTCATATTTTGATGTTATTATAAAGGACATGTTTTTGTATTTTTAATTTCTAATTATTCATTGTGAGTACATAAGATATAATTTATTTTATATGTATTCTATATCTTACAGAATTCCTGAGTTTGTTCATTAATGGCTTCTACTAACTTTTTAGTAAATTCCATTAGATTCCTTACATAGACAAATACGTCATCTGTGAACAAAAGCATTTTATCTAATTTGGATGTCTTTTTTTTTTTCCTTGTCCTGTTTCATTAACCAGAACTTCCAATATTGTGTTAGGTAGTAGCGATGTGAGCAGTCTTGCCTTTTCCCTGATTTGAGGCAGAATAATTCAGTCTTTCATCATTAATATGATATTAGTTGTAGGTTTTACATAGATCTTTTTTATCAGGTTAAGAAAGTTTGCTTCTATTCTTATTTTGCTGAGGTTTATTTTATTTTTTGGTCAGACAAATATCCCATGCTCTTCAAGTTTCTGAAAGACTTTGTGGAGGACTAGTAATATTTCTTTTGTAAACACTTGGTTAATTTCATCAATGAAGTCATCCAAGAATGAATTTTTCTTTGTGAAAAGAAAAATTATTATCTATATCATCTTGAGTGAATTTTGGCAGCTTTTGTCTTTCAAAGAATTTATCCACTTTATCTAGGTTGTTGAACTTATTGCCATAAAGTTGGTCATAATATTTCCTTATTATGTTTAATATCTGTAAGATCTATACTGATATGACCTCTCTTGATTCTGATATTAGTAACTCATGTTCTCTTTTTTTCTGTTCCTTTTTTTCTAATTCTTATTTATCTCTGGTGTTTATTTTAGACAGTTTCTGTTGCCATCTTTTCAAGTTCATTTATCTTTTTTCTGCAGGATCTAATCTGTTATGATCCTATCCAGTGTAGTTTTCAATTCACGCATTGTGATTTTCATCTCTAGAAATTCAAGTTAGGCCTCCCCACTAGGTCTACTTAACTGTTTCATTAAATGGGATACAGTTTTAATAACTATTTAAAAACCTTTGACAGCTAATTCAAACATTTGTAACAGTTCTGGATCAGTTTCAATTCATTGATTTTTCTCCTGATTATTGATCATATCTTATTGCTTCTTTGCTTGCCTGGTAAGTTTAGATTGTTGCTAGACATTGTGAATTTTTATGTTTTTATTACTATATATTGTTGAACTTTATTCTGGAATGTGGTTGTTACTTATAAACAGATTGATCCTACTGTGTCTTGCTTTTAAGAATTGTCAGACAACTACATAGAGCTGTTTAATCCAGGGTTAGTCATTCCCCACACTGATGAAAGACCCTCTCAGCACCCGACCCAGCATTCTCATGATTAGAAGCTTTCCAGTGTAGTTGATCAGTCTCCACTCCTGGTCCCCTGTGAGCAACATCAACAGCTTCTTCTAGTCTTTTCTGGTGTTGCTTTTTTCTTGACCCTGGGTAGTTTCCTCTCACACAGGCAATGAAAAGGACTCTGTTGAATGTTCAAAATGGATCCTCTTTAGATTTGCAGAGTTGTCTAATTTTGCAGCTCTTCATTACTCTTTCCTGGAAACTCTCTAACCACCTTGGTCTCCGTGGACCCTCAACAATGTCTCTGTAACTCAGGAAGTTTTCTGAGCTCTGCCTGAATTTTTCTTCCCTATGTCATGGCTTGGAGACTTTCTCAAGGCAGTAAATCATAGGGCTTACCTCATTTGTTTCCCATCACTCAAAGATGATGATCCTGAGTTGCCTTCATTCCACAACTTTGAAAATGTTGGAGTTTTAAAAAATTATTTCCCACTTTTTTGTTTTTGTCAGACAGGAGGGTAAATTTGCTCCCAGTTATCCCATCATGCTTTGAAACAGAAGTTATTACAAATAGAGTCTTAAAATTTACAAATAACCTGATAGAAAAGTGAATAGGGTATTCAGAAAGGAGATCCAGATGACTAATAAGAAGATATTTACTGTGAGATACAATTTTTTACCCATATAGACAGCAAATTAAAAAATGATGACTTACTATCGTTAGCAAAGTTATGGGGAATAAACCCTTTAATATCCTGTTAGCAGAACTGTGAATTAATACAAACCATTTTGGAAAGTCTGGCAATAAAAAAAAAAATCCACATCATTTGACACAATAATACTTTTCAGAGAATCTAACTTCAACATAAAGGCCATGTAATAAAATAATTATCATAATTGTAGTCACAAAGCAGCAGACTGCTTTTAAACTTCCATAAATAGAAAGGTCAAATGTATCAGTAAATTATACATATATACATAGTATATTCCATATTCTATGGAAAAATATTAGCTACTAAAAAGAGTGAGTTCTGTCTCATTGACCATGAGGATTGACCATGATATATCATTCAGTTAAAAGAGAATTTCTCCAAGCAACATGAATACTATAATCCTTTTTTAATAGAAAAAATAAAAGAACAGTGGAAAAAGTGAAAATAAACACCATCCTATTATTTTAACCTTCAGGAGGGTGTGCTGGAGAGATGTCATGAAAAGTTTATTAACTTTTTCATTACTTATCTTTGTATCATATTACTTTTTGTACTAAGCAAATATTGCTTTCAAAATTAAAAAAATTAAGAATAATTTGAAAATCCCAAGAATGTTGCCAATCAGTGTCCAGTATAATTTGCTAAAATATTTACACACATATTGAAAGAAAATCAATAAGGAAGTCCACTTTAATATGTATGTAATGAAACTTGGGAAGTTTATGGAATATACTGTTATATAGAATTGCAAGAGAAGTTACTTAGTAGATAAATGATATAAGAACACTTGCAGATGGGTACAATTTAACGTTTGTTATGATAATAAGGCACTAGAAATGGCAGGAACATTTAGAAGAACCTCAACATATCCTCTAACTTTGACCTGTGTTGCTCACTGACCAAGTATATTACCATGTAATTTGAAGTGAGACTACTGATTTGAACTAATGAACTGATATCTTATGTTTTCCTTATTTATACATCTTTTCTAAATGAACTGAATTTAAAACGTTTGTCTTAAGTATTTCTTTTCTTTAAAATTTTTTGGCCTTTTTAGTTTTCTTTTATATTAAAAAATTATCTGATTTTAAGATGGGTAATGTCCCTCCTCACACTCCCTGAATATTTTTGGCTTATGTTGATATTTTATTAATTTTTGCTTTTATGGAGTGATTTACATGAGTCTTCTATTTCATCACAAGCATTTCACTTTTCTCTTTCCAGTTGCATTTCTACAAAACCTTCTTTTAAAAGTCAGTATTTTTGTTTTATTGTTCTTCCATAGACCTTCATTTCATACCAATGATATTATGATCACTAAGTCTAAATATGCTCTAGCTGTAGACTTTTTAGGATTATATCTTTTCCAGATATTCAGTCAAAGCTGGCTTCAGACTTGACTGCTGGTTAAATGTACCATACAAAAAAAGCAGCTCAACACTGATTCATGGTTCTGAATCTTCCTTAATTCATCAAATCAGGGTTTTTCTATAACACATTTTCACCCAAGGCCTTAACTTTCCAAGGATAAATAGTCAATAGCAAGTTTTTCATAATTTAGTATTGTCCTGAGAGTCTTTACTACTTTAGAAAAATGTAGGATAAAATGTATTCATGTGCATTTAACACTTGAAGATTTCTCTTTTAACTAAAATTCTTCAAAGAAATAAAATAAGGTGGATATAACAGACTTGCCTGATGATTTCAAATAGATAATATATCAGAATTGGAGATCCTGTAATCTGCATGGGAAAAACAATAGCTAACATTTAATATGTGCTCCCTGTGTGTGAGGCATTATCTTAAGCAACTTACATATGTTTATTTATTTAATCATCCAACCAGCCATACTGTTTTGTTTATTATTATTGGTAATTTAATTTTATCAATAAGAGAATTCATGGCCTTGAACGTTTACATTAAGCCACACAGATAATAAGCACCAATGCCTGAATTTGACCCAGGCAGTGGGACCACACATTCGCAATAATAATTGCTACATAACGTAGTGTCTCCAGAGTTCTATACAGATAATTTTATTTTTTGCCCACAGTTTTAAAACTAAACTCTTCATAAAATTGGCATGTCCCCTAAATTTTTTTATCATGAAATTAAACAACCTAAATCCTACCATTGTACAGTAATGCCACAATCATGTGTTATATCTTCTTTAAGCTCTTGATGTATTGTATTATTTTTTTAAAGTAGGAAATTATTTTTATTCCAAGTCAAATACATAAAAACAGATTTTCTCACACTACTCTTAGAATTGTAAAAGGGGAGAGAAAGGCACTAAACTGATATTTCACCCCGTTATCCTCTGAAACAGTCAGAGCTGGGCCCCATGTGAAAGTATGGGATCTTACAGCTCCTGCAGACAGAGGGTAGGTCTTTTCTTCTTATCTCATACATAAGCCAGTGGTTTTCAAACTTTGGAAAGGTGTGACTATTTGATGGTTATTCTTTTTTAGATTTTAAGGCAGTGAACATGGCTGGAAATAATTTGAAATGAGGAAATTAGACAAAAGATTACCTTTCAGAAGGGAGACATTAATGAAAGATCATGTTGTAGTCATGATTTTACAAATAGAAGTTATGCCCAAACTAGCCAGTTCATAAGAATTGGAAAAAAAAGATCTTATGAGCTAGATGCTTTACATGAATAATTTTGACATAACAGTTTTATCTATTCACACTGTGAACTTAGATGTCATCAAGCTTTGTAAGTCAATTTCCAACGTACCGACAATGACTATGCTATCATTTATTGCCCATTTTGTTATAATGTGAGCTACTCAACCCCATTTCTCTGTGCCCTGAGTCACACTTCTGTTGTTCTTGCTAACCCTTTCCTGACTCCTTTAGATGTCTTCTGTATGTTTTAAAATTTCTTCACAATAACATATTTCATATGAATATCAAGCTGCTCTATGTTCTGCTTTTCCCTTTACCTGATCCTTTACCCTCAGTTTTTGTTCTCTTTCTAATGTACACATAACAGACACACATGCATGTAAATGTGGTTACCTAGAGGCTCACTACCTAGAGTAGTTTGAGTTTTCTTCAGATCTCCAGAAGTGGTGTCAGGTTTTCTGTTACTCCACTTATGGATAAGAAAATAGGTAGTAGACAGAGGAAAGTTGATTTTTGTAATGTCACACAGACAGAATCCAAACTAGAGCTCAGAATGTCTGTCTTTAGGCCTAGAAAGCTGCCTATCTGATGTCTACATTTATCTAATCATTTGCTTCACTAGTCTCAGTTCCTTAGTCAGATAGCTGCCAGTAACACACTTTACACACAGGTCAAAAACTCAACTTCATCACCACCACCAACAGCAACAGCAATAATACCAGTTTAACAACAAGGGCAGAATGATATTCTTTGACTGCCTTTTCTGTTTTCAAAAAGAACACATGGATTTGGAAGGGCATCCCCCATACAGCCTATAATAATGTATGTAGACTAAAGGACTTGGAGCTCTGATTCAGAAATCTATGCTCATTTGATTACAGCATGCTTAATTTCTGAATAGGCCTAGGCTGACAGGATCTCAGACAAGAGGAAAATAAAAAAGGAGTAAGTTAACTGGGATAAAGATGAGAAATACGAGGCATTTAAAACGTTTTCTACCACTAAATTCCTGCTTGTGATTTGCCTCACATTCATTACTTAACTTGTGAGTCTATAAATGGGGGTAATAGAGCTTCCACCCTCATCACTCACTGGGGAGCCATGAATAGGACCAGGCAGCCCAGAAAGAGGAGGTTTTAGCAGCCTCCTACCTCTGATGAGCAAAGACATACTTATCCAGCACCAGAATTGTTAAGCTTGCGTGAGCTGTTTCAATTTGATAAAAATGGTCTTTATATCATAGCATCATGCCATATCCTGGTTGCCTTTGTAAATAAACTTTATTTTTTACAGCAGTTTTAGGTTCACAACAAAAGTGAGAGGAAGGTACACAGATTTCCCATACACCTTCTGCCCCCCACCCCCGAAGCATAGCCTCCCCCATTGTCACCATCCCCCACCAGATGTTACAATTAATGAACCTACATTGAAGCATCATTATCACCCAAAGTCTATAGTTTATATTAGGGCTCACTCTTGGTGGAGGATATTTTCTAAGAGTTTTGACAAAGTCATAGTGACATGTATTCCTATAGAGTCCCCCTAAAATCCATATGTTGAAATCCTAACCTCCAATGTGATGGTATTAGGAGGTAGGAGCCTTTGATATGATTAAATCTTGAGGGTGGAGCCCTCATAAAATGAAATTTGAGCCCTTATTTGAGACATCAGAGATCCCTCACCCCTTCTGCCATCTGAGGACACAGAGAAAAAGAAGTTTATCTATGAACCAAGAAGTAGGCCCTCACCAGACATTGAATATGACAGCTCCTTGATCTTGGACTTAACTTATAGAACTGTGAGAAATAAATTTCTGTTGTTTATAGGCCACTCAGTATTCTGTGATAGCAGCCTGAATGACTAAGACATGTATCCACCATTATTGTATCATACAGAACAGTTTCACTGACCTAAAAATCCTCTGTGCTCCACCTATTCATCCCTCCCTCCCCACTGCCCTTGGCTACCGTTGATTCTTTTACTGGCTCCATAGTTTTGCCTTTTTCAGAATGTCATATAATTGGAATCATAAGCCATCTATTTAGATTGGTTTGTCTCACTTAGTAATATATATTTAAGTTCACTCCATGTCTATTCATGGCTTGATAGCTCACAGTTTTTAATCGCTGAATAATATTCGACTGTCAGGATATACCAGTTTATTTACCCATTCACCTACTGAAGGACTTCTTTGTTGCATCCAAATTTTGGTAATTATGAATACAGCTTCTCTAAACATTCGCATTAATTTTCAGCCTCTTTGGGTAAATACCAAGGAGCATGATTGCTGGATTGTACGATGAGTATATTTAGTTTTGTAAGGTACTACCGAACTGTCTTCTGAAGTGGCTGTACCATATTTTGCATTCCCACCAACAATAAATAAGAGTTTCTGCTGCTTCATAGCCTTGCTATCATTTGGTGTTGTCAGTGTTTTGAATTTTTGCCTTTCTAATCGGTGTGTGGTCATATCTCATTATTTTAATTTCCATTTGCTTAATGGCACAGGTTGTTGATCACATTTTCATATGCTTCTTTGCAACCTGTAAATCTTCTTTTGTGTAGTGTCTTTCATATATTTTGTCCATTTTTTAATCAAGTTGTTCATTTTCCACAAGTTGGATTGCACCTACCTATTCATTTTCCAGATGTGAAAACAAGGCCAGAAATAGCTTGTTCAAAGGGACAAAAACTAGTTAAAAGCAAAAGTTGAATTCTGCCCTCATTCAACCTTTCTTGTCTCACGTCTGGACTGCTATGAAAGATCTTACCATGATCAGGTTTTAGTAGAACAACTAAGTAGCATACCCTTGACTCAGATCCCTCGTCCACATACCTGAGTGTCTCTCCAAAGCCAATGCTTGGTGAGGTCATTCTGTGAGCACTCACTGTCTTGAGAACACAAGCCCTGCGTCCCAATCTGTGTTCCATCCACACACTGTTTACTGTCCACCTCAGATGTGATGCTTTAGGAAAACTGGATTATTAGCTGTTCCCTAACCCTATCAATTTTCTGTCATGGCTTCATCACTTTATACATGGAAATCTTCCTGGATTGTTCTCTTTCACCTCAAACTAACAAATTTCTACCTCTTCATTTTTGATCCCTAGGTACCTTCATGTGAAGGTATTTATTTTCCTTTTTATGATTGTCTTTGTCTTTTGCCTTTTTAAATTTTTTATTAAACAGGGTGCTTTCCTTTTTAAGAAGAGAGACAAGAAGGAAACTCACATTCACTATCTTTCCCATCTCAGTGACGACATCACGATTAAATCCTTTGCACAGTCAGAAATCTAGGCATCACCCTTGAGTCCATGCTCACTCTCCTCCCCTCTCACTGTGGCAGCACAGACGACAGCACTGGTACGTGCACTGCTCAACACTGTCCCAACCCTGTCCCGTTTCCAGTCTAGTTCCATTTTAATCTATTTTCCTTATTATGTCCCTAATATTCCCTTTAAGATATAAAACTGGTTATTTCACTGTCCAGATAAATACTACCTAGGCCTTCTATTATGTTTAGAATAAAGCCAAGAAGAACCACTATGATTCAGCCCCTGCCTGCTTATCTGACCTCATATCACTCTCTCTGCTGTTCACTAAAGTCATGATATATATGCACTGACATTATCTCTGTCCCTTAAAAAGGCTCAACTCCTTCCTGGCTCATTGCCTTATGTTCCAGCTCCTAGAAGACCAGGGCTCCAGGCTCCTTCTCATTCAGATCTCAGTCCTTTGTTACCTCTTCAGAGAGACTGTGGCTGACGTCCCCTCTAAACCTGCTTCCCCAGGCCCTCAGTGCTGTTGCCCTGATTCCTTTCTTCATAGCATATTACTGTCTGAAATGAGCTTGTTTATTCCTTTCTTTGCTTTTTGCTTTTTTATCTCTTTCCACACATTAGTATCTAAGCTCAATGAGGGCTATCTTGTTCACTGTATTCTTAGAACATGGAACAAATAAGCATATTTGATTATTTAATCTATATAATGTTAACATATTTAATAATAATCTATTTCTTCACCGAGAAAGGCAGTAAGAGAGTGCCAAATGCTCCCTTCCTGGTCCTAGCCATGTTATGTTTGTACAGTTTCAGTAGAAACAATCACCTTCTGTCCCCAGCACTGAGTGCTACGAGCTTTGCTGGTACTCTGGATCTTTAGAACAAAGTAAAAAGCCCATTTTCAGGCAAAGGACAGGAGCATTGTAGATAGTATCCAGATGTTGTCTGACCCTGCATTTCATAGGTAGTAAAGGAAAACTGAAGTTCCTTTGGCTGATCTCCGCTCTTGAGAGCCTACAATTTCTCTCATTGGGATAAAAACAAATCAAAGGATAACCTTCATTACAGAGAACAGACTTAATGCTAATGGATCCTAGAGCATTGTTCTTATAGAACAATTAAATGTTTACCTTCTCCCAACCAGCGTTTGCAGAATAAATGTTTTAAATGAGTGGTGAAGGGGGCTGGGGAAAGATTATGACCTGAATGCCAATTCTTGATACTACTGGGTTGGCCAAAAGTTCATTTGGGTTTTTCCCTGAGAAGTTATGGAAAAACCCAAATGAACTTTTTGGCCAACCCAATGCTTCTTCCATGTCTTTGATGAAAGGACTTGACAGACACAAGCATCTTGGTAGGGAGGCTGAAGGGTCTTAAACTATCTGATGTTGGACGTGATTCCAAGAAATCAGGCATTACTTTTAACCTTTGAGATGCAGCGTTAGGGAGGGTGGATATCCAAGCCCTGAAAGGAGCCTTAGAAAAGGACCATCAATGCCCTGATGGCTGAGAGCATCTGGTGGCTTCCTGCAGTGAATCCCTTCAGCAACATGCAGAATTGGATTGACTCTGACTACTCGCTGTGTATGTTCATTTTGTGGAAGAAGGAGAGAGGGACTGCCTGATGCAGTTGACTCTAGTGCCCTTGAGGATAGCTATACAGATGTCCTGTGGGATTGAGTCCTGGGGGAAGCCTGAGAACAGAGAGATGTCCCATTCCCCCTTCAGAGGGTCAGCCCAGCCTGCCACCCCCTGCATGCCCACCAGAGCAATCCAAGTCTTCCTTGTTTAGAGGTTTGCCCCTGACAAAGAGGCTCGAGCACAAGAACTTTTTGAATGCTGAAAAAAATCCACCTTGCAGATAGGCAAACACCATTTACCATCCATTTGAGACCTTACCAAATTGAGAAAGGGAAACCCAGCTGAACAATCCAACAGGCGGTTCCTTGCAAGAACAATGAAGCAAGGAAAGGAATAAAGGACAGCACCCAGGTCTTCAAACTCTAAATCTGTGTTCTTTCACTTTGCAATTCTGATTTATTTCACGAGGCTACTTAGAAACTTTCACATCATATTTTTTTCAAATACTTCTTTTACTGTATTGCACTCATATACCACAACAAGTCTATTTCTTCAGTTACTGACCATGGAACTAAAGTTTTTTATCAACTGTCTCTTCTTTTCCTTTCTTAAGTATTCGGTAGCTGGAATTTTCACTCAGCATCCTTCACATTAGCTGGATACTCTCATTCTAGCTCACTTTTGCTCATCTTCTGTGCCAGATTCACCTTTCCCATCTGGCAAACAATTCTGCTCTCCTCTAATACACTGTTTGAAAAAGTAGCACTTTAATTATGTTTAAGGATTACTCTATTCTAATATGATTAAATATTCAGGAAGAATACTATGCAATGAGTTTTCGTGATTATAGTGGAGATAGCTAGAAGCTGCAAGCCCAATAAAAGTATAACATTTTTTCAAAAGGCAGGCAAAGCATATTTTATACTCTTTTCAAATAACTTTTAAAAAATTATCATGACTGAGTGGGTTGTTGTTTCCTGACTAAAAGATAACTCAGAAGAAATCATCACAGCATTTTCATTTAGGAGAAAACAAAGGAGAACTTCTAGGAGAGATTTTCTCATGAGATATTTACATAGCTCTCCTCAGTTAATACATTTTTTTCACTTTAGAGTTCAACTTTTTTTAATAAAACAAAATTTTAAAGTAGCAGCCACAAAATCCTACTGAATGGGAGAAATATTTGCAAATGATATGACAAATAAGGGGTTAATATCCAAAATATTTAAACTACTCATACAAATCTACATCAAGAAAACAAACAACCAGATTAAATAATGGGCAGAAGAACTGAATAGACATGTTTCCAAAGAAGACATACAGATGGTCAACAGGAACATGAAAACATAATCAACATCATTCATCTTCAGGGAAATGCAAATGAAAACCACCAAGAGATATCACCTCACACCTGTCAGAATGACTATCATCAGAAAGAACACAAATAACAAATGTTGGTGATGATGTGGAGAAAAGGGAACCCTTGTACACTGTTAGTGGGAATGTAAATTGGTGCAGCCACTGTGGAAAAAACAGTATGCAGGTTTCTCAAAAAACTAAAATTAGAGCTACCATATGATCTCACAATTCCATTCCTGGGCACATATCCAAAAGTAACAAAAACACTAGTTGAAAATATACATGCAACGTGGGTGGACTTGGACAGTATTACGTTTAGTGAAATAAGTCAGACAGATAAAGACAAATACTGTATGATATTACTTACATGCAGAATATAAAAATAAAACAAACTAGTAAATATAACAAAAGAGTAGCAGCCACTAAAACATTAGCATAACATTGGCAATAAAAATTTTTCTAAACCAACAGAAGGAATCAAAGTTGAATTGGGTGAACAGTGACTCAGAGGGTTTTAAGAAGGTCTCTGTCCTTGCCCAGGTATGTTGCTGTAAGTTGCTTGCTCTAACATTTCCTGAACAAGTATAGGGATGCAGTATCTACATTCACTTATGCTCCACTGGTTCAGGCCTTTTCTGTACTGTGTCTTCAGCACTTACCTCAGTGCCTGGCACTACTTGCTGCTCAAAAATACATTGAATAACCCTCTCCACCCCATCTCCCGTCTGCTTATGTGCCTCGTCCCCTTCTCTCAGTCTCTTTCTTCCCGATCACTTCCCCAGACACCGACACCCAGTTACTCCAGTTTCCCAGATTTCAGCTTTGGTCTTCAGCCCCATTCACCCGAGGATTTGCCTGAAGTCCACCCCCAACTCTGCACCTGGCCCCTTAGGGCCACTAAGGACCATGACTAAGACAGGTCCCACCCCTATGGCCCCACCGCTCAAGGCGGAGGAAGAAGATGAGGAGGACTATGAGCCTGTCCCAGAGCCCCCCAGCCCCACCCAGGAGCGCTGGCAGAAGCCTACTCCTCAGCACGCCCCCCCACCCCCAGGACTACGCCTTCACCTTCTTTGACCCCAACGACTCTGCCTTTCAAGAGATTCTGTATGACCCGCAGACCACCATCGCTGAGTTGTTCACCATTGTGCATCAGTGGGTGCCCCAAGTCCAGTACAAGATCGATGTCATTGGCAACGAGATTCTGCGATGAGGCTGCCACGTGATGGGCTGACCTAACATGACACTGCTCCATTATACTTACAAGGCTGGGGCCCACGGAGTCGAGTTCCCCGCGACGGCTGTGCGCCTCTTGCAGCAGCTGCTGGTGCTGGGCGCAGACGTGATCCTGCACAGCTGCTGGACCAACATGAACATGCTTCACTACTCAGCCTATTTTGACGTGCCCGGTCTCGTGCACATGCTACTGAAGGGTGTATGGCCCCGAGTGGTGAACTCCAAGTGCAGTGACTTCAGCCACGGCTCAGCCCTGCACATCGCTGAAGGGCTGGGCACGGCCAAATAATTTGCTGGAACATGGCGCCAACCCGGCACTTCGGAACAGAAAGGGACCCGTGCCAGCGGAGGTTGTCCCAGAGAAGTTGCCCCATGGACATATCCCTGGACAAGGCCGAGGGGCGCTGGTGGCCAAGGAGCTGTGGACGCTACTGGAGGAGGCTGTGCCGCTCTCCTGCGCCCTCCCTAGGGTCACGCTACCTAACTATGACAACGTCCCAGGCAATGCCATGCTCAGCACACTAGGCCTGCACCTGGGAGACTGCATGCTACTGGATGGCCAGAAGACCCACAGCTACAGTTCTGAAAGACCCCAGAGTTTGCCAATGGCTGGTGGGTAGGCATGCAGCTTGATGAACCTGAGGGCAAGAATGATGGCAGTGTTGGGGGTGTCAGGTACTTCATCTGCCCTCCCAAGCAGGGTCTCTTTGCCTCTTTGTCCAAGATCTCCAAGGCAGTGGGCGCACCTTCCTGATCTGTCACCTCCACACCTCGGACTCCCTGGATGGACTTCTCCCAAGTCACTGGCAAAGATCGCAGGGAACACAAAGGTAAGAAAAGGCACCCGTCAGCCCTGACTCTGGGTGGCCTGCAGCAGCGTGAGGGAGCCAAGGCTGAGGTTGGAGACCAAGTCCTCATCACAGGCCAGAAGCAAGGGATTGTGCACTTCTGTGGGAAGCCAGACTTTGTCCCAGTTTACTGGTATGGCATCCAGCTAGACCATCAGCAAGCACGATGGCTCTGTCTTCAGTGTCTGGTACTTCACCTGCCCCCCTCGGCATGGAGTCTTTGTACCAGCATCTGGAATTCAGAGGATTGGTGGATTCACTAACGCCCCTGGGGACAGTGTTGGAGCCAAAAGTGAATCAAGTGACAATGATGCAGACCAAAACACCTTCACAACAGTCTGGACCCCAAAGGACATCACATCAGAGAGTTCCATCTCTAGGTTGCTCTTCTGCTGCTGGTTTCCCTTGATGTTGAGGGCGGAGATGCAGTCTTAGAGGCTCTGGACATTCCACAGAGACACAGAGACCCCTCTAGCATCTCCTGACACAAGGAGCCCCCTAGTCACTTGAGATAGCGTTTCCCAGTAACGTATCCAGAAGAGAGACCCCGTTAGCCAGCCCTCGATCACTAAGGCCCCATTATTAACAGATTCCCCTGTGATAACGCCCCAAATATAGACCCTATGTTACCCAGAAAAAGATTCCCTAAGTGTAGTACCTTTAGGCTAGTCCCAACCCCTCAGATCAGACCCCCCAAAAACAGATTTCCACATCACTCCAAATGATGGTAACTTTCTCTACATAATGCTCTACAGCAGAACATTCCTGAGTCACTGGCTCAGAACCCTTTCTTATTAACAAAGATTCCCCCCACACCCCCATCAAGTCCCCTTGAAAGAAACACCTCTAGAGCAACAGACTCACATTTAACATCAGTCCCCTCAAGATATTTTGACCCCCATGGTCACCCCCAAATGCTTACACTGCAATCAGAGACTCCCTCCATTAAAAACAAACCCTGCTCTTACCCCTCAAGAAGAGACCTACATCAACCAGCCCACTGTCACCTCCAAGTTACAGGCCCCAAAACAGTCCTGGAAGTGCTAATTACAGGGCCGCCAAGTCTTCCTGTCCTCTGCACTCTCAAGAAACCCCCAGTACCTTGTATGAAGCCCACCCCATTCAGCCCACAGCACCTGTGCTGGCCAGGCTCCCAGAAAATTCTCTATTTTTTAAGTAATTATTTCCCCCTTTGGGGAACCCCAAAATTTGAAGGCCCCATTCTGGGACTCTGAGGATTCCAAACCCCAGAGTACATGTCCCAGACTTTCCTGGGTCCCCAAGTCCCACAACCCCTAGGAGACTCCAAAACCCTAACTCCCAGGACCCCCAAATCATGGAAACACCAAATCCCCCAGGAATCCCAAATTTTAAAAATCCAAGCCTCTAGGAAACCCCAGTCATGGAGGTCCTTGTGCCTGGGATGGAGGAGACTGTGGTCCAGATATGCATTCCGGGCTCCCGGGGCACCTCAAGCCCTATTCGTAGGCACTAGGGGACAACAAACAGGAATTCTCATCTCTGGAAACCAGAGGACTTCAATGCCCTGAGTCCATGGATCTTTAGACACCAAAATTCCAAGACCCCCAGCCGCAATGCCCCAGATCTTCAAGCCTACATCTCTAATACATGAGGGGCACCAAGGCCTTGAGGGGATCCCAAATCCTGGACCCCCCATTTCAATGTACATTCTGGTCACAGTTCCAAAACACGAAACCTAAGTTACTGGCACTGAAGGACTTCACAGCACCCTGGCCAGACTAAGAGCCTGATGGAGATTCTGAAGACCTAGGGGGTCAAGGGCAGACCCTGAAACCAAGGACAGCTCACGAATGTCCCTTCACTGCATGTCTCCAACTCAGCATGACCCCTACTCTCTTCAATAAAGATGTTTCTGTGGCAAAAAATAAATAAATAAATAAAATACATTTAATAAATAAATGGATGATTTATTTTAAGAAAACTTCTTTAGGCACTTTTAAAACTCCAGCTGGTTAGATGCTTTACTATCTTGAATATATAAATTTTTCATGTCCAGGGAAGGACTGGAATTGCAAGATTATTGATAAAAATCACCCATGTAGTCCATGTTCTATCAACCTTATTCATACACAGAATTTGCACTCTCCTTTAAACATATCCTTATCATGATGATTTCTTTGTTAAGAATTTGGGTCCCTTAGGTCAATGTATCAGTACCAATAACTATCATCAGTTCTGTGTTAACCAAGAGCTCATTTTTCATACTTGTAAATTAAGGTATATATTATATGCCAAAGTATTAAATTACAGTAAGTCCCCTACATATGAACCAGTTCCATTCTGAGAGTGTAAGTCCAATTTGTTTATAAGTCCAATACATTTAACCTAGGTACCAGCTAACACAGTCAGCTATATAGTACTGTACTGTGACAGGTTTATAATACCTTTCACACAAATAATACATAAAATACATAATATACAATAAATACATAAAATAAAACAAACATAAAATAAACATTTTCAATCTTACAGTATAGTACCTTGAAAAGTTCAGTAGATAGTACAATAGCTGGCATACAGGGGCTGGTATCCAGTGAACAGACAAGAAGAGTTACTGAATGGAAGAGGGAGAGGAGATGGGAGATCGTAGAACTGAAGGATCATCGGCAATAGGAGATGGAGGGCAAGCTGCAATTTCACTCATGGCTGATGTTCATGGCACAGGTTCTGGTTCCTTACTGGATTCAATTCTATCTGCCCTCTTGAAAAAATGATAGTAGTAGCTATCACTGGGTAGTAGCTCTTTTTTCCTCCTCATAGATGACACTGTAGCACTGGATTGCGTTCTGAATGGCTGCTGCAAATTTCGTGTATCATTCTATGTTCAGGTCCTGTGCCTCAAAAACTAACAGTGCCTCCTCAAATAAAGAACATCCCCTTGCCATTTCCTGTGTTGTGAATCTCTTCAGTTCTTTGGTTACTTCTTCTACCTGTTGTCTCTCTTCATCCTTTCTGTCGACCTCCAATTCCATCAGGTCTTCATTAGTAACCTCCTCATGTTGCACAGCAAGGAGTTCAGTGAAGTCATCCTCTTGCAGATCTAGCTCCAGCTTCTCACTAAGGGTCACTGAATTGCTGAAGACCTCTGTGGAATCCTTATCCATCTTCTCAAATCCACGATAATCATGAACAAACTGTGGTCAAATATTCTTCCAAACCCCATTCATGTTGATGACTGTAACCTCACGCCAAGCAAAGTCAATGTTTTTTATGGCCTTGTAGATGTTATAGTCCTTCCAAAATAGTTGCAAGGTTGTTCCTGATTCACCACTCATCTTTACTGCCTGACAAAAAGTGTGATGTAAATAATATTTCTTGAAAGTCGCTCTAACTCCCTGGTCCATAGTTGGATGAGCGATGTAATATTAGGTGGCAGATGCACTACTTTGACGTTGGAATGAAAGTCGTCCGTGAATGGAGGGCGGGGTGGGAGGGGAGCCGGAGAACTGTCAAGCAGCAAAAGGATGTTGAATGGGACATCGCTCTCCAAGCAATATTTCTCTACCTCCAGGATAAATTGGTGGAAAAACCAGTCCTGGAAAATGGCCTGTGTAACCCAGGCTTTGGGGTTACTCTTCCACACAACAGGAAGAGAGCCATTGGGTATGTTTTTAAGGGCTCTTGGGTTCTCTGAATGGTAAACTAAAAGATGCTTCAGCTTCATATCGCCAGAAGCATTGCCACCAAACAACAGAGTTAGCCTATCCTTTGCTGCTTTGTAGCCTGGCGTCAACTTTTCTTCCTTAACAGATGTAACTTTCATCTGGCATCCTCTTCCAGTACAGTCATGTGTCATCCTACATCAATGTATGCACCTACATCAATAATTTCTCAAAGCATTTCAGGAAATTCCTGGGCATCTACCATATATGCACATGCTGCCTGCCTTGCCACTTACTTTTACATTGCGAAGGTTGGTTCTAGCCTTGAATCAATGAAACCAGCCATGACTGGCATTAAAAGATGCACCTCTGATTCTTTGCCATGTTTCTTCTTCAAGTCTTCATAAAGGCTTTCAGACTTCTCTTGAATCATCATTAAGCTGAGCATGATTGGACACTGATCCTGATCCTGCATCCACACACTGAGAAATTTCTCCATCTCCTCCAACATTTTCCCACACTTCTTCAATATTATTGTCAACATCATCGGCACAGCAGATTTCACATGTTCCATGATGTTGTTCTTATTCTTTATAATTATGCTGATGGTTGAATGATTCATGTTATGAGAAGAAGCGACACTTAATTTTCTCCTCACTCCACTCTCTCAATGATTTTAACTTTTGTTTCCATCATTATCACTTGGCACTTCTTAGCAGTACCAGCTACATCACTGCTGTTTTTACGCTTGCTTTCAGACATCCTGGCCTTGAAATAAAGATACTGTACTACTGAACTCTGTACAGTACCATACAGTAAAGTACACAAAAGCACAACCACTTGTAGAGGATGCATACACGTGACAATGTACGCCAGACACATGACCTAACTTACGTGATTGGACATGAGAACGTACATTCGAATCTTTGAAGGTTCACAACTAGAATGTTCGTATGTAGGGGACTTACTGCAATGCCTATTTCAACTTAAAATGCAGATAGAGCTCCTATATCATGTGCACAGTAAGTTGCCAAGAAAATTTCCTGAAGAAAATTTAGTCACTTTGACTCTACCTAAACAAATGGAACTTGGTATTTTTAGAATAGCAACTGAAGTCTCTCATTTAGTTTTATATAAATATTTATCTAACACCCTAAATCTAACCTGAGGTCGTGGCTGACTTTATAAGCTAGGATTGGCAAAGGCATAAGACTAAACACATGAGTCTCTCATGCTCATTCATAAGGTCTTGGTTCCTAGACCTCATATATCAGTGGCTAATGTTTACTAAGGTAAAATAGAACAAGATAGAATATACACCCTCCCAATAATCCTACAGAATATCTACATAAAATCTATATAGTTGCTATCTTATTCTTTGGTGATTTTTACATAGTGTGCAGTATGACTTTAATAATGGTTAAAGAAGAGAAAACAGTTTGGAGTAACAAGTCACCATCACTAGTAGTTCAAGTCCACAACATTTTTACTTCGTGATATTCAATCCCCTTTGATAAATATGCTTTATAAAGCCTTGATACAGACCTTATGTAGAGTAATACATTGAGCAGATTTTTAGTAAATATTAATTAACTGTTCTCTGACCACATTTTCTTAATGAATTTTTCTGGTCCTTACCCTGGGCTGGTTAAAACTCACCTTGTGTTTGCTAAGAGCTATTATCTAATAGCCTAAGATGTTTTGCTAAATAATAGTGTGTCTAGCACAGCAGTAGTTGTTTTCTGAAATAGCTTCCTACCCTTTCCAACTCGCTACAGATTTGATATTGGCACAAGACCCATTACCTCCCATACTTTCTTGTTTATTAAGCTGGTCAAAGTGTCTTAACCTATTTGTAGGGGCTGAGGATGTCCCAGGTCTTTTTGTCCAGATCATGAATTTCATGGAAATTGTTTCATAGGGACAGTTTGCATCACCCTGAGAAAAAGGAACATATAACAGTGCTGTGAATATCTTTTTTTTTTTTTTTGCGCTACGCGGGCCTCCCACTGCTGTGGCCTCTCCCGTTGCAGAGCACAGGCCCCGGATGCGCAGGCCCAGGGGCCATGGCTCATAGGCCCAGCTGCTCCGCGGCACGTGGGATCCTCCTGGACCGGGACACGAACCCGGGTCCCCTGCATCGGCAGGCAGACTCTCAACCACCGCACCACCAGGGAAGCCCAATGCTGTGAATATCTTTGTTGTTATTTCAAGATAGCAAATTTTAAAAACTGATTTTGGTAGCAAAAAAGACAATTTTTGGACATCACAGGAAATATAAAATTAAAATTTCAATTAATTCTTAAAAGGTCTTAGATGTGCATGTATTATTTAAGCATTGATAAACTCCTATCAGATTCACTGTTAATTATTTGAATCCTTTTATCTGAAGCCAAACCTGCAGATCAAACCAATCAGAAATTCTAACATAAATTTATAATTCAACTTGCAATGTAAGGAGTAAATTAGTGTGTGTATGTCTTATTCACTGCAAGTATACCCCAAAGTAGTAAAGTGTTCTTTATTATTTGAAGTGCAGAATCCCAATAATTTCAAATCCTATCTAAAATGATATTAAAATTTATGTGTAAGTATAACTTATTTTTTTGACAAGAACGTTGTCTTCATACTATGGATTGGCCTTATTATAAAAACTTTGGAATAATCCAGTTTTGTATACAAATTAAACATGTATATTAAGTTGTCTTTTATTATTTATTTATTTTAAATGACTGGAATTTAATTTTTTCACATTTATTTACCCTGAATTGTTATAACTTTACCTGTCTTTGTCCCTTATGAAAGTTTTCACAAGCTTATATGATTATTTCTCTCTCTGCATCTCTTTATCCCTCAAGGGTCTTTTAACATTAAAGTGGTAAATAAAATAATAATAAAATAGTATCAGAAAAATACAAATGATTATTATTACTACTTCTGAACTTATATTTTTACTTCTCAGTGAATATCTGTTTTAGTAAATTAAGCATAAAAATTATAAATGCTATAAAACTATAACTACCCATTCATATGCATAATTATTTTATGACTCCAAAATCTTAGAACTCAGTAGTACTCAAGTCAACTAATATGTAGTATATATTTATTTTCAAGTTTTATTTTATATTGAAGTATAGTTGATTCACAATGTTCTGTTCATTTCAGGTATACAGAAATGTGATTCAGTTATACATATATGTATATCTGTTCTTTTTCAGGTTCTTTTCCCATTTAGGTTATTACAGAATATTGAATAGAGTTCCCTATGCTATACAGCAGGTCCTTGTTGATTATCAATTTTATGTATAGTAGTGTGTATATGTTAACCCCAAACTCCTAATTTATCCCTCCCCCACCACCTTTCCCCTTTGGTAACCATAAGTTTGTGTTCTGTGTCTGTGAGTCTCATCTGTTTCATAAATAATTCATTTGTGCCATTTTTTAAGATTCCACATATAAGGGATATCATATGATATTTGTCTTTCTCTGTCTGACTTAGTTCACTTAGTATGATAATCTCTAGGTCCATCCATGTTGCTGCAAATGACATTATTTCATTCTTTTTATGGCTGAGTAATATTCCACTGTATATATGTACCACATCATTTTTTTTTAAAAAACATCTTTACTGGGGTATAATTGCTTTACAATGGTGTGTTAGTTTCTGCTTTATAACAAAGTGAATCAGTTATACATATACATATGTTCCCATATATATTCCCTCTTGCGTCTCCCTCCCTCCCACTCTCCCTATCCCACCCCTCCAGGCTGTCACAAAGCACCGAGCTAATATCATGTGCCTTGCGGCTGCTTCCCCCTAGCTATCTACTTTACTAGGTGTGTTAGTGTGTATATTTCCATGACTCTCTCTCACCCTGTCAAAGCAAACCCTTCCCCCTCCCCATATCCTCAAGTCCGTTCTCCAGTAGGTCTGCTTCTTTATTCCTGTCTTACCCCTAGGTTCTTCATGACATTTTTCCTTAAATTCCATATATATGTGTTAGCATACGGTATTTGTCTTTTTCTTTCTGACTTACTTCACTCTGAATGACAGACTCTAGGTCTATCCATCTCATTACAAATAGCTCAATTTGGTTTCTTTTTAAGGCTGAGTAATATTCCATTGTGTATATGTGCCACATCTTCTTTATCCATTCATCCGATGATGGGCGCTTAGGTTGTTTCCATCTCTGGGCTATTGTAAATAGAGCTGCAATGAACATTTTGGTACATGACTCTTTTTGAATTTTGGTTTTCTCAGGGTATATGCCCAGTAGTGGGATTGCTGGGTCATATGGTAATTCTATTTGTAGGTTTTTAAGGAACCTCCATACTGTTCTCCATAGTGGCTGAACCAATTCACATTCCCACCAGCAGTGCAAGAGTGTTCCCTTTTCTCCACACCCTCTCCAGCATTTATTGTTTCTAGATTTTTTGATGATGGCCATTCTGACTGGTGTGAGATGATATCTCATTGTAGTTTTCATTTGCATTTCTCTAATGATTAATGATGTTGAGCATTCTTTCATGTGTTTGTTGGCATTCTGTATATCTTCTCTGGAGAAATGTCTATTTAGGTCTTCTGCCCATTTTTAGATTGGGATGTTTGTTTTTTTGTTATTGAGCTGCATGAGCTGCATGTAAATTTTGGAGATTAATCCTTTGTCAGTTGCTTCATTTGCAAATATTTTCTCCCATTCTGAGGGTTGTCTTTTGGTCTTGATTATGGTTTCCTTTGCTGTGCAAAAGCTTTGAAGTTTCATTAGGTTCCATTTGTTTATTTTTGTTTTTATTTCCATTAGTCTAGGCGGTGGGTCAGAAAGGATCTTGCTGTGATTTATGTCATAGAGTGTTCTGCCTATGTTTTCCTCTAAGAGTTTGATAGTTTCTGGCCTTACATTTAGGTCTTTAATCCATTTTGAGCTTATTTTTGTGTATGGTGTTAGGGAGTGATCTAATCTCATACTTTTACATGTACCTGTCCAGTTTTCCCAGCACCATTTATTGAAGAGGCTGTCCTTTCTCCACTGTACATTCCTGCCTCCTTTATCAAAGATAAGGTGTCCATATGTGCGTGGGTTTATCTCTGGGCTTTCTATCCTGTTCCATTGATCTATCTTTCTGTTTTTGTGCCAGTACCATACTGTCTTGATTACTGTAGCTTTGTAGTATAGTCTGAAGTCAGGGAGCCTGATTCCTCCAGCTCCTTTTTTCGTTCTCAAGATTGCTTTGGCTATTCAGGGTCTTTTGCGTTTCCATACAAATTGCAAAATTTTTTGTTCTAGTTCTGTGAAAAATGCCAGTGGTAGTTTGATAGGGATTGCATTGAATCTGTAGATTGCTTTGGGTAGTAGAGTCATTTTCACAATGTTGATTCTTCCCATCCAAGAACATGGTATATCTCTCCATCTATTTGTATCATCTTTAATTTCTTTCATCAGTGTCTTATAATTTTCTGCATACAGGTCTTTTGTCTCCTTAGGTAGGTTTATTCCTAGATATTTTATTCTTTTTGTTGCAATGGTAAAGGGGAGTGTTTCCTTCATTTCTCTTTCAGATTATTCATCATTAGTGAATAGTAATGCAAGAGATTTCTGTGCATTAATTTTGTATCCTGCTACTTTACCAAATTCATTGATTAGCTCTAGTAGTTTTCTGGTAGCATCTTTAGGATTCTCTATGTATAGTATCATGTCATCTGCAAACAGTGACAGCTTTACTTCTTCTTTTCCGATTTGGATTCCTTTTATTTCCTTTTCTTCTCTGATTGCTGTGGCTAAAACTTCCAAAACTATGTTGAATAAGAGTGGTGAGAGTGGGCAACCTTGTCTTGTTCCTGATCTTAGTGGAAATGCTTTCAGTTTTCCACCATTGAGGATGATGTTTGCTGTGGGCTTGTCATATATGGCCTTTATTATGTTGAGGAAAGTTCCCTCTATGCCTACTTTCTGCCAGGTTTTTATCATAAATGGGTGTTGAATTTTGTCGAAAGCTTTCTCTGCATCTATTGAGATGATCATATGGTTTTTCTCCTTCAATTTGTTAATATGGTTTATCACATTCATAGATTTGCGTATATTGAAGAATCCTTGCATTCCTGGAATAAACCCCACTTGATCATGGTGTATGATCCTTTTAATGTGCTGTTGGATTCTGTTTGCTAGTATTTTGTTGAGGATTTTTGCATCTATGTTCATCAGTGATATTGGCCTGTAGTTTTCTTTCTTTGTGACATCCTTGTCTGGTTTTGGTATCAAGGTGATGGTGGCCTCATAGAAGGAATTTGGAGTGTTCCTCCCTCTGCTATATTTTGGAAGAGTTCGAGAAGGATAGGTGTTAGCTCTTCTCTAAACGTTTGATAGAATTCACCTGTGAAGCCATCTGGTCCTGGGCTTTTGTTTGTTGGAAGATTTTTAATCACAGTTTCAATTTCAGTGCTTGTGATTGGTCTGTTCATATTTTCTTTTTCTTCCTGATTCAGTCTTGGCAGGTTGTGCATTTCTAAGAATTTGTCCATTTCTTCCAGATTGTCCATTTTATTGGCATAGAGTTGCTTGTAGTAATCTCTCATGATTTTTTTTATTTCTGCAGTGTCAGTTGTTACTTCTTCTTTCTCATTTCTAATTCTATTGATTTGAGTCTTCTCCCTTTTTTTCTTGATGAGTCTGGCTAGTGGTTTATCTATTTTGTTTATCTTCTCAAAGAACCAGCTTTTAGTTTTATTGATCTTTGCTATCGTTTCCTTCATTTCTTTTTCATTTATTTCTGATCTGATTTTTATGATTTCTTTCCTTCTGCTAGCTTTGGGGCTTTTTTGTTCTTCTTTCTCTAATTGCTTGAGGTGCAAGGTTAGGTTGTTTATTCGAGATGTTTCCTGCTTCTTAAGATGGGCTTGTATTGCTATAAACTTCCCCCTTAGAACTGCTTTTGCTGCATCCCATAGGTTTTGGGTCGTTCTGTCTCCATTGTCACTTGTTTCTAGGTATTTGTTTATTTCCTCTTTGATTTCTTAGTGATCACTTCATTATTAAGTAGTGTATTGTTTAGCCTCCATGTGTTTGTATATTTTACAGATCTTTTCCTGTAATTGATATCTAGTCTCATGGCGTTGTGGTCAGAAAAGATACTTGGTACAATTTCAATTTTCTTAAATTTATCAAGGCTTGATTTGTGACCCAAGATATGATCTATCCTGGAGAATGTTCCATGAGCACTTGAGAAAAATGTGTATTCTATTGTTTTTGGATGGAGTGTCCTATAAATATCAATTAAGTCCATCTTGTTTAATGTATCATTTAAAGCTTGTGTTTCCTTATTTATTTTCATTTTGGATGATCTGTACATGGGTGAAAGTGGGGTGTTAAAGTCCCCTACTATGAATGTGTTACTGTCGATCTCCCCTTTTATGGCTGCTAGTATTTGCCTTATGTATTGAGGTGCTCCTATGTTGGCTGCATAAATAGTTACAATTGTTATATCTTCTTCTTGGATCGATCCCTTGATCATTGTGTGGTGTCCTTCTTTGTCTCTTTTAATAGTCCTTATTTTAAAGTCTATTTTGTCTGATATGAGAATTGCTACTCCAGCTTTCTTTTGGTTTCCATTTGCATGGAATATCATTTTTTCCATCCCCTTACTTTCAGTCTGTATGTGTCTCTAGGTCTGAAGTGGGTCTCTTATAGACAACATATATAAGGGTCTTGTTTTTGTATCCATTCAGCCAATCTGTGTCTTTTGGTGGGAGCATTTAGTCCATTTACATTTAAGGTAATTATCGATATGTATGTTCCTATTCCTATTTTCTATATTATTTTCAGTTCGTTACTATAGGTCGTTTCCTTCTCTTGTGTTTCCTGTCTAGAGAAGTTCCTTTAGCATTTGTTGCAAAGCTGGTTTGGTGGTGCTGAACTCTCTCAGCTTTTGCTTGTCTGTAAAGGTTTTAATTTCTCCATCAAATCTGAATGAGATCCTTGCTGGGTAGAGTAGACTTGTTTGCAGGTTTTTCTCCTTCATGACTTTCAGTATGTCCTGCCACTCCCTTCTGGCTTGTAGGGTTTCTGCTGAGAGATCAGCTGTTAACCTTATGGGGATTCCCTTGTGTGTTATTTGTTGTTTTTCCCTTGCTACTTTTAATATGCTTTCTTTGTATTTAATTTTTGACAGTTTGATTAATATGTGTCTTGGCATATTTCTCCTTGTATTTATCCTGTATGGGACTCTCTGTGCTTCCTGGACTTGATTAAGTATTTCCTTTACAATATATGGGAAGTTTTCAACTATAATCTCTTCAAATATTTTCTCAGTCCCTTTCTTTTTCTCTTCTTCTTCTGGAACCCCTATAATTCGAATGTTGGTGCGTTTAATGTTGTCCCAGAGGTCTCTGAGACTGTCCTCAGTTCTTTTCAATCTTTTTTCTTTATTCTGCTCTGCAGTAGTTATTTCCACTACTTTATCTTCCAGGTCACTTATTCGTTCTTCTGCCTCAGTTATTCTGCTATTGATCCTATCTAGAGTACTTTTAATTTGATTTATTGCGTTGTTCATCGTTGCTTGTTTCATCTTTATTTCTTCTAGGTCCTTGTTAACTGTTTCTTACATTTTGTCCATTCTACTTCCAAGATTTCGGATCATCCTTACTATCATTATTCTGAATTCTTTTTCAGGTAGACTGCCTATTTCCTCTTCATTTGTTAGGTCTGGTGGGTTTTTATCTTGCTCCTTCATCTGCTGTGTATTTTTCTGTCTTCTCATTTTGCTTATCTTACTGTGTTTGGGGTCTCCTTTTTGCAGGCTGCATGATCGTAGTTCCCATTGCTTTTGATGTCTGTCTCCAGTGGCTAAGGTTGTTTCAGTGGGTTGTGTAGGAGGGGACTAGTGCCTGTGTTGTGGTGGATGAGGCTGGATCTTGTCTCTCTAGTGGGCAGGTTCACGTCTGGTGGTGTGTTTTGGGGTGTCTGTGGCCTTATTATGATTTTAGGCAGCCTCTCTGCTAATGGGTGGGGTTGTGTTCCTGTTTTGCTAGTTGTTTGGCATAGGTTGTCCAGCACTGTGGCTTGCTGGTCGTTGAGTGAAGCTGGGTGCTGGTGTTAAGATGGAGGTCTCTGGGAGATTTCCGCCATTTAATATTATGTGGAGCTGGGAGGTCTCTTTTTGACCAGTGTCCTGAAGTTAGCTCTCCTACCTCAGAGGCAGAGCCCTGACTCCTGGCTGGAGCACCAAGAGCCTTTCATCCACACAGCTCAGAATAAAAGGGAGAAAAAGTAGAGAGAATTAGTAGAAGTATGAGTAAAGAAAGAGGGAAAGGAGGAAAGGAAGGAAGGAAGAAAAAAGCAAAGAAGGAAAGAAAGGAGGGATGGAGGGAGGAATGAAGGAAGGAATGAGGGAAAGAAGGAAAAAACACAGAAAGAAAGAAGATACAGTAAAAAGAAAATAAAGTATAATATAGTTATTGAATTAAAAAATATTTAGAAAAAAAAAGGGATGGATAGAATCTTAGGACAAATGTTGGAAGCAAAGCTATACAGAGAAAATCTTACACAGAAGCACACACATATACCTTCACAAAAAGAGGTAAAGGGGGAAAAATCATAAATCGTGCTCTCAGAGACCACCTCCTCAATTTGTGTTGATTCGTTGTCTGAAGGAGGGAAGGAAGGAAGGAAAGAAAGAAAGAAAGAATGTAGGTAAAGTATAATGAAGTTATTACAATTAAAATTAATTATTAAGAAAAAAAATTAAAAAAAAAAACCATGGACGGTATGAGCCCTAGGACAAATGGTGGAAGCAAGAGTATACAGACAAGATCTCACACAGAAGCACACACGTACACATTCACAAAAAGAGGAAAAGGGAAAAAAATCATAGATCTCGCTCCTAAATTCCACCTCTTCAATTTGGGATCATTCCTTGTCTATTCAGGTATTCCACAGACGCAGGGTATATCAAGTTGATTGTGGAGCTTTAATCCACTGCTTCTGAGGCTGCTGGGAAAGATTTCCCTTTCTCTTCTTTGTTCTCACAGCTCACAGGAGCTCAGCTTTGGATTTGGCCCTGCCTCTGCGTGTAGGTCGCTGGAGGGCGTCTGTTTTTTGCTCAGACAGGACGGGGTTAAAGGCGCCGCTGATTCGGGGGCTCCGGCTCACTCAGGCCGGGGGTGGGGGATGGGGAAGGAGGGGCACTGCGTGCAGGGCGGGCCTGCGGCGTCAGGGGCGGCGTGATGTTGTACCAGCCTGAGGCCCGCCGTGCGTTCTCCCGGGGAAGTTGTCCCTGGATCCCGGGAACCTGGCAGTGGCGGGCTGCACAGTCTCCGCGGAAGAGGGGCGCGGAGAGTGACCTATGCTCGCACACAGGCCCCTTGGTGGCGGCAGCAGCAGCCTTAGCGTCTCTGGGTTCCGCGCTTCTAGCCGCGGCTCGTGCCCGTCTCTGGGGTTCGCGCTTTTAGCCACGGCTCGCGCCCTTCTCTGGGGTCCGCGCTTCTACCCGTGGCTCACGCCCGTCTCTGGAGTTCCTTTAAGCAGCGCCCTTAATCCCCTCTCCTTGCGCACCAGGAAACAAAGAGGGAAGAAAAAGTCTCTTGCCTCTTCGGCAGGTGCAGGCTTTTCCCCGAACTCCCTCCCGTCTAGTCGTGGTGCACTAACCCCTTCAGGCTATGTTCAAGCCGCCAACCCCAGTCCTCTCCCTGCGCTCCGTCCAAAACCGAAACCCGAGCCTCAGCTTGCAGCCCCGCCCGCCCTGGCGGACGAGCAGACAAGCCTCTGGGGCTGGTGAGTGCGGATCCTCTGTGCGGGAATCTCCCCGCTTTGACCTCTGTACCCGTCACTGTGCACCACTCCGCGGTCCCGAAGCTCCCCCCTCCGCCTCCCGCAGTCTCCGCCCGCGGAGGGGCTTCCTAGTGTGTGGAAACTTTTCCTCCTTCACAGCTCCCTCCCACTGGTGCAGGTGCCGTCCTTATTCTTTTGTCTCTGTTTTTTCTTTTTTTCTTTTGCCCTACCCAGGTACGTGGGGAGTTTCTTGCCTCTTGGGAGGTCTGAGGTCTTCTGCCAGCCTTCAGTAGGTGTTCTGTAGGAGTTGTTCCACGTGTAGATGTATTTCTGGTGTATCCGTGGGGAGGAAGGCGATCTCCGCATCTTACTCCTCCGCCATCTTCAAGGTCCCCCCGTACCACATCATTTTTATCCATTCATCTGCCGACAGACATATAGGTTGCTTCCATGTCTTGGCTATTGTAACAAGTGCTGCAATGAACATCAGGGTGCATGTATCTTTTCAAAGTATGGTTTTCTTCAGATATATACTCAGGAGTGGAATTGCTGGATCATATGGTAGCTCTAGTTTTAGTTTTTTAAGGAACCACCATACTGTTCTCCATAGTGGATGTACCAATTTATATTACCACCAACAGTGTAGGAGGATTCCCTTTTTTCCACACCCTCTCCAGCAGTTCTTGTTTGTAGAGTTGAAAAAAAAAATTAATGGCGTATAATTGCTTTACAATGTTGTGTTAGTTTCTTCTGTACAATGAAGTGAATCAGCTATATGTATATCTATATCCCCTCCCTCTTGGACCTCCCTCCCACCACCCCCATCCCACCCATCTATGTCGTCACAGAGCACAGAGCTCCCTGTGCTATACAGCAGGTTCCCACTAGCTATCTATTTTACACATTGTAGTGTATTTATGTCAAACCTAATCTCTAGGTTCATCCCACCCTCCCCTTTACTCTCTGTGTCTACATATCCGTTCTCTACATCTACGTCTGTATTCCTGCCCAGCAAATAGGTTCATCTGTACTATTTTTCTAGATTCCACATATATGCATTAATATATGATATTTGTTTTTCTCTTTCTGGCTTACTTCACTTTGTATGACAGACTCTAGGTCCATCCTCATCTCTACAAATGACCCAGTTTAGTTTCTTTTTATGGCTGAGCAATATTCCATTGGTTATATATACCACATCTTCTTTATACATTCATCTCTCCTTGGACATTTAGTTGTTTTCACGTCCTGGCTATTGTAAATAGTGCTACTCTTTGTTGCAGTCCAGGGGCTTCTCATTGCAGTGGCTTCTCTTGTTGTGGAGTACAGGCTCTAGGTTCATGGGCTTTAGTAGTTGTGGCAGGTCGGCTCAGTAATTGTGATGCACAGGTTTTGTTGCTCTGCAGCATGTGGGAACTTCCCCAAACGGGGATCAAACCTGTGTCCCCTGCATTGGCAGGTGGATTCTTAACCACTGCACCACCAGGGAAGTCCTAGGATTTTCTATGTATAGTATCATGTCATCTTCAAACAGTGACAGTTTTACTTCTTCTTTTCTAATTTGTATTCCTTTTATTTCTTTTTCTTCTCTGATTGCTGTGGCTAGGACTTCCAAACCTATGTTGAGGAAGAGTGGTGAGAGTGGACATCCTTCTCTTCTTACTGATCTTAGTGGAAACGCTTTCAGTGTTTCACTGTTGAGAAAGATATTTGCTGTAGCTTTGTCATATATGGGCACAGGTTCCCTCTCTGCACACTTTCTGGAGTGTTTTTATTAAATGGCTGTTGAATTTTGTAAAAAGCTTTTTCTGCATCTATTGAGATGATCATATGGTTTTCATTGCTTAATTTGTTAATATGGTGTATCACATTAATTTGTTTGTGTATATTGAAGATTCCTTGCATTCCTGGTATAAATCCCACTTGATCATGGTGTATGATCCTTTTAATGTGTTATTGGATTTTGTTTGCTAGTATTGTGTTGAGAATTTTCACATCTATGTTCATCAATGATATTGGTGTGTAATTTTCTTTGTTGGCAGTGTCTGTGTCTGGTTTTGGTATCAGGGTGATGGTGGCTTCATAAAACAGATTTGGGAGTGTTCCTCCCTCTGCAATTTTTTGGAAGAGTTTGAGAAGGATAGATGTTAGCTCTTCTCTAAATGTTTGATAGAATTCACCTGTGAAGCCATCTCGTCTTGGACTTTGGTTTGTTGGAAGATTTTTAATTAGTTTCCATTTCATTATCGTGATAGGTCTGTTTATATTTTCTAATTCTTCCAGTTTCAGTCTTGGAAAATTGTACCTTTTCAAGAATTTGTCCATTTCCTCGTGGTTGTCCATTTTATTGGCATTTGGTTGTTTGTACTAGTCTCTTATAATCCCTTGTATTTCTGCAGTGTCAGCTGTGATTTCTCCTTTTTCATTTCTAATTTGATTGATATGCATCTTCTCCCTTTTTTTCTTGATAAGTCTGGCTAAATGTTTCTCAATTTTGTTTATCTTCTAAAGAACCAACTTTTAGTTTTATTGATCTTTGCTATTGTTTTCTTTGTTTCTATTTCATTTACTTCTGCTCTGTCTGCTCTGATCTTTATGATTCCTTTCCTTCTTCTGAGTTTCGATTTTCATTGTTCTTCTTTCTCTAGTTGCTTTGGGCATAAATTTAGATTGTTTATTTGAGATTTTTCTTGTTTCTTGAGGTGAGATTGAATTGCTATAAACTTCCCTCTTAGAACTGCTTTTGCTGCGTCCCATATGTTTTTTTGTTTTGTTTTGTTTGTTTTGTTTTGTTTTTTGCAGTATGCGGGCCTCTCACTGTTGTGGCCTCTCCCACCGTGGAGCACAGGCTCCGGATGCGCAGGCCCAGCAGCCATGGTTCATGGGCCCAGCCGCTCCGTGGCATGTGGGATCCTCCTGGACTGGGGCACGAACCTGTGTCCCCTGCATCGGCAGGCAGACTCTCAACCACTGCGCCGCAAGGGAAGCCCCCATATGTTTTTGATCATTGGGTTTTCATTGTCAAGTGTTTCCATGTATTTTTTAAATTTCTTCTTTGATATCTTAAGAGATCTCTTGGTTATTTAGTAGCACACTCTTTAGTCTCCATGTATTTGTGTTTTTACAGTTTTTTTCCTGTTATTGATTTCTAATCTCATAGCGTTGTGGTCAGAAAACTTATTTGATAAAATTCAATTTTCTTAAATTTTATGAGGCTTAATTTGTGACCCAAGATGTGATCTATCCTGGAGAATGTTCCATGTACACTTGAGAAGAAAGTGTATTCCATCACTTTTAAGTGGAATGCCCTATAAATATCAATTAAATCTGTTTGCTCTATTGTGCCATTTAAAGCTTATTGTTTCCTATTTATTTTCTGTTTGGATGATCTGCCCACTAGTGTAAGTGGGATGTTAAAGATCCCTACTATTATTGTGATACTGTTGATTTCCCCTTTCATGGTTGCTAGCATTTGCCTCATGTATTGAGATGCTCCTATGCTGGGTGCATAAATATTTACAATTGTTATATCTTCTTCTCAGGTTGATCCCTGGATCATTATGTAGTGTCCTTCCTTATCTCTTGTAATATTCTTTATTTCAAAGTTTATTTTACCTGATATGAGTATTGCTACTCCAGCTTTCTTTTGATTTCCTTTTGCATGGAATATCTTTTTCTTTCCCTTCACTTTCAGTCCGTATGTGTCCCTAAGTCTGAAGTGGTTCTCTTGTGGACAACATGTATATGAGTCTTGTTTTTGTACCCATTCAGCCAGTCTGTTCTTTGGGTTGGAGCATTTAATCCATTTACATTTAAGGTAATTATTGATATGTATATTCCTATTAACATTTTCTTAATTTTGGGGGGTTTGTTTTCATTGGTCTTTTCCTTCTCTTGTGTCTCCAGCCTAGAGAAGTTCCTTCAGCATTTGTTGTAAAGCTGGTTTGGTGGTGCTGAATTCTCTTAGCTTTTTCTTGTCTCTAAAGCTTTTGATTTCTCTGTTGAACCTGAATTAGATCCTTGCTGGGTAGAGTAATCTTGGTTGTAGGTTTTTCTCTTTCATCACTTACAATATATCCTGCTGCTCCCTACTGGCCTGCAGTTTCTTCTGAAAAATCAGCTGATAACCTTTTAGAGATTCTTTTGTATGTTATTTTTTGCTTTTCCCTTGCTGCTTTTAATATTTTTTCTTTAAACTTAATTTTTGTTAGTTTGATTAATATGTGTCTTGGTGTGTTTGTCCTAGGGTTTATTCTGGGGACTCTGCACTTCCTGGACTTGGGTGGCTATTTCCTTTCCCACGTTAAGAAAGTTTTCAACTATAATCTTTTCGAATATTTTTTCAGAACATTTCTTTTTCTGTTCTTCTTCTGAGACCCCTGTAATTTGAATGTTGGTGCATTTAGTGTTGTCCCAAAGGTCTCTGAGATTGTCTTCAACACTTTTCTTTTTTTTTTTTCTTATTATACTCCTTGACAGGTATTTCCACCATTTTGTCTTCCAGCTAATTTATTCATTCTTCTGCCTCAGTTATTCTCTTATCGATTTCTTCCAGTGTATTCTTCATTTCAGTTATTGTGTTGTTCATCTCTGTTTGTTTGTTCTTTAGGTCTTCTAAATCTTTGTTAAACATTTCTTGTGTTTTCTTAATCCATGCCTCTTCTATTTCTGAGATTCTGGATCATCTTTACTATCATTACTCTGAATTCTTTTTCAGATAGGTTGCCTATTTCTTCTTCATTTATTTGGTCTTGTAGGTTTTCTCCTTGCTCCTTTATCTGTAACATATTTTCTATCATCTCTTTTTTTTTGATTGTGAGGTTGTGTTCCTGTCTTATTAGTTGTTTGGCCTGAGGCTTCCAGCACCAGAGTTTGTAGGCTGTTGTATAGAGCTGAGTCTTGATGTTGAGGTGAGGACCTCCAGGAGACCTCACTCCAATGAATATTCCCTGGGGTCTGAGTTTCTCTGTTATTCCAGTGCTTCAGACTCAGAATTCCCACCACAGGAGCTCTAGCCCAACCCCTGGCTTGCAAACCAAGATCATGCAAGCCACAAGCAGTGGCAGTAAAAATAATAAAAAAGAAAAAAAGGAGCAGAACAATAACAAAAAGTAAAAAATAAAATAAGATTAGAAAACTAAGAGCTATGTTAGAAAAAATACAGATGAAACAACAACTGGAAGAATTGGAAATTAAAACAGAACCACAGTGGCAAAAGTGAGAAAAAAAAAAAGCTGGAAAAGACCTTGGCTGTAGGGGGTGGGGCTTAGGCAGTGTGGGGTTTAAGTGGTGGGTAGGGTCTAGGCTTAGGACCCATGTGGACGGAAAAGGCCCTTGGGAGGGTGGGGTGCAGGGCTTAGGCTCAGCATGGCCAGAGTGGCCCAAGGTGCCTCTGGCCTTGAAGGGCAGAGGACAAGGCCCAGAAACCCAGCAGGCTTCCTAGGGCCCGAGTGGGTGGGGGAAACGTCAGCCCTACCCTCCCCCCCGATCCTCTGGTCTTATAGGGACCCTCCCCATCTGCCTCTCCTCTTCCGACCACCATGCCCTCAGGACCAACGCAGCTGGAGTGGGCCTTGGAGGGTGGAGGACCCAACCTGGGAGCCCAGCAGGCTTCCTGTGGCCCAAGTGGGTGGGGGAAATGCCAGCTGTGTTTCCCCTGATCCTCCAGTCCTAGAGGGTCCCTGTCCATTCACCTCTGTTCCTCTTCCCCCCTCCTCCCTCCCTCCTTTGCCCCTAGGTCCCAAGTGGCTGGAGGGGGCCTCGGAGGTCAGAGGACCCAGCATGGGAGCCCAGCAAGATCCCCAGGACCCAAGTGGGCAGGGGCATGCTAAGTGTGTTCTCCCTGATCCTCCAATCCCAGAGGACCCCTCCCAATTCACCTCTCCTCTTCTTCCCCCTTCCTACACCCCTAGGACAAATGTGGCTAGAGGGGGTCCTGGAAGGTGGAGAACCTGGCCTTGTATCCCAGCAGGCTTCCGGGGGCCTGATTAGGCAGGGGAAATGCTAGCTGTTCTCTCCCCGATCCTCTGAGCACCAGGGTGTCCCTCTAGGCATGGGAACACATCCCCTCTCCCAGCCATCCCTCAGAGGCACTGGTCCCATCTGGCCTCCACTTCTCCTCTCCCCTAACTACCTCCCATGTCCTACCCAGTTGCTCTGGGGTTCCTCCTGTCTCCTTGGGTGTCAAGGTTCCCCACCAGCATCTGGCAGGTGCCCTAGTGGAGGGGAGATGAAAGCTCCGCGTCCTCCACTCTACCATCTTGACCCATACTCTTTTGATGACTGTAGCTTTGTATTATATCTGAAGTCAGGGAGTCTGATTCCTCCATCTCTGTTTTTCTTTCTCAAGATTGCTTTGGCTATTCAGGCTCTTTTGAGTTTCCATACAAATTTTAAGATTTTTTTCTAAATCAACAAAATTGCCATTGGTAATTTGATGGGGATTGCATTGAATATGTAGACTGCCTTAGGTAGTATGGTCATTTGGACAATATTGATTCTTCCAATCCAAGAATATGGTATATCTTTCCATCTGTTTCTGTCATCTTTGATTTCTTTCATTAGCATCTTATAGTTTTCAGAATAAAGGTCTTTTGCCTCCTTAGGTAATTTTAGTCCTAGGTATTTTATTCTTTTTGATTCAATGATGAATGGGATTGTTTCATTAATTTCTCTTTCTAGTCTTTCATTGTTAGTGTATAGAAATGCAACAGATTTCTGTGTATTAATTTTGTATCCTGCAACTTTACCAAGTTCATTGATGAGCTTTCATTTTCTGGTGGTATCTTTAGGATTTTCTATGTATTGTATCATGTCATCTGCAAAGAGTGACAGTTTTACTTCTTCTTTTCCAATATGGATTCCCTTTATTTCTTTTTCTTCTCTGATTGGCAGGGCTAGGACTTCCAAAACTATGTTGAATAAAAGTGGTAAGAGTGGACATACTTGTCTTGTACTTGATCTTAGAGGAAATGCTTCCAGCTTTCCACCACTGAGTATGATGTTAGCTGTACGTTTGTCATATATGGCCTTTATTATGTTGATGTAGGATACACTTATGTCTTCTTTCTGGAGTTTTTATTATAAATGGGTGTTGAATTTTATCAAAAGCCTTTTGTGCCTCTATTGAGATGATCTTATGTTTTTTCTCATTTTTCAGTTTGTTGATGTGGTGTATCACACTGACTGATTTTTGGTTATTGAAAAATCCTTGCATCCCTGAGATAAATCCTTCTTGATCATGGTGTATCATCTTTTTAATGAATTGTTAGATTTGGTTTGCTAGTATTTTGTTGAGGATTTTTGCTTTTGGCCTGTAAATTTCTTTTTTGTGGTTCCTTTATATGGTTTTGGTATCAGGTTGATTGTGGCCTCATAGAATGAGTTTGGGAGTGCTTCTTCCTCTGTAATTTTTTGGAACAGTTACAGAAGGATAGATGTTAACTCTTCTCTAAATGTTTGATAGAATTTGCCTGTGAAGCCACCTGGTCCTGGACTTTTGTTTGTTGGGAGATTTTAAATCAAAGTTTCAGTTTCAGTACTGGTGATTCATCTGTTCACATTATCTATTTATTCCTAGTTCAGTCTTGGGAAATTGTAACTTTCTAAGAATTGGTCCATTTCTTCTAGGTTGTCCATTTTATTGGCATACAGTTGCTTGTAGTAGTCTCATGATCCTTTGTATTTCTGTGGTGTCAGTTGTAACTTCTTTTTTGTTTGTTTGTTTTTAAATTTTTATTATGGGATACTTCAAACATACATCAAAATAAGAGCATATAAAAAAAATTACCACATTGTATTTATCACCTGGTCATAATATCTTCCAGCTATTTGGCCACTCTTGTTTTCATCTATATCCTTTTTCCTTCACATTATTTTGAAGCAAATCCAGTTACAGGATAGATTTGTTTTTGTAAATATTGTTAGATACTCCCTCAACCTCCTATTTTTATATATATATATGTTCTTTTATATATATATATATATATATATATATATATCCAGAACTTTCGTCTGAGTTAGAAGATGGATTCTAGCTTGTTGTCTGAAATTTGGTAGTTGCACAAAGTGCAACTTTTTTGGAATCAATTATTTTTTTATTTTTTCACATACACACACTGTATTTTATTTTTACAAGGGATAAATAAACTGACACCAAGCATTGTAAATGGATGAACACAACAAAAGCAACAATGATTGCAATTACCAAACACGAAACACACTCATACTATGTCATAATATTGACATTCAGTCCAATAATCCTCCACTGTAACAGCTCCTTTACTTTGCAGTGAAAATTGATTTGTATATTTTTTACCTCTGAACCCTTGCAGGATTTTTTTATTCAAACAGAAAGTCACAAAAATTATAATCATCCTCATCAGTTCACTCAGTCCCATGTAATTACTTTTTTTTCAACTTGATCTTTTGTTAGCACTCATATGAATTCATCAGTTTTCCATTAGAGTTCTGAAAATGTTTATTCATTCAGTTCAACAGTATAGGCTGTTACCAGAAACCTGTACTTGTCAGAGTCTTTTCCATGAATTCCTTGAAGATGAAACCCTTTCATAGGAACATTTTTGCAAAAGCATCAGAGTACACCCATAACTGTCTGTAAATGACAAAAGACTTCAAAATGACCACGGTTAAAGATCTGATGAATGTTCATAATAATGCAATTGACAAGGAAATTTAGTTATTTCTGCGATATACATTTTAAAGTAATAACTAGAATTATGACTTATAACATTATACCAGAATATATAAGATTTTTAGAAATTTCATGTAATGTCTGAAACATTTATATTAACATATTTCCATACAAATAACGCAAAGAAAGTTTAGTATTAGTTTGTTTGTTTGTTTGCATTTTTATACTGCAGGTTCTTCTTAGTCATCAATTTTACACACATCAGTATATACATGTCAATCCCAACCGCCCAATTCAGCACACCACCATCCTCACCGCACCGTGGTTTTCCCCCCTGTGGTGTCCATACCTTTGTTCTCTACATCTGTGTCTCAACTTCTGCCCTGCAAACTGGTTCATCTGTACCATTTTTCTAGGTTCCACATACATGCGTTAATATACGATATTTGTTTTTCTCTTTCTGACTTACTTCACTCTGTATGACAGTCTCTAGATCCATCCACGTCTCAACAAACGACTCAATTTCGTTCCTTTTTATGGCTGAGTAATATTCCATTGTATGTATGTACCACAACTTCTTTATCCATTTGTCTGTTGATGGGCATTTAGGTTGCTTCCATGACCTGGCTATTGTAAATAGTGCTGCAATGAACATTGGGGTGTATGTGTCTTTTTGAATTATGGTTTTCTCTGGATATATGCCCAGTAGTGGGATAGCTGGATCATATGGTAATTCTATTTTTAGTTTTTTAAGGAAACTCCATACTACTGTTCTCCATAGTGGCTGTATCAATTTACATTCCCACAAACAGTGCAAGAGGGTTCCCGTTTCTCCACACCCTCTCCATTATTTGTTGTTTGTAGATTTTCTTATGATGTCCATTCTAACTGGTGTGAGGTGATGCCTCACTGTAGTTTTTTTTTTTTTTTATCATCTTAATTGGGGTATAATTGCTTTAAAATGGTGTGTTAGTCTCTGCCTTATAACAAAGTGAATCAGCCATACATATACATATGTTCCCATATGTCTTCCCTCTTGCGTCTCCCTCCCTCCCACTCTCCCCATCCCACCCTTCCAGGCTGTCACAAAGCACCGAGCTAATATCCCTGTGCCTTGCGGCTGCTTCCCCCCAGCTATCTACCTTACTACATTTGTTAGTGTGTATATGTCCATGACTCTCTCTCGCCCTGTCAAAACTCACCCTTCCCCCTCCCCATATCCTCAAGTCCGTCCTCCAGTAGGTCTGCATCTTTATTCCTGTCTTACCCCTACGTTCTTCTTGACATTTTTTCCCTTAAATTCCATATATATGTGTTAGCATACGGTATTTGTCTTTTTCTTTCTGACTTACTTCACTCTGTATGACAGACTCTAGGTCTATCCATCTCATTACAAATAGCTCAATTTCATTTCTTTTTAAGGCTGAGTAATATTCCATTGTGTATATGTGCCACATCTTCTTTATCCATTTGTCCAATGATGGGCGCTTAGGTTCTTTCCATCTCCGGGCTATTGTAAATAGAGCTGCAATGAATACTTTGGTACATGACTCTTTTTGAATTTTGGTTTTCTCAGGGTATATGCCCAGTAGTGGGATTGCTGGGTCATATGGTAATTCTATTTGTAGTTTTTTAAGGAACCTCCATACTGTTCTCCATAGTGGCTGAACCAATTCACATTCCCACCAGCAGTGCAAGAGTGTCCCCTTTTCCCCACACCCTCTCCAGCATTTATTGTTTCTAGATTTTTTGATGATGGCCATTCGGACTGGTGTGAGATGATATCTCATTGTAGTTTTGATTTGCATTTCTCTAATGATTAATGATGTTGAGCATTCTTTCATGTGTTTGTTGGCATTCTGTATATCTTCTTTGGAGAAATGTCTGTTTAGGTCTTCTGCCCATTTTTGGATGGGGTTGTTTGTTTTTTTGTTATTGAGCTGCATGAGCTGCTTGTAAATTTTGGAGATTAATCCTGTGTCAGTTGCTTCATTTGCAAATGTTTTCTCCCATTCTGAGGGTTGTCTTTTGGTCTTGATTATGGTTTCCTTTGCTGTGCAAAAGCTTTGAAGTTTCATTAGGTCCCATTTGTTTATTTTTGTTTTTATTTCCATTACTCTAGGAGGTGGGTCAGAAAGGATCTTGCTGTGATTTATGTCATAGAGTGTTCTTACTATGTTTTCCTCTAAGAGTTTGATAGTTTCTGGCCTTACATTTAGGTCTTTAATCCATTTTGAGCTTATTTTTGTGTATGGTGTTAGGGAGTGATCTAATCTCATACTTTTACATGTACCTGTCCAGTTTTCCCAGCACCATTTATTGAAGAGGCTGTCCTTTCTCCACTGTACATTCCTGCCTCCTTTATCAAAGATAAGGTGTCCATATGTGCGTGGGTTTATCTCTGGGCTTTCTATCCTATTCCACTGATCTATCTTTCTGTTTTTGTGCCAGTACCATACTGTCTTGATTACTGTTGCTTTGTAGTATAGTCTGAAGTCAGGAAGCCTGATTCCTCCAGCTCCTTTTTTCGTTCTCAAGATTGCTTTGGCTATTCGGGGTCTTTTGTGTTTCCATACAAATTGCGAAATTTTTTGTTCTAGTTCTGTGAAAAATGCCAGTGGTAGTTTGATAGGGATTGCATTGAATCTGTAGATTCCTTTGGGTAGTAGAGTCATTTTCACAATGTTGATTCTTCCCATCCAAGAACATGGTATATCTCTCCATCTATTTGTATCATCTTTAATTTCTTTCATCAGTGTCTTATAATTTTTTGCATACAGGTCTTTCATCTCCTTAGGTAGGTTTATTCCTAGATATTTTATTCTTTTTGTTGCAATGGTAAATGGGAGTGTTTTCTTGATTTCACTTTCAGATTTTTCATCATTAGTATATAGGAATGCCAGAGATTTCTGTGCATTAATTTTGTATCCTGCTACTTTACCAAATTCATTGATTAGCTCTAGTAGTTTTCTGGTAGCATCTTTAGGATTCTCTATGTATAGTATCATGTCATCTGCAAACAGTGACAGCTTTACTTCTTCTTTTCCGATTTGGATTCCTTTTATTTCCTTTTCTTCTCTGATTGCTGTGGCTAAAACTTCCAAAACTATGTTGAATAAGAGTGGTGAGAGTGGGCAACCTTGTCTTGTTCCTGATCTTAGTGGAAATGCTTTCAGTTTTTCACCTTTGAGGATTATGTTTGCTGTGGGCTTGTCATATATGGCCTTTATTATGTTGAGGAAAGTTCCCTCTATGCCTACTTTCTGCAGGGTTTTTTTTTTTTTTTTTTTTTTAAACATCTTTATTGGGGTATAATTGCTTTACAATGGTGTGTTAGTTTCTGCTTTATAACAAAGTGAATCAGCTATACATATACATATGTTCCCATATGTCTTCCCTCTTGCGTCTCCCTCCCTCCCACTCTCCCCATCCCACCCTTCCAGGCTGTCACAAAGCACCGAGCTAATATCCCTGTGCCTTGCGGCTGCTTCCCCCCAGCTTTCTACCTTACTACGTTTGTTAGTGTGTATATGTCCATGACTCTCTCTCGCCCTATCAAAACTCACCCCTCCCCCTCCCCATACCCTCAAGTCCGTTCTCCAGTAGGTCTGCGTCTTTATTCCTATCTTACCCCTAGGTTCTTCATGACATTGTTTTCCCTTAAATTCCATATATATGTGTTAGCATACGGTATTTGTCTTTTTCTTTCTGACTTACTTCACTCTGTATGACAGACTCTAGGTCTATCCATCTCATTACAAATAGCTCAATTTCATTTCTTTTTAAGGCTGAGTAATATTCCATTGTGTATATGTGCCACATCTTCTTTATCCATTCATCCGATGATGGGCGCTTAGGTTGTTTCCATGTCCTGGCTATTGTAAATAGAGCTGCAATGAACATTTTGGTACATGACTCTTTTTGAATTTTGGTTTTCTCAGGGTATATGCCAAGTAGTGGGATTGCTGGGTCATATGGTAATTCTATCTGTAGTTTTTTAAGGAACCTCCATACTGTTCTCCACAGTGGCTGAACCAATTCACATTCCCACCAGCAGTGCAAGAGTGTCCCCTTTTCTCCACACCCTCTCCAGCATTTATTGTTTCTAGATTTTTTGATGATGGCCATTCTGACTGGTGTGAGATGATATCTCATTGTAGTTTTGATTTGCATTTCTCTAATGATTAATGATGTTGAGCATTCTTTCATGTGTTTGTTGGCATTCTGTATATCTTCTTTGGAGAAATGTCTATTTAGGTCTTCTGCCCATTTTTGGATGGGGTTGTTTGTTTTTTTGTTATTGAGCTGCATGAGCTGCTTGTAAATTTTGGAGATTAATCCTGTGTCAGTTGCTTCATTTGCAAATGTTTTCTCCCATTCTGAGGGTTGTCTTTTGGTCTTGGTTATGGTTTCCTTTGCTGTGCAAAAGCTTTGAAGTTTCATTAGGTCCCATTTGTTTATTTTTGTTTTTATTTCCATTACTCTAGGAGGTGGGTCAGAAAGGATCTTGCTGTGATTTATGTCATAGAGTGTTCTTCCTATGTTTTCTTCTAAGAGTTTGATAGTTTCTGGCCTTACATTTAGGTCTTTAATCCATTTTGAGCTTATTTTTGTGTATGGTGTTAGGGAGTGATCTAATCTCATACTTTTACATGTACCTGTCCAGTTTTCCCAGCACCATTTATTGAAGAGGCTGTCCTTTCTCCACTGTACATTCCTGCCTCCTTTATCAAAGATAAGGTGTCCATATGTGCGTGGGTTTGTCTCTGGGCTTTCTATCCTGTTCCACTGATCTATCTTTCTGTTTTTGTGCCAGTACCATACTGTCTTGATTACTGTTGCTTTGTAATATAGTCTGAAGTCAGGGAGCCTTATTCCTCCAGCTCCTTTTTTCGTTCTCAAAATTGCTTTGGCTATTCGGGGTCTTTTGTGTTTCCATACAAATTGCGAAATTTTTTGTTCTAGTTCTGTGAAAAATGCCAGTGGTAGTTTGATAGGGATTGCATTGAATCTGTAGATTGCTTTGGGTAGTAGAGTCATTTTCACAATGTTGATTCTTCCCATCCAAGAACATGGTATATCTCTCCATCTGTTTGTATCATCTTTAATTTCTTTCATCAGTGTCTTATAATTTTCTGCATACAGGTCTTTCGTATCCTTAGGTAGGTTTATTCCTAGATATTTTATTCTTTTTGTTGCAATGGTAAATGGGAGTGTTTTCTTGATTTCACTTTCAGATTTTTCATCATTAGTATATAGGAATGCCAGAGATTTCTGTGCATTAATTTTGTATCCTGCTACTTTACCAAATTCATTGATTAGCTCTAGTAGTTTTCTGGTAGCATCTTTAGGATTCTCTATGTATAGTATCATGTCATCTGCAAACAGTGACAGCTTTACTTCTTCTTTTCCGATTTGGATTCCTTTTATTTCCTTTTCTTCTCTGATTGCTGTGGCTAAAACTTCCAAAACTATGTTGAATAAGAGTGGTGAGAGTGGGCAACCTTGTCTTGTTCCTGATCTTAGTGGAAATGCTTTCAGTTTTTCACCATTGAGGATGATGTTTGCTGTGGGCTTGTCATATATGGCTTTTATTATGTTTAGGAAAGTTCCCTCTATGCCTACTTTCTGGAGGGTTTTTATCATAAATGGGTGTTGAATTTTGTCGAAAGCTTTCTCTGCATCTATTGAGATGATCATATGGTTTTTCTCCTTCAATTTGTTAATATGGTTTATCACATTGATAGATTTGCGTATATTGAAGAATCCTTGCATTCCTGGAATAAACCCCACTTGATCATGGTGTATGATCCTTTTAATGTGCTGTTGGATTCTGTTTGCTAGTATTTTTTTGAGGATTTTTGCATCTATGTTCATCAGTGATATTGGCCTGTAGTTTTCTTTCTTTGTGACATCCTTGTCTGGTTTTGGGATCAAGGTGATGGTGGCTTCGTAGAAGGAATTTGGGAGTGTTCCTCCCTCTGCTATATTTTGGAAGAGTTTGAGAAGGATAGGTGTTAGCTCTTCTCTAAACATTTGATAGAATTCACCTGTGAAGCCATCTGGTCCTGGGCTTTTGTTTGTTGGAAGGTTTTTAATCACAGTTTCAATTTCAGTGCTTGTGATTGGTCTGTTCATATTTTCTATTTCTTCCTGATTCAGTCTTGGCAGGTTGTGCATTTCTAAGAATTTGTCCATTTCTTCCAGATTGTCCATTTTATTGGCATAGAGTTGCTTGTAGTAATCTCTCATGATTTTTTTAATTTCTGCAGTGTCAGTTGTTACTTCTCCTTTTTCATTTCTAATTCTATTGATTTGAGTCTTCTCCCTTTTTTTCTTGATGAGTCTGGCTAGTGGTTTATCTATTTTGTTTATCTTCTCAAAGAACCAGCTTTTAGTTTTATTGATCTTTGCTATTGTTTCCTTCATTTCTTTTTCATTTATTTCTGATCTGATTTTTATGATTTCTTTCCTTCTGCTAGCTTTGGGGTTTTTTTGTTCTTCTTTCTCTAATTTCTTGAGGTGCAAGGTTAGGTTGTTTATTCGAGATGTTTCCTGCTTCTTAAGGTGGGCTTGTATTGCTATAAACTTCCCCCTTAGAACTGCTTTTGCTGCATCCCATAGGTTTTGGGTCGTTGTGTCTCCATTGTCATTTGTTTCTAGGTATTTTTTTATTTCCTCTTTGATTTCTTCAGTGATCCCTTCATTATTAAGTAGTGTATTGTTTAGCCTCCATGTGTTTGTATTTTTTAAAGATCTTTTCCTGTAATTGATATCTAGTCTCATGGCGTTGTGGTCGGAAAAGATACTTGATACAATTTCAGTTTTCTTAAATTTACCAAGGCTTGATTTGTGACCCAAGATATGATCTATCCTGGAGAATGTTCCATGAGCACTTGAGAAAAATGTGTATTCTGTTGTTTTTGGATGGAGTGTCCTATAAATATCAATTAAGTCCATCTTGTTTAATGTATCATTTAAAGCTTGTGTTTCCTTATTTATTTTCATTTTGGATGATCTGTCCATGGGTGAAAGTGGGGTGTTAAAGTCCCCTACTATGAATGTGTTACTGTTGATCTCCCCTTTTATGGTTGTTAGTATTTGCCTTATGTATTGAGGTGCTCCTATGTTGGGTGCATAAATATTTACAATTGTTATATCTTCTTCTTGGATCGATCCCTTGATCATTATGTAGTGTCCTTCTTTGTCCCTTTTAATAGTCCTTATTTTAAAGTCTATTTTGTCTGATATGAGAATTGCTACTCCAGCTTTCTTTTGGTTTCCATTTGCATGGAATATCTTTTTCCATCCCCTTACTTTCAGTCTGTATGTGTCTCTAGTTCTGAAGTGGGTCTCTTGTAGACAGCATATATAAGGGTCTTGTTTATGTATCCATTCAGCCAATCTGTGTCTTTTGCTGGGAGCATTTAGTCCATTTACATTTAAGGTAATTATCGATATGTATGTTCCTATTTCCATTTTATATATTGTTTTGGGTTCGCTACTATAGGTCATTTCCTTCTCTTGTGTTTCGTGTCTAGAGAAGTTCCTTTAGCATTTGTTGTAAAGCTGGTTTGGTGGTGCTGAACTCTCTCAGCTTTTGCTTGTCTGTAAAGGTTTTAATTTCTCCATCAAATGTGAATGAGATCCTTGCTGGGTAGAGTAATCTTGGTTGCAGGCTATTCTCCTTCAGCACTTTCAGTATGTCCTGCCACTCCCTTCTGGCTTGTAGGGTTTCTGCTGAGAGATCAGCTGTTAACTTTATGGGGATTCCCTTGTGTGTTATTTGTTGTTTTTCCCTTGCTGCTTTTAATATGCTTTCTTTGTATTTAATTTTTGACAGTTTGATTAATATGTGTCTTGGCGTGTTTCTCCTTGTATTTATCCTGTATGGGACCCTCTGTGCTTCCTGGACTTGATTAACTATTTCCTTTCCCATATTAGGGAAGTTTTCAACTATAATCTCTTCAAATATTTTCTCAGTCCCTTTCTTTCTTTCTTCTTCTTCTGGAACCCCTATAATTCGAATGTTGGTGCGTTTCATGTTGTCCCAGAGGTCTCTGAGACTGTCCTCAGTTCTTTTCATTCTTTTCTCTTTATTCTGCTCTGCAGTAGTTATTTCCACTACTTTATCTTCCAGGTCACTTATCCGTTCTTCTGCCTCAGTTATTCTGCTATTGATCCTATCTAGAGTGATTTTAATTTCATTTATTGCATTGTTCATCGTTGCTTGTTTCATCTTTAGTTCTTGTAGGTCCTTGTTAACTGTTTCTTGCATTTTGTCCATTCTACTTCCAAGATTTCGGATCATCCTTACTATCATTATTCTGAATTCTTTTTCAGGTAGATTGCCTATTTCCTCTTCATTTGTTAGGTCTGGTGGGTTTTTATCTTGCTCCTTCATCTGCTGTGTGTTTTTCTGTCTTCTCATTTTGCTTATCTTACTGTGTTTGGGGTCTCCTTTTTGCAGGCTGCACGTTCGTAGTTCCCGTTGTTTTTGATGTCTGTCTCCAGTGGCTAAGGTTGTTTCAGTGGGTTGTGTAGGCTTCCTGGTGGAGGGGACTAGTGCCTGTGTTGTGCTGGATGAGGCTGGATCTTGTCTCTCTAGTGGGCAGGTTCACGTCTGGTGGTGTGTTTTGGGGTGTCTGTGGCCTTATTATGATTTTAGGCAGCCTCTCTGCTAATGGGTGGGGTTGTGTTCCTGTTTTGCTAGTTGTTTGGCATAGGTTGTCCAGCACTGTGGCTTGCTGGTCGTTGAGTGAAGCTGGGTGCTGGTGTTAAGATGGAGGTCTCTGGGATATTTCCACCGTTTAATATTATGTGGAGCTGGGAGGTCTCTTGTTGACCAGTGTCCTGAAGTTGGCTCTCCTACCTCAGAGGCAGAGCCCTGACTCCTGGCTGGAGCACCAAGAGCCTTTCATCCACACAGCTCAGAATAAAAGGGAGGAAAAGTAGGGAGAATTAGTAGAAGTATGAGTAAAGAAAGAAGGAAAGGAGGAAAGGAAGGAAGGAAGAAAGAAGCAAAGAAGGAAAGAAAGGAGGGAGGGAGGGAGGGAGGGAGGAAGGAAGGAAGGAGGGAAAGAAGGAAAAAAGACAGAAAGAAAGATGATACAGTAAAAATAAAATAAAGTATAATATAGTTATTGAATTAAAAAATATTTAGAAAAAAAAAAAAAAAAAAGGGACGGATAGAACCTTAGGACAAATGTTGGAAGCAAAGCTATACAGAGAAAATCTTACACAGAAGCATACACATACACCTTCACAAAAAGAGGTAAAGGGGGAAAAATCATAAATCCTGCTCCCTGAGACCACCTCCTCAATTTGGGGTGATTCGTTGTCTAAAGGAGGGAAGGAAGGAAGGAAAGAAAGAAAGAACGAAGGTAAAGTATAATAAAGTTATTACAATTAAACTTAATTATTAAGAAAAAGAATTTTAAAAAAAATTCATGGACGGATAGAGCCCTAGGACAAATGGTGGAAGCAAGAGTATACAGACAGGATCTCACACAGAAGCATACACGTACACATTCACAAAAAGAGGAAAAGGGAAAAAAATCATAGATCTCGCTCCTAAATTCCACCTCTTCAATTTGGGATCATTCCTTGTCTATTCAGGTATTCCACAGATGCAGGGTATATCAAGTTGATTGTGGAGCTTAATCCGCTGCTTCTGTGGCTGCTGGGAGAGATTTCCCTTTCTCTTCTTTGTTCTCACAGCTCACAGGAGCTCAGCTTTGGATTTGGCCCTGCCTCTGCGTGTAGGTCGCTGGAGGGCGTCTGTTTTTTCGCTCAGACAGGACGGGGTTAAAGGAGCCGCTGATTCGGGGCCTCCGGCTCACTCAGGCCGGGGGTTGGGGGATGGGGGTAGGAGGGGCACTACGTGCGGGGCGGGCCTGCGGCTGCAGAGGCAGCGTGACGTTGCGGCAGAGGCCGGCGTGATGTTGCACCAGCCTGAGACCCGCCGTGCGTACTCCCGGGGAAGTTGTCCCTGGATCCCGGGAACCTGGCAGTGGCGGGCTGCACAGGCTCCGCGGAAGAGGGGTGTGGAGAGTGACCTGTGCTCGCACACAGGCCCCTTGGTGGTGGCAGCAGCAGCCTTAGCGTCTCCCGCCCGTCTCTGGGGTCCGCGGTTTTAGCCGCGGCTCGCGCCCGTCTCTGGGGTTTGCGCTTTCAGCCTTGGAGTTCCTTTAAGCAGCGCTCTTAAACCCCTCTCCTCGCGCACCAGGAAACAAAGAGGGAAGAAAAAGTCTCTTGCCTCTTCGGCCGGTGCAGGCTTTTCCCCGAACTCCCTCCCGGCTAGTCGTGGTGCACTAACCCCTTCAGGCTATGTTCAAGCCGCCAACCCCAGTCCTCTCCCTGAGCTCCGTCCAAAACCAAAACCCGAGCCTCAGCTCGCAGCCCCGCCCGCCCCGGCGGGTGAGCAGACAAGCCACTCGGGCTGGTGAGTGCCGGTCAGCACCGATCGTCTGTGCAGGAATCTCCCCGCTTTGCCCTCCGCACCCGTCGCTGTGCACTACTCCGCGGTCCCGAAACTCCCCCCTCTGCCTCCCGCAGTCTCCGCCCGCGGAGGGGCTTCCTAGTGTGTGGAAACTTTTCCTCCTTCACAGCTCCCTCCCACTGGTGCAGGTGCCGTCCTTATTCTTTTGTCTCTGTTTTTTCTTTTGCCCTACCCAGTTACGTGGGGAGTTTCTTGCCTTTTGGGAGGTCTGAGGTCTTCTGCCAGCCTTCAGTAGGAGTTCTGTAGGAGTTGTTCCACGTGTGGATGTATTTCTGGTGTATCCGTGGGGAGGAAGGCGATCTCCGCGTCTTACTCTTCCGCCATCTTCAAGGTCCCCCTCTCTGCAGGGTTTTTATCATAAATGGGTGTTGAATTTTGTCAAAAGCTTTCTCTGCATCTATTGAGATGATCATATGGTTTTTCTCCTTCAATTTGTTAATATGGTTTATCACATTGATAGATTTGCGTATATTGAAGAATCCTTGCATTCCTGGAATAAACCCCACTTGATCATGGTGTATGATCCTTTTAATGTGCTGTTGGATTCTGTTTGCTAGTATTTTGTTGAGGATTTTTGCATCTATGTTCATCAGTGATATTGGCCTGTAGTTTTCTTTCTTTGTGACATCCTTGTCTGGTTTGGGGATCAAGGTGATGGTGGCCTCGTAGAAGGAATTTGGGAGTGTTCCTCCCTCTGCTATATTTTGGAAGAGTTCGAGAAGGATAGGTGTTAGCTCTTCTCTAAATGTTTGATAGAATTCACCTGTGAAGCCATCTGGTCCTGGGCTTTTGTTTGTTGGAAGATTTTTAATCACAGTTTCAATTTCAGTGCTTGTGATTGGTCTGTTCATATTTTCTTTTTCTTCCTGATTCAGTCTTGGCAGGTTGTGCATTTCTAAGAATTTGTCCATTTCTTCCAGATTGTCCATTTTATTGGCATAGAGTTGCTTGTAGTAATCTCTCATGATTTTTCTTATTTCTGCAGTGTCAGTTGTTACTTCTCCTTTCTCATTTCTAATTCTATTGATTTGAGTCTTCTCCCTTTTTTTCTTGATGAGACTGGCTAGTGGTTTATCTATTTTGTTTATCTTCTCAAAGAACCAGCTTTTAGTTTTATTGATCTTTGCTATCGTTTCCTTCATTTCTTTTTCATTTATTTCTGATCTGATTTTTATGATTTCTTTCCTTCTGCTAGCTTTGGGGCTTTTTTGTTCTTCTTTCTCTAATTTCTTGAGGTGCAAGGTTAGGTTGTTTATTCGAGATGTTTCCTGCTTCTTAAGGTGGGCTTGTATTGCTATAAACTTCCCCCTTAGAACTGCTTTTGCTGCATCCCATAGGTTTTGGGACGTTGTGTCTCCATTGTCATTTGTTTCCAGGTATTTTTTTATTTCCTCTTTGATTTCTTCAGTGATCACTTCATTATTAAGTAGTGTATTGTTTAGCCTCCATGTGTTTGTGTGTTTTACAGATCTTTTCCTGTAATTGATATCTAGTCTCATGGCGTTGTGGTCAGAAAAGATACTTGATACAATTTCAATTTTCTCAAATTTACCAAGGCTTGATTTGTGACCCAAGATATGATCTATCCTGGAGAATGTTCCATGAGCACTTGAGAAAAATGTGTATTCTGTTGTTTTTGGATGGAGTGTCCTATAAATATCAATTAAGTCCATCTTGTTTAATGTATCATTTAAAGCTTGTGTTTCCTTATTTATTTTCATTTTGGATGATCTGTCCATGGGTGAAAGTGGGGTGTTAAAGTCCCCTACTATGAATGTGTTACTGTCAATCTCCCCTTTTATGGCTGTTAGTATTTGCCTTATGTATTGAGGTGCTCCTATGTTGGGTGCATAAATAGTTACAATTGTTATATCTTCTTCTTGGATCGATCCCTTGATCATTACGTAGTGTCCTTCTTTATCCCTTTTAATAGTCCTTATTTTAAAGTCTATTTTGTCTGATATGAGAATTGCTACTCCAGCTTTCTTTTGGTTTCCATTTGCATGGAATATCTTTTTCCATCCCCTTACTTTCAGTCTGTATGTGTCTCTAGGTCTGAGGTGGGTCTCTTATAGACAGCATATATAAGGGTCTTGTTTTTGTATCCATTCAGCCAATATGTGTCTTTTGGTGGGAGCATTTAGTCCATTTACATTTAAGGTAATTATCAATATGTATGTTCCTATTCCCATTTTCTATATTGTGTTGTGTTCGTTATTATAGGTCGTTTCCTTCTCTTGCATTTCTTATCTAGAGAAGTTCCTTTAGTATTTGTTGTAAAGCTGGTTTGGTGGTGCTGAACTCTCTCAGCTTTTGCTTGTCTGTAAAGGTTTTAATTTCTCCATCAAATCTGAATGAGATCCTTGCTGGGTAGAGTAGTCTTGGTTGCAGGTTTTTCTCCTTCATCACTTTCAGTATGTCCTGCCACTCCCTTCTGGCTTGTAGGGTTTCTGCTGAGAGATCAGCTGTTAACCTTATGGGGATTCCCTTGTGTGTTATTTTTTGTTTTTCCCTTGCTGCTTTTAATATGCTTTCTTTGTATTTAATTTTTGACAGCTTGATTAATATGTGTCTTGGCGTATTTCTCCTTGTATTTATCCTGTATGGGACTCTCTGTGCTTCCTGGACTTGATTAACTATTTCCTTTACAATATATGGGAAGTTTTCAACTATAATCTCTTCAAATATTTTCTCAGTCCCTTTCTTTTTCTCTTCTTCTTCTGGAACCCCTATAATTCGAATGTTGGTGTGTTTCATGTTGTCCCAGAGGTCTCTGAGACTGTCCTCAGTTCTTTTCATTCTTTTCTCTTTATTCTGCTCTGCAGTACTTATTTCCACTACTTTATCTTCCAGGTCACTTATTCGTTCTTCTGCCTCAGTTATTCTGCTATTGATCCTATCTAGAGTACTTTTAATTTCATTTATTGCGTTGTTCATCGTTGCTTGTTTCATCTTTATGTCTTCTAGGTCCTTGTTAACTGTTTCTTGCATTTTGTCCATTCTACTTCCAAGATTTCGTATCATCCTTACTATCATTATTCTGAATTCTTTTTCAGGTAGATTGCCTATTTCCTCTTCATTTGTTAGGTCTGGTGGGTTTTTATCTTGCTCCTTCATCTGCTGTGTGTTTTTCTGTCTTCTCATTTTGCTTATCTTACTGTGTTTGGGGTCTCCTTTCTGCAGGCTGCACGTTCGTAGTTCCCGTTGTTTTTGATGTCTGTCTCCAGTGGCTAAGGTTGTTTCAGTGTGTTGTGTAGGCTTCTTGGTGGAGGGGACTAGTGCCTGTGTTGTGGTGGATGAGGCTGGATCTTGTCTCTCTAGTGGGCAGGTTCACGACTGGTGGTGTGTTTTGGGGTGTCTGTGGCCTTATTATGATTTTAGGCAGCCTCTCTGCTAATGGGTGGGGTTGTGTTCCTGTTTTGCTAGTTGTTTGGCATAGGTTGTCCAGCACTGTGGCTTGCTGGTCGTTGAGTGAAGCTGGGTGCTGGTGTTAAGATGGAGGTCTCTGGGAGATTTCCACCGTTTAATATTATGTGGAGCTGGGAGGTCTCTTGTTGACCAGTGTCCTGAAGTTGGCTCTCCTACCTCAGAGGCAGAGCCCTGAATCCTGGCTGGAGCACCAAGAGCCTTTCATCCACACGGCTCAGAATAAAAGGGAGGAAAAGTAGAGAGAATTAGTAGAAGTATGAGGAAAGAAAGAAGGAAAGGAGGAAAGGAAGGAAGGAAGGAAGAAGCAAAGAAGGGAAGATAGGAGGGAGGGATGGAGGGAGGAAAGAAGGAAGGAAGGAGGGAAAGAAGGAGAAAATGTAGAGAGAATTAGTAGAAGTATGAGGAAAGAAAGAGGGAAAGGAGGAAAGGAAGGAAGAAAGAAAGAAGCAAAGAAGGAAAGAAAGGAGGGAGGGAGGGAGGAAGGAAGTAAGGAGGGAAAGAAGGAGAAAATGTAGAGAGAATTAGTAGAAGTATGAGTAAAGAAAGAAGGAAAGGAGGAAAGGAAGGAAGGAAGAAAAGGAAAGAAAGGAGGGAGGGAGGGAGGGAGGAAGGAAGGAAGGAAGGAAAGAAGGAAAAAACACAGAAAGAAAGAAGATACAGTAAAAATAAAATAAAGTATAATACAGTTATTGTACTAAAAAATATTTAGAAAAAAAAAAAAAAAAAGGGACGGATAGAACCCTAGGACAAATGTTGGAAGCAAAGCTATACAGAGAAAATTTTACACAGAAGCATACACATACACGTTCACAAAAAGAGGCAAAGGGGGAAAAATCATAAATCCTGGTCCCAGAGACCACCTCCTCAACCTGGGGTGATTCGCTGTCTGAAGGAGGGAAGGAAGGAAGGAAAGAAAGAAAGAAAGAACGAAGGTAAAGTACAATAAAGTTATTACAATTAAAATTAATTATTAAGAAAAAAAATTTTTTTAAAAAAAACCATGGACGGATAGAGCCCTAGGACAAATGGTGGAAGCAAGAGTATACAGACAAGATCTCACACAGAAGCATACACGCACACATTCACAAAAAGAGGAAAAGGGAAAAAAATCACAGATCTCGCTCTTAAATTCCACCTCTTCAATTTGGGATCACTCCCTGTCTATTCAGGTATTCCACAGATGCAGGGCACATCAGGTTGATTGTGGAGCTTCAATCCGCCGCCTCCGCGGCTGCCGGGAGAGACCTCCCCCTCTGCTCCCTGCTCTCACAGCTCACAGGAGCTCAGCTTTGTACCCAGCCCTGCCCCTGCGCGCAGGTCGCTGGAGGGCGTCTGTTTTTTGCTCAGACAGGATGGGGTTAAAGGAGCCGCTGATTCTGGAGCTCCGGCTCACTCAGGCCGGGGGTTGGGGGATGGGGGAAGGAGGGGCACTGCGTGCGGGGCGGGCCTGTGGCGGCAGAGGCGGCGTGATGCTGCGGCAGAGGCCGGCGTGACTTTGCACCAGCCTGAGACCCGCCGTGCGTACTCCCGGGGAAGTTGTCCCTGGATCCCGGGAACCTGGCAGTGGCGGCCTGCACAGGCTCCGCGGAAGAGGGGCGCGGAGAGTGACCTGTGCTCACACACAGCCCCCCTGGTGGCGGCAGCAGCAGCCCCAGCGTCTCCCGCCCGTCTCTGGGGTCCGCGGTTTGAGCCACGGCTCGCGCCCGTCTCTGGGGTTCTCGCTTCCAGCCGCGGCTCGCGCCCGTCTCGGTGGCTCGCGCCCTCAGCCGCGGCTCGCGCCCGTCTCTGGGGTTCGCACTTTTAGCCGCGGCTCGCGCCCGTCTCTGGAGTTCCTTTAAGCAGCGCTCTTAAACCCCTCTCCTCGCGCACCAGGAAACAAAGAGGGAAGAAAAAGTCTCTTGCCTCTTCGGCCGGTGCAGGCCTTTCCCCGAACTCCCTCCCGGCTAGTTGTGGCGCACCAACCCCTTCAGGCTATGTTCAAGCCGCTAACCCCAGTCCTCTCCCTGCGCTCCGTCCAAAACCGAAACCCGAGCCTCAGCTTGCAGCCCCGCCCGCCCCGGCGGGTGAGCAGACAAGCCTCTCGGGTTGGTGAGTGCCGGTCGGCACCGATCGTCTGTGCAGGAATCTCCCCGCTTTACCCTCCGCACCCGTCGCTGTGCACTACTCCGCGGTCCCAAAGCTCCCCCCTCCGCCCCCCGCCGTCTCCGCCCGCGGAGGGGCTTCCTAGTGTGTGGAAACTTTTCCTCCTTCACAGCTCCCTCCCACTGGCGCAGGTGCTGTCCTTATTCTTTTGTCTCTGTTTTTTCTTTTGCCCTACCCAGGTACGTGGGGAGTTTCTTGCCTTTTGGGAGGTCTGAGGTCTTCTGCCAGCCTTCAGTAGGTGTTCTGTAGGAGTTGTTCCACGTGTAGATGTATTTCTGGTGTATCCGTGAGGAGGAAGGCGATCTCCACGTCTTACTCTTCCGCCATCTTCCCCTGTCTCCCTCATTGTAGTTTTGATTTGCATTTCTCTAATAATTGGTAATGTTGAGCAGCTTTTCATGTGTTTCTTGGCCATCTGTATGTCTTCTTTGGAGAAATGTCTATTTTGGTCTTCTGCCCATTTTTGGATTGGTTTTATTTCTAATTTCATTGATTTTAGTCCTCTCCCTTTTTTTCATGATGGCTTTGGCTAGAGGTTTATCAATTTTGTTTATCTTTTCAAAGAACCCACTTTTAATTTCATTGATCTTTTCTACTATTTTCTTCATCTCTACTTCTTTTATATCTGATCAGATCTTTACGATTTCTTTCCTTCTACTAACTGTGGGTTTTGTTTTATCTTCTTTCTCTAGTTGCTTTAGGTGTAATGTTAGGTTATTTATTTGAAATTTATCTTGTTTCCTAAGGTAAGCTTGTATTGCTATAAACTTCCCTCTTAGAACTGCTTTTGCTGTGTCTCATAGGTTTCATATCATCTTGTTTTTGTTATCACTTTTCTCTAGGTATTTTTAAATTTCCTCTTTGATTTCTTACATGATCCGTTGGTTATTTAGTAGCATATTGTTTAGCCTCCACGTGTTTGTGTTTCATAAAGTTTAATTCCTGTAGTTGCTTTCTAAAATCATAGTGTTGTTGTCAGAAAAGATGCTTGATATGATTTCAGTTGTCTTAAATTTTAAAAGGCTTGCTTTGTGACCCAGCATGTGATCTATCCTGGAGAATGTTCCATGAGCACTCAATAAGAATGCATATTCTGCTGATTTTGGATGAATGTTCTATAAATAATAATTAAGTATATCTGGTCTAATGTGTCATTTAAGATCTCTGTTTCCTTATTGATTTTCTGTCTGGATGATCTGTCCTTTGATGTAAGTGGGGTGTTAAAGTCCCCCACTATTATTGTGTTATTGTCAATTTCTCCTTTTATGGCTGTTAGCATTCACCTTATATATTGAGGTGTTCCTATGCTGGGTGCAAATATATTTACACTTGTTATATCTTCTTCTTGGATTGATCCCTTGATCTTTATTTAGCGTCCTTTTTTGTCACTGGTAACAGTCGTCTTTATTTTAAAGTCTATTTTGTCTGATATGAACATTGCTACTGCAGCTTTCTTTTGATTTCCACATGCATGGAATAGCTCTTTTCCATCCCCTCACTTTCAGTCTGTATGTGTCCCTAGATCTGTAGTGGGTCTCTTGTAGACAGCATATACATGGTCTTATTTTTATATTCATTCAACCAGTCTGTCTTTTGGTTGGAGCATTTAATCCATTTACATTTAAGGTAATTATCAATATGTATGTTCCTATTGTCATTTATTTAATTGTTTTGAATTTGTTTTTGTGGGTCTTTTTTCTTTCCTTCCTCTTTTGGTCTCTTCTCTTGTGATTTGATGACTATCTTTTGTGTTGTGTTTGGGTTGCTTTTTTTCTGTGTGTATCTATTGTAGTTTTTTGGTTTGCAGTTTCCATAAGGTTTTTATATAGCAGTATATATAAAAGATTGCTTTACAAAATTGTTATAAGTTGCTGGTCTCTTAATTTCCAGTGATTTCCAATATCCTGCATTTGTACTCTCCTCTTCTCACTATTGCTTGTTTTGATATCATATTTGTGCATGGTTGATTTCTTACCTTTACTTTATATTTGCCTTTACTGGTGGGCTTTCCTATTCATAATTTTCTTAATTCTAGTTGTGGCCTTTTCTTTTTAGCTTAGAGAATTTCCTTTAGGATTTGTTGTAAAGCTGGTTTGGTGGTGCTGAATTCTCTTAGATTTTGTTCGTTGTAAAGCTTTTGATTTCTCCATCAAATCTGAACAAAACCTTGCTGGGTCGAGTATTCTTGGTTTTAGGTTTTTCCCTTTCATCACTTTAAATATATCATGCCACTCCTCTCTGGCCTGCAGATTTTCTTCTGAACAATCAGCTGATAACCCTTGTATGTTATTTATTACTTTTCCTTTGTTGTTTTAATATTTGCTCTTTGTCTTTAATTTTGTCAATTTGATTAAAATGTGTTTAGGTGTGTTCCTCTTTGGGTTTATCCTGTATGGGACTTGCTGCATTTCCTGGACTTGATTGACTATTTCCTTTCCCATGTTAGGGAAGTTTTTGACTATAATCTCTTCAAATATTTTCTCGGGTCGTTTCTCTCTCTCTTCTCCTTCTGGGACCCCTATAGTGCGAGTGTTTTTGCATTTAATGTTGTCCCAGAAGTCTCTTAGGCTGTCTCCATTTCTTTTCATTCTTTTTTCTTTATTCTGTTCTGTAGCAGTGAATTCCACCATTCTAACTTCCAATCACTTATCCATTCTTCTGCCTCATTTATCCTGCTACTGATTCCTTCTAGTGTATATTTCATTTCAGTTATTGTATTGTTTTTTAAAAATGTTTATTTATTTATTTATCTTTGGCTGCATAGGGTCTTCACTGCTGCACGCGGGCTTTCTCTACTTGTGGCAAGTGGGGGTTACTCTTCATTGTGGCACATGGGCTTCTCATTGCAGTGGCTTCTCTTGTTGTGGAGCATGGACTCTAGGCATGCGAGTTTCAGTAGTTGTGGCATGCAGGCTCTAGAGTGTAGGCTCAGTAGTTGTGGCACACATGCATAGTTGCTCCATGGCATGTGGGATCTTCCTGGACCAGGGCTTGAACCCATGTCCTCTGCATTTACAGGCAGATTCTTAACCACTGCACCACCAGGGAAGGCCCAGTTATTGTATTCTTCAACACTGTTTGTTCTTTATACCCTCTAGGTCTTTTTTAAACATTTCTTCATCTTCTCAGTCTGTGCCACCATTCTTTTTCCAAGATCTTGGATCATGTTTGCTTTCATTACTCTGAATTATTTTTCAGGTAATTGCCTATCTCCATTTCATTCAGTTGTTCTTCTGGGGTTTTATTTTGTTCCTTCATCTGGAGCATATTTCTCTGCCATCTCATTTTGCCTGTTTTCATTGTCTCTGTTCCACAGGATGCAGGGCTCTAGTTTCTCTTGCTTCTGCTATCTGCCCGTGGTGGGTGAGGCTGGTCTAGATGCTTGTGAAGGCTTCCTTCCTTTCTCCACTCACTTGTGCCTGCCCACTGGTGAGTGGAGCTGGGTCTTGTCCCTCTGGTGGGCAGGGCTGTGTCAAGTGGTGTGTTTACAGGCAGCTGTGGGCTCAGTAAGACTTTCACAAACCTGTCTGATGATGGGTGGGGCTGTGTTTCTGCCCTGTTGGTTGTTTGGCCTGAGGCATCCCAGGACTGGAGCCTACAGTCTGTTGGGTGAGTCCGGTCTTGGCATCAAAATGGCAGCCTCCAGAAGGGCTCATACTAATTAGTACTCCCTGGCACCTCTGTCACTAGTGTCCTTGTTCCTACAGTGAGCCACAGCTGCCCCCCCCACCTCCCCAGGATACACTTCAAGAACAGCAGGTAGGTCTGGCCCAGGTTCCTATGAATTCACTGCTTTTTTCCTGGGTAGTGTACACGAGAACTTGTGTGGGCCCTCCAAGAGTGGAGTCCCTGTTTCCACAAGTCCAGTGGAGCTCCTGAGATCAAGCCCTACTGGCCTTCAAAACCAAATGCTCTGGGAGTTCCTCCTCCCAATGCCAGACCCCCAGGCTGGGGAGCCTGATGTGGGGCTCAGAATCTCACTACTGTGGGAGAACCTCTGTGATATAATTATTTTTCAGTTTGTGGGTCACCCACCCAGTGGATATTGGATTTGATTATATCGCACATGTGCCCCTCCTACCATCTCATTGTGGCTTCTTCTTTGTTTTTGGATGTAGAATATCTTTTTTTGGTAGGTTCCAGTCTTCTTTGTCGATGGTTGTTCAGCATTTAGTTGTGATGCTGGTGTTTTCTTGAGAGGAGGTGAGCTCAAGTCATTCTACTCCACCATCTAGTCTCCAACTCAGGCTGTAGTATATTTCTAATAAGATCACATTTACAAGGCAATCATGGAATATTTTGTTTATGAGTATTTTTAAGATTTTATGTAACTGAAGCATCAGCAACATATGCCACAATTAAATGTTCAACAGGATGGACTCATGTCCTAGTGATGAAAGATTAATTCAAAGTTAGATCTGTGCTTAATGAAGAGCTGAATATAAGCATATAATATACAATTAAAGATTTGGGGGTTTAGAAAATTATATCTATAACATAAAAATAATACACAGGATATATTCAGTCCAGAGAATACTTAGAGTTTCAGTATCTCTACATTTGGGCATTTAAAATTCTTTTGTATTTATTTGAGACAGCTAGATGCTTCATTACTATAAATACAGTGGTATATATATTTTAGTTGTCTAATTAGAAAAACTTGAGTTTATTAAAGACCTGGTCATTTAATGATCATAATATTGTAATGTATGAAGTATGATTAGAAAATGTTTGTCACTACATTATGTTACTATTCCCTTAGGCAATCTCCATGTTTCATTTATCACAAGTGTGTGCAAATGACATTCAGATTTACTCCCCTGACCTAGATCTGAATTTCTAAGATAAACTTTAATGTCTCCTTGGCATTTTAAACTTAAGATTATCTAGACAAAATATAAATTCTCTACCTCTAAACTTTTTTCATTCCTTTCTTTCTTTGGTTAATGGTGTCATTATACTTCTAGCCATTTCTGCATTTAAATTTTCTTTTATTCCTACCTTCCCAAGTCATACAGTATAACTTCCACTAAGGCACTCTTGAATAGCTTGTGGTTGCCCAACTTCTCTTTCTCTCTCTCACTTCACCACATACATACACACACCAACCAGCCTTCTCCCTCTTTCCACAATTCATCTATGTCAGCCAACACCCAAAACATGCCTTATGTTTGTTCACTCTATGTCTGACTCTTTCATACATTTTTATTAAGTGAAGTGATTTAGAAAATTGGGCAACATACAATTTACTTTCTTAAAATAAACATTGATTACTACCCTTTTTGCTAGTCAGTAATCAGTTCCATGTTTAATCTGTATGTAACCATTTTAAAGTAAGAGAATGGCAAATACTCCAATTAATCAGAGTATAAGGTATGTTGAACAGAATAGGTTCCACCAGCATTAACATCAGTGGATTTACAAAATCTCTCAGCTTGTAATTTTAGGAACTTGATTTTGTCAACGTTCTGTATGTTTGTTTGGGTCCTCCCAGAATCAGGATTAGATGAGATTAAACATGTAAGGAGTTCATTAGGAAAAATGATCTTGTGACAAAAAACTAAATAAATAAATAAATAAAATAAGGAGGAAGCCAAAGAAGACTGACTGGAGAGCCTTCACACTAGAATATCTGACCCAAAGGAAAGAGGTCATAGCCCAGAAGCAATGGTATTAAAGGGAAATTCATCCCAGCTGTCTAGGAATCCTTGAGGCACGGGCAGAGGAGAACTGTGACTCCCAAGAATGGGCCTATTTTAGCATTTTAACCACATTTGGTCATTGACTGGGAGTTGCTCTTGTGTACCATGGCCTTGGGAGCAATATGATTTCAGAACAGAGTGACTCATATTCTAAGTCAGTTACACCTGTATTTAGAGTTCTGCATTCACTTCACCACCACAACCCTGGAAGATGATCCAGTTCTTAAAGTATATCTAGCTGAGCTCATAAGAAACTTGATTATACACTAACAGTAGTGTTTTGTTTACAGTAAGAACTAACTTAACCTGTAGTGTCAAATATTCATGCTAATATCCACAATAATGTATTTTCTAATTCTGGCATAAAGATATTCTCTAACGTAAATTTTACATGTATGAATTTATCTGCTATTTGCTAATTTTTAACTCAACCCTCAATGTTGCCAAAAATGAGAATCTTATCTCTTTTTATAATTCATAAAGACCTTTAGGAGTCCATGGATTTTTCTTAGATAAGAAGCTGCAAAGATCTGCTTTCAAGTTAGGAATATTACATGGGAAAATTATGGAATTAATTTTTCATTTTCATGGTGGCTGCTCAGTTCAGTCAGAAGTAGCAATTCATCACATTCCCTGTACCTAATAAAATAGTAGACATGCTTATTCTTCAGTTTGGTTGTTGCTTGAATGTGAAAATTAAGAGGTATAAATTGAGTAATTGTTAAAAACTATTATTTTCTACTATAGCTCTTCTGTCAATCAACTGTCTTGAGCCCATTACCACTATAATCAGGTGCTGAACAGGATAAATGTGAAAGCAACATGTTAAAAATAAAAAGTAAGTGCTTTGGAGTGACTAGTACTTTTGCTTGTGAACAAGGCAGTTTTTGGACCATGAGGTAAAGCTGTGCTTTAGAAAAGCTTGTAGGCTGAATGCATCCCCTCCATCTTCTAGACCAGGCTGTGCAGGTGAGTGCACGGTTTCCATGTACTGTTACTATAACTCACAAGTTCAGAGCTAACCTGGCTCAAGTGTCCACTACCAGACCTCAGACATCATTTATGTTAACCCAGATATTTCTACAAATATTTCTCGTCTCAACTCCTAGACAGCTCATGGTTTTCACATAAATACATCTTTACTGAAAAATAATTTACTTGGATTGCCCATTAGGCAAAAATACCAATTACTCAGTTTTGTACTGTTCTACCAGGGTGTGTGTGTGCATTCACGTGTGTGTTAGTAAAAAGAGAAACAGGTAAGACTGACACTTGTTTTTTGAAGATAGCATTCATCTTCAGTGACTCAGATCCACTCTTTGGTCCTATTGAAATGATTGATACATTTACACTAATGAAGGATAGAGATCGTCTCTTTGACTTTGACCAAATCTCTGGCTGTTACTGTGAAGTGTGCCTTCTGCTATGGCTGTCATTCTCCATCAGCCCAATGCTAGAACACATAGAAAATTATTTATTTCTAAACATTGCCCCTCAAGTTTTTTAGTTGGATTACATAGCTTCCCAGTTGTCTGAAACTGATATTTTTTTGCACTTTTTAATTATTTTAACACAGTATCTACTTTGATCCTTGGGATTGCCCCTTTTCAGTTTATGCATCAGGAACTATTTGAGTATTATGCAGTCTTTAACAATATACATGTACTTATACCACTAAAGTTGTTTTTCAGTAATCCTCTTATTAGCAACCATGACCTTGGGACCTTCCAAGATCTTGTTCTATATTGTTACCTTTCCTTTTCTAGCTAACATATAAAGTGATATCCCAGCAAATCTCATCTGATTTCCTGCTGAGTACTTCCTTGGTAAAAGAAGCAACTTCAGTTTCTCTGTATAAAACTAGGAACTTAAATTATATTTACTTTTACCTCATTTTAGATTTTTGTATACCAGAAAATAAGTGAAAAATTTCCTTTCTTACTGTGTTTGTTCAGTTCTAAGAACTCCATTCTCCATTTTAGCTCATCAGGTCATGTTTTTTCTTCTAGGACTACAATGATGAAATTCGTCAGGAACAACTACGTGAATTATCTTACTTAAATGGCTCAGAGGACTCTGGTCGTGGCAGAGTTATTAAAGGCAGAGGGATCAGAATAGCTCCCACAACTCCTTCAAGGTACATTTGTTCTTACTTTAAATAAATTAACAGCCAATAAGGATGCCAATACTTTGCTGGCCTGTTCTGTGTCATGATCACAGCTAGGAATAAACAACAACAATATCAGCAACAATAACCACCACCACCACAAAAGCAATAACAACAGATGCTTATATAGCTTGTAAGAGCTTTATATAAGTTATTAACTCATCAAATCCTCCATAGTAGGGTTAAGCATTATTTACAGGTGAGCAACTGATAAAGATGTAAGCAATATGCCTGAGGACACACAGGCAGTCTGACTCTAGAATTCAGAGTTTGAGCTCTTAACAGCTTCCTAAGAAAATAAGAGGAGCAAACCTAGGAGTTTCTACTTTTTGGTTTTGTCCCCAGGATTAGGACATGCAGATGATTCAATCATATGCATCTTTGAACCAGGATGACCTTGAATGAAGAGAAAATTACAAATATTATCTATGCCTTAAATGGCCCATGAATTGATACAGTCTTGCCAGATAGGTAGACAGATAGATGAGGATAATGATAGATATAGGTAGGTCGGTAGATATATAGATATTTAGATAGATAAGTAGATTATATATATATTATATGTATGTGTATTATATACACACACACACACATATATATATATATATACACACACACACACACACACATATATATATATATATATATATACACACACACCACCAGTCCAGAAAGCCAGAAGTACATTTGTTACATGGCTGATTGTAAGAATATTTAAAGCTTAGTTATATTTGACTCTGCAATGTCATCAGAGAAGATTTTATTTGATATTGTTCACTTTGCAAAGAAATTGGAATTTTTCTGCAACAGAATTTGTTTTGTAAGATTCTACATTTGCCAAGCTTTCAAGAGAAAGCATTGTTTTGCAAAGAGGTAAAGTGAAAAATACTCATAGCCTTCACACACAGACTGTGTAACTCTGTCATTCTCTTTATCCTGTTATAGTTGGCCTTCAAATCTCTAAACGGCTTAGATTTAGAATACTATTTCATATACTGCATAGAAACCATTTTAAGAGATTCTAAGATACTTTGCTGATTCAATTTATTTTTAAAGTTACTCCCCAAATATTTTTACCACCTTTCAAAACACCACTGTTTTTAACATTTAAGTCACAGACACCTCAAAAAATTTTACACTATCAGAAAAGAAGTTAAGAATGATCAATTTCCAAATAAAACATCAAGGAAATAATTGACTAAAGGTAAAATGTGGCGATTATAGAAATTACTTTGATTAAAGGAAAAACTTCTGAAAATGTTTCAGTGATTATTTTCACATTTTTTTCTTAAAAAAATTTTTTATATGAACTTTCTAATGCTACCTAGGAACATTAGTTTATTGCTAAACATTAATGTGACATAACATTTTTTATGGACTTTTTAAAATGGAATCAGCCTTTTACAAAGCCTTTATATTAACTTCAGCATGATGGGTTGTGAAATGACATCATTGCAGGCAATCTTAAACTGATTAAGTCATAGGGTTTTAATAATGAAATTGTCACTTTTGTAGTTCAAAAAGTGATAATTTTAGCAGTTATATATGGTGTAACCTAAGTATGTATTGAATGACTATAGAGGCAACAAGTTTTTTTCTATTCTATATTCCTTGGAATAGGGACCATTTAAAAAAATAATGCATTAACCTGCTTTTGAGATTACAAAATAATCATATTAAAAGACTTTGTTTTGTTATTGGTGTTCCTTAAGGTAATAATACATTTGTCATATTTGAGTGGACCATATAAGATTTCAATTTTAGTGAAGTTTTAATGTAAAATATTAATCTCCTTAATTATTTAATAAAGAAGAGTGCATTATAATCTAGACTTCTAAATATCTTAGAAGAAAAATTTGATTGAAAGCTTTTGCTTTTTAACATTCCATATATCATACAATCTGATACTGCATGTTAAAAAAGAAAATTAATATTGAAAATTAAACCTCACTTTCAATGCTATCTTGATGTAATTAATGTATTAACATTAATAAAAGTAAATGTAGCAGAACTCTGTTGTCTTCTGTTTCAAACCACATGATGAAATATATCTGCAATTAAATAAGAATAAGAAAATAGCTTCACAAAACAGAAGATCATATTGATCAGAAAGTTCTTGAACACATGGGTTAATGGATGCTGATTTGTACATATTTATGAAATTATGACTTTTTAAAGTTATTCAGTTACACTTAAATTCAAAAAGAACGGTACCTGGTATATTTTTAAAACTTTAATTTGTTGAAAATTTCTTTAATTAAAGGAATTTATGTTTCAACAATCATATCTATGAAAACTATCTAATCTTCCAATAATAATGCATACCAGAAGACAAAGTATTACATCTATATATTATAATAATATATATTATGTAATTGAAGAATTAAGATCTTCACACACATCACTGCTACATGTTGAATGAGAGTGAACAGTGGAAAATAAAACATTTGAGGCAGACTTTGAAGGTTTTGTTTACTACAATGAGAACTAATACATAGATAGAATCTAATGGAGCTTTTTAAAGAGGGGGCTAATCATATTTGTCTCCAAGAAAGACTACTCAGTCACCACTGTGAGTGATAGAGAAGAATTAGAGCAAAGAGAGAAAGACAGACAGAGAGGTGTGTGACAAGGAAGCCAGGGAGAATACAAGTTCATTATCCAACACAGAAATGAATACCACTTGGAGTGTTAGAGAGATAAAGGACTAGATTAGAGATTAGAATTTATACGAATTAGTGCCCAATTAGATGTTGGAGACAAGAGAGTGGTCCTAGACAGTATAACTCTCTCATGTCTGCCCTGGTTAGAGATTAATGACATCATCCACTAAAATTAGATGAAGGACCAAATTTAATGAAGAATATAATTAATCCTAGGTCTATGGATTGCCAGTGTGACCTTGGGAAGGTGACTTGTACTTTCTGTGACTTGGTTCTCAACCTTTAAAATAGCTTAGAAATGGCTACATGACAAGGTTGTCAAGATTTTTAAGTTAGATGACACATGTAAGGCAGTGGTTCCCAAACTGGTCTGCACATTGGAATTACTGAAAGCTCGCTGCTGCTAGAGACTGTGACTTAATTGGCCTGGGGTATGGTCTGGAGTCTGGAGGTTTTCAAAGGTCTTTAAGTGACTCTAACATGCAGACAAGTTAAGGAGACATGATCCAGGGTATGGTGTGTGGTAGGAAGGAAAGAGATAACAGCCATCAGGGTTAGAGACTGCAGGGGTGCACCGTGAGGCACAGAAGGAGGGTGGGGGGAAGAAAATGGGGATAGCCACATTCCAAGGTGGGCCCAGGAGTAGATGTCAATGAATGAGCCTGAAGAATATAAAGGAGGGAGGAAGAAATATGGAGAAAAGCAGAGTCATAAAAGTTCAAAGAAGGCGTTTTCCAGATAGTAACCCATAGTGATAAATATAACAGTTACAGTGGAATGGGGACTGATTTCCAGTGGATTTAGAAACCAGTAGGCTTCTGGTGATACCAGTCAAAAATATTTTCAATAAAGAGGAGGAAACAATAACTAGATTGCTTTTGATTCAGGAATGAGCAGGAGGTGAAGAATTAAGGATAGAAAACTTTCAAGAAGTCAGAAAAATAAAGGAAAGAACATTGTAGAGTGGATTCAGCCAGGGACACTACGTTCTAAATAGGTGATGTGAATCTTGAGTTGAATTGAGGACTTGAGTTGAAGAGAGATATAGGGTTAATATTCCAGGGAAGGGATGTAATGTGTAGGAGGTAATGAGTCAGATTCAAGAGACAGATTTTCCAGGGCTCTGTCTGGGAGACAGTTGATGAAGGAATGGGATGAGAAATTAGATTTGATTTGAGCATCGTATAATTTTAAAGCACGAAGAATGGATACAGATTCAGAAATCTTATTTTAGAAAAATAATCTACCTTAGGTTCAAGTAGTTATAACACTTACCTGTGATTATTCAGTGGTATAGATATAACTTGTGAATATAGTTTAAAGTAAGGTGACATATAACTTACCACCCACACAGGGACACTGTTGAAAGTATTAAAATGCTAAACTAGGACAACAGTTGTAATTCTGAACTATTCTGGGCAAACCTGGATGTATGCACACCCTGTATATAAGGTGCTTGGAGATCCAGTGAAGGTAAAATTACTCTTTATATCCATCTTATAGAGTAGCTTTTTTTTTTTTTTTTTTTTTTTGCGGTACGCGGGCCTCTCACTGTTGCGGCCTCTCCCGTTGCGGAGCACAGGCTCCGGATGCGCAGGCTCAGCGGCCATGGCTCACGGGCCCAGCCGCTCCGCGGCATGTGGGATCTTCCCTGACCGGGGCACGAACCCGTGTCCCCTGCATCGGCAGGCGGACTCGCAACCACTGCGCCACCAGGGAAGCCCTAGAGTAGCTTTTATATTATCATGCTAATGTAGAATATTGTGGTCTCAGTTACATTGTGCTTGAAGTGGGCACTAGGCCTTCTAGGGTCTCCCAGTACAGGAGAGCATTCTCTGTACATTAGACTCACAGTAAGTTCTCTAATAATCTCTCTATTCATCAGCTCTATAATCTATTTAAAACTTTTAAAAGCTTCACCAGCATTCTTATTGTTCACTTGTCAAGCTCATTTTCTGCAAGAGCCAGTTGACTGCTCCTCATAGCAGAAAGCATAATCTACAACCCCATCTGTGGGTGCAGCCAACCAGTGTGATGGTTCACATCCCGTGATCATTATTTCCCCCAAAGCTTTAGCGTTCTTGCTGAAAACAGTACTTTCTAGAGGCCAAACTTTCAGACATAATAAAAAGTGAAATAACCATGCTTTTGCCCAAAAACTTAGACAAACACTCAACCTTTCCAAAGGCCTCAGAATACCATAAGAGTTTACTGCAACCATTTGATCTTACACTTTTAATACAAGTTAATTTTGTGTCAAGCACTGCAGTACCAAGTACTCAGTGTGTTATTTTTTTTACAGAGCCCTCATGTATTTCACTAGCACCATAGTTACCATAGGAAATAAATTATATCAGGGACTGTACCAGTTCAGGGGGTTACATGCATAATGATAAATCAGTGACAATGACCTCAAACTTAAGCTACTATAATTAGCAGAATGATACCATGATGGTTAGAGTTCCACATTTTATCGAAGTGCAGACAGATTTTTTTTTGTAAGTGACAACATTGCCCATCACTGTCAATAACCTCCAGCATGGCGGAGACATTGACAATTAGCAGCTATGGATGGTACAGTGAGTCATGTACTAGACACTGCTCTCATTTGAGACTTTTTTGGTAAATTTGGAATAAAAATCAGAGTGGGTTGATTTTTGTTTGGTTTGCTTTGAATTTCTAGTGTTATAAAAGAAAATATCAAATTATTTTACATGGTTTTTATGATAACTAAGTCATAACCAATATTTACAAAACTTATTCTGTGGAGGTCAAAATGCTTTATATCCCAAAGAATCTCCATTAAACACACACACTCACAACACTCAGACATGCAGAAATAAATGTGTTTTCTTCCCATTGTATAGAGGCTATAAGATGAGAGCTTTGCCTGATCTCATTACTTGTTTCTCATCTGTATGTGACCTGTTTCTCCTAGGGGCCGTGGGGGTGCCATTCCTCCTCTCCCACCACCTGGACGAGGCGTTATCACCCCTAGAGGGACCACTGTGACCCGTGGTGCTCTTCCAGTGCCTCCTGTAGCAAGAGGCGTCCCTGCCCCGCGAGCACGGGCATCACCCACTGTGCCAGGATACAGGGCACCCCCTCCTCCAGCCCATGAGGGGTATGAAGAGTATGTAAGTACTCTTGAGAAATCAGTTAATTAGGAGGAGTTAAGTTTGATGGGGAATAAGTTAAACTTCAAAGACATTCATATACCACGAATATAGCAGAAATACATAGCAGTTTGTTGCAGAAAACAAATGTCATTTGCAACAGAATTTAGCAGTGCATTTTAAATGAGGGCATTTTTTTGTTTTTGGTTTTTTTTCCGATACATGGGCCTCTCAGTGTTGTGGCCTCTCCTGTTGCAGAGCACAGGCTCCGGACGCGCAGGCTCAGCAGCCATGGTTCACGTGCCCAGCCACTCCGCAGCATGTGGGATCTTCCTGGACCGGGGCACGAACCCGTTTCCCCTGCATCGGCAGGTGGACTGTCAACCACTGCGCCACCAGGGAAGCCCTAAATGAGGGCATTTTGAGAAAATCTTTCATTGTACAGGTGCCATCATTGTTGTTAGTATCAGTTAAATAGCTTAGATTTTAAGAAACAAACTATCCTCAGGTTTTCTTATCTTTAGAACACTCAATCAATTTCAAAATGGAAATAATTATAAACATAATGTGAATAGTTATGTATTTAGAAGATTATCCTGGGACATGATAAAGATTAACATAACTCAAAAGTATTTGACAAATATAATGTGATTATATTATAAACTTTGTTAATAATTTAAGACCATGTGGTTGGTTTTTCATTTAAATATCCTACTCTCTCACTATATAAAAGATATGGAATTGGCAGGTAAGAATTCAGAACTCAAAAAATATAGACTGAACAGAAGAAGTGCAGTGTCTCTAAGCACCTCATCCCCTTCCAATCCTCTGTATCACATTATACTCCCTTTGACCTCTTTCATCCATGTTGTTAGCTTTCCACTGGTCATATATTCTAGTCCCTGTATCTATTTCTCCTACTAGATTGTGAAACTTGTAAAAAGGGGCAGTTTTCTATTCACTTGTATAACCATACTAAGTCCACTCTAAATGTTCAATTGAATTGATGCAAGCCAGATCATAGTCCTATGAAACAGATATATTTTGCCTTTAACCTCTCCAGGGTGCCTGCTCCCTAATCTAGGTGTTTGTTTCATTCAACCATCCATAGACATGCCATCCTCTCAAATGTCCTCTGTGAATGATTACTAATATAAACTCTTCAAGGACAGTTACCGTCACATTCTGTGCATTCAAAACATATAAATGTTTTATGGACTGGTTAATAACGAAGAAAAATGTAATCTTAAAACAAAGTGAAAATGGTTGATAGGTGTCACTAAGAACACATTAATGCTTAAAGTATGTTAGTTTTTAGGAACGCTACTGATTAAATATGAAACACTGACTAATATCTGTAAGAGTGAAGAAAAAAATATTAAGTTTAATCTTGCTCGCGCGGAAGCGGCGCGGCTGGGTGGGGAGTCCGTCAGCGGGAGTCGCGGACCGTCGTCGTGGCTGCGGGTGGCGGTGGTGCGCTCGAGCAACCAGAACCGGAGCATGGAGGCGGCACAACAACCTGAGGTAGTTGGGGCCTCCACTCTGGCCCAGCGCGCCCCGCGGACGCCGGCCGACCGGCCGTCCCTCCGGCCTTCCCGGCCCGTGCTGGGCGGCTCCGGCTGTTCTAGTTAGAATATAATTCAAGTTAACTCATGTATAAGCCAGAATGACTTCCCCACATCTCAACATGTAAAAATTTCCTGTATTAGGCATCATGAAGTCCAGTAATAGGAATGCCATCAAGCCTTAAGAAATAGCTAAACCGAGGCACTAGAATCCCTCCCCACATTTCCTCTCTGTTTTTTTGCATATGTTTTCATTCCACTTTAACATACAAACTGGATATTTGGCTATGTGATCAACATGACTCAGCACGTGGTGCTGCCAAGTTTACACATCCAAGTCCAGTTCTGCTCACCTACAGATACTGACTGGCTGGCCATCTCTCAGCCCTAATCTGGATCCCCAGGTGGGAGAATTGTGTTCATTCGGGCTTGCCAGGTGTCTATGACTGTAGAGCAGGTGTCTCTTGAAATCAGATCTGGGATCTACAGACTCATCAGCTACCAGTGATGTGGGTGTGTAGGCGTGACATTCACACAACATAAGCATGCTTCCTGGGTACCCAGACCCAAGGACCGTATGGAGAGGCATTAGTTTCCAGAGAAGGAGGAAAATATTATGAGCTTGACAGAAATCCTAAATTTTAAACAATTTGTTCCTCTGTAAGAGGTAAGAAAAACAAAAGTTTAAGTGTCTCAGTAGCAAAATAACAGCATCATGCTGAGTTGATTGTGAAAATATCAAGGGGTCCTTAACTTTCAGATAAAATTACTTAGACAAGATTCCCTTTATTATAAATGACAGTATGGGGCAATTCACTCTTCAGACCTTTCTTCCTTCCCTGCTGAGGCTCTGACCACGTGGACTGTCTACAGGCTGCTTGCCTGACCTGAAACAGCTCACCGTCAATGAGACTGCTGTTCAAAACCATCTTTAGTGTTAGTTGAATCTTTTTTAAAATGTGAACTTTAGTTTATTACATGTCCTAATCCAGACTTTAAATATTTTAAAGCTTCTCTTCACTGACTTTCTGCTAAGAAGAGTACATTTACTTTTTTCAGCTCCATCATCATGATTGAAGTAGATTTGGAGAATAGATTTTTAAAAAGCTCCCACACAACAAAATATAAAGTTCTATCAGTGGATAATATGTAAAATAAACTTAAACTTTTGAATACCTACTAGGTTCCCATCACTAATCTCATGATAACACTACCAACCAGCTATAGTAGACTGAGGCTTGTACCCAGTTTTATATTCTACATAGTACTTGTCTCACAAAGAACTCAAACACATGTATACAGGTCATTTGTACTTCATACCTTAAATCCAGATCATCAGTCAGTGTTTGAATCCCCTCAGCAATATTTAGGACATCTCCCAGCCCCTACACGAGCATCTACAACTATAGAGAACTCAATACATCTAGAAACTAGGTGTCAGAAAAATAAAAACTGTGGGGCTTCCCTGGTGGCGCAGTTGTTGAGAGTCCACCTGCCAATGCAGGGGACACGGGTTCGTGCCCCGGTCCGGGAAGATCCCACATGCTGTGGAGTGGCTAGGCCCGTGAGCCATGGCCACTGAGCCTGCGCGTCCAGAGCCTGTGCTCCGCAACGGGAGAGACCACAACAGAGGCCCGCATACCGCAAAAAAATAAAAAAATTAAAACTGTGATTAAAGAGACGCTGCCTCTACTTTCAAAAGCATGGCGTCTAGTGGGAGGGTCCAAAAGGCTAACAATTAACATATAATATGTAATTGCTGTGTGGGGTTCTTATCTTACTGTATTATAATTGTCACTCTTATCTTCTCCCACTTACAAAATTTAGACATCCTATAGGCAGAAACAGTTTCTTACATTTATCTTATGTTTGCAGTTCTAAGTAATGTGCTTGGTAATAGCAAATAAATTAAACCTATGATATTGTTGGAAAGATGTTATACACATGCGCAGTTCCATACATATACACATTCTATGTAAACAATAACTGAATGAAGGTACAACATAGCATATATTGTGTCAAATAGAGACTATACCTTCTCCAGCAAAGATAATTATTTTCACAACTATGGGTATTTAGAAAAACCTCTAAGACGGTAAGCAAAACAACAGCAGACCAAGATGAATAAGTATTACTTTGAGAAGTAGAGAGAAGAGGAAGGATGCTCCATGCAAAAAGGAATGATAAAGGGGAAGGCAAGAAGAGAGACTTTTCAAAGCAAACCTAAAGAATACAGGAAAATAATTTGGGGAAAGAGAATTCATTTAAAATAGCAGGGGAAATAATTGGGGTTACAGATGAGTTCAAAGGCTGAGGTTATAATGCCACTGATTGTATAATAAAGGGCCACCTGAAGGTTTTTAAGCAGAGGATAAACTAAGGTTTGGGGGAATTTTATCATTCTCAGTTGGTCAGGGTGGATTTAGGGGTTCGACTACAATGGTGAAACTTAGTGAGAGGTGGCCTTGACTATGAGCACAGGAAAGTGACTGGAAGAATCAAGGCAAAGGTAACACTGAAGATGGAAACACTAAGGTCTGCTGTCAAGAGGATGAGGGAGGAGTCGGGACAGGCAGCCCAGGCTCAGCAGAGGTGTGTTGTGTGGGGCTGTGTGCGCAGGGGACAGGAGGAGGGAGGGCCGTGCTGGAAGAACTGACCTTCCAGGCGCGGGGAAGTGCTCACACAGTCATGTTCCTTTGCTGCAAAAGTAAGGTGTTTTACGTGCTATCAGTTGTGATCACTTGCCTACCTGTCACACTTTCCCATGGGTGGGATCATGTTGGAGTGGATAAGGCTGTTTGTGAGAGCATGCCAAGTGGAGTTTGTGTTGGAGATTCTTTAAGTTTGGGTTTAGTCGACTAGTTTTACTTGTATGAGTTAGGTACTGCTAACATTGCATTGTAGAAGTAACTCGAGGTTACTCTTCCTGGCTCATCCGATGTATTCATGGATGGAGATCTGAGTCTGCTGTTTAGTCGTGCCCTCGGCACTGGTGCTGGGACGCGTGCTTAGTGTTGGAGGAACCGGAACTGAATGGTTTGGGGCTGGAAATGTTCTGTCAAAAACTCTTCTATGTCATTTAGCTCAACTGTGAAAGAAATTTGATAGGGGCTTCCCCAAATGTGACAATTCTAACAGTCTATAACTAACCACCAATGAGATGTGAAACTGAAAGAAATGTTTCAAAACTGTCAGTGTTAACAATGTTTTTCTATCAACCATGCTAGAGGGAAAAAACTGAATTTCTTCAGCTCTCTATAGAAAATATTATAAAATCATTGTCATATTAGAGGTGATAAAAACCTGTGCTTCAAAAAGTAGGGAAAAGTCATTTAGGGGTACATCAGGCAGTTAATAAAAATATTATATTATTTTCGGGAATTTGTGATATTTGTAGTATTTTCAGCTTTTAAAATTTTGCAATTGGTCATGATTGCTTTTCTCGTTCAAAATAAATATTCACTCTCATGCTTAACTTGTCTTAATAATTTTGTAACCTTTTTCTTAAAGATAGAATGCAAAATTATATAACCTTCAAACCCATAATCTCTGGATCCCATAGAGGAAAATAATGGCAACATTTATAGGAAAGTGTATATATAGGGCTGGAGGGGTCCAGTGGGGTATTGCTTAAAGAAAGAACTGTGTAACCTCAGTTTCTAGTACTGCAAGTCTGTTCCACTGTCCTTAGTTACAACCATGTTGGTACTATTGATAAGTATGCTGTTCCTTTGTGGAAATGCTGTCCTTTTAACAAATGTTTTGTGGGAGAATTGAACGTGCAAGTAAAGGCACACAACTTCTGGAAGTGCCCACCAGAACATCACACTGTATGAAAACATACTGACAACATCATAAATACTCTCTTGCATCTTATGTGTTGGTATAGCATGAAAACAAACAAGCCAAAACCCTCAGACACGCAAAATAGTTTCTAGTTTCAAAAGACATAGGTCTAATTTATTTTTAAATTACCTCGTGGTTTTTCCAACAGTTCATACCCAGACAGGGACTTGTATGGGGGCAAACAAAGCAAAGAAAGATGTCAGCTCAGTTCTACAGGAGAGGTGCTGGTCATGTATAATCAGTCATGTTAGCCTAATTTATGAAATTCATTTTGACAAATTGTTGAGAAGCTTTTCTTCCCATCGGTCTTACTAAGCCTGTTGGCACTGTAGCACATCCTACCATATATTTCAGACTCTGATGCATCCTCCCAGTAACAATGAGAGAACTAGAAAATTCACTGTAATTCAATAGCGCTTAAAAGTTCCATAAATGAATTCAGGCTGCCAACATTCAGTTTCAAGTGTATGGAACATTTTTTTGACAGGAGAGGGAAATAAGTATTAAATGATAATTGAAATCAATTCTTGTGCCATTTTTGTGGAAGGAAAGATTATGAGCCTGATCTATAATGCATTTCGAGGGGCACCACATGTGGTGGTTTTCTGTGTAAAAGCTAAGAGCCTTCACCCAGCAAAGGGAGATTTTTATTAGAGTTTCTAGATTGATATTTGTATTCCATTAAACAGTCTTGTTTAAGTTTCACGCTCAAGTCTCCTCTTAGCAGAAACTAATTCACCAGAATGTGTTGTAGGATTTTGTTTTGTGAAATGTTACTAATATTTACAATAACCAACACATGTAAGGTTAATGAAATACTTTTTGAAACTATAGAATGGGCATAATACTACCTGTGGTTCAAAAGTTCATAGAAAGTTAGTGGTATTTAAACACTGTTAAAATATTAAATTATGTGCCCAAATAATATAAGATGGTGTCTTTTAAAATTGTGTGTATTTTTCTGCTAAAGTTGAAGCTTGATTAAGCCATCCTTCTTCTAGCATCGTGTTTTACACATTTAAGCCATTTTAGAACAGATGCAGGTTCTTCTGTTGGCCACACACTTAACGATTGTATCCAAACCTGTACCTTAATTACCATGATGACTAAGGTCTTTTTTAACACTTACAACACTTACGAGGATGAACATAGGTTTTCTCTCTGAAGCTTTTTTAAGGTGAATTTTAGCTGATGGAAAATATTATATCACAGTGTATTTTGAAGTTTCCTCCAGGCTCTGCAGCTGTGATCTTTTTGTAGTGTCTGCTATAGACAAGGGGGAAGAGAGCAAAAAATGCCACCTCAGCCTTGAGGAGATCTACCATTCTCTTGTTTTTTACATTATTAGTATATATTAGGTTTTTTTTTTAATCTATGGTTTATATACAGCATGGCTTAAGGATTAATAATGAAAGTGAGTTGAGCATTACTTTATTTCTATAGGTATGTTCTTAAAAGGCTGTGCTGGGTACAAGTTAATAGTTTCTATATCATTTTTTTCTTCTGAGTTGATTATGAGTTTGCCTATTATATGCCCACTGAAAAATTAAGACCCAGTATAGGGTGACAAATACCTAAGCATACCTAAGAATCCCAAAATTCTTTTTTTCTTTTGCTGGTTGAAAAGCATTTTTTTATGTGTTTTGCCAACATCTCTCTCATAATTTTCTGTCAAAGAAAACTTAATTAAATACAACTTGCATGGGTAGTTTGATTATCAATGGCTTTTCCAAATAGGAATGGTTACATTGCATTAAGTCCTTGTCCATATTTTGGCTGTCTTCCACTATGGATTCTCCATTCAGTGGAAAATAGTGGCTGCTAAATCTTTCCATCAGTTACAGATTTTTGTGATTATTTTTTGTCATATGAGCTAAAGGCTTTTACTGGGGAAGCTAGTTCTTTGCAATAACTTTTAATAATCTCATTATTTGAATTAAGGTAATTTCTCTTCATTATTGAAGACGGGAAACTGTATTTCCCTTTAAATGAAACCATATTGTATTATAGTTTTCATATGTAACTTAGGCAGCAAATATCATTCCAAACTAAATCTACCAAAGCCCTTTCCTCCATGAAAAAAATCTCCACTAAAATTTCTTCCCAAACTACCAAGTTTCATCTAGCTGTATTCCCCTTTTTCTATTCTAAGCTCCTTAAAAGGCTATAATAACATCACATTTTCAGTTTTCATCTCCAAAACTATCTTAAACTTTGACTGTCGCTATGGACCTACTTGTTTGAGAGGCTCCAACTATTTGTGGACTTTTCCATTCAGGGTTCCTCCTGATTTGTCTCCTTCTATTTAGTTGAACATCAAAAAATATACACTCATCTTTTGCTTCTTGGTTTTGTTTTAAATGCTAAATTCACTTTTGTTTTCCTAAAATACTAAATTCATCATGTCACTTCTTTGTTAGAAAACATCAATCTCTCCCTGTTGCCTGAAGAATAAAATTCCAACTTCCTAATTTTATTAGAAGATGAAGTACTTTAATTTTATGAGCTTACTTGCTATTAACTGTGTTTCATTTTCAAATGAGATTTTGACCATGAATAAAATAAATGAACAAGCAAGAGAGAAAAATTCTAAATTTATGTAGCCAATCCAGTTATCAGCATCTTTATAATTCTTAAGCTATTAAAATGTATTGTGCTATTTGATTCAATTTAACTTATCATTTATTGAATGCCCATTTTATATTATGTGAAGTTCCACAGGAAGAGGCAATGAGAGATAAAAAATATATAGTTACCTTTAATAGGTGGCTGTTGTATTTTAGGACTTTTAGATACATAATCTCACAACAATAATAAAGGGTAAGAGGTATAATCCTTGCTTTTCCATTAGGGAATTGTGGGGTCAGAGGATTAGAGAAATCTATCAGTCACCTGTCTGACAGCAGAGCCAGACAACTCTGTCTTAAAAATTAACATCTTTTTTGGATATGAATATGTAAAAGGCAAAGCTTCTGGCTTTAAAAGGGCAACAGATAACACACCTGGACAAAAAAAAAAAAAACCCAAAACTCACAGGTTCAGGGCAGAGTATAATTTGTGAGAGTTGACTCAAGACTTCATTGTGAGAAATATGCTAATATTTTCCTGACTTACTTCACAAACTGGGTTTAAAGTAGTTATGACATCAGCTGGAAATCCCATTAACTGAACATACCTGTAATTTTTTATTTGCTTTTCTTGCACTCAGAAAGTTTGAAGAACTGATTAGTTCTAATGCTATCTATTTGATATAGTGCAAATTTAAAAATTTAGAGGGAATGTGACCAATAATCTTCAACTTTATAGTAGTAGGATAGAAAAGACTAGGGCAGTTAGGCACATCCTCAAGTTCTTTGGAACTATAGGATATTAAAAGTAGCAAAAAAGTCCAATGATGGCAATAAATAATGATGATACTCATAGTAGAAACAACTAATATAATCAAGTACTTATTATGAGCCAGACACTATGCAAAATTTTTCATCTTCAACATTGAATTTTTACAACAATCTTATTAGGTTGGTATTATTCCCACTTTACAGTTGAAGAAACTGAGGTTTAAAGAGGGTGAGTAGTATTCCCAAAGTTACAAGACCAGTAAGCAACAGTGCAAGGGTTCATAGAAGTCCAAGGGTAGTGCTCATACTCTCCAAGCTATAACATAGTACTTAATACACAGCAGGTGCTTGCCTAAGTACTCTACATGCATAGACTCAAATTACCCTCTTGGCACCTCTATGAGTTAGGTACTATTACTTTCTTAGAAATAAAAGCTTACATGCAGGGAGAGATTGAATAGCTGGACCAACATCAGCCAGGTAATCAGAAACAGAGCTGGGATTTCAGAACTTCTGGCTCCAATCCACCTCACCTTGCTCTGATGTCTCTGGGTAAGCTAGCAAAAAAAAAAGTCATTTGAAAAATTAGTTGCAAATGATAACAATGGAAAAGAAATGAGTGAAATACTTCAGAAAACCACCTAGTAAATCCACCTGGACTATAGTGAACAAATAAAATAAAAGACTTGTGGGGGATGGGGTGAGGAAGGAAGGCTTGATCGTGAGTTGGAGCAAAATAATAAAATGAGTTGAGAGAAAAATGCCTGGAAGAGAATGTAGTATTTAAGTTGATTGTTAGTGGGGACTGGGTGACCATTTCTGAGACATCCGAGGATTAATGTGTCTGGGCACATCGGCAGGGACTGAGGCAGGCAGACACCAGAGGCCAGAAGCACCATGAAAAGCTTTATGTCATGATCTCAGCAGGAGTGGAATAGAAAAGAGGGGACAATAAAGGACATAGTAAATTAATTACGAGCTCTGGAACTAATTCCAGAATTTCAGCCTTGCAAACCATTTTAGGTAATCCAAAAATAAAGTGTTATTCAATATTATTTATTTTTTCACCTTGAAAATAGTTTATTATAGAAAATGTCTCTTCAAAATTTATAAATATGGCAATTAGTTTCTCTTCCAGCCTTATTGAGATATTATTGACATAAAACATATGCAAGTATAAGGTGTACAATGTGATGATTAGATACAGTATATATTGCAAAATAATTACCACAATAAGGTTAGTTAACACTTCTATCCTCTCACGTAATTACAATAGTTCTATGTGTATGGTGATAACATTTAAGATCTACTTTCTTAACAGCTTTCAAGTATATAACACAGTATTGTTAATTATAGTAACCATAAATCTTATTTATCTTCTAGATGGGAGTTTATGCCCTTTGACCAATATCTTCCCATTTCCCCACCCTCAATATTATTTTTTGTCACCCTTTTTTACTGTAAATCTTGCTTTCCAATTTATCTACATTGTGATAAAAGCTTCAGTTAGTACACATTTTAGACAGTTGTTTATGAAAACCACAATCTTTAAATGAGATTTAGAAAAGAGATTTAGAAAAGAAAAATGATATTCATTTTTTTACTATAAGTAAAATAATATAATGTAGTCCTATAATGACTATAGATTTCGTTTCAGCCCAATGCTTGAACAACTGTTTTAAACATAATATTACTATAACACCACGGTTTTTACACTAATTCTTTTTAGAGCACCCATCTGTCAAAGGCAATTTTAGCCCTTGCTCTGGTTGCATAATAGTGGAGAAAGAGTTTTGTGTTTTGTTTAGTTCTGTTTAGTAGTTTAATCTTTATTATGTGTCAGAGGTCACTTCTCTGCAGAGCCTCCGAAGCCCCTCTGGGGATGGTGTGGGGTGGCGAGCAGTGACCTCTGAGGGGAGGAACAGGGCTCAGTCTGAGGGAGGAAGTGATGTGGGTGAGGAAGGGGAGGGAAGGAAAGCCAGGACTTTCTGATGACTAGTAAAGACCCCCTTCCTCTACTACATCACCTCCATTACGTTTTGTTTCTACTCTGAGGAGAACATTTCAATGTTTAGGGATTGTGGAACTGTCTTTATCCCAGTGTATTTTCGAGGCATTTGCATTCCTTCTGGCTCCCTACCTTTCCTTCTGTTCCTTCAGGTCCTTCAGCCAGAACCACTGGGACATCTAGACAGTGCACAACAGAGCTGGTCCAACTCAGGGGTCAGCAAGCTCTAATTATAAAGGGTCAGAAAATAATCATTTTTGCTTTGCGAGAAACACAGTATCTGTCACAACTACTCAATTTTGCTGTTGTAGCACAAAAGCAGCCATGCACAGCACACAAATGAGTGAGAGCAACTTCTGTGTTCCAATAAAACCTACAAAAATAGGTGGTGGGGCTGATTTGGCCCATGGGCTTAATGTATAGCATCCAATGCATTTTGTATATCCCATGACAAATGTCAGAACCAAATTTACAAGAAACATATTTCTGCAATGGTGGCAAAAAGAAGATCCTGGAGTTTTACTTTATGTGAATTATCTGAGACCACTCCTGTTCTCATAGGAGCTGCCCACCAAAGAAGAGGTGTAAGATATTACATCAAACCATATAGAATTTACTCCATCAGCTCTCAGAGATAGTGGTTTGCATAAAATTAATTTCATTTCAATCCCCTCCTGCCCTTTTAAAGATGCAAGTGTGGGGCTTCCCTGGTGTAGCAGTGGTTGAGAGTCGGCCTGCCAATTCAGGGGACTCAGGTTTGTGCCCCGGTCTGGGGGAATCCCACATGCCGCGGAGCGGCTGGGCCCGTGAGCCATGGCTGCTGAGCCTGCGCATCTGGAGCCTGTGCTCCGCAACAGGAGAGGCCACAACAGTGAGAGGCCCGCGTACCGCAAAAAAAAAAAAAAAAAAAAAAAAAAAAAAGATGCAAGTGTGATGTAGCACACTGCCAAAAACCTCACAACAACAGCTAAATACCACTAAAGAAAAAAATCTCATTTTCAGCAGAGTTTCTGAAGGTGGGGGCGTGGAGGCACTGTGCAGGTGTCTTGTTAAATGATAAATTAGCTTCGATCCAAATATTTTTTAGAAGAATGTAGGTACAGTAATACCAATATTCTATAAAGCTACCTACTCCTGATGATAAATTCTCCGGTGTCACCTCACTGGTGGTGCTATGTCCCCGCCATTTGTAATAATCCAATATTGTAAGTTGCAGTCAGATAAATATTCACACAAGTGCACTACTTGTTTTATCCTGAAAGAACCTGTTCGCCATCGTACCTCAGACAGAGTCAAATTTAATGCATCCTTTAAAAAATGTATTTGGCAATAAAAATGTTGTGGAAATTGATCTTGTTATAAAATTTAGAACCTTAGATTTGACATTAAGGCCACTTAGAGACTTCAGCAATCAGTAAGGCAGAGAGGGGACAACTGAATTTCAAGGTAATAGTTCTGAGGCCATAAGGTGAGAAATTGGAACAGCTTACAAACATAATCTTTCAAGTTGGTCATTTATTTGTCACCTGCTACTGCTCTAGGGTACTCCACATGTACAAACAAATAAATAAATAATGTCTTCGTTTCTGGCATTTTTTTAACCTGAGGGGAATAGACCTGAGTCTTTTAAGATTATTCCATCTTAACAGAGGATCGGCAGGATAACACAGAATCATGCAGCAAATGATTTTTAAAAGAATATAATAATCTAATAAATAAGTACAATAAGATGATTATAATTACATTTAAATTTGGAGAGTTATAACAAAATAGGCTAGTTTGACTTCAGAAATAAAGTAATATAGAATCTATTATGGGTGTGGAGATTAAAATAATTATCAAGTTGACAAGAGGGGGTGAAAAATTCATATTTGTACTTGATGCCTGATAGAAGCTTGATTTTATGGCACATGTAATAGTCATGACACAATTCAATGGAAGGAGTGATGTAATACTTTGTGGAAAAGTGGAAAGTTCCTTGTTCAAGGCTCCCTGTGGTCTGTGAAGGACAGGCAGCTATAGAGATGTAATTGCAACCAATTTCTCAAAGATAAGCCTGAATCAGTCCTGACAATGTAGATTGCAAATTTCTGAAGAGCGTCACCTTCAAGCAAGAGTGAGGTCTGAGTGAAACAGATTGGAAGGATTTTACTTATTGGCACCTGTTACAGGCTTATATGATAAGGTGTTTTTGTTTACCCTGGATCTGGGATTTCATTGTAAGATTGACTTCCTGCTTCATTTTCTCCTGCATCTTGATTCTATAAACCCTAGCTTCAGCCCGATCTATTTACTATCCCAGAACACAATATGCATTTTCACATCTCCTGCATTTACTCTGTATGTAATTCTTTCTAACTTTAAAACACACACACACACACACATACATACAAACATTTTCACATGACACGGTCTACTCAAACTTTCAGGTTCTCAACTCAGAATTCACACCAGCATTCCTTTAACTAGCACCTTGAAAAGTGATGCTTGATATGATCTGCCTTTAATATAATTAATTACCTACTTGCACATTTCTTCTGCTAGATTGTAAGACACATTGAGGACAGTGTAGGGCTTATTCTCATTTATTTCCTACACTACTTGCAAATAATAAGTGGGCAATAAAAAAAATCAGTTAAACGAATGACTTTTATTAATCTAGCCAGTCAGTTGAAAAGAGATGTGAAAACCCAGAGAGGGGATAAAATGATGTAAAAATCCCAAGAGGCTTTTAAACTGTGGCATCAGGAGTTCTGACTGGACTATAGGACTGACTTGGGGATAGGTGTGGTGGAAAAGTCTGGGCCATGTACAACTAGGCTGCCTTCTGCCAAGTTTCTTCGATTGTTCAGAGGGTGTTTGACTCTCATCCCTGAGATCTTCAGATGCATCTAGATGAGGTGCTCATCCTGTCACTGGTGTTAAGCTATATATTCTTGTAAGACACCACTTTCTCTAGCAGGGTCAATGTTGTGGTGCAGGTATAAATAATAAAGAGGCAACTGAACAAATATTTAGACCAGTCACTGATTAGGTAAAGTATTTCTTAGTAGTAATTACTGGTTTGGGTGGAGAAGGAGGAAAATAAAAAGTATAGACATTTAGGTAGAAGGGGGCTAAATCACATCAGTTAATTCCTGATGTAAATTAGAGACTACTTTTTTGTTTGTTTTGCCAGCTATTCTGTTTAATCAGTATGAATTCTTATATGGGATATTAACAAATGTTTTAAATGAAGCACTTTGTGGAAAGGATTCAATTATTAGATTTCTTAGAAAAAATTACTTATCAGCATTTATTTTTGGTGAATACATTTTTTTTGTGTGTGTGTGGTACGCGGGCCTCTCACTGTTGTGGCCTCTCCCGTTGCGGAGCACAGGCTCCGGACACACAGGCTCAGCAGCCATGGCTCACGGGCTCAGCCGCTCCGCGGTATGTGGCATCTTCCCAGACCGGGGCACGAACCCGTGTCCCCTGCATCGGCAGGTGGACTCTCAACAACTGCGCCACCAGGGAAGCCCCAAGACATTTATTTTTAAAGTTATGTTTCCTATATACATGTAATGAATGTTAGTTACTATTTCTTATCTGAAAAAATATCACACAAATGAATCAATTCCTCTGGTATTTAATATAAAGACAGCATTATAAAATCAAAGGCAGTTTTCAAAAATTAAAAATGCAATAATCCCATTATCCTAAACTGCTTTTATTTTTCTTTATTTCTGTGAAAATTTTTATGTATATAAGAGTTTATATCATTAATGTGTAGCTTAAAGAATAATATTATTCATAAAATAAATACACATAAAACACAGATACTAAAACAATGAAACATTACAGGCTCCCCACGCATCCCTATGCAGTCATACCCCCTTCACATGTAATAGGCTGAACTGAATGATAATCATCACCTTGCTTTTCCTTTGTCACTTATTCACTTATGTATTTAAAAATGCAGTTTTTAGTTTTGTTTCTTTTTAAACTTTATACACAGACTATGCATATTCTTAATTTTAAGGTATATTTATATTGATACAGGTTCATTTTCACTGATGAATATACCAGAATTTTAAAAGTTCATTTTCCCATGTATAAACATTTGGATAGTTTCTCATTTTTTGCTTTTATGAACATTCTTATGCTTATTTCCTGGAGCTGTGGCATAGGGAACATTCAACTTTTTGAGATAAATTACCCAGGATATTATTAGAGTCCTTATTACTCCACACTCTTGCCAACTAATCAAAAATGAAATCAAATTTGATTATGGTTTGAATTTGCATTTTTATGACTACTAATGAGATTTGTTATATTTTCGTATATTTATTGACGCTATTTTCTCTTTTGGGTAATGTTTGCATGATTTTTGCCTCTCCTGGGTTGTCTTCTGCATTTATTTGTAAGAATTCTCTCTATATATATGTTAGTAACCTTTTGTCATTTATATTTATTCTTTAAATCATTCCCTGGTTTGTGGTTTATCATTTCATTCTCTTTTATGATATTTGGTGAATATAGGTTATTCTTTGAATGTGGTAGAATTTATTAGATTTCCTTTTACAGAATATAATTTTTGTGTTTTATTTAAGAAATCCTCTCCTACTCTGAGATAGTAAAAATCTTCCCATAAGGTTTCTTTTAAAAATGATATTGTTTTTCTTTCAAATCGATTGCCCAGCAACAGATTCCATGTATGATATGTGAAAAGAGTTTTTTTCCCCTTCATGATCACCAATTAAATCAGTGCAATATATTGAGCAGTCTGTTCTATGCCTACATGTGTGCAATACTGATGCTATCATGTGTCAGGCTTGTGTATACATATGGGCAGATCCGTTTCCAAGTTCTCTGGTCCCTATTTTTCTTTCTGCAAGCCTATACAACACCAGTTTATTTTCGTAACTTTTTCATTGAGTCCTAACATGTAGTCATCCAAGTCCTCTTCTTCCCTCTTCAGGACCATCTTAGATTCCTTTGAGCCTGTTTTCCTTCATATAAATAGGATTGATATATTATTTGGGAAAGAATTAACATCTTTATGAGATTAAGTTAACTATCTTGGTACATGGCATATCTCTCCATTTATTTAACTTTGCCCTAATTTCCTTCAAAAAGTTTTATGTTTTTCTATATTAGTCTTTACCATCTTTTAGGCTTATATAATACATGTTAAATTTTTAAAATTTAAATTATTCTAAGTGATTTTTTATTGTATAGTAATTTAATTAAATCTTGTATATTAACATAATTTCCAGTAATATTACAAAACTTTCCTATTTCTAATAATTTGTCTGAAGAGTCTTTGGGTCTAGAAATTTAGAGCCGTGTGCATTACATTTAACTTAACAAAATATACAGTCTCTCAATGTTTTAAAACTCCTCCTGAATAACACAAGGAATGCAGAATTAACTAATTGCAATGTCCCTCTCAAATCCTATGTTACTTTCCAGTAATTTCTCAGTTTACTTCTGAATTCTTCATGTTTTCTTGATCTCAGACCTTCTTTGGATAAATTTCCTTCTGTCTAAAATATATTCTTTAGAAGCTAATTTTGTCAGCCTATTAGTAGTAATTCTCTCAGTTTTTATCTGTCTAAAATGTTTTTATTTTATCCTTGTTCACTGAAAGATACTTTCACGTGACATAGAATTCTATGTCGCCAAATATTTTCTCTCGTTATGTTGAAGATACTCAGCTTGCTTCCATAGTTGTTATTCAGAAGTCAGCCTTGACTGGTAGGGAATCTGTTTCCCTCTGGTTACTTTTAAGATGTTCTCTTCATTTTTGATGTACTACTGTTTTTACCCTGCAGTGTCTAAATGTGGTTTTATTTTTATGTATTCTACTTTAGATTTTTTAGGCTTACTAAATTTGTGGGCTAGATTTTTTCAACAATTCTAGAAGCTCTTGTAATTTCAAAAATGTCCTTTTCTTATTCCATTTTTTATGTCATTTTCAAACACTGATTATAATATGTGGAATTTTCTCATTCTTTTTTTACTGTGGCTCTTAAATATTGTCCCTTATTCCTCTCATTTGCGTGAATCTGTGTAAGTTCACAGATATTTCTTTGAGTTTACTTCATTTAATGGTATTTGATTTATTTTAATAATTATATCTTTAACTTATAAACATTCTATATTTCAATCCAGTCAGATTCTATTGCCTTCTACTTCTCAGTTATCCTCTTCTATCTATGTAAATGTATTGAACACACATACACCCTTTCTGCAATTCTGATACCTGAAGTCTTTCTGAAAGTCATTCTGCGCTTTGATGTCTGTGTTGATTCATACTTACGATGGCTTATTCTCTCATGTGTTTGATGAAGTTTGAGCTCAGAACCCTTGGAACTACACTGAGGCCAAAGATGCTTCCCAGGCTTCTGGGAGCACTGCCAAACAGGACGAGTTAACCAAATTTTTGGCTTGAAGGGCTTTGGGCCAATTTATATTATGAATATAGTCCCAAATCCCATATGAATGGGAAATTTTTTTTCATTTTCACTCAGAGATAACATCATTTCAGGAAGGTATTTGCATTGGTTTTCTCTGTTAGATGATTTCTTTTTCCCTTACTTACCAACTAATGTGTCATCCTAAAAGGAGTCCTAAATTTTTTTCAGTTCTTTTACCTGTTTTTTACCTTTCTAGTCCTAAAAGGTACTATATCTCCACCCCAGGCATGCATGCAGGCTTTTAAAAATCAAGCATTAGGCAGCATGTGTAAGTAGATTGTCCAAGGAAAAAGTTTGGCCATAGTGGTTTGTTTGTTTTTAATATGAATTAAAGAGTCTTTAAATTCTTTTGTGCTTTACAATTTTCAAAAGTTTCACACACATGATTTCATGTAATAAAACCTTTTTTCCCCCTACCCCTAAATTGCCCTGATCCGCTTCCCTCCCCCACTGGTAACCATCAGGTTTGTTCTGTGTATCTGAGTTTGCATCTTTTATTTTTTACTCACTAGTTTGTTATATTTTTTTAGATTCCACATATAAGTGATGTCATACACTATTTGTCTTTCTCTGTCTGACTTATTTCACTCAACATAATGCCCTCCAAGTCCAACCATGTTGCTGCAAATGGCAAAATTTCATTCTTTTTTATGGCTGGGAAGTATTCCATTGCATATATGTACCACATCTTCTTTATTCATTCACCTGTTGATGGGCACTTAGGTTGCTTCCATACCTTTGGCCACAGAGCTTTTTAACTTTTCTGAAATAACATTTTCTAACCATTTGAGGCTTGTTTATTTTTATATCTACTCACCTATATAATTTTAAAATATTTAAAAATATATTTTGTCCCTCTTGTTTAGGTCTAATATGTTTGGTCTAATATATTATGTCCCTCATGTTTAGGTCTAAAACAGCTTTTATTGAATTTCTCATCCATAGTATCCAATATCCAGAAGGAAATAACTTTCATTTTTCCTTTTTTTTAAGTCTTTATCCACATCTATACATAATTTTAAATGTATACATTACAATATATATGATGAGATGAGTATTGATCAAATAGATTATGTCACTTGCATAGGTTCTTAGAGAATCTGTTCAATATACAGCTCTTATGTAGAAACTAGCAATTATATATAATATTACAAAGTTAATAATTTTTACAAAATTGATAAAAATAGAAAATGGAATAATAAGATTCAATGTTGAATCATATATTCCCTTATGAGTAAATTTAGCCTTTACAAATTATAAAGAAACAAAACTGTTGTATTACATCATATCTTTTTTGTTTTTTTAAATGGAAAGGAAGATTCTTGGAAGTGAAATATTGTTTCTCAAATACAAATGTCTATTAAGGGAATGTAAAATAGCAAGTAGGAATAACTGCTTCTGAAGTGCTCATTTGGTTGTTTCAGAGATAGAAAAATCAACAAAATAAGTCTGGTTATTTGGCAATATGGTTAATTTAAACCCATGCCATGATACCAATCTTGAGTGCATTTAATTCTGCACAGTCAGTACATGTTACTTGACCTATGAGTACTGGTTGACTCTGGAATTTTTCAGATTTATACAACTATAATATAATATGGTATGATATGATTTGATATATTAAAATATGACATACTGTGTCATAATAAGACTTAACATAGTATAAATTTAAATAATACATTTAGCAAGTTGAATAGATTTGTCATATACATAGATGTGTGCTATATTCTGACAGTAAAATCTCCATGTCATGTTGTACTATTTTTAATAAATGAAGTTATCAGACACCAAGAATTTCAAAGTTTTACAGAGAGCAGGAGTTACCACAAATGATTTATAATCTCATCAGCATTGCCCTGCTTGAGGTTTATGAGATCATACTGCTCAATCAATTCCAAAAGCTATGAAGGGAAGCTCCATGTATATAAGTTGCTGGGGTTCACTCTGGTATTGGGTAAGCTACCTGCAGTATGTTACTAACATGGCTTTTTCTTAAAGGTGCTGTGACAATTTCAATTGTTATTTATTTTAAATGTGTAATAAATAGTTGTATTTTCCTTTATCCATGGAAAGATTGATTATAGATTCTGTCAGGCTCCAGAGGAAAATCAGATTGTTATGCCAGCCTTGATTTTTTTTTTCTTTCTTCACTATGAGTGCCTATTCTTTATCATGAATGCTAGTTGATCATATGTGACAATTTTTAAGCTATAGTTATAGTTAAATGATGACATACAAAAAGGGACACCATGAAAAAGTGATGGAAATTTAAGAGAAAATTTTAATCATTCTTTTAACCTATATAGTGAAAGTTATATTTTCAAATTCTTTTTAATCAATTTATGTATTTCACTTCATAAGTGGAAATGAGTGTGCTATTATATCCAAGACTCATCTAGCATACATTTCCCATGTATTTCTTAAAGACGTAATTAGAAAGTTACTGGAATTCATGAGTCTTAAAGAAAAATAAGGTGGGAGAGTCAACTTCAGGAAGGCTAGTCACTTAATGAAAGTCTATTTGACAATATTATCATTACTAAATTGTATTATTAAATGTGTCCCAAAGCAAGATTAGAGCTGTGCTCATCAGCACAATATTTGAAGGAGACCAGGTTATTGCCTCTCATGATTGTTCTCATATTCTGGACAGAAAAACTGCAAAAACACAGAAGGATGAACAAACACTGCATTTTACTGCTGGTCTCACTCAGAAATCCCAGGAGTGTGCTTGGACCTCTTCAAGCACCTGTAAGTCTTAAAAGGCACTGCTCTTGAAGTATCAGCAGAAAATACATGTATACACCTAGGGAAAAGCACAAGGAAAAAATGATGGTTTTACAAAACAACACACTAACTCAGTAACCTGGGACGGAACCTTCTAGATCGATCTTCTAATATAAGAAGGAAAGGAAACTCTTCAAAATAAAACTTACCTCTAAAATAAGAAATACTTCACAATTATCTGTCAAAATAAAGTGACTGCGACATGGGCTTTTCATCATACTCCACAATATACTTCTATGTTCAGGTAAATTAAAACCAGGAGGCATTTTAAAAGATTTATAAAGATTGGGGAACTTCCTTCAGACTCAGTCCTCTGCCCTTTATGACGATCACAAAGAAGTAAAAACGAAGGTGGCTTTGTTTCTGTTATTAGCAGGGCAATATGCCAACCACCAGGTTTCGGTTGAATCAGCGTCATCTGCTCTTCACTGCACTAGCGGTGAAGATCAGACACTAAAGTGTGAATATGAGTGTCAGGTATCCCAGCGTGGATCGTGAGTGTAATAAAGGGGCAGGAAGGAGAGGCGCAGAGAAATTAAAATACTAAATGGAGAGTTAAAATACAAAGTGAAAATTTAACATCAAACATGAGCGAGATGGGAAAAATTAACTGGGTAAAAAATCACTATACACAAGAGAAGGGAAATGGCAGTGAGACTGGAAGGTGGTGGACAGAAACCTCAGATGTAGCTCAGACTGAACACGAGAATGGTAATATTGCTCTTAATTTTTGTTCTGACAAAACCAGAGCTGGAAACAAGGAGTTGGCTACAGATGGTTTATTTACGAGGATATAGGTGTAGGTAGTTTATCCAATAACCAAAATTTAAGGAATAGGCTGATTGAAAGAAAAGAGGACACAAAGACATAAAAGGTATGTTGTGAACTGGTTACTACTGTGGCTCATTCTCATTGGTGCCCTCTACAGGGCCACGTGGAAGACACCTCAGGGACATCTCACCAAAGGAAACGGGGGTTGGGACAATGTATGAAATGCTGTCCCCAGAGTCCTGAGTGCCTGTGTGGACCGAGTGCTTTCCCCAGGTTTCAGGAGAAAACAGCAACAACCAAAACTCAGGCATATATGTCTGGTTCTGAGCAAATATTTAAGCTACAAAAGGCCTACTTTAAAGAAGGAGAAAAGAAAATGAATAAAATTCTGAAATAATTAACAAATTCAAATCAAGATGCTATAAGTCAAAGGCGATATTAGTAGAACAAGGAGGCAGAAGAAAAATTAAGAGTATATAGTAAAATTGCCATGGAGAGAAGATTCCACAACTTGAATTCAACTATTATGTTTTGAAATTTGCAGAATTATTGAGACTGTGCCAGAAATGCTGAGTTTTCTTTTCAATAACTCTTCTCTGTGTTTCATAGAAGAGATAGCTAGCTGGGACCATGGACATCCTTGCAGTTAGGGGGAGACCTGTGAATAGGTCCTGGCCAGTATAGAATGTTCTATGGGAGTTTCTAAAAATCTTTCTTAAGACAGTATATGAGATCTTTTTTCTCTTCGTCTCCATTTCATTCATCCAGCTCTCAGAAAAGCAGATGCCACCCCTAGTAGACCTTGGGGTCAAAGTCCTGCAGCAATAATAGAAGGGGCTGACATTTAGAAAACCACATCAAACCTAAACCATCCACCTTGACTTTTAGGCAAAAAAGCAATATTTAAAATATCTCTGGGTCTTTATGTTTCCTGCTGCTGAACCTAATCCTACTGGATATAGAGACAAAATTCAGCAAATATGAAGTGTTGCTACTGTTGCTGCAGATTTATATTAACTAGCATTTTTATATATACACACACATATATTTGATGTATATTTGATATATATATATATATCAGTGTATATATTGGTTTACATTTGAGATATATATACACATATATATGTATATGAAGTTCCCTGAGTAGCCATTGCTTTTCAAGACATTTTTATATTCCCAACTGATGCAGGATGAAAGAAGGTAGGAGACAAAAATCATTGTTAATATTTTAGTTTATTTCCTTTGAGTCTTTTTTTCCAATGACTAGGCTTTTAGTCACATAATTGTTATTATATTTATGCAACTTTTAAATTATTTTTCTATGGTATTACATAGTCTTAACACATAAATTTTAATGACTATAAGTTGTTAAAGTATATGGGAAGTAAATGTAAAGGTTATAAAGTGTGAAGTTGTAAGAATAGTTTTGTTAGGCAACAAACTCAGTGACCAGATATGGGGATAGGCTCTAGATGGCTGTAGTAAGAACTCACTGGAACAACATACAGCCTGAGGAGCAGAGAATACAAAGGCTGAATCTATAGAGGAGGGCGGAACCCACAGCCAAAGAACATAAAATCATCAAACACTACCAGCCTGTAAAGGCCAATGGCAGGGCAAGAGGTGGTCACAGCCAGGAGCTCACAGCTCAAGGGCAGGATCCTAACAGATAAGTACCCCCAAAAATGTGTGTGCCTGTGTGTGTGTGAGCATGTGCATGGGTACAAGGATGACAGGAACAGGGCCTTGGCATTTCAGTAGGTTTTTGCTTAAGTGATTAGGTGTGGCAGGCAGAGTTAATATGAAAGTGATCCTTAATATACCATGGTCACATTTGTGAGTGGCTTTTAATTTTTCTTTATAAATGATATTTCAATAAAGAAAAGTAAACATAACCCCATACACACACACACACAGGCATTCGATTTTTGAGATTACTTCCGTGAATCATTTAGGAGAAATGGAATTGCTGGGCCACAGTCCATTTTATGTTTTTTAAAATCTCTTTATAAAATTTTCTTAATCGCTTTCCATAAAAGTTCTAGCAAATAAGACTTCTACCAGTAATGGATTTGCCCTTCTTCTTTAATCACACTGGGTATTATCAGAAATAATTAAAAGGAAAACAATCTGTGTTCGATGGGTGACAAAATCAATGTTATTCGGATTTACATTTCTTTGATTAATACAGAAAGTAGATATTTTCTTACAATTATATACTAATTTCAGTTCTTCTTCAATAAATTGTGTATTAATATCCTTTGCCTATCTATCAAACACATAATGCAATCCAATTCATTTATGCAGTAGTACATAAGGGACAAAACTTAGTGAATATTTTTTAAGACATGTGTATTAGTTTGCTTAGGGTTTCCCTAACAAAATACCACAGACTGGGTGGCTTAAACAACAGGAATTTTATTTTCTCACAGTTCTGGAGGCTGAAAATCTAAGACTGAGTTGTCAGCAGGTTTGGCTTTCTCTGAAGCCTCTCTCCTGGCTTGTAGATGGTCACTTCTTCTCCATGTCCTCACATGCTCACCCCTCAGTCTGGGTGTTGTCTGTGTCCTAATCTTTTCTTATAAGATCACCAGTCATATTGGATAAGGGTCACACACATGACCTTATTTCACCTTAATTACCTCTTGAAAGGCCCTGTCTCCAAAAACATTCACGTTCTGAGGTACTGGGCCAGGTTAGGACTTCAAAATATGAATTTTGTGGAGACACAATTCAGCTTATAATATCCAAATGCTGAAAGATGGGATTTGTAAAGCAAGTAGGGGATACTTTTTGCTCAGTTTTCTTGAAGAGGTTTCTAGACAAGGAAGTTAAAATAATATTTGTTTCATGGATAGTTAATCCTAACAACATTGTTGAAGGTAGGCTGGATTAGAGAAAAAATGGAAATGAGTGACCAGCTGGAAGATTCTTGGAACAGCCTAGGAAGGTAACCTTGAGGTTCTCAACCATGTTGTAGCCAGCAGACAGGGCAAGAGGACTATTCAGGAAGAATTTTCTGATTCTTAGACAAGTTATCTACAACCTTCTCCAACAAGAACAGGCCTGGAGGATATAACAAAACCCTTTGGTTATGGTGGCTGTGACAACAATGATATGGTGGAAGGGCAAAGTTCTAAAGCATCCCTGCTGTCCTGGGTCCTCTTAGCTGCCCACCTCCAGAGCCCCCACACTCCCTTAAAGAGCATTGCCTCAGCCTGCCCTCAGCAACTGCCTAAGCTGGACTGACAGGAGCTCTGTGCTAGGGAGTTAACGATATGAAATGCAGGTTTGTATCTGCATCCTTCCTGTTAGGAGGTTGAGGCTCTGAAGGTTACTCAAGGATGAAGAGTTAGCAAGCATCAAGGCCTAGATTTGACCGAGATCTCTGGGTGACAAAGGCTACCCTGCCCTGCTGAGGAGCTTTGATTTTAGGAAGCATTCATATCTGAACATTCTTTTGTTTTTCAAAGTTCAGACAGACTAAGTTAACTGAGATGCAAGTAAATTTATTTACATTAAGATGGCCCGTGGGTACCAGCACTGCCACCTCAGCCAGTGAGTCGTGAGTCCTACCACAGTGAAAGCATTGCAGCATGCTGGTCCCTGTTTCTGCCATAAGGTTAAGATTAGTTCTAATAAACCTTTAAGCACAAGGGGGAGCTTAAGAGATCTTTATCCACTATAAAATTCTGAAGATGATAATCATGGTCTATGATTCATATTTGCATTTTTTTAGCTGAAGTATAGTTGATTCACAACAATGTGCCAATTAATAACATTTTATGAATCTCGTTGAAAGCTCCTTCTGTGTCTTTGGGAAAGATTTAGTTGTTTAAAAAAATACCTAATTTCTCTGAGGAACACTACTTGTCAGGCCATTGACGTCCAAAGTCAACGCTGAGGACAGGTACGTTATCTTAGACTTGGCAATTTGATTATTAAAATAAGCCCATTATTGATAATCCTAAGAAGGATGCTAAATTCTCTATTTTAGAGCACATTAAAGAGATTTTTAGTTTGAATAAAATTTAAATTTGTATACTTTTTAGTTTACTTTTATAAGGAAATTATTTCAAAATAGCCTGATGTTATTAACATGTAAATAACTTCTAAATGATGTTTGAAAACAGAAATAGTTCTTTTAGTAGAAAAAAGTATTACTATTAAAGCTCGGTTTTCAAAGAGGTAAAATCATTCCTCTCAGGCAAATATTACAGAAATCTGTGTCAAAGGTTCTATTTAACCCATTAATTAACGAGGGAAGCAGTGATACTGTGATTGGCTCAAGGAGCATTTAGGAAATTAGGGTATTTATAGGTAATTTAATGAAGAAATGTTAAGATAGTATACAAATGGTTAGTTAGATACAAACTGGTTAGTATCTAACAGGCCATCAATCATTATAGTTATCTGTTCCACCAGACAGAAATAATTTGCATCTCTACTGGAGGAAATCTATTTAATACAAATTAGCAAGCAAAGTCTGGGACCTTTAATGAAGAGTAACAGTGAGAGGAACCAAATTCCTCCCTGGACAATCCTTGGGTAGCTGTTGCTCCTATGTGATATTTAAAGATGATGCTGCCCATCTGGTTGCTTTTTTTCTAAGTTTTGAATAATCTTTCTGGCAGTTAAATGCTTAAATGCAAATTTGTGTGCAGATACCTTTATTTAAATATTCAAAATTATATGTGTCTACTTTTCATCTCAACATAGGCTGAAAATATAAATAAGAAGATTTTCCTGTCTGCAAATAGTTTACAGTATAAAAGGGAAACAAATAGGTATACAGTGTATTATAATAAATGCAATAAAAGATATATGAATGAGTGATGGTAGGATTCTGAAGTGCTCCAGGGATTTCAGGTCTTGGTGATCAGGGAAATTCCTTAAAGAGGTGACATTGAAAAACAGATAAGATGTATGAGACTCATGGAATCTGGTAAAAAGAAAATATACCTCTATCTCTCTCAGTATATAATTTTTGGTGGATTTCCTTCTATCTTCATTTCTATATGGGGAGTTTTATACAATGTTGTACATATAATATTGTGACCTGCTTGTTCACTTGTATATATATTAAGCAATTTTCTATAGATATGTTAAGCTTTTGGAGTTTGGATGTGGAGGAAATAGAGGCAGGGTAGTCAGTTTCAAAAATGGTGTTTCATAATGTGTGAGCTCCAGATCACCTGTATCAGAATTAAGAGGCTTATTTAAAAGGCAGTTTCCTGAAGCCACTTCCCCATGACCATCTTGTCTTGTACCCACAGTCCCTGTGTATAGTCAGGCACATCATGGTATGTAAGCAATTACTTTCTAAACTGAACTTTAGGAGTTAGTATGGTAACAGATGTTTCGCTAAGGGATTAGAGATTACCAAAAGTGTACCAGTGAGGAAACTAAGGAGAAGAAGAATGCAAAAGTATATAACAAATATCAATTATGGAAAGGCAGTGATTTCTCAGTTTAACAACAATAACATCAGTTTATAACATTAAGCAGAAGCAGTCATTTTTAAAGAATTTTATCAAATATATTCTAACCTGTAAAATACAATTAATTGATTATATTCATTGCTCTGAAATAACATACCTATATATGTAAATAACTTATAAATTGTTGGGGAAATATAATTAAAAGCAAAATCTTCTCCCAATCCAGAAACCCTCTCCACAAACGTAGTAGAGAAAGAAAATAGTTTTATTATTGAATAAGCATTAAACAAGAATGATATGTGCAACACAGGCAAACCACTAAAAGAATATAAAACCAGAAAGTAATCTTACCCTTTTATATACAACCAATACAACCCATTCCACATACGTTTTCAATATGGACGATAGCTAGTCCTCAAGTAAGAGGATTTGACAGCATCATTCGTCACACAGAGTTCATCCTAACTTTATCTGGTTATTGGGGTAACCATCTGTATTGGCTAATTGGCTTTATCCAGGGAGAAAAAACCCATATCTTTATGACAGGAAGTAGTTTTACAACCTGGAGCAAGGCCCCAACCAAAGTTAGGCTCCTACCTCCCAACAGAAACTGGGAGGTAGGGGTGTTATTTATCTTGATGCTTGCATTTCAAAGAGATGGCTTCCAAGTCTTTCTTCAGGTCATAAAGCTGACAAAAGGCCTATCTAGTCTTCAAAAGGATTTATATACATTTCAAAGAGAGGAGAAAATGCTTATAATCACAAGTTTTCTAAATTTCAGTCAGCCCTCCTTATCTGCAGTTTCCTCTTCTGAGGATTCAATCAACTGAGAATCGAAAATATTTGAAAAAAAATAATTTCAGAAAGTTCCAAAAAGCAAAACTTGAATTTAGTACACACTGGCAACTGTTTACATAACATTTACATTGTATTAGGTATTATAAGTAAACTAGAGATAATTTAAATTATATAGGAGGATGTGCCTTGGTTATATGCAAATACTACATCATTTTATATATGGGATTGAGCATACCCAGAATAAATTTAGAACCACTTTCTCCAGGTAGGTAAATGTTTGTTGTTTGTATTAAATGACCACAATACATTTTACATTAAATAAAATATTTACTCAGTAAATTTATGACAAAAGTACATTTCTCAGGAAAATTTATGATAGTTATAATTTATTTTTTCTCTTTCTCTACAACACTGAAAACCATCATACATGAATTGTCATAACTATCATTTGCTGGAACAAAATATAGGTACAGCTCAGAAATATTGTGGGTTTGGTTCCGGAACACCACAATAAAGCATATGCCACAATAAAGGGAGTCACATGAAATTTTTGATTTCCCAGCACATATAAAATTAGTTTATATTATAGTCTCTGAAGTGTGCAATAGAATTATATCTAAGAAAACAATGTACAGACCTTAAATTAAAAATAATGTTGTTGGAAAAACGGTACTGATAGACTTGCTCAACGCAGGGTTGCCACAAACCTTCAATTTGTAAAATACGCAATATCTGGAAAGCTCAATAAAGTGAAACAATAAAATGAGATATATCTATAACATTTCTTTCTATTTTTAAAAGGCACTGAAGGAAAATTTATTATAAATGCAATTTAAAAGATCTTTTACTGTTATTATGTAATAAATTATGCTTATCAGGTATATTTTTCTGCAAGGGCTCTATCTTATATTTTTAGAACCACCAGATTCTGCAGTGTTTATTTTTGGAGTCATTACTTCATGCAACAATTTAAAGCCTACAAGGAATATCTTCTAATTTTGAGAATTGAATTATAAATCTCTGTAATTATTATAGGACTTCTTAGTGGATAGAGAAAACTATATGCAAATAATTTATTCTTAATATTTTAAAGTTTCAACTCTAGTTTCTCATACAGAAATATACTCAAATAGAGAAATATTTAAAATAGAGCAAAACCTAGCTCAGGTCAGATTTTTCTGACCTCATTGCCAAGAGGTAGACACCAGTCATACACTGTGACCAACCAGGCAGGCAGTACACAACAGTACACATGCAACATGTCTATATGACTTATTCTATGGAAATTGTAGCCACTTTGGGGTAAATAAGGGTAGCAACTGTGGTTTAGAGTATCTATTATATCAGAAATTGACTTATAAATTGATATACAAAATATTCTTCATGCAGAATGTAATTTGATCCATAGTCTGTAATTTGGTCTATATTGCCTTTGTCTAAAAATGGTAATTAAAATAATAGTAGGGAAATGAGGGTGCACATCTTCTATGAAATACTACGTTTCTTTGAGAGACTGGTAGATAGAGAGGCTTTCTCAGATTTAGTCTCCCCACATCCACCATCATCACAACCTCCCAGTAGCAGTTAGTGAGAAATGTTCTAAAATTACATTGAGATCAACTCCGATCTCATAGGTGAATCAGAATTGGGAAATGATAATCTTTGACATCAGACTATTGGTAATGTAGGAAAATGCTTTTAATATCCATGTTTGCCTTTAAAAGCTACAGATGTTTTGAATGACTTTTATTTACGTGGGCTCATATGTCAGTCATACTTATTTTTAAAAGACACATTCTGGGAATTCCCTGGTGGTCCAGTGGTTAGGACTCTGAACTTTTACTGCCAAGGGCACAGTTTCAATCTTGGGTCAGAGAACTAAGGGCTTGGCCAAAAATAAATAAATAAATAAAAATTTAAAAAAGACATTCTATAAAAATTCAAAATTTCTCCCCTGAAAATATGATGTGTATCATTTTAAACAAAAACTAAATAATTAAAATTCCGAGAATTTTCCTTGTTCATTGTTAAGTAAATTTTTTCTCTTTCTAAGCATGTAATATTTATGTAAACCAGCTTGCCGGGGAAAAACGCAAAGCAGATAGAGTTTCCAAAGTGGGGATATTGGGCTCTGTTGATTGATTTAATTCAGCCAGTATTGACTGAACAGAGACTAAGCTTTAAAGTGAGATATAATAAAATGCAGAAATGAATAAGAGACAAGGAATATAAAGATAAATACTCAGATAAATGTACAACAGGATATTGAGTACAATGAAAAAGTTTTACATGATTTTAGAAGGAGAGAGAATTGGGCTATCAGGAAGGTATACAGAAGCTATTCATTCCTTCATTTAAGTGTAAATTTATTTTTACTTATTTGCTTATTTATTGTTTGAATTTCTACTTTGTGCAGGCAATGTTCTGGTCACTGGGGTTAAACTAGGGAACAAGACAAATTTCCTGCTCTTAGGCGATTTCCCTGTTACATGTGATTGATTATAGCCTTAAGAAGTGGATGGAATATCAATAAGGGTAAATGAAGTGAAATCGTTCCAGGCAGTGGGAAATCCAAGGATCCTGGCAAAAATGTGTGAGAAAATAGGAAATAGGAAGGAAACTATTTGGCTGGAGTGTAAGGTACATACAGGAATTAGTAGAATTTAATGTGAGAAGAGGAGTTGAAACACCAGTAGGATCAATAGGAAAGTGGTATTTACTGAAGGTTTTAGAGGAGAGAACACTGTAACAGAAGGTGCTTTGGTGAAGATTAAATGTGATGATAAATGAGAGAGGTGGGGCCAGAGTCCGCTGATGCTAGTTGAGATCATTTTTATAGTCCAAGTGAAAGGTAATAAAGTATCTGAAATCATGGAAAAGATTTTGGTAAATATGGTGATTTGAAACCTTTACTTATTTTTTTCTGAAAGATAGCACTCTATATCCAGTAGACTTTTAGAAATAGAATCACAAATTAGAAATGGCATCATTCTCTTCCTTCATCCCCTTACCCAAAGGCAATAGGAGAAATTCAAAAACAGCTCATATTTTAAACCAGTGTGAATATTAACAATGGTTTAATTCTCATTATTTGAAACAGAAAAGATTGACACATTAAACACATTAAAGAAATTTTTTAAAAAATTAAGGGTTCATTAAGGGTTCATTCAATGAAAAGAGAAGTGAAAATATTAAATGTGATAGGTCAAATGATAATTAGATACACTGACAATTATATATTAAAAAATAAATCCTGGGCTTTTTGATAAAAATGTAGAATCGTGGTTATTATAATTGAAACTCTTCTTAAAAGAAAGTCATCTAAATAAGCTTTCTATTTGCTTGTGGAAACTATAATGGCCTAATAATGTCTAATAAGAATATGCATATCACATGGAGATGTCAATAATAATAAGTGAATATTTTTAGATATAATACAATGCCATATCTTTCATCCTTTTAAAGTGACGATTCAGTGGATGTTAGTGTATTCACAGAGCTGTGCACAACCTCATTCCAGCACATTTTTCTCACTACAAAAAGAAACTCTGTGCCCGTTATTAGTCACTCTCCACCCACTCTTCCCCCAGCCCTTGGCCCACACTGATCTACATTTTGTCTCTATGGATTTGCTGATTCTGAACATTTCATAACAATGGAATTATGTAATCTGTGGCCTTTCGTGTCTGGCTTTTTCACTCAGTATAGTGCTTTCAAGGTTCATGCTGTTCGTATTGTGTATCAGTAGTTTATTCCTTTTTATGTCTGAACAATATTTCATTGTGATGATGTACCACAATTTGTTTATCCATTCTTCAGTTGATGGAAATTTGGGTTGTTTCCACTTTTCACATACTACGAATAAAGCTGCTATGAACATCTGTGTACAAATTTTTGTGTGAACATATGATTTCGATTATCTGGGTATATTCTGGGTCATATTATAACTGTGTTTAACTCTTCTGAGCAGCTGCCAAACTGTTTTCCAAAGCAGCTGCACCATTTTATATTCCCACCAGCAATGTCTGAGGGTTCCAATTACTCCTCATCCTTGCCAGCACTGTTACTGTCCAGCTAATATGTGTATTTTGTCAGCAAATTTGGAAGCATGCTTATGCTGTTTCACAGTGTGTCTTTTTAGCTCTTTAGACATGTAAGACACAATCACCAGGTCAATATCAGGAAGCATTCAAAATCTCTCCCCTCTTTACTGTGAAATTTGGGTCACACATGCAAAGGTAATGTAGACTGTCATTATTCAAAACAAGTGTTAAATGTGAATGTTTGTTTCTCATTGAATAACCAAACCATGACTCACACAGCTGGGATGCCAGGCCCTGTCCCCCTGCACAGCGGTAACCAATTTTTCTTTTCAGTGTGTATGTCACTAGAAAACTGCATAAGTAATAGCTGTTAGATTCCTATGCTAACCTGGCATTCTGACCTTGTTTTGTCATAGGTGGCAGCATGAAATACCTTAGCAGCTTTAACACTGGTGGCTAGGTAAACACTGCTTTTGCTTAAGATCAAGCAGGAAAGTAATAAGGCAGCAATTTCAGATGTCATAGAAGCCAAGAACACATAGGGTGAGGCGAATTTTCTTTACACAGCCAAGAATATAAAGGATGGACATTCTTCACCTGCCAATGCACTGAGGAAGAAAAAAAAATGGTTTAGCACTGTTTAAAGCTCATAAACTGCAACCATAAATCAGCAAATTAGCTAATGATTGCTTCTGGGTAGTGATACATGATGAAAAACAAATAAGGAAAGGTACTCAAGGATTGCACTTGATAGATGCTGAAAAAATTAAAGCTCCATCTTCATAAAAAAATTGTTTAAGTGATTTTATAAAGGGTTGTGCCCTGGTAGCAGAATAATTACCACTTCAAATGAGTATGTTTTATAATAAATGCTACCACATCAACTGTGCTTTTCAGTGCTAACTGTTGTAAATGATTCATACTGTTCCCAGGAAGATGCAAGTGTGGGGCTCATTTGGAAAGATGCAGTCAATCCTGTCCCAGCAGAGTGCATGGAAATAGCAAGAGTTTAATCCATAGTACCAAGACCCGAGCCTGTCATCAGTAAGGACACAATAAATATTTATTAATGAGATTGCTTACAAAATCAGAGAGCAACATTAATCTTTGTAGAGCCAAATTAATCTTCTTGATCTTGTTTACTATCTATAACTAATCTGCTGCTTTATTTTAAACATAATAATGAAAAATTTAAAGGTTCAATTATTTTGTGTTATAAATGTATTTAAGAGTATTTACTGAATAATTTCCATATGAAAACCACCATTATAGGAAAAGAGATAAATTTAAAGACATGGATCCTGCTAGAAACCATGCAAAACAATGCCTGTGTATTTATTTTATTACCTATTTTCAGAGTTTTTAAGTAGCAGTAAGGGAGAGTAAGCTAGAAAAAAATTCAAAACTGAGACTGGTTAGTTCCAGTGAAAGCTTGTTTAGATGTGTGGTTTACCTTAAAAATAAGAAAACTACCATTTCTTGTGATTAGTACTAGCAGAACTCAGATGCCCTGAGATTTTGGACTGTAAGTTTTTTAAGAGCTACTATAAGGCACAAATTCAGATTTATTTTGATAAAAATTTTAACTCTCAAATTTAATTCCAGAATATAATAAATCCATATGAAACAGATGGTCCCCAAGAGTCACTGAGGCCTATTGTTTGGGCTGTATGTGTTTCAGTTTATAAAGATCATTTTCTATGTCATCAGGCAATGAAAGATGGGAGCTTAGACAGAGTTAGCTGTTTTTCTCCTCCCACAAAGAAGCAGGATGAGAATTTCATTTCTCCCTGGGTCAAACCTCTGAGCTTAATGAGCTCAGCTGGGGTGTCAACGCTGAGGGTTCATGACGGAATGAGGTGGGAGCAGAAGCTGCCAGTATGACCAGACCAGCCTTGCCACCTTGGATGAGAAGGTGACTTCTCCCTCCGTCTCTGTGAGCACCCATCAATTGTTTTTGTATCTCTTGGTGCTCAGGATTTCTGCGAGAAAGCCAGCTCAGCATAAACCGGTTAGAATCAGCTCATGTATTTATCATTATCTATTAGCTCCTTGTTTTTGTTGCAGAGGATTTTAAGCTTCAAACTGTTCCCCCTTTCCTTTTTTTTTTTTTGTTTTTTGTTTGTTTTTAGGAAGCACATGTCCAAAGAACTGATAGAAGCTTTAACTGTTTTTTGCTACATCAATTTTTAACAGAATATTGCTTTTATTTAAAGGGACTGGACTGTGTGTTACAGTTGAATCTTTGACTACAGGAACTGAGATATTGCAAGCAACCAAACAAAATCATATTTGTATTGTCTACTTTTACGATGTCAAAAGTCATTACTTGTAATACTGTAGAAAAAAAAAAGATCCCTTGCTACTAGTTTGACATAGCAAACATTATATACTTAAATATAAGCTATTTTAATGTCATTTTGCAATGTAAATTTAGGGTTTTTTGTTCAATTTTCTACGATTTGAATTGAAAACAGTGTTGCAACACTCATTTGAAAGTTCTGTGAAAATAGCCCTTTGTTTCTACTCACGGTATTTGTTTTTTCTTGCCCTAGTAATAATTGAGGACAAATATTACTATGTAAAGATAACACAAACCTGGATAGATTTTTTTCACTGAAAATATTTGTTTAAAATTAATGCACAGACAATATGTGGATATTTTCATTCTTAAATATTCTGTCCAGCGGAGGAGAAATGGCAAAACTAGAAGCGCCAATAATGAACTTCTACACTTCTTTCCTTCTCCATGTTTCTTCATCATCCACACTTACGTCCTTCTTTCAATATCCATATGATATGCTGTGTTCTCTTTTCAGACAATATTTTTGCTTCTTTCTACTGTAAGGCTATCCAAACACGTGTGTTCTTGATCTTTCACTGACTTTCAGTAACTTACTAATGTATCAGTTTTTTCTATATCTTTGTCACTTTTATCTCTTGGCTAACTTTCTCATTCAACAAATCATTTCAATTTTACTATCATAGTAAAACCAAAATCATAAACTTAAAAAAAAACTTACAAAGTTTATTAACTTGTCCAATCTCACAAAGAAAATAAATAGCTAAGCTGGGATTTATTTATTTTTTTGGAGTATAATTGCTTTACAATGTTGTGTTAGTTTCTGCTGTACAATGAAGTGAATCAGCTATACGTATACCTATATTGCCTCCCTCTTGCACCTCCCTCCCACCCCCCCCATCCCACCCATCTAGGTCATCACAGAGCACTGAGCTGATCTCCCTGTGCTACATAGCAGGTTCCCACTAGCTATCTGTTTTACACATTGTAGTGTATTTATGTCAAACCTAATCTCCCAATTCCTCCTACCCTCCTCTTACCGCCCTGTGTCCACATGTCCATTCTCTACATTTATGTCCCTATTCCTGCCCTACAAATAGGTTCATCTGTACCATTTTTCTAGATTCCACATATATGCATTAACATATAGTATTTATTTTTCTCTTTCTGGCTTACTTCACTCAGTATGACAGACTCTAGGTCCATCCACATCTCTACAAATTACCCAATTTCGTTCCTTTTTATGGCTGAGTAATATTCCATTGTATATATGTACCACATCTTCTTTATCCATTCATATATCGTTGGACATTTAGGTTGTTTCCATGTCCTGGCTATTGTAAATAGTGCTGCAATGAGCACTGGGGTACATGTGTCCTTTTGAACTATGGTTTTCTCAGGATATATGTCCAGTAGTGGGATTGCTGTGTCATATGGTTGTTCTATTTTTAGTTTATTTAAGAACCTCCATACTGTTCTCCATAGTGGCTGTATCAATTTACATTCCCACCAACACTGCAAAAGGGTTCCCTTTTCTACACATCCTCTCCAGCATTTACTGTTTGTAGATTTTTTGATGATGGCCATTCTGACTGGTGTCAGGTGTTACCTCACTGTAGTTTTGATTTGCATTTCTCTAATAATTAGTGATGTTGAGCATCTTTTGACATGCCCCCTGGCCATCTGTATGTCTTCTTTCATTGAAATGTCTACTTAGGTCTTCCATCCATTTTTAAATTGGGTTGTTTGTTTTTATGGTATTCAGCTCCATGAGCTGTTTGTATATATTTGAGATTAATCCTTTGTCCATTTCTTCATTTACAAATATTTTCTCCCATTCTAAGGGTTGTCTTTTCATCTTGTTTATGGTTTCCTTTGCTATGCAAAACCTTTTAAGTTTCATTAGGTCCCATTTGTTTATTTTTGTTTTTATTTTCATTACACTAGAAGGTGGGTCAAAAAAGATCTTGCTGTAGTTGATGTCAGAGTGGTTTTCCTATGTTTTCCTCTAAGAGTTTTACAGTGTCTGGTCTTACATTTAGGTCTTTAATCCATTTTGAGTTTATTTTTGTATATGGTGTTACAGAGTATTCTAATTTCATTCTTTTACATGTAGCTGTCCAGTTTTCCCAGCACCACTTATTAAAGAGGCTGCCTTTTCTCCATTGTTTGTTCTTGCCTCCTTTGTCATAAATTAGGTGACCATATGTATGTGGGTTTATCTCTGGGCTTTCTATCCTGTTCCATTTATCTATATCTCTGTTTTTGTGCCAGTACCACACTGTCTAGATTGCTGTACTTTGTAGTATAGTTTGAAGTCAGGGAGCCTGACTCCTCCAGCCCTGTTTTTCTTTCTCAAGATTGCTTTGGGAGAAAAACAAATACTGTATGCTAACACATATATATGGAATTTAAAGAAAAGATCATGAAGAACCTAGGAGCAGGACAGGAATAAAGACGCAGACCTATTAGAGAATGGACTTGAGAACACGGGGAGGGGGAAGTGTAAGATGGGACAAAGTGAGAGAGTGGCATGTTCATATATACACTACCAAATGTAAAACTGATAGCTAGTGGGAAGTAGCCGCATAGCACAGGGAGAAGCTTGGTGCTTTGTTACCACCTAGAGGGGTGGGATAGAGAGGGTGGGAGAGAGGGAGACGCAAGAGGGAAGAGATATGGGGATATATGTACATGTATAGCTGATTCACTTTGTTATAAAGCAGAAACTAACACACCATTGTAAAGTAATTATACTCCAATAAAGATGTTAAAAGAAAAAGAAAATATGGTATAAACTTACAAAGGAATACTATACAAACTTAAAAAAGAAAATCTGCAGTATGCAACAATGTGGACGAACCTTGAAGACATTATGCCAAGTAAAATAAACCAGTCACAGGAAGACAAAAAAAAGAGACTGCTTTGGCAATTCAGGGTCTTTTGTGTTTCCATACAAATTGTAAAATTATTTATTCTAATTCTGTGAAGAATGTCATTGGTAGTTTGATAGGGATTGCCTTTAACCTGTAGATTGCTTTTGGTAATATGGTCATTTTCACAATATTGATTCTTCCAATCCAAGAACATGGTACATTTCTTCATCTGTTTATGTCATCTTTGGTTTCTTTCATCAGTGTTGTATAGTTTTCTGAGTACAAGTCTTTTGCCTCTTTAGGTAGGTTTATTCCTAGGTATTTTATTCTTTTTGTTGCGATGGTAAATGGGATTGTTTCCTTAGTTTCTCTTTCTGATTTTGCATTGTTAGTGTATAGGAATGCAAGAGATATACATGCATTAATTTTGTATCCTGTAACCTTACAAAATTCATTGATTAATTCCAATAGTTTTCTGGTGGCATCTTTAGGATTTTCTATGTATAGTATCATGTTTTCTGCAAGCGGTGATAGTTTTACTTCTTCTTTTCCAAACTGTATTCTTTTTGTTTATTTTTCTTCTCTGATTAATGTGGCTAGACCTTCCAAAACTATGCTGAATAAGAGTGGCAAGAGTGGCCATCCTTGTCTTGTTCCTGATCTTAGTGGAAATGTTTTCAGGTTTTTATCATTGAGTATGATGTTTGCTGTGGGTTTGTCATATATGGCCTTTATTATGTTGAAGTAGGTTCCCTCTATGCCCATTTTTTGGAGAGTTTTTATAATAAATGGGTGTTGAATTTTGTCAAAATCTTTTTCTGCATCTATGAGATGATCTTTTTTTTTTTTTTTTTTGCAGTACATGGGCCTCTCATTGTTGTGGCCTCTCCCATTGCGGAGCACAGGCTCCGAATGTGCAGGCTCAGCAGCCATGGCTCATGGGCCCAGCCGCTCCGTGGCATGTGGGATCTTCCCAGACCAGGGCACGAACCCGTGTCCCCTGCATCGGCAGGCAGACTCTCAACCACTGCACCACCAGGGAAGCCCTGTTGGAAGATTTTTAATTACAGTTTCCATCTCATTATTGTGATAGATCTGTTTATATTTTCTAATTCTTCCAGTTTCAGTCATGGAAAATTGTACCTTTCCAAGAATTTGTCCATTTCCTTGTGGTTGTCCATTTTATTGGCATTTGGTTTTTTGTGCTAGTCTCTTATAATCCCTTGTATTTCTGCAGTGTCAGCTGTGATTTCTCCTTTTTCATTTCTAATTTGATTGATATGTGTCCTCTCCCTTTTTTTCTTGATGAGTCTGGCTAAATGTTTCTCAATTTTGTTTATATTCTCAAAGAACCAACTTTTAGTTTTATTGGTCTTTGCTATTGTTTTCTTTGTTTCTATTTCATTTACTTCTGCTCTGATCTTTATGATTCCTTTCCTTCTACTGAGTTTGGATTTTCTTTGTTCTTCTTTCTCTAGTTGCTTTAGGCATAAGGTTAGATTGTATATTTGAGATTTTTTCTTGTTCCTTGAGGTGAGACTGAATTGCTATCAACTTCCCTCTTAGAACTGCTTTTGCTGTGTCCCATATGTTTTGGGTTGTTGGGCTTTCATTGTCATTTGTTTCTATGTATTTTTAAATTTCTTTTTTGATTTCTTCAGTGATCTCTTGTTTATATAGTAGCACACTGTTTAGCCTCCACGTATTTGTGATTTTTAAAGTTTTTTCCTATAACTGATTTCCAATCTCATAGTGCTGTGGTCAGAAAAGATGATTGATATGATTTAAATTTTCTTAAATTTTCCAAGGCTTGATTTGTGACTCAGGATGTTTTCTATCCTGGAGAACATTCCATGTGCACTTGAGAAGAAAGTGTATTCTGCCACTTCGGGTGGAATGACTTATAAATATCTATTAAATCTATCTGGTCTGTTGTGTCATTTAAAACTTATTTTTCCTTATTTATTTTCTGTTTGGATGATCTGTCCATTGGTGTAAGTGGAGTGTTAAAGTCCCTCACTATTATTGTGTTACTGTCAATTTCGCATTTTATGGTTGTTAGCATTTGCCTTATGTATTGAGGTTCTCCTATGTTGCGTGCCTATATGTTTGCAACTGTTATATCTTCTTCTTGGGTTGATCCCTTGATTATTATGTAGTGTCCTTCCTTATCTCTTGTAACAGTCTTTATTTCAAAGTCTATTTTATCTGATATGAGTATTGCAACACCAGGTTTCTTTTTTTTCTTTTTTTAAAAAAATATCTTTATTGGAGTATAATTGCTTTACAATGGTGTGTTAGTTTCTGCTGTATAACAAAGTGAATCAGCTATATGTATACATATATCCCCTCCCTCTTGTGTCTCCCTCCCACTCTACCTATCCCACCAAAAACAGAAATATACATCAATGGAACAGGACATATGCACATATGGTCAACTTATCTTTGATAAAGGAAGCAAGAATATACAATGGAGAAAAGACAGCCTCTTTAATAAGTGGTGCTGGGAAAACTGGATAGCTACATGTAAAAGAGTGAACTTAGAACACTTCCTAATACCATACACAAAAATAAACTCAAAATGGATTAAAGACCTAAATGTAAGGCCAGACACTATAAAACTCTCAGAGGAAAACATAGGAAGAACACTCTTGTGACATAAATCACAGCAAGATCCAGCTTTCTTTTGATTTCCATTTGCATGGAATATCTTTTTCCATCCCTTCACTTTCATTCTGTATGTGTCCCAATGTCTGAAGTGGGTCTCTGTAGACAGCATATATATGGGTCTTGTTTTTGTATCCATTCAGCCAGTTTGTGTCTTTTGGTTGGAGCATTTAATCCATTTACATTCAAGGTTATAATCAATATGTAAGTTCCTGTTGCCATTTTCTTAATTGTTTTGGGTTTGTTTTTGTGGGTCTTTTTCTTCTCTTGTGTTTCTCACCTAGAGAAGTTCCTTTAGCATTTGTTGTAAAGCTGGTTTGGTGGTGCTGAATTCTCTTAGCTTTTGCTTGTCTGTAAAGGTTTTGATTTTTCCATTGAAAAAGTGGTCCAAATGGTGTCCTTGCTGGGTAGAGTAATCTTGGTTGTAGGTTTTTCTCTTTCATCACTTTAGTATATCCTGCCACTCCCTTCTGGCCTGCAGTTTCTGCTGAAAAATCAGCTGATAACTTTATGGGGATTTCTTGGCATGTTGTTTTTTGCTTTTCCTTTGCTGCTTTTAATATTTTTTCTTTGAATTTAATTTTTATTAGTTTGATTAATATGTGTCCTGGTGTGTTTCTCCTAGGGTTTATCCTGTATGGGACTCTCTGCACTTCCTGGACTTGGGTGGTTAGTTCCTTTTCCACATTAGGGAAGTTTTCAAGATTAATCTCTTTGAATATTTTCTCAGAACATTTCTTTTTCTTTTCTTCTGGGACCCCTATAATTTGACTGTTGGTGCTCTTAGTGTTGTCCCAGAGGTCTCTGAGATTATCTTCAATTCTTTTCATTCTTTTTCCTTTATTCTGCTCCTCGGCAGTTAGTTTTACCATTCTGTCTTCCAGCTCACTTATTCATTTTTCTCCCTCAGTTATTCTGTTATTGATTCTTCTAGTGTATTTTTCATTTCAATTATTGTGTTGTTCATCTCCATTTGTTTGTTCTTTAGTTCTTCTAGATCTTTTTTAAACATTTTTGTATTTTCTCAACCTGTGCTTCCATTCAATTTCCGAGTTTCTGGATCATCTTTACTATCATTATTCTGAATTCTTTTTCAGGTAGCTTGCCTATTTCCTCTTCATTTATTTGGTCTTGAAGATTTTTACCTTGCTCCTTCAACTGTGATATATTTTTTGTTGTGTCATTTTTCTTTTTTTTTTTGTTTTTGATTGATGGATTTGCGTTCCTATCTTACTGGTTGTTTGGGATGAGGCTTCCATCACTGGAGTTTGTAGGCTGTTGGGTAGAGCTGTCTTAGTGCTGAGATGAGGACCTCTGGGAGACCTCAGTCTGATGAATATTCCCTGGGGTCCAAGGTTCTCTGTTAGTCCAGTGGTACAGACTCAGAGCTCCCACTGCAGGAGCTCTGGCCTGACCCCCATCTTGAGAACCAAGATCACATAAGCCATGCAGGGTGGCAGAGAAAAAAAAAGGAACAGAATAATAACAAAGAGTAAAAAATAAAATAAGATTGGAAAACTAACAGATATGTTAGAAAGAATAAAAAAATAAAAATATAGATGAAACAACAATTGGAAGGTAAAACAGAACCACACGGTAAAAAAGAGGAGAAAATAAAAAGCTAGCAAAGGGCAGGGCTTAGGCAGGGGCGGGTTTTAGGCTGTGGTTGTGGCCTATGCTTAGGACCCACAGGGCTTAAAAAGGCCCTGGGGACATGAGGGATGGGGCTTAGGCTCAACAGGAGCTTAGGCTCCAGCAGGAGCAGCCCAGGAGTGCCTCTGGCCTTGGAGGGTGGAGGCCCCCAGCAGGCTCACTGGACCCATGTGGGCAGGGGAAATGCTAGGTGCATTGCCCCCTGATCCTCTGATCCTGGAGGGTCCCCCCCACAGTCTGCCTCTCCTCCTCCCTCTTTCTCACACTCCTAGGACCCACAAGGCTGGAGGGGGCCCCAGAGCATGGAGGACCAGGTCCAGGGGCCCAGCAAGTTTCCCGGGTCCCAAGTGGGCAGGGAAAACGCCCTCCACACCTCCCCTGATCCTCTGATCCCAGAGGGCCCCTCCCACCTGCCTCTCCTCTTCTCCTCCCCCCCACTGCCTCCCTCCTATGCCCCATGACTAACACAGCCTGTAGGGGGCCTCGGAGGGCCGAGGACCTGGTCCAGGAGCCCTGCAGGCTTCCTGGAGCTGATTGGGCAGGAGAAACACTAGGTGCACTCCACCTTGATTCTCCAAGCCCCCTGGAAGGTCCCTCCAGGAGTGGGAACCCTGCCCCCTCCCAGCTACCTCTCAGGGGTACAAGTCCTGTCTGACCACCACCTTCTCCTCCCCTCTCACTCCCCCCACATCCTACCTGGTCACTTGGGGGTTCCTCCCATCTCCTTGGGCATCGAGGTCCCCCACCATCGTCTGGCAGGTGCCTTAGCTGTGGGGAGGTATGTACTCCCCTGCTGCCATCTTGACTCCACCTCAAAGCTGGGTTTTAAACCTCAACAACAATGGACCATGTACACTTTCACCTCCTTAGATGTTAGCCCTGGGCTCTGTCCATTCATCCACTTGTCCATCTCTTCAGTCATTTATTCACTCCCTTACAAAGAGTTAGATTTATTCCTTTGCTTCTAGCCATGCCCTTGCTAGGCACAGGGTATCCAATGCAAAGCAACTAGAAAATGGTCACAAAGTACAGTGAGGTGATAGAGAAATCACATAGATAATCACAGAAATAAACACATAACTACAAATTATAATCCAACTGCTATGTAAGAAAGATAGATATTGCCATGAGACAATATGAGTGACTCTTTCACACTGGAAACTCTGTGAAGCTTTCTTTTTTTTTTTTTCCTGAGGAAAGGGCTTTAAGATGAGATCTGGAGGATGTGAAAAATTAGCCATTTATAGCAATGAGAACACCATTCCAGATAAAGGAAAGGCATCTGCAAGATCCCTCAGGTCGGCAAGGCTTGGTCTATTAAAAGAAATCTAGAGTTGCTGGAACATTGTAAGCCTGGAGGAGAGAGGTGAAAAATGACCCTGGGGAGGTAGGCAGAGCTAGATTAATCAGCCACTTTTACTCACGTTGAAGGTTTTGTTGTTGCTGTTGTTTTTACCTTATGCAATAAGAAAACTTTGAATCAAGAGAATATATGAACACATTTGGATTTTTAAAAGACCACCCTAATTGCAGCATAGAAAATGAATTGGAGGTAAGCAAGTGAAGAAATAGGGATCAGTTATGAACCCATGATAGTAGTCCAAGTGAAAGATGGTAGTAGCTTGGTTTGCTGTGGTGATGATGGAGATGGTGAAAAGTAGGTGGATTCAAGTATATTTTTATTTAAAAGCAATCACAGAAGCCTGAATAAATCACAAATCATTCTAGGTTTTAGTGTCTCCTTTATATCTTTCCTGCATTCTATACCATCTACAGATGAAGAAAGAAATATAAGTTAAATAGCTTTGATATTTTTAGAAGAAACAACAGGTGTTTTCATTATTGTATTATGACAATGGTATATATAATTATTTTTGAGGTAAATTGTATATAGAAGAAACATTTCAAAGATATATGAAATAATATTAAGAATAAGAAAAACATCATATCCTTTGTTTATGAGAGTCATATGATAGTCCTTTCTTTAATTTTTTGTATCTTTGACAGGCATTACTCAAATACAAGTGTAACTTAATAGAAGTATTACATGTCAACACTGAACCAAGACCATCTGTCATTAATTCTTATGGAAAAAACCACATACAGGGAGAAAAAAATATGGTCAAATTAGTGTGAGTCCTTTCAGCCTTTTGCAAATTGTTCTCTTTCCCTTTCCTTAGTTCTAAAGAAAAGTGTACTCTGTTTAAATTTTTTTTGACTCTTGTACAAGAAGAGGATCTTTTTGCCATTATCTAGAATTAATGGGAGTTCTCCCCTCCATGGTCAGGTGACAGGGCATCTGCTTCATTCTACTCCTAAAAGCGTCCAGGTTCTTCACCTCCATGTGTGGTTTGGATAGTAGACAGGTGCTATAGATTGTCTGAATTGTTGAATGAGGGTTTTTCACAGAAATTGGTCAGAATGGGTGTTCCTATACATCAAGCAAGCTGTTAATTTGTTATCCAACCAGAAGAAAAAACTAGTTATAACTGGTCACTAACACAGTTTCCATATGGTCTCTAGTGCTGGCAAAAAAATGGCACGTGACCCTACTAATCATTGAGTCAGGAGTCATCCCTGCCAATATGGTCTCTCCTCACATGTTCCCACCAATATACGATCACAACATTGAAGGAAAGAGGAAACAGGGCAGGAATATTCACTCTTGTTTCTATCTTACACTAAGTCTGGCTGTTTTCTTCACTCCAGAGTCATGGATTCATTGCCTTTGATTTTGGGTTTTATTGTGACCCTCTCCTCCACGGAAAGAGTAGCTAACATGTGTCTTAGCTGTTGGTGCTTAAGGAAGGGGTGGTCTCTAGAGGAAAAAAGTTTGGTGACAACAGAGGCAGAAAAGCATGCAGAATCCTGTGTTAAAGTTATATTTCACATATTCCCTATTATTCCAGTAGCTACCAAAATGTGGAACAATATTGGACATGTTGAATAGTTATGTGACACTCAAATACTAATGCTTTGTCTTTAGTTAGTGATAGAATAAAGCATGTTCTGATTTGTGAATTATATTTTCTTATTGAAACTTAAAAGTTACAATCCAATGATGCAAGCAAGTTTCAAAATACTACACTTGCCTTACACAGAGTCTATGCATGAGGAAAATCTGGGAATGTGTATGGGACACAAAAGTTCCTGCATTTAGGGTAAACCTAGAATGGTGCTCTCCATCTATCTGCTTTAGTCCACCTTATTATACATTTAAGATCTTTGTAAGACTCCTTATATCCCTGGTCTAGTGGGACTGTGTCATGGATGAATGCATTCTGCTACTACTGCTCAATAGGTAAATTCTTAAACTTCAATAATGTATTTTCTAATATATAAATATTTAAAGAAAAAATAGAATTCTATCTGCATAATATGATAGAAGAATTTTAAGCCTCTTGTCAACACCAACTAATTAAAGTATAAATACTTTGGTCTCCTAAAAGTAATATGGTGATTGCTTAAACTTTGGTGCTATTAATCTATTTTATGTATTTGTGTGTATATATGCACAGTCCATCTTGAATTTCTATCCAATAGGTGTAACACTAAATATAGCTACAGCATCATTATTTTTAGCCAATTGACACTTCATCCTTACTAAATAATTGAAGAGAGGTCATAGACATCTATTTTATTTATCTAATTAGTTATAGCACTGATGTCTGAATATAAATCAGATTCATCTTTTGCAAATAAGGCAGTCACAGGATTTTTCATGTTGCAGGCACATTTTTCTTATTTATTGGAAGCATTAAAAATGTGTCCTACCTAATTTTATCTGAGTAGATAGATAATAAAGCATGAAAAATTTCATAAAATGAAAAAAAAGTCAGGCTGTCTGATCTTCCTGTCATTTTGTCAGCATGTGTGGTGCATGCTTCCATCCAAGATGCATCCAGGTCTCATGGGGAAAAAATACAAAACTTGCCTTATGTGGACTCTGTGTGTAAGGGAAATCTGGGAATATGTATGGAATGCATGAGCTAAGATCCTACATTGCCTACCAAAACAGCCACACAGAGAGAAGATTCCAGAGTAGTCTGAATTGCCACTGTGCATCAAACAAAATGGTGGCAGAGAACAGATGATGCTAGCTGATATTATCGGGCAAACACCTAATCCCCTAAACAGTTCTGATTCCATATGGAAGATGGTGAAAAGGAAAAAGAAATTCAGAATCAGAAAACATTATCATTCCAGCTCTACTCTCACTGAGTCAGGTGACCTTGTGTGTAGCACTTAATCCTTCATGAACCTCAGGATGACCACTTTAGAACTGGGCACAGATTAACATAGATGGTTGCTCACAATCAATGTTGTCATTCTAGGAAAAAATAATGAGATAAACAAGTTCTCAGTATGTGCATGAAGGGCTTAGGAAATAAATGATGGTCATTAGATTTGCAAAACTGACTAATTCATTGATAAGGCTGCAGTATATTCTTAATTTTCTTAGTACATTAACTGTTCCTAATAGGGTTTGTCTTAGAAGTATTATATATATTACGTGCAGTGACTGACATTTACATATATATTTTTAGAATCTAGAAATGCTGTCAATACAAATGTTATTTTATTCTAAGGGGGATGTGTTATACATGTACACATACAGTCTACACACATGTATACTCTTATTGAAATAATAAGTCTTTGTCTTTCTACAGTTTGCTATCCCGTTCAAAGATTTTGCATATTCATTATCTCAGTAGATCCTGGTAATGACACTGTGAGAGGGCTTAGCTGATGGTAATGTCTCTGTGCCATGGGAGAAATGCAGCACGGTAATTAATGAGTTGTGTCCAGGGTTCACACCACAACTGATTAGTAAAAGACCCTGACACTTACTCAACGACTCTTCTTACACCTCACTGCTCTTGCATTTAAAACACTTTAATATTAATAATAAACGTTTAATATGGAAGTAATATGCAGGCATAAAAGGAGTATTTTTAGAGAACCTTCTGCAACTGATGCAGTCTGAAGTTGTTATCTCCATCTGCCTTAGGCAAAATGTCAGCAGTATATTTTGGCTGTATCTCTACAGACTTAAAAGCTCAAATATTCAAAAGATGAAGCTCAAGCTTTTCTCACTTTCCTAATCAAATTGGCAAATTTAAAAATCTGATGAGAGTAAAATCTGTGATAGTGAAGGCATTATTCTGGCAGAAAGAATTCCAGTTAGAGGCCTTGTTAAATAAAGAGGCACTTTGCATCACTTTGCTGTCCTCATTGTGGGAGCTTAATGTTTGAAAGAAAAGAAGGAAGACTGAAAAAAAGAGGGAGAGAGAGTGAGAGATGGAGGAAGGAAGGAAGGAATATGACTGTGATAACTAATTGTGATAAGGAAATATGAATAAAATTTATAAGTAAACATAGAATTGTACTTTTTCTATTAAATTTTTTACAAAAAGACACATATGTACTGAGATTGAATCAACTAAACTTGTTTTCAGTATACTCTTCCTAATAAGAAGAAGTGAATGGTAAACTCTACTACTAACAGTCCTGAGAAGGCAACTCTACCTTATGATTCTCATCTGCTAAGATGTTAACATAGTAACATCTTTGTATTTGCATCTAGTGTAATAGACATAAAGAATGCAAATACAATAGATGCCCTTAAACCAAAAGGAATTAACTTTGGAGAATATTCTTTACAGCAATTATGATAAAGAAAATTAAAACAGAATCAAAATTACCAAAGGTGAAAAAATCTCATCCTCTCTATTGTTAATTGGTTTTATGATGCTAAGTGAATTGCATTTATATGTTCTCTTCATTATGTAGTTTCATTGTATCTTATAATTCATATGCTGATTAAGCACATATTTTTGTTTTTAAATAACAATATCAAAAAATCTTTTCAGTTCCAAAATCTAGGAGAATACATTTGGTTACACATAATCTTTGTTTGATTAATTCTACCACAAGAGCATTTCTTTTTTCAAAGCTATTAATGTTTAATAATATATACAGAAATAATATGATTGGTAAACAAAAGCAAAACAGAAATACTCCTGAGGTTAGTGGCAGTATAGGCAAAAGCTTGCTTGCACAGAAAAGTAAAATGATTTTTCTATTTATAAAATCTACCAACAGGTATAGATCAAGTCATCGGTATTTATCAGATGTTTGTCCATTTCTATTTTATGTCCATGTATAATCTTCAGCCAAACAATGGTTGCTGTATAGAAACACTTGTAACAATCATTTGAAAAAGTTCAAATGAAGAGTAGAGGAAAAGAGGGAGGTGAGAAAGAAAAATAGAGAGGGAGGGAGGGAGGCCAGAAGAAAGAGAGAGATGGAGAGTTTTCTTTTTAATTTTAAAGACATTGAGAGTTGCTCAGGATATTCTGTTCTTTCAATAGTTTTCTCAAAAAGTCCCGGAAATGTATTTTACTGGAGAGAAACTGGGCACAAGTTCAGTGTAACCATAGTGTTTTTCACACTGAAATGTTTAGAGCTGCACTTGCCCTTGGAAGAGCTTTTCAAGTCATTAAAGCCTGCCTTGTCCAACACCTCCAATGACAAATGATGGAGAGCTGTATGCTGGGTTTCATTTAACTTGTATCTGGAAGGAATATTATAGTTCACGACCAAATGTCTTCCAAATAAACACCTTGTTGATTGATATGACACATCATAAGACAGTAGGTTTTTTGAATTGGAAATATATGATAGAAGCTGAACATATGATATTATATAGAAAAAGAAGCTCTTCCAGAATGTGTGAATGAAATAGCATTTTCAAAACTATTTCAGAAATATTATATTTTGGAGATGTTAGCAATTGCCTGGCCTAGAAGTTAATCAACAGTAAGAGCTTTGAAAAGACTCCAGGATAAAGAATGTAGATAATGTAAAAACTGTCTCTCAGGCCAGAAAGCATTGGTAACAAATTTTCGTGGTTGTGCTACAGGATCCTTCATACTAATGTCAATAATAGCCCCATAAACTGTAATTTCATAGGTATACCAAGATATCTAATACAAACAGCCTGCCCATTTTGTCCTTTAAGCATCTATTCTGGTAAATCCATTGAAATATTAAAGAAGAGATGGTGCTCTATTGGAAAGTGGTAACAAAAAGAAACTGTCAAGTTGTGACTAGTGTATATAAATGAAGATCAGCATATATTGCATATATCTGATCTAGATGTTTATAATTTATTATGAACAAAATTTAATTTCAACTTACTATTTACTAATTTACTAATTTTAAATTGCTATTAATTTCAAATTGCTACTTTAAAGATAAAAATATGGAACCTAAATCTGATCTTCAAAAACATTTAAAAATTATCTTCTTTGCTATAGACGTAAATCCAAAAATGTTACAATTCAATCATACAAAACCATTTAGCTACAGAAGACTGTGGGACTCCCATTCTGTCCCACAGGTCTTTTAGGTTGCAAATATACCAAGGGTCAGCAGCAGCCAGTTCATGACTCTCTTTCTCGATTGGAATCATTCTGATGGGCTTGGTTATCATCAGCTGCCCCTAATCTCTTACAAAGTGCTAGTTGCTGAACATGACACTTTGCAGTTTAAAACAGGCTCTTGTAAATGTTTTCTCCTCTGTTCCTCCTAGTAATACTTTGAGATGAGTGTTCTAATTATCTGGTTTGAGAAAAACAAATCTGGAGGTTTTCCAATGCAGAAATGGCAGCTGAGTTCAGATTTCCTGATGTCAAATTGTAGCCATTATTTACTTTACCATATTATTAACATATTTGAAGCTATTTGAGGATTTGAGACATGCAAAGAAGACAAGAGGGAGGAGACTTTTAAATAAGAAGGCATTCATGCCACACTCCAAATCATGATTTAAGTGGCCTTATTTCTAAAGCCAGCCCTGAGTGAAGTATCTATTCATAATATTTAGAAATAATTAAAAACATTTAATATTTTCCCACTTTATTAATGTCCAAATATATTCACTTCATATAAAGACTTATTATCCCTAATTATGCTTAGAATATGTTTATAGTTGATTATGATTAAGATTGCCCTTGGAAATTGTATGGAAAATTATTATGTAATAAAATTATTCCTTAAGTTATTTTATTTTGATGTATTTTGAATAGCTATAAAATTTCATTTGGGTTTGACAATAAGGAATTTTTTGTTAACAAAACTATATCAACACTATAAGATTTTAAAAGATACTTGAGAAATTATAGATAAATCTATTGACCATATTATATACATTTAATGTGTACTGATCTATTAATTACATTCATAAAAATACAGGACTCTCCCAACTTTTAATTGAGTTATATTACAAAGTTTCTTGGATTAATCAGTTGCTTGGAATTCAACTTCTCTTTGATAAATATCAGAAATATTGGCTAGGATCTCAGGATACCCTTCAAGGGTCTCTTAAGTCACAGCATAGATGAAGGAAACAAAATAAATAATAATTGGTAGAAACCTATAATATTTTGTAAATTAAAACTAGGGGTACATTCTAATCCCTAATGTACACACACATATTTTTCCTTCCTTTTGCCTTCAGGAATTGCACAACTGGCGGTACGTTAAATGTAAATAGGTGTGTCACTTTTGTTGATTATTTGTGTTCTTTAGTCTATAACGTAGTAAGATACTAATTACAAGCCAGTAATTTGATAATCTTTCAGAATTAAAACAGCAAAATAATATTGCTAGATGTTCTTTAAGGCTAAGAATTCATTCAGTATAGAAACTACAGAACATGTAATACAATGGTTTAAGGAGCTAATAAAAGAGGTTTACCAAATTTAAAAAGAGGGAAATCACTGAACCTCTGACCTGTCATTGTGTTCAGTGCATTTTTTAAGTATGTTAAGAAAAAAAAATATCTGATCCAACTACAGTTTTGCTCAAATTTTCAGATGCATATTTTTTATGTTCTAATATCCCTGGAAAAGAGGTTCATCTTAGAGTCAAGAGTTGAAGCATTTTTTTCTTCCTTAATGGTACATAAAATTATGATCTGTCTTATAACTACCTTAGATTTATTTAATAAAATGAAACAAACTAATGAAATGAAACTAATAACAAGGCTTTAGAGTATATTGTCACCAATTAATAAGCATATATTTCAACTCCTATTTACCCTTTGGCTCAGAGGTTGAATGGCAAGCAAGCTTTAACGGGGACCCAGGTCATGACATTAGACCTGCAAATGAGAAGCCAGGAACACAAGTGCCAAGTTAAAGCAGACAGACTGATGAGAAAATGCTGTACTGCCAGCTTCTATGTCAACAAGAAGAGAGAGGGAACAGAATTAAAAGCTTCAAAAAATAAATCCTGTACAGGATACAGAAATGCAGAATTCAATAATAAATGGAGATTTCAGCATTCATATCTCTCTCCATTATTTTAGGGAAAAATTGCAGATAGGCTGCCAAAATTCTCTATTGCTCACCAATTATTCCTTTCAATTTCCTTTCAAAAAGTGAGTTGGGGAAGGATAATTTGGAGAGGACTTGTATAGGTGTTAGAGCAGATCTCTAACAACAACTCCTGAAATTATTGCTCTCAGTATATCATTCCTGTACTTCACTGTGGACTTTCTCTAAGCAGGAAAAAAAAAGAGAAACTACTCAAAACCTGACTAGGCTGAGGTGGAGTCCACATTCCTATATCCTAAGAACTGGCTCCACACTCACAAATATACATTCAAGCTTCTTGTATTATCTGCTTCAAGAATTTAATTAGAAAGGACTTGGGAAGTGTGGTTTCTCATGGCATATATTCCATATTTCTTGTCCTTCAAGCTTCTTAAGATGTTATCTATATGCAACATAAACATGTCTTTTTTTCCCCCACTTACCCAGAGCAGATTCAGACTAGGAGTCAACTTAAGTAGAAATTGTAAGAAATCCCCTTGCAATTTCTCTGGAATTTATGAGTGGGCATAGGAAATAAAAGATTAAAGCACATGTTAAAATTTGGGTCCTAACTTCCACATTGCTGCCCAGCTGGGCCCATCCAGTCGCAGCAACTTTTGTTTCTTTCACTCTGGCTGAAATCTCTCTAAGATCCCAAACTATGGGTTGAATGTTTGCTCTGACCATTTTTAATTGAACTAAACATTGAGTATATCATGTATGACTCCAGTTGTAAATTGATGCATTGCTATGGACTCTTACTAAAATGATTTGGTATGTAAGTTTATAGGGATCATTTTCTATTTTTGAATTTTAGTTGATTTACAATACTGTGTTAGTTTAAGGTGTATAGCAAAGTGACACAGTTATAGATATTTTTTTTTCAGATTACTTTCCATTTCAGGTTATTATAAGATATGGATATAATTTCCTGTGCTATACAGTAAGTCACTGTTGTTTATATATTTTATGAACAATAGCATGTTTCTGTTAATCTCATACTCCTAATCTGTCCATACCCCCTTCCCTTTCCCCTTTGGTAACCATAAGTTTTTTTTTCTATGTCTGTGAGTCTGTTTCTGTTCTGTATATAGATTCATTTGTATTATTTTGTAGATAACACATATAAATGATATCATATAATATTTCTCTTTCTCTGTCTGACTCACTTCACTAATATCTTCTAGGTCTATCAATGTTGCTGCAAATGGCAATATTTCATTATTTTTTATGACTGAATAATATTCCATTATATATATCCCAGGAGTGAATTGCTGGATCATATGGTAGGTATATTTTTAGTTTTTTGAAGAAACTCCATGCTGTTCTCCATAGTGGCTGCAACAATTTGCAGTCCCTCCAACAGTGTAAGAGGGTTCCCTTTTCTCCACACCCTCTCCAGCATTTATTATTTTTAGAAGTTTTGATGATGGCCATTCTGACCAGTGTGAGGTGATACCTCATTGTAGTTTTGATTTGCATTTCTTTAATAATTAGCAATGCTAAACATCTTTTTATATGCCTGTTAACCATCTGTATGGCTTTGGAAAAATGTCTATTTAGGTCTTCTGCCCATTTTTTTTATTTTTTGATATTGATTTGTATGAGCTGTTTGTATAGTTTGGATATTAACCCCTTGTTGATTGCATCATTAGCACATATTTTCCCTCAGTCCTTAAGTTATCCTTTGTTTTGTTGATGGTTTTCTTTGATGTGCAGAAGTTTTATGTTTGATTAGGTCCCATTTGTTTATTTTTGCTTTTATTTCTTCTGCCTTGGGAGACTTAGCTAAGAATATACTGCTATGATTTATGTCAGAAAAAGTTTTGCCTGTGTTCTCTTCCAGGAGTTTTATGGTGTCATGTCCTATATTTATGTCTTTAAACCATTTTGAGTTTACTTTCCCATATGATGTTAGGGAGTATTCTAATTTCATTGATTTACATGCAGCTGCTAGCTTTCCCAACACCACTTGTTAAAGAGACTGTGTTTTCTCCATTGTATATTCTTCCACTTTTGTCATAGATTAATGGACTGTAGTTGTGTAAGTTTATTTCTGGGCTCTCTCTTCTATTCCATCAATCTATTTGTCTGTTTTTGTGCCAGTTCTGTGTTGTTTTGATTGCTGTAGATTTGTAGTATAGTATGAAGTCTGGGAGTGTTATACCTCCAGGTTTGTTCTTTTTCCTCAGGATTGCTTTGGCAATTCTGGGTCTTTTGTTGTTCCATATAAATTTTAGGATTATTTGTTCTAGTTCTGTGAAAAATGTCATGGGTATTTTGCTAGAGATTGCTTTAAATCATTAAAATTTTAATTACATTAAATTTGGGTATTATGGTTATTTTAACAATATTAATTATTCCAATCCAAGAACATGAGATGTCTTTCCATTTCTTGGAATCATCCTCAATTTCCTTTATCAATATTTTAGAGTTTTCAGCATATAGGTCTTTCAACTCCTTGGTTAAGTTTATTCCTTGGTATTTTATTTTATTTTTTTTTGCAATTTTAAATGGGATTTTTTTAACTCTCTCTTTCTATTTCATTATTATTGTAAAATAATGCAACAGAGTTCTGCATATTAATCTTGTATCCTGCTACCTTGCTGAATTCATTTATTAGTTCTAATGGTTTTTTGTGTGGAAACTTCAGGGTTCTCTACATAGAATATCCTGTCATTTGCAAATAGTGACTGCTTTAACATCTCCCTTTCTAATTTGGATAACTTTTATTTCTTTCTGTTGTCTGATTGCTGTGTCTAGGACTTCCAAACTATTTGAATAGAAGTGGTGAAAGTAAGCATCCTTGTCTTGTTCCTGAATTTAGTGGAAAGGCTTTCAGCTTTTCACCATTGAATAGTATGTTCTCTGTGGTACTATTGTAAATGGTTTTTATTATGTTGAGATATGTTCCCTCTATACCCACTTTGATGAGAAGTTTTTTATCATGAGTAGAAGTTGAATTTTGTCAAATGCTTTTTCTGCAACTAACGAGATGATCATATGGTTTTTGTCTTTCCTTTTATTAGTGTGGTGTATCACATTGATTTGTGTACCTTGAACCATCCTTGTGACCCTGGGATGAATCCAAGCTGATCATAATGTATGATCGATCTTTCTTTAGGCATTGTTGGATTCTGCTTGCTAATGATTCATTGAGAATTTTTGCATTTATATTCATCAAAGACACTGGCCTGTAATTTTCCTTTTGTCTTTGTCTGGTTTGGGTATCATGGTTATGGTGACTTCATAGAATGAATTTGAGAGTGTTCCCTCTTCTTCACTTCTTTGGAATAATCTGAGCAGGACAGGTATTATTTCTTCTTTGTATGTTTGGTAGAATTCCTCAGTGAGGCCATCTATAGCTGCACTTTTGTTTGGAGCAACTTTTTTTTTTTAATTACTTAAATTTTTATTACAGATTCTAGAGATCAGTCTGTTAAAAGTGTCTCTTTCTGCTTGACTCAGTGTTGACAGGCTGTATGTTTCTAGAAACTTCTCCATTTCTTCTAGGTTGTCAAATTTTTTGGCATGTAAATGTTCATGGTATTCTCTAATGATTTTTTGTATTTCTGCAGTATTGGTTGTTATTTCCTCTCTTTCATTTCTTATCTTATTTACTTGGGTCTTCTCTCTTTTTTTTCTGGTGAGCCTTGCTAGGGATTTGTCTGTCTTGCTTATCTTTTCAAAGAACCAGCTCTTGATTTTCTTGATCATTTCTATTGTAATTTTTGACCTCTATTTTATTTATTTCCTCTCTGATCTTTATTATTTCCCTACTGCTGACTCTGTGTTTTGTTTGTTCTTCTCTTTCTGATTCTTTTAGGTGGTAAGTTAGGTTGTTTATTTGAGGTTTTTCTTGTTTCTTGAAGAAGGGCTGTATTGCTATGAACTTCTCTTTTAGAACTGATTTGATGTATCCCATAGATTTTGTAAGGTTGTGATTTCATTTTCATTTGTCTTGAGGTATTTTCTGATTTCTTCTTTGATATCATCGTTGACCCCCTGGTGTTTTAGTAGCATGTTGTTTAGTCTTCAAGTGTTTGTTCTTTTCCTGTTTCTCTTTCTATGGTTGATTTACAGTTTCATACCATTGTGGTCAGAAAACTTGCTTGAAATGATTTCTATCTTCTTAAATTTTTTGAGAATTGGTTTGTGACCCTAGTATGTGGTCTTATCCTAGAGAATGTTCCATGTGCGCCTGAAAATAATGTGTATTCTGAGGGTTTTTTTTTGACGTAGTATCCCGCAAATATCAATTAAGTCCAACTGGCCTATTGTGTCATTTAGGACCTTGGTGACCATATTGATTTTCTGTCTGGAAGATCTGCCCATTGATGTCAGTGGGGTGTTAAAGTCTCCTATTATTATTGTACTATTGTCCATTTCTCCCTTTGCATCTGTTAATATTTGTGTTATATATACTCAAATGCTCCTATATTGGGTGCATATATGCTAATGAGTGTAATATCCTCTTCTTTTATTCATCCCTTTATCATTATACAATGTCCTTCTTTGTCTTTCTTTATGGCCTTTGTTTTAAAGTCTATTTTGTCTGATATGTGTGTTGCTATCCCCGCTTTCTTCTCATTTCTATTTGCATGAAAAAATCTCTTTCCATCCCCACACTTTCAATCTGTGTGTGTCTTTTGCTCTGAAGTGAGTTTCTGGTAGGCAGAATATTGTAGCTTCTTGGTTTTATTAATCCAATTTGCTACTCTATGTCTTTTGATTGGAGCATTTATTCCATTGGTCCACTGACATTTAAAGTAATTTTGATGGGTATGTACTTATTGTCATTTTAAAGCTTGTTTTCCATTTGTTTTTTTAGTTCTTCTTTGTTCATTTCTTCTGTTTTTCTTTTGTGGTCTGATAATTTTCTTTTGGAGTTTGCTTGAATCCTTTTTCTGGGTGTGTGTGTGTGTGTGTGTGTGTGAATCTCTTGTTGATTTTGATTTGTGGAGTCCAAGTATGTTGCCCCATAACTATATATACTTATTTTAAACTGATGGTCAGACAAGTTCAAACATATTCTAAAAGACCTACATTTTTATATTTCCTCCCCCACATTTTGTGATTTTGATGTCCTATTTTACATCCCCATGCTTATTCTCTTGCTGTTAATTGTACTTATAATCACTTTTACAATTTTTTATCATTTTAATCTGTTTACTGGCTTTTTAAAGTGCTCTTCAATCCTTTTATATATTTGCCCTTCCTATTGAGATGTTCTCTTTCCTATAGATTCTTCTTTTCTATTGAGAGAAGATCCTTCAATATTTCGTTTAAGGAAGGTTTAGTATTGTTAAATTCTTTTAGTCTTTCTTTGTCTGAAAAATTATTTTATCTATTTGAAATTATATTCTTTTTGGGTACCTTACCCTAGGTTCCAGGTTTTTCCCTTTCACGACTATGAATACATCATGCCACTCCCTTCTACCTGCAAAGTTTTATGTGGAGCATTTTCTACTTTGCTTCTGACCTTACCTACAATATAACTACATAACTTTGTTTGCCACAGTGCTTAATAGACCCATAGGTAAACACTTTTAATAAATATGATTAATGTATTTTCTTTCATCTGATCTTTTTGATTTCTAAGCTCCTTCAATTTATCTTTCCTTGATTCTGTTTATTTTTCTAAATAAAGACTTTTAGAATTACTTTGGGTTCTGTGACTCACACTAGAAAAATTATGAAATTATTCTGCTTTCAAAAACTTTCCAAATTTTAAGTTAAGTGTTGTAAAAAGGTAGAAAATATCACCACAAGAAAACACTGAATTTTTATGAAAATAAGCATTTTGATGTAGTTTGTTCAATTACTTTGAAAATTCAACAAGAATTTCTTTAAAAGCTAGAAAGGGAAAATTTATAACTAATGTATGAATACTGCCTGTATGGGCCAGGTTGCCAGTATTGGCCAGATGACACACTCAGAGGTAATTCAAGAGAACACAATGAAGGGACTACTTCAACTAGGAATGGTGAAGCAGCCAAGGGTTCAGTGTGTAACAGCTTGAAGTCTTTAAAACCCTACCCTGAAGGGGCAAATAGAAGACACTGTGATGGAATCTATGAAAGCAGTCACACAATGTGAAAGGGGCTTCCTACAGGAGCCACTGTCAAACCTGGGTCCAGCAGAAGAGAGCAGGGTATGGGGATGAACATCCTCATTTCTTTCTCTTTCTGTCTTCTGATTTCTTGTGAGTGCCTCCCTTGGGCCTAACCCAAGAGAAAACCAGGTGGCAAGAAAGCCTGAGGGACACAGCCTGTAGAGGTCAGCCTCCTGGGGCACAGAACAGAATGAAGAAGGCAAAAGTAGTGGTATGAGAAGGCAAACAAAAATAACTGTCAGAATAACCCTAAAAATGCCAGAATTCTTTATATGAAGGTTGGGGCCAAGTCTCAAGATAAGTCAGGATCATTTGGAAAATAATCAGAACATTTGGGGAAAAAAATCCCTTTTTCATTGTTTGCATGCTTTTTACATTAGTTTGTCAGGTTAAGGATGTCCTGTCTCCTATTTTTGGAAGGGAGAGAAATGTTTTAATTAGTGCCATCCTAATCTAGCACTATTTCTTTAAAATGTAATTTACAATTGATTTTACAGTGCTTATTATGTGAGTGGTGCTCCTCTAAAATTTTTTGCAAATACTGACTTATTTAATTTAATCCTCATATGGTAATGTGACCTATCCTCATTCAGTATCTGAGGACACTAAGACCCAAAGAAATGAAGTGCTTGCCAAGTTCACACAGATAGGAGGTGGTGGAGCTGCCCCTTAAACAGCTCTGTGCTCCAGTGTCCATGCTCCTAAACCCCACAGTGTGTCACCACTTTTATGGGGGACTTGTTCCATGACCAAACTCCCAGTACAAATAAATTTTAAATGGATGACCATATCAACAGATCAGAGGTGGTGATTTTTTGCAACCCTCTCTACCATAATGACTTGTTTGTAGGAACTTTAGAGAAGATTCATTTTCTACTCACAGTCAAACCCAGTACAAAAACTATTCAAGAATATTTTGATGTAAGTACGCACAAATTGGTTGCTGTTTGTCTGAGCTACAGATTTTAGAGGGACATTTGAGGATTAAGTGTGATTAGATGCAGAGGTATGGCAGCTTTCTTTTTTTAGCTTTCAAACTGTACTTTTTTTTTTTGTGGTACGTGGGCCTCTCCCTGCCGTGGCCTCTCCCACCGCAGAGCACAGGCTCCGGACGCACAGGCCCAGCGGCCATGGCTCACGGGCCCAGCCGCTCCACAGCACATGGGACCTCCCTCAAGACCAAGGCACAAACCCGCATCCCCCGCATTGACAGGCGGACTCCCAACCACTGCGCCACCAGGGAAGCCCTCAAACTGTATTTTAAAATATTTTTTATTGAGGTAAAATTGATTTACAATGTTGTATTGGTTTCAGGTGCACAGCAAAGTGATTCAGATATATATATATATATATATATATATATATATATATATATATATATATATATATATTCTTTTCAGGTTCTTATCCCTTATAGGTTATTACAAGATATTGAGTATAGTTCCCTGTACTATAAAGTAGGTCCTTGTTGTTTATTTTATATATAGTAGTGTGTATATGTTAACCCCAAACTCCTAATTTACCCCTTCCCCCCTTTTTCTCTTTACTAACTATAAATTTGTTTTCTAAGTCTCTGAGTTTATTTCTGTGTTGTAAATAAGCTCATTTGTATTTTTTTTTAAGATTCCACTTATAAGTGATATCATGATATTTGTCTTTCTCTGTCACTTAGTATGATAATTGCTAGGTCCATCCATGTTGCTGCAAATGACATTATTTCATTCTTTTCCATGACTGAGTAATAGTCCATTGTATATAGGTACCACATCTTCTTTATCCATTCATCTGTCAATGGGCATTTGGGTTGCTTTCATGTCCTGGCTATTGTAAATAAGGCTGCAATGAACACTGGAGTGCATGTATTTTTTCAAATTATGTTTTTTTCCAAATATATACCCAGGAGTGGGGCTGCTGGATCATATGGTAGTTCTATTTTTAGTTATTAAAGAAACCCCCGTACTGTTTTCCATAGTAGCAGTATCAATTTACATTCCTGCCCACAGTGTAAGAGGGTTCACTTTTCTCCACACCATCTCCTGTATATATTATTTGTAGACATTTTGATGATGGCCATTCTGACCATGTGAGGTGATACCTCATTGTAATTTTGATTGCATTTTTCTAATAATTAGTCATGTTGAGCACTTTCTCATGTGCCTGTTGGCCACCTGTATGTTGTCTTTGGAGAAATGTCTATTTAGATGTTCTGCCCATTTTTTGATTCTTTTTTTTTTTTTGATATTGAGCTGTATGAGCTGTTTTTATATTTTGGAAATCAATACCTTGGTGTTTGCATTATTTTCCCCCATTTCTTAGGTTGTCTTTTTGTTTTGTTGATGGCTTCTTTTGCAGTGCCAATGCTTTTAAAATGAATTAAGTGCTATTTTTTAATTTTTATTTTCATTACTCTAGGAGACGGGTTGTAAAACATATTGCTGCAATTTACGTCAAAGAGTGTTCTGCCTATGTTTACATCTGGGAGTTTTATAGTATCTAATCTTGCATTTAGGTCTTTAATTCACTTTGAGTTTATTTTTGTATATGGTGTTAGAGAATGTTCTAAGTTTATTCTTTTACATGTAGCTGTCTACTTTCCCCAGCACCACTTATTGAAGAAACTGTCTTTTCTCCATTATATAGTCTTACCTCCTTTTCATAGATTAATTGACCATAACTGAGTGGGTTTATTTCAGGGCTTTCTATCCTGTTCCATTTATCTATAATTCTGTTTTTGTGCAGTACCATACTGTTTTGATGACTGTAGCTTTGTAGTATAGTCTGAAGTCAGGGAGCCTGATTCCTCCAGCTCCATTTTTCTTTCTCAAGATTGCTTTGGCTTTTCAGGGTCTTCTGTGTTTCCATTCAAATTTTAACATTTTTGTTCTAGTTCTGTGAAAATGTCATTGGTAATTTGATAGAGATTGCATTGGATCTGTAGATTGCTTGGGTGGTATGGTCATTTTAAAAATATTGATTCTTCCAGTTCAAGACCACTGTATATCTTTCCACCTGATTGTACCATATTCAATTTCTTTCATCAGCATCTTACAGTATTCAGAGTAAAGTTCTTTTGCCTCCTTAGGTAGGTTTATTCCTAGGCATTTTATTCTTTTTAAATACAATGGTAAATGGGATTGTTTCATTAAATGCTCTTTCTGATATTTTGTTGTTAGAGTAGAGAAATGCAACAGATTTATGTGTATTAATTTTGTATCCTGCAACTTTACTGAATTAATTGATGACCTTTAGTATTTTCTGGTACCATCTTTAGGATTTTCTATGTATAGTATCATGTGTCCTGCAAACAGTGACTGTCTTACTACTTATTTTCCAATTTGGATTCCTATTATTTCTTTTTCTCCTTTTATTGCTATGGCTAGGACTTCCAAATCTATGTTGAATAAAAGTAGTGAGAGTGGACATTCTTGTCTTGTTCCTGGTCTTAGAAGAAATGCTTTCAGCTTGTCACCATTGATTACGATGTTAGCTGTGGGTTTGTCATATATGGCCTTTATTATGTTGAGTTATGTTCCCTCTGTGACCACTTTCTGGAGAGTTTTTATGATAAATGAATGTTGAATTATATCAAAAGCTATTTTTTGTATCTATTGAGATGATCATAAGTTTTTTATTCTTTGGGGCTTCTCTGGTGGTGCAGTGTTTAAGAATCCACCTGCCAATGCAGGGGACATGGGTTCAATCCCTGGTCCAGGAAGATCCCACATGCCATGGAGCAACTAAGCCTGTGCACTGCAGCTACTGATCCTGCACTCTAGAGCCCACAAGCCACTACTGAATCCCACAAGCCTAGAGCCTGTGCTCTGCAACAAGAGAAGCCACCACAGTGAGAAGCCTGTACAGTGGAATGAAGAGCAGCCCCTGCTTGATGCAACTAGAGAAAGACTGCATGCAGCAACAAAGACCCAACACGGTCAAAAATAAATAAATAAAATAAATAAATTCATAAGGTTTTTATTCTTCAATTTGTTGTATCACACTGGTTGACTTGCAAATATTGAAAAGTCTTTATATCCCTGGGATAAATCCCACTTGATCATGGTGTATACTTCTAATGTATTGTTGCAGTGAGTTTGCTAATATTTTGTTGAGGATTTTTGCATCTATGTTCATCAGTGACATTGGCCTGTAATTTTCTTTCTTTCTTTTTTTTTTTTTGTAGTGTCTTTTTCTGATTTTGATATCAGGGTGATGGTGGCCTCATAGAATGAGTTGGGAAGTGTTCCTTCCTCTGCAATTGCTTGGAATAGTTTCAGAAGGATAGGCGTTAACTCTTCTCTAAATGTTTGGTAGAATTCACCTGTGAAGCAATCTGGCCCTGGACTTTTGTTTGTTGGGGGTTTTAAAATTACTGATTCAATTTCAGTACTGGTAATTGGTCTGTTCATATTTTCTAATTCTTCCTGCTTCAGTCTTGGGAGATGGTTCCTTTCTAAGAATTTGTCCAATTCTTCTATATTGTTCATTTTATTCACATATAGTTGCTCATAGTAGTCTCTTGGAGTCCTTTGTATTTCTGTGGTGTCAGTTGTAACTTTTCCTTTTTCATTTCGGATTTTGTTGATTTGGGTCCTCTCTTTTTTTTTCTTGATGAATCTGGCTTATCAATTTTGTTTACCTTTTCAAAGAACCAACTTTTAGTTTCATTGATCTTTTCTGCTTTTTTATCTCTATTTATTTTTGCTCTGATTTTTATGATTTCTTAACTTCTACTTTGGGTTTTATTTGGTTCCTCTTTCTGTAGTTGCTTTAGGTGTAAGGTTAGGTTGTTTATTTGAGATTTTTCTTGTTTCCTAAGGTAAGCTTGTATTACTATAAACTTCTCTCTTAGAACTGCTTTTGCTGCACCCCATAGCTTTGGGATCATCATTTTCATTTTCATTTGTCTCGGTATTTTTGATTTCCTCTTTGATTTCTTCAGTGATCCATTTGTTGTTTAGTAGCACGTTGTTTGGCCTCCATGTGTTTGTGGGGTTTTTTTCCCCCTTGTAGTCGATTTCTAATTTCATGTCATTGTGGTCAGAAAAGATGCTTGATATGATTTCAGTTCCCTTAAATTTATTGAGGCTACTTTGTGCCCAGCACATGATCTCTCCTGGATAATATTCCATGTGCATTTGAGAAGAATGTGTGTTCAGTGCTTTTGGATGGAATGCTCTATAAATATCAATTAAGTCCATATGGTCTAACGTATCATTTAAGGCTTGTGTGTCCTTATTTATTTATTTATTTATTTGTCTGGATGATCTGTCCATTGATGTAAGTGGGGTGTTAAAGTCCCCCACTATTGTTGTGTCAATTTCTTATGTCTGTTAACATTTGCCTTATATATTGAGGTGCTCCTATGTTGGATGCATATATATTTACAATTGTTATATCTTCTTCTTGGATTGATCTCTTGATCATTATGTAGTGTCCTTTTTTGTCTCTTGTAACAGTCTTTATTTTAAAGTCTGATATTTTTCTGATATAAGTCTTGCTACTCCAGCTTTCTTTTGATTTCCATTGTCATGGAATAACCTTTTTCCATCCTCTCACTTTCAGTCTGTATGTGTCTCTAGATTTGAAGTGGGTCTCTTCTAGATAGTATATATACAGGCCTTGTTTTTGTAACTATTCAACCAGTGTATGTCTCGTGGCTGGAACATTTAATCCATCTATATTTAAGCTAATTATCAATATGTATGTTCTTATTACCAATTTGTTAATTGTTTTGGATTTGTTTTTGTAGGTTTTTTTCTTCCTTTCCCCTTTTGTTCTCTTCTCTTGTGATTTGTTGACTTTCTTTAGTGTTCTGTTTGGATTCATTTTTCTTATTTGTGTGTGTATCTATTATAGATTTTTCATTTACAGTTACCATGAGGTTTTGATATAGCAGTATATACATATACATTATTGCTTTAAGTTGCTGGTCTCTTATTTTCAAATGCATTTTAAACATCTTCTACTCTCCTCCTCTCACAATTACTGGTTTTGACATCATATTTTACATCTAATTTTTTTGCATATCCCCTGACTGATTATGGATACAGATGATTTTACTACTTTTGTCTTTTAACCTTCCTAGTAATTTGTATGTGGATACTATTCTACCTTTATTGTTTTTGCCTTTACCAGTGAGTGCTCCCCTTTTCATAATTTTCAGAGGTGTAGAAGCTATTAATATGACCAAATCCAACATGTATGTCATCAATCCCAAAGACTCAGAATGTGTTTCCCACTATGGAAACACTATTTATGTTGATAATTCATTGATTTTCATAAGAAAGAAGATGCTAGCATTGTCATATGAAAATTATTGACAAATATAACTTTTAAAAACCTCAATGACATTTTACAAAAATACCCTTGTAACATAAATAAGTTCAATTTTAAGAACATAAGTTATATCCATTTCCACATGCTCTTGGCTAATTAAATAATTTATCCTTTGATTTCACTAAAATAAAATGAATATTAAAGTGAACACTGATTTAAATTTATAATAAAATAATGAGTCTGTATGATTTTTTTCCAAATAAGAGCTATGAAACTATAGATTTAAAATCCCCAGCACAATAAATCTGCCCAGTTTTGATATCGGCAAAGTGGACAATCAACCATTTGAGTGACATGACTATGATTAATGCATCAACCTCATTTTAAAACTAGGTAGTAAATTTATTTTTAGGAAGTGTAGGTTTCCAGTAAAGGTCTAGCAATTTACATAAGCAGTCATTTGCAGACAATCTAAACAACTGAATTTGGACCACATCATAGTACCACTTAAAACAAACATAATGGGTGGACCTAGAGACTGTCATACAAAGTGAAGTAAGTTATAAAGAGAAAAACAAATATCATCTATTAACGCATATATATGGAATCTAGAAAAAGGGTACAGATCAACCGGTTTGCAAGGCAGAAATAGAGACACAGATGAAGAGAACAAATGTATGGAGATGAAGGGGGGAAAGTGGGGTGGGGGTGGGGGTGGGATGAGTTGGGAGATTGGAATTGACATATATACACTAATATGTATAAAATAGATAACTAATAAGAAACTGCTGTATAAATAAATAAAATTCAAAGAAAAATACATTAAATAATGGTGCCTATCTTATATGGTTATTGTGAGAATTAGATTAAATTAGAATTAGATTAAATATAAAACACTTAGTTCTGGGCCTGGCATACCACTTAATATATATTAGTAATAATTAGTAGTATTTTTATAATTATTATTGAAAGATGTCATGCATATTGTTCTTATCATTAGGGAGAAGCTACAAATCTAAGGATAATCAGCACCATTAAAACAATATATTTAAATCTTGCTTGCAGAGCTTTAATAATGATTTGGCTCAAGGAAATACAATTGTTTTTATTAGCATTTTGCCATTTGTAGCACATAAAATTACTATTTTATCCATCTGTAATGGTTTGATAATATGTCTTGCAACCTTCAATACTTTATAATGTTTCCATTATTTTCATTAATGTATTTACAACATTGTATGCAATAACAAACACTAATTTATAAGCTATATATTAGGTTAGTTGAATTATAGAGATGTATTAGAATTTGTCCATTTTGAATGTAATTGAGCTGAAATTATCCCAGTTGTTCCATTTAGTAATGATGTTAGAAAGCTATTTTTATCATAAACTGTGATTTTATTTGAATATAAATTTAAAGATATATAGGTAAACAATCAAAATTTAAAGTATTTAATATTAATGGGAAAAAGAAAAAAAAATAAAAGATTTAATGTCTTACTCAAACTCAAAATCAGGTCTCCTTCCCCGTTACATCTGTTGTATGAATTTTCAGGCACCTTAATTTTCCTGATATATCTGAAAGTAGAATTTCTAAAATGCATATCTTCCAGTGCTCAGATTTTAGCATGAAGTGGAGTCCTATGCTTTCAATAGTTGCTTAGACAAGATAAGTAAAAATAGGAGCATAAGATTTTCTCAGTTCAGAACTTTATTGCCATAAACCCATGTGCTTGATGCTCTTAAAATACCCTTTGGACTTTTAAAGTCATGCATCTCTTGTATTATTAAAATAAGGAAGAAAAAATCTTTCTGGGAAAACTTTGAAGGTAAAACTAAATGCTTTTCATATCACCAGACTAAGAAAGGATTGAAAGTAAACATATCTACATGATGTAAATTGGATTACGGATCTGACATTTTGGAACATGTTATTTCAGGCACCATTTCTTCATTAAGAGACCCATATACGTGTTTTCCTAGCCCAAAATTTCTCAGTTTTAATTTGTAATCTCCAGATTTTGTAGTAGCCACTTAGTTTTGTATTGGAACAGTTACATCCAACACAAAGTCAACGAAAGCACATATAAATACTCTGGAAGCAAACTGTGTCATGAGGAAGTGTCTTTTCATAGATACCTCTCATTAGTCAGGGAAAGAAGTAATGGAAAATGATATTGACACAATTACCCATTGATGAATACAATCGTTTAATTAGTTTGCTTCTAATGTGCATCACATTCTGAGAGAAATACCTTTGTTAGGACATTTTGGAAGGGACATTCTGTTTCTGAGTTTGCTCCCTTGGGGCATTGGGCTGTTATGTGTAACCATCAGAGAAGTTCTAACCAATCTCTACATCTAGAAAAGTGTTTTTAAAATAAGAACTTTATAAAGAATAACAATGATGAAGACTGAACTCACATGCTTTATCAAAAATTATTTAAAATAGTTTAGCTTAATATCAAAAGTTATATACAACTCATGGAGGATTCTTTTTTTATATATTTATTTATTTATTTGCTAGCACTGGGTGTTAGTTGTGGCAGGTGGGTTCCTTAGTTGTGGTACACAGGTTTCTTAGTTGCAGCATGCAAACTCTTATTTGCAGCATGCATGTGGAATCTAGTTCCCTGACTGGGAATCGAAGCCGGGCCCCCTACATTGGGAGCGCAGAGTCTTATCCACTGCACCACCATGGAAGTCCCACTCATGGAGTATTCTAATATAAATTCCTAATTTCTTCTCCCTAGGGCACTGGTAGGAACCCTTAGTGAGAGCTATGGGATGGCAACTGTGCGGTGTATGTCTCACTACTGCTACCTTCTTAACCATGGCAGACATGGCTAATCCATCCTCATTGCCCCTTTGCCAACTGCAACTTCTGACTCATTAGAGGCTTAGAAGCTACCTCACCTTAGTAAACCCATTCATCACACATATTTTAACTTAGGCATGATTTCAGGCACCAGAAATACTACAGTGAAAAAGTTAAAAAATAAATAGGAATAGTGCCTGTCCTCATGCAGCTGACCAACTGGTGGAATACAGAGTTACACACACAGCTAATTATAGTAGACTGTTTCAAGGATTGCAATGGAAATAACACAAGGTCTCATGGATACATAAAAAGAGATATTGATCTCTTAGATGATAGGAAAGGGAACATTGCAGGTTGGGATTAAAGCCTCTGTCATAGCTTGGAGGATGAAGATAGAGTCTGAATGAGAGAGCAATTCTCTGTAAGAATTCATTACCAACCTGGTACACTCAGAAAGCCAATTCAAAGAATTGGAAAGATATCCCATGCTCTTGGATTGGAAGAATTAATGTTATTAAAATGGCCACACTACCCAAAACAATCTACAGACAATGCAATTTCTATCAAAATATCCATGACACTTTTTACAGAACTAGAACAAATAGTCTTAATATTTATATGGAACTGAGAATTATGGAACTTAATATTTATAAGACTGAGAATTGCCAAAGAAATTCTGAGAAAAAAGAACAAACCTGGAGGTATAACACTCCCAGACTTCAGACCATGCTACAAAGCTACAGTAATCAACACAGCATGATATTAGCCCAAAACAGACATAGATCAATGGAACAGAATAGAGAGTCCAGAAATAAACCCATGCATCTATGGTCAATTAATCTATGACAAAGGAGACAAGAATATACAATGAAGAAAACAGTCTCTTCAATAAGTGGTGCTGGGAAACCTGGCCAGCTACCTGCAAAACAATGAGATTACAACCATAATCTCCCTCCATATTACAAAAATAATCTCAAAGGGGTTTAAAGACCTAAATGTAAGAACTGAAACCATAAAACTCCTAGAAGAGAACATAGGCAGATCAGCCTTTGACATAAATTGTAGCAATATTATTTTGGATATGTCTCCTAAGGCAAAAGAAATAAGACCAAAAATAAACAAAAGGGGCTTAATTAAACTTAAAATCTATTACACAGCAAAGGAAACCATTGACAAAATGAAGAGACAACTCTATGGAATGGGAGAAAACATTTGCAAATGATGCAATAGACAAGGGGTTAATATCCAAAATATACAAATGGCTCACACAACCCAATATCAAAAAACAAACAAACAAAGAATCCAATAAAAAAAATGGGCAGAAGAATTGACTAGACATTTTCCCAAAGAAGACATACAGATGGCTAACAGGCACATGAAAACGTGCTCAGCATTGCCAATTCTTAGAGAAATTGCAGATCAAAACTACAATGAGGTGTCAACTTGCATGGGTCAGAATGGCCATTATAAAAACATCTACAAAAAAATAAATGCTGGAGAGAGTGTGGAGAAAAAGGAACCCTTGTACACTGTGGTGAGAATGTAAATTGGTGCAGCCACTATGGAAAACATTATGGATTCCTTAAAAAACTAAAAATGGAACTGCCATAATGTCCAGCAACTCCATGTCTGGGTCTATATCTGGACAAAATGAAACCTTTAATTTGAAAAGACATATGTCCCAATGTTCATAGCAGCACTGTTTACAATGGCCAAGACATGGGAGCAACCCAAGTGCCAATGAACAGGCAACAGGAATAGGAAGATGTGGAATATATATGCAGTGGATTATTATTCATCCATAAAAAAAGAATGAAGTACTGCCATTTGCAGCAACATGGATGGACCTAGAGGCTATCATACTAACTGAAATAAGCCAGACAAAGACAAATATATGATATCACTTGTATGTTGAATCTAAAAAGTAATACAAATAAATGAATATACAAAACAGAATTATACTCAGATATAGAAAATAAACTTGTGGTTTCCAAAGGGAAAAAAGATGGGGGAGAAAAAAATTAAGAGTGTGGGATTAACATATAAAAACTGCTATATATAAAATAGGTAAGCAACTATGATTTACTGTATAGCACAGGGAATTATACCCATTATCTTATCATAACCTATAATGGAATATTATCTGCAAAAATACTGAACAACTATGCTGTACACCTGAAACTAACACAACATTTTAAAGCAAGTATACTTCAATGAAGAAAGAAAGAAAGATCATCCCTCTGCATAAATGGATTGTGTAAGTTTGTGATACACAAATTTCTACCCAGTTACAGATACAAATGTGAAGCCAGAGAGTCCATAAGGGCAAAAATAACTCCTGACAGGAAGCATAGATTGGTTTGACCCTCTAAATAGATTCTCTTTCATCAAACCTAAATTGATTTTCCAAAATTAAACACTCCCCAAGATCCAGATTTGTCACTCTAACTTCCTGGTCAAAATAGCTAATTTAGAATTTCTCTTGTACAACCTCAAGCCCTGTCAAACCTATCCCTTTTCCAGTATTCTTCATCTTCTGTATAGTAACTTCATTCACCCATTTATCAAGCCAAAAATGTAGTCTCCATATATTTTCTTTTTTTTCACCTCCCACATCAAATCTATCAGAAGGTTGTGTTGGTTGTTACATTTACAAAACATCCTGAACCTCCCCATCTCCCTCCACACCCATCTGTGTAGCCTGATCTGAGCCATCATAATTTCTTGCCTACAATTCCATAAAAGTCTTCTAATGACTTTCACTCCTAACCTGTTCCAATAATTCATTTTTCCCAGAAGCAGGAATCATTCTTCTCAAACCTAAATCAGATATAGCTCAATTGCTTAAAACTCTTCAATGTCTTCCCCTTGCAATTTGAAAAAACAAACAAACAAAATACAATATCCTTTCCCAGCAAACCACGGCCTTCTGCTACCTTTCCTACAAGTGTCCATTAATTATCTTGCTTGCTCAGCCTATTAGCTGTATGTGTATTAATTGCAAGTTTCTGGAGGTGGATTGTTTAGGCTTACATTTTCTAGGATTTACCATTTTCTAGCTTGGGCAAGTTAATGAACCTTCCTGCATCTCACCTGAAAATAAATGATAAAATGGAATGTACTTCAGAGGGGTTTGGGAATACTTCCTGTTTCTTAAAAACTCACATTTGTTCATTCTTCAGGACTTTGTCCCCTGCTGTTTTCTTTACCAGGAGTGTTCATTCCTAGATCTTAGCTTGGCTATCTCCTCCTTATCATTTGGCCTCAGTTGGAAGTCAGCCCCTCAGAAATATCTTCCCTCACCAGCCGGTTTATTTACCTCATCAGTAAATGTCATGTTCATTTGTTTATTTTCCTATATTTCTTCACCTAAGTCTTAGGGGAGTAGAAGCTTGGCTTCTCCTAATACCAAAAATAGTACTGACAGGCAGGAATCAACTTTACTTTGAAGTACTATTTGGAATAAAGAAGAGAGATTGTGGATCTCATTTAATCCACAGAAAAGCAGGGTCCTCGGTTACTAATCAGGAAAACCAAAACAAAATGTTGAAAACATAATGTTGATATTATTTATAGACATATCTGTATCTAGCATAAACATGGAAGAGGAGACATTTCAAACCCAGAATTTTGGATATCTCTCAAGAAGGAGAGAGAAAGAGGAAGAAAATCACAGTAGGGACAAAGTGAGCTCCAGGATTTTTGTTTTATTTGCTTAAGTTACACTGTATTAGACAATATTTTGAAGAATTAATATTTAAAAGTTTTTATTTAAATTACCCATGAAAACAGGATGAGAAAAATCTGCCTTCAATTCCTTATTACCTTATGCCCTCTAATGGCCTCATCGATCACATTTGTTTCCCTCGGATCATTTGTATGAATAAAACCATCATTTTACCTTTTACAAATCAAATGCTGCCTGATTGGGCTTCCCTGGTGGCGCAGTGGTTGAGAGTCTGTCTGCCGATGCAGGGGACTCGGGTTCGTGCCCCGGTCCGGGATGATCCCACATGCCGCGGAGCGGCTGGGCCAGTGAACCATGGCCGCTGAGCCTGCATGTCCGGAGCCTGTTGCTCCGCAACTGGAGAGGTCACAACAGTGAGAGGCCTGCGTACCGCAAAAAAAAAAAAAAAAAAAAAAAATACTGCCTGGCTTAGAAAAGGGCTAAAGGTTTCTCAATTGTTAAAATGCATTAAAACATTAGAGCTAAAATAAACATCTTTAAAAGAAAAAGATATTGGGAAAAATTAAGAGAGAAATTTAGAGGAAGTAGTTAATTCAATTATGTACTAAATTTGCTATGAAGGATATTATAGACTTTCCCAAACCTTACGGGGTTCAGTAAAGGAATTCATAGTAACATATATAACGATGTATATTTTCTTTGAGACTATAGGGACATTATCTCAGACAACAATTGCTAAAATAATACAGGAAAAATTATTAGGAGACAACACTGCATGGTACAATGTTTTATGTTTATTTTGCTCACTTTGTGCATCTAGAAGCCCAGTTTTACTACCCTTCTATTACTTCCCATTTTCTAGAGAAGTAGCTTAGAATAACAAAACCCAAAATAAAGGACTGAACATTTAAGTGTCAATTTAGTACTTTACAAAAGGAGGCACACATTTTCAATGATCATCACATCATTTCCATCGTCCAGTGTCAAAATTGTCTAGTGAAGATGTATACCAGCAAAACTAGGTATACAGTCTTGAAGTGTATTTCATCTAGACCCTGATAAAACCATATGCATTTAGCCCAAGCCATATACACCCATCCAGAGACTGTGGTCCTCCATCTGCTGGATGCTGGTTACTCACACTCTCAAGAGCAGTGCAGAGTTCACATTCCCTGGTTCTTACTGTTGGAATTTCCACTTCTCTGTTTAGTCATCCTTCTCCTTCTCATCTTATGCCAATTTTTAACATCTTCTTAAGTGTCCCCAAAATCCTTCTTTCTTTCATCCTTTTCTTCATCCCCTATCTTTCTGTTGCCTGCTGTCTCGTTCTTTTACTTCAACATGGATTCCCTGCCTAATATTCTGATCTTAACAATGGGAATGTCTTTTAAACCAGGCAGCAAAATGTCATTTCTGAATTGGTACTGATATGAGGACAGTTGCACCTTAATTATCACAGTAGATATTATCTTGGCCAGATGATTATGAAATAGTAAGTGAAATTCCTGTTGTAAATCGTGTGGCATTTTTAGGAATTCTCTTTTCCTGTAATTCAGGTCTCTGGGTTCCAAGATGGGGCATAACAGCACTGTGTTTAAAAAAAAAAATTAATACCTTTAGTCTGTGGAAAGTGTCAATCAAAATATAGAGCTCCAGCCTTAGGCATATCAGCACTCTAATTACAGAAAGTCTGGTTCATCACCAATGTTTTAACACTTGATTTATTTGCTATTCAATTTTTTCAACAGAGCTAGAGGTAATTGGTTTTCCAAATGAGGGTTAAAAATATAAAGTGGAGGCCATACTTATTATGCACAAGTGTCTTATAGTCTATGTAAAGGTTAGTAGGGTGGGCATTCAGGGTGTTGCGCACAAAACTACAGCTTTGACTTGGTACTAATATATATGCAAAGCCACAGTTCCTGGTATAAATAAAGAGAGGTTTTCTAAACTGAAATTTCCCCCAAACCATATGTATTTATTATTATCTAAAACTATAGCTTTTTATTTTTCAAATATGATGTATTTTTTAACATCTTTATTGGAGTATAATTGCTTTACAATGGTATGTTAGTTTCTGATTTATAACAAACTGAATCAGTTATACATATACATATGTTCCCATATCTCTTCCCTCTTGCATCTCCATCCCTCCCAACCTCCCTATCCCACCCCTTGATGTGGGCACAAAGCACCAAGCTGATCTAGCTGTGCTATGCGGCTGCTTCCCACTAGCTATCTATTTTACGTTTGGTAGTGTATATATGTCCATGCCTCTCTATCACTTTGTCACAGCTTACACTTCCCCCTCCCCATATCCTCAACTCCATGCTCTAGTAGGTCTGTGTCTTTATTCCCGTCTTACCCCTAGGTTCTTCATGACATTTTTTTTTCTTAGATTCCATATATATGTCTTAGCATACGGTATTTGTCTTTCTCTTTCTGACTTACTTCACTCTGTATGACAGACTCTAGGTCCATCCACCTCACTACAAATAACTCAATTTCGTTTCTTTTTATGGCTGAGTAATATTCCATTGTATATATGTGCCACATCTTCTTTATCCATTCATCCGATAATGGACACTTAGGTTGCTTCCATCTCCTCGCTATTGTAAATAGAGGTGCAATGAACATTTTGGTACATGACTCTTTTTGAATTATGGTTTTCGTAGGTTATATGCCCAGCAGTGGGATTGCTGGGTCATATGGCAGTTCTATTTGTAGCTTTTTAAGGAACCTCCATACTGTTCTCCATAGTGGCTGTATCAATTTACATTCCCACCAGCAGTGCAAGAGTGTTCTCTTTTCTCCACACCCTCTCCAGCATTTATTGTTTGTAGATTTTTTTGATGATGGCCATTCTGACTGGTGTGAAATGATATCTCATGGTAGTTTTGATTTGCATTTCTCTAATGATTAATGATGTTGAGCATTCTTTCATGTGTTTGTTGGCAATCTGTATATCTTCTTTGGAGAAATGTCTATTTAGGTCTTCTGCCCATTTATGGATTGGGCTGTTTTCTTTTTTGTTGTTGTTATTGAGCTGTATAAGTTGCTTGTAAATTTTGGAGATTAATCATTTGTCAGGTGCTTCATTTGCAAATATTTTCTCCCATTCTGCAGGTTGTCTTATGGTCTCGTTTATGGTTTCCTTTGCTGTGCAAAAGCTTTGAAGTTTCATTAGGTCCCATTTGTTTATTTTTGTTTTAATTTCCATTTCTCTAGGAGGTGGGTCAAAAAGGATCTTACTGTGATTTATGTCATAGAGTGTTCTGCCTATGTTTTCCTCTAAGAGCTTGATAGTTTCTGGCCTTACAGTTAGGTATTTAATCCATTTTCAGCTTATTTTTGTGTATGGTGTTAGGGAGTGTTGTCTTCTCATACTTTTACATGTACCTGTCAAGTTTTCCCAGCACCATTTATTCAACAGGCTGTTTTTTCTCCACTGTATATTTTTTCCTCCTTTATCAAAGATAAGGTGATCATATATACATGGATCTTTGGGCTTTCTATCCTGTTCCATTGATCTATATTTCTGTTTTTGTGCCAGTACTATTCTGTCTTGATTACTGTAGTTTTGTAGTATAGTCTGGAGTCAGGGAGCTGGATTCTGTGAGCTCCATTTTTCTTTCTCAAGATTGTTTTGGCTATTCACTGTCTTTTATGTTTCCATACAAATTGTGAAATTTTTTGTTCTAGTTCTGTGAAGAATGCCACTGGTAGTTTGATAGGGGTTGCATTGAATCTGTAGATTGCTTTGGGTAGTAGAGTCATTTTCACAATGTTCATTCTTCCAATCCAAGAACATGGTATATCTCTCCATCTATTTGTATCATCTTTAATTTCTTTCATCAGTGTCTTATAATTTTCTGCATACAGGTCTTTTGTCTCCTTAGGTAGGGTTATTCCTAGATATTTCATTCTTTTTGTTGCAGTGGTGAATGGGAGTGTTTTCTTAGTTTCACTTTCAGATTTTTCATCATTAGTGTATAGAATGCCAGAGTTTCTGTTCATGAACTTTGTATCCTGCTACTTTACCAAATTCATTGATTAGCTCTAGTAGTTTTCTGGTAGCATCTTTAGGATCCTGTATGTATATTATCATGTCATCTGCAAACAGTGCCAGCTTTACTTCTTCTTTTCCAATTTGGATTCCTTTTATTTCCTTTTCTTCTCTGAATGCTGTGGCTAAAACTTCCAAAACTATGCTGAATAAGAGTGGTGAATGGGGCAAGCTTGTCTTCTTCCTGATCTTAGTGGAAATGGTTTCAGTTTTTCACCATTGAGGACGATGTTGGCTGTGGGTTTGTCATATATGGCCTTTACTATGTTGAGGAAAGATCCCTCTAGGCCTACTTTCTGCAGGGTTTTTATCATAAATAGGTGTTGAATTTTGTTGAAAGCTTTCTCTGCATCTATTGAGACGATCATATAGTTTTTCTCCTTCAATTTGTTAATATGGTGTATCACATTGATTGATTTGCATATATTGAAGAATCCTTGCATTCCTGGAATAAACCCCACTTGATCATGGTGTAAGATCCTTTTAATGAGTTGGATTCTGTTTGCTAGTATTTTGTTGAGGATTCTTGCATCTATGTTCTTCAGTGATATTGGCCTGTCGTTTTCTTTCTTTGTGACATATTTGTCTGGTTTTGGGATCAGGCTGATGGTGGCCTCATAGAATGAGTTTGGGAGTGTTCCTCCTTCTGCTATATTTTGGAAGAGTTTGAGAAGGATAGGTGTTAACTCTTCTCTAAATGTTTGATAGAATTCACTTGTGAAGCCATCTGGTCCTGGGCTTTTGTTTGTTGGAAGATTTTTAATCACAGTTTCAATTTCAGTGCTTGTGATTGGTCTGTTCATATTTTCTTTTTCTTCCTGATTCAGTCTTGGCAGGTTTTGCATTTCTAAGAATTTGTCTATTTCCTCCAGGTTGTCCATTTTATTGGCATAGAATTGCTTGTAGTAATCTCTCATGATGTTTTGTATTTCTGCACTGTCAGTTGTTACTTTTCCTTTTTCATTTCTAATGCTATTGATTTGAGTCTTCTCCCTATTTTTCTTGATGAGTCTGGCTAATGGCTCATCAATTTTGTTTATCTTCTCAAAGAAGCAGCTTTTAGTTTTATTGATCTTTGCTATCGTTTCCTTCATTTCTTTTTCATTTATTTCTGATTTGATCTTTATGATTTCTTTCCTTCTGCTAACTTTGGGGTATTTTGTTCTTCTTTCTCTAATTGCTTTAGGTGCAAGGTTAAGTTGTTTATTCGAGATGTTTCCCTTTTCTTAAGGTAGGATTGTATTGCTATAAACTTCCCTCTTAGAACTGCTTTTGCTGCATCCCATAGATTTTGGGTCGTCGTGTCTCCATTGTCATTTGTTCCTAGGTATTTTTTGATTTCCTCTTTGATTTCTTCAGTGATCACTTCATTATTAAGTAGTGTATTGTTTTGACTCCATGTGTTTGTATTTTTTACAGATCTTTTCCTGTAATTGATATCTAGTCTCATAGCGTTGTGGTCAGAAAAGATACTTGATACAATTTCAATTTTCTTAAATTTACCAAGGCTTAATTTGTGACCCAAGATATGATCTATCCTAGAGAATGTTCCATGATCACTGGAGAAAAATCTGTATTCTGTTGTTTTTGGATGGAATGTACTATAAATATCAATTAAGTCCATCTTCTTTAATGTATCATTTAAAGCTTGTGTTTCCTTACTTATTTTCACTTTGGATGATCTGTCCACTGGTGAAAGTAGGGTGTTAAATTCCCCTGCTATGAATGTGTTACTTCCGATTTCCCTTTTTATGGCTGTTAGTATTTGCCTTATGTATTTAGGTGCTGCTATGTTGGGTGCATAAATATTTACAATTGTTATATCTTCTTCTTAGATTGATCCCTTGATCATTATGTAGTGTCCTTCTTTATCCCTTGTAATAGTCTTTATTTTAAAGTCTATTTTGTCTGATATGAGTGTTGCTACTCCAGCTTTCTTTTGATTTCCAGTTGCATGGAATATCTTTTTCCATCCCCTCACTTTCAGCCTGTATGTTTCCCTAGGTTTGAAGTGGGTCTCTTGTAGACAGCATATATACGGGTCTTGTTTTTGTATCCATTCACTGATTGTGTGTCTTTTGGTGGGAGCATTTAATCCATTTATATTTAAGGTAATTATGGATATGTATGTTCTTATTCCCATTTTCTTAATTGTTTTGGGTTCGTTATTGTAGGTCTTTTCTTTCTCTTGTGTATCTTGCCTAGAGAAGTTCCTTTAGCATTTGTTGTAAAGCTGGTTTGTTGGTGCTGAACTCTCTCAGCTTTTGCTTGTCTGTAAAGGTTTTAATTTCTCCATCAAATCTGAATGAGATTCTTGCTGGGTAGAGTAATCTTGGTTGTAGGATTTTCTCCTTCATCACTTTAAATATGTCCTGCTACTCCTTTCTGGCTTGCAGAGTTTCTGCTGAAAGATCAGCTGTTAACCTTATGGGGATTCCCTTGTGTGTTGTTTGTTGTTTTTCTGTTGCTGCTTTTAATATGTTTCTTTGTATTTAATTTTTGATAGTATGATTAATATGTGTCTTGGCATGTTTCTCCTTGGATTTATCTTGTATGGGACTCTCTGTGCTTCCTGTACTTGATTAACTATTTCCTTTCCCATATTGGGGAAGTTTTCAACTATAATCTCTTCAAATATTTTCTCAGTCCCTTTCTTTTTCTCTTCTTCTTCTGGGACTCCTATGATTCGAATGTTGGTGCGTTTAATGTTGTCCCAGAGGTCTCTGAGACTGTCCTCAGTTCTTTTCATTCTTTTTTCTTTATTCTGGTCTGCAGTAGTTATTTCCACTATTTTATCTTCCAGGTCACTTATCCATTCTTCTGCCTCAGTTATTCTGCTATTGATCCCTTCTAGAGTATTTTTAATTTCATTCATTGTGTTGTTTATCGTTGCTTGTTTCCTCTTTAGTTCTTCTCGGTCCTTGTTAAATGTTTCTTGCATTTTCTCTATTCTATTTCCAACATTTTGGATCATCTTTATTATCATTATTCTGAATTCTTTTTCAGGTAGACTGCCTATTTCCTATTCATTTTTTAGGTCTGGTGGGCTTTTACCTTGCTCCTTTATCTGCTGTGTGATTTTCTGTCTTCTCGTTTTGTTTATCTTACTGTGATTGGGGTCTCCTTTTTGCAGGCTGCAGGTTTGTAGTTCCCGTTGTTTTTGATGTCTGTCCCCAGTGGATAAGTTTGGTTTAGTGTGGCTTCCTTGTGGAGGAGACTAGTGCCTGTGTTCTGGTGGATGAGGTTGGATCTTGTCTTTCTGGTGGGCAGGTCCACGTCTGGTGGTGTGTTTTGGGGTGTCTGTGGACTTATTATGATTTTAGGCAGCCTCTCTGCTAATGGGTGGTGTTGTGTTCCTGTCTTGCTAGTTGTTTGGCATAGGGTGTCCAGCACTGTAGCTTGCTGGTCGTTGAGTGAAGCTGGGTCTTGGCGTTGAGATGGAGATCTCTGGGAGTTTTTTGCCATTTGATATGATGTGCAGCTGTGACCAGTGTTGTAGAGTTGGCTTTCCCACCTCTGAGGCACAGCACTGACTCCTGGCTGCAGCACCAAGAGCCTTTCATCTACATGGCTCTGAATAAAAGGGAGAAAAAGTAGAAATAAAGAAAGAAAGAGGATAAAATAAAATTATTAAAATAAAAAATAATTAATAAAAATATTTTTTTTAAGTAAAAAAAAAAAAAAACACGGCGGACGAAGAGAACCCTAGGAAAAATGGTGAAAGCAAAGGTATACAGACAAAATCTCACACAGAAGCATACACACTCACAAAAAGAGGAAAAAGGGAAAAAATAATATATCTTGTTCTCAAAGTAAGCCTCCTCAATTTAGGATGATTTGTTGTCTATTCAGGTATTCCACAGATGCAGGGTACATCAAGTTGATTTTGGAGCTTTAATCCACTGCTCCTGAGGCTGCTGGAAGAAATTTCCCTTTCTCTTCTTTGTTCACACAGCTCCCGGGGTTCAGCTTTGGAGTTGGCCCCGCCTCTGCATTTAGGTCGCCTGAGGGCATCTGTTCTTCGCTCAGACAAGACGGAGTTAAAGTAGCCAGTGATTCGGGGGCTCTGGCTTACTCAGGCCAAGGGGGAGGTAGGGGTCCGGAGGCAGGGCGAGCCTGCATTGGCAGAGGCTGGTGTGACGTTGCACCAGCCTGAGGTGCACCATGTGTTCTCCCAGGGAAGTTGTCCCTGGGTCACGGGACCCTAGCAGTGGCGGGTTGCACAGGCTCCCAGGAGGGGAGGTGTGGATAGTGACCTGCGCTCACACACAGGCTTCTTGGTGGCTGCAGCAGCAGCCTTAGCATCTCATGCCTGTCTCTGGGGTCTGCGCTGTTAGCCACGGCTCGCACCCGTCTCTGAAGCTCCTTTAAGCCGCACTTTTAATCCCCTCTCCTCACGCACCAGGAAACAAAGAGGGAAGAAAAAGTCTCTTGCCTCTTCGGCAGGTTCACACTTTTTTCCAGACTCCCTCCCGGCTAGCAGTGGTCCACTAACCCTTTCAGGCTATGTTTACGCCACCAGTCCTCTCCCCGTGATCCGACGGAAGCCGAAGCCTCAGCTCCCAGCCCTGCCCACCCCAGCGGGTGAACAGACAAGCTTCTCGGGCTGGTGAGTGCTGGCCGGCACCAATCCTCTGTGCGCGAATCTCTCCGCTTTGCCCTCTGAACCCCTTTTGCTGCACTCTCCTCTGTGGCTCTGAATCTTCCCCCCTCCGCCACCCGCAGTCTCCGCCCGTGAAGGGGTTTCCTAGTGTGTGGAAACCTTCCCTCCTTCACAGCTCTCTCCCACTGGTGCAGGTCCTGTCCCTATTCTTTTGTCTCTGTTTTTTCTTTTTTCTTGTGCCCTACCCAGGTACGTGGGGAGTTTCTTGCCTTTTGGGAGGTCTGAGGTCTTCTGCCAGCGATCCGTGGGTGTTCTATAGGAACAGTTCCATGTGTAGATGTATTTCTGATGTATCTCTGGGGAGGAAGGTGCTCTCCACGTCTTAATCTTCCACCATCTTCCTCCTCCCCCACAATGTATTTTTTTTTCTTCCAGAAGACCTATGTAGATTTTTTCTATAGCAAAACAAAAAGAAAAAAAAAAAAAAGAAAAAAAAAGTCTATATACCAGTGGATATTTGACACACTGTGAAATTTTTAATATAGTGCTTAGAAGTTCTGTAATTGTCATTCTTCTGTGCTATTACAATGCATTTAATGCAATATTTGACAACAGAAGTGACAAGTAGGGGATAAAGAAGGCTAATGTGCATGAAGATAGTTCTGGACTGCTACGCAGACATGAGAAAATCATAAAGCCCTGATTTTCATCTTATCATTCACCAAAGTAAGTGCCTTTTTAAAAAACTTGACCACCATCATCAGTAATGCTGGTTTTCATTACTGTTAAATGTAATTCTGAAGAAATATCTTTATCACTTTGCAGTAGAGTCAAAATTAAGGGGGCAACATTTACATTTTTTGTAGAGAAACAAGAGAACTCATGTTTAGTAAATTTTTTCAGAATAGGTGCATATTATCCACAGGGATAAATACTTTTTTCATACCCCTATGCCTCTACTTAGCATCTCAGAAGCCACCTCCATGATCCTTGTTTATGGAGACCATGACAGAAATATCAGGTAAATTGTCTTAAGTAGTAGCACGAAAATTGAAATCTACTAACTTCTAGCTATGATATCAGTTGTAGAAAATACGTGATTAAATTAGGACAACTTCCATAGATTGAAGAAGAATATTTGCACATAAAAATATTAGTATTAAAAATTCATGTGGGAGGGTTATAAATGTTTTTGCTTATGAATATGGTGAGTTAATTATATTTCATTAAATAAGATCATGGCATTCCACATTTTACTAGATTTATTCTTCAAGAGCAAACTAGTCTTTCTTTGGCAAATTTGATTATACCACAAACTGGGTGCCCTATACAATAGAAATTTATTCTCTCATAGTTCTAGAGTCTAGAAGTCTGAAATCAAGGTGTCAGCAGGGCTGTGTTCCCTCTGAGACTCTGGCAAGAATCCTTCCTCACCTCTTCCTAGCTTCTGGCAGTGCCTGTAGATCCTTGGCTTTCCTTGGCTTGCAACCACATCACTTCTCTCTCTTCTTCTGTGGACACATGGAATTCTCCCTGTGGATTCTCTTATAACCATATTGGAATAGTTCATACCCTAATGACTTCATCTTACATTGATGACATCTGCAAAGACCCTGTTTCCAAATAAGGTCACATTTACAGGTTCCAGGGGTGAGATTTTCAACATATCTTTTGAGGGAACAAAATTCAACCCACAACAACTGTTTTGTGGAAGTGTTTTCCAAATAAGAAGATTTAAGTATAATTATTTAACTGAAATTCATTTATTGTTATGGCAAGTGATAACAAGTCTGAAAGATACATTATTTCATCATCTTGAATTTAAGTGGGGAAGGTGAGATTTTGGTTCACTGAGGAAGTTTCAATATTTGTGAAAGCTCTGTTTAATTGAAGAGCATTGTTGAAGAGTCCTTCCTATAATAAAATCTGTGTTTGGTTTATTGATTCTGATGAACAAATATTCTACTAGAACATATTAAAATACATTTAGCAGGAATTTTCAAGGTGCTGGTTATCATCAGATAAGGTTTCAGGGTGGGTATGCAGGGCAAATCTTACAAAGCCTAGAATTTATGTAAACTGGCCAAGGAGGAAGAAGGCCCCTAAAGTGAGAGTGCAGAACTCATTTACATGGTTGAGTAGATTGATTTCACATTTTCTCATTAAAAGCAAGAGAAAAAACTTTCCCTCAATAATTACTTCAGAGACAGAAGTGTTTATGGATATCAAGTCCACACCAGTCTTCTAGTAATACCAAGGTCATGGAATTGGTCACCCTGGGGACCAGATACTTTCTCTCATGTCCATGGCCATTAACCCTGGGGATAATGCCAGGCAACCTCTTGCAGATTCAGAGTCATGAGGCCACTGTAAATATATCATCAAGAATCCATAACCTTTGTTAAAGTTACAAGTTAAAGTAATTAGCTACTTACGGGAAACTAATGGCACTTGGAGGCTTCATCAGGTTATTTATGCTCACTCTCCACCACAGTTTCTTGAACAAATACTTATAATTCCAAATTTTAGGTAAGGCTAAATTGTACTAGCATTATGCATACAACTTTTAATAGTTCTCATTTACTTTAGCCTATGGACTGGAGTGTAATCATTTATTTTAATTTCAATCATGGTGGATTGTTATATTATTACAGAAAGCAATAGCAGTTCAAAGTTCTGAGTTTTGGTGAATAAATAAACAACAGTTTCACCCTGAAGAATCCATTTGACATATTTTGCCACAGTCTTCAAAGAACCATAGAAATTCTCATTTGAATGGAACTTGAAGGCCTGCTTGTGTAAATTTTCAGCCAGATCTCCATAAAAAATTAAATAAATTTAGTGCTTTCTTTCATTAATAAAGTAAAAGCAGTTCTGCTAGTATCTAGGTGATGAGCAGGGGACTAAGAATTCAAATAGAAACCACCTTGAAAGATTGAACTATGATTTTCAAAACAGATGAAACTGTACCAAATAATGACATGGAAGACAAACTATAAAAGATCAAATTCTTTTAAATCAGCTCATTCAGATACAAAAATGACTGAAAACTAACTTCATACACACATGTGGCTTTAGTAATTCCTTAGTTTACAAATTCTAATACTTTCCAGTTCAATGGTTTTCCTACTTATGTAGTGACCCTTGCAAAAACAAGCTTAATGAACCTAATTTTGCTTGACTACAGTTGAATGCCTACTGGTCATAGGCTTTCATAATATAATTGCAAGGATAATTACAAGCAAAATACTGTCACACAGTGAAAGAGTATTTCATCTGAGTAGTATCTGCCTCATTAACTTAAGTAACTTCAGGCTACTCATCTTGGATCATCTTTCATTTCTTCCTTTATACCATTCTCAAAATATCACATCTTTTCAGTTCTAAATTCTTCATTTATTTCCGTATTTTATTTTCCTGTAATTTTCACTTCTTTCTTATTTCCTTTTACATTAACATTTGATTATAAACAAAATTCACCCAAATACATTTATATAAACATATGATATTTGATGATAGCCTTAAAATGTTTTACCAGGGATTTAAACCCTATTGATTGCAAACGATGCCAGAATTTTTTTCATTTTTATTGGAGTATAATTGCTTTACAATGGTATCTTAGTTTCTGCTTTATAACAAAGTGAATAAGCTATATATTTACATATACCCCCATATCTCCTCCCTCTGTGTCTCCCTCCCACCCTCCCTATCCCACCCCTCTAGGTGGACAAAAAACACTGAACTGATCTCCCTGTGCTATGTGGCTGCTTCCCACTAGCTATCTATTTTACATTTGGTAGTATATATACGTTCATGCCACTCTCACTTCATCCCAGCTTGCCCTTCCCCCTCCCCATGTCCTCAAGTCCATTGGCTACATCTGCATCTTTATTCCAGTCCTGCCCCTAGATTTTTCAGAACTTTTTTTTTTTAATTCCATATATAGGTGTTAGCATACGGTATTTATTTTTCTCTTTCTGACTTACCTCATTCTGTATGATAGTCTCTAGGTCCATCCACCTCACTACAATTAACTCAATTTCATTCCTTTTTATGGCTGAGTAATATTCCATTGTATATATGTGCTACATCTTCTTTATCCATTCATCTGTTGGATGGACACTTAGGTTGCTTCCATGTCCTGGCTATTGTAAATAGAGCTACAATGAACACTGTGGTACATGACTCTTTTTGAATTATGGTTTTCTCAGGGATGCCCAGTAGTGGGATGGCTGGATTGTATGGTAGTTCTATTTTTAGTTATTAAAGGAACCTCCATACTGTTTTTCACAATGGCTGTATCAATTTACATTCCCACCAACAGTGCAAGAGAGCTCCCTGTTCTCCACACTCTCTCCAGCATTTATTGTCTGTAGATTTTTTGATGATGGCCATTCTGACTACTGTGAGGTGATACCTCATTGTAGTTTTGATCTGAATTTCTCTAATGATTGCTGAGGTTGAGCGTCCTTTCATGTGTTTGTTGGCAATCTGTATATCTTCTTTGGAGAAATGTCTATGTCTTCAGCCCATTTTTGGATTGGGTTGTTTGTCTTTTTCACATTGAGCTGCATGAGCTGCTTGTAAATTTTGGAGATTCTTTGTCAGTTGCTTCATTTGCAAATATTTTCTCCCATTCTGACGCTTGTCTTTCATCTTGTTTATGGTTTCCTTTCCTGTGCAAAAGTTTTAAGTTTCATTAGGTCCCATTTGTTTTTATTTCCATTTCTCTAGGAGGTGGGTCAAAAAGGATCTTGCTGTGATTTATGCCATAGAGTCTTCTGCCTATGTTTTCCTCTAAGAGTTTACAGTGTCTGGCCTTGCATTTAGTTCTTTAAGCCACTTTCACTTTATTTTTGTGTATGGTGTGAAGGAGTGCTCTAATTTCATTCTTCTACATGTAGCTGTCCAGTGTTCCCATCACTACTTATTGAAGAGGCTATCTTTTCTCCATTGTATATTCTTGCCTCCTTTATCAAAAATAAGCTGACCATATGTGTGTGGCTTTATCTCTGGGCTTTCTATCCTTTTCCATTGATCTACATTTCTGTTTTTGTGCAACTAACCTGTTGTCTTGATTACTGTAGCTTTGTAATAAAATCTGAAGTCTGGGAGCCTGATTTCTCCAGCTCCGTTTTTCTTTCTCAAGATTGCTTTGGCTATTCAGGGTCTTTTGTGTCTCCATACAAACTGTAAAATATTTTGTTCTAGTTCTGTGAAAATGCCATTGGTAGTTTGATAGGGATTGCATTGAATCTGTAGATTGCTTTGGGTAGTATAGTCATTTTCACAATGTTGATTCTTCCAATCCAAGAACATGGTTTGTCTCTCCATCTGTTTGTACCATCTTTAATTTCTTTCATCAGTGTCTTATAGTTTACTGCATACAGGTCTTTTCTCTCCTTAGGTAAGTTTATTCCTAGGTATTTTATTCTTTTTTGCAATGGTAAATGGGAGTGTTTCCTTAATTTCTCTTTCAGATTTTTCATTTTTAGTGTATAGGAATGCCAGAGATTTCTGTGCATAAATTTTGTATCCTGATACTTTACCAAATTCCCTCATTAGCTCTAGGAGTTTTCTGGTAGTGTCTTTAGGATTCTCTATGTATAATATCATGTCATTAGCAAACAGTGACATCTTTACTTCTTCTTTTCTGATATGGATTCCTTTTATTTCTTTTTCTTCTCTGATTGCTGTGGCTAAAACTTCCAAAACTATGTTGAATAATAGTGGTGAGATTGGGCAACCTTGTCTTTTTCTTGATCTCAGAGGAAATGGTTTCAGTTTTTCACCATTGAGAACAATGTCTGTGGTTTTGTCATGTATGGCTTTTATTATGTTGAGGTAGGTTTCCTCTATGCCCACTTTCTGCAGAGTTTATATAATAAATCAGTGTTGAATTTTCTCAAAAGCTTTCTCTGCATCTATTGAGATGATCATATGGTTTTTATTCTTCAATGTGTTAATATGGTGTACACATTGATTGATTTGTGTATATTGAAGAAATCTTGCATTCCTGGGGTTAACCCCACTTGATCATGGTGTATGATCCTTTTAATGTGCTGTTGGATTTTGTTTGCTAGTATTTTGCTGAGGATTTTTGCATCTATGTTCATCAGTGATATTGACCTTTAGTTTACATTTTGTGACATCTTTGTCTGGTTTTGGTGTCAGGGTGGTGGTGGCCTCGAAAAATGAGTTTGGGAGTGTTCCTCCCTCTGCTATATTTTGGAAGGGTTTGAGAAGGATAGGTGTTAGCTCTTCCCTAACTGTTTGATATAATTCACCTGTGAAGATATCTGGCCCTGGGCTTTTTTTGTTGGAAGATTTTAAATCACAGTTTCAATTTCAGTGCTTGTGATTGGTCTGTTCAAATTTTCTATTTCTTTCTAATTCAGTATTGGATATTGTATTTTTCTAAGAATTTGTCCATTTCTTCCTGGTTGCCCATTTTTTGGCATATAGTTACTTGTAGTAGTCTCTCATGATCCTTTGTACTTCTGCAGTACCAGTTTTTACTTCTCCTTTTTCATTTCTAATTCTGTTGATTTGAATCTTCATCCTTTTTTCCTGATGAGTCTGGTTAATGGTTTATCAATTTTGTTTACCTTTTCAAGGAACCAGCTTTTAGTTTTATTGATCATTGGTATTATTTTCTTCATTTATTTTTCATGTCTTTCTCACTTCATCTTTGTGATTTCTTTCCTTCTGATAACTTTGGGAATTTGATTCTTCTTTCTCTGGTTGCTTTAGTCATAATGTTAGGTTGTTTATTTGAGATTTTTCTTGTTTCTTGAGGTAGGATTGTATTGCTATAATCTTCCCTCTTAGAACTGCTTTTACTGCATCCCATAGGTTTTGGGTGGTCATGTTTTCATTGTCATTTGTTTCTAGGTATTTTTTTATTTCCTCTTTGATATCTTCAGTGATCTCTTGGTTATTTAGTAGCATATTGTTTAGCTTCCATTTGTTTGTATTTTTTACAGTTTTTTTCCTGTAACTGAATCTAGTTTCATAGCATTGTGGTCGAAAAAGATACTTGATATGACTTCAATTTCCTTAAATTTACTGAGGCTTGATTTGTGACCCAAGATATGTTCTATCCTGGAGAATGTTCCATGAACACTTGAGAAGAAAGTTATTCTGTTGTTTTTGGGTGGAATGTCCTATAAATATCAATTAAGTCTATCTGGTCTATTATATCATTTAAAGCTTGTGTTTCTTTATTTTCATTTTGTATCTGTCTATTGGTGAAAGTGGGGTGTTAATGTCCCCTACTATTATTTTGTTACTGTCAATTTTCCCTTTTATGGCTGTTAGCATTTGCCTATGTATTGAGGTGCTTCTATGTTGGATACATAAATATTTACAATTGTTATATCTTCTTCTTTGATTGATCCCTTGATCATTTTTTAGTGTCCTTCTTTATCTCTTGTAATAGTCTTTATTTTAAACTCTATTTTATCTGATATGAGTATTGCTAGTAAAGCTTTCTTTTGATTTGCATGCATGGAATACCTTTTTCCATCCCCTCACTTTCAGTCTGTATACGTCCCTAGGTCTGAAGTGGGTCTCTTGTAGACAGCATATAAACGGGTCTTATGTTTGTATCAATTGAACCAGTCGGTGTCTTTTGGTTGAAGCATTTAATCCATGTACATTTAAGCTAATTGTTGATATGTATGTTCCAATTACTATTTTCTTATTTGTTTCTGGTTTGTTTTTGTGGATCTTTTTCTTCTTTTGTGTTTTTCACTTAGAGAAGTTCCCTCAGCATTTGTTGTAAAGCTGGTTTGGTGATGCTGAATTCACTTAACTTTTGCCTGCCTGTAAAGCTTTTGATTTCTCTGTCAAATATGAATGAAATCCTTGTTAGGAAGAGTAATCTTGGTTGTAGGTTTTCCCTTTCATCACTTTAAATATGTCCTGTCACTTCCTTCTGGCTTGCATTGTTTCTGCAGAAAGTTCAGCTCTTAACCTTCTGAGCATTCCTTTGTATGTTATTTTTTGCTTTTCACTTGTTGCTTTTAATATTTTTTCTTTGTATTTAATTTTTGATAGTTCGATTAATATGTGTTTTGGCATGTTTCTCCCTGGATTTATCCTGTATGGGACTCTCTGTACTTTCTGGACTTCATTGACTATTTCCTTTCCCATATTGGGGAAGTTTTCAACTATAATCTCTTCAAATATTTTCTCAGTCCCTTTCTTTTTCTCTTCTTCTTCTGGGATCCCTATAATTTGAATATTGGTGCATTTAATGCTGTCCCAGGTGTCTCTGAGACTGTCCTCAATTCTTTTCATTCTTTTTTCTTTATTCGGCTCTGTAGCAGTTATTTGCACTATTTTATCTTCCAGGTCACTGATCCATTCTTCTGCCTCAGTTATTCTGCTATTGATTCCTTCTAGAGTATTTTTTAATTTCCTTTATTGTCTCGTTCATCATTGTTTGCTCTTTATTTCTCCTAGGTCCTTGCTAAATGTTTCTTATACTTTCTCCATTCTATTTCTGAGATTTGGGATCATCTTTACTATCATTATTCTGAATTTTTTTTCAGGTAGAGTACCTATTTCCTCTTCATTTGTTTGGTCTGGTGGGTTTTTACCTTGCTCCTTCAACTGCTGCTTATTTCTCTGTCTTCTCATTTTGTTTAACTTACTGTGTTTGGGGTTTCCTTTTCGCAGGCTGCAGGTTTGTAGTTCCCATTATATTTGGTGTCTCCACCCAGTTGGTTGGGTTGGTTCAGTTGCTTTTGTAGGCTTCCTGTTGGAGGGGGCTGGTGCCTGTTGTCTGGTGGGTGGGGCTGGATCTTGTCCTTCTGTTGGGAAGGGCCAGCTCCAGTGCTGTGTTTGGGGGTGTCTGTGGACTTACTATGGCTTTAGGCAGCCTCTCTGCTAATGGGTGGGTTGTGTTCCTGTCCTGCTAGTTGTTTGACGTGGGGCATCCAGCACTGGACCTTCCTGGCCATTGGGTGGAGCTGGATCTTAGTGTTGAGACAGAGATGTCTGGAGAGCTCTTGCTGAGTAATATTCTTTGGGGCTGGGAGGTCTCTGATTGTCCAACATCCTGGACTTGGCTCTGCCACCTCAGGGCCTCAGGCCCGACACCCAGCCGGAGCACCAAGACCCTGCCAGCCACACGGCTTGGAAGAAAAAGAAGGGAAAAAAGACATATAGAACCCCAAACCAAATGTCAAAAGCAAAGCTAAACAGACAAACTCACACAATGAAACATACATGCACTCATAAAAAGAAAAAAAAAAAAAAAACAATACCAACAAAAACACGAACAAACAAAACCCTATGACAAATGGTAAAAGCAAACCTAAACAGGCAAAATCACACAAAGAAACCTACACATACACACTCACAAAAAGAGAAAAAGGAAAAAAAAATTATATCTATATATTGAGAAAAAGGAAGAGAGCAACCAAATCAATAAACAAATATACTAATGATAATAAACTCTAAATACTAAACTAAGATAAACATAAGACCAGAAACAAATTAGATGCAGAAAGCAAACCCCAATTCTACTGTTGCTCCCGAAGTCCACCATCTCAATTTTGGGAGCATTTGTTGTCTATTCAGGTATTCCACAGCTGCAGGGTTTATCAAGTTGATTGTGGGGATTTAATCTGCTGCTTCTGAGCCTGCATGGAGAAATTTCCCTTTCTCTTTGTTCGCACAGCTCCTGGGGTTCAGCTTTGGTTTTGGCCCCACCTCTGCATGTTGGCCACCCTCAGGCATCTATTTCCCACTCAAACAGGAGGCGGTTAAAGTAGTAGCCTATTAGGGCTCTCTTGCTCACTCACACTGGGGAGAGATAGAGGTATGGTAGTCAAAATTGGAATGTGGGTCGAGCCTGCAACTTCAGAGGCCAGCATGACATTGCAACAGCCTGACGTGGGCTGTGTATTCTCCCAGGGAAGCTGTCCCTGGATCACAGGACCCTGGTAGTGGTGTGCTGCACAGGCTCCCAGGCGGGGGGTGTGGGTAGTGACCTGCGTTTGCACACAAGATTCTTGGTGGCAGCAGCGGCAGCATTAGCAGTTTATGCCCATCTCTGGGGTCTGAGCTGATAGCCATGGCTCATGCCTGTGGGTACACGGAGCAGGAATCCCCTCTCTTCGAGCACCCTGAAACAATGTTCTCTTGCCTCTCCAGTGAGTCCAAACATTTTCCCAGACTCCCTACCAGCTAGCTGTGGTGCACTAGTCCCCTTCGGGCTGTCTTCACGCAGCCAACCCCAGACCTCTCCCTGTGGTCTGACCTCTGAAGCCTGAGCCTCAGCTCCTAGCCCCCACCCACCCCGGTGGGTGAGGAGACAAGCTTCTCAGGTTGGTGAGCACTGGTCGACACCAATCCTCTGTGCAAGAATCTCTCCACTTTGCCCTCTGCACCCCGATTGCAGCGCTCTCCTCCGTGGCTCCAAATCTTCCCTCCCACCCACTCTCTCTCCGCACCAGTGAAGGTGCTCCCTAGTGTGTCAAAACTTTTCCTGCTTCACATCTCCTTCCCAGAGATGCAGGTCCCGTCCCTATTCTTTTGTCTCTGTCTTTTTTTTTTCCTTTGCCCTGCTCTACCCATGTACATGGGGATTTTCTTGCCTTTTGGGAAGTCTGAGGTCTTCTGCCAGCATTCAGTAGGTGTTCTGTAGGATTTGTTCCACATGTAGATGTATTTTTGATGTATCTGTGGGGAGGAAGATGATCTCCACGTCTTACTCCTCCACCATCTTGAAGGTCTCTCAGGAATATAAATTTAGATGGTAAAATTATTTACCATATGAGAGGTAAAATAAGAAGGCTGAGCATCACCTTGTTCAACCTCAGCTGGAAACATCCATGTCAGGCTACTCAAGTTTTTTGTTGCTCTGCATGTCTGGTCTTCCTAAAGCCAAGCTGCCTGCAGCAGCAACTTCTTCCAGCCCCTCTTCCACAAAGCAACCTGTGAAGTAGCTTATTTTATCTAACTCTCAAAAACTCTAAATGTTTTAGAAGGTTTTTCTTCATTAGTCAGTATTTTTGCTATGTCTTTATGTTTTATTTAAATTTGTAATAAACAGTATCTTTTTAATAATCAATCTAAAATCTCATGTATTTGAGCATTAGTATTCATTTTAACATGATTTTTTGAGATCCATAAGTTATAGATTTTTCTCTATGATATTTTACAAAATTTTCTTTACATTACAAATCTTTCTTTATAATGATAAAACTAAAAGTATTCAATGACCAACACACCAGGATTTCCCCCATGGTTTATACAGCTAAAATCCAAGTTACAGCATAAAAATTGATACAGTTATTTGGAAAGATGCAGGTATCAGAGTAGGGTTTTTATGAGAATGTGTCAAAGAAGCTCCATCACATTTGTCAGACAATTTTTTGAGGCTGACATTTTCTGGGTACAAAAGTTTAACCTGAAATTGGTTTGAAAACCTTAATAATTTTTTTAAACCATATTAGTTCAGATATCAATATAACATTGGCTTTAAATTTCTTTACTCATTTGACATCAGCTCAGAAGAAAATGGAGTTTGATGGTCAATGTTTTCTTAAGATATTTTGCAGGTAGTTATTCTATAACTGGCTCAGACATTAGAATAGCTAAGTATTTCAGGCTTATGTGTAGTAATATTCTTTTGCATGAAAAGTTGTCCAAGTTTCTAGCTAAGCAAATGTCAAAGCATATACTTGGGCAGTAAACTAATCGGTAGCAAACTTCATTAAAAATTCTGGATGCAGCAATAGCTTTTCTTCAATTTCCACTGTCTTTAATGAAAAGCAGAACAACAGAAGCCACATTACCTCTGTGAAAATTTGTTCTATTGATTTTTATGCCTGCTCTGCCACCAACTACATGAAGGGACTCCAGAACATTTGTCTGTTATTAGTACATTTTGACTTCTGCAAATATAGTAAATGGAGGCTAGTGATTAAATGTGACACAGTTGCTTGTCACATTTAATCACTTTTTTTCCCAGTGTAGTCTACTAGCTATAACTTAGATAACAAACATATTCAGGAAATAATTATTAGAAGTTATTTTTATTTCAATCCTGGAAATGAAGAAATAGATGCAATCCTGGAAATGAAGAAATAGATGTTGCATTTAACAAGTTGTTTTTATGCCAAATTTAATTAAATTTTATTTAATTTTCTACTTTTTCTTTCCTTCATTCCTTTTAGAAAAGAAGAATTTGTAATGTTGCTTGAATCTATATAGATAACATCAAAAGAGAAAAAATAGAATTTAATTAGAAAAAGAGCTTAAAATGACAGTCTGGATATTTTTTCACATTCCTGTAATCTCTTACCTCATTTCAAACCCTAAAATATCCTATTTTTCCCTAGTTAGAGTTACACTAACTGAAATATAGAAATTTAGACTGTAATTCATATCCAACATAATCTTGAAAAGAATGCATTTCTCATTTATATTTGTTCAGTGTTTTATACTTAATGAGCACACACACTCCAAAGATCTGAATCTGGCAATGGCTCCTTTGGTGCCATTTTACAGTTACGTTTAGGAGAAAATAGATCATGTCACTGAGAGAAATCACATTTGCCCTTTGGTCAGTACTTCTTTAGAAACATAATGCTGAAGTTCCATTTCATTGTAATTACATTGACTTCTAGTATAAAAACTTGTTTAATGGAACTGGAACTAGAATTCTGGATGTTGTTTCATGTTTATAACTAACATCATGTAAAATCTCAGTGGTATATTTCATTTTAGGGCCCATTTGAATACTCCAAGTTCATATTAATGTATTAATATCACTCTCTGTATCTTTCTACCAGGCATACACCAAAACTAGGTACTTAATGTGATTGTCCCCTAGAAAGAATTCTATCCTCAAATATTTAAGATGAATCAAACTACTCATGTTCCCACAATTTACTTGACATATATATTTAAAGACATGAAGTAAATAGGTTTGCCAGTGGGATAGTCCTCAAATAAGATGCTCACAGAGTGATGTGATGATGCCTACTGGGTGAGCATTCAAGCAGTTTCTTTATTTGGGTGACTGAGTGGGAATTTAATTTGTTTTTCAAGTCTCCCCTTAATAGGACACTTGATTTAATATTGTTATCCAGTAGGAGTCTTCTGGCTGGATTATTTATAGTGATCTGTGGTATCTTATTCATAAAATAGAATATGTTTCACAAAAAAGAGATATTTTTAAAGTATGTAGAGTACTTTCATCCTGAATAAATGATTTGACATAGGAAAGAGAGTAAGTAAATTATATTTATTTTAAAATTTGGTGGAACTGTTAGAATCTAGCTACTATAGATGACAAAACAAAACTGAAAATTGGATCAAACCAACTTTTGAGATTCAAATGATATCATATCCCTCTCCCCCCCCCCCCCCACCTTTCCCCTTTGGTCTGTGAGTCTGTTTCTGTTTTACAAATGAATTCATTTGTATCTTTTTTTTTTTTGGCAATATCATATTTGTCTTTCTCTGTCTGACTTACTTAACTTAGTATGATAATCTCCAGGTCTATCCATGTTGCTACAAATGGCATTATTTCATTCTTTTTTTATGGCTGATTAATATTCCACTGTATATATGTACCACATCTATTTTATCCATTCCTCCATTGATGGATATTTAAGTTGTTTCCATGTCTTGGTTATTGTAAATAGTGCTGCTATGAATATTGGGGTGCACATATCCTTTTGAACCATGTTTTTCTCCAGATATATACCCAGGAGTGGGATTCCTAGATCACATGGTACCTCTATTTTACTTTCTTAAGGAAACTCCATAATGGTTTTACCAACTCACATTCCCACCAACAGTGTAGGAGGTTTCCTCTTTCTGCACACCCTCTCCAGCATTTATTGTTTGTAGAATTTTTGATAGTGGTAATTCTGACCCGTGTGAGGTGATATCTCATTGTAGTTTTTTTTTCTAATAATTAGCAATGTTGAGCATCTTTTCATGTGCCTGTTGTCCAACTGTATGTCTTCTTTGGAGAAATGTCTATTTAGGCCTTCTGCTCATTTTTTGATTGGGTTTTTTTTTTTTTTTTATATTGAGCTGCATAAGCTGTGTGTAAATTTTGGATATTAATCCCTTGTCAGTCACATCATTTCCAAATACCTTCTCCCATTCTTTGGGTTGCCTTTTCATTTTGTTTATGGTTGCCTTTTCCATGCAAAAACATTCTGAGTTTAATTGGGTCCTATTTGTTTATTTTTGTTTTTATTTCCTCTACTCTAGGAGACGGATTGAAAAAAGTGTTGCTGCAGTTTATGTCAAAGTGTGATCTGCCTATGTTTTCCTTTAAGAGTTTTATAGTATCAGGTCTTACATTTAAGTGTTTAATCTATTTTGAGTTTATTTTTGTGTATGGTGTTAGGGAGTGTTCTAATTTTATTCATTTACATGTAGCTGTCCAGTTTTCCCAGCACCATTTATTGAAGAGACTGTCTTTTCTCCATTGTATAGTCTTGTCTCCTTTGTCATAGATTAATTGACCATAGGTGCATGCGTTTATTTCTGGGCTTTCTATCCTGTTCCATTGATTTATATTTATGTTTTTGTGCCCATACCATACTGTTTTGATGGCTATAGTTTTGTAGTATAGTTTGAAGTTAGGGACGCTGATTCCTCCAACTCCACTTTTCTTTCTCAAGATTGCTTTTGGCTACTCAGGTTATTTTGTGTCTCCACACAAGTTTTACACACTACTTATACCAATAAGGACCTACTGTATAGAACAGGGAACTCTGCTCAATATTCTGTAACAAACTAAATGGAAAATAATTTGAAAAAGAATAAATACATGTATGTGTATAACTGAATTACTTTGCTGTACAGCTGAAACTAACACAACATTGTTAATCAAATATATTCCAATATAAAATAAAAAATTTTAAGTACTATTAATTTAAAATTGATATCATAGTAAGACTATTTCTATTTGAGAAACCAATACATATACCAAGATGTAAACTTACAATTAAAACACATTTTTAAGTAGTATATATAGTAATTACAAGTACTTCATTTTTAACTGAGTCCACTTATCTTCCATAGAAAGGGTGTTTCAGTCATTATTGATATGTAACAAGTCACCCTAAATGTTATATCTTCAAACAACAATTGTTTCATTGTCTCAGGCTTTTGGGGTTAGAAATTTGGGAATGGTTGGGCCAGGCAGTTCTGCCTCAGGCCTCACATATGTTTGAATTTGATGGAGGCTGGGGCCGCAGTAGTGCAGATACTGAAGCCACTGGAGGCTTCCTGGCCATCTCTCCATCTTCATGAAGACTCAGGGCCTCTCCATGGTCTCTCATCTTGATGAAATTGGGCTTCTTCACACCGTGTTGATGCCAGGGTTGTCAAACTGTTTACATGGCAGCTCAGGGCTCCAAAAGTGTACAGCTCAACAGAGAATCAGAAAAGTTTTATTACATGGCCTTGAATATTATAGTGTCATTTCTAACTTAGTCCCAAACTTGCTCAGATTTAAGAAAAAGTAGCATAGGCTAAGGGGAAGTATGCCAATAGTGCTTTGTAAGAAAAACAAGTTGGATATGGAATATTGTTGCAAACATCTTTGGAAAATAAATTCTGTCAACATCAGTGGTTAGAGCACAGTTTCTGAAGGCTGACTACTTGGATTTGTGTTCCCAGCTCCAGCACTAACTACCAGCATGACCATGCACAAATTGAACCACACTGCCTCAATATCTAAAACGGGATGTAGTTATGCCTATGCAATAATGTTGTTATGAAGACTAAATGAGATGATACGTATACAATTACCATGAGCAGGTGCCTGGCATATAGTAAGCACAATTAAGTGGCTGCTATTATAATTATTCAACTTTATTTGTCCAAGTAAGCTTGAAAGTATCAACATATATGAGTCTGTAGTATTTTTTTTAAATTGGGGTATACTTGTTTTAAAATGTTGTGCTTGTTTCTACTGTACAGCGAAGTGGAGTCCCCTGTGCTATACAGCAGGTTCTCATTAGTTATCTATTTTATACATATTAGTGTTTGTATGTCAATCCCAATCTCCCAATTCATCCCACCCCTTTTTCCCCCTTGGTATCCATACATTTGTTCTCTACATCTGTGTCTCTATTTCTGCCTTGCAAACAGGTTCATCTGTACCATTTTCTATATTCCACATATATGCATTAATATACAATATTTGTTTTTCTCTTTCTGACTTACTTCACTCTGTATAACAGTCTCTAGGTACATCAACGTCTCTACAAATGACACAATTTCATTCCCTTTTATGGTTGAGTAATATTCCAATGTATATAAGTACCACATCTTCTTTATCCATTTGTCTGTTGATGGGCATTTAGGTTGCTTCCATGACCTGGCTATTGTAAATAGTGCTGCAATGAACATTGGGGTGCATGTGTCTTTGTGAGTTATGGTTGTATCTGAGTACATGCCCAGTAGTGGGATTGCTGGATCATATGGTAATTCTATTTTTAGTTTTCTAAGGAACCTCCAAACTGTTCTCCATAGTGGCTGTATCAAATTTACTTTCCCACCAACAGTGCAAGAGGGTTCCCTTTTCTCCACACCCTCTCAAGCATTTATTGTCTGTAGTATTTTTGATAATAGGTAGTGTGTCTAAATCAGCACTGTAGCTCCAGGGTTAGCAGGTTTTTAATATTGTTCCTTGCAAGGATATTTTAGGTATTCAGGGCCTCTCTGGAAGGGGCACTGGTAATAATCTTGAATCTTTTTTTTTTTTAACATCTTTATTGGAGTATAATTGTTAGTTGCTGCTGTATAACTGAATCAGCTATATCTATACATATATCCCCATATCTCCTCCCTCTTGAGTCTCCCTCCCACACTCCCTAACCCACCTCTTTAGGTGGACACAAAGCACCAAGCTGATCTCCCTGTGCTGTGCAGCTGCTTCCCACTATCTATCTATTTTACATTTGGTAGTGTATATATGTCCATGCTATCATCTCACTTCATCCCAGCTTACCCATCCCCCTCCCCGTGTCCTCAGGTCCATTCTCTATGTCAGCGTCTTATTCCTGGCTTGACCTTAGGTTCTTCAGAACCATTTTTTTCTTTTTTTAGATTTCATATATATGTGTTACCATACAGTATTTGTTTCTCTCTTTCTGACCTACTTCACTCTGTATGACAGTCTCTAGGTCCATCCACCTCACTACAAATAACTCAATTTCATTTCTTTTCATGACTAATATTCCATTGCATATATGTGCCACATCTTCTTTATCCATTCATCTCTTGATGGACACATAGGTTGCTTCCATGTCCTGGCTATTGTAAATAGAGCTGCAATGAACATTGTGGTACATGAATCTTTTCATTTATGTTTTCCTAGGGTAATATGCCCAGTACTGGGATTGCTGGGTTTTATGGTAGTTCTATTTTTAGATTTTAAGAAACTCCATACTGTTTCCATAGTGACTGTATCAATATACATTCCCACCAACAGTGCAAAAGGGCTCCCTTTTCTCCACAACCTCTCCAGCACTTATTTTTTGTAGATTTTTTGATGATGGCCCTTCTGACCGGTGTGAGGGGATACCTCACTGTAGCTTTGATTTGCATTTCTCTAATGATTAGTGATGTTGATCCTTTCATGTGTTTGTTGCCAATCTGTGTATCTTCTTTGGAGAAATGTCTGTTTAGGTCTTCTGTCCATTTTTGGATTCTGTTGTTTGTTTTTTTGATACTGACCTGCATGAGCTGTTTGTATATTTTGGAGATTAATCCTTTGTCAGTTACTTCATTTGCAAATATTTTCTCCCATTCTGAAGGTTGCCTTTTCATCTTGTTTATGTTTTCCTTTGCTGTGCAAACGCTTTTAACTTTCATTAGGTTAAGTCCCATTTGTTTATCTTTGTTTTGATTTCCATTTCTCTATGAGGTGGGTCAAAAAGGATCTTGCTGTGATTTATGTCAAAGAGTGCTTTTCCTATAGTTTCCTCTAAGAATTTTATAGTGTCTGGCCTTACATTTAGTTCTTTAATCCATTTTCACTTTATTTTTGTGTATGGTGTTAAGGAGTGCTCTAATTTAATTATTTTACATGTAGCTGTCCAGTTTTCCCAGCACCATTTATTGAAGAGGCTGTCTTTTCTACACTGTATATTCTTGCCTCCTTCATCAAAGGTACAGTGACCATATGTGCATGGGTATATCTCTGGGATTTCTATCCTGTTCCATTGACCTATATTTCTGTTTTTGTGTGAGTAACATATTATCTAGATTACTGTAGCTTTGTAGTATAGTCTGAAGTCAGGGAGTCTGATTCCTCCAGCTCCATTTTTCTCTCTCAATATTGCCTTGACTATTAGGGGTCTTTTGTGTTTCCATACAAACTGTGAAATTTTTTGTTCTACTTCTGTGAAAAACGCCTTTGGTAGTTTGATAGGGATTGCATTGAATGTATAGATGCTTTGGGTAGTAAAGTCATTTTCACAATGTTGATTCTTCCAATCCAAGGACACGAAATATCTCTCCAGCTGTTTGTATCATCTTTAATTTCTTTCATCAGTGTCTTATAGTTTTCTGCATACGGGTCTTTTGTCTCCTTAGGAGGTTTATTCCTAGGTATTTTATTCTTTTTGATGCAGTGGTAAATGGGTGTTTTGTTAATTTCTCTTTCAGATTTTTCATTTTTAGTGCATAGGAAATCAAGAGATTTCTGTGCATTAATTTTGTATCCTGCTACTTTACCAAATTCATTGATTAGCTATAGAAGTTTCCTGCCAGCATGTTTAGGACTCTTTATATGTAGTATCATGTCATATGCAAGCAGTGACAGTTTTAGTTCTTCTTTTCCGATTTGGATTCCTTTCATTTCTTTTTCTTATCTGATTGCCATAGCTAAAACTTCCAAAACTATGTTGAATAATAGTGGTGAGAGTAGGCAACCTTGTCTTGTTCCTGATCTTAGTGGAAATGGTTTCAGTTTTTCACCATTCAGAATGATGTTGGCGGTGGGTTTGTCATATGTGACTATTACTATGTTGAGGTAGGTTCCCTCTATGCCTACTTTCTGGAGTGTTTTTATCATAAATTGTTGTTGAATTTAGTCAAAACTTTTTCTGCATATATTAAGATGATCATATGGTTCTTATCCTTCAATTTGTTTATATGGTCTATCACATTGATTGTTTTGTGTATATTGAAGAAAACTTACATTCCTGGGAAAAACCCCACTTGATCAGGGTGTCTGATCCTTTTAACGTGCTTTTGGATTCTGTTTGCTAGTATTTTGTTGAGGAGTTTTGCATCTTTGCTCAACAATGATATTGGCATCTAGTTTTCTTTGTGGCATCTTTATCTGGTTTGGTATCAGGGTGATGGTGGCCTCATAGAATGAGTGAGGGAGTATTCCACCCTCTGCTATATTTTGGAAGAGTTTGAGAGGGATAGGTGTTAGCTCGTCTCTAAATGTTTGATAGAATTCGCCTGTGAAGCCATCTGGCCCTGGGTTTTTGTTTGTTGGAAGATTTTAAATCACAGTTTCAATTTCAGTGCTTGTGATTGGTCTGTTTATATTTTCTATTTCTTCCTGTTTCAGCCTAGGAAGGTTGTGCTTTTCTAAGAATTTGTCCATTTCTTCCACGTTGTCTATTTTATTGGCATATAGTTTCTTGTAGTCATCTCTCATGATCCTTTGTATTTTTGCAGTGTAAGTTGTTACTTCTCCTTTTTCATTTCTAATTCTGGTGATTTGAGTCTGTTCCCTTTTCTTCTTGATGTGTCTGGATAATGGTTTATCAATTTGGTAACTTCTCAAAGGACCAGCTTTTCGTTTTATTGATCTTTGCTATTGTTTCCTTCATTTTTTATCATCTATTTCTGATCTGAACTTTATGATTTCTTTCTTTCTGCTAATTTTTTTGGGGGGCTTGTTCTTCTTTCTCTAATTGCTTTAGGTGTAAAGCTAGGTTGTTTGCTTGACATGTTTCTTGTTTCTTGAGGTAAGTATGTATTGCTATAAACTTCCCTCTTAGAATGGCTTTTGCTGCATCTCTTAGGTTTTGGGTCGTCGTGTTTTCATTGTCATGTGTTTCTATGGATTTTTTAATTTCCTCTGAATTCTTCAGTGATCTCTTGGTTGTTTAGTAGTGTAGTGTTTAGCCTCCATGTGTTTGTATTTTTTACAGATTTTATCCTGTATTTGATATCTAGTCCCACAGCATTGTGGTCGGAAAAGATACCCAATAAAATTTCAATTTTCTTAAATTTACCAAGGCTTGATTTGTGACCCCAGATATGATCTATCCTGGAGGATGTTCCATGAGCATTTGAGAAGAAAGTGTATTCTGCTGTTTTTGGATGGAATATCTTATAAATATCAATTACGTCTATCTGTTGTAATGCGTCATTTAAACCTTGTGTTTCCTTTTATCTTTTCTGTTTGAATGATATTTCCATTGGTGTAAATGGGTGGTTAATAACCCTACTATGTTTGTGTTACTGTCAATTTTCCTTTTTTTTGCTGTTAGCATTTGCCTTATGTATTGAGGTGCTCCTATGTTGCATGCATAAATATTTACAATTGTTATATCTTCTTCTTGCATTCATCCCTTGATCATTATGTAGTATTCTTCTTTGTCTCTTGTAATGGTCTTTTTTTAAAGTCTATTTTGTCTGATATGAGAATTGCTACTTCAGCTTTCTTTTGATTTCCATTTGCATGGAATAACTTTTTCCATCCCCTCACTTTTAGTCTGTATGTGTCCTTAGGTGTGAAGTGGGTCTCTTGTAGACAGCATATATACGGGTCTTGTTTTTGTATCCATTTAGCCAGTCTATGTCTTTTGGTTAGAGCATTTAATCTATTTACATTTAAGGCGGTTATTGATATGTGTGTTCCTATTACCATTTTCCTAATTGTTCTGGGTTTGTTATTGTAGGTCTTTTCCTTCTTTTGTGTTTCCTGCCTACAGAAGTTCCTTTAGGATTTGTTGTAAAGCTTCTTTGGTGGTGCTGAATTCTCTTAGCTTTTGCTTCTCTGTAAAGATTTTAGTTTCTCCATCAATCTGAATGAGATTCTTGCTGGGTAGAGTAATCTTGGTTGTAGGTTTTTCTCTTTCATCCACTTTAAATATGTCCTGCCACTCCCTTCTGGCTTGCAGTGTTTCCGCTGAAAAATCAGCTGTTAAACTTATCAGGATTCCATTTTTTGTTATTTGCTGCCTTTTCCTTGCTGCTTTTACTATTTTTCTTTGTTTTTAATTTTTGATTGTTTGATTAATATGTGTCTTGGTGTGTTTCTCCTTGGATTTATCCTGTATGGGACTCTCTGTGCTTCCTGGGCTTGACTGACTATTTCCTTTCCCATATTAGGGAAGTTTTCAACTATAATCTCTTCAAATATTCTCTGACACTTTCTTTTTCTCTTCTTATTCAGGGACCCCTATAATTCGAATGTTGGTGTGTTTAATGTTGTCCCAGAAGTCTCTGAGACTGTCCTTAATTCTTTTAATTCCTTTTTCTTTTTTCTGCTCTGCGGTAGTTAATTCCACTATTTTATCTTCCACATCACTTATCCATTCTTCTGCTTCAGTTATTCTGCTATTGATTCCTTCTACAGAGTTTTTAATTTCATTTATTGTGTTGTTCATCATGTTTGTTTTTTGCTCTTTAGTTCTTCTTAAATGTTTCTTTTATTTTTTCCATTCTATTTCCAAGATTTTAAATTGTGTTTACTATCATTACTCTTAACTCTTTTTCAGGTAGACTGCCTATTTACTGTTTACTTGTTTGGTCTGGTGGGCTCTTACCTTGCTCCTTCATCTGCTGCGTGTTTCTTTGTCATCTCATTTTGTTTAACTTACTGTGTATGTGATCTCCTTTTTGCAGGCTGCAAGTTCATAGTTTCCATTGTTTTTGGTGTCTGCCCACAGTGGGTAAGGTTGATTCAGTGTATTATGTAGACTTCCTGGTGGAGGGGACTGGTGCCTGTGTTCTGGTGGTTGAGGCTGGATCTTTTCTTTTCGTGAGCAGGACCGTGTCCAGTGGTGTGTTTTGGGATATCTGTGAACTTATTATGATTTTAAGCAGCCTCTCTGTTAATAGGTGAGGTTGTGTTCCCGTCTTGCTAGTTGTTTGGCATAGTGTGTCCAGCACTGTAGCTTGCTGGACATTAAGTGCTGCTGGGTCTTAGCATTGAGATGGCGATCTCTGGGAGAACTTTCACCACTTGATATTACATGGGGCCGGGTGGTCTCTGTTGGACCAATGTCTTGAACTCGGCTCTCCCACTTCAGAGGCTCATGTCTGACACCTGGCTGGAGCACAATGACCCTGTCAACCACACAGATCTGAAGAAAAGGGAGGGGACTTGTGTCTGAGTTCTGGTGGTTGAGGCTGGTTCTTGTCTTTCTGGTGGGCAGGACCACGTCGGTGGTGTGTTTTGGGGTGTCTGTGAAGTTAATATGATTTTAGGCAGCCTCTCTGTTAATGGGTGGGGTTGTGTTCCTGTCTTGTTATTTGTTTGGTATAGGGTGTCCAGCACTGTAGCTTGCTGTTCATTGAGTGGTGCTGGGTCTTAGCATTGAGATAGAGAACTCTGGGAGAGTTTTCACCGTTTGACATTATGTGGGGCTGGTAGGTCTCTGGTGGACCAATGTACTGAACTCGGCTCTCCTACCTCAGAGGCTCAGGCCTGACACCCGGCCGGATCAGCAAGACCCTGTCAGCCCCATGGCTCTGAAGAAAAGGGAGAAAAAAAAGAAGGAAAGAAAGAAAAGCTAAAATAAAGTTATTAAAATAAAAATTTATAAAATATTATTAAACATTAAAAAAAGAAAGAAAGAAGAGAGCAACCAAACCAAAAAAACAAATCCACTAATGATAACAAGCACTAAAAACTATACCAGAAAAAAAAAGGACAGACAGAACACTAGTTCAAATGGTAAAAGCAAGTCTATACAGACAAAATCACACAAAGAACCATACATATACACGCTCACCAAAAGAGAAAAAGGAAAAAGATATGTTTTTCTTAAATAAAGGAAGAGAGCAACCAAATCAATAAGCAAATCTACCAATGATAATAAGCTCTAAATACTAAACTAAGATAAACATAAAACTAGAAACAAATTAAATGCGCAAAGTAAACCCCAAGTCTACAATTGCTCCCAAAGACCAGCACCTCAATTTTGTGATGATTCATTGTGTATTCATGTATTCCACAGATACAGGGTACATCAAGTTGATTGTGGAGCTTTAATCCGCTGCTCCTGAGGCTGCTGGGAGAAATTTCCCTTTCTATTCTTTGTTCGCACAGATCCTGGGGTTCAGTTTTGGATTTGGTCCCACCTGTGTGTGTAGGTCACTGGGGTTTTCCCACCCATAGAGGATGGGGTTAAAGTAGCAGCTGATTAAGGGGCTCTGGCTCACTCAGGCCAGGGGGAGGGAGGGGTATGGCAGTTATAATTGGAATGCAGGGCAAGCTTGTGGCAGCAGAAGCCAGCATGATGTTGCAACAGCCTGAGGCATGCCGTATGTTCTCCTGGGAAAGTTGTCCCTGGATCACAGTACCCTGGCAGTGATGGGCTGCAAAGCCTCCTGGGAGGGGAGGTGTAGATAGTGACCTGTGCTTGCACACAGTGGCCTTGGTGCAGCAGCCTTAGCAGCAGCAGCAGCCTTAGCATCTCATGCCCGTCTTTGGTGTCCATGCTTATAGCCACCTGCACCCATCTCTGGAGTTCGTTTAGGCAGTGTTCTGAATCCCCTCTCCTCGTGCACCCTGAAACAATGGTCTCTTGCTTCTTAGGCAGTTCCAGACTTTTTCCCGGACTCCTTCCCAGCTAGCTTGGTGCACTAACCCCCTTCAGGCTGTGTTCACACAGCCAACCCGTCTTCTCCCTGGGATCTGTCCTCTGAAGAAGCTTGAGCCTCAGCTCCTAACCCCCACCTGCCCCAGTGGGTGAGCAGACAAGCATCTCAGGCTGGTGAGTGCTGGTCAACACCGATCCTCTGTACAGGAATCTTCCTGCTTTGCCCTCTGCACCCCTGTTGCTGCACTCTCCTCCATGGCTCTGAAGCTCCCCCCACCCCCCGCAACCCCCTGTCTCCTCCAGTGACGGGGCTTCCTAGTGTGTGGAAACTTTTCCTCCTTCATAGCTCCCTCCCAGAGGTGCAGGTCCCATCCTTATTCTTTTGTTTCTGTTTTTTCTTTTGCCCTACCCATGTATGTGGGGAGTGTCTTGCCTTTTGGGAAGTCTGAGGTCTTCTGCCAGCGTTCAGTAGGTGTTCTGTAAGAGTTGTTCCACATGTAGATGTATTTCTGATGTATTTGTGTGGAGGAAGGTGATCTCCATGTCTTACTCCTCCACCATCTTGAAGGTCCCCCTGACCTTGATTCTTATGCTTCTTAATAAATATCGTTTCCATAGGCAACAGGACTACCTGTAAAAGAATTTTGTCTTTGTGTCTGCAAACAATTGACAAATTGTTTTGTTCTCAGTTCCCATTGTATAGAACAACTAAAGAATGAGGAGGAGGAGGAGGAGGAGGTGGAAGCAGGGAAGCATGATTCAGTCCATAATTCAAAAAATATATTTTAAATTTGTGAAAACAAAGTCAGGATTTAAATAATCAGTGTTGTAGTCAAAAGAGTTCAAACCAAGAAACCCCTCTAATTTCCCTTTTTACCCTTATATGTTTTTGAGATAATTGTCTTAAATCTTTACATGTGCTTTTTCTTTTTTTTTTTTTTTGCGGTATGCAGACCTCTCACTGTTGTGGCCTCTCCCATTGTAGAGCACAGGCTCTGGACACGCAGGCTCAGTGGCCATGGCTCACAGGCCCAGCTGCTCCATGGCATGTGGGATCTTCCCAGACCGGGGCATGAACCCACATATCCTGCATCTGCAGGCAGACTCTCAACCACTGTGCCACCAGGGAAGCCCTACATGTGCTCTTTATCATGATGTGGAGAGCCATATCTTTCTGTCTCTGCTGTTTCTCTCTCTCAGTCTCTCGCTTTCTCATACACACACACACGCACACACACACACACATAATTCATCCTGCCATCTGTTCCTCATTCTTCTGCCATTCCAAGATGGGAGAGGGTGAAGGCATGAACGTAGCTCTCTTTAGGCTTCTCTTCCATGACCCATCCAGGCCTTAGTTAAGGAGAAAGATCTTCCTGAATCCTGTGGCTACAAACTGTACCTGGAAAAATGTGTAAAATTATAGACTAAATGCTGAAGAAAGGACATTTCCTCACCTTAAATAAAATTTGGAGCATTTTCTAAATATTGCTTCTGCACTTAAGGACATAAAAGTCATTTCAGACTTCTTTGTCCATGTTTGTAACTAGACTTAGGGTGAAAAGATTGTAATTTATTGTGCATATATTTAGCAGGCAAAAATTCTTAGTCATAACATCAAAATAAAACTAGTGTAATTTGAAAGTATTATCTTCACAATATTGTAGTTCTGTGTTTTGCATTATCAGCCATACTGATACATGGTAAACATGAGCAAAACAGGTAAAGTCCTAAAATTTCACTTTTCTCACCTTAAAATGAGTAAGATGATCCTACTAATTTATTGGTTAGGACAGTTGTATCTGTTTTCTATTTTTGCATGACAAACTTAGTACCTCAAAACAATATCCAATGGACATTGTGGTGCATGTGTCTTTGCAGCACTATTTACAAAAGCCAGGTCATGGAAGCAAACAAAATGTACATCGACAGATGAATGCATAAAGAAGATGTGGTACATATATACAATGGAATATTACTCAGCCATAAAAAGGAATGAAATTGGGTCATTTGTAGAGACATGGATTGTACGTGTTGACCTAGAGATTGTCATACAGAATGAAGTAAGTCAGAAAGAGAAAAACAAAGATCATATTAATGCATATACGTGGAATCTAGAAAAATGGTATGCAAGGCTATAAAGCTGTTTAGCACACTTCTTGGAATATACGAACACTCATCATCATCACCATTGTTGTGAACCTGTATGCAAGGCAGAAATAGAGACAAAGATGTAGAGAACAAATATATGGACACCAAGGCGGGGAAAATGGGGTGGAATGAACTGGGAAATTGAGATTGACATACATACACTAATATGTGTAAAATAGATAACTAATGAGAACCTGCTGTAGAGCACAGGGAACTCTACTTTACTTCTCTGTACAGTAGAAACGATCACAAAATTGTAAAACAGATATACCCTAATAAAAAATAAAGACAAAGAAACAATACCCATTTCTTATCTCACAGTTCTGTAGGTCAGAAGCCCGGATGGGCTCAATTATGTTTTTTGTTCAGACTCTCACAATTCTAAAACCATGGTATCAGCCAGGCTCTGATGTCATTTGGAGTTCAGAGTCCTCTTTCAAGCTCCTGTGGTCATGGAAGAATTTAGTTTCTCAGTTGAATAGAGTCTGAGGCCCTTGATTCCTTGCTAATGGTCATCCAGGAATCACTCTCAGATCCTGGAGGCCACCCACTTCCTTACCATGTGGCTCCTCAAAGCCAGCAGTGAATCCTCTTCATGCTTTGGATCTCTCCGGCTTCCTGTGTCTGTGATCAGATTTAAAAAGGACTCATATGATTAATTCAGTCCCACCTGAATAATACCCCTATCTTAAGGTCAGCTGATTTTAAACCTTAATTACAGCTGCAAAATCCCTTCATGGCAGTACCAAGATTAGTGTTTGATTGAATATTGGGAGAAGTTGTGTGTACACCAGCAGTCAGGAATCAGGGGTCATCTTAAAATCCTACCCACTACAAGGACCAAATGGGATCTGGTATGCAAGGCTATAAAGCTGTTTAGCACACTTCTTGGAATATACGAACACTCATCATCATCACCATTGTTGTCATCACAGTTATCATCACCAAGAGAAGAGGGGGAACAGTGACACCTTAAATCAATTTTGGCTGAAATGCAGACAAATTGAATAAGACTAAAGAGCTGCTCATTGGTGTTCTTTCTTTATCAGATATAATTTCTCTGAATTATCAGTGTAAGTAGAGAAACATGGAGGCAGATATAATTCCACTGGACATTGTTTTAAATAATACTCAATCATTAATTGTCTACATAAGTGCGGTTACCTCCTCTAGCAAGCTCTACTGCCATTTCCTCCTTTCTTCTATCCCATCTTAATTTGGGAACACTTGTATTCTTTTAGGACCATCTACTTTTAACATATTTTGTTCTACAAGTAGCATTTGGACTCCTTAAGGATAAAACAAATGCCTATCATCCCAAGGAAATGTCCTGGTAGAGCAAACATGCTCTGAAATTATTAAATTATTAAATAGATGCACTCCTGCAGATAAGTAGTTGACATGAAGGAAATCCAGCACATGAACCCAGGATGTCCTAACAGGAAGTTGAGTGTGCTATGGGAACAGAATCTAGGAGCTCATGATATTTAGATATCCATGAAAGCAATCTGCATCAGGAAACAGGGCCATAGTCACAGGTGTTAAGAAGCAGGAGTGCTGTCCAAGTGTGAGGGACTGGAAAGAAAAAGATGGTGTCCCGATCCTAAGGGCGAACAATTTAAAAATGAACTTCCATACCAGGATATGGGACAGAGGTGCCTAGGTCAGCAACAAGGGTGGACACATGAAAGCTCTGTCCCCTACCTACAGCCAGGATGTGCCCCATATCTGAAGAAATTAGTAGATCCAGTTGTTAAGTTGAGAAAGGTCCAGAATCATGAGGGTCCTGAAAGCAGCACATCAGAGTAAGATTTTTTCCAATTAAAACTAATGTTAAAGGAGGGGAATGCAGTACAGCCTACACTACTATTCCATAACTGTCCAGTGTAGAACCAGGTTAATTTTGAACATAAGGATTCTGAGGCACAGGTAGCATTTACTTTGCTGCTCATGGGGAAGGAACTGGGGAGAAAAGGCCCAGTGGGAAGGAAAAGTTGTGATCACCTTACTGAAGTTCCTTGTGTTAATGGTGAGAGAAACTTCCTTTAAAACATATTTTTAGACAAGATCACTTGACTTTCTATTCTAACAATACAATATGTAGTTGTGTGCAGTTCATCTGAATAGGATTTGAATTAAAAAAACATTAAATTAACCTCTTAATCATTCCCTTTGTAAAAGGTTTATGCCAAGGTTAATCAGGGACCAAGAACTCTGTTTCTTATCTCAAAGGATAAAGAACTTAGAGACTTAGGATAAAGAACTTGTCTTAGTTCTTTAGCACAAGTCCAAGCAACATCAGCACAATTCCGAACTTGAGTTCAGGATATTAAAAATGCCCTTTTGCCGTCGTTCTTATAGGTATATTATAAAGGAAATCTTATTACTTAGAGATGTGTGTGTGTATATATTGGCATACACATAACTTAGATACTCATATGTTTTGATTAATACACATAACTTACTACTTTATAACTTCCACAGGCAATAATCAACACTCATAAATAACATTTTCATAGTAGTATTGAGCCACAATGGAATTATAAAGTGTTGAAAAGAGAAGGAGATGGAAGTAGAGGGATGAACAAAATAAGGATTATATACTAAAACCATCTTTACTGCCTATTCAACCATTTTTTTCCTTCTAACATTATATTAGTACATTCCATGCCTAAATGGATATAAAAGTATAAAGAAATAGAATCATAGTAGTGCTGATGAACACTTTGGATTTATATGTCAAGAGATTTGAGAAACTCTAACTGGAAGGGAATTAGTGGAGAGATAATCAACCAAAGGAGGCTTTGTGATTATGTGCCTTAAAAAATGTTTGATTTGGGCTTCCCTGGTGGCACAGTGATTGAGAGTCCGCCTGCTGATGCAGGGGACACGGGTTCGTGCCCCAGTCTGGGTGGGTCCCGCGTGCCACGGAGCGGCTGGGCCCGTGGGCCGTGGCCACTGGGCCTGTGTGTCCGGAGCCTGTGCTCCGCAATGGGAGAGGCCACAGCAGTGAGAGGCCCGCGTACCGCAAAAAATATATATATATATATTTGATTTCATCTTAGAAATTGTAAGTCATTGTTTTGTTTCTTTAAGGTGTCGTAATGATAGTACTCTCTCTTGATTATCTTATTTAATATATACATTATTCACAAAACCATGAAAAAGAAAAATACTTAGTAAGCTTAGAAATAAAAGTATTGTTTTTTAGATTAGAGCAGTGGGAATCTGCAATGAAACGCCCTCAAGATATTCAAAATGTTGAAAAGAAAGGAAAAAGGAACATTTCTATATCTTATATCTATGACTCCTTATATCTCCGACTGCTTATTTAATGCTTTTTAAAAAAATGTATAGTGTCTTGGAAAAGATACTTTGGGAACAAAATACTGTAGTGTTAAAAACTTACTTTACCATAATTCATGATTGATGCTGCAAAGCCCAGTAAAAGAATACCAAGTCTCATAGAAAACGTTTCAAGTACAGGTTAGTTGTCCACTTTGTCCTTTGACTCTATTTTTGATGGCTTCAAACATTCCACAAAAATTGAGAGTAAGGTATCAATCTTCATCGTCAATTCATCCTTCTATTCATTTTCAGTGAATTTTAACAGTTTAACATTATAACTATTGACTATTTACTTAAACAAATATATTGAATACCTTTTTTTTGGTCTTTTACATACATTAGTATATGTCTCTATACACTGCAGGTATATAATACTTCAAAATGTATAGAGATTTTTGTTTAAGATAAAACTACAGAATAATAACTGAAAACCATAAAAGTATAGTTTCCAATTTTATCTTTTAAATATTAAATAAGCTAAAATGCTTCATTACCCAAGATATTAACATAATAAGAAAGAAAAGATAATTATTTGCTTTTATCATGATTGCGGTACCAAGTAGAAGAACTGTAAAATTTACAATTTAGAACTCATTCTAATATCATAAAGTTCTGTAATGTTTTTAAGATTACTGTAACAGACAATATAAAATGCATTCATACTGAAAAAACATTTATGTTTTATACTTACGGACTAACTATACTACTCTCTGACCAAACTAACCATAACTAATCACTCTTTTCTAATGATATTACATGGCTGGTACATTTCACTGGTACAAAATGTGGCCTTGTATCTTCTTTGCTCTTTTGGTAGTAAAAGAACAGATTAAGCACCTTCATGCTCGAAAACAAAGATGAAATATTTCACATTGTACAGGGATCTTTGTTTCTGCATTTGTATGTTTCTACTCATATGCAAAATGATCTGTGCACATAGGCTTGTAATAATGTGATAGGGATACGTCAGAATGACCACTCTGGAGAATGACATTAGCATCATGGTAATGTTAGACATTCTTCCTTTTTATCCCCCTTTTTTAAACAACAAAATAGATATCCACCCACAAACAAAAGTGTCCTTGTGGGTGTTGTGGGATCTAGCACCATATATATGCCAAGGGACCTGGGAGGAGTCTCACTCACGTATGCATCCAGTAATAAGCAGACAGACTTCAGTACAAAGTGTGGAACCAGGGTAGAGAGTGAACATGTCCAGAGCCCTCTCATCCAGATTGGGGAAAAGAAAACCTGGAGAGTGCTGACCTGGGCAGATACCCACACATGATTGAGAATTTGCAGGAATCCAGCCTTCCTTAGAGGAGATTCCAGCACACCACTGGAGGAAATAAAATGTGAGTTTGGTCACAGGGGAGGCAGTAGTAAGAGAAATGTTCCCAGTGCTGCCCTCACCCAGGGAAACTGCACTGGACTGCTCTCTAGCAGCACTGACCTCTCCGGCAGAGGAAGAGGAGAGCAGTTGCAGTGCTCAGGACACAGCTGGAGAAAACCACTTCCTTCCAGCAGCACCAAGAGTATTGAGGTGGGACCTCCATGACAGGGGGGAGGGAGGAGATCTGGAAAGAGACAGATAAGGGACTTGCTTCCTGCTGACTGTACTCAGCAAGACATCCACCCATGAGGCTCTGGGAGTACCATGCCTGGTACCACCCCACTGACTCCACAGATCTGTAGGCAAGGCTCAGATGGCTAACCCTGCCCTTTCCCCATTCGGCTGCTGGCTCTTAGTGTACTTTCCTGAGTGCAGGAGCAAAAGACCTCCTGTAGACAGAGAGTGCAGCCGGAAACAGACCATGGTCTGTGGGCAAGGGAGAAATCATCTTCTGAAACATAAGAGAGGTCCGCAGTAGCCTGCCTGGTGACTTGTAAGAACGAGAGAAGACATAAAAACTTAAGGATCCTGCCAAAATAAGAGAAAGTATAGTAGAAAAGGTGTACCAACACCCTATATAATACAGTACAACCCCATATAATAAAGACACCACCAAATAGAATACCCCATCTGAAGGCAATAAGCAAAGATTTAAGAGGGGGTCAACTACTTCAGATGTGAAAGTAGCAGCACAAAACTAAGAAGAATGTTTAAAATTAAGGAAACATGCCATCACAAAGAGAAAATAATATTTCTCCAATAACCAAACTCAAAGACGCTAACTTTGTAATGTCACTGATAGAATTCAAAATAACTGTTTTGTAGAAACTCAATGAGCTATGAGAAAACTCAGAAAGACAGTACAATGAAATCTTGGGGGAAAATACATGATTGAAATGAGATTTTCCCAAAGATATAGAAATCATAATAGAGAACCAGAGATTCTGGAGTTGAAGAACTCAATGAATAAAGTAAAATATGTAATAAAGAGAATCTGAAGTAAAGCGGAGCAAAGGGTAGAAAGAATAAGTAAAATAGAGGGCAGGGGTTTTGAAATAATCCAGTTAGAAGAGAAAAAAAGAAAAAAGAATGAAAAAGGATAAAAAAGCCTAAATGATTATTTCATCAAAATTAAAAACATTAGAATAATTGGGATTTCAGAAGGAGAAAAGATGGAGAAGTGAACAGAAAATGTATTTAAAGAAATCAGGGGCTTCCCTGGTGGCGCAGTGGTTGAGAGTCCGCCTGCCGATGCAGGGGACACGGGTTCATGCCCCGGTCCGTGGAAGATCCCACATACCGCAGAGCGGCTGGGCCTGTGAGCCATGGCCGCTGAGCCTGCGCGTCTGGAGCCTGTGCTCCGCAACGGGAGAGGCCACAACAGTGAGAGGCCCGCGTACCGAAATAAACAAAACAAACAAAAAAAAAACAAAAAAACAAAAAAAACAACAACAAAAAAAAAGAAATCATACCTGTTAAATTCCTAAACCTGGGAGGAGAATTGGACATCTTAATTTACAAAGCCAATAGATCACCCTATTATCTCAAGGCAGAAAGACCTTCTCCAAGACAGGTTATAATGAAACTGTCAAAAATCAAGGATAAATGTAAAATACTAAAAAGAACTTGTAACCTGCAAAGGAGCCCCCATTAGGCTGTCAGTGGATTTCTCAACAGAAACCCTACAGGCCTGGAGAAAGAGGAATAACATATTCAAAGTACAGAAATAAAGAAAAAAATTTACCAGCCAAGAATACACTATTTCACTAAATTATCCTTCGGATATGAAGGAGAAATAAAATCTTTTCTAGATAAACAAAAGCCAAGGGAGTTCATCACCACTAGACCTGCCTGCAAAACATGCTAAAATTGAATGATGCTAATAAGCAACATGAAAATATAAGAAATTTTATAACACACAGGCAAAAAAAAACATACAGTCAGATGTAGAAAACTCTAAATCTGTAATACAATGGCCACTTAACTGTAGTATAAGGTCAAAAGAAAAGAGTATTCAAAATTGTTATAGCAACTATAATGTGTTAATGAATACACAATATAAAAGAGGTAAATAAGACATCAAAAAAAGGGGGGGCCGGAGTGAAAAGGGTGAAGCTTTTTTTATTTTGTGGAAAGGCAAGCCAAAGCAACCTGAAAAGAGCAGTCTGGGGGTCTACAACCACAAACTGGTAGAATGGAGTACAGTTACATGTCCATTTGAGAATGTCAGTCAAGAGGCTTGCTCAATACTTGCTCAGTTTCCTCTTCAGGTTGAAACTAAAAAGGTAGACTTGAGGATGTCTGCGATGTCTTTGCTATCCAAACACACTTATTTCAGGAAGGAGGACACCTGGAGTCAACTTACTTGAGGGAATCCACTTAATTTTTAAAATAAATATTTACGCTGTGAACCACAGATATTCCATTCAAGTTCTAAGCAGTTGAGTTGGTAAAGATCTTGTTCCCATTTCATAGGAAATAGATTACATTCAATTACTCCTCATAACAGCCAACTGGAAGATTATTCCATTGCTTTTGAAGCACTGGTTAGATTGGTATCTGTGATGGTAGCCAAATAAATGAGGTTTCTGTGTAAGACACACTGGTACTGGACACACTCATTCACCAGACTCTTGTTCTGATACCCCATGATACAGCAGATCATGATACAGCTAGTATCATGATACAGCTAGTCATTCTCCTCCAGGAGCTGCTGGATTGTCTCCTGATTAACTTCTGCCTTGCCTCTCAGCCAGCCCAGTATGAAGGTCACTGACAGGTTAGAACCTGGCCTCAGGCCCTGCAGACCTGTGAGCAACTAGACCAGAGCTGACCAGCAGCTAAAGGGGTAAAGCTTTTATAGCCAGTCGAAGTTAAGTTGCTACCAGCTTACAATGGACTGTTTAATCAATAAGATATCTTCTGTAAGCCTCATGGTAACACAAAGTAAAAACCTTGAACAGATGAACAGAAGATACAGGAAGAAAAAACATCATACCAGCACAGAAAATCACCAATTTACAAAGACAGGCAGAAACAGAGGGAAAATATGAAACAATGAAAATACAAAACAGTTAATAAAATGGCATTTGTAAGTCCTCCCATATCAATAGAAACTCAATGTAAATGGATTGAATTCACCAGTCAAAAGGCACAAAGCAGCTGGATGGAATAATAAACAAAACCCAAATATATAATTCCTACAAAAGACTCACTTATAAGCTCAAAGAAATGGGTGAAAAAAAATTCCATGCAAGTGAAAACCCAAAGAAAGCAGGGATAGTAATAAGTATATCAGAAAAAATAAGGCTTTAAGACAAAAACTGCAAAAAGAGACAGAGAAGGTCATCATGTAATGTAAAGGGGTCAATCCATCAAGAAGATATAACAGTTGTAAATATATATACATCCAACATAGGAGCACCTAACATGCTAAGTAAACACTAACAGATGTGAAGGGAGAAAAAACAAAGATATAGTAAGAGTAGGGGACTTCAATACCCATTATCAACAATGGATACATCATTTTCCAGACAAAAAATTAACAAGGAAACGACGGTCTTGAACAATACATTGGACCAAATGGATTCAACAGACATTTTTAGAACAATCCATCCAACAAAAGCAGAATACAGTTTTTTCTCAAGTGCTCTTGGAACATTCCCCAGGATTGGCCATAAAATAGGGCATGAAACAAGTCTTATGAAATTAAAGAAAATTGAAACCATATTAAGTATCTTTTCCAGTTACAATGGACTGAAACTAGAAATCAACAAGAAGATGGAAAATCTACAAATGTGTTGAAATTACCACTCACCTGAACAACCAATGAATTAAGCAAAAAAAATCAAAACCCAAAATTTAAAAATCTCAAAATCAATAAAAGTGGAAACACAGCATACAAAACCCATAAGTTTTTGTCTCAAACAGCAGTTTTGAGAGGGAAGTATACAGTGATAAATGCATGTAATTAGAAAATAGATCTCAGATTTAAAAACCTAACTTTACACCTCAAGGAACTAGAAACCAAAGAACAAATGAACCCCTAACTTAGCAGACGGAATAAAATAAAGATCTGGGTAGAAATAAATGAAATAGAGACCAGAAAAAGCAATAGAAAAAAACCCAACAAATCTAAGAGCTGTTGTATTTTTTTTTAATAAAATCAAAACTGACAAACCTTTAGATAAACTAAGAAAAAGAGAGAAGACTCAAAATCAGAAATGAAAGAGGAGACATTACAACTGTTACTACAGAAACACATAGAATTTTTTAACATCTTTATTGGAGTATAATTGATTTACGATGGTGTGTTAGATTCTGCTGTATAAAAAAGTGAATCAGCTATACATAAACATATATCCCCATACCATCTCCCTCTTGCTTCTCCCTCCCATCCTCCCTATCACACTCCTCTAGGGGGAAACAAAGCGCAAAGCTGATCTCCCTTTGCTATGCGGCTGCTTCCCACTAGCTATCTATTTTACGTTTGGTAGTGTATGTGTCCATGCCACTCTATCACTTCGTCCCAGCTTACCCTTCCCCCTCCCTGTGTCCTCAAGTCCATTTTCTACGTATGCAACTTTACTCCTGTCCAACCCCTAGGTTCTTCAGGAAAAAAAAATTTTTTAATATTCCATATATATGTGTTAGCATATGGTACTTGTTTTTCTCTTTCTGATTTACTTCACTCTGTATGACAGACTCCAAGTCCATCTACCTCACTACAAATAACTCAACTTCGTTTCTTTTTATGGCTGAGTAATATTTCGTTGTATATATGAGCCACATCTTCTTTAGCCATTCAACTGTCAATGGACACATAGATTGCTTCCATGTCCTGGCTATTGTAAATAGAGCTGCAATGAACACTGTGGTACATGACTCTTTCTAAACTATGGTTTTCTCAGGGTATATGCCCAGTAGTAGGATTTCTGGGTCGTATGGTAGTTCTATTTTTAGTTTTTTAAGGAACCTCCATACTGTTTTCCATAGTGGCTGTATCAATTTACATTCCCACCAACAGTGCAAGAGGGTTCCCTTTTCTCTACATCCACTCCAGCCTTTACAATCTGTAGATTTTCTGATGATGGCCATTCTGACAAGTGTGAGGTGATATCTCATTGTAGTTTTGATTTATATTTCTCTAATGATTAGTGATGTTGAGCATCCTTTCATGTGCTTGTTGGCAATCTGTATACCTTCTTTGGAGAAATGTCTATTTAGGTCTTCTGCTTATATTTGCATTAGGTTGTTTGTTTTTTTGATATTGAGCTGCATGAACAGCTAGTATATTTTGGAGATTAATCCTTTATCACTTGCTTCGTTTGCAAATATTTTCTCCCATTATAAGGGTTGTCTTTTGGTCTTGTTTATGGGTTCCTTTGCTGTGCAAAAGCGTTTAAGTTTCATTAGGTCCATTTTGTTTTGTTTTGTTTTTATTTCCATTTCTCTAGGAGGTGGGTCAAAAAGGATATTTCTGTGATGTATGTCATAGAGTGTTCTCCCTAGGTGTTCCTGTAAGAGTTTTATAGTGTCTGGCCTTACATTTAGGTCTTTAATCCATTTTGAATTTATTTTTGTGTATGGTGTTAGGAAGTGTTCTAATTTCATTCTTTTACATGCAGCTGTCCAGTTTTCCCAGCACCACTTATTGAAGAGGCTGTCTTTTCTATACTGTATATTTTTACCTCCTTTATCAAAGATACAGTGACAATTTGTGTGTGAGTTTATCTCTGGGCTTTCTACTCTAATCCCTTGATCTATATTTCTGTTTTTGTGACAGTACCATAATGTCTTGATTACTGTAGCTTTGTAGTATAGTCTGATGTGTGGTAGCCTGATTCCTCAAGCTCCTTTTTTCTTTCTCAATATTGCTTGGGCTACTCGGGGTCTTTTGTGTTTCCATACAAATTATGAAATTTTTTGTTCTACTTCTGTAAAAAATGCCAGTGGTAGTTTGATAGGGATTGCATTGAATGTACAGATGCTTTGGGTAGTAAACTCATTTTCACAATGTTGATTCTTCCAATCCAAGAACATGGAATATCTCTCCATCTGTTTGTGTCACCTTTAATTTCTTTCATCAGTGTCATACTTTTCTGCATACAGGTATTTTGGCTGCTTAGGTAGGTTTATTCCTAGGTCTTTTATTCTTTTTGTTGCAGTGGTAAATGGGAGTGATTCCTTAGTTTCTTTTTCAGATTTTTCATCATTAGTGTATAGGAATGCCAGAGATTTCTGTGCATTAATTTTGTATCCTGCTACTTTATCACATTCATTGATCAGCTCTAGTAGTTTTCAGGTAGCATCTTGGGATTCTCTATGTATAGTATCCTGTCATCTGCAAACAGTTACAGCTTTACTTCTTTTCTGATTTGGATTCCTTTTATTTCTTTTTCTTCTCTGATTGCTGTGGCTAAAATTCCAAAACTATGTTGAATAAGTGGGCAAACTTGTCTTCTTCCTGATCTTAGTGAAAATGATTTCAGTTTTTCACCATTGAGGATGATGTTGGCTGTGGGTTTGTCATATATTGCCTTTATTATGTTGAGGTAAGTTCCCTCTATGCCTACTTTCTGGAAGGTTTTTATCATAAATGGGTGTTGAACTTTGTCGAAAGCTTTCTCTGCATCTATTGAGATGATCACATGGATTTTCTCCTTCAATTTGTTAACATGGTGTATCACATTGATTGATTTGCATGTATTAAAGAATCCTTGCATTCCTGGGATAAACCCCACTTGATCATGTTGTATGATCCTTTTAATGTGCTGTTGGATTCTGTTTGCTACTATTTTCTTGTGCTGTTGGATTTTTGCATCTATGATCATGAGTGATATTGTTCTGTAGTTTTCTTTTTTTGTGACATCTTTGTCTGATTTTGGTATCAGGGTGATGGTGGCCCTGTTGAATAAGATATGGAGTTTTCTTTCGTCTGCTATATTTTGGAAGAGTTTGAGAAGGGTAGGTGTTAGCTCTTCTCTAAACATTTGGTAGAATTTGCTATGAAGCCATCTGGTCCTGGACTTTATTTGTTGGAAGATTTTTAATCACAGTCTAAATTTCAGTGCTTGTGACTGGTCTGTTTATATTTTCTATTTCTTCCTGTTTCAGTCTCGGGAGGTTGTGCTTTTCCAAGAATTTGTCCATTTCTTCCAGGTTGTGCATTTTATTGGCATATAGTGCTTGTAGTAATCTCTCATGACCCTTTGTATTTCTGCAGTGTCAGTTGTTAGTTCTACTTTTTCATTTCTAATTTTATTGATATGAGTATTCTCCCTTTTTTTTTTTTGATGTGTCTGACTAGTGCTTTATCAGTTTTGTTTATCTTCTCAAACAACCAGCCTTTAGATTTTTTGATCTTTGCTCTTGTTTCCTTCATTTCTTTCTCATTTATTTCTGATCTGATCTTTTTGAGTTCTTTCCTTTTGCTAACTCTGGGTTCTTTTGTTCTTCTTTCTCCAATTGCTTTAGGTATAAGGTTAGGTTGTTTATTTGAGATGTTTCTTGTTTCTTGAGGTAGGATTGTATTGCTATAAACTTCCCTCTTAGAACTGCTTTTGCTGCATTCCATAGGTTTTGAGCCGTCATTTGTTCATTGTCATTTTTTTCTTGGTATTCTTTGATTTCCTCTTTGATTTCTTCAGTGATCTTTTGCTATTGAGTAGTGTGCTGTTTAGCCTCCACATGTTTGTATATTTCACAGATTTTTTTTCCTGTAATTGATATCTAGTCTCCTAGCATTGTAGTCACAAAAGATACTTGATGTGATTTCAATTTTCTTAAATTTACCAAGGCTTGATTTGTGACCCAAAATATGATCTACCCTGGAGAATGTCCCCTAAGCACTTGAGTAGAAAGTGTATTCTGTTGTTTTTGGATGGAATGTCTTATAAATATCAACTAAGCCCATCTTATATAATGTGTCATTTAAAGCTTTTGTTTCGTTTTTTATTTTCATTTTGAATGATCTGTCTGTCCATTGATGAAAGTGGGGTGTTAAAGTCCCCTACTATGATTGTGTTACTGTCAATTTCCCCTTTTATGGCTGTTAACGTTTGCCTTATGTATTGATGTGCTCCTATGTTGGGTACATAGATATTTACAATTGTTATATCTTCTTAGATTGATCTCTTGATCATAATGTAGTGTCCTTCTTTGTCTCTTGTAGTCTTTATCTGGGTCGTATGGTAGTGCTATTTTAGTCTTTTAAAAAACCTCCATACTGTTCTCCACAATGACTGTATCAATATATATTCCCACCAACACTGCAAAAGAGTTCCCTTTTCTCTACAACCTCTCTAACATTTATTGCTTGTAGGTTTTAATGATGGCCATTCTGACTGGTATGAGGTGATACTCCATTGCAGTTTTGATTTGCATTTCTCTGATGATTCGTGAGGTTGAGTATATTTTCATGTGTTTCTTGGCAATCTGTATATCTTCTTTGGAGAAATGTCTATTTAGGTCTTCTGCTCATTTTTGGGTTGGGCTATTTGTTTATTGATATTGAGCTGCATGAGCTGCTTATAAATTTTGGAGATTAATTCTTTATCAGTTGTTTCATTTGCAAATATTTTCTCCCATTCTGTGGGTTGTCTTTTGGTCTTGTTTAAGGTTTCCTTTGCTGTGCAAAAGCTTTTAAGTTTCATTATGTCCCATTTGTTTCCTTTTGCTTTTATTTCCATTACTCTAGGAGGTGGGTCAGAAAGGATCTTGTGATTTATGTCATAGAGTGTTCTGCTATGTTTTCCTCTAAGAGTTTGATGGTGTCTGGCCTTACATTTAGGTATTTAATCCATTTTGAGTTCATTTCTGTGTATGGTGTTAGGGAGTGTTCTAATTTCATTCTTTTACATGCAGTTCTCCAGTTTTCCCAGGACCACTTATTGAAGACGCTGTCTTCATTCTATATTCTTGCCTCCTTTGTCAAAGACAAGGTGGCCACATATGCATGAGTTTATCTCTTGGCTTTCTATCCTGTTCCATTGATCTGTATTTCTGTTTTTGGGTGAGTACGATACTGTCTCGGTTACTGTACCTTCGTAGTATAGTCTGATGTCAGGAAGCCTGATTCCTCCAGCTGCGTTTCTCTTTCTCAAGATTGCTTTGGCTATTTGGGGTCTTTTGTGTTTCCATACAAATTGTAAAATTTCTTGTTCTAGTTCTGTGAAAAATGCCAGTGGTAATTTGACAGGGATTGCCTTGAATCTGTAGATTGTTTTGGGTAGTATAGCCATTTTCACAATGTTGATTCAACCTATCCAAGAGCATGGTATATTTCTCCATCTGTTTGTATCGTCTTTGATTTCTTTCATCAGTGTCTTATAGTTTTCTGCATACAGGACTGTGGCCTCCTTAGGTAGGTTTAATCCTAAGTATTTTATTCTTTGTGTTGCAGTAGTAAATGGGAGAGTTTCCTTCATTTCTCTTTCTGATAGTTCATTGTCAGTGTACAGATGTAAGAGATTTCTGTATATTAATTTTGTATCCTGTTACTTTACCAAACTCATTGATTAGCCCTCATAGTTCTCTGATGGTATATTTAGGATTTTCCATGTATAGTATCATGTCATCTGCAAATAATGACAGTTTTACTTCTTTTCCAATTTGGATTATTTTTACTTATTTTTCTTCTATGATTGCCATGGCTAAAAATTCCAAACGTATGTTGAATAATAGTGGTGAGAGTGGGCAACCTTGTCTTGTCCCTGATCTTAGAGGAAATGCTTTCAGTTTTTCCAACATTGAGAACGATGTCTGTGGTTTTGTCATGTGTGGCTTTTATTATGTTGAGGTAGGTTACCTGTATGCCCACTTTCTGCAGAGTTTATGTTATAAATGGGTGTTGAATATTCTCAAAAGCTTTTTCTGCATCTATTGAGGTGATCATATGGTTTTTATCCTTCCATGTGTTAATATGGTGTATCACATTGATTGATTTGTGTATATTGAAGAAATCTTGCATTCCTGGGATTAACTCCACTTGATCATGGTGCATGATCCTTTTAATGTGCTGTTGGATTTTGTTTGCTAGTATTTTGTTGAGGATTTTTGCATCTATGTTCATCAGGGTTATTGACCTGTAATTTACTTTATTTGTGACATCTTTGTCTGGTTTTGGTGTCAGGATGATGGTGGCCTCATAGAATGAGTTTGGGAGTGTTCTTCCCTGTGCTATATTTTGGAAGAGTTTGAGAAGGATAGGTGTTAGCTCTTCCCTAACTGTTTGGTAGAATTCATCTGTGAAGACATCTGGCCTTGGGCTTTGGTTTGTTGGAAGATTTTTAATCACAGTTTCAATTTCAGTGCTTATGATTGGTCTGTTCAAACTTTATATTTCTTTCTGGTTCACTTTTGGAAGGTTGTACTTTTCTAAGAATTTGTCCATTTCTTCCAGGTTGTCCATTTTTTTGACATATAGTTGCTTGTAGTAGTTTCATGATCCTTTGTATTTCTGCAGTGCCAGTTGCTACTTCTACTTTTTCATTTCTAATTGTGTTGGAGAGTGTGTTCTGTCTTTTTTTTCCTGATGAGTCTGGCTAATGGTTTATCAATTATGTTAACCTTCTCAAATAATCAGATTTTTGTTTTACTGATCTTTGCTACTGTTTCCTTCATTTCTTTTTCATTTATCTCTGATCTGATCTATATGAGTTCTTTCCTTCTGCTAACTTTGGGTTTTTTTGTTCTTCTTTCTCTAATTACTTTAGGTGTAAGGTTAGATTGTTTATTTGAGATGTTTCTTGTCTCTTGAGGTAGGATTGTGTTGCTATAAACTTCCCTCTTAAAACTGCTTTTGCTGCATCCCATAGGTTTTGGGTCATCGTGTTTCCATTGGTATGTTTTTCTAGGTATTTTTTTGATTTCCTCTTTGATTTCTTCAGTGATCTCTTGGTTATTTAGTAATGTATTGTTTTGCCTCCATGTGTTTATATTTTTTACAGTTTTTTTTCCTGTAATTGATAACTAGTCTCATAGTGTTGTGGTTGGAAAAGAAGCTTGATACAATTTCAATTTTCTTAAATTTACTGAGGCTTAATTTGTGACCAAAGATGTGATCTATCCTGAAGAATGTTCCATGTGTACTTGAGAAGAAACTGTATTCTGTTATTATTGGAGGGAATATCCTATAAATATCAATTAAGTCTATCTGGTCTAATGTGTCTTTTAAAACTTTTGCTTCTTATTTCTTTTCTGTTTGGATGCTCTGTCCATTGGTGTAAATGGGGTATTTAATTCCCTTAGTATTATTGTGTTATTGTCGATTTCCCCTTTTATGGCTGTTAGCATTGCCTCATGTATTGAGGTGCTCCTATGTTGGGTGCATAGATATTTACAATTGTTATATCTTCTTCTTGGATTGATCCCTTGATTATTATGTAGTGCCCTTCCTTGTCTCTTGTTATAGTCTTAATTTTAAAGTCTATTTTTTCTGGTATGAATATTGCTACTCCAGCTTTCTTTTGATTTCCATTAACATGGTATATATTTTTCCATTCCTTCACTTTCTGTCTGTATGTCTGTCTAAGTCTGCTGTGGGTTTCTTGTAGACAGAATATATATGGGTCTTGTGTTTGTAACCATTCAGCCAGTGTGTGTCTTTTGGTTGGAGCATTTAATCCATTTACATTTAAGGTAGTTATTGATATGTATGTTCCTATTTTCATTTTCTTAATTGTTTTGTGGTTGTTTCTATAGGTCTTTCCTTTCTCTTGTGTTTCCTGCCTAGAGAAAGTTCCTTTATCATTTGTTGTAAAGTTGGTTTGGTGTTGTTGAATCCTCTTAATTTTTCCTTGTCTGTAAAGCTTTTGACTTCTATTTCAACATTGAATCTGAATGAGATCATTGCTGGTGAGAGTGATCGTGGTTGTAAGTTTTTCCCTTTCATCACTTTAAATATATCCTACCACTCCCTTCTAGCCTGCAAAGTTTCTGCTGAAAGATCAGCTGTTAACCTTATGGTGATTCCCTTGTATGTTATTTGTTGCTTTTCCCTTGCTGCTTTTAATATTTTTCTTTGTTTTTAATTTTTGTTAGTTTGATTAATATGTGTCTCGGTGTGTTTCTCCTAGGGTTTATCCTATATGCAACTCTCTTCACTTCCTGTATTTGATTGACTAGTTCCTTTCCTATAATGGGGAACTTTTTGACTAGAATCTCTTGAAGTATTTTCTCAGACCCTTTCTTTTCTTCTTCTTCTTCTGGGATGCCTATAATTTGAATGCTGGTGCACTTATCATTTTCCCAGAGGTTTCTGAGAGTTTCCTCGATTCTTTTCATTCTTTTTTCTTTATTCTTCTCTGTGGCAGTAACTTCCACCATTCTATCTTCCAGCTCACTTATCCATTTTTCTGCCTCAGTTATTCTGCAATGATTCTTTCTAGAATATTTTTTAATTTCAGTTATATGTTGTTCATTACTGTTTGTTTGCTTTTTAGTTCTTTAGGTCTTTGTGAAACAGTTTTTTGTATTTTCTCTATTCCATTTCTGAGTTTTTAGATCATCTTTACTATCATTTCTCTGAATTCTTTTTAAGGTAGTTTGCCTATTTCCTCTTCATTTATTTGGTCTTGTGGGTTTTTATCTTGCTTCTTTGCCTGCAAGATATTTCTCTGTCTTCTCATTTTGTTTAATTTACAGTATTTGAGGTCCCCTTTCCCTATGCTGCAGGGTCGTAGTTCTTCTTGCGTCTGTTCTCTGCCCCTGGTGGTGAGGTTAGTCCAGTGGCTTGCATAGGCTTCCTGATAGGAGGGGCTGGTGCTTGTTTTCTGGTGGGTGGAGCTGAGTCTTTTCCCTATGATGAGCAGAGCTGTGTCAGGTGGTTTGTTTCGGCTTGTCTGTGAGCTTAGTATGACTTTAGGTATTCTGTGTGCTCATGGTTGGGTTTTGTTCCTGGCTTATTTGTTGTTTGGTGTGAGGTATCCAGTGCTGGGAGCTGCAGGCATTTGTGTGGACCCAGGTCTAGGATTTCGGTAGAGGCTTCCATGAGAGCTCTCAACAATTAATCCTCCCTGGGGCCAGGAATTCTCTAGAGGTCCAGCATCCTGGACTTGGTGCTCCCACCCTAGAGCCTCAGGCCCAACTTCCAGTCAAGGAACCAAGACTGCACAAGTCTTGTCCAAACAATAAAGGTGATTAAAAAAAAAAAAAAAAGGACTAACAAAACCCCAGAAAAATGGTAAAAAGTAAAATCAGACAAACAAAAACAGAAACAAGGAAGCACACACACACACAAAAGAAAAGAAAAACTGAACCAAATAAAACAAAAAGCAAGAGAACAACCAGACAAACAGAAGAACCCAAAAATGAAATCAAACAATTAGAATCAAAACTAACAGAGACACAATACCTAAAAACAAAAGCAAAGCAGTGTGGCAACTGAAAAATAAAGCAGGGAAAGAGAACAACTGATATAAATGATTTAAAAAAAATAAAATAAACACAGACCAGGGCTTCCCTGGTGGTGCAGTGGTTGAGAGTCTGCCTGCCGATGCAGGGGACACAGGTTCGTGCCCTGGTCCAGGATGATCCCACATGCCATGGAGCAGCTGGGCCCGTGAACCATGGCTGCTGAGCCTGCGCATCCGGAACCTGTGCTCCACAATGGGAGAGGCCACAACAGTGAGAGGCCCGCGAACCGCACAAAACAAAACAAAACAAAACAAAAACACAGACCAACAGAAAAGCAAATTAGAAATGGAAATATTAAAAAAATTTTAAATATGTTCAAGAAAAAGAAGATAAAATAAGGGAAAAGAAAACAGAATAATAGAAAAACAATGTAAAAAGAAATATATTAAAAAAAAGAATAAGAAATATGTGATAAAACATCCCAAAAGACCAAATAAAAAATTACTAAAACAACAAAACAAACAAAAAGCCAGAACCAACAACAAAATGAATCAAAACACAATAAAATTAATAGTAATAATTATATTTCCCTGGGGTCTCAGCTGTAAGTGTCTTTGCATACGCTGTGAGCCACAGTCCACCTCTGCCTCCCCAAGTGGTCTTGCTCTGCTTCTGGGCTGATCTCTGGACCTGCTGTGGGCCCTGGGACACCACTCAGACTCTGATGTGTCCCAATTCCTGTGTGTGCTTGCCCACAAAGTCCACAGCTGCCAAAGCAAGACCATTTTCATTTGTGGGAACACTCATTGTCTACTCAAATATTCCGTAGACGCAGGGTCTAGCTGCTCACAGGGATTTAATCTGGAGCTTGTTTAGCTGATGGAAAGATTTTCAATCCTCTTCCTTAATCTCCCTGTCACTGGGGTTCAGCTTTGGTTTTATCCCCACCTCTCCTTGTGGTCCACCCACAGGAGTCTAGTTCTGAGGCTGCCTTGGAGCTCTTGGGTTTGCCCCAGTGAGGACAGGGTGCAGAGGTGGCATGACTGCTTGGATGGTGGGAGCCCTGGTGGTGCCAAGTGCACAGGGAAGCCAGTAGCCTTGGATGTAAGATATGGCCCTAGGGAGGGCCTTTTCTGGTGCCTGGTGTAAGGTGCATGAGGGCCAGCTCTGACTGGGCTGTTTCTAGCACCTAGCAACAGACATGCGAGCACCAGCCCTGAGGGGGCTTTTTCTATTGCTCGGCAGCTGGCACAAGAAAGCCAGCTATGAGAGGGCTTCTTTTATTGTCATCGGCAGGTGCCCACGTGTGGGGAGAGAGAGGCTACAATAGTGGCTCCTCTCCCTGCGTGTGACTCAGCAATAGCGCCTGCTTCCATGGCAGTCAGGTCTTCCTCTATAGGCATTACCTGCTGCAGATTTCCACCCTCCTGTCCCCTCAGTCCCTCTCCCCACAGCCAACAGCAGTTCTTTTAATGTGCTGTTGAAATCATTTTGCTAGTGTTTTGTTGACGATTTTTGCATCTATATTCAACACTGATATTGGTCTGTAGATTTCTTTGTGACATCTTTGTCTGGTTTTGGTATCAGGGTTATGGTGGCCTCATAGAATGTTTTTGGGAATGTTCCACCCTCTGCTATATTTTGGAAGAGTTTGGTAAGGATAGGTGTTAACCCCTCTCTAAATATTTGAAAGAATTTGCCTGTGAAGCCATCTGGTCCTGGGCTTTTTTTGTTGGAAGATTTTTAATCATAGTTTCAATTTCAGTGCTTGTGATTGGTCTGTTTATATTTTCTATTTCTTCCTGGTTCGGTCTTGGAAGGCTGTGCTTTTCTAAGAATTTGTCCATTTCTTCCAGGTTGTCCATTTTATTTTATATAGTTGCTTATAGTAATCTCTCATGATCCTTTGTATTTCTGCAGTGTCAGTTGTTCTACTTTTTCATTTCTAATTCTATTGATTTGAGTCTTCTCCCTTTTTTTCTTGATGAGTCTGGTTAGTGGTTTATCAAATCTATTAATCTTCTCCAAGAACCAGCTTTTAGTTTTATTGATCTTTGCTATCGTTTCCTTCATTTCTTTTTCATTTATTTGTGATCTGATCTTTATGATTTCTGATCTTCCTTCTGCTAACTTTTGGGGTTTTTTTTTGTTCTCCTTTCTCTAATTGCTTTAGGTGTAAGGTTAGGTTGTTTATTTGAGATATTTCTTGTTTCTTGAGGTAGGATTGTATTGCTCTAAGCTTCCCTCTTAGAACTGCTTTTGCTGCATTGCAAAAGTTTTAGGTCATCGTGTTTTCATTGTCATTTGTTTCTAGGTATTTTTTTATTTCTTCAGTGGTCTCTTGGTTATTTAATAGCGTTTTGTTTAGCCTCCATGTGTTTGTATTTTTTAGAAACTTTTTCCTTTAATTGATATCTAGTCTCATAGCACTGTGGTCAGAAAATATATTTGATACAATTTCAATTTTCTTAAATTTACCAAGGCTTGATTTGTGACCCAAGATATGATCTATCCTAGAAAATGTTCCATGAGCACTTGAGAAGAAAGTATATTCTATTGATTTTGTTGGAATGTCCTATAAATATCAATTAAATCCATCTTCCTTAATGTATTATTTAAAGCTTGTGTTTCCTTGTTTATTTTCATTTTAGATTATCTGTCCATTGGTGAAAGTAGGGAGTTAATGTCCCCAACTAATATTGTGGTACTGTCAATTTCCCCTTATATGGCTGTTAGCATTTGCCTTATGTATTGAGGTGTGCCTCTGTTGGGTGCATAAATGTTTACAATTGTTCTAGCTTCTTGGATTGATCCTTTGATCATTATGTAGTGTCCTTCTTTGCCTCTTTATTTTAAAGTCTATTTTGTCTGATATGAGAACTACTACTCAAGCTTTTTTTGATTTCCATTTGCATAAAATATCTTTTTTTGTCCCCTCACTTTCAGTCTGTATATGTCCCTAGGTCTGAAATGGGTCCCTTGTATACAGCATATATACAGTCATGTTTTTGTATCCATCCAGACAGTCTGTGCCTTTTGGTTGGAGCATTTAATCCATTTATATTTAAGATAGTTATCGATATGTGTGTTCCTATTACCATTTTCTTAATTGCTTTGGGTTTGTTATTGTTGGTCTTTTCCTTGTCTTGTGTTTCCTGCCTAGAGAAATTCTTTAAGATTTGTTGTAAACGTGGTTTGGTGGTGCTGAATTCTCTTAGCTTTTTCTTGTATGTAAAGTTTTAATTTCTCCATCGAATCTGAATGAAATCCTTGCTGGGTAGTGTAATCTTGGTTTTAGGTTTTGCACTTTCATCAGATTAAATATGTCCTGCCACAACCATCTGGGTTGTAGAGTTTCTGCTGAAAGATTAGCTTTTAACCTTACTGGGATTCCCTTGTAGGTTATTTGTTGCTTTTCCCTTGCTGCTTTTACTGTTTTTTCTTTATATTTAATTTTTGATAGTTTGATTAATATGTGTCATGGTGTTTTCTCCTTCAATTTATCCTGTATGGGACTCTCTGCATTTCCTGTACTTGAATGACTATTTCCATTCCCAACTATAATCTCTTCAAATATTTTCTCAGTCCCTTTCTTTTTTTCTTCTTCTGGGACCCCTAAAATTCAAATGTTGTTGCATTTAAGGTTTTCCCAGAACTTTCTGAGACCATCCTCAATTCTTTTCATAATTTTTTATTTATTCTGTTCTGCTGTAGTTATTTCCACTATTTTATCTTCCAAGTCACCTATCCCTTGTTCTGCCTCATTTATTCTGCTATTGATTCCTTCTAGAGAGTTTTTAATTTCATTTATTGTGTTGTTCATCGTTGTTTGTTTTCTCTTTAGTTCTTTTAGGTCCCTGTTAAACATTTATTTTCTCCATTCTATTTCCTAGATTTTAAATCATCTTTATCATCATTACTCTGAATTCTTTTTCAGGTAGACTGCCTATTTCCTCTTCGTTTGTTTTGTCTCGTGGGTTTTTCCCTGCTCCTTCATCTGCTGTGTATTTCTTTGTCATTTCATTTTGCTTAAATTACTGTGTTTGGGGTCTCCTTTTCACAGGTTGCAGGTTTGTAGTTCCCATTGTTTTGGGTGTCTGCCCCAGTGGGTAAGGTTTGTTCAGTGGCTTGTGTAGGCTTCCTGGTGGAGGAGACTGGTGCTTGTGTTCTGGTGGATGAGCCTCCATCTTGTCTTTATGGTGGGCAAGACAGTGTCTGGTGCTGTGTTTTGGGGTTTCTGTGAACTTATTATGATTTTAGGCAGCCTCTCTGCTAATGGGTGGGGTTGTGTTCCCATCTTGCTAGTTGTTTGGCATGGCATTTCCAGCACTGGAGCTTGCTGGTCATTGAGTGCAGCTGGGTATTAGCACTGAGATGGAGTTCCTCTGGGAGAGCTCTCACCAACTAATATCATGTGGGGTCTGGAGGTCTCTGGTATACAAATGTCAGAACTCAGCTTTGCTCTTCAGAGGCTCAGGCCTGACACCCAGCCAGAGCATGAAGACCCTCTCAGCCACATGGCTCAGAAGAAAAGGGAGAAAATAAAAAGTGAGAAAGAAAGAAAAATAAAATAATTAAAATAAAAAATTATTGTCAAAAATAAAAAAGTAATTTAAAAAAGAAAGGAGGAACCAAACCAATAAACAAATCCACCAATGATAACAAGCACTATAAATCTATACTAAAAAGAGACCAAAGAAAGGACAGAGAGAACTCTAGGACAAATGGTAAAAGCAGACTTATACAGATAAAATCACACAAAGAAGCATACACACACACACTCAGAAAAAGAGAAAAATGAAAAAAGTATATATATATAAATAGAGCAACAAAATCAATAAACAATTCTACCAATTATAATAAGCTCTAAATACTAAACTAAGATAAAAATAAAACCAGAAACAAATAGATGCAGGAAGCAAACCCCATGTCTACAGTAGCTCCCAAAGTCCACCGCCTTAATTTTGGGATGATTCGTTGTCTATTCAGGTATTCCACAAATGTAGGGTACATCAAATGTATTTTGGAGATTTAATCCACTGCTCCTGAGGCTGCTTGGAGAAATGTCCCATTCTTTTCTTTGTGTGCACAGCTCCTGGGGTCCGGTTTTGTATTGGGCCCTGCCTCTGCATGTAGGTCACCCTCTGGCATCTGTTCTTCACCCAGACAGGAGGGGCTAAAGGAGAGAGTGATTAAGGGGCTCTGGCTCACTTAGGCCAGTGGGAGGGAGGGCTACGGAATGCAGGGCGAGCCTGCAGTAGCAGAGGCTGACATGATGCTGCAACAGACTGAGGTTCATCTTGTGTTCTTCTGGGGAAGTTGTCCCTGGATCACAGGACCCTGGCAGTGGCAGGCTGTGCAGGCTCCTGGGAGGGGAGATGTGGTGTAACCTGTGCTTGCACACAGGCTTCTTGCTGACTGCAGCAGCAGCCTTAGCATCTTATGCACGTTTCTGGTGTCCACGCTGATAGCTCTGGCTCACGCCCATCTCTGGATGTTTAAATCTCTGCTTGTTTAGGCAGTTCTCTGATACCCTTCTCACGCACCATGAAACAATTCTCTCTTGCCTCTTAGGCAGTTCCAGACTTTTTCCTGGACTCCCTCCTGGCTACCTGTAGCACACTAGCCCCCTTCAGGCTATGTTCATGCAGCCCACCCCAGTCCTATCCCTGGGATCTGACCTCCAAAGCCCGAACCTTGGCTCCCAACCCCACTCTCCCCAGTGGATGTGTAGACAAGCCTCTCAGGCTGGTGAGTGTTGGTCAGCACTGATCCTCTGTGTGGGAATCTCTCCACTTTGTCCTCTGCACCCCTGTTGCTGCACTCTCCTCCATGGCTCTGAAGCTCCCCCCCCACCCACCTCCATCTCCACAAGTGAAGGGGCTTCCTAGTGTGGAAAATTTTCCTCCTTCATGACCCCCTCCCCAAAGTGCAGGTCCCACCCCTACTCTTTTGTCTCTGTTTTTTTTTTTCTTTTTTTTTGCTGTACCCATGTACATGGGGAGTTTTTTGCCTTTTGGGAAGTCTGAGAGCATTCAGTAGGTATTCTGTAGGAGTTGTTCCACATGTAGATGTATTTTTGATGTATTTGTGGAGAGGAAGGTGATCTCTATGTCTTACTCCTCCGCCATCTTGAAGGTCCCCCACTGTATCCCATAGATTTTGTAAGGTTGTGTTTTCATTTGTCTTGAGGTATTTTCTGATTTCTTCTTTGATTTCATCATTGACCCCCTGGTGTTTTAATAGTGTGTTGTTTAGTCTACATGTGTTTGTTCTTTTCCTGTTTTTCTTCCTGTGGTTGTTTTACAGTTTCACAACACTGTGGTCAGAAAAGATGCTTGAAATAATTTCTAGCCTCTTAAATTTGTTGAGGTTTGGTTTGTGACATCGTATGTGGTCTATCTTAGAAAATGTTCCATGTGCACCTGAAAATAATGTGTATTCTATGGGGGTTTTTTTGGATATAGTATCCTATAGATGTCAATTAAGTCCAACTGGTCTATTGTCATTTAGGACCTTTGTTGCCATATTTATTTTCTGTCTGTAAGATCTGCCCATTGATGTCAGTGGGGTGTTAAAGTCTCCTATTATTATTGTACTCTTGTCCATTTCTCCCTTTGTGTATGTTAGTATTTGTTTTACATATTCAAGCGCTCCTATATTGTGTGCATATATGCTAAGGAGTGTATAATACCCTCTTCTTGTATTGATCCCTTATCATTATACAATGTCCTTCTTTGTCTTTCTTTATGGTCATTGTTTTGAAGTCTATTTTGTCTGATATGTGTGTTGCTATCCCCGCTTTCTTCTCATTTCCATTTGCATGAAAAATAATCCCTTTCCATCCCCACACTTTCAATCTGTGTGTTTCTTTCACCCTGAAGTGAGTCTCTTGTAGGCAGAATATTGTAACTTTTTGTTTTTTTTAATCCAATCTGCCACTCTATGCGTTTTGATTGGAGCATTTATTCCATAAGTCCTTTGACATTTAAAGTAATCATTGATGGATATGTACTTATTGTCATTTTAAACCTTGTTTTCCAGTTGTTTTGTAGTTCATTTTGCTACATTTCTTCTTTTATTTAATGGTCTGATAATTTGTGTGTGTGTGTATGTGACTCTATTGCTGTTTTTGATTTGTGGAGTCCAAAAATGTTGACCCATAACTGCATCTACTTGCTTTAAACTGATAATCAGACAAGTTCAAACACATTCTAAATGACCTACATTTTTATATTCCCTCCTCCACATTTTGTGATGTTGGTGTCCTATTTTACATCCTCATGCTTATCCTTTTGCTATTAATTTTACTTATAATTGCTTTTACATTTGTTATTGTGTTTTAATGTTTATTGTTTTTTTTAAAGTGCTCTTCAGTCCTTTTATGTTTGCCTTTCCTACTGAGATGTTCCCTTTCCTATGGATTGTTGCTTCTTTTCTATTCAGAGAAGATCCTTCAATATTTCTTTAAAGGTAAGCTTAATATTGCTGGATTATTTTAGTTTTTGCTTGTCTGAGAAATTCTTTATCTGTCCTTCTATTCTGATAATCTAACTGAGTAGAATACCCCAAGTTGCAGAATTTTCCCTTTCATGACTTTGAGTACATCAGGCCACTCCTGAAAATCTCCTGGCCTGAAAATCTCTGCAGAGGAAACAACTGTAGCCTTATGGGAGTTGCCTTGTGACTCTTTGTTTTTCTCTTGCTGCCTTTAGAATCTTCTCCTTATTTTTAAGATTTGCCATTTTTATTATGATATTTCTTGGTGTGGGTCTTTTGGGGTTCATCTTGTTTGGGGCCTTTTGTGCTTCCTGTACCTGAATATCTGTTTCCTGATTTAGGTTTGGGAAGTTTTCAGCCATAATTTCTTCAAATACATTTTGAATCCCCTTTTCTCTCCCTTTTCCTTCTGGAGTCTCTATTATGTGTCAGTTGGCACAATATATATTATCCCATAGATCTCGAGTGTTGTGTTGTTCTTTTTTCTTTTATTGGTATTTTTGCATGTTTTTCTGTGTGGGTGGTTTCCTTTATTCTACATTCCAGATATGTTTATTGTTCTTCTGTGTGATTTAGCCTGCCATTCATTGTTTCTAGATTGGTTTTTATCTCAGCAATTAAATTGTCTCATTTTGATTGGTTCATCTATATAATTTCTAGTTCCTTGTTACAGTGATCTGAATTTCTATAGATAATCATTCTTAATTCCTTTAGCATTATTATTGGCTCCTTTTTCAACTTGTGGTCAATTAAACTGGTGAGGTCTGTTTCATTTGTTTTTTCAGAGGATTTTTCTTGTTCTTTAATTGGAAGTAGTTCTTCTGTTGTTTTCATTTTACTTAACTTTCTCTGTCTCTATGAATTTAGAAGGAACAGTTATCGACTGTGGTCTTGAAAAAGTGATTTTATGGGTTAACATCCCTGTGTAGACTGTGTGTATCCAATATTTTTAGTGTGAGGGCTGATTTGGTTTTGGATGCCTGCCATGTTTTTCCTCAGAGTATGGTAGACATTATCCCCTTGATAGGGAGTGTGATTGATGTTGTGGTGTCCAGAGCCTGTGCTAGTTGTGAGGTGGGCTTTTCCCTTTGATCTATGGCTGTCACAACCATGTTGGGGTCAGGATCTTCTCTCCAGTTGTTGGAGTAGAAGTCCCAAGAGTTGGGTTAATCAAGCTCCATTGTCACTGAGTGCATGCCCTGCCCCTAAGGAGGTGACAACTGAAACAAGTGAAGCACATGCAGACACAGTGGACCTATGTGCCATCCATGCGAGCATCCACAGTCCCACCCAGAAGCAACACAAGGTCGCATCCCATTCTCCTTTGTGTTCATCCCAAATCTACTGCAAGTCTCAGGCTGGGGATGAGACCCAATGGCTACAGGAATCAAGGTGGCTATGTTGCTGCTTGGGATCTGTACTGCCTTTGTGGCAAACTTCTCCCAGGACCTGTCTGCCACAGAGCCAACACCAAGCTCTGATGTGGAGTGGATGGATCTGGGGTGCTCCCACTGGAAAATGATTCACCACACTCTCCCACCCAGGGCCTGTCTACCAGAGACACACCTCTGACATGTGCAAGCTTACAATGGGCCCCATGACTAGAGCTGCCACTGTTATGTGCATGCTAATGGGCTTCATAACTCCCGCTGACCACACACTCCCAAGCTGTCTCCATGCAGCTAGACCAAGTCTTTTCCCAGGGCCTGTCTGTCTGAGATTCATTGCTTATCCACTGCACATTCTTGTGGTTCTGCCCACTTTTCTCACTGAACTGTCTGGTTCAATTCTCTGCCCCAATGCATGTGCTGACAATGGTTTCCCTGGTTCCACCCTGATCACACTCCAGGTACCCCAGTCTGTCTTCATAGCTAGACCAAATCTCTGTCCTGATTTTGGGCCAGGCTGTGGTGTGGAGTGAGCAGGGCTGGGGTGTTAACCCCTTCAGATTGGGAAGCGCAGCAAGGTAGTAGCCGCCAGCATAGGTCTCCCCACCCTGATTGAGATAGCAAGCTGGTACCCACACACTCCTCAGGAGTAGAGTCTAGGCTTCTCCAGCCCCTCAATCTTCCCCAGCAGATTTCCCAGCAGGCAAGTGGGCTCCCGAGATGAGGGTCTGCCCATATGGACTTTCTCCTCTTTACTGATCCCTCCCAGGGATGCTGGTCCTGACCTAATGACCTTTTTTTTTTCCTTTCTACCCATTTACGGGGAGATCTTTCTTGCAGATTTAGTTTTATACGAGGTCTTCTACTAGTTTTCTGTGAGAATTTTTCCACATGTAGATGTATTTTTCATGTGTTTGTTGGGACAGGTGGGCTCCACGTCCTCCTACTCTGTCATCTTGATCCCTCTCTTCAAGTTTACAGTAGGTTGTGTTCCCCAGTATTTTTTCTTTGGTCATACATGACATAAGCCAGAGTCAAAAACAACAAATATATCAGAACATAAAAGTCGGTAAGGATTTCTTTCCCAAAAATATTTAGTAGAAGATTTTGTTTTAATATATGTTATGAGTTCACTATTTTACTTATAACTGTAAATAGAAAACTACACAAATTTTTAGCCAGCATTGATTTGGAATACACCTGGAAAAATATTATATCCAACAAATATATGAATGCAATATTACTAAAATACTGTACTTGGATAATAGATTAGAGTGTCTCTAATAATGTTAAAATATGAGGTACTGTGCAAACCAATGTTTTGTTATTCAGAACTATACAAAAAGCAACTTCTTAGAGGCATGCAGTTTTAGGGAATAAACTTACTTTGCCAGATTCCTGAACTGAACTCAGATTATGGTAAACCTTTACTTCTTAAAATCTAGTCTGCTTTAAAAAACTCATGCTCTTACAGAAAAAGTATCATTACACTGAAAATTTCTGAGTATATGAGTAATATATGAGTAAATATATGAGTAAATTTATGAGTAATATATTAGTAAATATATTAGTAAATTTCCCAAATGAAACTGATTGGAAGAAAGCCGAGCATCAGTCCAGAATACAGGTTAAATACAGGTTAAAACTTTGACTTTCATGAAGAATATGAGCTTTTTGGATTGATAATACATCAGACCAATTTACAAAATAAGCAAATCAATAAAATAAAACCCATAAAACTTTAATAAGAGGGAGGATGTAGGGCTTAATATACTACCTTTGTCTTTTTTTTAATAAAAGACATATAAAAGCTGAATAATCACTTTCTAAAGAAAATCCATGTTTTTCATCTGTAATGAAAAAATGACAAGAACTAAAATGGGTAAATTACTCATTGTCTGTAATAGCATCTGTCATGTACTATTCTCAAAAATTACAAGAGATTTGAAACTATAATCATGGTATCACATATAATTTCAGTCATAATTTTATACTAAATCCACTCTTTGACAATTAAGTTCATTTGTAGAAATCTATCCTAAGGAGATAATGAGAGGTAAGATCAAAGATTAATATTCACAGATGTTCTTTATAGAATTATTATAATAACAAAATGTTGAAAACAAACTAAATGTTTAATTAAAAAGGCCTGGTAAAATAAATAGTTGTACATTCCTAACTACACCACAACTATATGCACTAAAATAGTATATTTTTAGGAATATTTAAGAATAATTAAAACAGGGAAGGAGTGGCCAAGATGGCAGAGTAGGAAGACCTTAAGTTCAACTCCTCTCATGTGCACACCAAATTTTCTACTTACAGAGCAACCATTGATGAGACAGACCAGAAGACTAGCAGAAAAAATGTCCTGCAACTAATGATATAAATAAGGAACCACAATTAGATGGTAGGAGGGGCAGAGTCATGGTATAGTCAAGATCCATACTCCCAGGTGGGAGACCCACAAATGGGAGGATAATTAGAATTGCACATGTTCTCCCCTAGGAATGACGGGTCTCATCCCCACCTTGGGCTCTGCAGCCTGGGGGTCCTGTACTGGGAAATCAGACCCCCAGAATGTTTGGCTTTGAAGGCCAGGGAGTTCAACTTCTTGAAGAACCAGAGAGCTGTGGGAAATAGAGACTCTACTCTTAAAGAGTGCATACATAATCCCATACATGCTCCAGGACCCAGGGTAAGACACACCTGCTGATCTTGGAGAGTCTCCTGCAGAATCTCCTGTCTGTGGAGACACAGACACTGGTGGGAGCTATTTTGTAGATCTCATTCTGCCACAATGACACTGGTGTTGGCAAGCACCATTTTGGAATCCTCCTTCTAGCTCATTGGTGCCAGGACCGGGGTCCTCCCACCATTCTGTCAGAACAAGTACTGGGATGACTCAGGCTAAGGAATGAGACAGGTGGAGAGACAGCCCCACCCACTAGCAGGCCTACTATCTTTTTTAAAAAATTTATTTGTTTATTTTAAATTGTGGTAAAATACACATAACATAAAATTTACCATCTCAACCATTTTTAAATGTACAGTTCAGTAGTTTTAAGTACATTCACTTTGTTGTGCAATCATCACACCATCCATCTCCAGGGTTCTTTTCATCTTGCAAACCTGAAACTCTGCCCCCATTAAACAATAATTTCCCATTCCCCTGCCCCTCAGCCGGGGACAACCACAATTCTACTTTCTATTTCTAAATATTTGATTACTTTAGGTACCTTATGTAAGTGAATCATCCAGTATTTGTCCTTCTGTGGCTCATTTCACTGAGCATCATGTCCTCAAGGTCCAACCATGTTGTACAGACACTAGCATTACTTTCCTTTTTAAGGCTGAATAATATTCCATTGTATGGATGGACCACATTTTGCTTATCTATTTAATAATCTGCCAGTGAATGCTTGGATTGCTTGCACCTTTTGATTATTATGAATACTGCTGTGAACATGAGTGGACAAATACATTTTGAGACTATGCTTTTAATTCTTTTGATCGTATTATCAAAAGTGGAATTGCTGGATTGTATGGTAATTCTATTTTTATTTTTTACATCTTTATTGGAGTATAATTGCTTTACAATGGTGTGTTAGTTTCTGCTTTATAACAAAGTGAATCAGTTATACATATACATATGTTCCCATATCTATTCCCTCTTGCGTCTCCCTCCCTCCCATCCTCCCTATCCCACCCCTCTAGGTGGGCACAAAGCACCAAGCTGATCTCCCTGTGCTATGTGGCTGCTTCCCACTAGCTACCTATTTTACATTTGGTAGTGTATATATGTCCAAGCCACTCCCTCGCTTTGTCACAGCTTACACTTCCCCCTCTCCATATCCTCAAGTCCATTCTCTAGTAGGTCTGTGTCTTTATTCCTGTCTTACCCCTAAGTTCTTCATGACATTTTTTTCCTTAAATTCCATATATATGTGTTAGCATACAGTATTTGTCTTTCTATTTCTGTCTTAATTCACTCTGTATGACAGACTCTAGGTCCATCCACCTCATTACAAATAGCTCAATCTCGTTTCTTTTTATGGCTGGATAATATTCCATTGTATATATGTGCCACATCTTCTTTAACCATTCATCTGATTATGGAAATTTATGTTGTTTCCATCTCCTGGTTATTGTAAATAGAGCTGCAATGAACATTTTGGTACATGACTCTTTTTGAATTATGGTTTTCTCAGAGTATATGCCCAGTAGTGGGATTGCTGGGTCATGTGGTAGTTCTATTTGTAGTTTTTAAAGGAACCTCCATACTGTTCTCCATATTGGCTGTACCAATTCACATTCCAACCAGCAGTGCAAGAGTTTTCTCTTTTCTCCACACTCTTTCCAGCATTTATTGTTTGTAGATTTTTTGATAATGGCCATTCTGACTGGTGTGAGATGATATCTCATTGTAGTTTTGATTTGCATTTCTCTAATGATTAATGATGTTGAGCATTCTTTCTTGTGTTTGTTGGCAATCTGTATATCTTCTTTGGAGAAATGTCTTTTTAGGGCTTCCCTGGTGGCGCAGTGGTTGAGAGTCCGCCTGCCGATGCAGGGGACACGGGTTCGTGCCCCGGTCTGGGAGGATCCCACATGCCGCGGAGCGGCTGGGCCCGTGAGCCATGGCCGCTGAGCCTGCGCGTCCGGAGCCTGTCCTCCGCAACGGGAGAGGCCACAACAGTGAGAGGCCCGCGTAACGCATAAAAAAAAAAAAAAAAAAAAGAAATGTCTTTTTAGGTCTTCTGCTCATTTTTGGATTGGGTTGTTTGTTTTTTTTGATATTGAGCTGCATGAGCTGCTTATAAATTTTGGAGATTAATCCTTTGTCAGTTACTTCATTTACAAATATTTTCTCCCATTCTGAGGGTTGTCTTTTGGTCTTGTTTATGGTTTCCTTTGCTGTGCAAAAGCTTTGAAGTTGCATTAAGTTCCATTTTTGTTTTTATTTCCATTTCTCTAGGAGGTGGGTCAGAAAGGATCTTGCTGTGATTTATGTCATAGAGTGTTCTGCCCATGTTTTCCTCTAAGAGTTTGATAGTTTCTGGCCTTACACTTAGGTCTTTAATCCATTTTGAACTTACATTTGTGTATGGTGTTAGGGAGTGATCTAATCTCACACTTTTACATGCACATGTCCAGTTTTCCCAGCACCACTTATTGAAGAGGCTGTCCTTTCTCTACTGTACATTCCTGCCTCCTTTATCAAAGATAAGGTGACCATATGTGCATGGGTTTATCTCTGGGCTCTCTATCCTCTTCCATTGATCTATCTTTCTGTTTTTGTCAGGCCTACTATCTTAAACATCTCCAAGCCAGCCTCCTCATGACTTGGCCCTGACTACCATTGGTCAGCAACATGCACACAAGGCAAGGGCTGTTAACCTACCAGACTGGGCACCAGCCACTCCTATCAGACTTCCCATAGTAGTCTGTCTGCCACAACTGAAGGACACATACAGCCCTCACATGTGGCACCCTTAGAGCATACAGTTTGGGTGACCAGAGGGGAGTGCACTGCTGGGAAGCATAGGGTGTCTCCCATAAAAGGCCTCTTCTCTAAGGTCAGAAAACATAACCAACTTACCAAACATATATAAATTTAAAAAGCCATTTAGGCAAAATGATGTCACAGAGGAATATCTTCCAAACAAAGGAAGAAGATAAAACCCCAGAAGAACTAAGTGAAGTGGAGATAGAAAAGTACCTGACATAGAGTTCAGGGTAATGATCATAAAGATGTTACAACCAACAGGACAAAAATACAAAGATCATAAGATATTACTACAAACAGTTATACACCAATAAAGTAGATAACCCAGAAGCAATGGACAGGCCTGCGTACCACACACACACAAAAATATTACAATGTCATTTTTTGCTGATCTAGAGCAAAAAAATCTTAAAATTTGTATAGCACACAGAAGACCTTGAAAAGCCAAAGCAATCTTGGGAAAGAAGAACAAAACTGGATTTACCATGCTCCCAGATTTCAGACTATACTACAAAGCAAAAGTAATCCACACAAAATGCCACTGGAACAAAGGCACATAGGTTAATGGAACAGAATTGAGAGCCAAGAAATGTATCCATATTTATTTGAGTAATTAATCTAAAACAAAGGAGGCAAGAATATACAATCATGATAAGATAGCCTCTTCAATAAATGGTGTTGGGGAAACTAGACAGCTACTTACAAAAGAGTGAAACTGGAGTGCTCTCTCACACCATACACAAAAGTATACTCAGAATGGATTAAAGATTGAAAAGTAAGACCTGAAACCATGAAATTTCTAGAAGTATACATAAGCAGAAAACTCACTTCAGTATTAGTAATATTTTTTGTATGTCTCAGGCAATGGAAACAAAAGCAAAAATAAACTAATGAGACTACATCAAACTAAAAAGCTTTTGCACACTGAAGGAAACTATCAGCAAAATGAGAAGGCCACCTACTAAATTGGAGAATATATTTACAATTGATATATCCAGTAAGGGGTTAATATCCAAAATATACAAAGAACTCATACAAGTTAACATCAAAAAAAGACCTGATTAAAAAATAGGCATAGGTTCTGAATAGACATATTTTTCCAAAGAAGACATACAGATGGTCAACAGGCACATGAAAAGATGCTCTCCATCTCTAATCATCAGGAAAATTCTAATCAAAAGCACAAGAGATATCATCTCACAGCTGTCAGAATGGCTATTATCAAAAATACATAAAATAACAAGTGTTGGTGAAGATGTGGAGAAAATGAACCCTCAAGCACTGTCGGTGAGAAAGTAAATTGGTGTAGCTACTGTGGAATACCGTACAAAGGTTCCTCAAAATATTAAAAAAAAAAAAAAAAAAAAAACCTACCATTCTGTCTATTCTTTCCACTCCTGAAAATGCTAATTTCAAAAGATATATGCACTCCTATGTTCATTGCAGCATTATTTATAATAGTCAAGATACAGAAGCAACCTAAGTGCCCATCAGTAGATGAATGCATAAAGAAAATGTTGTATAGATATACAATGAAATATTAGCCATAAACAATGAAATCTTGCCATTGCAAAAACATGGATGGACCTAAAGGATACTATGCTAAGTAAAATAAGTCAAATGGAGAAAGACAAATACAAAACAAAACAAATGAACAAACATAGGAGAAACAGTGTTACAGACACAGAGAAGCAACAGGTATTGTTAGAGGGGAGGGGGATGGGAGGAAGAAAGAAATAGGTGAGGGATATTTCAGAGATCCAACCTTCCAGTTGCAAAATAAGTGAGTCATGGGTATAAATGTACAGTGTGGAGAATATAGATAGTCAATAACTATGTAATAATTTTGTATGGTGACATATCGTAACTAGACTTATCGTTGTGGTCATTTTGAAATGTATAGAAATATTGACTCACTATGCTGTGTATCAAGAAGTAACCTAGTGTTGTAGGTCAATTATACTTCACAGACAAACAAACAAACAAACTCATAGGAGAAGCGACCAGATTTCTGGTTACCAGAGGCAAGAGGTGACTGGATGGGGAACTTGAGGAAAGTAGTCAAAAAGTATGTCTCCAGTTAAAAGATAAATAAGTACTCAAGATGTAATGTATAAATGTGATACATGTAATTAACACTGCTGTGTGTTTTATATGAGAGTTGTTAAGAGAGCAAATGTTAAGAGTTCTCATCACGAAGAAAATTTTTTTTCTATCTATTTAATCTTGCATCTATATTTGATGATGAATGCTCACTAGACTTAATGTATTTGATGATGTATGCAAGTCAAATCATCATGCTGCACACCTTCAACTTAAAAAGTACTGTATGTCAATTATATCTCAATAACACTGGAAGAAAAACAATGCCAAGGAAACTCAAGAACACCTGTAACTTGTCACAGTACTGGACTTCCACCTCCCTCTAGTGATAGCATTTAGCAACCAACCATATAAAGATAAGCATAGCTTTGGCTTGCCAGCACCAAATTTTAAAAGAAGTTTTGCAATGTTGCAGTTTTTTGCCTTTATAAACCACTGACATTTCTCTCCTCCGTGGAAAACATTTTTGACTCCAACTTGAATTGCAGTTATCATACCCCAAATAAAATCTTATTTCTTTGCAAAAAAAAAAAAAAAGGAAAATAGCTTGCTTGATATATATATATATATATATACACACACACATTATATATAAATGTATACAGATTTATGTAAAAAAAAATGTGAGTATTGAAATTTGTTTAAAATTTTTATTGGGACCAGAGGGCAGAGAGAAGAAACAAGAAGAACTACAATCCTGCAGCCTGTGGAACAAAAACCACATTCACTGAAAGATAGACAATATGAAAAGGCAGAGGGCTATGTACCAGATGAAGGAACAAGATAAAACCCGAGAAAAACAACTAAGTGAAGTGGAGATAGGCAACCTTCCAGAAAAAGAATTCAGAATAATGATAGTGAAGATGATCCAGGACCTCAGAAAATAAATGGAGACAAAGATCGAGAAGATGTTTAGAAAAGACCTAGAAGAATTAAACAACAAACAAACACAGATGAACAATACAATAACTGAAATGAAAAATACACTAGAAGGAATCAATAGCAGAGTAACTGAGGCAGAAGAATGGATAAGTGACCTGGAAGACAGAATGGTGGAATTCACTGCTGTGGAACAGAATAAAGAAAAAGGAATGAAAAGAAATGAAGACAGCCTAAGAGACCTCTGGGACAGCATTAAGCACAACAATATTCACATTATAGGGGTCCCAGAAGGAGAAGAGAGAGAGAAAGGACCAGAGAAAATATTTGAAGAGATTATAGTTGAAAACTTCTGTAACATGGGAAAGGAAATAGCCACCCAAAGTCCAGGAAGCACAGCAAGTCCCATACAGGATAAACCCAAGGAGAAACATGCCGAGACACATAGTAAGCAAATTGGCAAAAATTAAAGACAAAGAAAATTATTGAAAGCAGCAAGAGAAAAATGACAAATAACATACAAGGGAACTCCCATAAGGTTAACAGCTGATTTCTCAGTAGAAACTCTACAAACCAGAAGGGAGTGGCATGATATACTTAAAGTGATGAAAAGGAAGAACCTACAACCAAGATTACTCTACCCAGCAAGAATCTCATTCAGATTTGATAGAGAAATGAAAAGTTTTACAGACAAGCAAAAGCTAAGAGAATTCAGCACCACCAAACCAGCTCTACAACAAATGCTAAAGGAACTTCTCTAAATGGGAAACACAAGAGAAGAAAAGGATCTACAAAAACAAACCCAAAACTATTAAGAAAATGATCATAGGAACATACATATCGATAATTACCTTAAATGTGAATGTATTAAATGCTCCAAACAAAAGACACAGGCTTGCTGAATGGATGCAAAAACAAGAACCATATGTATGCTGTCTACAAGACAACCACTTCAGACCTAGGGACACATACAGACTGAAAGTGAGGGGATGAAAAAAGATATTCAATGCAAATGGAAATTTAAAAAAAGCTGGAGTAGCTATACTCAAATCAGATAAAATAGACTTTAAAATAAAAAATGTTACAAGAGACAAGGAAGATACTACATAATGATCAAGGGATCAATTGAAGAAGAAGATATAAAAATTATAAATATATATGCACCCAACATAGGAGCACCTCAATACATAAGGCAACTGCTAACAGCTATAAAAGAGGAAATCGACTGTAACACAATAATAGTGGGGGACTTTAACACCTCACCTACACCAATGGACAGATCACCCAAAATGAAAATAAACAAGGAAACAGAAGCTTTAAATGACATAATAGACCAGATATATTTAATCAATATTTATAGGACATTCCATCCAAAAACCGCAGATTACACTTTCTTCTCAAGTGCGCACGGAACATTCTCCAGGATAGATCACATCTTGGGTCACAAATCAAGCCTCAGTAAATTTAAGATAATTGAAATCATATCAAACATCTTTTCTGACCACAACGCTATGAGATTAGAAATGAATTACAGGGAAAAAAACATAAAAAACACAAACAAATGGATGTTAAACAATACGTCACTAAATAAGCAAGAGATCACTTAAGAAATCAGAGGAAATCAAAAAATACCTAGAGACAAATGACAATGAAAACACAACGATCAAAAACCTATGGGATGCATCAAAAGCAGTTCTAAGAGGGAAGTTTATAGCTATACAAGCCTACCTCAAGAAGCAAGAAAAATCTCAAGTAAACGATCTAACCTTACACCTAAAGGAACTAGAGAAGAAGAACAAACAAAACCCAAAGTTAGCAGAAGGAAAGAAATCATAAAGATCAGAGAAGAAATAAATGAAATAGAAACAAGGAAAACAATAGCAAAGATCAATAAAACTACAAGCTGGTTCTTTGAGAAGATAAACAAAATTGATAAACCATGAGCCAGACTCACCAAGAAAAAGAGGGAGAGAACTCAAATCAATAAAATTAGAAATGAAAAAGGAGAAATTACAACAGACACTGCAGAAATACAAAGCATCCTAAGAGACTACCACAAGCAACTCTATTCCAATAAAATGGACAACCTTGAAGAAACAGACAAATTCTTAGAAAGGTATAACCTTCCAAGACTGAACCAGGAAGAAATAGAAAATATGAACAGACCAATCACAAGTAATGAAATTGAAACTGTGATTAAAAATCTTCCAACGAACAAAAGTCCAGGACCAGATGGCTTCACAGGTGAATTCTATCAAGCATTTAGAGAAGAGCTAAAGCTCTTCTTTCCCAAACTCTTCCAAAAAATTGCAGAGGAAGGAACACTCCCAAACACATTGTATGAGGCCACCATCACCCTGATATCAAAACCAGACAAAGATACTACAAAAAAGAAGATTACAGACCAATGTCACTGATGAATATAGCTGCAAAAATCCTCAACAAAATACTAGCAAACAGAATCCAACAACACATTAAAAGGATTATGCACCATGATCAAGTGGGATTTATCCCAGGGATGCAAGGATTCTTCAATATGTGCAAATCAATCATTGTGATACACCATATTAACAAATTGAAGAATAAAAATCATATGATCATCTCAATAGATGCAGAAAAATATTTTGACAAATTTCAACACCCATTTATGATAAAAACTCTCCAGAAAGTGGGCATAAAGGGAAACTACCTCAACATAATAAAGGCAATATATGACAAACCCACAGCAAACATCATTCTCAATGGTGAAACACTGAAAGCATTTCCTCTAAGATCAGGAATGAAACAAGGATGTCCACTCTCACCACTATTATTCAACATAGTTTTGGAAGTCCTAGACACGGCAATCAGAGAAGAAAAAGAAGTAAATGAATACAAATTGGAAAAGAAGAGGTAAAATTGTCACTGTTTGCAGATGACATGATACTATACATAGAGAATCCTAAAAATGCCACCAGAAAACTACTAGAGCTAATCAATGAATTTGGTAAAGTTGCAGGATACAAAATTAATGCACAGAAATCTCTTATGTTCCTATACACTAATTATGAAAAATCTGAAACAGAAATTATGGAAACACTCCCATTTACCATTGCAAGAAAAAGGGTAAAATACCTAAGAATAAACCTGCCTAGGGAAACAAAAGACCTGTATACAGAAAACTATGACACTGATGAAAGAAATTAAAGATGATACCAACAGATGGAGAGATATACTATGTTCTTGGATTGGAAGAACCAATACTGTGAAAATGACTATACTACCCAAAGCAATCTACAGATTCAATGCAATCCCTATCAAGTTACCAATGGCATTTTTTATGGAACTAGAACAAATCATCTAAAAATTTGTATTGAGATGCAAAAGATCCCAAATAGCCAAAGCAGTATTGAGGGGAAAAAAACAGAGTTGGAGGAATCAGACTCCCTGCCTTCAGACTATACTACATAGCTACAGTAATCAAGAGTATATGGTACTGGCACAAAAACAGAAACATAGGTCAATGGAATAAGATAGAAAGCCCAGAGATAAACCCACGCACCTATGGTCAACTAATCTATGACAAAGGAGGCAAAGATATACAATGGAGAAAAGACAGTCTCTTCAATAAGTGGTGCTGGGGAAACTGGACAGATACATTTAAAAGAATGAAATTAGAACACTCCCTAACACAATACACAAAAATAAACTCAAAATGGATTAGAGACCTAAATGTAAGACAGGACACTATAAAACTATTAGAGGAAAATATAGGAAGAACACTCTTTGACATAAATCACAGCAAGATCTTTTTTGATCCACCTTCTAGAGTAATGGAAATAAAAACAAAAATAAACAAATGGGGCCTAATGGAACTTCAAAGCTTTTGCACAGCAAAGGAAACCATAAACAAGACCAAAAGACAACCCTCATAATGGGAGAAAATATCCTCAAACGAATCAACAGACAAAGGATTAATCTCCAAAATATATAAACAGCTTATGCATCTCAATATGAAAGAAACAAACAACCCAATCCAAAAATGGATTACCTAAATAGACAAAATACCTAAATAGACATTTCTCCAAAGAATACATACAGATGGCCAAGAAGCATATGAAAAAGTGCTCAGCATCACTAATTATTAGAGATATGCAAATCAAAACTGCAATGTGGTATTGCCTCACACCAGTTAGAATGGGCATCATCAGAAAATGTACAAACAACAAATGCTGGAGAGGGTGTGGAGAAAAGGGAACCCTCTTGCACTGTTGGTGGGAATATAAATTGATACAGCCACTATGGAGAACGGTATGGAGGTTCCTTAGAAAACTAAAAATAGAATTGCCATATGATCCAGCAATCCCACTACTGGGCATATACCCAGAGAAAACCATAATTCAAAAAGACACATGCACCCCAATGTTCATTGCAGCACTATTTACAATAGCCAGGTATATGTGTGAGCATATGGTATTTGTTTTCAGTTTTTGACTTACTTCACTCTGTAGGGCAGACTCTAGGTCCCTCCACCTCACTACAAATAACTCAATTTCATTTATTTTTATGTTTGAGAAATATTCCATTACATATACGTGCCACATTTTCTTTATCCATTCGTCTGTCAATGAATGGATAAAGCAACTTAGGTTGCTTCCATGTTCTGGCTATTGTAAACAGAGATGCAATGAACATTGTGGTACAAAACTCTTTTTGAATTACAGTTTTCTCAGGGTATATACCCAGTAGTGGGATTGCTGGGTCTTGTGGTGGTTCTAGTTTTAGTTTTTTAAGGAACCTTGCAAGAGGTTCTTTTAGCATCTTTAGGATTCTCTATGTATAGTATCCTGTCATCTGCAAACAGTGAAAGCTTTACTTCTTCATTTCTGATTTGGATTCCTTTTATTTCTTTTTCTTCTCTGATTGCTGTGGCTAAAACTTCAAAAACTATGTTGAATAATATTGGTGAGAGTGGACAAACTTGTGTTTTTCCTGATATTAGAGGAAATGGTTTCAGCTTTTCACCATTGAGAATGATGTTGGCAGTGGGTTTGTCATATATGACTTTTATTATGTTGAGGTAGGTTCCCTCTATGCCTACTTTTGGAGGGTTTTTTTTTTATCATAAATTGGTGTTGAATTTTGTCAAAAGCTTTTTCTGCATCTATTGAGATGATCATATGGTTTTTATCTTTCAATTTGTTAATGTGGTCTATCACATTGATTGATTTACGCATATTGAAGAATCCTTGCATATGTGAGATAAATCCCACTTGGTCATGGTGTATGATCCTTTTAATGTGCTGTTGGATTCTGTTTGCAAATATTTTTTTTAGGATTTTTGCAGCTATGTTCATCAGTGATATTGGCCTCCAGTTGTCTTTTGTTGTGACATCTCTGTCTGGTTTTGGTATAAGTGTGATGGGGGCCTCGTAGAATGAGTTTGGGAGTGTTCCTCCCTCTGCTGTATTTTGGAAGAGTTTGAGAAGGATAGGTGTTAACCCCTCTCTAAATGTTTGATAGAATTCGCCAGTGAAGCCATCTGGTCCTGAGCTTTTTTTGTTGGAAGATTTTTAATCATAGTTTCATTTTCCATGCTTGTGATTGGTCTGTTTATATTTTCGATTTCTTTCTGGTTCTGTCTCAGAAGGTTGTGCTTTTCTAACAATTTGTCCACTTCTTCCAGATTGTGCATTTTATTGGCGTATCATTGCTTGTAGTAATCTCTCATGATCCTTTGTATTTATGCAGTGTCAGTTGTTACTTCTCCTTTTTCATTTCTATTTCTATTGATTTGAGTCTTCTCCCTTTTTTTCTTGATGAGTCTGGCTAATGGTTTATCAATTTTGTTTATCTTCTGAAAGATCCAGCTTTTAGTTCTATTGATCTTTGCTATTGTTTCCTTCATTTCTGTTTCATTTATTTCCGATCTGCTCTTTATGATTTCTTTCCTTCTGCTAACTTCTGGATTTTATTGTTCTTCTTTCTCTAATTGCTCCAGATGTAAGGTTAGGTTGTTTATTTGAGATGTTTCTTGTTTCTTGAGGGAGGAATGTATTGCTATAAACTTCCCTCTTAGAACTGCTTTCGCTGCATCCCATAGGTTTTGGGAAGTCATGTTTTTATTGTCATTTGTTTCTAGGTAGTTTTTTACTTCCTCTGATTTCTTCAGTGCTCTCTTGGTTATTTAGTAGTGTATTGTACAGCCTCCATGTGTCTGTATTTTTTACAGATATTTTTCCTGTAATTGATATCTTGTCTCATAGTGTTGTGGTCTCAAAAGATACTTGATGCAATCTCATTTTTCTTAAATTTACCAAGGCTTCATTTGTGACCCAAGATATGATATATCCTGGAGAATTTCCCATGAGCACTTGAGAAGAAAAGTTATTCTGTTGTTTTGGGTGGAATGTCCTTTAAATATCAATTAAGTCCATCTTGTTTAATGTGTCATTTAAAGTTTGTGTTTCCTTATTTATTTTCATTTTGGATGATCTGTCCATTGGTGAAAGTGGGGTGTTAAAGTCCCCTACTATGATTGTGTTACTGTCGATTTCCCCTTTTATGGCTGTTAGCATTTGCCTTATGTAGAGGTGCTTCTCTGTTGCATGCATAAATATTTACAATTATTTTATCTTCTTCTTGGATTGATTCCTTGTTCATTATGTAGTGTCATTCTTTGTGTCTTGTAATAGTCTTTATTTTAAAGTCTATTTTGTCTGATATGAGAATTGCTACTCCAGCTTTGTTTTGATTTCCATTTGCATGGAATATCTTTTTCCATCCCCTCACTTTCAGTCTGTATGTGTCTCTAGGTCTGAAGTTGGTCTCTTGTAGACAGCATATATGTGGGTCTTGTTTTTGTATCCATTCAGCCAGTCTATGTCTTTTGCTTGGAGCTTTTAATCCATTTACATTTAATATAGTTATCAATATGTATATTTCTATTACCATTTTCTTAATTGTTTTTGGTTTGTTATTGTAGATCTTTTCCTGCTCTTGTTTTTCCTGCCTAGAGAAGTTCTTTCAGCATTTGTTGTAAAGCTGGTTTGGTGCTGCTGCATTCTCTTAGCTTTTGGTTTTCTCTAAAGGTCTTAATTTCTCTGTTGAATCTGAATGAGATCCTTGCTGGGTAATCTTGGTTGTATCTTTTTCTCTTTCATCACCTTAAATATGTCCTGTCAGTCCCTTTTGGCTTGCAGAGTTTCAGCAAGCCAAGGTTAATCAGCTGTTAATCTTATGGGGATTCCCTTGTATGTTATTTGTTGTTTTCCCTTGTTGCTTTTAATATTTTCTCTTTGTATTTAATTTTGGTAGTTTGATTAATATGTCTAGGCATGTTTCTCCTTGGATTTATTCTCTATGGGACTCCCTGCACTTCCTGGACTTGACTATTTCCTTTCCCATATTAGGGTAGTTTTCAACTATAATCTCTTCAAATATTTCCTCAGTCCCTTTCTTTTTCTCTTCTTCTTCTGGGACCCCCTATAATTCGAATCTTGGTGTGTTTCATGTTTTCCCAGAGGTCTCTGAGACTGTCCTCAATTCTTTTCATTCTTTTTCCTTTATTCTGCTTTGCAGTAGTTATTTCCACTAGTTTATCTTCCAGTTCACTTATCCGTTCTTCTGCCTCAGTTTTTCTACTATTGATTCCTTCTAGAGGATTTTTAATTCATTTATTGTGTTGTTCATCATTGTTTGTTTGCTCTCTAGTTCTTCTAGGTCTCTATTACATGTTTATTGTATTTTCTCCACTCTATTTCCAAGATTTTGGATCATCTTTACTATCATTACTCTGAATTCTTTTTCAGGCAGACTGCCTATTTCCTCTTCATTTATTTGGTCTCATGGGTTTTTCATTGCTCCTTCATCTGCTGTATGTTTCTCTGTCTTCTCATCTTGTTCAATGTACTGTGTATGGGGTCTCCTTTTTGCAGGCTTCAAGTTCGCAGTTCCCATTGTTTTTGGTGTCTGCCCCCAGTGGTAAGGTTTGTTCAGTGGGTTGTGTAGGTTTCCTGGTTGATTGGACTAGTGCCTGTGTTCTGGTGGATGAGGCTGGATCTTGTCTTTCTGGTGGACAGAACCACATCTGGTGATGTGTGTTGGGGTGTCTGTGACCTTATTATGAATTTAGGCAGTCTCTCTGTTAATTGGTGGGGTTTTGTTCCTGTGTTGCTATTTGTTTGGTATAGGGTGTCCAGCACTGTAGCTTGCTGATCATTGAGTGGAGCTGGGTCTTAGCATTGAGTTGGAAATCTCTGGGATAGCATTAGCCACTTGATATTATGTTGAACTGGGAAATAACTGGTGGTCCAATATCCTGAAGTCAGCTCTCCCACCTCAGGGGCACTGGCCTGACATTGCTGGAGGACCAAACCCTGTCAGCCACAAGGCTCAGAAGAAAAGAGAGAAAAAAAGAAAAAGAATGAAGGAAAGAAAAAAAAAAAAAGAAAGAAAGATGGAATGTAATAAAATAAAATAGTTCTTAAAATAAAAAATATTATTTAAAAAAATTAAGCAGTAATAAAAAAGAAAGGAGGAAGAGAGCAACTAAACAAAAAAACAAATCCATCAATGATAACAAGCACTAAAAACTATACTAAACAAACAAACAAACAAAAAAAAGACAGACAGGCTGAATGCTAGGACAAATGGTAAAAGCAAAGCTATACAGACAAAATCACACAAGAAGCATAGACATTCACACCCACAAAAAGAGAAAAAGAAAAAAAAAAGATATATATATATCTTTCGGGAAGTCTGAAGTATTCTGCCAGTGTTCAGTAGGTGTTCTGCAGGAGCTGTTCAACATGTAGATATATTTGTGGTGAGGACGTTAATCTCCTGTCTTACTCTTCCACCATCTTGAATGTCTCCAGACCAACGTTCACACCCGGTGCCATTACTTCCCTCCTATGATTCATATTTCAATAAATCTCTGGGACTAAATATTAATGTAATTCTGGTTTAGATAACTATTTTCAAAAATTATTCCTAGCTGGGAAATCTATGCTTATTGCTAGATTTAATAACAGGTTTTGTTTTATTTTTGTTTACTGAATAAAAGAAACTTACTTGATAGAGTCATTCTAAGGTTTGTTTTCATACTTCTTTAATGAGTTTTGAGTACTTTGATTTAATTGCTTCAATGATTCCCATTTTATAATTTAAAAGAATGATGCCTGATATTATCAAGTAGTCCTTAACAGCCACTCCTAATAATTAAATGATGTATTTTCTTTCCAGTGTAGCAATTCAGTTGTTTCCATATGATTAGTAACCAAGCCCAAAATTGTATATGTAATGCCTACTCATATTGATCTCTTACACATAGTTGTACGTAAAACAAAAATGCAATTAGTTTTAGAGAATAAATACATGTTGCATTGTTTAAAAGGTGATAACAGTAAATAGAATGTAATAGTTATGTTACTTCATTTCTGCAAGAATATAAGTTTCTTAAATCAAATTCACTTGCATAAAACTATTGAGAAAAAATATATTTTTAGAGCATAGGACAGAAGTTTGAAGGCAGAGATTTGTTTTGTCTTTTCTTCTTTTGTTTTCATTTTTTGTGTCATTCAATAAATGTATAATGAGCTCTTGCTACATCCTAGATGCAATGTTAGAAACAAAAGATTTAAAGGAGCTCTCAGCCTTCTGGGGAGTCTGGCATATGTATCATCACAGTGCAGCATGGTAAGTGTCATGCTGGGGAGCATGCATGTGTACCTGACCTCAACCAGAATGATCAGAATTTACTTGCTAATAAAAGATGATGCATATGTTGAGGTTAAAAAATGAGTAGAAATATATCAGGTTAAGAAGAGGAAGCAAAACATTCTAGGAGAAAGAGCCAGGTGTTGGAATGAATAGGAAATGAGTGATAGGAAGCAGTTGATTACAAACAAATTTATGATGATGAAGGTTGAGGATATTTATTCTCTTCAACAAAGTTATTTTTATTTTGTAGAAATTTCATTTCGCTCTCAAGTTATGTATCCAATCTTCACTCACCTGTAGTAGCATTATACATCCATATTTTTGCCATAGTGTAGAGGACAGAGTATACTTCTCCATCTTTTGACTATGGCCCTGACCATGTGACTTGCTTTGGCCAATCTGATATAGTGGAAATATAGTAAGAAAAGGCAAGCAATGTGCTTACCTCCTCTTATGCTTCTGCCATTTCCATGAGAAGAATATGGCCTGAGAAGCCCTCTGGGCCAAGGAAGATGAGACACATGTGAACACAAATCTCAGCTTGGGGTAAACCCAGCCATTCCCACCAGAGCAGCCCACATTCAGACAGCTTATGGACACTGAGTGAAACACGTGCTTATTGTTGTATCTACTGAAATTTTGTGGTGTTTATAATGCAGCAATATCTACTAATACACAATTTTGAATGCCAGTGCTGCCATGTTGGTGGTCAACACGAATATTCTGAATGGAGGAAAGAACTTTATCTGAACTTTAAATAATATCTTTTTGAGAATTTGATTTATCTAAATTTTTATAAATTATATTAAACTCTCACATAATTACCCTGACACTAAAAAAACAAAGGTTCTAGTGCAGAAAGCTTATATTGGGGCTCTTCAGAAATGAACTTTCATAGTATATAACAGAATAAAACTAGCAACTAAAATCAATTGTTTGATCTGAAACTCATAAGGTGAAAAATTCTGGCCTGGCCACCCAAACTGATGACAGGGGTACAAATCTGAATCCTGCCAAAACAGTGATTAACTGATGCTTTGTTTAGACATCAAGACCACTTCCTGGAAAAAACAAGCAGAGGCAGCTTGTTGCCTATACAATACCCAACCCAACTGGCCCAAATATTATCAGACAAACAGCACAACCAATAGTAGCCAGAGACTTTGATTTCCTAATATGTGATAGAGACTCTGTATTTTCAACTCTAAAAAAATTAAACAAATAAAAACAAAACAAAATACCAGGCAAACCAACCAACCAACCAAAAAACACTTTCTAATTTCCGTTCCTGGAGATACATCCTTCAATGTGCCCCTCCCAACATTGGTCCAAAATTCTTAAATTAGGCACACAGAAATTCTTAGTGCTCAGTATCATGTATGTGTTCCCTGGATAAAATTAATTTCTTTCCCTGAAGTGAAAAAGTTTCCGTAGTGAGACACTAAGAGGATTTAAAGTCAGGTCATAACAGGTTCCATCTCATTGATTAAATAAAATTCTCTATTTTATAGATTAAAATGGGCAGAGGCTACATCATGCATTTAAAAACACCTCTAACATGTTGCCTCTTACTATAAGATGTACAGGGAGTAAGTGTACTGAAATGTAACCCAGGAGAGGAAATAAAGTTTGGTGAGTTTCTTCTCAATAGAATTTTATAATTGGGTTTTATCTATGAACACTAAGCAATCAGCTTTAGAGTCAGATGGACGTGGATTTAGTTCCTAGCTTGGACACATTCTAGCTGTGTAGTTTTGGACTTTGTTGCCTTAGTTTTATGATGAGTAAAATGGGAATGTACCTACATCTTGGGGTTACAGTCAAAACAAATTATGATGGTTAATGTAAAATATGATAGTTAAAGTAAACAATGGGCCTGGAACATCATATCCATTGAATGTTAGTTTTTATTAGTATTAATATAAATTTTAAGTCTAACTCACTTGTCATTTGCACTGCCATTGTGTGGTTTAAAAATTAAAGCATTTTACAAACTTTTTGGTAAAATGTTGTTGTCAATTAATTACTCTTTAATTTATTTCCCAATTTAATCCATTCAAGATAAGTATTGTTTGGAAATTTCCCTGGTGGTCCAGTGGTTAAGACTCTGCGCTCCCAATGCTGAGGGCCTGGGTTCGATTCCTGGTCAGGGAACTAGATCCCTCATGCATGCTGCAACTAAGAGTCTGCATGCCACAGCTAAAGATCCCATGTGCTGCAACTAAGACCTGAACCAGTGCAGCCAAATATGTAATAAATAAATAAATATTTTTTAAAGTATTGTTTGCCACTATCTTCTACAGATTACCCTGTTTTTTTCTTCTTATGATGCTAGTTAAAATTGTCTCATCTAAAAATCAGCACTTTTAATTCAGATGTTCCCATACTGTCTTCATCCTTATAGTATTGCTACATTTATTTTATTTTATTTTATAAATTTGTGTTTTATTTATTTATTTTTGGCTGCATTGGGGCTTCGTTGCTGTGTGGGGTCTATTCTTTGTTGCAGTGCATGGGCTTCTCATTGAGGTGGCTTCTCTTGTTGCAGAGAACGGGCTCTAGGCAGGTGGGCTTCAGTAGTTGTGGCACACTGGTTCAGTAGTTGTGGCTCACGGGCTCTAGAGCACAGGCTCAGTAGCTGTGGCACACAGGCTTAGCTGCTCCATGGTATGTGGGATCTTCCTGGATTGAAGGAAGATTGTGGATTGTTCAATCCCACAAGGATTGAACCCGTGTCCCTGCATTGGCAGGCAGATTATTAACCACTGGGCCACCAGGGAAGTCCCTATTGCTACATATTTATTAAGATAAATTTCTAGCTTTTACTATTATATTATGCCACACCATAGTCTAACTTTTATGGTCCCCATGGAGGAGAGTTCTGAGTTGGGGGATTTTAGATATTAGTGAGATATTAGTGGGTGGGGTGCTAGGAGGTGAACTCAAGAAAGATTATATAAATATTTTTTGTGTCATTAAATAAAATATTCTCAATTAACACAACATTGTAAATCAACTATACTTCAATAAAAATAAATTAAAAAGAATTCTCATATTACATTTATATATTTAAATTAGTGTTGTTAAATAGAGGAATTTGCTCTACTCTTGTTGATGGATGGGTAGATATTTTTAGATGCTGAAGTTGTGCTTGAGAATATGTCTACAATATCCCAACTGCCAAGTAAACTAAGCACCCCCTTTCTCCTTCTTAAAACGGTTAGAACCTGGAGCACATGTGGTCAATGAGCTTAACAGGGGGAATGGAAACATCAATGTGGAAATGAATCTGATACTAATAGGAGTTAGTCAGGAAATGAGTGGTAGATTGTTGGTGAGCAGAGCACTGGGTAATGCAGTTACAAAAATAGGTGGAACCAAATTTCTAAGGGTCCAAAATCAAGGCAGAAGGTTTGGGCTTCCAGTCAATAGCCAATCTTTCTGACATCTTGTCCTTTAAACTGATTGAACAAAGAGATCAAAAATATAATCTAATGCCTCTTGACATGAGGGGGTGGAGTGTTTCATTTAGGACTGACAGTGGAGTGAAGGAACGCACAGAAAAGCAACTTGTCGCAGGTAGGTTTGTGTCTCAGCAAAGAGGAGTCGCCAGTGCTGTGTCTGACTTTAGAAAACTGTCCTTTAGAGATATGACACCTCCATCCATAGAATCTGGCTTTTCTTGTTTTATTTTTAGCTGCCCATTTTATTTTATAATATTCTCTTCTGTAAGTCATATTCACTCTGTTTGGAGAGACATACTTGAATTCACTGTCAGATTACCCAGCTGTGTGGTCTGGGGTAAATTATCACCACCTTTCTAAATTTCTTCAGCTGTAATTTGAGGGAAGAAATAACTTGTTTCATCAAGTTATGATAGGACGTTACACATGAGATGAAGGATGAGAAACCACCTCGCATTGTCCCAGGCACAATAGGCAGTACCAATTTGACCCAGCTGCCTTAGTGCCAGGCCCTGTGTCTATGAAGTTAAAGAAATCCTCAAAAATCTGACTTTTGGAGCCAGTGTTAATATATTCAATACGTTAATAGTTGCTCATTGTCTCAAAGACATACACTGGTAAATGACTTGTATTAAACAATATGGCAGTTGATATAAAATTTAAATACAATCTTTCTTTTTACAGCTGTGTGTTATTATATTTCATTCCCTTAACATAAGAAAGCTGAAATCTCAGAAAGATACCAAATATATGTTGTGATGCTCTTTCCCAAATTGAAGAGGGTATTTCCTTTGAGGTCTCTATCACCAGAGAGCATAGACATCCTAGGTAATTTCTTTTCCTCTGCACATGTATCTCTCTGGATACTTTCATTGTGTGTCACTTTATAATTCCACTCTGTTCTTTCCCAGTTGAGTAAGTAATAGAATAAACTTTAAAAAATATTTTCCCATGGTTTCTCAGCATTCTCTGCCTCAGTGTTTATTTGCAAAATAAGCAAAACAACTTCACTCCTCTCTTTCTGTGTTGTCAACAGCTTCTAACCCACCTTTGTCAGTGGGTTAACAGTGCAGCATGACAAAATACACTCTTCCTCCCTTTATTCAGGTCCTCTTCTAAAAATAAAGCTAGAAATTTATATTTTATCAAACCCAGTATAGTTTTTAAATAATAAATATTTTATTTCAACCTAAAATGAAACATATCAAACTATAAAAATGGTTACATATAGCATGCCCTTTATATGAGCATTTATCTTTGTTATAAATAAAAACCACCAAAGACTGAAGAAAGGAGAGTTTCAGCAATATGACTGTTTCACTTGCAGAGGAGAATGAAACATATAAACTTTGAATTAAAAATAAATTAGATTCCTTCTAAATTATCTTTAGTTCAGTCAAATTTTAAAACTAATGAGTTCACCATTTTAAATTCTCTGTACTCTTGTTGACCACTGAGAAATAACTTTTTTAATTTAAAAAAGTTAAATTACAAACTTTAAAAAAGTTAAGTTACTCTTTTTATTAATTACATTTAATCTAGTTTTTTGAAAATTAAGTTTAATGTAGGTTTTAAGTTTTTGAAATTTTTTAAGCAAAGCAAGGCACACCTGGAGTATGATGTAGAAGTATGAACAAAAAGATAGTCTCTATCCACCCAGTTGTGCATAGAAATTCTAATCTGCACTTATCTTGGAAGGATAATCATAAAATGGTGTAAGGTTTCCACCTAAATCTAAAAAGTAGTGAGTGAGGTTCCCCCACCAAAATACAATGTATCACCATTTGGCAAAATGGAAACATGTTACAACCAAAATTCAAACAGTTAATCTGCCTTTAAAGTCATAGTTTTCTAGTGCATCATGCTAATCTTCCAAACTTTTTGTAACCTGCATGTGCGATGATAGTTCCATTTAAATATGCATTTATTTCATAGAATTTCCATCAGCAGGTTGAAAGACTCTGTGCTAGGTGATCTTTATTTGACACTTATAAGTGTTAGTCTTCAGACAAATAGTTCCAAATACCTTAATGTAATGATTTGAAATATTGTTTTTTAGGTATTCAGGGACACTTATATATACTATTTAGTTGGAATATACAAAATCTTACAGATTAAAATGAACCATTAGAATTTAATAAGCTGGTATCACCAGCATATTATTATTATAATAGAAACATAAACAAATACTGTTGTGTCAGTGGCACAAAAGTCAAATAGGTGTTTATAGGAATTGCTAAGCAGACATGTACTTGTTTTCTAAAATATGTAACAGTCAAAATGTCAGTTAAATTCAAACCTAACCAGCCTGGTTAATCCCAAAGCAGGCCAGCCACTGTGATTGACATCTTTCTCTAATCTGCATCCTTATTGCATCATACAGACATTTCATCTTTTCACTGGACACACATTTTAAAGCTTAACAGCAGTTTCTCTGGAAAGCCTTCCCTAAAAGACAACAGAAGTAGCTATTCTTTGACAGCATATGAAACAGGTCCACTGTAAACATACACTTAGGAAAAATATTCGGAAAGCAAAGCTGCTGCAAATTTCATTTCTTCTGCCTTTCAACCCCATTTGTCTGAATCTCACCACCAAATTATCTTTAATATTAACAATAAATAACATATGATTCAAAACAAAAATCTTTGCTCCTCAATTATCAAAGAAAATTTAAAAACTACTCAAGCGTTTCTCCATGGCACTTCCCAAGGTGTCACTTGGTATTTGCGTTATATCTGTCAACATATTATAGATTTTTATTTTATTGTGGCAGTGCTCTGCCAAATTATTGCTTTTCCATAAATTTCCATGATTCCTTATTTCCATATGAAATAAGTTAAAACCAGGAGTGTCATAAGATAGTCCTAAAACTTATGATTTTCTATTCTGTGAGTAATGATTTTCCTTCAGAAATCATCCTCTCCAGAGTACTGGTTTACTGGTATCAAGAACAGTTTGAGGCCTTATTCTCTGTTGTTTCCACAGTTGTTTACAAACTTTCTCTAAGGGAACAATACAAATGCTTTCAGAAAGACAAGTATAAATTTATTGAATTTCTCTCACCTATAATAACTGCAGAATATTTAAGCAGACCATGTATAATTGAATTTTCCACTTAAAAATAATATAACATGCATTTTAAATAGCTCATCGTTTTTTTAGATGAAGTTCAACATTAGGACTTTTTAAAAATTTATGTGCATGTTTTTTTTTTCAACTTATTTTCTGAATAAGTAAACAAGTGCAAGTGAACTGAAATCTTCTCCAGTAAATCAGATTTGCCATTTAGAGCCAGCCCAAAGCTTCAGACCTTTAAAAGAGTTTGGCCAGGTTTAAAAGACAGCATGATCTGTGTGAAGACAAAGTTAATTAAAGCTGAAATGACAATCCTTTGCACACATTCTGCTTCCTTTAGGCTGCTTGTGTTCATTTAATTTTTGTTGATTAGCCAAATCCTAACTTTATGATGCCCATTAATTTGTTATCTGCCTGTTTATCATAACTTGAGGCTGAAGTGTGCTACTAGGGGAAATGAAAGAGCTCTTACACTTTCCAAAATAGTTAGGTGTTTTAGAAATGCTGAAGTTACTACCTTGGAGCAAGTGGCTTAGCGACTTCATCTGTACTTAGAAGGAGAGCTGGCTAACTTTTGGGGTACCTGTAAATACTAGCAGACTAAACAAAATTCTTATCTATCTTTAAAAAAAAATGAAAAAGAGAATTAGGACAGTAGGTCCATTTTAATAATATTTTTATAATATTTTAAATTATGAGCTGAAAGAAGGTAAGAATTATTATTAAAACTGCTTTTTTTGTGATGTATTTAGAAAAGTACTATATTAGAGGAATGGGCATAGCATTTTAACTTTTGTGTTTTTAAGAAGCACATAACGGATGGAGTTACACACAAAAAATGGATATAGCAGTGTGGGAGTATGAGTCTTTTGGGGTAGCAGTGCTAGCTGTGTTGGTTATATCATCATCATAGCTATAAACATTGATGACCTGCATATACAGCAGATATTTAGTTAAGAAAGTTGTGTTTTCCATTTGAACATGAAATAGTGACTATTCTCTTATGCTTTTTCCTTTGAATTCTTTGAAAGCATTTGAATCCTTTGCTCAAACTATTTATATGCAAAATTATTGTTTTCATTAATATTTTAGAAAGTTGCTGAGGGTACTCTATTACCCACAAACACAGTCTTCATCTTAGCCACACAACAGTCATTTATTTACAGCCAGTATTATTATATCCATTTTATAGATGGATGTAAACCATCCACCACAGGCTGATTAAGTAATTTTCTTAAAGTCAAACACAGAACTGCATTTTATGTTGGACTCTAAGTAGTATTAGAAAGGACCTTGTGGGCTATATCTGCCATAGTTATAAAATGAGGCTAAGGGGTGAGGGAAGCTAAATTTCCATCTTTGTAATTTATGGAAACATGTACAACATTCAACAAATCTCAATTTGGAGCTTTGTTTAGCTGTTCAAAAGTCAGCAAATATTAAATAAATACTTAATATATACAAAACACTGTGTTAACAATGAGGGGCAGAGATTAAGATGAAAACCCACAAAGAATCTACCTGTCAAGACTCACGATCTTGTGAAAGAGAGAGATACAAGATTGCCCTTACAAGCAGAATGTAGTTCAGATAGCACATGTTCGTGGCCAGCTGGAGTGCACATGAACTGCATTTACTCTTTCATCCAAAACAACAAAAATCACACAAAATATATGAAAAACAGTTTCGTGACACTGGACATTAAGGAGTGAAGGACAGTGATCTTTGAGAAATAGGGAAAAAAATAAGCTGAGTCCTGACTTGCCCCAGTTCACAGCCTCGAGAGTGTTTCCAGGCTGTGACATGGTGAGAAGGGACTCAGGGGAACTCAGAAAACTCCCTGAACTGAGAAGACAGAGCTGAAAGTCTGGAGGGACCAAGGCAGCCAGAGATTGTAGTAGTACTGGACAGGAGAGAGATACACAGAGAATTCTAGAATCTGCAGCATATTTATTAGCATGTATATGTGAAGAAAAATACCTCAGTTTGGGAAGAAGATCACCACCTAAAAGCAGCAGTGATTGGGAATTCCCTGGCAGTCCAGTGGTTCAGACTCCATGCTTTCACTGCTGAGGTCCTGGGTTTGTGTTCAACCTCTGGTCGGGGAACTAAGATCCCGCATGGCGTGCAAATGTGGCCAAAAAAAAAAAAAAAAGGATCAGTGGTAATAGTGCCAACATTGAAGCAGGACAAGAATAGTGCCTGTTCCCAATTTGCATACTGGAAAACATCATTTATTATTCATGGGACGTTGAGTAGAGTACCTGCAAAGATCTTACTTAGTAATGTGGAATAATGAGCCCTACGATGCGCACTTCTCTGGTCCCACCTAACAAATACTAGAAGCAAGAGGAAAGAAAAAGAAATGTTTTTAATATAGTTATAATCCCAGAACAAAGCTCTAGAGTATTTATATAAAACCAAAAATACATAATATCTAAAAATGTGAAATTCACAATGCATGGCATCCAATCAAAATACCAGGTATGCAAAGAAGTAGGAAAACATGACACGTAATAAAAGAGAATAACTAATCAAAACTTACCCATAATTGACACGTTAGAATTGTAAATAAGGACACTAAAACAATTGTTATAACTAAATTATAGTTGTTTAAAACGTAAGGTGGAGACATGAAAGATGCAAGAAAAGACATAAATCAAACTTCTAGATATGATAATTACAAAATGTAAGATGAAAAACTGTATGGGATTATTAACAACAGGTGAGACATTGAAGAAAAGAGTCTTCCAATGATCAGTTACAAAGATTTGTAAAAACCGTGAGCAATGTCCTGTGGAAGGTAGTTTGTAGATTTGGTGTTTTCAAACAATAGGACTTCATTCTTTCAGAGTTCTAGAGACCAGAAGTCTGCAGGGTTTCATTTCCTCTAGAAACTCTGGGGGGGAAATCTTTCTTTGCTTATTCCAGATTCTGGTGGCACCAGCATTCCTCAGTCTGTGACTGCATCACTCCAGTCTCTGCATCCTTGCTCACATCATACTCTGCTTTGTGTGTGTGTGTTTGTGATTTCCTTCTGTCTCTATCAAGCACTTGTGATGGTATTTAGGGTCCACTCAGGTAATGAAGGACAATCTCCTGATCTCAAAGATAATTAATTACTTCTGCAAAGTCCTCTTTCCAAATGAAGGAACATGTACAGATTCCTGGGATTAGGACATGGACATCTCTCTGGGCATTAGCAGCCTACCACACAATTTTACAACATGTTAAGTGTAGGGCTAGATCACAGACTGGAAGCCTTTCTGCATGTCTGCTCTATCACTATCCTCCCTCCTGTCTCCATAATTTCTTCTCTTTCCATATAACCCTGGGGAAGAAAATAAAAGTCCCAACACTACACACATATAAGCAAAAATCCACAATTTGTTTAGCATGACCATTATTGACTGTGGGACTGACCATGAGTTACAATTTTTTCTCTGCTTAAAGATGTTTATATCCATTTTACTGGACAGTTTTACCTGTCTAAAATATCACCCTCTTCTTTCTGAGAAGTGCTCATGTAGTTTGTGGGGTATCAAATCATTCAAGTCATGACCACTTACTCCCTCCCCCTGCAATAATGAAAGGTACAAAGAGGACCAGGTGATGTATGCTGATCACAGTTCTTCTTTGGGAGTTTGAAAGCTGAAGCTGAGAGAGAAATTTTGTTCTCTCTTTGGTTAGCCAATTAGCTAAGTAATGTGACCATAGAGCAGCTGGTGGGTATGTTCTCTGCTGAGTGGAGATGCCTGAAAAACAGAGATGAGAAATTGAAAGAGTAGAAGCCAAGGAAGAGACAGGGGGACAGAGTGAAGAAGAAGGACATGAATGGTGCATTTATTGCATCTTTAGGGCTGCCTCCTAACAATAAATGAAATAATCTATGTAAAGTGTTTGCACAGGTCCCAGAATATGTCACTCAAAATTAGTTTACTATACTATGACATAATGTAAAAAAAAAAAATTATATATTTGTATATTTTGGGTTGTATATGGTTATAATAGCAAAAACATTATAATTAATAACATTGTTTACCTTGTTCTTGATACAGACATATTATTACACAATTTATATGCAATGCTACTCAAGATAAAATCAGAAACATAGGAATTTGACCTTGGAAAGAACTGTAACATTTGGCAAATTGGACTCTCCATGTGACAATTTATTGCCTCTTAGTTTGTTTTTTTTTTCCTCTTTTGATCGTAAATGAGAAGAAAAGACGCAGTTACCTTTTGGTGAACAAGGAAAATATGAGAGAGGGAAATACTGAAACATTAACAGCTTAGAAAGGAGTGATAGAGCTAGAATCACAAGAGGGTTTGTCTGGGAACACTTGATTGCTTTCCAAAGAGGTGAGGTAGAGATGGTGAGCAGAATACCACTGGTGGATTAGCAAGGTGAGTGGTGTAACTGACAGTGAAGAACAGCATAAGTTCAGAAAGACAAAGCCCACGGTGTACTACATGCTAGAAGAGTCTTAATCAAGGAAGGTTAATGGAAATCCAAGCAGAAAGAGCCTGAACATGCAGACTGTGGCTTGTGCTTCTCTGTATTGACTGATTGTGTATAAGCCTCACCACCATCATTCTGCTTCTTTCATTTCTGTTAGTGTTTGTCACTGGAACAAAAGTAAGTCTTTATTCATTGACCTCAGATTTAAGGATACCACACACTTTGAAACACTGACCTTTCATCTCTTGTGAGGCTTTTTAAGTCCCTCTTTTCTTCTTCCTATATTTAAGTTACTCCTTGTGACAATAATGTTGTTTGTTGTTGTTGTTGTTCTTTAAAAAAAAAAAGGATAAAATCACACATAAAATGTTTCTGGTGTCTTCTACCTTCTTCCACACAGCAATCTTGTATATTCTTAAAATAACTCTTCATGATCAATTTTTGTGAGTGTTGAAATCCTCCTTAAGCATAAAGCCCAGAGGTCACTTGTTAGTTTATAAAAAAAAACAATAAAGCAGAACTGACAACATAAGATTCTACTTTAAAATAACAGTTTTTAAATCATCAAAGATTCTGGCATATGGGTCCTTTGTTGATTCTTGAATACAAGGGTAAGTGCGGAGTCAAGAAGTATTTTTCATTTTACCTAATTTCATTGTTCATTACTGTTGTTTGGAAGTTTGCATGTTGGAATTTTCTCAGAACTGTTAAAGCTTATTGTGACATTAATGGTTTCTTCATTGTATTTTCAAATACTCTCAAGGAAGTAGTCTACAGAAAATGCCTTCCAGACTTCCAGTCCATCCCATTCATTGGAAAGCAACATCACTCAAAATCACAAACGAGAAAATCAAAGTTAATTTCCACAAGGGGACAAAGATAAAGGGGAGTGGATGGCAGATTCAAAATACATATTCCTTTTGCTCTCAAAATGACATCATTTATGAAATCTAAGTCCATAGTTTTTTTTTCTCCATCTATGGTTAAGTTATGAACTTGATACCAACCAGGGTTCTTGGCCTTCCCCAATCAATAGAAATTGACTAGAGGTCAGACAAGAAATTCAGACAAGTCTTTATTGGGGCCCCTGCTGCATCAGGGGGAGCGACAACAAACAATAGGTTCCCCTGCTTTCTTGCTCCCTGAGGGGGTGAGCTTGTTCCTTATATGGGGTGAAGGTAGGGATGTGTCCAGGGGTCAGCCCAGAGGGGTAGCTTAGGTGGTTTTCCCACCCCTTAGGTGGTGTTGTGTGCAGGGGGCATGTGCTGTACCCTGCTTTTGCTCTCAAACCCCTGCTTTTGCTCCAGGCTCTTCAAAAGTGGCAGTTGGGTTTCTTGGTCTCTTTGTATCTTTTGTCTAGAATTTGTCCCAACTGTACATGGACAAAGTTATTTTTAGTCCCATACAGCTTCTTTGTATTTTGTTACTTGAGGAGAGGTGTGTACAGGTGCAAGCACTGCAGCACTGCAGCAAAGGGTCCCAGGTCCCAGCCTGTCTCATTCACCCCTGAGAGACTCTACACCCGTATTCTTAAGGAGTAAGGGGCTGAAGGTCTCTTCTTCTGACACTTCTTCCTGCTGGACAGGGGCCACAGCCCCTAGCCTGCCCCAGAGGTGTAGAAGTACCTTGCTGACTGTCCCAAGGACCTGTAGGGACCTGGGACACTCTCTGCTGGAATGGGCTGAATTCCTTGAGCCATCGCGAGCCTTACTTTAAACTGTTGGAGCCTAGAAGACACAAACTCAATAAAAAGGTTAAAAACAATGGCTAGAAAGGAGAAGAACAGCAACAGTCATTAAAGGGACTTCCCTGGCAGTCCTGTGGTTAGGACTCTGTGCTTCCACTGCAGGGAGCCCTGGTTCGATCCTTGACTGGGGAACTAAGATCCCACAAGCTGTGTTGCACAGCCAAAAAAAAAAAAAAAAAAAGACTAAACAATAGCCATTAAAGGGCCTAGAAAGGGAAGGAACCAGGTTAACTTTGGGAAGGCTTCTTTAACTGTTGACAAGACAGAGGAGGCGATGTTACTCCTGCCAAGAAGCCGTTCTGCTTGGGTATATATTTTTGTTAATCTCAGGGTTAATGTTTACTATGTTTCTCTATTTTCTGAATGAAAGGTCTGGACCTATTGGTCCCAGGTCTACTTCTTGGACCAAAAAGTCGTGGTCACAAGTTTACAAGAGTAGGGAAGACAATGCAGTACTAGAAAAAATATGACAAAAGAAAAGGGTAATAAAATGAAAACCTCCTGTCAGAAAGTTTTTTAAACCTTGTGGGTTCCAAGAGAACAAACTAGAGAACCGTTTTCAATTTCCCTGCCCATATTGATTAGCGAGGATTGGTGGTTAATCGTCTGCTGAAGCCAAATGGCTTGTTGTTGAATTTTGTCAATGCTGGTTTCTACATGGTATGTACATCAGGGCTACTTTCTTTGCCTCTCGATCTGCCCTGTTGTTCTCTTGGGTAATTTCAGAATTTTCCTTTTGGTGCACATGGCAGTGAATGACTGCTACTAGTTCTGGGTTTTGAGCTGCTTCTATGAGATGTAAAATCTCAGCCCCATATTTTAAAGGGGAATTTTTGCATTTTAAGGTCCTCTTTCTTTCCAGACAGCTCCATGGACATGTAAAACGAGTAAGGCATATTTTGAGTCTGTATATATATTTATAATTTTCCTTTCCCTAAGGTTAAGGCTCAAGTTAGGGCTGTAAGCTCAACCCTCTAGGCTGAAGTGTTGGGTGACAAACGTTTTGCTTCCATAACACTATGAACACCCACAATAGCACACCCTGCCCTCCTGACTCCATCTTTAACAAAACTACTGCCATCAATAAGCTATTCTTCCTCAGTGTTTTCTATGACCTGGTCTGTTTGATCAGGCCTGCAGACATAAACCAGGTCAAGTGTTTCAAGACAGGAATGTGTTAGTTCTGGGCTTTCTGCGGGCATTACTATAGCTGGGTTGAGAGTGTGGCAAGTTTTGAGGGTTACCTCTGGACAGTCAAGGAGTAATGCATAATACTTAGTAACGCAGCCTCCAGTTAACCAGTGGTGGCCTTTAATCTCCAAATCCCTTGTACTTGATGAGGGGTCTGGACTTCCAGCAGCTATTTAAAGGTAAGTTTGTTAGCTTCTTCCACTAATAAAGCAGTGGCAGCTACTGCCCAGTGGCAGCCAGGCCAACCTCAGGCCACGGAATCTAGTTGTTTGGAAAAATAGGCTATAGGCTGAGGAACTTCTAGCTTTTAAACAAGGACCCCCAGAACTGTTCCCTGTTCTTCAGCTATGTACAACACAAATGTTTTTTTTTTTAAATTGGGGAGACCCAGAGCAGGAACTCTGGTGAGGGCCTGTTTGATATTATTAAAAGCCTTTTCTTGTTTTCCAGTCCAAAGTAATTGTTCTGTATTTGGGCCTTTAGTGGCTTTGTATAGAAGCTTAGCCATTAGTCTGAATCCTGGAATCCAAATTCTGCAAAATCCTGCCATGCCTAACAAAGTACGACGTTTTATTTTGTCTTTTGGGAGCTTAGCCCTAATATAGCTTGTTCTCTATCTGGCGAGAACTGTCTACTTCCAGGGTTTATAATATATCTCAGATATATAATTTGTTGTTTTGAGATTTGTGCTTTTTTTTTTCCCCCTGGGAGGCGCTGTAGCCCTGGGTCCCAAGAAAATTAAGGACTTCAATTGTATTCTGAGCGGAGGCCTCCATGGTGGGACTACATATTAATATGTCTACATATTGTAGAATGGCCCCCTTCTTTTAGGTGTATTTCCCTTAGCTCTTTTCCTAGGGCCTGGACGAACAAGTGTGGGCTGTCTTAAAACCCCTGGGGGCAATACCGTACAGGTATATTGCTGCATTTGGCCATAGCGGGGGTTAGTCCACTCGAAGGCAAACAGATATTGTGATGAGGGATGAACTGGGATGCAAAAGAAGGCATCCTGAGGTCAAGTACAGTAAAACATTTGGCATCTCCAAGAATCTGGACTAATATATTATAAGGACTGACCACAAGGGTATGTATAGGGACCACTGCATCATTTACTGATTTAAGGTCTTGTACCATTCGATATTTCCCATTTGGCTTAACAACCGGCAGAATAGGGGTTATTGTATGGAGACTGACAGGGCACTAAGAGGCCATGTTTTAAGAATTTATCTATGAGAGGTTGCAAACTTTTTTTGCTTCCAACTTTATGGGGTACTGTCTCTTGTTAGGATAAGTGACTTCTGGCTTAAGGCTAATTTTTACAGGTTATGCATTTATAGCCTTCCCAGGGATTCCTTTGTCCCAAACTGCTGGGTTTACTGTGTGTAGAATATGGTGGGAATAGACCCTTGTTCTTCCAGCTGATTTGTCTTGGTCAGAGTCAAGAAAAAGGACTGCTTGGGGCCTCCTAATTGTAATGTGGTTCCAAGGGAGTCCATAAGGTCTCTCCCCAGTAGTGGGGTAGGACACTCAGGCACATCCAAAAAGCCATGTGAGATCAAACGCTGTTCAAATTGGCAAGTGAGAGGCCCAGTGAGGAAATGGCTGTGAGGCTTTCTGTTGACATCAGTCACAGTACAGCTTTTGGAGAAAAGAGGCCCAGCATGAGAGACCAGGAAAGAGTAAGTGGCTCCCATATCAATTTCAAAAATGGTTTTTTTACCTGCCACATCAAGGACCATGCAGGGCTCCTTGATGGAGATAGACATCTCATGGGGGTAAGCCACCAGAATCCCCTAGCCACGTCAGTCACCCAACATGGCCATCTCGGAACTGGGAGGCCCCCTTCTCCTTCAGGATGGAGGGCATTCCCACTTCCAATGACTGGTTTGTTTGCAGACTGGGCATGAGCCAGAGAGCTCTTTTTGGCACTTTTGGGCCCAGTGGCAAGTTGACTTACATTTGAAGCATCCCCCCTTGCTGGCTTTACCTCCAGGCAGATGGTTAAACTTCCTTGGCCCCCTTGGGTTGTCCTGAGGTTTCAAGGCATGGCTGACATCTGTGGCCATGAGTTTAGCTTGAGCCCTGGCCTGCTTGTTTTCATGTCAGGTTCTCTCTTCCTCCTCAGCTAGATCTCGATTATTAAATATCCCAAAGGCCACCTCTAGAAGTTGGGGCATTGGGGTTTGTGAGCCTAATTGTAACTTTTAGAGTTTCCACCTAATATCAGGGGTAGACTGGCTGACAGAATATTTTCCCAGCAGGGATTGACCCTAGGGAGTGGATGGTTCAATGTTAGTAAATTTTCAAAAACCTGCAAAAGCCATCCCTGAAAGACGGCTGGATTTTCTTTTTATTCTTGGGTCACTCCTTTACCCTTTGGCTTTTTGATATACTTTCTCATCCCTTCTAATACACATTGGATCATGTGCTTCCTGCCCTCTGTTCCATCCTTGGAATTATAATTAAAACAGGGCTCCTGATTTGGGACTGCGTCTCCACCCTTAAAAAAATGTTGAGATTGGCAAGCTGGCTACCGTGCCCCTGGGTTGCTGCCCCAAATCTGTTTTTCCTCAGGGTTACAGCAAGTAGACAGGACTATTTGGACATCCTTCCACGTTAAATCAAAGGCCTGAGTTAGGGCCTGAAACCCTTCAGCAAACATACTACAGTCTTCAGAAAATTGGCCCAGTCTCTTCTGCTTTGGGCTAAATCAGTTAAAGAGAAGGGCACATGTACTCTAATTGTCCCTTCACCATTTGCCATTTCCCTGATAGGGCCTATTTTTCCTGATCCTGGGTGATAAGAAGTTCCACTATGAGTTACCCTGGAGAGACCTGTCTCTCCCTCCTAGGGTAATGGAGGGTATAAAGGGACATAGGGAGGTGGAGTTTGAGATTGGTCAGAGGGATCTGAAGAAGTAGGTGCCTCCAGGTAAGTAGGTGGCTCTGGAGAAGCAGGGGAAACTTGATTTCTCCCCTCCCTGAAAATTGGGGAAGATTAGAAGGAGATCATCTAAAATGTTGGGAGTGTTTTCTGATTACCCTGGCTTTTGATTAAGGAGCCTCATAGAGTGGGGTTTTGGTAAAGGACTGTGAGGGCTTGGATATAGGGAACCTCTGTCCATTTTCCCATCTTATGAAAGTAAAGGTCCAATTGCAAGATGGTACTGTAATTTAGAGACCCAGTTTCAGGCCATTTTTCTCTATCCCCCAACTTATATAAAGGCCAGGCAGTGTTAGTAGAGTTAAAAATTTTCCCTTTTCAGCCCTTCTATTTCTTTAAATTTCCAATTTTTAAGAATATATTCCAGAGGTGTTTCTTCTGGCTTACTCCTATGTTGAGTAACCTGCAACCAAGAGCACTCCTAGAAATGAAGTCTGTAATCTCAGAGACATTTATTAGGAGGCTTTTGTCAGAAGGGGATTAGAGTGTCCTCCAAATTCTCATCTTACCTAATGGGATTTTGAGGGCCCTCTATTCTCCCATAGCCTAACCAGACATCTCTGGTTGACCCCGTCCCTCGCACAAGGGGGCCCCGATAGGGGATGTTTGAACCAGTGCCAGTGCATTGACAGGACTCTCTTTGATGGAGATCTGGTATCCATAATGCTTATGTCCTATAACAATTTTTCCTATGTCGGGGTGTATTCCTCGAGATTGAGCATCTGTGAAGTCTTATTAAAGGATGTGGGCTGCTTGGAAGTGGCCAGCCCAATAGGTAGTCTGTAAGGAGGTATGGGCTGCCAAGGCCTAGAGTGAAGTGGGTCCTAGAGGTGTAAAAAGGAACTCCTGGAGGAATTGGAGTTGGGCGCAATGGAAAATGCCACAGGGGTCAGGACCTGAGGGCCTAGAGGTAGGAGTATTCCCACAGGGGATTTTTTGTGCATAGAGTAAGGTGAGAGACTAGACAGCAGAAGAACCCAAAACCCTATCTCCTATTTGTTTGGCAGCTGTGATAAAAATTGGGGAGAGCCTGATGATTCCATCTGACACAAGGAACAGTGAGTTTGGACAATGTTTCCCATGTAATTTAACATACAAAATGAACCCAATTAGTTTAGGACCTCTCTTTAGGATTCTCCAAGGGCCCTTTGAAGCACCCCAAAGTTAGCTGGTGGGGGAGGTCAAAAGAACTTTAATTAGAATTTGATACTTGGGATGTCTGTCAAAAATTTCAAAAAGCTTTACAAACACTTGGTCAGTTCGAATCATAGCTGGCTGTGAAACCATTGTTCCTAGACTAAGATGAAAAAAAAAAAAAGATTTCAAACGTAAATACAGATCATTTAAAGGCACAGAAACTCATACAATCTGTTATCAAAAACAGCATTCCAGGAAAACTTTGTTATCTTTTGAGAGAGAAACCAAATCCAGTCCTGCATCAGCCTACTCATAATAAAATCCATTTACCTAATTAAATTTAATCCCACCTTAGAAAGTCCTGACCACATACAAAATTCTTTTCTCAATGTTCCTCTTCTACAAACCTGCAAATTTCTGTAGCCAGAAAGTCCCTTATTCTTTCCATTCAGAAATAACCAGTTTTGGAACAAACTCACCCTTTACCCATTAACAAAATATATTTCCATTCCTCATACATTTCTTTCTGAAAATACACATCCTACTTTCCTTAAGCAACCATGAACTGTCATTTACATTAGCATTCTATAAATTGGTAGAGAACATCTCAAGGTGACACCAAACAACTTTAGTTTCTCTCTCACAAGAAGACAAAAGTAGGTAAATTTAGACCTGTTTAGCAATTAATGTTCCCAATATTCTATCTTATTTGAAATGGCCTGGATATTCAATGAATTCCTATCATTTAACTTAATTTAGTTTTAAGTTACAAAGTTTGGAGGGACTATTTAAATGGACGTTTCCAAAACATAATTATTCCTATAGAGTTTACCAAAACGCTCTTATCTCAGTAACATTTACTTAAAAGTTTAATCATATCAGGTTATTTTCCATATTAACAGATTTTATAACTGAAACAATATGCACTTATTGACTTTCAGTAACCATAGGTACAATAAAAGTATTATACTTAATGTTGATGACTCTAAAGACAGATTTGCATTAATTAAACCCACAAGCTTAAGCTATGTCTAATACCAGAGATTAATTAGATATTGAATATTTCCCAGATCACATTAACCCAAAATGTATTCTGGTGAGCCTCCTTTATATTTCTGAGAATGTGTATAAGCACTCCATTTCCTTAAACCAATTAAATACAGATCATTTACAAATTAATTTTTCCATAAAGACAGAACCAGAGACCTCATAGTTTCCCAATTGAATTTAAAATGGCCCATTTTTTCCCTTGGTCTGGGAGACTACAGATGAATCAGGTAGTTACTGAGAGCCCAGGCAGAATAGTTACACTACAAAGCAGAAGAGACAGATGCAAGACCTTAGAGCTCAGGCAGAAAGAATAGTTACACTGCAAAAGCAGAGGAGGGAAAAATGCAAGCTCCTTTCTTTTCTTTTTTGTTTTTTAAAATCCCACCAAGTAAGCCAAGCCTGGAATCTCAGGGAAAGTGCACTGCATTTGTATTTCAAGGTTTAAATGCTCCACCATGCCCACAATTTTGGCAGAGACTTCAGGTATAAGGATCCAGGGAGGGGGAAGCGGGGGAGAGACTGAAAAAGGAAAAGAGACAGCAGGAAAATACAGGTGAGCATACTGGGATGATAGGACATCCAGCCAGTTCATGATATGAGGTTTAACCCCCTATCACTCTCATAAATCTCCTGTCAGGGAGAGGCTGCTGGACCAGGGTCTGCACGGTGTGAGGCACGCCTCTCCCACCTCTGTAACCATCAAGGGGAGCCATTGCCGGCCAGAGGGAGCATGGTCTCACAAGCTGAGAGAAGTGAGGCTGTAGCTGCCAATATCCAGTCTCTCAGAAGGGGAGGACAGAGGTAAGAGAGGACAGAGAGAGAAGAGGACAGAGAGAGAAGTGGAGAGATTTCAGGAGAGGGAAAAGACAAGGGGGGAGGGGAAAGTGTAGTCTGAATGAGGGTACTGAGGTCCCCAGGGGCCAGGAAGGCAGACTTACCAAATCCAGTGACACTGAAACAAGAGGTTCAGGTGACCACTTGTCACCCATAGGGAAGCTTTATTTGGTGGTCCTGGAGGTACCCAGATCCTCTCCCAAGAAGGGGACAACTGACCCACATTGGGTGCCATAAATCTGATACCAACCAGGGTTGTTGGCCTTCCCCCATCAATAGAAATTGGCTAGAAGCCAGACAAGAAATTCAGGCAAGGCTTTATTGGGGACCCCCCTGCAAAAGGGGGAAGCGAGAACAAGCAACAGGTTCACTTGATTGTTCACTCGCTGGGCGGGGCAGTGAGCTTGTTCCTTATATGGGGTGAGGGTAGGGGTGTGTCCAGGGGTTGGGCTGGAGAGGTGGCTTAGGTGGTTTGCCCACCCCTTAGGTGGTGTTGTGTGCAGGGGGCATGTGTAGTACCCTGCTTTTGCTCCCAACACCCTTTTTTTTCTCCTGGATCTTCAGAAGTGGGAGTTGACTATTTTTAGTCTTTTTGTATCTTTTTGTCCATAATTTGCCCCAACTGCACATGCCTGCAGTTATTTTTAGTCCCATCCAGTTTCTTTGTATTTTGTTGCTTGAGGAGAGGTTTGTTCAGGTGCAAAGGGTCCCAGGTCCCAGCCTGTCTCAAACTGAAAAAAAAGACATGTAAAAAATCTCTGGACAGCTGAGTATTTCAAATATGTTTATTCACAAGTGCTTCAGCATCCATGTAGCCAACAGCTACATGTGGCTACTTAAATCTAAATCAATTAAATTAAATTAAAAATTCAGTTCCTCAGTTACCCTAACCACATTTAAGTGCTCAAAAGCCACGTCTGACCAGTGACAGCACAGAACATGGAAACTTCCATCATCACAGAAAGATCTATTGGACTGCACGGCCCTAGTATGTATGAAGCCTCCATGTAGGAAATACAATAGGAGCTATAACATTATAAGCCAACACAATATTAAATTTGGAAAGAAATAAATCACCACAGAGAAAATGAATAGTTAATAGAATAATATGGCAATTTGAATTATCCTTTGATGGAAATTTGGGGTTTTAAATGGCAAACTGATATTTCTGGCCTCAATAGCTTACATTTGGTAGTTTTAATGATAGAACACGTAAAATTGTTTAATAATGCAGAATGCTGTACACCAACACATTTGTAACATTTTTAGACTAAATTTTTCAAATAAATCTCATGTAAACTTAAACTATAGCTTGTGTGGTTGCAGTAGAGATGAAGGGCCTCTCCCTGCTCATACTGCCTGCCTCCAGGGCTGCTGGTTTTGGAGGAAGCCCTGAGTCACCAGCCCCACGGGAAAGCCTGAGCTATGTGGAGACAAACAAACAAATAAAGCAGGCCCTGACTAGAGTAGGAGAGAATAGTTTCAAAAGAAGATTAAAAATCAAAACTAAACCTAATTTAGCAATGAGACCCCCCTTCCTATTCAAACAATGTTAATTTGAATTAAACAATTATTAATGACATAGTTAACTTGAATACTTACATTTTCTCCAGGAAACTAAGTACTACTGAAACGAAACATTCCAGAAAGATAAAATTAGTAATGCTGTCATGACTCAGTGCAGGACCAAGTTTTAAAAGACAACTCATGTTTTTCACTTGTAAGTCAAAAGGTTAAAGATGAATAAAGGGCATTGTCATATCTTAGTATTTTCTAATCACAGAAATTGCAAAGAGATCGGAAATGCCTTCCTCTCAGGATAATAAAGGAATTTTTGTTAGATATGGTACCATATAACAGGGAAAAAGCCATTGTAAGAATGAAGATTACTCAACTGGTTTATATGAAATTATTATTTCATTTTGATATGCATTTGCCTGATGCATAATTTATTAGAAAATGATAATTATGTAAAACAAAATGCCAAAGTTGTTTTATTTATGAATGTAAAATGATGGATTCTTAAATTGCCTTCTAACTGAAAAGTGCCACTAAAGATACTTTGGGAAAGAAATATTGAAAAATATTAAATAGATACATCATGACATCATAGTCTTGCACAAACTATAAAATCCCTGTTTCAGCAACAAAAATGATATTATCAAGAATTGTGGCAGGAGTCATTATGGGAAGTTGAATTATTGGATTCTTTTTTATTTTGTTTTATTTTGTTTGTTTTGTTTTTCTAATTTATCCCTGCCATGCACAGGTTGAATGAGATAGCTATGATGATGTTAACGACTTTTCATGCTTTGGTTTCTTGTAGCCTAAAATAGCAATATAAAACACATATCTGTAACCTCATAGCAGATGAAGCTATAATAGAATACATTCCCCATTTATTAAGACTTATTTATTGTTTTCCATATAAAACTTTCAGAAAATTAAGTATTGCCACATTGTAAAGCTAGACTATTAGTTTTAGTGTTTCCCCATTCGCTGTGTGGACACATTCAGGCTTAGGATGGTTTTGAACAGATAATGATTTCCCACAGAGAGTGAGCAAGCTGCATCAGTAACAAAAGCTGGGGGTGGGGGGGCAGTTTATCCATTGCCATGCTGTTCCACACAAGACAGCAATCCATAATAGGAAACTATTCTTTTAGTGGAAAAAAGAGATGGGAGATACTATTAAAATCATTCTATTTTACAAGAAACTCATCCATATATCAAGCAGAGAATGTATTATAAAAATGTAGGGAGATATTCACATAAAAATTAAACCTTTAAGAAAAGAAACATGAGAAAGTATAAAAATCCATGATCAATCAGATATGTGTCATAAACACTGATCATTTACATGTTAGGAGAATATTGACTATTAAAATATTGGCATTTCATGTACAGATTTTATTTTAATATTTCATGATATGCTCTTTTAATTTGAATTATTACCATGAAGTGCTTTTGTAGTAACAAGAAATATATATGAAGTGGACATGCTATACATTTTATGGTTTAACTCATCCAGAAAGGAACATATGCTTATAAGAATTAAACACACTTCATAAAGAAAGTTAAATGTCAAGTTCTCATATGACCTGTTAATTGTATTCAATAACATTAAAGGGCAGCATTTGCAAATTTCTTCTGTGCCTAGAATTTTAGAGTTTGGTGACAAATTTATGATTTTGACCCTCATAATTAAATTACTTAATTCTGGAATATTTTATGGTTCTTGATTGCATGTTCGACTTTATTTTCTTTTTCTCTCAATTGTATTAGAAAATTTCACATTCTTTTCATTTATTTTCTTTTAATACCCGCTGAATTCTCAATTTTATTAGAAAATTCTGCATTATTTTCATTTATTTTCTTTTAATACCTGCTGACCTTTTACAGAAATAAAACCCCAAATGAAAATAATGACCAAATTCTAAACCTGTCACCAAGGCCTATTAAAGTGAAAAGTCTTTGAAGAAACTGTGGGCACAAAGCAGAGTCAGGATGACATTTCATATTATTTAAATTTCAAAAAAGATTTTCTTCTGAAAGCCACAATAACTTATTAGCATCAAAAGATATTTTTGCTTCTCTTTAGTTGACAAAAACATGTCAGTTTTATAGTTTTTAGTGTTAGTATTAGGTTTAACTACAGTTCAAATACATATTTTTTGTATCTACAAAAATGGCAATTTTATATGATCCAACTTAACTTTTAACATAGGTAAATCCAGTACAATAGCAGTTAGCCAAACTCTCAGTAACATAATATTTTGGAAACGTGCATTTTCCAGAATATATGGTAAGAAATGTTCTGAACTATTTTGTATGATGATTCTCTTAGTTACAGAAAATCTTCAAAAACTTCATAAATGCATGTTGATTAGAAAAACTCTGTATCTAGAGGAAATTTAATACATATTCTGTTTATTTTTCCATTTTTGGAAGAATTTTTGATTTGGTATCTGTGAGGTGGTAATGTATACCCAGGAACAGCCAGAGATCCTTACAGGTTAATGTCCAAAACATACACTGCCATGGGGATTTTACAACAGGCCTTTAGAGAAATATCATCTTTTTATAAACTCAAGATTGATTTTCTTTTTAAAGTGGGATCTTCTTGAAGAAAACAGGATTATATTTATAACAGCTTGTGCCTTTATTTCCTAGTGAGATAAAGGACAATTAAACATGGGAAGGGGGACTCTCGTAACACTGGCTTCATGTAGAGCATGGTGTAGCCTAAATTTCTCCTCTCAGTAGACACTTTGAACAGTGGTTGTAAGTTCAACTGTCATCTTTATGTTGATCACTTCCAGAGCTATATCTCTAGCCCAGACTGCCTAAGCTTCCAACTTCTCTATACAATTGCCTAAAACCATCTCTCCATGGCATCAAGGTTATCTGCTGCTATCCTAACTGCCTGCCAGGGGAACACTTAATCCTCTTTGGAAGAAAATATTATCAGGCAAAACCCTTCACAAATTTCCATAGACAATATCAAGAATTCAGTAAATAAAATTATAAGGCATGAGGAAACCAAGAGGAAAAATAAAGACACAAGTGATTCTGACATTGGAGTTATCATCCAGGGGTTTTATAGTAACTATGATTAACTTAGTCAAGAAAATAGAGGGGAAAAATGGAGCCTAGTCCCAAAAGACTTGGAATTTTTTAAAGAGTCAAATGAATGCAGCAAAATGCAGATAGATCTATGTATTGTCATTCCACTGCTTGAAATCTTTCCATGGCTTTCTTCCCTATAGGATAAAAGTAAAATCCTTGCTGTGTCATAGGAAACACTTCAGACCTGACTCCTACCTACTTTTTTAGCCCAAATGCCTACCATTTCTTAGGCATTTGTGTTTTAGTTAGATCCAACTGCTAGTGGTTCACCAAACAGTATTTTCTTTCATGTTGCCATGCATTCACACTTGGAAATTGGAATGCTCTGACACTACCCACTTGTCCCTCTAGAAAATATATTTATCCACAAATAACCATCTCAAATAAGGCCTTCCCTGAGAATTTCTACCTAAAATCCCCAGACATATTTATGCATTCCTTCCAATGTGATGTCATAGCCCCTATTATATAATTTATTGAAGAATTTTCCACTTCTATTTCAATTTTTTTTTATATACTGGTTGATCTCTTCTAGCAAGCTGAGAGCAGCGCTATGCTAGAGCTGACTTGTGCTGGCTCACAAGATCTCTTGTAAAATTTCCAGGAACTTCATGAATTGGTTGTTAAACACAGCCATTATTAAAAATTAAATTTTATAAACTTAAAATTAAATAAATTTTATTAAAGACAAAGGGTTAATATTTAAAAACTCATTATTATCTAATTGTTTCATTACACTCTATGCTTAAGGTTATGTCTGTTGTTCTGTATGGCAGAAATAATATATGGTGTACTACTGTTCACCTCTTCCCAAATTTGTTTTTAAGGATATCATATTGCTATCTTGAAATCAGCCATAGAAAGAGTATTTACACCACAGATACTGGCAAATGCTAAAAACCAGGACTTGATTTTTTGTTACTGTGATTATGTAGACAAGAAAATGATAGAGAAAATGTTAATAAAGCAGATTTAACTTAAAAGTCTGTTATGTTTGTAGCCTTTATATTGTGACCAGAACACGAAATTGAGGAAGTATTCTTCTAGTGTGTAAAAAACATTGTCCAATTCAGAACAAAGTTGCTCACAAAAATGACAAATGAGTAAAGTTCTGACATGCATATTTGAGGCTTCCTTTTCATTTTGCTTGTCAACATAAATGAAAATTTCAAGTGACATTAATGTCAGATTTATACATGTTTATCAATACAGGGCTGTCTCTGATGAATCAAAGAGTAATCAAGTATTTATCTTATCTGTGCTGTGATTTATAGTGGTGTTATTGTAACAACAGAATTATAAACATTGATAGTGAATTTTTCAAGAAACAGCAAGTCACACTGAAGTTATATGTGCACAGAAGTTACAATCAATTCTATATTTTATCTTTAAATTGAGTGCTATAAATTTTATTTTTAATGTAAATGAAATATAAATTTTAAATATAAATTAAATGTATTTGTTTTTATTTGTAAATACTGCACTTTATGTCACTAAAATTTATAATAACATTATACATGCACACACACACACATACACGTGCATACAATTTTTTCAAACATCACTGGTTGAGAATGTCTAAAAGACGAATTATGTCTTATTCTTCTTTTGTCTCTATTGCTAGGAATAATAGGTAATTCAGTGGTTAATATATATAAAATCTGCTGAATTACTATTATTTTAAGCTTATTGTAGAGCCAATATTATTTACTTTTGAAAACCCAAAATTTGTGCAGAAAATATAGTTCAGGAAGGGATGTTTAGATCAAAATGACCTCCTTAAATTAAAAAAAACTAGTAAGCACATTTGTGCCAAGAAATACATTTTCCAAAGTAGTTTTGAAAAGGGCTGGATTTGTAAAACATGTGTTTATAGTAATACGCATGTATCCTGTATGTTGCTGTGCCCAGTACTCAGGTGTATAAAGTGATCTAAAATTCACAGGAAACTACAGAGAACTTGTCCTCTTTTTTCATTATTTCTCACACCTTCATGTCAGTTCTACATTTTATATTGTATCTTATGTAAATTGCACAGGACCTGGTGAAGATCTGGAAAATAGCCAAGATTGTGTTTCCTAAAAAATCCGATGAGGATCTGCTTTTATTTGGCTCAAATATAGAAAACTAAAGAATTTAAAACTTCATAAATATGAAGAAATTCTAGGTAATAGGGATATTCTTCATGTCTCCAAAAGAAATGAATCTTATCTCCTTGAGCATTTTCTTTTTTGTGAGAGATGCCAAATCATCTGTCTTCAGCTAGAAGGAAATAGAGTTAAAACTTTTAGTTGTAGAGGGAGGTTTTTCCTTCACTGGGACATCAGATGTACCTTCTATTCTTTAGGAAATTCTACTTTGAGACTGTGATAGAATAAGTAACTTCTAAAATAGTCTTTTTATTAGTACCAATGTGTTAATAGGCTGGGACATAATACCCCAGTAATTTCTTCAAAAGAAACAGCAGAAACAATGGAGCAAAGGTGGGAAAAATTTTTAGAATTTTTGATCTTTTATGCTTTGATATTTTAGTTGAATACCCTTATTTAATTTGAATCTCTTGCAGATACTGACTGCTCCTTTTGGAAGCATATCTATTTTAGTGATTTAACTTAGAACATCACCAGCATGATCTATATTTTTACCTGTCCTAAGAAAACTACATAAATATTTACATCAAATTGTAGAAAACAATAATAGATTAAGTATAAGTATCCACATTTACTTTCTCTTTTACAAAAGTACAAGTATTTATGGACAACTTCACTATATGCTTTAGGAAATTGTGGGTTGTCAGGAAAGATTTCCATCTATTCTGTGGATTTTCTGTGTTAATATTTTAAAAAGTGAAAGTGTAAATGAGGAAAGAAAATGTAATAGTCTTCCACAGACCAAATGGTAAAATTCTTCATAAATAGATATAATACTACTCTCTACCCATCATTTGTAATATTCCCTTTTTAGTGGTGATTGATTTTAGTCAATCCATATCTACACTGGATGAGAATAGTCTCCTTTGTACTAATTTAACAATTCAATACATATTTATTGAATGAATACTCTATGGAATACACTATGCTAAGCATCACAAGGCACCAAAAAGGGACTAATTTGCTTTTCAGGAGCATACATTTAAAAAGAGAAAATTATAGAAAAATAAATATGGTATATGTTTAGACATTCTGGGTAGCAGTGAGAAGAAAACAACAGGCTATTAAATTCAGAGGGCAGAGGGTTACCTTATGCCTGGTAGAAGCAGGAAAATCTTCCTGAAATCATGTAATGTAAATGGCGTTTAGAAATCAGTAGCATTTTAACAGATAGAAATAGGAGAAAGGAAGGGAATTCAAGAGGCTGAAGGCCTCAAAGATCTGCACCTGCCACTCATGGCTATTCTATCCCTTTGCTATAGAACACAAACACTGCAAAAAAAAAAAAAAAAGGAATAAGACAAAACAAAACTTGCTTGCCTCCTGTTGGAAGTTAGAGCTCTTGAGTCCTGAGTAGGACGTGGAGATGAATGAAGCTAAATTTTTCCAAACTTGGCAGAAGAACAATAGCCTGGGTGTCAGAAAAGAGACACGTGTGGCAAATAACATTAATCCCGCAGCTACAGACTCAGGTGGATGCCCAGGAAAGAGAGCTGGGAACAGGCACTGCCAGTTGCAGCACTGAGAATTCTAACTGCGTTGTTAACTCTTATTCTACCCGAGAGGAGATGAGACCTTGGGATGAGGATAGGATGCTGATACAAGGAAATCTCCTCTCCACACCCTAGTAGTTATTAGAACGTATGTGTGGATATTTTATAGAATAGTTGGAAGATGAATTTATAGAATTCTCTCATTAGTAAAATAAAAAATAAGAGATATCACATAGGACATAAAGATAAAATTAATGCACCAATCCAGAAGATCCAACATCTCACTAGTGAGAGTTCTAGAGAGTGAGAAGAAAAATGAAGCACTTCCCAGAACTAGAGAGTATAAGCTTCCAGATGGAGAGAGCTTATTAAGTACCCAGCACAAGGAATAAAAGGAAATGCACACACATTGACACAACATTGGGAAATTTCAAAACATCAGGGAAAAATGTAAAAACATCTAGAAACGGAAAAAATAAAATGAGACAAAACAAAACTAGGTCACATACAAGTAGCAGGAATTCTCAAGACCACAGGTATGTTATGATAGAAAACATTGACTCAAAGCCCTCAAAATTTTGACTGAAAATAATCTTCAGCCTCAACTTTTATACTCAACCAATCAGTCGTGTGGAACTAGAATTTTTAAATTTGTAAATGTTCAACACAATATCACATATGTAGTGTTCTTTCAAAACTATTCAGTGGGAATGTAATTATGAGAATAATCAGACAAATTCAGAATGTGGGACAGTCTGCAAAAAGACTGGTCCAGACTACACAAAAAGTTAGTGTTATGAAAAGCAATAAAAGGCTGGAAGACTATGCTAGTTCCAAAAAGACTAAACATATAATGATTAAATGTAATTCATGAATCTTGATTGGATTCTGATTTAAAACAAAATAGGGGCTTCCCTGGTGGCTCAGTGGTTAAGAATCCACGTGCCAATGCAGGGAACATGGGTTCGAGCCCTGGTCCAGGAAGATCCCACATGCCACAGAGCAATGAAGCCCTTCGTCACAACTACTGAACCTGTGCTCTAGAGGTCGTGAGCCACAACTATGGAGCCCACATGCCACAACCACTGAAGCCCGTGAACCTAGAGCCCGTGCTCCACAGCAAGAGAAGCCACCGCAGTGAGAAGTCCATGCACCGCAACCAAGAGTAGCCCCCGCTCACCACAACCAGAGACAGCCAGTGTGCAGCGACGAAGACCCAACACGGTCAAAAATAAATAAATAAAATAAATTTTAAAAAGCTATAAAAGTCCTGTTTTTGACAATAACAGAACTTTAATTATGGACTTCACAGTAAATGATATTATGAAATTATTGTGAACTTTTTTGAGGGAGTAATATTGTATCTATGTAGGAGCATATCCTTATACTCAGGAGATGCAAGCTGAGCTATTTAGTGATGAAATATATTTCTGGAGCAGACTTACACACAGCTTAGAATATTTATACATACACACACACACACACACACACACACACATATATACATATATATATATAGTGAGATAATGTAGGTGGGACAAAATTGGCATATCTAGATGAAGAGTAGTTGAATTCATTGTACTATTATTTAACTTTTCTGTATAATTTAAATTCTTCACCCAAAAAAGTAAAATATAGAAGCTAGGTATGGAGGGAGAGTGAAGCTAAAGAGAAGAGAGAGACAGAGAGAGAGAGAGAGAGAGAATGTAAATATTTCTCTCCAATATACCTCTTAATAGAGTTTACTGAAAGAGATGTTTCAGGAAGAAATGAGAACAAGCAGAAGATGGAATTTGGTAAAGGGGAATTCCACGCAAACAGTGGTGGGTGGGAGGTTTGAGAAAAACTACTCTGCCTTCAGGCCCAGGAGTTCAGCAGTCTAGACCAGTGCAATGATCTGGTCCTGTGGGAGTTGGTCTCTATGAAGCACAAAAGGAAGTGAGAGATTATCTGATGTTTTGGAATATTTGGAAATATTATTGCTAGATTAGGATAACTATTGGGACAATAGAAGACAAATAATTCTAATATAGAAAACCAAGAAAATAGTAAAGTAAATGAACAATTACTAACTTTAGGAGAAACAAAAAGATATGAAAATAAAACCGAATTATACTAATCTATTTGGATCATTTATGAATAATAATTATTTATTACTCAGTAACAAGGTAGATATTTACTAGTTAATGAAAAATTATGATGAAACTATATTAGGAAGACAGTTATAGGGAGACATATTGGGAGGAATCTACAATAGAACTAAATCCTTCACAACATGAATTGCCAGTCAATAGAAAGACCACTAAAATTCATAAATCAAACAACATAAATTTAAACATATTACTTAATAACACAAAAATAACTGCTTAAATACTACTAAAATAATAGATAAAAATGCAAAATGAGAACTGGAAGTTGGAGAGGGACAAGTAGCTGCTGATATTTGGACATAAACCTTTCAGTACTCTTAAAATAATCTCTATGCAATATTTTCATATACAAAAATTAACTTTAGATTAATTTTTTAAAACATCAATAGGAACTTAATTAGGACATTCAAAGATCAAATGGAGAAACTGTTCCATACTGCAGAGCAAAAATATGATGAAATGGAAATCATTAATGGAAAAATACAAAAAAATGAGATTAGACAGAAAATCTCAAAATAACATTATATAACGGGTAAACCACATGTGAAAGTAATAAATAAGTAACATTTTTAAAACTTCCTTAAGTTGATGAAAAATATTAGTCTTCAGATTAAATGGACTCAAAAGTCTTAGTCAAAATTAATATGGAAACTTTCACATCTGCACTTTTTTCTCTTTAAATTTCTGAACACAATGAGAGAGATTTGAAAGCCTCCAGATTGAAATGGAGTTACAGAATTGGTAGGGTGGGATGGAAGTACTTTCCAACGAAAGCGATACAGCAACAAAGATCCAGAAGCAGAAGAGCTAAAGGTTTTCTCAGAAGTTGAGAGTAATCAAGATGGATGACTATGATTAAGAATAAAGTCAATGACCACAAAGGGAAATAAAACTAAATCACTCATAGAGCAATGTATAACTGGAGTGTATATTTGCTAGCTTGCTTGCACATTCTAGAATCACAAATCTGCATTAACTTTGTTAGCATGAATTTAGTCAGATAACTAAACCACCACACAACATAACTTTACTCATGAGATTTAAAAGCCATAGAACGCACAACTAAGTGAAAAGTCTTTATTTCAGTTCCTTTTCCTTCCTCTTCCTTCCTTTTCCCTTTCTTTCTTCCTTCTTTTCTTCTTTACATTTTCCCTTTCTTTTTTTTCAAACAATAATTACTACATCTTCTTTACTGAGGAATCCAGATTTTAGTTACAATCCTAATTATGATTTCGATTATTATTAAGGAAGAAAAAAATCCCAGTAAGGTTGTAACAAATAGATTAGTGTCACCATTAGGTTATCATAATTATTCTTATCTATGCATAGTTTTTCAAAAAATATATATTTTGAAATTTTAAAATTGTTTTCATTAGTATTGCTCAAAATTCTAAATAAATCCAGGAGTAGGTATTGCTACTTCAATGATATGCTGAATTTAATTATTAAATATTAAAATCTGAGAGATGAAATTTTATTCAATGTTGTATGGAAATTGTTAATCTAGTAAAATATGATGCAGAGTAACCACACATAAAAACTAAATTAATGTCACCTTATATAAAATCTCAATAATGGGCTTCCCTGGTGGCACAGTGGTTGAGAGTCTGCCTGCCGATGCAGGGGACGTGGGTTCGTGCCCCAGTCTGGGAAGACACCACATGCCACGGAGCGGCTGGACCGATGAGCCATGGCCACTGAGCCTGCACTTCCGGAGCCTGTGCTCCGCAATGGGAGAGGCCACAACAGTGAGAGGCCCGCGTACCACAAAAAAAAAAAAAAAAAAAAAGTGATATAAAATCTCATTAATCAAAAACAGATCATAGTTACTTAAATTGATTGCTAATCCATCTTTCTACCATTTTCTGCCTCAGGGTTATGATGATGGCTATGGGGATGAATACGATGACCAGACATATGAGACTTATGACAATAGCTATGCCACCCAAGCACAAAGGTAAGGTATACGTTGTTTAACACATCCTTCTCAGGATGACTTCTAATTCTGCTATTTTGTTTCTTGTATCTGAATATCAGTTACATTATGTGAAAGTTTCTAGCAGTGGGTTTATTCGTTGTCCTTCTGAATTATTCAGTTGCTTACTAGACTGTGAGATGTAAAATGTAATAATCTTGCAATTGCTAATAATGAAATAGTAGTGTGTTCTTTTAAGACTAGATGATTATCATAACCAATCAACTCATTGAACAAGCTTGTATTTAATAAAAATACTGTTATTTTAAGATATTATTTTGGTGAATTCATAATTAAGATAACAATAAAAACAAAGCACTTGTTCAGTGTGGATTTTTTCCCCAGAAATATAATTTTCATTTTTAAAACAAAGGATAGGGAAATGTTATTGGTGCTCTAAAAAGAAGAAAATTCTTTAAACATATTATGGAATTAAGAATTCCTTTCCTTTCTTAACTGTGATTTAAAAACTTCCAACAAACAAAAGTCCAGGAACAGACAGTATCACAGGCAAATTCTATCAAACATTTAGAGAACAGTTAACACCTATCCTTCTGAAACTATTCCAAAAAATCTCAGAGGAAGAAACACTCCCAAACTCATTCTGGAGGCCACCAAAACCAGATGAAGATACCACAAAAAAAGAAAATTACAGGCCAATATCACTGATGGACATAGATGCGAAAATCATCTACAAAATACTAGCAAAGCAAATCCAACAATACATTGAAAGAATCATACACCATGATCAAGTGGGATATATCCCAGGAATGCAAAGAATCTTCAGTATACACAATCAATGTGATACACCATATTAACAAATTAAGGAATAAAAACCATATGATCATCTCAATAGATGCAGAAAAAGCTTTTGACAAAATTCAACAACATTTATGATAATAACTCTCCAGAATGTGGGCATAGAGGGAAACTACCTCAACATAATAAAGGCCATACATGACAAACCTACAGCTAACATCATACTCAATGGTGAAAAGCTGAAAGCATTTCCTCCAAGATCGGGAACAAGGCAAGGATGTCCACTCTCACCACTTTTATTCAACATAGTTTTGGAAGTCCTAGCCCTGGCAATCAGAGAAGAAAAGGAAATAAAGGGAATCCAAACTGGAAAAGAAGTAAAACTGTCACTGTTTGCAGATGACATGATCAGATATATAGAAAATCCTAAAGATGCTACCAGTAAACTAATAGAGCTCATCAATGAATTTGGTAATGTTGCAGGATACAAAATTAATACACAGAAATCTGTTGCATTTCTAAACACTAAGAATGAAAGATCAGAAAGAGAAATTAAAGAAACAATTCCACTTATCATCACATCAAAAAGAATAAAATGCCTAGGAATAAACCTACCAAAGGAGGCAAAACACCTGTACTCAGAAAACTATAAGAGGCTGATGAAAGAAATGGATGATGACACAAACATATGGAAAGATATACCATGTCCTTGGATTGGAAGAATCAATATTAAAAGAAAAAATCTTAAAATTTGTATGGAGACACAAAAGACCTCAAATAGCCAAAGCAATCTTGAGAAAGAAAAATCGAGCTGGAGGAATCAGGTTGTGTGACTTCAGATTATAATACAAAACTACAGTCATCAAAACAGGATAGTACTGGCACAAAAACAGAAACATAGATCAATAGAACAGGATAGAAAGCCCAGAAATAAATCCATGCACGTATGGTCAATTGATCTACAACTAAGGAGGCAAGACTATGGAGAAAATGGAGAAAAGACAGTCTCTTCAGTAACTGGTGCTGGGAAAATTGAACAGCTACATGTAAAAGAATGAAATTAGAACCTTCTTTAACACCATACACAAAAATAAACTCAAAATGGATCAAAGGTGGGCTTCCTTGGTGGCGCAGTGGTTGAGAGTCCACCTGCCAATGCAAGGGACACGGGTTCATGCCCCAGTCCGGGAAGATCCCACATGCCGCAGAGCAGCTAGGCCTGTGAGCCATGGCCGCTGAGCCTGTGCGTCTGGAGCCTGTGCTCCGCAATGGGAGAGGCCACAACAGTGAGAAGCCCGCATACCGCAAAAAAAAAAAAAAAAAAAAATTATAAAAAAGGGGGCTTCCCTGGTGGCGCAGTGGTTGAGAGTCCGCCTGCCGATGCAGGGGACACGGGTTCGTGCCCCGGTCCGGGAAATCCCACATGCCGCGGAGCGGCAGGGCCCGTGAGCCATGGCCACTGAGCCTGCGCGTCTGGAGCCTGTGCTCCGCAACGGGAGAGGCCACAACAGTGAGAGGCCCGCGTACCGCAGAAAAAAAAAAAAAAAAAAAATGGATCAAAGGCATAAATATAAGACCAGATACTATAAAACTCTTAGAGGAAAATATAGGCAGAATACTATATGACATAAATCACAGAAATATCTTTGTCCATCTATTTCCTAGAGTAAGGGAAATAAAAACAAAAATAAACAAATGGGACCTAATGAAACTTAAAAGCTTTTACACAGCAAAAGAAACCATAAAAAAATGAAACAACAACCCACAGAATGGGAGAAAATATTTGCAAACAAAGTGAGCAACAAAGAATTAATCTCCAAAATTTACAAACAGCTCACACAGCTCAATATCAAAAAACAAACAACACAATTAAAAAATGGGCAGAAGATCTAAATAGACATTTCTCCAAAGAAGACATACAAATGGCCAACAGGCAAATGAAAAGATGCTCAACATCACTAATTATTAGAGAAATTCATATCAAAACTACAATGAGGTATCACCTCACACAGGTCAGAATGGCCATCATCAAAAAAGTCTACAAACAATAAATGCTGGAGAGAGTGTGGAGAAAAGGGAACTCTCCTCCACTTGTGGTGGGAATGTAAATTGGTGAAGCCACTATAGAGAACGCTATGGAAGTTCCTTAAGAAACTAAAAATAGAGCTACCATATGATCCAACAACACTCCTGGGCATATATCTAGAGAAAACCATGGTTTGAAAGGATACATGCAACACAATATTCATGGCAGCACTGTTTACAATAGCCAAGACATGGAATCAAACTAAATGTCCAATGACAGATGAATGGATAAAGAAGTATGGTACATATATACAATGGAATATTACTCAGCTGTTAAAAAGAATGAAATAATGTCATTTGCATCAACATGGATAGACCTGGAGATTATCATACTAAGTGAAGTATGTCAGACAAAGAAAGACAAATATCAAATGAGATCGCTTATATGCAGAATCTAAAAAAAGTGATACATCTCCTGGCTATTGTAAATAAAGCTGCAACGAACATTTTTGTACATGACTCTTTTTGAATTATGGTTTTCTCAGGGTATATGCCCAGTAGTGGGATTGCTGGGTCATATGGTAGTTCTATTTGTAGTTGTTTAAGGAACCTCCATACTGTTCTCCATAGTGGCTGTATCAATTTACATTCACACCAGCAGTGCAAGAGTGTTCCCTTTTCTCCACACCCTCTCCAGCATTTATTGTTTCTAGATTTTTTGATGATGGCCATTCTGACCAGTGTGAGATGATATCTCATTGTAGTTTTGATTTGCATTTCTTTAATGATTAATGACGTTGAGCATTCTTTCATGTGTTTGTTGGCCAGGAGATGGAAGCAACCTAAGTGTCCATCATCAGATGAATGGATAAAGAAGATGTGGCACATATATACAATGGAATATTACTCAGCCATAAAAAGAAATGAAATTGAGTTATTTGTAGTGAGGTGGATGGACCTAGAGTCTGTCATACAGAGTGAAGTAAGTCAGGAGGAGAAAAACAAATACCATATGCTAACACTTATATATGGAATCTAAGAAAAAATAAAGGTCAGGAAGAACCTAAGGGTAAGACAGGAATAAAGACACAGACCTACTAGAGAATGGACTAGAGGATATGGGGAGGGAGAAGGGTAAGCTGTGACAAAGTGAGAGAGTGGCATGGACATATATACACTACCAAACGTAAAGTAGATAGCTAGTTGAAAGCAGTCACATAGCACAGGGAGATCAGCTTGGTGTTTTGTTACCACCTAGAGGGGTGGGATAGGGAGGGTGGGAGGGTGGGAGATGCAAGAGGGAAGAGATATGGGAACGTGTGTATGTGTATAGCTGATTCACTTTGTTATAGAGCAGAAAACTAACACACCATTATAAAGCAATTATACTCCAATAAATATGTTTAAAAATTTTTTTAAGTGGTACAAACTTATTTACAAAACAGAAACAGACTCACAGACTTAGACAATGAACTTATGGTTACCAGGGGCCCAGGTGGGAGGGACAAATTGGGAGTTTGGGGTTGACATGTATACACTGTTATATTTAAAATGGGTAACCAACAAGGCTGTATAGCACAGGGAACTCTGCTTAATATTCTGCAATAACCTAAATGAGAAAAGAATTTGAAAAAGAATATATATAAGTATATGTATAACTGAATCACTTTGCTGTACACCTGAAAATAACACAATGTTGTTAATCAATTCTACTCCAGTAGAAAATTAAAAAAAAATTTTAAGTGAACTACAAGCTCAATATATGAAATTTGGGAGGACACAAACATTCAGTCTATAAAAATCATATTTCTCCAAGCCCTTCTTCCTCATTTTTGAGTTCAAACCACCTGCAATCCTTATATAGAAGCAAAATGTTTTCATAAAATATGGTATGAAGGTGGGGGAAGATCATCAAAGATAAAAGTGAATTACAAATGAAAAAAGCAAAAAAATTTTTCTTTCCTTTCTTAATGGATCTCAGAGATTATTGAATAAATTTATATAGGCTCAAAATTTGTGATACTAATGAATTTTTACTTTTTAAAATTTAGATTTATTGAAGTATAATTTACATATGGTAAAATTTGCCCATTTAGGGCACAGTTGTATAAGTTTGGCCAATACAAACTATCATGTAACCACCACCAAAATTATGATATAGGACTATTTAATCAGCCCCAAATGTTTCCTTATTGCTCTTTAGAGTCAATATTTTCTCCACCCCAGGCCCTGGGAACCATGGTTCACTTTTTGTCACTATAGTTTTGCTTTTTCTAGAATGTCATATAAGTAGAAACATTACAAAGTGTAGCATTTTCAGTCTGGCTTCTTATGCATTCCATATCTATTCATGTTGTTGTGTGTATTAGTATTCTGTTCCTTTTTATTATGGTGTAGCATTTCATTGTATGGATGTACCACTCATTGTATGGATGTACCACAGTTTCCTCATTCACCAGTTGAAGGACATTTGAGTTATTCCTATATTTTGCTATTATGAATAAAGTTGGCATAAAACAAATACATCTTTAGAAAAATAAATTGCCTAAGTATTTTTTCTGAAAATAAGTTACATATTTCATAGGAAAGGAATCCATGTGATAATTAGTTAAATGATCTGCCCCTATATGTGATTCTCAGAAACCAATAGGACTAATTGTCACAGAAACAAAATCATAACATTGACCATTTACTGATCAACTTATTGGCACCCAAAGAGATTTGAATGCATTAAGTAATATTTGGAGGAGAGAACTGGCAAAGAAAGAAACCACTTTAAGGTCATTATGGATGAGTGTCATATTGCATGAGTGTGAAATTTTCATGGCCTGGGGGACATCATAGTGTAAGGGGTGAAAGGGAATTCTATTTAGGGAAACCACTCTAGGCAATTAGAAAAAAAAAAAAAACTCATGTGAACAGAGACCTTTAAAGCTCAGCATAAATTAAGATATAATTATGGAAATGAACATTTTACTTTGAGTCTTTGGTTACTTTGTAGTAGGGTAAATAAAAAAGCCAAGAGCTTCTGCTCTCTTAACTGTTCCAGTTACATATTGGAACACAGCACAGCTACCTAGGATGCAGGAAAGTTTTGGGTCACATCACAGACACTAATAGAGTACAGTATGCAAATTGGCTATGTATTTAAAACATTTGTTAATATTTTCAATCAAATTTCTATCTCATCATTATATATTAGTGCATAAAAATAGTGATAATAAAGTTCTGTAACTTGCTTCAGAAACTATTTGGAAGAAACACAATTATCACACTCTACAAGCACTGCTAGAATAGAGTAAAATCATTTCTTGATGTAGCTTTAGAGCTACATTCAATTTGTAGAGATTTGGGGATAATTTTCTGAAAGTGAGGAATTTTCTGCATCTTTATTCTGGTTAGATTTAATTGGGTTTGATTCACCCTAAGGAATAATTGGGGATTACAATAACTTATCTTGAATATTTGAAAAGTGAATACTAGGATAATTGAACATAATTATGTATAAAATTTAATGGTGTTATAGAATAATCTGGAAAACATATTTTATCTTGATTCAATGAAGTACAATTTATATGTAAAAGTATATTTTCTGTGCACTCTGCTACCTTCTCTTTTCCCTTTCTTATCCATTCAATTTTCTGTGACTAAATTCTTCCCATCCTCCTAAACCCACCTCAAAAACCAAGTCTTCTGAAAGTCTTTCCTTAATCCTATATTTGTGAATAATCTGTTTCTACCCTGAATTCCAACAGCATCATATCTTTATTTCTCTACGGCACTTTATTTTTCTGCCTTGTGTTGGGATCATTTGTGTATTTGTGCCTTGTCAACCTTAACTTGCCCAGAATCCTAGTCTGATACACCCTCATGTCCCTCACAGCACCTAACATTGAGGCTTTCATATGGTGTGTGCCGAACAGATGATCATTGACTGCATGAATGTCAGACCTAATATGTACCTACATGATGGGGATTAAAAAAATAAGAGCCTCATCACTCAAAGAGAATACAATATTCAGAATTTTATGTATCATTTTTACTGACAAAATATATATTTATTTCTGAGGTATCTTAGTGCTAAAGCAGAAGGGATAAAGAAAGAACATCATGAAGTTAGTTACAACAATACTAATACTCTATACTATAATAATTATAAGATGCCTATTTTAGTAAAAACATATACTCAATACTAGGATACTGTCTGGCATGCAAGAGGTTCTCAATATTTATTGAATAAATGAATAAAAAATAAATGAATGCATTATTGAATGAATGAAGTTAGCTACAATAGCTAAATAACTATTATTTCAGAAAACTCTGTGAGGAAAAATGTTTAAATATCATAGTGATTCCTCTGTGAGGAAAAATGTTTAAATATCATAGTGATTTGTAATAGAAATAGATAAACACTGAGAAAATTTATTATATATTATTATAATTTATTACATGTAATAGAAATAGATAAACACTGAGAAAATTTATTATATAATGAATTAAATATCTACTTTTAGATTACTTCTATTGATCCAACTATGACAACAGAAGATGTAAATAACAGTTTAGTTAAATAAGCACTTATTAAATGATTACTTGGGCCAGAGAGTATGCTCACCATACAGTCACAATACATATTTTTCAATTTTTAAATATATTTTAACATTTTCTCCTAATAATTTGTTGGTGGAGGAGTCATATATGCAAACTGCATGTATATTTAAGTTAAGTAAAACAACTACTATAGAGTAATCAAGTATTAGGAATTAGAAGTGAAAGAAAGTTTATTTTCTACAAGAATCAGTATGGAATTTTTTCTTTTTCAAGTGGTGGTTCTTTAATTGGACTTTTTAAAGTATTATTTGGACTTATGGAGGGAAATGGAGAAAGCTTTTAAAGAAGTGAAATAAAGAGAAATATGTGAACATAAAACTTCTCCATCACTTACAAACAATGTATTATTTCAACATTAAAGTGGTCAAATCAGAAGAAATACTGATTTAGAAACTTGAAGGTAAAACAATATGTTTTGTGTGACTTAGCAGAACTGAGATAAAAGAAAAAAGGTTTAGATAAAAGGGTCTTTAAATGACTAGTTTGTCAGCACAAGTGAATACAGAATTTGTGGAAATTATAAAGTAGGATCTGGCAGGTGCCTAAATGGAATAATTATTTCATCTTTAATAGAGAGTCTAAAGGAAGTTCACAAGGTAACAACCCTACAAATGTTCACCTAGAGTTCAGAAACTATAACAACTTTAATTAATCCCCAGTTGTCTTGTAAGGTGTTGATAGTTGTGGAAAATTTCAAATGGATCAGAAAAGGGACTTTGCTGAAAATTCCTTAGGAGGCAGCTCAACTAATTGACACATTAAGGACTGGTAAAGATGACAATGATATAAGGTGTCTCTGACCATCTTTTTCTCTTGCTCTGTGTCTATGAGGAGAAAAAGTAATGAAATATACTGATGAGTTTATTATGCAACTTTCAAATTGCAGGGCAGTCTTTGGCTTATGACAAGTTACATCCTGTGATCAACACCTTTAATTGGACCAAATATTAAATTCGGTTCATGTTCTGATATCCTATTTTTTTATGTACTGCTCAAAGTCATTAACATTTTCAGAGATCAATCTTCTAAAATCACATAAATTCTCAAGTCTTTACCAACAAATTGTTTCTTTTCAATGCAAGACTCTACACCAATCCAAATCATAAACGTAGAAAAAAGTGACTTTCATGTACTTAGAGACAAATAGTAATATTGCAAATGAAAGTCAAAAGACCAATTCTGATCTTTGATTCTTACAGGATTTTAACTTGGATGTGAAATATTAAGAATTTGTAATTTTCCAATTTAAATTTCTAACTGCAGATTTGTAATAGGCAAATATCAAAAAGGAAGGCTTCACTTCCCTTGAAGCATGAATCAGGTGTGTGACTCACACAACCTGGAAAATAATCCTCTCTTCTGTATGTTAATGGCGGAATGTGCTAGGGGGAGGAAAGATAAAAGTCCTTCTCGTATATAAGGCAGTAGTTCCCAAAGTTTTCTAGAATGAAGACTCTCTTGGAATATCTGTAATTGTCAGGGTCTACACAGCAGGTGAAAAATGAAACTCTTAAATTAGGATAATTTGAAGAGAGTTTAATAATGGAACTCTTTTCAGAGTATAAGGAAACCACAAGGGAAAATGTAGTGTGCAGGGCTAGTATCCCTGGGGCAATGTGTTTATCACCAAAAACTAGGAATGGAAGGAAGATAGAAAGCTGTCAGAGAGGCCTTCTGACAGAGAAAGAGGCCTCTCCTTTGAAAGAGAATGGTAGCGGAGGCCAGCCCACAAAGAGGAATCTCAGGAGTTAATACCCCGATCTCACTTTTTTCCCATTGGCTGAACCCATTAGGAGGCAAAGGACAAGAAATTGAGTAGATGGAGTTGCCATTAGTCATTCCAGGTATAGAGCAGGCTGGAGAGAAGGGTGGAAGTGGGAAGGCAAATGAAAAGAGGTCCTGCACAACATCCAAAATAATTATCAAACCTCAGCGAACAGTCATTGTACATATTAGTGTCAGTTGCTTGAAGATATAAAAAATGACATACATTTGCTATGGAAACAGCAGTGCTTTTAAATTAATTTGTATTTCATTAATGAGAAAGCATTTAGAATAAAAAAAGTTACAATATACATGAACATATAAATATATATTTTTGAAGAGATAGCTTCTTGGACACTCTGGCATAAATTAGGTCCTTGAGGGTCAGAGCCCCCACAGAGGGAACCACTGTTCTGTTGTTCAGAGGCTGCTTGGCCCTAATGATTTCATGGTAACTAGCATTAGTTTTGTGCTGGCCGCTATGCTAATTGTTTAGGATATTTATCTCATTTAATCCTTGCAATAACATTTGAGGCAGAGAAAAACTGAAGCTTAAATATATTAAATGACTTTCTCATGTTCATTCAAATAGTAAACGTTGGCTTCAAAATCACATTTGTTAATTCCAGAGGCCTCAGACTTCAAGACTAATAAATACTGTCTGAAAAATCTAAATAGATTTATTGATTCAACAGACTTGTTATATACCTGAACAATCCAGAGGGAATATAATATAATATAATATAATGTAATAAGAATGTAGTGAGTTATATGCATGCTTTTCAAAGGTCTCTGACCAAAGGATACATCTAGGCAGGAAAAAAAAAAAAAAGAAATTACTTAACTATTTATTTTAGATGATAAGTTTAATGTGAGCCCTTATATTTGATACTAAGAGTCTACAAAAACAATTCTAATGAAAACTTACATATAACGCACTGCAGTTACTCAGTAATTTAATAATAGTTGTAATATAACATCTTTTCCTATTAATTTAAGTGTCACAACTTGCTATAAAGTGATTCACCCTCATTTTGTGATTCAATTCTCTTATGTCTCAAGCTATAGTCAATGATGAGATTGAATTTACAAATGGTTATTGGATGTGAGATATTTTCCCATAGTTAATCTACTAGTTCAGTTTGTGACTTTCTCACACATCCACAGACCTCTGCACAAATAGTGGATTTGGTATTATTTGAAGATACCTTAACAGAGTGGGAATTCAGCTCTTGATGCACACTATTCTTTTTTTATTCTCATTTGACATACTTATTTTAAGTATCTAAGTTAACTGTTAGTTTTAGAAAGAAACAATGTGTTTCTTCAAATTATTCATTAGGCATTCATTGTATTTGTTGATTCTTTGTTAATTTAAAGTTAATTTTGATGACATCTTAACTGCTTGCCTGAATAGTCAACTTGTATTTAAAAATATACATTAAGGGGAGACCTTCAAGATGGCTGAGGAGTAAGAGGTGGAGATCACTTTTCTTCCCACAAATACATCAGAAATACATCTACATGTGGAACAAATCCTACAGAACACTTACTGAATGCTGGCAGAAGACCTCAGACTTCCCAAAAGGAAAGAAACTGCCCATGTACCTGGGTAGGGCAAAAGAAAAAAGAAAAAACAGAGACAAAAGAATAGGGATGGGACCTGCACTTCTGGGAGGAAGCTGTGAAGGAGGAAAAATTTCCACACACTAGGGAGCCCCTTCACTGGTGAAGATGGGGGGTGGTGGAGGGGAAGCTTCAGAGGCACAGAGGAGAGTGCAGCAACAGGGGTGCAGAGAGCAAAGTGGAGAGGTTCTCGCACATAGGATTGGTGCTGACCAGCACTCACGAGCCTGAGAGGCTTGTCTGCTCACCTGCCAGGGCAGGTGGGAGCTGGGAGCTGGGGATCTGGTTTCGGAGGTCAGATCTCAGGGAGAGGACTGGGATTGGCTGCATGAACACAGCCTGAAGGGGGCTAGTGCACCACACGTAGCTGAGAGGGAGTCCAGGAAAAAGTCTGGAACTGCCTAACAGGCAAAAGACCATTGTTTCAGGGTGCACAAGGAGAGAGGATTCAGAGCACTGCCTAAACTAGCTCCAGAGATAGAGGGGAGCTGCGGCTACCAGTACAGACATCAGAGACAGGCATAAAATGCTAAGGCTGCAGCTGCAGCCACCAAGAAGCCTGTGTGCAAGTACAGGTCACTATCCACACCTCCCCTCCTGGGAGCCTGTGCAGCCCGCCACCATCAGGGTCCCGTGATCCAGGGACAATTTCCCCAGGAGAACACACAGTGCACCTCAGGCTGTTGCAATGTCACACTGGCTTGTGCCACAGCAGGCTAGCCCTGCATTCCATACTCCTCCTTCCCCGGGGGGGCGTGAGTAACCCAGAGCCCCCTAATCAGCTGCTCCTTCAAATGCGTCCTGTCTGGGTGGGAACAGACATCCTCAGGTGACCTACATGCAGAGGCGGGGCCAAATCCAAAGCTGAACCACAGGAGGTGTGTGAACAAAGAAGAGAAAGGGAAATTTCTCCCAGCAGCCTCAGAAGCAGTGGATTAAATCTCCACAATCAACTTAATGTACTCTACATCTCTGGAATACCTGAATAGACAACGAATCATCCAAAAATCAAGATGGTGGATTCTGGGAGCAACTGTAGACTTGGGGTTTGCTTTGTGCATGTAATTTGTTCTGGTTTTATGTTTATCTTAGTTTAGTATTTAGAGTTTATTATCATTGGTAGATTTCTTTATTGATTTGGTTGCTCTCTTCCTTTTATATATATAGAGAGAGATATATACATTTCATTCCTTTTTCTATTTTTTGTGAGTGTTTATCTGTCTGCTTCTTTGTGGGATTTTGTCTGTATAGCTTTGCTTTAGCATTTGTCCTAGGGTGCTCTCTGTACATTTTTTGTTTGTTTTTTTTTTTTTTTGCTTTAGTAAATTTTTTAGCATTTGTTATCACTGGTGGATTTGTTTACTGGTTTGGTTGCTCTCTTTCTTTACTGTTTTTAATTTTTAATAATTTTTAAATTTTTATAAGTTTATTTTACTTTATTTTATTTTTTTCTTTCTTTTTCTACCTTTCCTTCTGAGGCATGTGGCTAACAGTGTCTTGGTGCTCCAGCCAGGTGTCAGGTCTGTGCCTCTGAGGTGCAAGAGCCGAGTTCAGGACACTGGTCCACCAGAGACCTCCTGACTCCATGAAATATCAAATGGCAAAAGGTCTCCCAGAGACCTCCATCTCAACGTTAAGACCCAGCTCACTCAATGACCAGCAAGCTATAATGCTGGACACCCTACACCAAACAACTAGCAAGACAGGAGCACAACCACACCCATTAACAGAGAGGCTGCCTAAAATCATAATAAGGTCACAGGCACCCCAAAACACACCACTGGATGCAGTCTGGCCGACCAGAAAGATAAGATCCAGCCTCATCCACCAGAACGCAGGCACCAGTCCCTTCAACCAGGAAACCTACAGAACTTACTGAGCCAACTGTAGCCACTGGGGGCAGACACCAAAAACAACGGGAACTGTGAACCTGCAGCCTGTGAAAAGGAGACCCCAAACACAGTAAGTTAAGCAAAAAGAGATGAGTAAGAAACACACAGCAGATGAAGGAGCAAGGTAAAAACCCATCACACTAAACAAATGAAGAGTAAATAGGCAGTCTACCTGACAAAGAATTCAGAGTAACGATAGTAAAGATGATCCAAATCTTGGAAACAGAATGAAGAAAATACAGGAAACATTTAACAAGGACCTAGAAGAACTAAAGAGCAAACAAAGAATGATGAACAACACAATAAAAGAAATTAAAAATTATCTAGAAGGAGTCAATAGCAGAATAACTGAGGCAGATGAATGGATAAATGACCTGGAAGATAAAATAGTGGAAATAACTACCACAGGGCAGAATAAAGAAATAAGAAGGAAAAGAATTGACTACAGTATCAGAGACTTCTGGGACTACATTAAATACACTAACATTTGAATTACAGGGGTCCCAGAAGAAGAGAAAAAAGGAAAGGAACTGAGAAAATATTTGAAGAGATTATAGTTAAAACTTCCCTAATATGGGAAAGGAAATAGTCAATCAAGTCCAGGAAGCACAGAGAGTACCATACAGGATAAATCCAAGGAGAAACATGCCAAGACACATATTAATCCAACTATCAAAAATTAAACACAAAGAAAAAATAGCAAAAGCACCAGGGAAAAACAACAAATAACATACAAGGGAATCCTCATAAGGTTAACAGTTGATCTTTCAGCAGGAAACTCTGCAAGCCAGAAGGGAGTGACAGGATATATTTAAAGTGATGAAAGGGAACAAGCTGCAACCAAGATTACTATACCCAGCAAAGATCTCATTCAGATTCAATGGAGAAATAAAAACCTTTAGAGACAAGGAAAAGCTAAGAGAATTCAGCACCACAAAACCAACTTTACAACAAATGCTAAAGGAACTCCTCTAGGCAGGAAACACAAGAGAAGTCAAAGACTTACAATAACAAGCCCAAAACAATTAAGAAAATGGTGATAGGAACATACATATCGATAACTACCTTAACTGTAAATGGATTAAATGCTCCAAGCAAAAGACATAGACTGGCTGGCTGGATACAAAAAAACATCCATATATATTCTGTCTACAAGAGACCCACTTGACACACTGAAAGTGAGGGGATGGAAAAAAATATTCCATGCTAAAGGAAATCAAAGAAAGCTGGAGTACCAATTCTCATATCATACAAAATATATTTAAAATAAAGACTATTACAAGAGACAAAGAAGGACACTACATAATGATCAAGGGATCAATCCAAGATGAAGATATCACACTTGTAAATATTTATCCACCCAGCATACGACCACCTCAATACATAAGGCAAATGCTAACAGCCATAAAGGGAAATTGACAGTAATACAATCATAGTAGGGCACTTTAATACCCCGCTTTCAACAATGGACAGATCATACAAAATGAAAAGAAATAGGAAACACAAGCTTTAAATGACACATTAAACAAGATGGACTTAATTGATATTTATATGACATTCCATTTAAAACAAGAGAATATACTTTCTTCTCAAGTGCTCACGGAACATTCTCCAGGATAGATGATCATATCTTGGGTCACAAATCAAGCCTTTGAAAATTTAAGAAAATTGAAATTGTATCAAGTATCTTTTCTGACCACAGTGCTATGGGGCTATATACAATTATAGGAAAAAATCTGTAAAAAATACAATCAAATGGAGGCTAAACAATACACTACTAAATAATCAAGAGATCACTGAAGAAATAAAGAGGAAATCAAAAGATGTCTAGAAACAAATGACAATGAAAACACAACAACCCAAAACCTATGGGATGCAGCAAAAGCACTTCTAAAAGGGAAGTTTATAGCAATACAATCCTACCTCAAGGAACAAGAAACATCTCAAATAGACAACCTAGCCTTACACCTAAAGCAACTAGAGAAAGAAGGACAATAAATCCTGAAGTTAGCAAAAGGAAAGAAATCATAAAGAGCAGATCAGAAATAAATGAAACAGAAATGAAAGAAACAAATAACAAAGATCAAAAAAATTAAAAGCTGGCTCTTTGAGAAGATAAACAAAATTGATAAACCATCAGCCAGACTCATCAAGAAAAACAGGGAGAAGACATATCAATAGAATTAGAAATGAAAAAGGAGAAGTAAAAACTGACACTGCAGAAATACAAAGGATCATAACAGATTACTACGAGAAATTATAGGCCAATAAAATGGACAATATGGAAGACATGGACAAATTCTTAGAAAAGTACAAACTTCCAAGACTGAACCAGGAAGAAATAGAAAATATAAACAGATCAATCACAAGCACTGAAATTGAGACTGTGATTAAAAATATTTCAACAAGCAAAAGACTAGGACCAGATAGCTTCAAAGGAGAATTCTATCATACATTTCCTGAAGCTCAACACCTATCCTTCTCAAACTCTTCCAAAATATACAAGGGAGAGCAATACTCCCAAACTCCTTCTACAAGGCCAACATCACCCTGATATGAAAACCAGACAAAGATGCCATGAAGAAAGAAAACTACAGGTCAATATCACTGATGAACATAGATGCAAAACTCCTCAACAAAATACTAGTTAACAGAATTCAACAGCACATTGAAAGGATCATACACCATGATCAAGTGGAGTTTATCTCAGGGATACAAGGATTCTTCAGTATACAGAAATCAATCAATGTGATGCACATATTAACAAATTGAAGAAGAAAAACCGTATGATCATGTCAATAGATGCAGAACAAGCTTTTGACACAATTCAACACCATTTATGATAAAAACCCTACAGAAAGTAGGCATAGAGGGAACTTACCTCAACAAAATAAAGGCCATATATGACAAACCGACAGCCAACATCGTCCTCAATGGTGAAAAACTGAAACCCTTTCCTCTAAGATCAGGAACAAGACAAGGTTGCTGACTCTCACTATTAATATTCATCATAGTTTTGAAGTTTTAGCTACAGCAATCAGAGAAGAAAAAGAAATAAAAGTAATCCAAATTGGAAAAGAAGAAGTAAAGTGGCACTGTTTGCAAATGACATGATACTATATATAGAGAATGCTAAACTTGCTACCACAAAACTACTAGAGCTAATCAATGAATCTGGTAAACCAGTAGGATACAAAATTCATGAACAGAAATCTCTTGCATTCCTATACCCTAATGATGAAAAATCTGAAAGAGAAATTAAGGAAACTCCCATCTACCATTGCAAAAAAAAGAATAAAATACCTAGGAATAAACCTACCTAAGGAGACAAAAGACCTGTATGCAGGAAACTATAAGACACTAATGAAAGAAATTTAAGATGATACAAACAGATGGAGAGATTTACCATGTTCTAGGATTGGAAGAATCAACATTGTGAAAATTACTATACTACCCAAAGCAATCTACAGATTCAATGCAATCCCTATCAAACTACCAATGGCATTTTTCACAGAACTAGAACAAAAAATTTCACAATTTGTATGGAAACACAAAAGACCCCTAATAGCCAAAGCAATCTTGTGAAAGAAAGATGGAGCTGGAGGAATCAGGCTCCCAGACTTCAGACTACACTACAAAGCTACAGTATTCAAAACAGTATGGTACTGGCACAAAAACAGATGGATAGATCAATGGAACAGGATAGAAATCCCAGAGATAATCGCAGGCACATATGATCACTTCATTTTTGATAAAAGAGGCAAGAATATACAATGGAGAAAAGACAGCCTCTTCAATAACTGGTGCTGGGGAAACTGGACAGCTACATGTAAAACAATGAAATTAGAACACTCCCTAACACCATACACAAAAGTAAACTCAAAATGGATTAAAGATCTAAATTTAAGGCCAGACACTGTAAAACTCTTAGAGGAAAACATAGGCAGAACACTCTATGATGTGAATCACAGCAAGATCCTTTTTGACCCACCTCCTAGAGAAATGGAAATAAAAACAAAAATAAACAAATGGGACCTAATGAAACTTAAAAGTTTTTGCACAGCAAAGGAAAACATAAACAAGATGAAAAGACAACCCTCAGAATGGTAAAACATATTTGCAAATGAAGCAACTGACACAAGATTAATCTCCAGGATGGATAAAGAAGATGTGGCACACATATACAATGTAATATTACTCAGACATAAACAGAAACGAAATTGAGTTATTTGTAGTGAGGTGGATGGACCTAGAGTCTGTCATACTGAGTGAAGTAAGTCAGAAAGAAAAAAACTACCGTATGCTAATGCATATACATGGAATCTTAAAAAAAAAAATGTAATAATGCTTCTGTTGAACCTAGGGGCAGGACAGGAATAAAAATGCAGACATAGAAAATGGACTTGAAGACATGGGGAGTGGGAAAGGTAAGCTGGGATGAAGTGATAAAGTGGCATGGAGATATATACACTATCCAATGTAAAATAGATAGCTAGTGGGAAGCAGCCCCAGAGCCGCATAGTTGCATAGAACGGGGAGGTCAGCTCTGTGCTTTGTGACCACTTAGATGAGTGGGATAGGGAGGGTGAGAGGGAGATGCAAGAGGGAGAAAATATGGGGTTATATCTATATGTATAGCTGATTCACTCTGTTATAAACAGAAACTAAGACACCACTGTAAAACAATTATACTCCAATAAAGATGTTAAAAATAAATAAGTAAAAAATAAAAATATACATTAAAGTACGTTTTGTAAGACTCTAATAAGAAGAGTTAGAAAAATCATTTTCCCTGATCACTTGAATGACAAGTTTCCAATAGAACTTAAGGGAAACTTCCCTGGTGGTCCAGTGGTTAAGACTTCACCTTCCAATGCAGGGAGTGCAGGTTCCATCCCTGATTGGGGAGCTTAGATCCCATATACCTCACAGCAAAAAACCAAAACATAAAGCAGAAGCAATATTGTAACAAATTTGATAAAGAATTTTTTAATACATTAAAAAAAGAACTTAAAGAAGTGTCCAGTTAGTAATTGAAACCTGCTCAATTATTTACTGAGATCAGGACATGACAGCATTTCTCCTCAGTAAATTCGTTTAGATCTGTAGACACCCCTCAACAGGAAACAGGAAAGTATTAGGCAAATCACATACAATCAGAGCTTCAGAAATGGGTAGTGTTAGATCATCTTAGACTCTTAAAGGATCTGACATGTTGCAAAAGGCCTAGTGTTAAGGCGAGTTAAAGACCCCAACATGAAATTCTGACTTCCATGATAGATAAAGAAGTTTAGTTCCACCAAAAGAAAGAAATATATTTAACAGATAGTTAATCAACATACTTAAGGGGTCATGAATGTTCATGAATGTATGTAACTATCAAGGTATTACAATAAGCCTGTGGTAAACTGGAAAGTGTGTGCCCTGCCTAAAGCAACTATCTTCTGCTCAACTTTAGGATATTGTAGCCATGTAGTCCACATTCGGTAAAGGGCCTAGTAGTGTTCTTTTTTTTCCCCCAAAGAAAATCTGGAAATCTAGCTTTTCTTGTTACTATTCCTGCATAACAAACCACCTCAAAACCAAGTGGTACAAGTTAACCATCTTTATTATGCTTGAGGATTTTGTGCATCAGGAATGTTAACAAGGCACAATAGGCGTGACCTTTTCTACTTTCCTATGTCTGGGACCTCAGCTGGGAAGTCTACAAAGGTATGGTTAATTCAATGGCTGGGAGCTGGAATCATCTGGAGGTTCTTCTCCTAGCAGTTGATGCAAGATGTCAGTTGATACCTTAATTGGAACTGCTGTTTGGAATACTCATGTTTAGTGCTCTCCATGTCACGTAGGCTTCCTCATAGCATGGCAGCTCAGAGCAGCATATATAAGTATTCCAAAGAACAAAATAGAAGTTACATTGCCTTTTATGACTTAGCCTCATCCTTTTTTGTTACTTGTTAGTTACAAGCAAGTCACAAGTCCAGCCAGATTCAAGAGAAGGGGTGTTAGCCATCACCATACAATGGTTACTGGCATGGTTCAAGGATGAAAAATTTTATTGTGGACATTTTCAGAAAATATAGCTTGACACATCATGTTTTCCTAATTTTTACATGCTGGCAACTAATGTTTTTGAATTAAACACTTTAGAGACTAGTGTTAGGTAGCCATGGCCATTTTTTCTAAATTCTGCTCTATGCCAAATAATCAAGATAGAGAAGAAGTCATATCCAGAAAATGCTTCCAAGGGCACAGTAACACGGAGTCCTTCAGAACGGCTAACTGAGAGCAGTATATGGTCTGTTCACAGATGTTCTAAAATCCAGAAGTGGTCTATTTGGAGACGATTAAGGAAGATAGACATGCAAATAAATGCATAGCATGTAATGAGTACTATGCTAGAAGGATGTGCCAGAGGATTTGAGAGTACATAGGAGGCCATCTAACTGTAGGGTTAAGAAAAGGTACCAAAAGTCTTCTCAAAAGAACTGATGCCAAGCTGCCATTTAACCAGGGAAATAAATTTTATTCAGGCAAGGTTATCCTTGTGTGCAAAGACAAAGAAATGAAAATATGATTTATTAGTAAAGGATCACACGTCCTTCAGGTGAGATTATAAAATAGTTGGGAGTGGCAGGGCATTTAGCTAATATGATAGAAAGGGAAGAGGAAAGCCTGGATATGGCACATAGAAATAAGAAAAGAATGGTATTTGGTTAGAATTTGGGTTTGTCATCAAATCTAGAAGTTAGTCATCTTTGGAGAAAATTATGATCATCCTTTTTCCACATCAGGCTGATTTGGTCATTTACGGTCAGTTGCTATTTTGTCCCTTTCCTGAAAAACGTTTGTGTTCTTTCATTGCTTTCTTTGGTTTCTTAGTCAATTTGCACTTAAAAGAAAACAAAAACAAAAACCTTCCAGGTCTTGATCTTTTGCACTTGCACACTAGTAATGAAAGAAGGGAGATATTTTTCTTGTAATACCATGGTCAAGATAAAAAAATGTGGATCTGTGAACTTTGTTATAGGGTGGGAACACCAAAAACAAAACACTTTTGATCCTGGGAAGACTTCAGAAAAGGGAATAGAATTTATCTCAGATGCAAGTGAAATAGAGTTAAAATAAGATATAGATATTATTCATTTTTCATAATTTGTATAGCATTTGCAATATCTTATTTTACTGTTTCATTAAATGTGTTTATTAAGGACTTGCTGTTTTCTAGGTGCTGGAAGTAGAATAGTAAAAATTTGGTGCATCTAAATATGGGTTCATAATCCTATAGTTGCAATTCTGTGAACCAGATGTTTCATATTCAGAACTGTTTGTATTTTGAAAAGGCAATACAGTGCATGTACTATATATTGCATATCACCCCCAGTGACATCTAGGCCAAAAATATATTATTGTATTGAAATATGAATAACTAAACTTAGCAGGATATAAATGGCTCTAAATAGATTCTTATTTTAGGTCAGAATTTTGTTGCTTAATTATTTCACACACCCAATTAAAGAAAAAAATTTTGATGTCAAAGCTCTTGGATTTAGAATTCAAGTGTAATTGTGGACTTGTATTCCTATATTGTATAATATTTAGTAATATTGAATTATAGGAGATGTGGCAAAGAGGCAAGAGAAGAGTCCGAAGGGCTAGTCAAGGAACTCTTGACCATTTCTAAAGATAGTAAGACTCTAATAATAATAATAACAATAGCCACAATACAGAGCAGTTGCTATGTGCAGATGCCTATATTAGGTACTTCATAAATATTAGTGAATGAGGTGGGTAGTTTTATCTTCATGTTGTAAATAAACTAAGACTCAGAATGTTTACCTTTCCCAGGACTTTATAGTTTAATAATCAAAAGATCCAAGTTTTGAACTGATTCCTGTTCAATTCCAAAGACTGGACCCTTATTCTAATGCCATATTGTTTCCCTTTAACTCCAGTTTTTAAACATTTCAGCTTATTAGGAAACTCTTAAACTGAACTAACATCTCCTATCCTGTAATCTCTATTTATATTCATTGATCACTAGTTGGCTTTGTGAAGCTACACATAGTGAATCTAGCTTTCTTCTACATTTCAGCCTTTCTTTATGAAGATAATGTTCCTCTAATGATATCCAATCCAGAGTGTAGCAGAGTGCATTCTTGACTACAGTTCTTCACACCTCCTGTGTTCACACCCTTTGCTGTGTGATTTTTCAGGCCTTCTCAAAAAAGTGGCAGAATATGTTTTCCTGATTCCTCACCATCATGTATCTTGCTTTGACTAACAGAATAATGACATTTCTAAGCCTAGACCTTAGGAGGACTGTGTGTTTCCCACTTGTTGTGATAGAAAAGCTTCCCCATGTAACTGCTGTGCCCTTAGTCTGAGCTCCAGAGTGAACACACACAGCCCAGACCTCAGGGAGGCAAAGCCCAGACACACACACAACTCTGAACAGAGCCCCCAACAAGCCCAGCCTAGGGGCAGCAAACCTCCAGCCAAGCCAAAACACAAGAGCTAAATAATTGCTTATTTTTGTGTAAAGCTAACATTTTATGATTGTTTGTTAAGCAATATTATTGTACCAGTAACACGCCAGTATGCAGGATGAATGCCCACCACACAGGCATGTTTTCCTCAATTGTTCTTTGTGTATCATGATTCTTATTTCACCGAATACCCTAGTTGCTCTCTTCTGAAAACATTCTTGTTGTCCAAGTGTTCATCTTAAAGTGTGGCACAGTGATCTTGAGGTACATTTTATTAGATGAGAGTTGACTGGTACAAAGAAATGATGTTATTATATCCTGTGCTTTTTGCTTTAAAGCTCTTCAACATCATCTGACCATGTGGCTTTCCTAAGTGGCTGTGTCACATTACTGGGTTTTATTGAATTTGTTTTCAACTGAAAACCTAGGTTCTTTCTAAATGAACTGTTGTTGAGCCAGTTCTAACACCATCCTGCATCTTTGGAATTATTTTTTTTTAATAAATGCAGAAATGTACATTGATCTCTGCAACTGTTCACCTTGCTTTTAGCCTTCTGTTGTTGGTTTTTAGCTACTTTTTTGAACACTAATTCTTAAAACCAGCATATTAGTTATACTTCCTAGCACATCTTGTATTACTTTATTAAGTACTTTTCAAAAAAATTTGGAAAAACATACGGTGCCAAGGACAAAAATTCAGTAACACACTTTAAGTTGACATTGACCACTAATTAAAACTCCATGAGAATTGTAGACATAGCCACGAAACTACATGGCTGTATTGTCAAGTACCTTACAAATTATTCACAAAGAAATTATGTAGTATTTTAAAACTACTCATTCATTTATTCAATGAACAGTCATTAAACATTACTCTTCTGGAACTATGTATTCAGAACAAATAACATTGCTCAGACGTTGATTTATTCACAATTAGTGTAGACATTTTTTGTTTGTTTCTTTGTTTGTTTACAAAGTGTGACCTTGGATTTCTGCATCAGAAACACCTATAAGTGAAATAACAGACTTCTGGGCCCCTGCTGAGGCCAGCTGATTCAGAATATGAAGAATGGGGCTCATAATATGCTCATACTGTGCATTTTTAGCACAGTATCCTTGTGATGCTTATGCACACTAGATATTGAGAACCGTAGTGCTAGAGGAAGAAACAGAGAGATCTGAAAAAAAAAAAAGGAGTTCTGGCACAATGAGAGTTGTTCTACATGAAGATGTGAGCAAGTTCTTACAGAAGGCAATTGGAGAGAGCTGACGCCTTGCCTGGGAGTTTGAGTAAAGCTTTAATAAGATGCTGACTGTTGAACTGGATCCCAGGAAGAGGATGAATACCTTCTTATGTGAAGAAGTAGAGGAATTTTCATCTAGATAGAAGGATAACCCTGGTCAGGGGCATGGAGTCCTGAAAAGATTTGTGACTTTGGGAGACACTCTACCATGTCAGGTTATGGGGCATGGTAATAGGGAACAGGCTGCATAGATCATTAGAACATAGATAGAAAATGAACTTGTGTACTGTGCTAAGGAATTTCCATTCACACACAGTCTAAGAATTAGAGAATAGGAAGACATGAAAATACATAATTATAATTCAATTTAAAGCATGCCACACTGATGGTGCATGGAGATAGCACCTGACTTATGTTATGTGCTTAGAGTTTCTGGATGAATGTGGCCTTGCTTCCTCATGTAAAGAAAAGACTTGTAAAAGTAGAATCCTTGTTATCAATTCATATAGTCTTTCCCCAGACTCTATTACTTATTTGAATTTCCAAGGTCTGGTGCATGAAAATAACCCTTTAATAAGTACCAAGTTGTCCTGAAACATTACACAAAGCAAGTACCATTTCATTTGTGATTTGAGTAGAGAAGAATATAAATCACCGTTAATGCATAACCATAGTGCAGCTTACACCACTGAATTCTGTCTCAGTCAACTAGATTAAGGATTGAAATAATTAGAAATTATACTGATTTTTACAACACTGAAATCTTACTGATATTCATGAGTTATGATTCAACCAAAAAATACGTGTATACCTTGAAAATTATGTCCATCTCAAGTTAGGGTTCTGTGTATTTGTACCAAAAGAATATAACAGTTCATTTATTAATATCATGTATCAGTGAGCCTAATTAATTAGTCAGTTGAAGGTTTTAGTTATAGAAAATAATTGCTATGTTCTAATGATAATTCCACACAATAAAACAGAAGATTAATTTTTTTTACAAAATTTCTCACCCCTCATTTATGTAATAAAGGGTCAAAGTAAGCAAAAATATAAGCTGAATTAGAAAAAAAATGATTAAAGAGTGTTTATAAAAAATACCATTTGCACAAATTTGTGCACAGAGCTGAATCAAGAAAATAAAAGAATATTATCTAAATGTTTTTCTCTCTCATTTGGGGCATGAGGCTGCACTCTCAAAAGATCCATTTTCTATAAAGGGGATCATTGCAAAGCTGATCATAATTCTACACTAGATGCCTTATATATATCATCTATCTTAACCTATGAGCAAAACAAATATGTCACTTCCCTCATGAATAATCATCCTATATTCTACTCTGTGAACAGTAAACACCATCAATTGAAACTTAAGAGGGTATATGTGGCTATTTCATGTTTCAGCATATTTGAAGAAGATGGAATCTCTATCAGCACTGTAACATTTATGAATATGAAAAAGAGGGTCTTTATATCTATGCCTTCATTGATTGGACAACTACCCAGTATTAGTATTTACTGAGCACCTGCTATGTACTAGGCAGTTATCATGGGGCTGTCACAGGTTCTTATTAATACTTGAGGTAAATATCATTATTGCCATAAAGGTGAAAAAACTGGAGTTCAAAGAGATTAACTGACTTGTCCAATATGACACACTCAATAAGAACGAAAAATAGCAGCTCTCAGTTTGCAGTTCAAATATCTTATTTTTCTGTATTCTGTATCATTTTTGATAAGACATACTGATTTTCCTCCAAATGGATCAGAGAGTGGATACCTCACTCTCCTATACTCTTAAATTGGTGACTTTTTCTGTCTCATGATGAGTTACCTTTGAGTGGCATACTTATAGCCGTGACTTTCTTAAAACAAACTGGTCAGAAAAACAACTGCAGAGCTTTGTTGTGTTGTCTATCTATGTGTTATACATCTATGTTTAATGTATTTAGTTTACTGATTAATTTTAGAAGACACAAATTTATACTATATCTATACACAAACATGGCTGCTTTATAACTGTTTTCTGTGTAACACTATTGTTTGAATGCAATGAATAAACAAATAAATAATACAATGGAAATTTCAAAGATACTTTAAAACTATTTATGGAATCTTGATGGATTTTCAAAGATATTTTAGAAATATAGTATCTAAGACATTGTTCTTTCCCTATGTTAGAAATCTGTGAAAATTAGAATGTGGAAAAGGGTATTTGCATTTTAGCTGAAACGCAGACTTACAAAAAGGAACATATTTCATTTAATATTTTGAGCACACACAGAAAATGATCAACATGTTCCAATTTTTGAATAAAAATATTTTGTTTCATTGAAAAATCTTTTTTGATTATTTCTGTACATAAAATGTATGAAATAAAAGATATGCAGAAGAGTTTAAGGGTTTGATATGGTTTATATTTATATCAAGTTTTGATAGTGAAGTCGCAACAAAGAAAATAGTCATATTTGTGAACACAAATTTCTAGTTTCAGAGAGGTTAATTTGTATGTCTTAATTCTCCTGTTGTCCTCAGAATGAAGGCCAATTTCTAAGCCGAAAAATTCTTGAATGGAAAATGACATGTATAAACTATGTACACATAATGGTGGCTAAGTAATTTAAACTCTACAATTTTCATATTTAAATCTCTTACTAACTCCAATGGTATTGGTACCTGTGATTTTAATTCTAAAAATGTGAGATTAAGAGTTTTGAACTATATATGAATTCCCTCATAATTTTCAGTTACATGTGGTGTATGTTTTCTTTTCTATGCTTTCTTTTGCACTATGACTGAATGTATCAAACTATTTTATATACATCTGTTCTAATAATTAAGAGTATTTCATTTTTAAAATCTTGAAATTAGTTGGTAGCAATGCAATAAATATTATGTCTTCACTCTTATTTACTTACAGTATTACTCACAACAGTGAGTTCCAAGACCACCATTCATTTATACAGTTTGTTATCAAAATTCAAGCACATTTGGTTGCTTTCAAATAATGCCTTCTCTAAATCACTATGTTACTTTACATATAAATTAAATAATTAGCTTTTAATATTTGGATGAAGGTATACATCTTAACCTTTACGATATTATAACTAATACTTTAAAACAGTCATGCTACTTGATGTTAATGTGGAGATTCTAACACTTTTTTATATTAGGAATTTCTTTATAGACATTATTTAGTTTGTGATCAGTGGAGTCTTGGGAATGGATCTGAAGTAAAAGTGAGGAATGTAGAAAACAAGGAAGTGAGCTCAGGAGACAGCCTTAGGAAGGACCACATATAGGGGCGGGTATGAACCTATTCCTTCCCACCTCATCTCCTGAAACTTGCCTCAGCCCTGACACACTGGCTGCCTTGCCATTCCTCAAATGCCCTAAGCACACACCTACTTCATGGTCTTTATATTTTCCTATTGTTTGAAATGCTCTTCCCCTAAATTTCTGTCTTGCTCCTTTATCTCCTTCAGGTGTTTGTTCAATGTTGATGTATCAGTAAAGTCTTTATTGACCACTTTAACTATAATTCTATCCCCTATTCAAATACTTGATGTTCTTCTTCCACTTTAGTTTTTTTCCTTGGCACTTGTAATTATTTAACTTAGCCTTTATTTTACTTCTGAACTCCATGAGAGCAGGCCTCTTTGTCTATTTTGTTCACTGCTGTATTCCTTAGCACTTAGAACAGTGCCTGGTACATGATAAGTTCTCAGTAGATTTTTTTTGATAAATGGAGAGAAAGTAGGTTGAAAATATCCACAGTGTTGATCTATTTATACTTTCTTGCAGTGCTTATATTTATTATTATGACATATCTAAGTAATATGTTAATGTAACTTTCCTCTTTGAATCCCCAGGATGGTACTGGTACTCAGTAAATATTTTTTGAATGATTTCATGTAATCATAATTTTCTAAGTAAATAGAAGTCAACGTTTTTGTTCCTCAGTCCCATGAGAAGTTGAAAAGAAGAATAATAAACTCAAAATCTCTATAATATGAAACCCCAGGCTTATACTGACTAGCATGGCTTAAAGTCATCATAACTAAGTCCCCTGACCTGTGTTCTACTCTTTTGTAGGTGAATAGAATCTTTTATTATGCTACCTAGAAGTTTTCTAAGTAAACACCAAATCTACTTTTCCTGATACAAACCTCTCAAAATCTTTAGGTATATAGCTAGATGATGATAAATAGATAGACAGATAGATAGATAGATAGACAGATAGATAAACTCTAATCAAAGTTATGTCAAAGAAGGACCAAGGAAATTGGTAAAGGAAGTTGGAGACCTTGTTATAAATAGAGCTGAATGCTAAGGGCTCAGTAGAATATGATAGCATTAGGTTCTCCAAATAGAAAGGGGAGTCAAGGGGTGAGTACACAGGGAATGATTAATGGTAGCCAATGCAATGGACTGTTGGATGATGCCTACCTGTTAGAAGGTAGCTGTTTAAATTGGAATGAAGATAAAGCTCATCAGTTCCAAGACATCAATTCACTCATTTGGCCAACATTTCTAGAGCATTTACTATGAGTCAGGCACTAGGTTACTCCCTGTAAATACATAATAGTCCAAATAGCCCTGAATATTGGAAATCATATCTTAATTGGGAAGAGAGACAAGTAAATAAAAGCACATATAAAAGTGAAATTGCAAAAATGACAGTGCTATATGTGAGAGGTAAATAGAGTTGTGAGAACATATCATAGGATTATTTGGGATCTGAGAATGCTTCTTAGAGGAGGAAATAATTGAGGAGGGGATGAAGACAGCATCAAGAATTTAGTGTGCTTGGGTCAGGCTCTTTTTCTTGACCATAGCTGTAATTTTTCTGAGAAGAAGGAGGACAGGTAAATGTAGAGGGGTGCTCATAACGCATCTGATCTTCCTAATCACAGTTATTTCAAGATCAAAATGATGTTAAGTAAATTATTTCCTTTCTTTTTGTCTGGCATTATGTAGATAAAGTTGATAATGATTATATATTTGAATAGATATAATGGACATGAGATCTGTCATCAGATACACCAAGGTTCAAATTCCAACTTTACCACCAAAGACCTGGTTAGCTTAGGACAAGTAACTTAATCAGATAAACCTAGATTTCCTATTCTGTATTTTGCCCAACACCACCAACTCAAAAATTGTTGTGATGATTAAATATGACAAGGTATGTAAACTCCTAGCAGTATTTGGAATGTATTAAGTGTTACAAAAGTATTAGATGTATGTTTTTATGGTTATTAGGGTCATTATTCCTTTGGGAGGGAGAAGTAGGAGAAGAATTTCAAAGAGACAAAGGACCTAATTTCCTGTTTAAGGCCCCTTTCCATTTTAAATGTCTCAGTTCTAAAAATCAGGTGGTGGAAGTGGTGAGGAAGTTAGAAAAGAAGATTTAAATCAATAAAGAAATATTGATAGCATTTAATAGATGCTGATTCTGTCTTTCACTGCAAATGTTATTAAAACATTAGCAAAAAGGGAATTAAGCAAGTCATGCTACTTTATAATCTATGAATTTGAGTTTGGGCCTCCAAAACATCCAATTTAATTTATGTATTGCTCTCAAGATCCACCTAATCTTCCAAAATACTTTTTTAAACTGCTGACTGAGGTTAACCCATAACTATCCTCTTTTCTTTCCTTTTAATCTCTACAAAGTTGTAAGAAAAAAAAAGTTACACATTTAGCAGTTCAGACTGCAGATACTGAATGTGACATCTAATGAAATGAAATAAATTGTGAATTATGTTCAAATAATTTATCCTAATATCTGAATTTGCTCACACATGTTTTAATGTAACAGAAAAACCCAAGCTCATGGATATAAAGGAAATAGAGATGGAAAAACACAAGGGAGACAGCAATTGTGAAGAGAAATATCCATTCTACATGCATTCATTTATCCAATAATTATTTGTGGAGTACCTACTATGTGCTTGATACTGTAGGTGGTGCTGATGATACAGCAACTAAAACAAAAGACACCACCAACAGAAGAATTTGTTTAAGGCAAAATATACGTATGTCTGTCTTTTTTCTTTTTTTTTCTTAACAGTTTTATTGGGGTATAATTGCTTTACAATGGTGTGTTACTTTCTGCTTTATAACAAAGTGAATCAGTTATACATATACATATATCCACATATCTCTTCCCTCTTCATCTCCCTCCTTCTCACCATCCCTATCCCACCCTTCTAGCTGGTCACAAAGCACTGAGCTAATTTCCCTGTGCTATGCAACTGCTTCCCATTAGCTATTTATTTTACACTTGGTAGTGTATATATGTCCATATATACACTACCACTCTCTCACTTTGTCCCAGCTTACACTTCCCCCTCCCCGGGTGCTCAAGTCCATTCTCTAGTAGGTCTGCGTCTTTATTCCCATCTTCTCCCTAGGTTTTTCATGAACTTTTTTTTTTTTTTTTTTTAGATTCCATATATATGTGTTAGTGTACGGTATTTGTTTTCATCTTTCTGACTTACTTCACTCTGTATGACAGACTCTAGGTCCTGTCATAGTGTCATAGTCCATCCACCTCACTACGAATAACTAAATTTCGTTTCTTTTTATGGCTGAGTAATATTGCATTGTATATATGTGCCACATCTTCTTTATCCATTCATCTCTCGATGGACACTTAGGTTGCTTCCATGTCATGGCTATTGTGAATAGAGCTGCAATGAATATTGTGGTGCATGACTCTTTTTGAATTATGGTTTTCTCAGGGTATATGCCCCGTAGTGGGATTGCTGGGTCTTATGGTAGTCTTACTGTTAGGTTTTTAAGGAACCTCCATACTGTTCTCCATAGTGGCTGTATCAAGTTACGTTCTCACCAACAGTGTATGAGGGTTCCCTTTTCTCCACACCCTCTCCAGCATTTATTGTTTGTAGATTTTTTGATGATGGCCATTCTGACTGGTGTGAGATGATACTGCATTGTAGTTTTGATTTGCATTTCTCTAATGATTAATGATGTTGAGCATTCTTTCATGAGTTTGTTGGCAATCTATATATCTTCTTTGGAGAAATATCTATTTAGGTCTTCTGCCCATTTTTGGATTGGGTGGTTTGTGTTTTTGATATTGAGCTGCATGAGCTGCTTGTAAATTTTGGAGATTAATCCTTTGTCAGTTGCTTCATTTGCAAATATTTTTCCCATTCTGAGGGTTGTCTTTTCCTCTTGTTTATGGTTTCCTTTGTTGTGCAAAAGTTTTAAGTTTCATTAGGTCCCATTTGTTTATTTTTATTTCTATTTCTCTAGGAGCTGGGTCAAAAAGGATTTGCTGTGATTTATGTCATAGAGTGTTCTGCCTATGTTTTCCTGTATGAGATTTATAATATCTGGCCTTACATTTAGGTCTTTTTTTTTTTTTTTTTTTTTTTTGCGGTACACGGGCCTCTCACTGTTGTGGCCTCTCCCGTTGCGGAGCACAGGCTCCGGACGCGCAGGCTCAGCGGCCATGGCTCACGGTCCTAGCCGCTCCGCGGCATGTGGATTCTTCCCGGACCGGGGCATGAACCCCTGTCCCCTGCATCGGCAGGCGGACTCTCAACCACTGCGCCACCAGGGAAGCCCCCACATTTAGGTCTTAATACATTTTGAGTTTATTTTTGTGTATGGTGTTAGGGAGTGTTCTATTTCACACTTTTACATGTACTTGTCCAGTTTTCACAGCACCACTTATTGAAGATGTTGTCTTTTCTCTATTGTACATTCTTGCTTACTTTATCAAAGAGAGATGACCATATGTGTGTGGGTTTATCTCTCAGCTTTCTATCGTGCTCCATTGATCTATATTTCTGTTTTTTTGCCAGTACCATACTGTCTTGATTACTGTAGCTTTGTAAGATAGTTTGAAGTCCAGGAGACTGATTCCTCCACCTCCGTTTTTCTGTCTCAAGACTGCTTTGGCTATTTGGGGTCTTTTGTGTTTCCCTACAAATTGTGAAATTTTCTGTTCTAGTTCTGTGAAAAATGCCAGTGGTAGTTTGATAGGGATTGCACTAAATCTGTAGATTGCTTTGGGTAGTATAGTCATTTCCACAATGTTGATCCTTCCAATCCAAGAACATGGTATATCTCTCCATCTATTTGTATCATATTTAATTTCTTTCTTCAGTGTCTTATAGTTTTCTGCATACAGGTCTTTTGTCTCCTTAGGTAGGTTTATTCCTAAGTATTTTATTCTTTTTGTTGTAATGGTAAATAGGAGTGTTTTCCTAATTTCACTTTCAGATTTTTCATCATTAGTGAACAGGAATTCAAGAGACTTCTGTGCATTAATTTTGTATCATGCTACTTTACCAAATTCATTGATTAGCTCTAGTAGTGTTCTGGTAGCATCTTTAGGATTCTCTATGTATAGTATCATGTCATCTGCAAACAGTGACAGCTTCACTTCTTCTTTTCTGATTTGGATTCCTTTTATTTCTTTTTCTTCTCTGGTTGCTGTGGCTATAACTTCCAAAACTATGTTGAATATTAGCTGTGAGAGTCGGCAACCTTGTCTTGTTCCTGATCTTAGTGGAAATGGTTTCAGTTTTTCAACATTGAGGACAATGTTGGCTGTTGATTTGTCATATATGGCCTTTATTATGCTGTCCCTCTATGCCTACTTTCTGGATGGTTTTTATCAGAAATGGGTGTTGAATTTTGTTGAAAGCTTTCTTTGCATCTATTGAGATGATCATATGGTTTTTCTTCTTCAGTTTGTTAATATGGTGTATCACATTGATTGATTTGCCTATATTGAAGAATACTTGCATGCCTGGAGTAAATCCCCCTTGATCATGGTGTATGATCCTTTTAATGTGTTGTTTGATTCTGTTTGCTAGTATTTTATTGAGGATTTTTGCAAAGATGTTCATCAGTGTTATTCGTCTGTAGTTTTCTTTTTTTGTGACATCTTTGTCAGGTTTTGGTATCAGGGTGATGGTGGATTCTAGAATGAGTTTGGGAGTGTTCCTCCTTCTGCTATATTTTGGAAGAGTTTGAGAAGGATAGGTATTAACTTTTCTCTAAATGTTTGATAGAATTCGCCTATGAAGCCATCTGGTCCTGGGCTTTTCTTTGTTGGTAGATTTTTTTTTTTTTTTTGCAGTACATGGGCCTCTCACTGTTGTGGCCTCTCCTATTGTGGACCACAGGCTCTGGATGCACAGGCTCAGCAGCCATGGCTCATGGGCCCAGCTGTTCCACAGCATGTGGGATCTTCCCAGACCAGGGCACGAACCCGTGTCCCCTGCATTGGCAGGCAGATTCTCAACCACTGTGCCACCAGGGAATCCCTGTTGGTAGATTTTTAATCGTTTCAATTTCAGTGCTTGTGATTGGTCTGTTTATATTTTCTTTTTATTCCTGGTACAGTGTCAGAACGTTGTGCATTTCTAAGAATTTGTTGATGTCTTCCAGGTTGCCCATTATTGGCATATAGTTGCTTGTAGTAATGTCTCATGGTTCTTTGTATTTCTGCAGTGCCAGTTCTTATTTCTCCTTTTTCATTTCTAATTCCATTGATTTGAGTCTTCCCCCATTTTTTCTTGATGAGTCTGGCGATGGTTTATCAATTTTGTTTATCTTCTCAAAGAACCATCATTTGGCTTTATTGATCTTTGCTATCATTTCCTTCATTTCTTTTTCATTTATTTCTGATCTGATCTGTATGATTTCTTTCCTTCTGCTAACTTTGTGTGTGTGGGGTGTTCTTTTTCTAGTTGCTTTAGGTGTAAGTTTAGGTTGTTTTTTGAGATGTTTCTTATTTCTTAAGGTAGGATTGTATTGCTATAAATTTCCCTCATAGAACTGCTTTTGCTGTATCTCATAAGTTTTGGGTCATCATGTATTCATTGTCATTTTTTTCTAGATAGTTTTGGATTTCCCCTTTGATTTCTTCAGTGATCTCTTGACTATTTAGTAGTGTATTGTTTAGCCTCCACGTGTTTGTATTTTTTACAGACTTTTTCCTGTAATTGATATCTAGTCTCATAGCATTGTGGTCAGAAAAGATACTTGATACAACTTCAATTTTCTTAAATTTACCAATGCTTGATTTGTGACCCAAGATATGATCTATCCTGGAGAATGTTCCATGAGCACTTGAGAAGAAAGTGTATTCTGTTGTTTTGGGATGGAATATCCTAAAAATATCAAGTAAGTCCATCTTGTTTAAAGTGTCATTTAAAGCTTGTGTTTCCTTATTTCTTTTCATTTTGGATCATCTGTCCATTGTTGAAAGTGGGGTTTTAAAGCCCCCTACTATGATTTTGTTACTGTCAATTTCCCCTTTTATGGCTGTTCGTATTTGCCTTATGTATTGAGGTGCTTCTATGTTGGGTGCATAAATATTTACAATTTTTATATCTTCTTCTTGGATTGATCCCTTGATCATTATATAGTGTCCTTCTTTGTCTCTTGTAATGGTCTTTGTTTTAAAGTCTATTTTGTCTGATATAAGAATTGCTACTACAGCTTTCTTTTTATTTCCATTTGTATGGTATAGCTTTTTCCATCTCACTTTCAGTCTGTATGTGTCCCTAGGTCTAAAGTGGGTCTCTTGTAGACAGAATAAATATGGGTCTTGTTTTTGTATCCATTCAGCCAGTCTATGTCTTTTGGTTGGAGTGTTTAATCCATTTACATTTAAGGTAATTATCAATATGTATGTTCCTATTACCATTTTCTTAATTGTTTGGGGTTTGTTATTGTAGGTCTTTTCCTTCCCTTGTGTATCTTGCCTAGAGAAGTTCCTTTAGCATTTGTTGTAAAGCTGATTTGGTTATGCTGAATTCTCTTGGTTTTTCCTTGTCTGTAAAGATTTTAATTTCTCCATCAAACCTGAATGAGATCCTTGCTTTGTAGAGTAATCTTGGTTGTAGGTTTTTCCTTTTCATCACTATAAATATGTCCTGCCAGGCCCTTTTGGCTTGCAGAGTTTCTGCTGAAGGATCAGCTGTTAAGCATATCGGGATTCCATTGTTTTTTATTTGTTGCTTTTTCCTTGCTGCTTTTACTATTTTTTGTTTGTATTTAATTTTTGATAGTTTGATTAATATGTGTCTTGGTGTGTTTCTTCTTGGATTTATCCTGTAAGGGACTCTTTATGCTTCCTGGATTTGATTAACTATTTCCTTTCCCATATTAGGGAAGTTTTTAAGTATAATCTCTTCAAATGTTTTCTGAGTCCCTTTCTTTTTCTCTTCTTCTTCTGGGATCCCTATAATTCGAATGTTGGTGCATTTAACATTGTTCCAGAGGTCTCTGAGACTGTCCTCAATTCTTTTCATTCTTTTTTCTTTATTCTGCTCTGCAGTAGTTATTTCCACTATTTTATCTTCCAGGTCACTTATCCGTTCTTCTGCCTCAGTTATTCTGCTATTGATCTCATCTAGGGTACTTTTAATTTCATTTATTGCGTTGTTCATCATTGCTTGTTTCATCTTTATTTCTTCTAGGTCCTTGTTAACTGTTTCTTGCCTTTTGTCCATTCTACTTCCAAGATTTCAGATCATCCTTACTATCATTATTCTGAATTATTTTTCAGGTAGACTGCCTATTTCCTCTTCATTTGTTAGGCCTGGTGGGTTTTTATCTTGCTCCTTCATCTGCTGTGTGTTTTTCTGTCTTCTCATTTTGCTTATCTTACTGTGTTTGGGGTCTCCTTTTTGCAGGCTGCATGTTCGTAGTTCCCGTTGTTTTTCGTGTCTGCCCCTAGTGGCTAAGATTGGTTCAGTGTGTTGTGTAAGCTTCCTGGTGGAGGGAAGTAGTGCTTGTGTTCTGGCGGATGAGGCTATATCTTGTTTTTCTGGTGGGCAGGTCCACGTCTGGTGGTGTGTTTTGGGGTGTCTGTGACCTTATTTTGATTTTAGGCTGCCTCTCTGTTAATAGGTTGGGTTGTGTTCCTGTCTTGCTAGTTGTTTGGCATAGGGTGTCCAGCACTGTAGCTTGCTGGTCGTTGAGTGGAGCTGGGTCTTGGCATTGAAATGGAGATCTCTGGGAGATTTTCTCCATTTGATATTATGTGCATCTGGGAGGTCTCTGGTGGATCAATGTCCTGAGCTTGGCTATCTTACCTCAGAAGCATAGCCCTGACACCTGGCTGGAGCATGAAGAGCCTGTCATCCACACGGCTCACAATAAAAGGAATAAAAAAGAAAGAAAGAAAAAGATAATATAAAATAAAAAAGTGGTTAAGATAAAAACTAAAACGTAATTATTAAAAAAAATTTTTTCAGTAATTTAAAAAGAAGAGAACAACCAAACCAAAAAGCAAATCTACCAATGATAACAAGCACTGAAAACTATACTAAAACAAAACACAAAATAAAAAACGGACAGACAGGACCCTAGGACAAATGGTAAAAGCAAAGCTGTGCAGACAAAATCACACACAGAAACATATGCATACACACTCACAAAAAGGGAAAAAGGGAATATATATGTATATATATATTGGTGGTCCCAAAGTTCACTTCCTTAATTTGGGATGATTTGTTGTCTATTCAGGTATTCCACAGATGCATCATACATCAAGTTGACTGTGGAGATTTAATCCACTGCTCCTGAGGCTGCTAGGAGAGATTTCCTTTTCTCTTCTTTGTTTGCACTGTTCCTGAGATTCAGCCTTGGATTTGGCCTTGCCTCTGCATGTAGGTAGCCTGAGGGCGTCTGTTCTTCACTCAGACAGGACGAGGTTAAAGAAGTATCTGGTTCGGGGGCTCTGGCTCACTCAGACCAGGGAGAAGGAGGGTTTCGGAGTGCAGGGTGAGCCTGCGATGGCAGAGGCTGGCATGACGTTGCACCAGCCAGAGGTACACCATGTGTTCTCCCAAGGAAGTTGTCCCTGGATCACGGGACCCTGGCATTGACGGGTTCCACAGACTCCCAGGAGAAGAGGTGTGGATAGTGACCTGTGCTTGCACACAGTCTTCTTGGTGGCTGCAGCAGCAGCCTTAGCACCTCATGCCTGTCTCTGGGTTCTGCACTGATAGCTGCAGCTTGCTCCCATCTCTGGAGCTCCTTTAAGCAGCACTCTTAATCCCCGCTCCTAGTGCACCAGGAAACAAAGAGGCAAGAAAAAGTCTCTTGCCTCTTTGGCAGTTCCAGACCTTTTCCCAGACTCCCTCCCGGCTAGCTGTGGTGCAGTAGCCCCTTCAGGCTGTGTTCACACAGCCAACCCCAGTCCTCTTTCTGGGATCTGACCTCCGAAGCCCGAGCCTCAGCTCCAAGCCACGACTCATCCCGGCGGGTGAGCAGACCAGCCTCTCGGGTTGGTGAGTGCTGGTCGGCACCGATCCTCTGTGCGGGAATCTCTCTGCTTTGCCCTCTGCACCCCTGTTGCTGACCTCTGCTCCACATTTCCAGAGCTTCTCCCCTCCTCCACCCACAGTCTCTGCCCACAAAGGGGCTTCCTAGTGTGGGGAAAACTTCCCTCCTTCACAGCTCCCTCTCACTGGTGCGGGTCCCGTCCCTATTCTTTTGTCTCTGTTTTTTCTTTTTTCTTTTGCCCTACCCAGGTATGTGGGGAGTTTCTTGCCTTTTGGGAGGTCTGAGGTCTTCTGCCAGCGTTCAGTAGATGTTCTGTAGGAGTTGTTCCACATGTAGACGTATTTCTGATGTATTTGTGGGGACGAAGGTGATCTCCATGTCTTATTCCTCTGCCATCTTGAAGCCCCTCCTGTCTCCTTTTTAAATCATTCCTTGTCTTCAATGTCTTGTAAGGTAAAATCCAAACTCCTGACCATGACTAATAAAGGTCCTTCAAGATGTGACCCCTGCCTATTTATCATATCTGTTGTTGAGCCCTGTCTCACTCACACTCGCCCCCTCCTGCTCTGAAGTAATAGCTGCTCAGACCATGCTTTTTCTTGCCTCTGAAACTTGATTAGTGCTGATGCCATACCTGTCAGTCTTCTTCATTCCATTTCACTTGAGTAGTTAATTTCTCTTTCTTTTCAAGGTTTGATGAATGAAAAAAGAGTGAGTCACTCCTTATCTCTTGTGTAATTGCTTTTCTGCTTGGCTGTAATTTCCATGAGGGCTACTTCAGTGCCACCTGTTTGATTTTTAGTGTTTTACAAAATAGACTGAATATCTATATGTATCTGCTGTGTTTTTTAATGGTTATTGTACTGTTACATGTGTAGCCAGGAATGATGAAAATGAAAGAATATATTGAGAAGTGAGAGAGGAGAGACAATGCAGCTACTTTCTGTGAGAAGCTAAGGTTTGTCCTAGAAAATATGGACAAATGAAAATCATTTTTAAGAACCTATTTGAAAATAGGTCATATTCTCTAATGTAAGCATAAAGTTGATCCTATTTTGGCAAGCTTCACTTTCAGTGCTGGAAATAATAGGAGATGTCTCCCCCTCCCCCAGGGAAGATCTGGGGACAGCTATGAGAATTAGTAGGTAACATGACATTGAAGAAAGCTGTGGAGTCTTGAGCTGTTTGGTGAAGGGTCTCTCATGCCTCCTTCCCACCAATGTTTGGTTAATGTCCTGAATAACACTGAGGGAGGTTGTCATTGGTGGTGAGGACTGATTCATGAACCTATGTGTTGCCCTCATTAATCTACACACTAGATTCCTACCTTTGTAAATGGAACTTTCATGAAGATTTATGAAATTTAACAGAAGGATTTGATCATCATATAAGTGTATTTAAAAAATGAACTATCAGGGACCTTGAAGATGGCGGAAGAGTAAGACGCGGAGATCGCCTTCCTCCCCACGGATACACCAGAAATACATCCACACATGGAACAACTCCTACAGAACTCCTACTGAAGGCTGGCAGAAGACCTCAGACCTCCCAAAAGGCAAGAAACTCCCCACATAACTGGGTAGGGCAAAAGAAAAAACAGAGACAAAAGAATAAGGACGGCACCTGCACCAGTGGGAGGGAGCTGTGAAGGAGGAAAAGTTTCCACACACTAGGAAGCCCCTCCGCGGGCGGAGACTGCGGGAGGCGGAGGGGGGAGTTTCGGGACCGCGGAGTAGTGCACAGCGACGGGTGCGGAGGGCAAAGCGGGGAGATTCCTGCACAGACGATCGGTGCTGACCGGCACTCACCAGCCCGAGTGGCTTGTCTGCTCACCCGCCGGGGCGGGCGGGGCTGCGAGCTGAGGCTCGGGTTTTGGTTTTGGACGGAGCTCAGGGAGAGGACTGGGGTTGGCGGCTTGAACATAGCCTGAAGGGGTTAGTGCACCACGACTAGCCGGGAGGGAGTTCGGGGAAAAGCCCGCACCTGCCGAAGAGGCAAGAGACTTTTTCTTCCCTCTTTGTTTCCTGGTGCACGAGGAGAGGGGTTTAAGAGCGCTGCTTAAAGGATCTCCAGAGAAGGGCGCGAGCCGCGGCTAAAAGCGCGAACCCCAGAGACGGGCGCGAGCCGCGGCTGAGGGCGCGAGCCCCCGAGACGGGCGCGAGCCGCGGCTGAAAGCGCAAACCCCAGAGACGGGCGGGAGACGCTAAGGCTGCTGCTGCCGCCACCAAGGGCCTGTGTGCGAGCACAGGTCACTCTCCACACCCCTCTTCCGCGGAGCCTGTGCAGCCCGCCACTGCCAGGTTCCCGGGATCCAGGGACAACTTCCCCGGGAGTACGCACGGCGGGTCTCAGGCTGGTGCAACATCACGCCGGCCTCTGCCGCAACGTCACGCTGCCTCTGCAGCTGCAGGCCCGCCCCGCACGTAGTGCCCCTCCTACCCCCATCCCCCAACCCCCGGCCTGAGTGAGCCGGAGGCCCCGAATCAGCGGCTCCTTTAACCCCGTCCTGTCTGAGCGAAAAAACAGACGCCCTCCAGCGACCTACACGCAGAGGCAGGGCCAAATCCAAAGCTGAGCTCCTGTGAGCTGTGAGAACAAAGAAGAGAAAGGGAAATCTCTCCCAGCAGCCACAGAAGCAGCGGATTAAAGCTCCACAATCAACTTGATATACCCTGCATCTGTGGAATACCTGAATAGACAAGGAATGATCCCAAATTGAAGAGGTGGAATTTAGGAGCGAGATCTATGATTTTTTTCCCTTTTCCTCTTTTTGTGAATGTGTACGTGTATGCTTCTGTGTGAGATCCTGTCTGTATACTCTTGCTTCCACCATTTGTCCTAGGGCTCTATCCGTCCATGACTTTTTTTTAAAAATTCTTTTTCTTAATAATTAAGTTTAATTGTGATAACTTTATTATACTTTACCTTCGTTCTTTCTTTCTTTCCTTCCTTCCTTCCCTCCTTTAGACAACGAATCACCCCAAATTGAGGAGGTGGTCTCAGGGAGCAGGATTTATGATTTTTCCCCCTTTACCTCTTTTTGTGAAGGTGTATGTGTATGCTTCTGTGTAAGATTTTCTCTGTATAGCTTTGCTTCCAACATTTGTCCTAAGGTTCTATCCGTCCCTTTTTTTTTTTTCTAAATATTTTTTAATTCAATAACTATATTATACTTTATTTTATTTTTACTGTATCATCTTTCTTTCTGTCTTTTTTCCTTCTTTCCCTCCTTCCTTCCTTCCTCCCTCCCTCCCTCCCTCCTTTCTTTCCTTCTTTGCTTCTTTCTTCCTTCCTTCCTTTCCTCCTTTCCTTCTTTCTTTACTCATACTTCTACTAATTCTCCCTACTTTTTCTCCCTTTTATTCTGAGCTGTGTGGGTGAAAGGCTCTTGGTGCTCCAGCCAGGAGTCAGGGCTCTGCCTCTGAGGTAGGAGAGCCAACTTCAGGACACTGGTCAACAAGAGACCTCCCAGCTCCACATAATATTAAACGGTGGAAATATCCCAGAGACCTCCATCTTAACACCAGCACCCAGCTTCACTCAACGACCAGCAAGCCACAGTGCTGGACAACCTATGCCAAACAACTAGCAAAACAGGAACACAACCCCACCCTTTAGCAGAGAGGCTGCCTAAAATCATAATAAGGCCACAGACACCCCAAAACACACCACCAGACGTGAACCTGCCCACTAGAGAGACAAGATCCAGCCTCATCCAGCACAACACAGGCACTAGTCCCCTCCACCAGGAAGCCTACACAACCCACTGAAACAACCTTAGCCACTGGAGACAGACATCAAAAACAACGGGAACTACGAACGTGCAGCCTGCAAAAAGGAGACCCCAAACACAGTAAGATAAGCAAAATGAGAAGACAGAAAAACACACAGCAGATGAAGGAGCAAGATAAAAACCCACCAGACCTAACAAATGAAGAGGAAATAGGCAATCTACCTGAAAAAGAATTCAGAATAATGATAGTAAGGATGATCCGAAATCTTGGAAGTAGAATGGACAAAATGCAAGAAACAGTTAACAAGGACCTACAAGAACTAAAGATGAAACAAGCAACGATGAACAATGCAATAAATGAAATTAAAATCACTCTAGATAGGATCAATAGCAGAATAACTGAGGCAGAAGAACGGATAAGTGACCTGGAAGATAAAGTAGTGGAAATAACTACTGCAGAGCAGAATAAAGAAAAAAGAATGAAAAGAACTGAGGACAGTCTCAGAGACCTCTGGGACAACATGAAACGCACCAACATTCGAATTATAGGGGTTCCAGAAGAAGAAGAAAGAAAGAAAGGGACTGAGAAAATATTTGAAGAGATTATAGTTGAAAACTTCCCTAATATGGGAAAGGAAATAGTTAATCAAGTCCAGGAAGCACAGAGGGTCCCATACAGGATAAATACAAGGAGAAACACGCCAAGACACATATTAATCAAACTGTCAAAAATTAAATACAAAGAAAGCATATTAAAAGCAGCAAGGGAAAAACAACAAATAACACACAAGGGAATCCCCATAAGGTTAACAGCTGATCTCTCAGCAGAAACCCTACAAGCCAGAAGGGAGTGGCAGGACATACTGAAAGTGCTGAAGGAGAATAGCCTGCAACCAAGACTACTCTACCCAGCAAGGATCTCATTCACATTTGATGGAGAAATTAAAACCTTTACAGACAAGCAAAAGCTGAGAGAGTTCAGCACCACCAAACCAGCTTTACAACAAATGCTAAAGGAACTTCTCTAGACACGAAACACAAGAGAAGGAAATGACCTATAGTAGCGAACCCAAAACAATATATAAAATGGAAATAGGAACATACATATCGATAATTACCTTAAATGTAAATGGACTAAATGCTCCCACCAAAAGACACAGATTGGCTGAATGGATACAAAAACAAGACCCTTATATATGCTGTCTACAAGAGACCCACTTCAGAACTAGAGACACATACAGACTGAAAGTAAGGGGATGGAAAAAGATATTCCATGCAAATGGAAACCAAAAGAAAGCTGGAGTAGCAATTCTCATATCAGACAAAATAGACTTTAAAATAAGGACTATTAAAAGGGACAAAGAAGGACACTACATAATGATCAAGGGATCGATCCAAGAAGAAGATATAACAATTGTAAATATTTATGCACCCAACATAGGAGCACCTCAATACATAAGGCAAATGCTAACAACCATAAAAGGGGAGATCAACAGTAACACATTCATAGTAGGGGACTTTAACACCCCACTTTCACCCATGGACAGATCATCCAAAATGAAAATAAATAAGGAAACACAAGCTTTAAATGATACATTAAACAAGATGGACTTAATTGATATTTATAGGACACTCCATCCAAAAACAACAGAATACACATTTTTCTCAAGTGCTCATGGAACATTCTCCAGGATAGATCATATCTTGGGTCACAAATCAAGCCTTGGTAAATTTAAGAAAACTGAAATTGTATCAAGTATCTTTTCCGACCACAACGCCATGAGACTAGATATCAATTACAGGAAAAGATCTTTAAAAAATGCAAACACATGGAGGCTAAACAATACACTACTTAATAATGAAGTGATCACTGAAGAAATCAAAGGGGAAATCAAAAAATACCTAGAAACAAATGACAATGGAGACACAACTACCCAAAACCTATGGGATGCAGCAAAAGCAGTTCTAAGGGGGAAGTTTATAGCAATACAAGCCCACCTTAAGAAGCAGGAAACATCTCGAATAAACAACCTAACCTTGCACCTCAAGCAATTAGAGAAAGAAGAACAAAAAAACCCCAAAGCTAGCAGAAGGAAAGAAATCATAAAAATCAGATCAGAAATAAATGAAAAAGAAATGAAGGAAACAATAGCAAAGATCAATAAAACTAAAAGCTGGTTCTTTGAAAAGATAAACAAAATAGATAAACCACTAGCCAGACTCATCAAGAAAAAAAGGGAGAAGACTCAAATCAATAGAATTAGAAATGAAAAAGGAGAAGTAACAACTGACACTGCAGAAACAAAAAAAATCATGAGAGATTACTACAAGCAACTCTATGCCAATAAAATGGACAATCTGGAAGAAATGGACAAATTCTTAGAAATGCACAACCTGCCAAGACTGAATCAGGAAGAAATAGAAAATATGAACAGACCAATCACAAGCACTGAAATTGAAACTGTGATTAAAAACCTTCCAACAAACAAAAGCCCAGGACCAGATGGCTTCACAGGTGAATTCTATCAAACGTTTAGAGAAGAGCTAACACCTATCCTTCTCGAACTCTTCCAAAATATAGCAGAGGGAGGAACACTCCCAAATTCCTTCTACGAAGCCACCATCACCTTGATACCAAAACCAGACAAGGATGTCACAAAGAAAGAAAACTACAGGCCAATATCACTGATGAACATAGATGCAAAAATCCTCAACAAAATACTAGCAAACAGAATCCAACAGCACATTAAAAGGATCATACACCATGATCAAGTGGGGTTTATTCCAGGAATGCAAGGATTCTTCAATATACGCAAATCTATCAATGTGATAAACCATATTAACAAATTGAAGGAGAAAAACCATATGATCATCTCAATAGATGCAGAGAAAGCTTTCGACAAAATTCAACACCCATTTATGATAAAAACCCTCCAGAAAGTAGGCATAGAGGGAACTTTCCTAAACATAATAAAAGCCATATATGACAAGCCCACAGCAAACATCATCCTCAATGGTGAAAAACTGAAAGCATTTCCACTAAGATCAGGAACAAGACAAGGTTGCCCACTCTCACCACTCTTATTCAACATAGTTTTGGAAGTTTTAGCCACAGCAATCAGAGAAGAAAAGGAAATAAAAGGAATCCAAATCGGAAAAGAAGAAGTAAAGCTGTCACTGTTTGCAGATGACATGATACTATACATAGAGAATCCTAAAGATGCTACCAGAAAACTACTAGAGCTAATCAATGAATTTGGTAAAGTAGCAGGATACAAAATTAATGCACAGAAATCTCTGGCATTCCTATATACTAATGATGAAAAATCTGAAAGTGAAATCAAGAAAGCACTCCCATTTACCATTGCAACAAAAAGAATAAAATATCTAGGAATAAACCTACCTAAGGAGACGAAAGACCTGTATGCAGAAAATTATAAGACACTGATGAAAGAAATTAAAGATGATACAAATAGATGGAGAGATATACCATGTTCTTGGATGGGAAGAATCAACATTGTGAAAATGACTCTACTACCCAAAGCAATCTACAGATTCAATGCAATCCCTATCAAACTACCACTGGCATTTTTCACAGAACTAGAACAAAAAATTTCGCAATTTGTATGGAAACACAAAAGACCCCGAATAGCCAAAGCAATCTTGAGAACGAAAAAAGGAGCTGGAGGAATAAGGCTCCCTGACTTCAGACTATATTACAAAACAACAGTAATCAAGACAGTATGGTACTGGCACAAAAACAGAAAGATAGATCAGTGGAACAGGATAGAAAGCCCAGAGATAAACCCACGCACATATGGACACCTTATCTTTGATAAAGGAGGCAGGAATGTACAGTGGAGAAAGGACAGCCTCTTCAATAAATGGTGCTGGGAAAACTGGACAGGTACATGTAAAAGTATGAGATTAGATCACTCCCTAACACCATACACAAAAATAAGCTCAAAATGGATTAAAGACCTAAATGTAAGGCCAGAAACTATCAAACTCTTAGAAGAAAACATAGGAAGAACACTCTATGACATAAATCACAGCAAGATCCTTTCTGACCCACCTCCTAGAGTAATGGAAATAAAAACAAAAATAAACAAATGGGACCTAATGAAACTTCAAAGCTTTTGCACAGCAAAGGAAACCATAACCAAGACCAAAAGACAACCCTCAGAATGGGAGAAAACATTTGCAAATGAAGCAACTGACAAAGGATTAATCTCCAAAATTTACAAGCAGCTCATGCAGCTCAATAACAAAAAAACAAACAACCCCATCCAAAAATGGGCAGAAGACCTAAATAGACATTTCTCCAAAGAAGATATACAGAATGCCAACAAACACATGAAAGAATGCTCAACATCATTAATCATTAGAGAAATGCAAATCAAAACTACAATGAGATATCATCTCACACCAGTCAGAATGGCCATCATCAAAAAATCTAGAAACAATAAATGCTGGAGAGGGTGTGGAGAAAAGGGGACACTCTTGCACTGCTGGTGGGAATGTGAATTGGTTCAGCCACTGTGGAGAACAGTATGGAGGTTCCTTAAAAAACTACAAATAGAATTACCATATGACCCAGCAATCCCACTACTTGGCATATACCCTGAGAAAACCAAAATTCAAAAAGAGTCATGTACCAAAATGTTCATTGCAGCTCTATTTACAATAGCCAGGACATGGAAACAACCTAAGCGCCCATCATCGGATGAATGGATAAAGAAGATGTGGCACATATACACAATGGAATATTACTCAGCCTTAAAAAGAAATGAAATTGAGCTATTTGTAATGAGATGGATAGACCTAGAGTCTGTCATACAGAGTGAAGTAAGTCAGAAAGAAAAAGACAAATACCGTATGCTAACACATATATATGGAATTTAAGGGGAAAAAATGTCATGAAGAACCTAGGGGTAAGATAGGAATAAAGACGCAGACCTACTGGAGAACGGACTTGAGGGTATGGGGAGGGGGAGGGGTGAGTTTTGACAGGGCGAGAGAGAGTCATGGACATATACACACTAACAAACGTAGTAAGGTAGATGGCTGGGGGGAAGCAGCCGCAAGGCACAGGGATATTAGCTCGGTGCTTTGTGACAGCCTGGAAGGGTGGGATGGGGAGAGTGGGAGGGAGGGAGACGCAAGAGGGAAGACATATGGGAACATATGTATATGTATAGCTGATTCACTTTGTTATAAAGCAGAAACTAACACACCATTGTAAAGCAATTATACCCCAATAAAGATGTTAAAAAAAAAAAAAAAAAATGAACTATCAATTTGCAAATTGAGGGTGGGGGCTGGGCTGTAAATTTATCTTTACTTAACAAATATCTCTAAATGCACAGTATAACAAAGTTGCAGATCAAATGCTTAAGAGAACAAACATTAAGAGAACCCACTTAAGTGCTAAGAATAGTTGGGTAGTTATGTTTCCTTCATATTAACACAGTAATTAAATCCCTTTATCCTTTCATCTGAAATATTATTTTGTAGTTTTTACTTCTCCTCAATTCAGAAAATAATCAATAAATCTTTAATTGAAACTCACACTCATCTATTTGTCCTACTTTCATACCCCAAAATCTACAGCTTAGTCAAGAATCAGAAAATGGTTGAAATGAAGGACACAATGCATAAACAAAATAAACTGGAAACTATTAATGTGAGAGTTTTAATCTTACCAGGCCACAACAATCTCTGGTGTATTTGTAAAGTGTTTAATCATCCCTGATAATTTTTATATGCTACCAAAGTAGATAGTTAAAAAAATTAAGCAAAGTGTTGCTGTTTAACAAATTGCCTCCTCTGTTCCCCCCCACACTTTACAGGTCTAACTGGTTTGATTATATGAGCACATCCTATGGAACAGAGATCTCATTTATATTACTGCCAATATCTTTTTGCAATAATTGAACATTTAAAAGATTTCATTTACAAGCTTGGTTAGTCTGACTGACCTGTGAACAGGTCTGTCCCAGCATCAGTGCTCTGACCACAGAAACATGAGCACCAGGTGCTGGATGAGAAGCGTGATGGAAATGGCAGTGTCAACATGGCACAGGCGGACTCACTTGCTTCAAAAATAGCTTGATTATGGTGAAGGTATTATTTGGTTTCCTAGAAACCAAATTTCATTCTAGTTTTTTCTATTGTGTTCACGTCCATTTAATTAGTTGTCTTAGTAAACTGCTAACATAGCCTATTTAAGGTAAAATGCCCTTCTTCCAAAAAAGAACTGAAAATTTCCATCTCTGATTTTTTCAAATTTTACAATCAATCATTAATTAATTAATCTGGTATTTTTTTCTGCCAAAATGTTTATTTATTTTTTCCAAATATTTATTAGTGTCTAAGTCTTGATTTCAAAAAGCCAAAATGTTGTGTAGAATTTTTTATGAATAACTAGACATGGATTAATGAGTTAATGCAGCTAACGTGTTCTATCCTGATTTTATATATATACACCAGTTCCTAGGAAAATTATATCTAGCTACCAGAGTAACTATATTCCAAACCACAAATAATTGTCATAATTTTAATTAACACCTCTCTAATTGTAACAGTGTGTTTACAAACCTTGATTGCTATAGTTTCTAAAATATAAAATGGAATAATAATATCCATTCAAATTAAATAACCTTGTTGTGTTTGAATTCATTTGACCACTTTTAACTTGTACATAACATAATTAAATAACATGATAAATTAAAACAAAAGTAATGTAATGTGGCTTTCTGAAATAATGAAATGAAAGTCATAGAGCTAATACCATAGTTTACTTTTTCTAGCCAAGTCATATATGCTTTTAAAATTGAAAATAATATAAGAATATAAAAATTACACATGCATAAGTCAGTTACAATAGTTTTAAACTTTTAACCTGAATTTCATTCATATCAGAAAATAAGAGCGATTATTTTTCTTTTTTTATTGAATTATATTTGACTTACAATATTATATTAATTTCAATTTATATATAGCATAGGAATTCAATATTTTAATAGATTTACTCCACTTAAGTTGTTATAAAATATTGACTGTATTTCATCTTCTGAACGCTACATTCTTGTAACTTATTTTACACTTATTTTACATCAGTTTGTACCTCATAATAATCTTCACTGATTTTGCCTATACCCCATGCTTCTCCTCTCTGGTAACCACTAGTTTGTTCTCTGTATCTGTGAGTATGTTCATGTTTTGTTGTATTTTTTTGTTTTTTAAAAATTTTTTCAAGAGTCCACATATAAGTGATAACATAATATTTGTCTTTGTCTGACTTATTTCACTAAACATAACACCCTCCAGGTCCATTCATGTTGCTGCAAATGGCAAAATGTCATTCTTTTCTATGGCTGAGTAGTATTTCATTTCATATATATATAGCACATCTTCTTTATCTATTCATCTGTTAATGGACACTTAGGTTGCTTCCATATCTTGGCTATTGTCCCTGTGGTTTGTTTTTCTTCTTTATTGTCCCCATTGTTGTTGATGTAAGTAAACATCACTTCTGAAGCGTACACAAAATTTTATAATGATATTTTAGCAAAATGTTCTATTATTTTGAATTCTTTTATTTAATCATTTATTCATTGAACAAATATTTACTGAATAACAATTCATCTTCAAGTGATTGCTTTAATTGCCAACTGTATTATTTGGGATATGGGATAAGCTTCCATTATAAGGAGATCCACAATTCAGTGGCTCAAACAAGAGAAACATTTATCTCCTTCACACATAATAAAGCAAGGCAAGTAGGTGGACTTTACTCCATGACACCATTCAGGCTTCCAGGCTAGTGGAATGCCATCTGTCTTAGTTCAGGCTGCTATAACATGATACCATAGACAGGGTGGCTTATAAACAAGAGAAATTTATTTCCTATAGGTCTGGAGGCTGAGAGTCCCAGGTCAGGGTGCCAGCATGTTTGGGTTCTGGTGAAGCCTTCTTTTGGGTTGCAGACTGCTGTCTTCTTGTATCTTCACATGGTAGAAAGAGAGCAAGAGAGCTCTCTGGGGGTCCTGCTTTTTAAGAGCACTAATGCATTCACTAGGGCTCCACCCTCCATATCTAATTTAATTCCCAAATGTCTCGTCTCTTAATACCATCACAATGGGTATTGAGATTTCAACAAACAAATTTTGGAAAATAGTAAGATACTGTCCATTACACCATCATTAATGTCTTCCAAAGTGGCTCCAATCATTGACGTTTGCAGCCAGTTACATGAAAGCTGAAAAGAAGTAGAGGACAGTGAATATAATTTTATGAAAATCATGAATAATTTGCATGCATAACTCTGCACATGGTCACACTCAAATGTAAGGAATACTAGGAAATGTAGTCTTGAGATTGTCAGTCTCTCTTATTGAAAGAAGAGCCAAATGGATTTTGGAACAGCTTGAAGTCTTCTGGAGCCCAGCCCTCTCATCATCCAAATGAGTGAATACCCGTCTTCTCATTCAAACAAAGAAACATAAAAAAAATACCTACCTTCTGCTTAAAAGAGAAAATCCAAGTTCAATTCCAATTACTGCAACCAGATCAAAATCTACAGTCCGGGAAGTTTAGGTCTTCATATGGTTCTTTCAAGTCTCACAACCTATAAAATGATAGACAGAATATCTTTCTTGTTCTTGACCTTCTTCTCCATACAAAATATGCAATATAAATTAGTGTAAAAGGAACAGAATAACTACAATAGAAAGGTCCTTTGGGAAACACTCCACAGGCAATAACAGTTACAAAATCCTGCTAAGCAGAGGTTAAGAGGCATCTAAGCAACAGCACTGAAATAAATTTTTTGGTGAGTGCATCTGGCAATCTTGGTTCTCTTTTCTGGGAGTTAAGCCAGATTTAGCAGAAGGTCCTTCCTTATCCTTATGGATAAATGGTCTTATCTCTGGGTATATCTGAAATGATTAAAGTAGAGCATGCCTTCATTGGGACTTCACAATTTTTGCAACATGCTTCCATACATGTTTGGGGAAACGAGGGTTGCCCCTGGGATTGTATATTGTAGCAAAGTGTAATGGGAAGATGTAAGGGCATCTTTGAACAACACTCATTGTCTCTTGCTATTGGAATACAGAAACAGTTGACTTCTCTAATCCTGTTAAGCCCTAAATTTCTGAACCTTCTCCCATTTTTAAATTATAGAACTAACACATAAATTAGGCAGCGATAACTTCCCTTAGCAAAGCTCTATTCAATTTTGTTTCTTCTGGAAAAATGACCCATTCTTATTTGAGCTCATAACTTCTTTAATCCTTTTTTAAAAGCAGCAAGGATTGTCAACAGTTGGGCTTTGTCCAGCTTTTTCCCATAGTGCCAAAATATATCTAGGCTTATAGCCTGCCATTCAGGTTTTCACTGGTGATGGCATGACAAAGGTCATCAGCTTTCCATCCTACAGTATTTTTTTTCCTTACACCTTCCACCCTCCCAGTGAACTAATAGCCCATATTTTGAGATTTTTAATGGCAGTTCTACACCCCTACATTTTTATTTTTGACTAAATTGTTGTAACAGAGATTCAAAAATCAGTGACTCAAAAAGAGAAAAAGTTGGGCTTCCCTGGTGGCGCAGTGGTTGAGGGTCCGCCTGCCGATGCAGGGGACGCGGGTTCGTGCCCCGGTCCGGGAAGATCCCACATGCCGCGGAGCGGCTGGGCCCGTGAGCCATGGCCGCTGAGCCTGTGCATCCGGAGCCTGTGCTCCACAACGGGAGAGGCCAAAACAGTGAGAGGCCCGCGTACCGCAAAAAAAATTAAAAAAAAAAAAAAAAAAAAAAAAAAGAGAAAAAGTTATTTTTTTCCCTCATAACAATCCCTGAGGTAGGCAGTGATTTAGAGTAAGTCTGCTCCAACGTGACCATTTAGACACAAGTTCCTCCCATGCTACAGTGCAGGACTTTCTAGCATTATCTGTATTTGCATGGTAGATACTAGATCATCACTTTGAGTGCATTTTACCATCTGAGGAGGTGACTGTGAACAAGTCCAAGATGAGGAGCTTGTTCTTCATTTGGAAATGAACTCAAGGTGGATACCCTCACTTCTGTGCACATCCCGTGTTTCCTGACACAGCCACAAGAGCACAGCTAGCTGCAGGCATGGCTGAGGAGTATATTTCACTCACTGTGTGGCCATTTGTCCACGTAAAATATTTTCTTCTGGGAGAAATGAGAAGTAATATTTGGATGAGCAAAGGTATGGACTCTGGAAGAGTCCATTAAGATTGTTATCCATTATTTTGCATTATCCATTATTTTACAAATGTCTTGTATGTTTCATTTTCCCCTTTTAGAGTTTTGAAATTTAAAATTCCCTCTTGGTGTGTATGTATCATTTATGGTAGACAATAACAGCTTCCCTGTCATGGTCTCTCTCACTACTGTTCTTTTTCCCTCTCAGCTTCATCAATTGAAATCAAAGTTGAAATCCATTTAGAAACATAGTAATGCTACTAGATAGTGTTTTTTGCTACTGGTGTTCATACAACACACTTTGGGAAACATAATCAGGCTTACTCATGAGAAATTTACTGATTGTGAGGAAGGCAGGGGACAGCTACTCTCAGTCTCATTTTCTCTTCATCCTGATACATGGGAATGCTGCTTGTTAATCACATTTTCATGACTGGCAATTCTTGATCATCCCGGAAATCAGTGAAAAAACTTCAGGACTTTGCTATACATATGTGAGGGTTCTCAATTGGGTTGCATCATTTCTATTAAGATAAACATCCAGCCACCAGCCAATGACTTTAGACTTCTACAATCTCAAGTCTTAGAAGGATGGGGAGAAAAACTTACTACCATATTTTTCTTAGAGAATTTGTATATAATTATCCTGGGCAATGAAGCCCACGTTATCTTTTTTTATCCCAGCTACATTACACTGAAATTGAATTAGTGCATTATCAATTGCCTCCCAGTAAGATAAAAATGGCCAAACTTCTGTCCATCTCTCTTTTCATCTCTAATATACAGACTTTTATTTTATTTCTTGCTTCTCTTTTCTTACTATCAATGAAATCTCAAGTATTTAATATAATGAGACCTATGGGATTGCCTTGAAGGATAATAACAACCAAATAATTTTAGGCCTTTCTTCCTTCCTTCCAACCTAACTCTTTGGCATCTATCACCCACCCTCAGCCCTTATGCAATTTGATATTAAGCCATTTTCTTGCCACACTTTTATACACTTAGAGGAATTAGTATATCTTGATATAATTTATAAATTTATATATACAAATTATATATGTAAATATATATGTATAAATACATAAGCTTATAAATTAAGGTTCAGGCAGAGAAATTTATTTTTCTATGTTAATTAACTTAATTTTGGTAATCATCTCACAACATATATATGTATATATAATCAAAATATCATGATGTAAAACTTACATTTAGAAAAATTTTTAGTTGTCAATTATACCTCATTAAATCCAGAAGAAAATAAAATAAAAGAAGAATGGATGTAAATTTTAACTAAACAGGGGCTTCCCTGGTGGCGCAGTGATTGAGAGTCCACTTGCCGATGCAAGGGACACGGGTTCGTGCCCCGGTCCGGGAAGATCTCACATGCCGCGGAGCGACTGGACCCGTGAGCCATGGCTGCTGAGCCTGCGCGTCCGGAGCCTGTGCTCCACAACAGGAGAGGCCACAACAGTGAGAGGCCCGCGTATCGCAAAAAAAAAAAAAAAAAAAAAAAATTTACTAAACATCTTTTCATCTTATTTTCAGATAGTCCAGTGAACTCAATAATATGATCAGTTTCTGATTTGAACTATCCATTTCTTTTTTGCACTTTTGTCAGGTTTTGATTCATTGTTTTAATTACTTTGTAAAAGAATTTGAACATTTTCTTTTTATTCCATTGGAGTCATCTCCTTTGTTTTTTTTAACATCTTTATTGGAGTATAATTGCTTTACAATGTTGTGTTAATTTCTGTTGTACAACAAAGTGAATCAGCTAATTATATACATATATCCCCATATCCCCTCCCTCTTGCATCTCCCTCCCATCCTCCTTATCTCACCCCTCTAGATGGTCACAAAGCACCAAACTGATCTCTTCATGTGATGCAGCTGCTTCCCACTACCTATCTATTTTACATTTGGTAGTGTATATATGTCAGTGCTACTCTCTCACTTCATGCCAGCTTACCCTTTCCCCTCTCCATGTCCTCAAGTCCATTCTCTAGGTCTGAGTCTTTATTTCTGTCCTGCCCCTAGGTTCATCAAAACCATTTTTTTTTTAGATTCCATATATATGTATTAGCATACGGTATTTGTTTTTCTCTTTCTGACTTACTTCACTCTGTATACAGACTCTAGGTCCATCCACCTCACTACAAATAAATCAGTTTCATTTCTTTTTATGGCTGAGTAATATTCCATTGTATAGATGAGGTAGAGAACTTTAAATGAATGAGCTTATTTGAGTGAAAAATACAGTGTATCACAAATATTTGTAGATCCCTAAATAAAATTAAAATATGCATTAATTATCCAAATACTAAGCTAAATTAAAATAATATCCACTCTTTGTATAGTGTTTTTTAAAATTATGACTTGGTAACATTAGGCTAAGCATCTAGCAAGATATTAAGTGAGAAGAAATAGCTTATGTACTTGAGAAGCCTAGGGACATACTGTGGAAGAGTTGGAAGGGAGTATAAATATAATTTCAGTGTTTGGAAGTGAAGATGAAATTGATGTATATTTCTTAAGGTAATTGCATTAAAACCCACACGCAATTGACCAGATTGTCATCTTATGTAGCACTTTTCTTGGAAATAAACCTTTTATAACCCTCCTCTTGAAGTATCATACTTGTGCGTTAGAGGAAATTTGATTTATATAATTGGAGGATAGAGATAAAGTACTGAGGTGGGGTGAGAAAATCATAGCGCTTTTTGTCAATAACCTGTATTTTTCTTACTGAATATTCTTTGAATTCTATTATTCGATACTATTCTATTATTATTTTTTTTCAAATATGTGATTTATGCCTAGAGATTCTTGGAATATTACCTTAGCACACATTTTGCATTCAAATTCCATATAAGTTTTTGGGTTGACCCCTCCTAAATACAGTAACATTGATCGCTGTCTAAATCTATTGCAGTGTGCCTGAGTACTATGACTATGGTCATGGAGTAAGTGAGGATGCCTATGACAGCTACGGTAAGACCTTTACTTTACTAAAACTGTGAAATCAAAGCATCCATCAGTCACTGACAACTCAGAAATTACTTCTATCTTTCTCTCCCCCAGTTTTTACAGAAGTCTAGACTACATTGATTTATATAATTCCAGGGTGAAGTTTGATGTAGACAGCCAGGACCAGAAATTTGGACTGATCCATTTTGATCAAAATTTCAAAAGCAATTAATCACAATCATAGAACACTTTCAACAGCAACAGTGAACATTAAGAGTAGTGTCTTTCTTAGACGTTTCACTGTGTCCATTGTCTGACTCATTGATATGACAGCAATGCTGTCTTTCTGCTATCACAATGATCATACAGTTAAAAGATTTAACAACTTTGAAGGGCAGAAATTGTAACTTTTAAGTTATTTTTATAGCATGTGTAGTTCATGAAAGTGCTAAATAATGATTGACTCATAAGAATTAATAGTCAATAAAAATATCAGTCTATAAAATTAATTTCAAAATTACATTGTTTAATTTAAAAACCACTTAAAGTTAACAATTCAGTAAGATTTATTGAGTGCCTATGATATATCAATACAGTACATTACTCTAGAAGTGTCGTTTCTGGTTCCTGAAAATATATGTGCAGCATCACCAGTTGACTGCCTTGAAAAATAACATTCATTTAAATGTTCCCAAGTCCTGGATTTTTATTAAAATAATACCAAGACCACTCTGTTCCTCTTTATGAGGAGCAGTAAAGGAGATAATGAACATTTCCTGTGTTCAGGTCTCCACATGATGGTGTAGTGCTCCATCAGGACAGGGAAGGGAAGGTCCAAACATCAGCGAAAAAGTAGTGCACCCTACTTGGAACCAGAGGTATCAAATCAACTCACTTCTCTGGTGACTCTCATGGGGCCAACTCAGAAGTAGGAGCATAAAAATAAGCCACCATCACAATCACTGCTATCCATAAGCTGAGTACCTACATATATTTTCTTATTTTTTTCTTTATAATATATTGAAATTTGAAGTATTTTATCTCCATTTTATAGTAAAAATGCACATTTGTCTTTTATGTGCAAAGGTATTGTCAGTCTCCAGGAATATGATGGTGTACACGATAGATATTGTCCCTCCCTGGTTCCTGCTGTCTAGTGTTGAGAAACATATTCCTACATATAAAAATTGTGCCAGACAATAAACCATGTGATTCGGTAGAAGGTCAGAGAACATTACTCATGTAACAGATATTTGTGTAATGGCTAACGCATGTAAGTCATTGTTCTCAATCCTGGAGATACTGCAGTGAACAATCACTTAAAGCTTACATTCTAATGAGAAGATATACTTTTATTTATAAACACTTTTTAAAATGGAATTTTCATTGCAAAATACAGTCATTGTTTTTTTACACATGGCACATAAATTTGAGGGAAAATCCCCTATGAGCTTTACTCTACAGAATTGCATGCACTGAAATCAATGGCAGCGATGAATTTGATGATATCTGACTGCATAGTTGGTAATAGGGTATATTTCTTTTTTTATTTTTTTAAATAAACTCCAGAGTTTATTTAGATTTTACTACTTTTTCCATCAATATTTTCTTTCTGTCCCACGGTTCAATCCAGAGTACCACATTGCATTTAGTTGTCATATTTCTTTATTTTTTCTTGTTTTTTAAAAAAAAATTTTATTGGAGAATAGTTGATTTACAATGTTGTATTAGTTTCAGGTGTACAACAAAGTGAATCAGTTATACATATATCCACTCTTTGGGTTTTTTTAGATTATTTTCCCATGTAGGCAATCTATTTCTCAATTATTTACATTTAAAATGTTAATGCCATGTAATTAAGGCAATAGGGAAAAATGTGTGAATACAAACTATTACTTCTCAGACCTTCTAATGGAGGTGCAGGAGTCATCATAAGGAGAGCTGGGCTCACCTCTGTTACCTATTGTGGGCTTTCCTGGGTGTTGAGCACTTCTGCTGCTGCCAAGTCTAGAGACAAACAGCCTCTATCACTTTATAAGCTACTCCTGCTCATAAGCACTAGCTTTTATTCTGGGTTAAACAAGCAATTCTCTGCACACAGAAAGCAGTTGATAAATCTTTTCAGTAAAGTAATGAAGAAAATGTGGATAGTGGTTTGACTGTCTGGACAGGGTAAGAATTATATTAGGCAGGAAATTTTAAGTAATAACTTTTACTACCTAAAATTTCAGCCAAATTGGCCATATTCTTAATGTTGAAAGATTAGACACATTTATGCCTACAAGTAGACTTCGCTTTAGAGTCTTAACTTTTTCTTTGGCCACCAGGATCTGTGGCCATTTTCTGGCATCACTGAGCAAGCATTAATTCAAGAATACACTTCACATTCAAGATGGTTTCACTCTTTGCTTGTAAATGTTGATATATCAGCCCTCTATGCATTCTGATTTGGAAAGTGCCTCTTGATTTTCACATCAGAAGGGTAATTATTCAGGACAGAATTTATTTATTTATTTATTTGGGGTCAGGAGGTGACATTCCAGGGACAGAGGCAAAGAAATCTAACCAACACATTGCAACATTTTTTCATGGTGCAGCTCATAGGAAACAGTGGAGTTCAGCAAGGAGGCTGCTCACAAGTCAGGGCCCCTTCCACCAGCAGTCCAGGGCCCCTTCCATTACCCCATAATCCTCTCTGCTCACTGTGACTCATCTCTGCTACACTGGGCCACAGAATGCAGTCAGGAACTCTGAACAAAAGCGACTGTTTTAAATGATGCACATGTGAAAGTAATTATATATTTTTAGAAATTTTTTTTTTTGCCACAGGTGTTAAGAAATCTAAGTAGATACATAGGTATGATTAATCTAAAAATAAGTTTTTTTCTTACTCTAAAAATAATACACATACACTATAGAAAATTTAGGTTAAAAAAAGGAAATTTAAATTACACTCCTATATTTACTCATTCTTTACTGTTTGTTACATATTTTACCAAGTTTTAAATCCATCATGATACATATCTTATTTAAAAAGATATAGACTGCTTTATAAAAATTCCTATAAGATTTTTCCACCATAAAAGTTTTTTTTTCAGTTCTTAATCATTAGGATAATACCTTGACAAAATGCAGAATTTAATATATTTTCATATGTGCCATTATAATTAACCATAAATATGTAGATTTGAAAAGGGACACTCCTTTTATAGCAACAGAAAATAAGAAACTGCTTGCATGTCAATCCATACAGTCATGATATTTAAATATGGATATTTAAATCCATATAGTCATGATATTTAAATTTGGGGAGTGTCCATGTTCCCATATTCTATACAGAAAATAGAAAAAGGTCAAATGATGAGAAATAGAGCTCAGCATCATAAAGCCTAATTAAATTAATATGCATTATATGCCCTCAGATTTTGGTATTAGGTGATTATGTAAAGGGTACTTTAAGTTCAGGATTCTTGCTCCATAGGTTGCTCAGCCTGTCACGTCCAAATGGGCAGATGATAACATTTAAATATGCATGTGGAGCAGTGATTTGAGGACCCACTCATGTCAATTATAGATTGATGTTTTTCACTAATTTCCCATACCTCACATGTTAACAAGTATCCATTTATAGCTTATCTTTAATGAACTGTGCACAATCTTTTAAATTAATAACATTTACTCCAAAATGTAAATCTTGTATCTCTGCTTATTCACTTATATTTTGAATTACTAATTCCTCTCTGTTACATTTTGGTTGTGCCATGGATACAGATCTGTATTGTTATAAAACAAACAGCTCCAATTCTCAGTTTCCTGGCAACACCCAGACTTAGATAGTATGTGAGGAGGCTCACAATCACCTGCCCCAGCACGTCCTTTGCTGCTCAGGCTTCAGGAAAGAGCTGTGGGAGAGGAACAAGGAATGCTCTCCAGAATAACGGTGTCCTGCATTCAAAAGACTCATGGATGGAATCTCTCATTCAGGATTCCTTCAAAAATAGTTTGAAATAAACCAGTAGAAGTAAAAATCCAGTCATTCAGTGTGACACTTCAATCTGAATCTTTATACATCATGTTTCATGTATCACCAGATTGAAATTGTATTTGTCTCTTTTGGGCCCATAATTCATGGTGAAGTAACAAATACGCTGACTTCCGTGAATATCATGTATCCCTTTGGGCTTCATTGCAATTAAATTTTTCAAGTTATTTTTGTAAAATTTAATATTGAATATTAAACTATTTTCTTACAACGATGTAAGTATAAAATTTTAAATATTAAGTATTTTAAATAAATGTTAGTATGAAAATATGATAGAATTATATTTACTTCATATATAAAATATAATATATAATAATTTACTTATATTATTTATCGTATTAATGATTATTAAACATTTCATTAATGTTAAATTATTATTAAATTAATATTTAAGTATTAAATTTCTGATAACTTAAACTTTTTGGAACATGAATATTTGACTTACAGAAATCCCAAATCAGTTTTTGCAGTTTTAAAATATTTCCTACCTTATCAGAGTCATTATAATTGTTTTGGATAAGTCTGAATAGCTCATAATTCAATAAGGGTTCATTTTAAGTACTGTGCACAGATCAGCTTGTCTTATCAATACTTCAAATAAGAAACACCCTCTAATCTGAGATTGATAGCTAAGAATGGACAGTAATATTCTATTGTCAGAGAAGAGAGCTGTTTATTAAAATGCATTTAATGTATGAACTGAGGAGCTAATTATAGGTCTATTCTGTAGTGACATTTTAGATGACACGTGTGTGGAATCAAGGAGGGTAATATTAATACACTGTCTTGAAATGAATGAAATCAAAAAGAATTTTTGTACCCTATTCTAGGGCATTTGAGTGCCTCACTTCAAGTTGATTGCAGAACACAAATGTGTTCATTTTGTGATGAGGAGCTGGAATGATTACTATCCCCATGTGAAAATAAGCCCTGCTATGATTAAGCTGTGAAAACAGCAAAGGAAAATGAAGCTACCTGGAAATCATGTCACCATGTTATTCAAGAGCAAACACAGTTTGTTTGCAATAGTAAATAGAAATTTGAGGAAATTGATTTTACAAAGGGAGATGAGTTTTCTTAATATGGGCAAGAATTTATCAGTCATTTTTAATAGTAGTGTATACAAAGTATTTATCATAGGATTAATATCAAAGTTGTTATTGAGAAATATTGAGAAAAAATCACTGTGATGTATTCAATTTAGCTTTTAATATAGATTTTTAAACTTTATTTATTTATTTGCGGTACGCAGGCCTCTCATTGTTGTGGCCTCTCCCGTTGCGGAGCATAGGCTCCGGACGCGCAGGCTCAACGGCCATAGCTCACGGGCCCAGCCGCTCCGCGGCATGTGGGATCTTCGCAGACCAGGGCACGAACCCGTGTTCCCTGCCTCGGCAGGCGGACTCTCAACCACTGCGCCACCAGGGAAGCCCTAAACTTTATTTTTAATGAAAGAAGAACTAAAGAAATTGTGCTTCTGAAGTATTTTAATGGCCAGTTGTAAACTTACTTTAAGGAGAAGCTAATTTTCTGCTCTTTATTATTTCAGAGGTTGCAATGAAATGGATATCTAATCCAGCTAGTTTTGATAATAAATTCAGATTATATTACTTCAGCAAGAAACAGCCAAAATGAGCATGACACCACCACTTCACTGCTTGCGTTGCTCATTTGAAGTTAGATATAGTTAACAGTGGTTTCAATTTTATTTTAAATCATGCACTCCTGAGTTCAACAATTTTAGGTAATACTGGAACCTGCATTTCAGTATTTTAGATCAGAGATTTTTTTTTACCACCGGTCTCTCACTGCTGTGGCCTCTCCCGCTGCGAAGCATAGGCTCCGGACGCGCAGGCTCAGTGGCCATGGCTCACGGGCCCAGCCGCTCCGCGGCATGTGGGATCTTCCCTGACCGGGGCAAAATCCCATGTCCCCTGCATCGGCAGGCAGACTCTCAACTACTGCACCACCAGGGAAGTCCCTAGATCAGAGATTCTTAACCTTAATTATACATTTTCGAATCACCTGGTGAACTTTAAAAAATACTAGTGTCCAGTTACCATCCCAATTCAGCTCTATCTTAATCTTTGAAGATGAGAACTAGGCATCAGTTAAAAGTTCCTGGGTGGTCTTCCTGGACGCTCAGGTTGAGAATAAGTTTTAGATGGATACATGGGAGCATGCTGATAAGCGGCCTACAGTCTTAATATGAAAGGTCAAAACTGTGCCAGCCATCTGCATTCTTGAAGGCAACACACAAGTTATGTACAGTCTACTTTTAGAACAGTGGGGATCTTATAAGTAAACATTGTGTTATAGAACCAGGCATTTTAAATTCATTTAAAAAAACTATATTTAAATAATGGGAAATAAAATTTAGCCTTTTTTTGAACAAACAGTGCCTTTTTGAACAAGTGTGTTTAAACAGTTAAATCTCAAATTTGATTTTGTCTAAAGTTCACCTAATCGAAATTCCACAAAAAATTATAATCCACATGCATTTAACAACTCTCTTAAGGAGCCAATAAAACAAGTCATAGGATAGTTCTTTCATTACTTAACTTTCTGCTGAGTTAATAATACAATCATTTTAACTGAATGGGAGGCAAAAGTTGAGTGATTTATTGTCAGAATCTTGGAATGAACTGATCATGTACCAAAAAATATATTCTATATGATATAGATTTGTGTTTCAAATGTACAAAAAGAATATTTTTAAAAAACACAAAGTACAGAGTATAAAATTAAAAGCTGGGAGAACATTTTCTTGCCAACATGGAAATACACCAACTAGGAAGATATATATACAGGAGCTATGCCACCTTAGTGTGTCTTCGTAGAATTTCCAGAGTTTAGGGAGATTTTATGTTTATTAAAAGAGGGCATGGATTTAAAAAAAAAAGACTAAGGTACATTGTTCTAAAATAAGTGTGTTACACGTCATTTATCAAATATGTCATAATTTATTGAATGACTCAATGGGAACTGATATATATGAATTGCTGAAAAACTATGCCATTTGTTGAAAATGTAATTTTAATTATTGATGACTAATAACTGATGTCTTTTTGTATTGAACAAATTACTTAACCATACTGGTACCTTATCAAACATTTAGCTCAGTTGTAAGACGTGCCAAGAAGAAGAAAATAAAGTAGGTCAGTCTCTCTGGTGTCTGGTCATTGTCGAAGAAGATTTCAGGGGCAACCCCCTTAGTCTCAGGGGACTGACAGACACCCAGGAGGCTTTCAGCATTTGGAAGTTCCAGCAGGGATAGGTCCAGTCATGGGCAAAGAGCTAAGATTCACATTGCTGAGAAGACCAGGAAGAACAAAGAAAGAGACTAGAGTGGATGCCCAGAGTCAGGCCAAACTTTGCCAGTTAAGGGCACAGTTCTCCATAAAAGTGTCCTCACTTTACACACAGACACAAGTTTGGGTTATCCCAGGTCACCCTTACTTCTGACCAGCTGGCTACAAATTTGGAGGTTCCCACTACCTCCTTAGGTTTGATAATTTGCCAGAATAACTCATAGAACTAAGGAAAGTGATATACTTACAGTTAACTTTATTATAGCAATAAGATAGATAGCAAAACCAGCAAAGGGAGAGACACATAGGGCAAGGCCTGGAAGGATCCCAAATGTGAAGCTTTCAAAACCTTCAAGGCAGTGTTATCCTCCTGGCAACATTGATGTGTAGCAATGAAAAGTATTGCCAACCAGGGAAGCTTATGTAAATCTCAGGGCCCAGAGTTTTTTATCATTGTTTTATTATATAGGCATGATTGATTAGATCACCTTATCTCCAGCCTCGTATCCTCCCCAGGGTGGACTGGTATCATATGGTAAAGGCCCAAACCCTCTAATCTCATAGTTGATCTTTCTGGCCTGACCACCCCCCAACCTGAGTCATCTTGTTAGCATAAACTATCAGGTCAGGTGTGGTCAGAGGGGTCCACTATGCATAACCAAGACACTCCACTTACTCTAGGAAATTTCAGAGTTTAAAGGTTAACTTGTGGTAACCAGGGCCAAAGGTGGCCAAAATTGTTTTCACACAGGTGTTGAGATGAGGGCACCAATCTGAAAAAGCAGGCAGAGGCTTGTGGGGCAAAATCAGAGGGAGCCAGAGCTGGTCAAGCAGTGAGGGTAGCATTCTGCTGAGTTTAAAGTCTGATTTGTATTTTTAATTCCCCAAACTTGTAGTTGGTCTGAGAATACAATCTGGGCTCATTTCTATTATCAAGTATAGAAATGACAGATGTTGTGAGTGGGGGTGGGGGGTGGCATGTGTAAGGAAATCCAGAAACTACAGGTTCAGTCTCTGTCTACAAAGGTATGCCACCAAGCCCACTGTCTTCACTGAATTAAAGACGTTATTGGACTTCTTTGAGAAGAGGATCATAAAATATTATTTTTTATCATCATTCTTATTCTTCCTTCCATTATTTCTCATAAAGCCCTTATGTGCATGTCAAAAGAAAAGGTTTATGACCGAATTCTGCAGGTTTTGATCGATTCAGAATTTTATTCAACAATAATTGAAGTATTGTTTTTGGCTCATGTCAAGGAAGCTTCTACATTGTGTCCAAGTATCATTCACCATTGTTTTTTTGGAAACCTTTCTAACTGGGTTATTTATTTCCTTTTAATTTAGATGGGATCATAACTCCAAAGAAAGAAAAACGTTACAAACTTAATTTAAAATATTGAGAACTTCTTTATTTGTCTACAGCAGCAAGATATTGTACAGCAGAGTCGAGAATAAAATATAAGTTAAAATTTCAAGCTACATATGCAATTTGTAAGGGATGATAATCAAGGGGGTGATAATTAGAAATACAATAGTACACATAGAATCAAGTTATTATTAAATACAATAACACGTAAAATGTGCAGGGTAGGAGTTAAACAGACTAGACAGTTTAAAAATAAATAGCACCAGCTGATTAGCTCAAGATGGTGGAGTAGAAGGATGTGAGCTCACACTCTTCTTACAAAAACACTAAAATCACAACTAACTGCTGAACAACCATTGTCAAAAAAAATGCTGGAACCTACCAAAGAAAGACACCCTACATCCAAAGATAAATAAGAAGCCACAACAAGATGGTAGGAGGGGCACAATCACGATAAGATCAAACCCCATACCCACTGGTTGGGCAACCCATAAACCAGAAAACAAATATACCACAGAAGTTATCCCACAAGAGTGAAAGTTCTGAGCCCCACATCAGTCTTCCCAGCCTGGGGGTCCAGCAACAGGAGGAGGAGTCCCCAGAGAATCTGGCTTTGAAAGCCAATGGGGTTTGATTTCAGGACTTTCACAGGACTAGGGAAAACAGAAACTCCACTCTTGGAGGGCACACACAAAGTCTTGTGTGCACCAGGACCCAGGGGAAGAAAGCAGTGACCCCATAAGACACTGGGCCAGACCTACCTGCTAGTGTTGGGAGGTCTCCTGCAGAGGTGGGGGGGTGGCTGTGGCTCACTGCAGGGACAAAGACACTGGCAGCAACAGTTCTGGGAAGTACTCATCGGTGTGAGCCCTCCTGGAGATCACTATTAACCTCACCAAACAGCCTGCATGCTCCAGTGCTGGATTGCCTCAGGCCAAAAAACTATCATGGAGGGAAAACAGCCCCATCCATGAGCAGACAAGTGGATTAAAGTTTTACTGAGCAGGGCCCTGCCGTCAGAGGGACAAGACCCAATTCTACCCACCCCCAAGTCCCTCCTATCAGGAAGCTTACACAAGCCTCTTAATAGCCTCATCCACCAAAGGGCAGACAATAGAAGCAAGAAGAAATAAAATCCTGCAGCCAGCAGAATGGAAACCACAGTCAGAGAAAGAAAAAATGAAATGGCAGAGGAATATGTTCCAGATGGAAGAACAAGATAAAAGCCCAGAAAAACAACTAAGTAAAGAGGAGATAGGCAAATTTCCAGAAAAAGATTTCAGAATGATGATAATGAAGATGATCCAGGATCTCAGAAAAGGAATGGAGGCAAGGATCGAGAAGATGCAAGAAATGTTTAACAAAGACCAAGAAGAAATAAAGAACAGACAAACAGAGATGAACAATATAATAACTGAAATGAAAATTACACTAGAAGGAATCAATAGCAGTATAACTTAGGCAGAAGAACGGTTAAGTGACTAGGAAGACAGAATGGTGGAAATCACTGCCATGGAACAGAATAAAGGAGAAAGAATGAAAAGAAATCAAGACAGTCTAAGAGACCTCTGGGACAACAATAAACACACCAATATTCACATTATAGGGGTCCCAGAAGGAAAAAAGAGAGAGAAAGGTCCTGAGAAAATACTTGAAGAGATAATAGCTGAAAATGTACCTAACATGGGAGAGGAAACTGTTACTTAAGTCCAGGAAGCAGAGAGTCCCAGGCAGGGTAAACCCAAGAAGGAACATGCCGAGACACATAGCAATCAACTTGACAAAAATTAAAGACATAGAAGAATATTAAAAGCAACAAGGGAAAAACAACAAATAACATATAAGGGAATTCCCATGAGGTTATTGGCTGATTTCTCAGCAGAAACTCTGCAGACAAGAAGGGAGTGGGGTGATATATTTAAAGTGAGGAAAGGGAAGAATCTACAACCAAGAATACTCTTGCCAGAAAGACTCTAATTCAAATTTGATGGCAAAATCAAAAGCTCCACAGATAAGCAAAAGCTAAGAGAATTCAGCACCACCAGACCAGCATTGCAACAAATGCTAAAGGAAATTCTCTAGGTGGGAAAGAAACCAGCAACTTTAAAAAACTTTGTACATATATAGACTGCTATGTCAAAACCTCATGGGAACAGCAAACCCCCAAACTACAATAGATACACACATACAAATAAAAAGTAACCGAAACACAACAATAAAGATGGTCATCAAACCATAAGAGAGGAGAGGAAGGAAAGAAAAAAGACCTACATAAACAAACCCAAAACAATTAAAATGGCAATAGGAACATACATATTGATAATTACCTTAAATATAAATGGATTAAATTCTTCAACCAAAAGACAGAGACTGGCTGAATGGATACAAAAATAAGACATGTGTATATGCTGTCTACAAGAGACCCAATTTCAGGCCTAGGGACACATACAGACTGAAAGTGAGGGGATGGAAAAAGATATTCCATGCTAATGAAAATCAAAAGAAAGCAGGAGTAGCAATTCTCATATCAGACAAAATAGGCTTTAAAATAAAGACTGTTATAAGAGACAAAGAAGGACACTACATAATGATCAAGGATCAGTGCAAGAAGAAGATATAACAATTGTAAATATCTATGCACCCAACATAAGAACATCTCAATATATAATGCAAATACTAACAGCCATAAAAGGAGAAATTGACAGTAACAGAGTAATAGTGGGGGACTTTAACACCCAAATTACAACAATGGACAGATTATCCAGACAGAAAATCAGTAAGGAAGTACAGACCTTAAATGACACATTAGACCAGATGGACTTAATTTATAGAGCATTCCATCCAAAAGCAGCAGAATACACATTCATCTCACATGCACATGGAACATTCTCCAGGATTGACCACATGCTGGGTCACAAAGCAAGCCTTGGTAAATTTAAGAAAACTGAAATCATATCAAGAAACTTTTCTGACCACAATGCTATAAGATTAAAAATAAACTACAAGAAAAAAATGTAAAAATCACAAGCACGTGGAGGTTAAACAATATGCTACTAAACAACAATGTATCACTGAAGAAATCAAAGAGGAAATCAAAAAATACCTGGCAACAAATGAAGATGAAAGTACAATGATCCAAAGCCTATGGGATGCAGCAAAAGGAGTTCTAAGAGGGAAGTCTATAGCAATAAAATCTTACCTCAGGAAAGAAGAAAAATCTCAAATAAACAACCTAAAATTACACCTAGAGCAACTAGAGAAAGAACAAATAAAAACTAAAGTTAGTAGAAGGAAAGAAATCATAAAGATCAGAGCAGAAATAAATTGAGGTGAAGAAAACAGTAACAAAGATCAGTGAAACTATAAGCTGGTTCTTTGAAAAGATAAAGAAAATTGATAAACTTATAGCTAGACTCATCAAGAAAAAAAGGGAGAAGCCTCAAATCAATAAAATTAGAAATGAAAAAAGAGAAGTTACTATGGACACCACAGAAATACAAAGGATTATAAGAGAATACTATGAGCAACTGTATGCTAATAAAACAGACAACCTGGAAGAAATGGACAGATTCTTAGAAAGGTACAATCTCCCAAGACTGAACCAGGAAGAAAGAGAATATATGAACAGACAATTCACAAGCACTGAAATTGAAACTGTGATTTTAAAACTCCCAACAAACAAAAGTCTAGGACTAGATGACTTCACAGGAAAATTTTATCAAACGTTTAGAGAAGAGTTAACACCCATCCTTCTGAAACTGTTCCAAAAAATTGCAGAGGAAAGAAAACTCCCAAACTCATTCTATGAGCCACATTTACCCTGATACCAAAGCCAGACAAAGGTACCACAAAAAAAGAAAATTACATGCCAACACCACTGATGAACATACACACAAAAATCCTCAACAAAATACTAACAACCTGAATCCAACAATACATTAAAAGGGTTATACACCATGATCAAATGGGATTTATCTCAGTGATGCAAGAATTTTACAATAACCAGAAATCAGTGTGATACATCATATCAAAAAATCAAAGAATAAAAACCATTTGATCATCTTAATAGATGCAGAAAAAGCTTTTGACAAAATTCAACACTCATGTATGATAAAAACTCTCCAGAAAGTGGACATAGAGGGGACTTACCTCAATGTAATAAAGGTCACATATGACAAACCTACAGCTTTGTACTTATATAGACTGCTATGTCAAAACCTCATGGGAACAGCAAACCCCCAAACTACAATAGATACACACATACAAATAAAAAGTAACCGAAACACAACAATAAAGATGGTCATCAAACCATAAGAGAGGAGAGGAAGGAAAGAAAAAAGACCTACATAAACAAACCCAAAACAATTAAAATGGCAATAGGAACATACATATTGATAATTACCTTAAATATAAATGGATTAAATTCTTCAACCAAAAGACAGAGACTGGCTGAATGGATACAAAAATAAGACATGTGTATATGCTGTCTACAAGAGACCCAATTTCAGGCCTAGGGACACATACAGACTGAAAGTGAGGGGATGGAAAAAGATATTCCATGCAAATGGAATAACATACTCAACAGTGAACATCATACTCAACAGTGAAAAGCTGAAAGCATTTCCTCCAAGATCGGGAGCAAGACAAGGATGTCCACTCTCACCACTTTTATTCAACATAGTTTTGGAAGTCCTAGCCCTGGCAATCAGAGAAGAAAAGGAAATAAAGGGAATCCAAATTGGAAAAGAAGTAAAACTGTCACTGTTTGCAGATGACATGATCCAATGCATAGAAAATCCTAAAGATGCTACCAGTAAAGTACTAGAGCTCATCAATGAATTTGGTAATGTTGCAGGATACAAAATTAGCATGCAAAAATCTGTTGCATTTCTGTACAAAATCAATAAAAGATCAGAAAGATAAATTCAAGAAACAATTCTATTGTTTGTTTCAATAGGAAACAAAAGAATCACAACAAAAAGAATAAAATACCTAGGAATAAACTTGCCTAAGGAGATGAAAGACCTGTACTCCAAACACTATAAGACACTGATGAAAGAAATCGAAAATGGCACAAACAGATGGAAAGATACACCATGTTTTTGGATTGGAAGAATCAGTATTGTCAAAATGACTATTTGATCCAAGGCAGTCTACAGATTCAGTGCAATCCGTATCAAATTACCGATGACATTTTTTCACAGAACCAGAACAAAAAATCTTAAAATTTGTATGGAGACACAAAAGACCCTGAATAGCCAAAGCAATCTTGAGAAAGAAAAATGGAGCTGCATGAATCTGGTTCTCTGACTTCAGACTACACTACAAAGCTATAGTCATCAAAACAGTATGGTACTGGCACAAAAATGGAAAAGGACAGAAAGCCCAGAAATAAACCCATGCCCTATGGTAAATTAATCTACAATAAAGGAAGCAAGACTATACAATTGAAGAAAGACATCTCCTCAATAAATGGTGCTGGGAGAACTGGACAGCTATATGTAAAAAATGAAATTAGAACATTCTTTAACACCATACACAAAAATAAACTCAAAATGGATTAAAGACCTAAATGTGAGACCAGATACTGTAAAACTCTTAGAGGAAAGCATTGGAAAAAGACTCTCTGACATAAATCGCAGCAATATCTTTTTTGATCTGTCTCCCAGAGTAATGGAAATAAAAACAAAAATAAACAAATGGGACCTAAGTAAACTCAAAAGCTTTTGCACAGCAAAGGAAACCATAAACAAAACGAAAAGACAACCCACAGAATGGAAGAAAATATTTGCAAATGATGTGACCGACAAGGGATTTGTCTCCAAAATTTACAAACAGCTCATGCAGCTTAATATCATAAATACAAACACCTCAATCAAAAACTGGCAGAAGACCTAAACAGACATTTCTCCAAAGAAGACATACCGAGGGCCTAGAGGCAAATGAAAAGATGTTCAGTATCACTAATTATTAGAGAAATGCAAATCAAAACTGCAATGAGATATCACCTCACCCCAGCAGAATGGCTATCATCAAAAGATCCACAAACAACAAATGCTGGAGAGGGTGTGGAGCAAAGGGGACCCTCCTACACTGTTGGTGGGAATGTAAATTGGTGTGGCCACTATGGAAAACAGTATGTAGGTTCCTTAAGAGACTAAAAATACAACTACCATATGACCCTGCAATCCCACTCCTCGACATGTATCCAGAGGAAAACATGGTCTGAAAAGATATATGCACCCCAATGTTCACTGCAGCACTCTTTACAATAGCCAAGACATAGAAGCAACTTAAATATCCATCAACAGAGAAATGGATAAAGAAGATGTGGTACATACATTCAATGGAATATTACTCAGCCATTAAAAACAATGACATAATGCCATTTGCAGCAACATGGATGGACCTAGAGATTGTCACATTGAGTGAAGTAAGTCCAGCAGAGAAAGAGAAATATTGTATGATATCACTTATATGCAGACTCTAAAAAAATGATAAAAATGATTTTTTTACAAAAGAGAAACAGACTCATAGCCTTAGAGAGTGAACTTATGGTTACCAGAGGGATGGGTGACGGGGAGGGATAATTAGGGAGTTTGGGATTAATATGTACACATTGCTATATTTTAAATAGATGACCAATAAGGACCTACTGTATAGCAAAGAGAACTCTGCTCAATATTATGTAGCAACCTAAATGGGAAAAGAATTTGAAAAATAATAGATATATGTATACATTTAACTGAATCTCTTTGCCGTACACCTGAAACTAACACAATATTGTAAATCAACTATATTCCAATATAAAATAAAAAAATTAAAAAATAAATTAAAAAAAAAATAGCACCACCACCAAAGAGAGGAGTGTTATATTAATCACAGCATATTTAAGTTACAGTGTGAGTCTTATTTCAAATCGTGGTAGCCTCACCTGGTAACATATAAGCTTGTAAAAAACACTCATTGCATGTTAAATTACTTGGAATGCTTTCTTGGCACAGCCTTAAGTTTGTTGGGCATTTTTTTTAACCCTCCTGGAGCTTACAGAATAGCAGTAGTTCAAATAACTTAATCTTAGTCACAGAAGATAAAATTGCAAAACCACACTGTTATTTGGAAATTAGGTATATACATGAAGTAAGTTTGTGAGTACTAAACAAGGGTATGTATAAAAATGCAGTTAAGTTAAGAAAAATGCCCCAGGATTTCCATATCTAGACTGAAAAAAGAAACTGGAAGAGGATTTAATTCTCATATTATAAAAACCAGCCATGACCACAGACACACATTCCATTGTGCTGAATTTAAGTTAATAGAGAAATATCAAGCATGAACTATTGGGCCACAAATGTATTTCATAATTTTTTCTCAAAGTTTCTACAATGTTCCTCATTATAGATTATTCATATATTTATCAACTGTCTTTCTGAATTTACTCATTTCTCTTTTCAATATGTACCACATTTTAAACATTCATATTTGTTATTTATGTTAAGTTTGGACTTTGGAGATAGATTTTATTTGTTTCATGGTCCATATAGCTGGTTGGAAATACATACTTTCAAAAGCCACTTAGGGACTTCACTTAAGAACATCTTCAAGGACTAAAATGGATCTCACCACTCTGAGGAAAATTTTGGTATTTAGGACAAGTTCCCCAGTAACCAAGAGAAGCACTTCAAAAGTCCCAATGACCCAACCCATCTCTGGCTTGCGGGAGCACTACCAGAAAACATCATCATTCTTAAAATGAATCAAAATAGTGAGTGATCAAAAAATCTAATCCATAAGCACTTACTCATTGTTAGGGAAAATGTAAGTTTTTCTCAGTATGTTAAACAGTGTAAAATCATTAATTTGCCAAAATTTAACAGGTATCTAAAGTTTGGGTCTTTGGTACTTGAAACCTTAAACTGGTTTGTTTTACTGGTTCCTTCTCCTAATTGGTCCATTTCCATGCAAAAATAAGATGACCTTCCTTTTGAGAAAAAGATTTTAATGTCTTAAATTTATCAGCAATATTACTTGTATTTTGAAACACAAGAACTTTTTCAATAAACAACGTAGAATACTTGTACTTTAGATGATCACCACTCATCAACTCTAATGTCTAAAATGAAGTCAAGGTTCAGACCATGTTAGGCCTTGTGTGGAATTCCTTGTTAAAAAATTTGGACTGATCTTGAGTATGCTACAAGAGCAAGTGAACAGGCCTAATCAATTGCATTTGGACAAGTTCCTCTCGCAAGAAGGTGGAGAAGAGTAGGGAATGTATACATACACACAGAGTAGGGAATATATATATGTATATGTACAATAGAACATATATACATTATGGCATATATACATATATACATACATATATATGTATATATGCTTAAAATCATAGAAAAACACAAAAGATAACAAGGTAGCTGAGTTCTCTAGGCAAAGAGGATAATGGCTTGCCAGGGAATAGGATTAGTGGAGATAGGAAGAAATGAGTGAGTGAAACACATATTAAGGAAGAAAAGAAAAAGCTTGATTATTGCTTAGATCTACTGAGCAAAATTGAGAAGATGCCAAGGGTTTTCGATGTATAACTAGGTAAGTTGTAGGTAATAGCATTATTCACTGAACTAGGAAACTTAGAGTATTAAGTAGCATGGAGAAAAAGATGTTTAATTTTGAAAAAGTTGAGTTTGAGAAACTTAAGGAGATATCCCACAGGCATTTAGATATGCATGTCAGAAGCTCAGAATGGTTTCTGACAATTAAAATGTGCCAACAGCATGTAGATGAAGAGACTTGCTGACTTGCCAAAGAGGCCTTTCAACAAGAAAGAGGCAGAACTAGAACTCAAAAGCATTCCTGGCTATAGGACTCCTGGGACTTCCATTCAAACTGAAGGGATCCATCTGAGGGAGGTCTATGACTTCTTTTTGTGTACAAAATGAAGATGTAAAATATTTAAATTTAATTAATTTATTCAATAAGTAATTACTGAGTACCTGTCATGTGTGTCTTAAAACTCCAGAGTTGGGAATGGAGTACAGTCCTTTATTATTCTCTAAATGGGTTATCTCAAGTGTTACTTGTTTCTAACAGGGAATGTCTAATTAAAAATTCATGACAGTGATAATAGCTGTAATTGCTTCCCAGATGCTGCCTGAATTTCCAGAAAGTATAAATGATAGAGAACTGAAATTTCACTCTTCTTAGAACATAACTCATTATGTTCATCTCTGAAAAGAAATGTTGATCATTCATATTTCTCCTTCAGTACTATTCTGTTTTACCCTTTGCATCTTAAAACAATAAACTCTGCAATTACATATAGTGACAATACAAATTGTGTGGATGAAATTGTTGAACCATTAGGTTCTAATATTCCATTAATATCTAAAGATGCTCAGAGCAGATCAGTTAACCCTGCCTTCCACTTTAAACACTTAGATTTGCACCTTAGCAAATTCACTTCAAGCAGCCTACATTTTTGCTAACAAAATTAAAGCTACAATCTCCTGATTTAGCTAATCAATTGTTTGTTGTTGGAATCACCAATTATTATTATTATTACTTTTAAGATTTAATTTTATTTATTTTTGGCTGTGTTGGGTCTTCGTTGCGGTGCTTGGGCTTCTCCTTACGGTGGCTTCTCTTCTGGAGCACAGGCTCTAGGCGCACAGGCTCAGTAGTTGTGGTGCATAGGCTTAGTATCTCTGTGGCACGTGGGATCTTCCAGGACCAGGGATTGAACCCACGTCCCCTGCATTGGTAAGTAGATTCTTATCCACTGCCCCACCAGAAAAGTCCTGGAATCACCAATTATTATATAATCAGAAGGGAGTAAAATAAATTGTCTTATTTTCTAGTCAAGAAAAGAAAAGGAAAACGAGTAGAAATCAGCAGCTTCTTTCAGATTAAAAGGATAGTGAAAAGATGGTGAGACAATTACAAATAAAAATTCTGGGCTTTCCCAACAACTAAACTTTCTGAGCTATAGTTTTCTCATCTTTAAAAAGAAGACAACATTAGCACCCATCTTGGAAGAAAATTTTATTAGCTAATAATACACATAAAATGCCTAGCAGTATGCTTGACACCTAGAAGGTGTAATGGTAGTATCTTCATTTTTTTAGTAGGATAGGTATTTTAAAATTAAAGAAAATGGACATTGTTATTTTAGTGAGTTACAACAGCAACTACAAAACATCTAACCTAACATATTCCCTTTGGGAATAAATAGCCATAAAGCAACATGTACTTAAATATTTGAAATATACTTTTAAATAGAAAGATATTTCTCTAAGAAATGAGAAACCTGAGCCCAAAAAACTGAGTGGATCAGAGCCAGTGTGAACGTTAATCAACCTGTTGTAATGCTCTTAAATGATTAAAACCAAAGACACTAGTGGCCTGTAATAGTAGAGATTAATTTAGATTCCTTACATTAGTTGTGTTTTTTGCAAATTGGTTTACAGTATACCAAAAATAAATAGCAAGAGCTGTCCTTTTTTGTTGTAGTGTGATTAAAAAAATTTTTTTTGAGATTCTTTTTCAGATCTCAGAAATATAAATAACTAGCTATCTAGGTCTAGCAAAGTGTGAGCATAAGAGCTATGTCCTCGGTAATCTTTATGACACCCCATATCCTTTCTGAACTATTCTCTAAAGTTAGTTTATTTTGAAGGTGGCATGTTAAACCTACTTCCAGAGAGATAGATAAGCATTAAAAGTTTACTTTCCAGATAAATAATGCTGACTTTTCATAAATTGGTGCCTTGCTCCTGTGCTTCATTTTTTCGCACCCAACAACCTCAATGTTTATAGTATCTCTGGAGCACTCAGAGAACACCATTTTGCAAGTTTAAAAATCATCAAGATTTTTCTTTCCCACTCTGAATGCTCCCCAAAGTATTTAGTCCCATGGCAGGAATGAGAGAACATTGAGATATAAATGCCACTTAATAGTCCTGATTCTGCTGAGAACAGAATATTTGAAATGCAATAGCTTTTTAAGTCACTAGAGTAACATTTAATGCACAAGAAGAGTTACCTGGGTAATTTACACCCCTTTATCAAAATAAAATGTTCCTCAATGATGCTTATTAGCATGTAATGGAGATTATACACTATGCATTCCGTAAAACTTGAATCAACTGGGTAAAAAAATCAGTCTGAGTTTAAAAAAACAGAGATGGGATAATTTTTTAAAAGAAATATTGATATATTTCAAATATATAAAACACTATAACCTAATTCTAACAATGTGTTTTTGAATGAGTCCTGTTTTACTTATTTTGCATAATTGATTTTTAAATTCCTTTTTAGTTAATAACATCATTTATTTATATGTAGCTTACAAGTATTTATGGTGTCCTTACTACTTCTTTGTCACTGTAGAAAGTCTTTCCTTTCATAGATCTTAGAATCCAGTTTAAAAAACCAGACCAGATGATACAAAATAATTAATACAGGAAAGTTTCTAAAGAATGTGAGTTCTCTTAAATAGGTTAAACAGTACCTGAATTCTTAGTTATGCCATATATTTGCTTAGAAAATTACTTCTTTGAAATGATTCAGTGTTAGAGTTCTATCCAAGTTCAATTGAATGATGGAAGTTAGTAGCTCCCTTCTCTACGCTTTCCTCAGCATTTTCTTCAAATATCAGTTACAATTGTGCTATAATCTATGACATTTCATGTTAGTGTTGTCCTGTGATCTCCTTAAGGCTCCTTAAACTATCTTCATATGTAGGGTTTAATACAAGGACTGGTATAAAGGAGATCTTTAGTGAAGAAAAAACAAGAAAATGTTATCTAATGAATGTTTTATTTGACCCCTTTCCCTCCTATTCATATACCATATGGCACATTAAAATCTGGGTTGGGAAACCCAGAATTGGAAATTCAATCAAGTCAGTTGAATTCTATTTTTCATATCTTCATTTGCTTTTTCCAGATCCACAATTCTGTAAACCATCCAGTAATTTCCAATTTGACAGACAGTTATTTTGCACCTTCTCTAAGGAATCATGTATTTATTTGCTCTGTTTACATGCATAGACTACCTAGTGTCTCTCAGATGACAATCATCCTGATACTGAGAGAATCTTACTTCACAATTTTCTGAAAGTAAAAAGAAATATCTCTAAACCTTATTGTTTGTAATGATTTCTTTAATGACGTCCTTCATGGGAATAGAAACACTTGGCCAGGACTCCAGAATTTGTATGAAGTCCCAAAACATTTAAATACACTTTGCTGAATAGTCGAAGCCCAAGAAGACAGATAAATTCTAAGTCTATTCCTGGGCCTTTATAACTTCACATTTTAGAGAATTCCCATAATCAAGTCTTTATAATGATTTGTCTATTCCTATGTGCAAGGTTCCATGATGGACTCAAGTTAGAATCCCTCTGGATTTCTAAGAATCACTTCTATCTCTGAAGTAATCCAAGAGCTTCCAGTGAGCAGTGAGGATATTGGCTGACCACACAAGCTCAATGGCACACTATATGATTCATGACAAAGGAAAAACATTCGAGTCAGTGCTCTCCAGTCCAGACACAAAGACCATAACTTCACTGAGAGAAGCTGGCTTGTATTGTAATGTGGTGACTAAATGTGTGTCTAAATATAAACATTATGATATTAGGAAAAATATAGACCAAGGAAATTTGGCACAAATAGAAATAGTATTTCCCTGATCTCAATTATTATTGAGAACATGTAAACAATGGGCCCAAGATCTGAATTAAGTGAAATTAATCCTTGATTTCCTCTGCTAATGGTAAGGAATCTTAGAAAATCTAAAACTTACTTTGCCTGGTTAGAAATTCATTTTAGCTGCCTTTTTGGTTACTACTGAAGCTGAATCCAGCCTCTGTACCCCGACACCAAATTAAATCTCAGAGACAAAGTTTTGGGTGAAGTAGAAAAGAATAGCTTTATCACTTTGCCAGGCAAAGGGGGCAACAACTGGCTAATGCCCTCAAAACTGTGTGTACCAATTTGGAGAGGGTAATGAGAAGTTTTATAGTAATGGTTCCAAGAGGAGTGATCAGCTTGTGGACACACTTCTGATTGGTTGGTGGTGAGGTAAGTAGGAGTCAATATCATCAACCTTCAGGTTCCAACTTGTCTGGGGTCTATGTGCTTGTGGGCAGCATACCATCTTTAACTATCAACTTCTTCCAAGTCGTGGGAGTTTCAGTATCTGCAAAACAGCTCAAAGATATTGCTGTGTGTATCCCTTGATGGGGAACCTTGCCCCAAAGCTGCACTATTGTTTCTCTTGACTATTTCACCCTTGTCTCTGCATCCTCTCCCTTCCCTAATTAACAACTGCTTGAATCTGCCCTTTGGAATTCAGTGAAGGCCATGGAGGCTGAATGAAGCCTATTTCTTGTAGTCAAACAAATGGGGGACACAAAAGGCTTTTGTGCACAGGAGCCCCACAGGACCCCGCTCAGTATCACTATTATGCTGGGCTAATAGTATTTCCCATTTTCCTAGCCTTCAGCAAGGAGGAAAGAGCATAGTATTAATTCACATACCAATAGAGAGTTATGAAAGAGCATATTTTTGTGCAATGAAAAAAGTTTTAACACTTTTTGTAATAGGACTCCGCTATGATTGTTTCATTGAATCTAATAGTGAAATACTTTTGATACTTAGCTAACTAAACCTCGTGAGTAATAAGTCTGACTTTATAACAAATATATAAGATTTCCTATTTATAGAACTTTTAAAATTAATGTTGAATTTCTTCAGCTCAACTGTTAGTGGTTTTGTTTTGTTTTGTTTTTGCGGTATGCGAGCCTCTCCCTGCTGTGGCCTCTCCCGTTGCGAAGCACAGGCTCCGGACGCGCAGGCTCAGTGGCCAGGGCTCACGGGCCCAGCCGCTCCGCGGCACATGGGATCCTCCCGGACCGAGGCACGAACCCGCGTACCTTGCATAGGTAGGCCGACTCTCAACCACTGCCCCACTAGGGAAGTCCCAACTGTTAGTGTTTTTAAGATTGTCATTGGAAGCTCTTTATACCTCCTACTTCGCACATTTAGTGGATTATGTGATCCGCTATGCACTGCATATTTTTCCAGGTGCTGGGGATACAGCAGTGAACAGTGTCACTCTCCATTTTAATGTTGGTCAACAGTTTAAAAATGTAAGGTTTTGGGCTTCCCTGGTGGCGCAATGGTTGAGAGTCCACCTGCCGATGAGGGGACACGGTTCGTGCCCCCATCCGGGAAGATACCACATGCCGCGGAGCAGCTGGGCCTGTTAGCCATGGCCGCTGGGCCTGCGCGTCCGGAGTCTGTGCTCCGCAACGGGAGAGGCCACAACAGTGAGAGGCCCACGTACAGCAAAAAAAAAAAAAAAAAAAAAGTAAGGTTTTAGTCCATCAATTTGCTACCCTGGAGTTTTAGATAAAGTCAAATAAAACCAAGTTAGTGAGTTTTCATTAGACACATTTATTTGCTCGGTGGCAATTCCCCAAGATTATGCCAGTTTAAAAGTTCCAACAAATCTGGGGATAGATGTGGCAGGTATGGCTGTCACTCTGCCTACTGTTGTTTCACTGTTTTGCAGGAACATTCAGATTTAAGAAACAATCCAGGACTTCCATCCCCTGGGAAAACTTGAAACCTATATCATTGCAGCTCCTAAAGCTCATAGATTGCAACCCAGGGATCTTTAACACTCTAGAACAAATGAAGCAAAAAGTGGTGCATTCTCTTTGCTAAAAATTAGTAATAATACGGGGTAGATTTTACCTCCAAGAGGATGAAGGCACTGACATATTCTTGATTATTCATAGACAAAGTGTAAAATTCATATTATATAAGGCTGACAAGGCACTTTCTAGCTTTCAGACAAGATCCATTTTCCCTTCCAGTACATCAAAGAAACTTTTCTTTATTTCCAGTCAAGTACATACATAAAATTCTTCTCCAAAATGTCTCTGTTGAGAAAGTCTAGCAGCTTAGGGGTAAATTGCTGTCTTCAAGAGATCACATGAAAAAGACCAACATCTACAATCTCCCACCAAAAAAGGCAACATGATCTAGAGCGGGTCCTGTAAACCTTTCTTGTAAAAGCCCAGAGTGTAAATACTTCAGGCTTTGCAGGCAGTATGGTCTCTGTTACAATTACTCAAGTCTTCCTTTGTAGAGTGAAGGCAGCCACATACAATATGTTAATAAGTAAGCGTACCTGTATTCAAGTAAAATTTCATTTACGAAAACAGGGGGCTGGCCAAATTTGGCTCAAAGGCCTTAGTTTGCCAACCCCTGATCTAAGTAGATCTGTATTCTGACTGAACGTAACACGTCTCATATTTATTTAGGATCTCACTTCTATTTTGTGTCCTACCATATATTGAAATAATCATAAGCATGTACCTTAAATAGTGAAAGAGATGTAATTTTTCATTTTTCATCAGATATCACTTGTAATAAAAGTATCCTGTTGAAAGATATCCTCAGAAACCTAATGTTCACCCTTTAATGCTATTTTCCCCTATATTGATCCAACTTTTGTTCATTTTTCTATATTATAGATCATTATTCCTTTCCTTATAGTATAGTAAGTACAATTTAAATTTTTCTTATTGTTTTTGCTAAAAACATTCTTAGAGGCACTTGAGCTATCCAGGGGCATATGCCCTACATCAGTGGCCTCAATCTGCAGTGATTTTACAGTTATTTCCATTACCACCACCTTGTATATCAGCTATCAATGTCAGTTTGTCTATTTCTAGTAATCCCTTTTCTTATATCCATACTTCCTCCCTCCATAGCCCAATGCATAAAATCTGCTTTCTAATGAAGAATTGAATTCTTTCTGATTGAAAGACCCAGATAACCTAGTTTCTGCAACCACTTAAGTCACCATAAACAACTTGGCCCTTTGAAGGAGCACTACATTTCCCTTCTGCATACATAGACTTTAAGAAAGCTATTTTCCACAACACTCAAAAGGTTGGCTGCTTGTTTCTTGTCTGTTGGCCAGGTCCCAGAGCATTGAGGTTACTGGAAGTCAGATTAACAGGTAAATGAGGAAGTTTCCTAGTGTACTAATACCTCTTTATTTTCCAACTTGTTTTTCGAAAAACTGATAGATTTTTCTTTACTGATTTTGCTACTGAAAATTTACTCCATATCCTCTTCTGTCTCACTGACTTGGATAGTTTAGCACAATGAACCTCAACACTGGACGCTGAGTCATCTAGGCAAGCACTGAAAAAATACCAAACTCTAGGTCTCACCCTGTAGAGTTTCTATGTTAATCAAGGGCTAAGAACCACTGGTTTCCTATATCCAGTTTACTTTAGGAGTCTGTGCAAAGGATTAGGGAGGAGTGGTTTACCTGGATGCTCCTCTTTCTATTTAACACATAATAAATGGACTTTAACTTTCTCTGCTTTGAAAAATGCCCTGCAAGTTTAATTCCAAGTGGCTGTATTTCAAAATATATATTTTTTGTATGATCTCACCATATGGAAAATGTAGTAAGTCTAGAGCCCTCAGTGTTAAAATCCTTTATTCTCTTTTCGGCTATTGCATCTTAAACAACTGTTTTTGATAACTGTAAAGCCAAGTGAATGCTACTGTCTTTCTCTTGTTCATAGCACCAGAAGAATGGGTCATGACCCGCTCCAGCCTGAAGGCACCACCACCAAGGTCAGCCCGAGGGGGATACAGGGAGCACCCCTATAGTAGATACTGAGGGTTCTCCTCGCCTGTGACCTCACCTCAAAGACAATTCATAGCCTGTGGTCTCCACATAAACAGCAACATGACAAGTAATAGTCCTTTTTTTTGTTCCTATTCTAGGGATAACTGCTCATGGTTGCTCCCATATATTTGTTGTATATCCCTGATACTGTTGGTGTGACACTGACACTAGTATTATTTTATGAAACAGACTAAAAGAAACATTGACAAGCATTGTCTATAAACCATTCAGTAGGATGATATTCTCTTGGTTGTTTTCATTGTTGTGTGTAATCATTTTTTTCTCTCTCTTTTTTTTTTTAAAGAAAGAGCATGAATCTGTTAACAGATTTTGAGTCTCAACAACTAGCAAAAACTTTGTTTAGGGTTGCTAAAAAACTGTAACACAATATTTGAACTAGCTATAATAAAGTTGTAGATAAGATGTTTTAACCTGTCTTTTAATATCTGTTAGTTAGTTGAAGCTGTTCGATATTAAATTTGTAAATTTAATTTTAAATGCTGTTTTAATGGGGTTGAAAACAAGTAGCTACTGTATGTATGTAGCTAACGGAATTTGTTTAGTGTTTTAACCTGTATTTGTTAAAAAAGAAAAAAACACACACATAAAGTTCCATGTGTAAGCTTCTCTAAATAGGAAACCACACTTTGTCAAATATGTTTGCCATAATTTGTCAATAAAGCTGAAAACTTTTGTAAAAACTAAATTTGGAATTACTTGTTTTCTAGCTTTAAATGCCTGCTTTATTTCTTTTTCAAGAGATGCCTAAAATGTTTTCTATTTAAAAATTACAAAAATGAACCCAAGCCTGTTTTAAGATATTTGTGTAATACTTTAAAAGTGTATTAATAACTTATGGTTGTTAAATAATTTAAAAGTTAACAAACTAAACTGTTACATGAATCATGGTTAGTAAACACTAATGTATAACATGTTAATGGAAAAAATGGATTTAGAATAATAAATGGATTTTAAACTATCCTCTAAGCTTTATCTTGCTAAACACAAATTCTGGTTGACTTGTTTGCATTAGCATGTCTCTCGTGAGAAAGAGTAATGGAGTATAAAGAGGTAAGATTACCACTTACCACTGTCTAAATGCCTAGTTCTTCAACCTTTGAGTTTCCCGCATATTAAATATCCCATCCAACATGTAAGCATTGTGTAGATTCACTTTATTTTCACTCAAAGGAGTGTGTGGACTTCATTTGCGTAGTTTATAACAATTTGTTTTGACAAACAAATCATCAGTGTCACTGGCCAGTTGTTGCTATTCAACCTCAAAAACTTTATTTGTAATTTTCAGTGCTAAATATCACCGCCCTTGAAGGCAGTTTAGAGGGCTGATAATTCTTTTGAGACTATCAGACTTGATGGCTGATGATTGTTAAGGAAATATGTCGCAGGACTCAAAGGATGACTAAACGTTAAACAGGTAACACTAATAGTAACTCTGTAATTTTGCTTATGCAACAGTAATGTTAAATATTCTCAGTTATTAAGTTCCTGATAGTTAAAAAAGTAAACCTACAAAAACATAACAAATAGGTCTATAGGTTATTAAAACAACTAATTAACATTAACTAGAGGCACCAAAATTATTTTACAATATATAACCCTCAAGGTAATAAACAGAACTAAAATTAGCAATAATGGTAATGCAATTCTTGCTAACATCAAACGTAAGCTAAATTTTGATGGAAAAAAGAATGTGAAAGACTCGATGGTAGGGATGAATGCCAAAACTGTTCATCTTTTAAATACAGTTTTTTGTTTATGGTGGCTTTTGTCAATGTAATTGGTTTACTTTTTTGCTGCTAAACAGTTTAGGCATATTGTTGTTCAGTTTTTGCAGCCGGAGTTGCATGCTAATAGTTTTATGAAGTGTGTGTCTGTCAATTAAATTTGTAATATTTGCCTTTCACAAAATGCTATTGAGTTATATTTAATTTGTTTTCTATTCTTCCTTACTATTCCAGGTCCCCACAAGCAAAGAGCACATAATTGAATAGCAGGTGTGATGAGCTAAGCATGAGAGAGGTAAGCTTATTTTTATCTTGACATAGATAATCTTTAGCAACATGAAGCTATGTAGTAAGCTAAAACACCAAATGCCACTTGTTGAAATACTAAAAAGGTTTAGATTGTTGTCTAGAAACTGAGTTATTTGTATCTTCTTTTAAAGAAAGTGATCTAACTTGGTGTTTACCTGGCAAGGCTTTCTGAGCTTATTCAGAAAGGTGAATTCATAGTTAATCTGCAGCCCTTTTCCTTGCAATGAACTACTATATATTACCTCTTCTTAATTGTGCAGAGAAAGAGTATTAAAACTTTTATTCTGCAGACATAAGAAAAGGAAATCACAATTATTGACTGAGATGGAGGGGATGGGAAAGGGAGCCTCATAATCAATCCCTTGCCTACCCTCTGTCAATAAGATGATATTTATTTAGTCAACTAAAATAAACTTACCATTATTTTCCCCATTTATCCCATTAGATTTATCAGTAAATTCCTTGTTTCTCATCGCCATTCTATTTGATTCAGCAAATATTTACTAAGTACAAAGCACTACTGGAAATTGAGACTTGATTTCTATACACAAGGAGTTGAAAACTTTAGCCAATGAACCTCAGACTTAAAACAATGCAAGGGCAGTTTATGAGATCCACAGACAGACTTAAGAATTGAAATAGTCTTGCCAGGATGTTTGAAACAGGGATAAAATCCAAGTTTTCTCCTTCTAGGTCTGGTCCTCTTATCACTACACAGATATCCCTAATACAGTGTAGAGTTAAACAAATGCCGTAAGAGAGAGATGAGAGAGCCTGGAGATTCCTCATGACTAGAGAGAGGCCAGAGACTGAGGGAACCATGGACTGAGAGGAGCAGCCTGTGCATGGAGGTGGAGGGGAGGGCCGCCTGGGGAAGAGAACAGGCTGAGTCAGGTCTTGGAGTCCAAACAGTTCAGGCAGCAGGCTCCAAGGGGAGAAAAAACCTGTAATCCAGGTACCCTGCTTACTATTCTCCTTTGATCCTTTTTAAACAATAAGCTTGATCTTGTATAGCAATGACAGAGAAATCACTCACAGTTTGTTACTATTTTGATACATTAATATATAAGTTTTTGTGTCCATTGTAATTATTTGATCATTTCTGTTATTGTTGCTTTATAACCCATGGGTCTCTCACCATTCAGACTCTATCTTTCAATGCATTAACTCAGGGCAGGGCTATCACAGCAGAAACACCAGTGCTGAATAAGAGAAGAGAACATTCTTGGCTATTGAGTTTAAATTAAATTTTTGAAGTTCAATTACCACGATTTGTGAGAAAGGGGATTTTGAGTTTCAGAAGCTTGTGTTTTGAGTAGGTTCTGAGTAGGAAATAAAATGGTAGATTTAAAAGACTCCTATCAAAAAATAAATAAATAAAGACTCCTGTCCACCTGCCTCCATATATCTACAAGATAAACATTGTTCAGGCTGAGAAGAAAGTTCAAGAGGTAACAATATCTAAGATATTAGTGTAAGACATTAGTGTGGTCTTGAGTCTGAGTCTGTACACTAAATCAATTATCCAATAAAAGCCTCCCATAGGTTTAGAACACAGAGGGAATATTTGTCTAAAGTGAAGCCTGGGGAGGCTTCACTGAATTCCCCCACCTCAGTGTGTTCTAGGTGAAATCCTGTAGAAAAAATGCTTTTATAGAATGTTTTTCCACTCTGGCACGAGTGGAGCAGATGTGGCAGAGAACCACTCACAGTCACCTCTGCAGGAAGGCAGGGGAGAGAGCAGTAGCATCAGCTCGGACCAACACTGACCAGAATGCAGACATATATGTGGAGAGATGAGAAGATCAGCTGCTCCCTGCTACCAAAACCTCCAAAATTTAAATCCAACCCAGAAAAGAAGAGAGGAGGAAAATAAATTCCTGAGTTGACAAGGGAACCCGTGACCAAAATTAATCTGAACTGGCTGAGATAATTTTTCTCCACTGGCAGTATGGGAACTTGAGATTGGAATCAAGTTGAGGTATAGAAAAATATAATTATGTATACATTGCAGTCATTTATTTCATAACTTTCCCAACTCATAAAATAATCAGAAGTGAATACGATAGGTTTCTCTGGCAACAGGGAATGAGAATTTCCCAAAGTTAGTGGCCTCTCAGCAGAAACCTTTGATAGGATGAAAACTGTTCAGTGTGGCCCCAACAGTGAACATTTGCTCAATTGGAGGGAGCTTTCTTCTCTTGTCAGTGACACTGGTCCCATTGGATTCCTTCATGAAATCATGTCCCCTCTAACTAATTTCAAAATGCTGGCTCCCAAAGATGGCAGAAACAGGTACCATGGCAATTCTAGAGCGTGTCAGTATAGATATTCTCATTTCTGACATTCACCTGTGCAAGTTACATGGCAAAAGGTTTTTAAATTACAGTTGACGTTATTCGTGTGCATACTCCAGACATTCTTTCAGATAATGCTGTAGCTCTTGGTATACTATAATGATCCTATGACAACAGGGAACTCAACAAAGGTCACTAGTTTGGACAGTAGACATTAGTGAGTAAGAAAGTCTTTATGCCTGCTTATATATGTCCAAAAAAAGTTTTATTACACTCCAGTATGATTAAATCAGATCCAGTTTGATGCCATTTATGAGACCAAATAGTACATTTAGGTCTTATTTTTAATATTTAGATAATTTTCACTTTCAGTATATTAATGGAACTAAGGCCATTTAGCTTAATAACAATTGAAGCACTAACAGTTTTTAACTAAATTTGTCACTGAATGACATGTTAAAGGTTTTCATGGATTCCTTTAAAGGAAATTGCTTTTTAAACTATATTATTAAAATATTACTCTTGTGTCTTTAGTTTTTCACTTAAAAGTATATAGGCTTATACTTTGAAACCACAAATGTCCCTTAAAAATGTAACCCTTTAATTATATAGCATTTTCTTTATATCTTTATCTCTGTGTCTCTTGGTTAATGTAATATAGAAGTTTGTCTACTTTTGGGGGTTTTAAAGGGAATACAAAACAGTGATCAGTAATCTGTCAAGTTGGTTGAATATCAAGTATTTTTTCAATATCAAAAAACTGTTAACTGAAAACTTCATCTGTTTGCCACTCTTGCAGATTCCATTGAAAGGTTTAATTTTTACTGCAAAAAATAATGCAATGAATAATTGCAAATATCCAATTGAATGGTAATTTACAAAACTGATTACATTATTTGTGTTCTGTATGAGGCCAAAGAATAATAACAATAGTAATAATGAAGCCATCAGTTTTCTGAGCATACATACCAGGCAAGGTACTAGAATTTTCACATAAAGACATACATGGAACCCCTGTAATCCTTACAACAAGCTTTCAAAGGAAGCACAGTTAACCCTGTTTTACAGAAGAGGAGGTTGAAGTTCAGAGGCTTAGCTAATATCACACTACTAGTATATAGGAAAACCAATATTTAAAACAAAATTTCATAACCCATACATTTTCCAAAATGCTATAATGATTTCCAACTTTTAATGAATTTGACTCATAGCACAGGGAGATCAGCTCAGTGCTTTGCAACAACCTAGAGCGGTGGGATAGGGAAGGTGGGAGGGAGGCTCAAGAGGCAAGGGATATGGGGATATATGAATGCATGTGGCTGATTCACTTTGTTGTACAACAGAAACTAACATAGCATTGTGAAGCAATTATACTCCAATAAAGATATATTAAAAAAAAAAAAGTGAATCTACAATCTCAGGTAGCCATAGCATAGTTTCTGTTCTGTAGCAACTTGATGAATCCTAACTAAAATATATATATATATATATGATAAAGTATTTTAGCTTGAAGTTCATCTACTTTGATCTTTCCTCAAATTTGTCATTGTGTCAAAAGTTCCATTATAGAAAATAGAGGTGAATGCTACAGTCTTTTGTAGAACAAATGGATTCATTTATAATCTAAGTTCTATTTTAACATTAAAAAATCCTCATGTGGTTAAATAAGCATAAAAGAAATTTCAGGCTTTTATTCTTCAGTCTGTAAATCAGAACTCTGCTTTAAAGTATGAGAGTCAATCCAAACCAGAAATATCTTTGTATAAACCATGCAGTCATGTGTTAAGAACACAAAGTGAGGCTATCACTCAATGTTAAATATTTTAAAACAAAGCGTTTCCTGTTGTCAATATAATGTGTGGCATTTTCCTGAACATTCTAGTTTTCTCTTAACATATCTGAGTTAACAGTAAGATAGTTGTTCTTGTTGACTGGCAGGCATGGGTCTTCAATATCCATCATGAAGATTAATTTTCTTAGCCTCTTTACTTAGAATTGATTAATTGGTACTCAAAAGATTATTTACAGTGGGTAATAATGTCACTCTTCTTGATATGCTGTTCTATATCTCAGTCTCTTACACTTTACTGTGAGAGAAATTGAGAAAATAGGAGAGGAAGTTGTCTGATTCATACACCACTGGATGCCTTAACAACAACTAGTTTCTCTGCCTTTACCAAAAACACGTACAGAATGAGCCATCTTAAAAATTGGTAACAGGGGCTTCCCTGGTGGAGCAGTGGTTGAGAGTCCGCCTGCCAATGCAGGGGACACAGGTTCATGCCCTGGTCCGGGAAGATCCCACATGCCGTGGAGCGGCTGGGCCCGTGAGCCATGGCCACTGAGCCTGCATGTACGGAGCCTGTGCTCCGCAACAGGAGAGGCCACAACAGTGAGAGGCCCACGTACCGCCAAAAAAAAAAAAAAAATGCTCATCATTATAGTCATAAGGAAGCATGTACTGGGTATCTTCATAACACGTATTATATGTTTATACACAAGAATCTTATTATAATGTTGCACATATATTGCTCACATTGAAATACAGCTAAAAACAAAAGACTAGCCATGTTTGTATAACTGTTTCAATAGTAAGAATAATGTGAATAAAGAGGTATTTGCAAAAGTGGAATGGATACATAATACACATCAAACACTGTATGTTTAGGAATTACTTCATATATTTTCTCAACAACCCTATGATATAAGTTCTAGGGCATTCTCATTTTCTGAATGAGGACACCGAGCCTGAGAGGCAAAGTAACACACCCAAGGTCACACTGACCAGTGGCTTGGAATCTAAACCCAGAGACTTCATCCTCAACTCCTACACTCTACTGTCCATTCTGACTTTGATCATATTTTATGTAGTAAACTAAATTTTAGAGGAAACCAAAATGCAGATATGTAATTCATTCATCAAGCTAGTAAAAAGGAATTAGAATAAACCCTTTTTCTATGAATACTGCCAAGATCAGTACTAAATTTGAAGTCTGATGATAAATTTCTAAATGGTTCTATATGCATAAGCCAAAATATTCAAAATATCTCTTTTTCCTGAATAATCTAAAAAGTGTGTCTTGCATAATAACTTTGACTCTATATAGGTTGTGCCTGACTATATTTATTTGCACATCTTACCATTGATTAAATGGAAGTTATGTGTATCTAAGTATAGAATGTAGCCTTCATGGAGGTTGACATAAAACTTCAATGAAAATAAACTGGAAAAATTTATGTCTAGAAAAATAGTCATGGTCACTTACTTGTTTACTAACAGCACGCTGTATTGTATTGATTTGTCTCAATCTGTGTGATTGCAAAAATAAAATGTTTTCCTTTACTATATCTTGTCCTATATAGGTGATATATACCATTTAAATGTATAATGTATTTATATTTTATTAAACTTAATAATAGGTTATGAAAATGAACATGAGAATAAGGAAAAAATAGATTTAGAAAGAAATGTAGCTGAAAGGCTGAGAAAGACCCATTAGAAGTGCTATGACAAAACAGGTAGCAACATGAAAAACAAAAGATAACCCACCCCTTATAACCTTAAAGAATGGAGTGTCTTGACATCTGAAAATTCTCATGTCACAATCGTGTGCAATTTATCACATAAGGCAGTAACTAGAAATTAAAAACATGCCTTGCTTCTACAGCAAATACAGAATACTTAGCTATTGCATGTGTCTGAAATGTCTGTTGTCTGTCTCATAACAGTCACCCTTGTGGACTATTGCATTTTCCCTTCACTTCCACCAGCAGAGTTTTTTTTTTTTTACCACTTCAAGAAAACTTCTACGTGTCCAATGTTGAGTAAAGAACAAAAATTTGTACCAGTTTGTGCTTTTAGAAAATTACAAATTATATATATGGAGCTTTAGAATTGTTCAGAGATATTTAAAAAATAGGACTACTAAATCTATAATTCAAGGGTATGCCAAAATAATTTTATCACATTGCTCTCAAACATATTGATGTTTGAGAGATACTGTCTTTCAACCTATATTTTAAGAAATCTGTAGTTTGGTATACTATCTACTATGAGCAAAACAATAGACCCTGTTGGAAGCATATGTTTTCTCAATAAGAATTGTTTGTTTCTTGTATTAAGATTGTTAGGGAGATATCTAAAATAGGACATCATACACATTAATTACTAATAATTAAAACTTGGTCACGAGTTGATTTGATTGCTCAGAAGTAGGAGAAGACCGTTAATTAATTCTTTCAGGATTTAAGTCCAAGGTGTTTTTGTATTTTTAGTAATATCCAAATGACTTACCAAATCCATATAGTCTTCCATTTCTAAATCTACCAGTTAATTACATCCCTCAAGGAAACACTTTTACCTGAAAATGAGACTAGAAATGAGAGCCTGTGACTAAATGAAATAGGTTCAAAAGAAAGTGGCCTTATGACAATTTACGGCTAAAACATATTCAGTGAATGCCAAATAGTCCACGGAGCTATGTGCATTGCTAGCTGCCTCATAAAGAAAAACTGTCATCAAGTGCAGCAACCTGGTTTGAAGATGTTCAAGAAATATTTTGGGAAAGAACAGTCAGGCTTTACCTCTCTTGTAGCAAAAATTGAAGCCCTCATAAGAAAAGGCTTAACTTTTTAATCTTTGGATCAATCTAGTATATTGATCCAAAATAGATGGGAGGCATTTAGTAAATACAACTAAATGAATAAATATCAATTTGCTTCTATATTTTTCTAATCTTATTTCTTATGTACTATTTATGATATATGGAAATTATATTGATTTATTTGTAAAATGCTAATATTGTGTATGACATATGTACATATATACATATGTATATCTATCTACCTTTATATGCATTGCTTCTTTAAAAAATTTAAGATAATATAGATTTATCACAACAGCTCTATGAAGAAAACAGGCCAAATTTTCCTATTCTTATTTTAAATATAAGGAAATAAAACTTCGATGGGTTAAGAGGTTTGTGCAAAACCACATGACTTGGTCTGAAACATTAACCTCTCCAAAATAACTAACCATCTCATTTTTGTAAGTGGTTGTGTCCAGTGGTGGAAGACAGATCGAGTTGTATGAGAGAGGACACTGCTCATGTGGAGTAATTATTAAGCATCTTTTAATAAAACACATTCTAACATAACCAAAATTTTTGAGATTTACTTTTACCTATATATAAATATTTACTAAGAACTTTAATAATTAACAATTAGATGTCTTCTAAAAACATGCCAAAATATTAAATAATTTAAAAAACAGCATATTGGTGTCTGATGCATATGAAAGTACTCAAAATCAAGAGTCTAATGGATAAAAAAGTGTACAGTAAGTTGGTAATATTGAAATTAAGTAATGATTTTAGTTGGAAGAGGATGGATTGAAATTAAGAAAAATCAATAGAAACATTCAATTTTTTATTTATAATATATCAAGAGGACTCCAGTTCCTTAGCATCTCTGATTCTAAGAACTTGAATACAAAAAAATGAGTAATTATTCCACCACTAGATATGAATTAGCATATTATCGTCCATCCATCTTACTTTTTTGTAAAAAAAAATGGACTTTATGAATATTGGATAATTGAGATTTTTAAATGCCATGCGAGTTTCAAAATCTAATTTTGGCTTGGTTTGCAAAGACCAAAAAGTCACTGAAATTTCATAATTTGAAACCAAGCACCTTGTTTTGAGGAAAAGACTCCAGACTATCTGAACCTAAATTAAAGAGATCAGCAGTTGATCTTTCTATTTTTATATATCTTTATTGGAATGTAATTGCTTTACAATGGTGTGTTAGTTTCTGCTTTATAACAAAGTGAATCAGCTATACGTATAAATATATCCCCATATCTCCTCCCTCGTGCGTCTCCCTCCGACCCTCCCTATACCACCCCTCTAGGTGGTCACAAAGCACCGAGCTGACCTTGCTGTGCTATGCGGCTGCTTCCCACTAGCTATCTATTTTACAGTTGGTAGTGTATATATGTCCATGTCACTCTCACTTTGTCTCAGCTTACCATTCTCTCTTCTCGTGTCCTCAAGTCCATTCTCTATGTATGTGTCTTTATTCTTGCCTTGCTCTTACGTTCTTCAGAAACTTTTTTTTTTGTCTCCATTTATATGTGTTAGCATATGGTATTTGCTTTTCTCTTTCTGACTTACTTCACTCTGTATGACAGACTCTAGGTCCATCCACCTCACTACAAATAACTCAATTTGGTTTCTTTTTATGGCTGAGTAATATTCCATTGTATATATGTGCCACATCTTCTTTATCCATTCATCTGTCGATGGGCACTTAAGTTGCTTCCATCTCCTGGCTATTGTAAAAGGAGCTGCAATGAACATTGTGGTACATAGCTCTTTCTGAATTATGTTTCTCAGGATTTATGCCCAGTAATGGGATTGCTAGGTCATATGGTAGTTCTATTTTTAGTTTTTTTAAGGAATATCCATACTGTTATCCAGAGTGGCTGTATTAATTTACATTCCCACCAACAGTGCAAGAGGGTTCCCTTTTCTCCACACCCTCTCCAGAATTTATTGTTTGTAGAATTTTTGATGGTGGACATTCTGACCAATGTGAGGTGATACTTCACTGTGGTTTTCATTTGCATTTCTCTAATGATTGGTGACATTGAGCATCCTTTCATGTGTTTGTTGGCAATCTATATATCTTCTTTGGAGAAATGTATATTTAGGTCTTCTGCCCATTTTTGGATTGGGTTGTTTGTGTTTTTGATATTGAGCTGCATGAGTTGGTTGTAAATTTTGAGATTAATCCTTTGTCAGCTGCTTCATTTGCAAATATTTTCTCCCATTCTGAGGGTTGTCTTTTTGTCTGGTTAATGGTTTCCTTTGCTGTGCAAAAGGTTTTAAGTGTCATTAGGTCCCATTTATTTATATTTGTTCTTATTTCAATTCTTCTAGGAGGTGGATCAAAAAGGATCTTGCTGTGATTGATGTCACAGAATATTCTGCCTATGTTTTCCTCTAAGAGTTTGATAGTTTCTGGCCTTACATTTAGGTCTTTAATCCATTTTGAGTTTATTTTTGTTTATGGTGTTAGGGAGTGTTCTAATTTCTTTCCTTTACATGTAGCTGTCCAGTTATCCCAGCACCACTTATTGAAGACACTGTCCTTTCTCTATTGTATATTCTTGCCTCCTTTATCAAAAATAAGGTGACTGTATGTGCATGGGTTTATCTCTGGGCTTTCTATCCTGTTCCATTGATCTGTCTGTTTTTGTGCCAGCACCATACTGTCTTGATTACTGTAGCTGTGTAGTATAGTCTGACGTCTGGGAGCCTGATTCCTCCAGCTCCATTTTTCTTTCTGAAGTTTGCTTTGGCTATTCATGGTCTTATGTGTTTCCATACAAATTGTGAAAATTTTTGTTTGAGTTCTGTGAAAAATGCCATTGGTAGTTTCATAGGGATGGCATTGAATCTGTAGATTGCTTTGGGTAGTATAGTCATTTTCACAATGTTGATTTTTCCAATCTAAGAACATGGTCATTCTCTCCATCTGTTTGTATTTTCTTAAATTTCTTTCATCATTGTCTTATACTTTCTGCATACAGGTCTTTTGTGTCCTTAGGTTTCTTCCTAGATATTTTATTCTCTTGGTTGCAATGGTAAATGGTAGTGTTTCCTTAATTTCTATTTTAGATTTTTCATCATTAGTGTATAGGAATGCAAGAGATTTCTGTGCATTAATTGTGTACCCTGCTACTTTACCAAATTCATTGATTAGCTCTAGTAGTTTTCTGGTAACATCTTTAGGATTCTTTATGTATAGTATCATGTCATTTGCAAACAGTGGCAGTTTTACTTCTTTTCCAATTTGGATTCCTTTTATTTCTTTTTCTTCTCTGACTGCTGTGGAAAAACTTCCAAAACTATGTTGAATAATAGTGGCGAGAGTAGGCAACCTTGTCTTCTTCCAGATCTTAGAGGAAATGGTGAGGAAACGGTTTCAGATTTTCACCATTGAGAATGATATTGGCTGTGGGGTTGTTATATATAGCCTGTATTATGTTGAGGTAAGTTCCCTCTATGCCTACTTTCTGGTGGGTTTTTATCATAAATAGGTGTTGAATTTTGTCCAAAGCTTTTCCTGCATCTATTGAGATGATCATATGGTTTTTCTCCTTCAAATTGTTAACATGGTTTATGACTGATTGATTTGCATACATTGAAGAATCCTGGCATTCCTGGTATAAACCCCACTTGATCATGGTGTATGATCCTTTTAATGTGCTGTTGGATTCTGTTTGCTAGTATTTTGCTGAGCATTTTTGCATCTATGTTCATCAGTGATATTGGGCTGTAGTCTCTTTCTCTGTGACACCTTTGTCTGGTTTTGGTATCAGGGTCATGGTGGCCTCATAGAATGAGTTTGAGAGCATTCCTCCCTCTGTTATATTTTGGAAGAGTTTGGGAAGGATAGGTGTTAGCTCTTCTCTAAATGTCTGACAGAATTCACCTGTGAAGCCATCTGGTCCTGGGCTTTTGTGTGTTGGAAGATTTTTAATAGTCTAAATTTCAGTGCTTGTGATTGGTCTGTTCATATTTTCTACTTCTTTCTGGTTCAGTCTCGGAAGGTTGTGCTTTTCTAAGAATTTGCTCATTTCTCCAGGTTGTCCATTTTAGTGGCATAGAGTTGCTTGTAGTAATCTTTCATGATCCTTTGTATTTGTGCAGTGTCAGTTGTTACTTCTCCTTTTTCATTTCTGATTCTACTGATTTGAATCTTCTCCCTTTTTTTCTTGATGAATATGACTAATTGTTTATCAATTTTGTTTATCTTCTCCAAGAACCAACTTTTAGTTTTATTGATCTTTGCTACTGTTTTTTTCATTCTTTTTCATTTATTTCTGATCTGAAATTTATGATGTCTTTCCTTCTGCTAATTTTGGGGGGGGTTGTTCTTCTTTCTCTAATTGCTTTAGGTGTAAGGTTAGGTTGTTTATTTGAGATGTTTCTTCTTTCTTGAGGTAGGATTATATTGCTGTAACCTCCCTCTTAGAACTGTTTTGCTACATCCATAGGTTTTGGGTCATCATGTTTTCATCATCATGTGTTTCTAGGTATTTTTTGATTTCCTCTTTGATTTCTTCAGTGATCTCTTGGTTATTTAGTAGCGTATTGTTTAGCCTCCATGTGTTTGTATTTTTTACAGATTTTTCCTGTAATTGATATCTAGTCTCATAGCGTTGTGGTAACAAAAGATACTTGATACGATTTCAATTTTCTTAAATTTACCAAGGCTTGATATGTGACCCAAGATATGATCTATCCTGGAAAATGTTCCATGAGCACTTGAGAAGAAAGTGTATTCTGTTGATTTTTGGATGGACTTTCCTATAAATATCAATTAAATCCATCTTGTTTAATGTATCATTTAAAGCTGTGTTTCCTTATTTATTTTCATTTTAGATGATCTGTCCGCTCGTGGAAGTGGGATGTTATAGTCCCCTACTATGATTGTGTTACTGTCGATTTCCCCTTCTATGGCTGTTAGCATTTGCCATATATATTTAGGTGTTCCTAAGTTGGGTGCATAAATATTTCCAATTGTTATATCTTCTTTGATTGATCATTATGTAGTGTCCTTCTTTGTCTCTGGTAATAGTCTTTATTTTAAAGTCTATTTTGTCTCATATGAGAATTGCTACTCCAGCTTTCTTTTGATTTCCATTTGCATGGTATATCTTTTTCCATCTTCTCACTTTCAGTCTGTATGTGTCCCTAGGTCTGAAGTGGGTCTATTGTAGACAGTATATATATGGGTCTTGTTTTTGTATCCATTCAGCCAGTCTATTCTTTTTGGTGGGTGCATTGAATCCATTTACATTTAAGGTAATTATTGATATGTATGTTCGAATTATCATTTTCTTAATTGTTTTGGGTTTGTTATTATAGGTCTTTTCTTTGTCTTGTGCTTCCTGCCTAGAGAAGTTCCTCTAACTTTTGTTGTAAAGTTGGTTTGGTTGTGCTGAATTCTCTTAGCTTTTGCTTATCTCTAAAGGTTTTAATTTCTCTGTTGAACCTGAATGAGATCCTTGCTGGGTACAGTAATCTTGGTTGTAGGTTTTCCCCTTTCATCACTTTAAATATGTCCTGCCACTCACTTCTGGCTTGTGGAGTTTCTGCTGAAAGATCAGCTGTTCACCTTATTTGGATTTCCTTGTATGTTACTTTTCCCTTCCTGCTCTTAGTATTTTTTTCTTTGCATTTAATTTTTGATAGTTTGATTAATACATGTCTTGGCATGTTTCTACTTGGATTTACCCTGTATGAGATCTCTGCACTTCCTGGACTTGATTGACTCTTTCCTTTCCCATATTAGGGAAGTTTTCAAGTATAATCTCTTCAAGTATTTTCCCAGTGTATTTCTTTTTCTCGTCTTCTTCTGAGACGCCTATAATTCGAATGTCAATACATTTCATGTTGTCCCAGGGACCTCTGATACTTTCCTCAATTCTTTTCATTCTTTTTTCTTCTGCTCTGCAGTAGTTATTTCTACTATTTTATCTTCCAGGTCACTTATCCATTCTTATGTCAGTTATTCTGCTATTGATTTCTTCTAGAGAATTTTTTATTTCATTTATTGTGTTGCTCATCATTGTTTGCTTGCTCTTTAGTTCTTCTGGGTCCTTGTTAAACGTTTCTGTGTTTTCTCTATTATATTTCCAAAATTTGTATTGTCTTTACTATCATTACTCTGAATTCTTTTTCAGGTAGACTGCCTTCTTCTTCATTTGTTTGGTCTGGTGGGTATTTACCTTGCTCATTCATCTGCTGTGTGTTTCTCTGCATTCTCATTTTGCTTAACTTATTGTGTTTGGGGTCTCCTTTTCACAAGCTGCAGGTTCGTATTTCCCATTGTTTTTGGTATCTGTCCCCCGTGGCTAAGGTTTGTTCATTGGCTTGTGTAGGCTTCCTGTTTGAGGGGACTGGTGCCTGTGTTCTGGTGGATGAGGCTGGATCTTGTCTTTCTGGTGGGCAGGACTGCATCTGGTGGTGTGTTTTGGTGTGTCTGTGACCTTATTGTGATTTTAGATAGTCTCTCTGCTGATGGGTGGGGTTGTGTTCCTGTCTTGCTAGTTGTTTGGCAAAGGGTGTGCAGCACTGTCGCTTGGTGGTCGTTGAGTGGACCTGGGTCTTAGCACTGAGATGGAGATCTCTGGGAGAGCTTTTGCTGTTTGATAATATGTAGAGCCTGGAGGTCTCTGGTGTACCAATGTCATGAACTTGGCTCTCCCACCTCAGAAGCACAGGCTTGACACCCAGCCAGAGCACCAAGACCCTGCCAGCCACATGGCTCCAAAGAAAAGGGAGGAAAAAGAAAGAAAGAAAGAAAAAAAAAGAAAAATTAAAATATTTATTAAAATAAAAAGTAAAAAATTATTAAAAATTTAAAAATCAAAAAGAAATAAATGAAAAGAAAGAAGAGAGTAACCAAACCAAAAAACAAATCCACCAATTATAACAAGTGCTAAAAACTATACTAAAAAAAAAAAAGACAGACAGAACCTAGGACAAATGGTAAAAGCAAAGCTATACAGAGAGAACCACACTAAGAAGCATAAACATACACACTCTCAAAACGAGAAACAGGAAAAGAAAAAATATATAGCTATATATATATATATAGGTATATATATATCTATATCTGTCTATCTATCTATCTATCTATCTATCTATCTATCTATCTATCTATATATATATATATAAAGGAAGAGAGCACCCAAATCAATAAACCAATCTACCAATGACAATAAACTCTAAATACTAAACTAAGATAAAGATAAAACCAGAAACAAATTGGAGGCAGAAGGCAAACCCCAAGTCTACAGTTGCTCCTAAAGTCAACTGCCTCGATTTTGGGATGATTCATTGTCTGTACAGTATTTCAGAGAAGCAGGGTACATCAAGTTGATTGTGGAGATTTAATCTGCTGCCCCTGAGCCTGCGGGGAGAAATGTCCCTTTTTCTTCTTTGTTCAAACAGCTCCTGGGGTTCAGCTTTGGATTTGGCACCACCTGTGTGTGTAGGTCGCCTGAGGGTGCAGGCTCTTCGCTCAGACAGGTTTAGGTTAAAGTAGCAGGTGGTTAGGGAGCTCTGGCTCACTCAGGCCGGTGGGGAACAACAGATACGGAATGTAGGGCAAGCCTGCAGTGGCAGAGGCCAGAGTGACCTTGGAACAACCTGAGGCGCACTATGTGTTCTCCCGGGGAAGTTGTCCCTGGATCATGGGACCCTGGCAGTGGAAGGCTGCACAGGCTCCTGTGAGGGGAGGTATAGATAGTGACCTGTACTTGCACACAGGCTTCTTGGTGGTTGCAGCAGCAGCCTTAGCATTTCGTGCCTGTCTCTGGTGTCTGCACTGATGGCCGCAGCTTGCACCCATCTCTGGAGCTCATTTAGGGGTGCTCTGAATCCCCTCTCCTTGCGCGCCCTGAAACAATGGTTTCTTGCCTCTTAGGCAGGTCCAGACTTTTCCTGGACACACTCCCGCCCAGCTGTGGTGCACTAGCCCCCTTCAGGCAGCCAACATCAATCCTCTCCCTGGGATCTTTCCTTGGAAGCCCGAGCGTCAGCTCCCAGCCCCCACCTGCCCTGGCAGGTGAGCAGACAAGCCTCTCAGGCTGGTGAGTGCTGGTTGACTCCCATCATCTGTGCAGGAATCTCTCTGCTTTGCCTTCTGCACCCCTGTTGCTGCACTCTCCTCCGTGGCTCTGAAGCTTCCCCCACCCTCACCCCCCATGTCTGCAAGTGAATGGGCTTCCTAGTATGTGGAAATTTTTCCTCCTTCACAGGACACAAGGTGCATGTCCTGTCCCTACTCTTTTGTCTTTGTTTTTCCTTTTTTCTTTTGCCCTACCCAGGTAAGTGGGGAGTTTCTTGCCTTTGGGGAAGTGTGAGGTCTTCTGTCAGCTTTCAGTAGGTGTTCTGTAGGAGTTGTTCCACAGTTAGATGTATTTATTATGTATTTGTGGGGAGGAAGGTGATCTCCACGTCTTACTCCTCCGCCATCTTGAAGGTCTCCCTCAGCAGTTGATCTTGATTTAATTTAATAAACAATTTCATTTAAGTGTGCAAAGAGTTGGGATTCTTCCACAGAATGTAGTCATCTTGAAGGATTCTGATATTTGGTCCAATTTATCTCTGTCCACCTTTATTATTAAAATGTACTGAATGGACCCAGGAATATCTCTTTGTCACAGATCCACTCTTGAAGTAATGCATGGCCAGTCAACACAGATTTTATTGTTTATCAATTAATCTGCTGCATTACACTGTATAGAAAATATTCTAACTCCTTTAATGCATGGCCAGTCAGTACAGATTTTACTGTTTTTCAATTAATCTGTTACATTATATTGTATAGAAAATATTCTAACTACTTTTTCAATAAAATAGCAGCATATTTGAGAGTCTTAGGCTTACTATGTTTCAGGTCACACCTCATTCCTGAATTTGATATGAGTTCCTGAAATCTTGTTTCTGTGGTCAGATAGCTGGCCTGTGTTATACACTTCCTGTTGTGGTGTGTTCAGACATCACAGATTTCTGGTGCACTGCTGAGATCAGGAAATGCACCTTTTTGTTAAGCATAAGTGACTAATTAAAATATTAGTGCACATTATATAAATGAGATATGGCACCAAAGTTGCAAACAGTGAACTGAATACATATGTTTGTGATGAGATGATCCTTGCTGCCTCCCTCCCCCAATGTAAAAGAAAGAAGGGTCTAGAAATGCAGAATAAATGAGAGATGACCTTAATTATGTCTGCAATGCCCACACCAAAAAAAGTAAAATTACGCTAGGCTGCAGCTTTTCTAAGACATGTATTTATTTATACAGATAGATTATTTGATAATATTTAGTAAATATCAATTGAGCATTGTTTCCTTCTCTTCTTCGGCTGAATTTGATTTTATCTTGTTAAGATATACTATAAATCCTTCATTTTATTTATTTTCTAACTAGACTTCATTATTACTGCAGTAGAAATATACCTTATCACTCAAAGTAACCATGATTGTTAGCATTAATATATCACTGCTGTATTTAGTCAACTTTATAGAAATTATAGAAATGACACATACCTCAATTCTTAAATGATTTGTATTTATAACTAATATTTTTATTCTTAGTAAGACCACAGACAACACAAAAATATAATTAATTTATCAGATTATTTGTTCCTCAATATAGTAGTTGTTTTATTTATTTTTAATTGACTTCAATGTACAAATGAAACACAGCAGGACCCTATGGGGCTCCTGGGCACAGAAGCTTTTCTGTGTCCCTCATTTCTTTGATTACAGGAAATAGGCTTCATTCAGCTTCATGACCTTCCCTGAGTACCGACAGGCAGGTTTAAACATTTGCTAATGAGGAAAGGAAGGGGATGCAGAGACAAGGGAGGAGCAGCTGACAAACAATAGTGCAGCCTTGGGGCAGGGTCCTGGTTCCCCCTTAAGGGATACACACAACAATATCTGAGCTCTTTTGCACATCTAAAGCCCCCACCAAATGGAAGATGTTAACTACTTGATGAAGCACTCTTCATTCCAGAGGTCACAGTTTGCCCATCATCACCTGACACCAGATGACCTCTGGATTGAAGTACTGTGGGTCCTACATGCACCCTGATCCTCATCAGCAACCCCACCCCTTGACTAGGAAAACTCTCACAAAACCTGCTGTGTTGGGACACAGTTTTGAGGGCATTAGCCTGCTGTGGCCCCCTTTACCTGGCAAAGGAATAAAACTATTCTTTACTACATCACTCAAAACTCTGTCTCTGAGATTTTATTCAGTGTAGGGGTACAGAGGTTGGATTTGGCTTCAAATTTTGGCACCCAACATGGGGCTGACTTAGGGATGGCCCCAGAAGGGTCCCCTGGCTTGACTGGATGCCCCGAGGTTTTCTCCACACCAGCCTCTTTTGAAGGAGCAGAGAGTAGAATTCCTTTAGAGGGCAGATCACCTGGGACCCTTGCCTGGAAAGGCTAAGTCCTGGTCATACCCAATCCTGGTAGTCAGAATTCTGAGGCGGGAGTGAGAAGCAGAAGAGGGACCATCCTTGCAGCTGCCAAGGCCACCTTTGGCTTGAGGACATGCCCTTCTTCCTCCTGTCTCAGCCAGCCTGAAATTCCTACTCTGAGGAATTATCTGGGGGAAGGAGAAAGATAGTGTCTGATGTTGCAACACTGCTGCCAGAACCTGGGTAAATCCTCCGGCATATAGTCTGAGACCCCTTGGACCTTGTCCTGGGTAAATCCTCTGGCATATAGTCTGAGACCCCTTGGACCTTGTCCCTCTGAGAGACTTTCAGTTCCATCTGGGGAACATTCAGTTCCTTTCTGGGGATTTTCTGTTTTGGAAATCCCACCTATAAGGCACCACTTGGATTAAGGTCACTGGCTTAGTGGGACTTGGAATTGGCCACTCTGAGCTTTGTGCTGTCTGTGTTTTTTGGGTGTAAGGCTTCCACCTGTTGGTAGGGGTTCTGGTTTGTTCTCAGTCCACATGTGAGTGTTTTTCAATCAGATATCTGAAGTGCTTCTTCAGTTCCATCTGATATCCCCTTAAGGAACATTCTGACAGACTGGTACACCTATAGCTATGAACCTATGAATAGGGAACACTGTGTGACCACAGTATTCTTTAGACTCTGGAGAAAATAGGTTGAGATGAAACAATGATTTATGGATTTATGTATGTCTTAGTATGTATCTTTGCCTTGGATAATATTGCTGGGGTTAATTTGTAAATGAACTCTAATTGACTTAAAAGTGGTTACAAATTTAATATAATTATTTAGGAAACTTGCTGAAATGAGTTTCAGGCCCACAGGATCTGGGCAATATTCAGTACTGAATTGATATCTGCTATTAAAAGGTGTCTTGTTAGTTGATTTAATTAATATATATTGTACCTAGGTTTACTGAAGTTCAATAAGTTTATGTCACTCCTGTTGCAGAGTTTTTCAGCAGAAAGAAAAAACAATAATTAACTTGATATAATGAAATTCTTATTGGTAAGTTACATGCAAATGAGAGAAGGACTTTTGGGTGAACTCTTTAGGAATAACTATTTTAGGAATGTCTACTTAAGAATAATCTACCCAGATATTTGGTAACTTAAAATTTAGAGTTGTTAAATTAAGTTAAATGATGGAAGTTTATTAAATACATAGGTCATTTCCAAATAAAATAAGATACTGAAATATTAATTACTGAACATTGTCTTCCCTTTGCAGAGAAATTAAGGGTATTTAGGGCTATTGATGAATGTGTTCAGTGCCACCCTAAGATGTTCTTTATGAGAAAGAACATATTTTTTAGAAATGATTGGTATTTATGTTCACCAATCTACAGAGTGTTGATAAAGAGGACAGTTCATGGTTTCTTAAGGAAAGTAGGATGCATGTTTTCAGTAAAAGAAGATATGAGGAATGGAACTGCATTGCATTTAAGAAAAAGAAAGTGAGTCTGTCTTGGAGTTGGTTGTTTTGGGGTGGAAAAATGGGGGACAGACTACTATGGATGCAGAATGTGATGGAAGACTTGTGGGAAGTGGACCCTGAGAAAAGAGTTTTGGGTATGGTTGAGACTGGCTAAGTTTAGAATAAATTTAATAGAGTAAATGAATTTTAAAAGTAAGCTGGTGCAAAACTTGAATTTGACTTTTATCAGTTAAGAAGACAAGTTTTCTTAAAATGTTGATCTGTCCCTGATAACAGATTTTTTAAGTTTCTTTGTCTTTAAGTGACTTGTATTTGCTTTTGTAATCCTTTCATGGATTCTAATGTTCTTTTGACCTCCAGCTAACTTTGAGTTGCTTTAGAAGTCCCCTGAGGCATCTCAGAGAGAAATATTTAATTAGCATGTTAAATTACATGGAATTCCTAAAAGTCTAGTATGTTCTGATAAGATGTTATCAGTCATAATTGCATTTATTTTAAAATGTATGTCACAGCAATAGCTGTTTCTTTTGTCAATTATATTGTGATCAAATGTTTAACTGTGACCTTTGAAGTCTTTCTGTGATTTATAGGCCATTATCGTTGTACTCTGATAAATCTCAGATTATACTGGGGAACTGAGTAAGAAATTAAAGCATCCTAAGCGAAAACCTGATGGCTTCATTAAGGTGGCTTCATCATGGTTTTGATCTGTGTTCTCCAGATATAGGGAAGCCCTTCCCCTCAAGTTGGTTATGATTTATAGCAATTTGGTAAACTACACCTGTGGGTAAGATTAAAGCATTTTTCTTTTCTCTCTACCTGGGCTCTCCAGAAATTGGGGGCTCCTGGGTTTCAACAAGCTTTATCAGTTGAATGGGAAAGATGGTCTCCTGGCATGTGCAGGAATCTCGGTATTTGGGGGACCTCTAGAAAAAATCCACCAAAACAGAGCCAGATGGCAGGTCTTTGGCATGGTTTTCATGACCTTGAGAGGCCTATTGGGAATTCAGTCTGAGACTCCTCAGGAATTCCACCACAGCCAATGTGGAAGAGCCTATATGGTCAATTAACCAGACTTATTTTGCAAACAAATTAGATTTGATTAGCTGTGATTGGCAGAGATGAGGGTAATTTTAGAGAGAACAATATTATGTTTCAGTGGATGTTAAAGTCTAATTCTGTTTATTGAGGTCTGTATTCACTAAGATTTACTTCCCAGATGGTTCCTTGCTGTTACGTTATATTGTTGCAGAGTTTAATTGAATCATTGAAAGTATACTCTAAAATTGTATCTACACTCAGCAATCTATGGATGAAGGTCAGATGCTCTGTGATCTGCAACCAGGAAATTAACACTTGTCTATCATCATTTAAATTTAAAGGCTCCCTTATGTTGGGAACAGTTAAACCATACTATGGATAACCAGCCTAATAACAGTAGGAAAGCAAGCTGGGTGCCTTATGGACAATGCCAATATATAATTTTCCTTAAAGATAAGGACTGGTATAGAACAGACTAAGTCAGATGACCTGGAATATACTGGGCTGCACTTAATGTAAATTCTTGACTTAAATTCTTTCTTGTGACCTTACTAACACTGCTAGTTATATTATTTTTTTATATTGCCTATTTCACAAAATTGTTGTTTCTTGCATTACCAAATGTGTGCTGAGTCCCTGATAAAATGATGATATATAGTTCCATATGAGATCAGTGACTGTAATAGTGTAACTCTAAATATGGGAAGAAGCAACAAGAGGGAATATTTTCCTGGACCATAAGAGACTAGTTAGACAGGTGGTCTGGAGACTTTTGGCTACTGTTAAAAAGGCCTAGTCCAGTAATAGCACATTGAGTAACCTATCAACAAAATCTTTGCCGGACCTGGGAATGAGCATTCCTAGCACCATGGGACAAAATGTCCATGAAATGCGTCCCACACCATGGTCAAAATTATGACCCTGAAGGGGTCCTGCCAACTGAAAATTAGTATTTGCCATCTACCTCTGCAAGGATTAAGTCAATGGTCACTGCAGCCACTGACCAACACTCCCTGAAAGGAGTTCAGGGTGGAGATCAGGAAGGAGGCACTCTGTGCTTTGGGAAAAACTGGAACAACAGGCCTTCAGGTAGTTAGAAACTTTCAGGAAAAGATTTTATGAGCCCAACTTCTTGCACCTTCTCATATCCAGAAAAGCACTGAAATCATTAACATTGACATCTGCTTTGGCCATTCAGGAGAGAAATGCAGTTAAAAGTCAAAAATGGAGTTAACTGTGGTTCAGACCTCCAAGGTAAAACAAAGTGGCCATTGTGGATTTTCAGACACGTTCCTGTATTGCTGAGAACTCAAATTTTCTGAACTGTGTCAGACCAGAGAAGAGCACCAGCCAATCTCAAAGCAGTGTCCGCTGGCGATGGCAGCTGCAACCTTACATTTTCAAGGTCTCCTCTCAGCTATTAAATTTTTAGACAACAAAACTGCTTTAGATCAGATATTAACAAAAAGAGGAGATGTGTAGTGACCAATAGCTCCTATTATATATATGTTGATACCACATCAGAAGGTAAAACCTACTCAGGTAAAATTAAACAACTGGCTACCTGGCTGCAAGTCTACCTTGAAGTGCCAGGTCCAGACTAGGTTTCAGGCTTATTCTCCTGAATTACTAAGGGAATGAGATCTATTTTGTCTCTTAAAGTTCCAGTTGTCATTCCTCCAACCACTTCTAACTGGATCTGCTGCACCAAAATTGGTAGATCAAAGGATTGAGACCTTAATCATATGAGACTCAGATCCAGGACTTGGAATTCAAATATTTCTACTTCAGTATCCATTCCCCCCAAATTTAGGCAGGATTACCTCTCATTTCAGCAAGAAATAACCACAGCAAGCATTACCCCATTTCCTGAAAGATGTGAGCAGGTTAAAAAAAAAAAACGGGGGGACATTGAAACTATGTCCCCTGAAACCAAGTTCTTCTGATGAGTTTATGATTAATGTCTCTATCCAAAATGATTATTCCGTTTCTTGTCCAACACTTGTTTTCCTTATGATTGAGGAGTATCAGACAAAAGGGGATATTGAAACAGAGCAGGACCCTGTGAAGCTCCTGCTCACAAAAGCCTTTCTGTGTCCCCTTCCCTGAGTTCCACAGGGCAGGTTCAAACAGTTGCTAAGTAGGGAAGGGAGGGGATATGGAGAAAAGGGAAGAGCAGTCAAGAAACAATAGTGCAGTCTTGGGGGCAGGGTCCTGGTTCCCCCTCAAGGGATATACATAACAGTATGTTTGAGCTCTTCTGTAGAATTAAAACCCCCACAAATGGAAGATGTTTACTATTTGATGAAGCACTCCATTCCAGAGAAGGTCATAGTTTGCCCATCACCACCTGATGCCAGATATCTCTGGATTGAAGGAACGTGGGCTCTTCATGCATCCTGTTAGTTATCAGCAACCCCGCCCCTTGACTATAAAATTCCTCACAAACCCCCCTGAGCTGGGACATAGTTTTGAGGGCATTAGTATGCTGTGGTCCCCTTTACCTGACAGAGCAATAAAGCTATTCTTGTCTACTTCACCCAAAACTCTGTCTCTGAGATTTAATTCAGTGTCAGGTACAGAGGCCAGATTTGGCTCCATAAATGGCAAGAAAGCAGAATTTAAGAGCAGAACTTTAGGACAAGCTCAGTCTGTTAATTTGTCAATGACTATGTATTATGATGAAATTAAATTTCAAAATCAAATTACTGGAGCAGAAAATAAACTATGAATCATCTTTAAGGTTTTTAAAACTAATAAAATAAAGTCTTGCTTATATTGTATAAAATATCAGTTTTACAATATCTTTAATTCTGAGTATACTTGTTCCTTCAAAAGATATTCAAATCTTATCAGAACTTAAATAGATGAGTCTTATTTCAGACTTTAATTGAATTTGTGTACATTTTTTATTTTCCATATTGTATACTTACCCAGCCTCCAATTTTATTAATTGAGCAGTTCAGAAAATTTATTTTATTTTCTGCTTTAAAACAATGAAGTTTGGAATAAGTATTACCTGCTGAACTGATAAGCCATCCAAAATAGGACTTTTGCCAAAATTACCCAACAAGCTGTCATCTCTCTTCTCCACTTTGCATTTGTGGAGAATGTAAGCATTATTTATAAGTGATGCAATTCCTCTCACATTTCAAAATATACCCTTATAATGGAGTTAACAGAAAATATGTATAACACAAAACACTTAAGTATCATGTAATAGTTCTGACTGCACCTAACACCAATGGTTTATGCCTTATATTAACATAATAACACCCAAGACTTATTACTACTCTTCTATTTCCAAAAATACTTTCCTCTATTTAATTTTTGACATATGAAAATCAGCTATAAAATAACTGGGAAACATACCATATGGATTTTTAATTGGAAGTAAAATTTGGGATATATTATTTCATTCCTAATCATTTATCTACCTAAAGCCCATCCAACACATTCAAATTTTTACATAACATGTTACTTCTGTCACATGCTCAGTAGCTTCAAAATTAAACTAGACATTAATTAGAATATTAGTTAGTATCTAACAATATGTAGAATTAGAAAAATATATCCAGTTAAGTTGCAATATATTTGGTTACAATATCAAGTACTGATATATTTTTAAATGATAATGAAAGTAAATCGATTGCTCTGCTAAAATGTTTCTTAATGTGCTTTTACACCATACAGCCACCTTTATTTATTACCGATAATAATCAAGTTCAAACCAATTCAATTACATACATTTCAGTGAAAGAGTGTTTAAGAATCACAAGCTAAAAAATCAAAGATTCATCACCTTACAATCAAAAGCAGTGAGTTTTAAACTTCAAACAACCAGGTGGCAAGTTTGTCATGTCTCACTTGTTCTTAATGGGAAGTTGTCAAGAACAGTTGACATTGTTTAAACTTACTATCTCATTTATCGCTGGTTATGAACCTCATGTTGATATGTTAAACTGTAGGACAGGAAGAAGAGGACAGGCACAGCTCTATTAAAATATATACATCAGCATTTGCAAATATCATGCATGGAATAAAAGGACTCTTAATTTCCAATAGGAAATGTGTGATGTCTCTCATTTCCTCAATTCTTTTTTTTTTTTTTAAACCATTCTTTCTTTTTCTTGTGTCTAGTGGTACCCAACAAATTTGGGACAATAAGGGACACTACTAATTAATTGCCCTTGTGTCAGAGACATCAGGGCTCTTATATTAGAATGAAAAATAGTGAAGGAATATAATATTGCTATATCCAAATAACTACAAAGGCCAGAAGTCATTTTTTTTTCAAAAATGACAATCCTTCAGTGAAAATATATTTTCAGTAATTTTGCAAAACTTCTACCAAAGGAAGGGTGTTGAATTAATACATTCAATCAAATAGTGCTTTCTGCTAAGTCTTATATGATAGGTGTGAAGTTAAAAGTTAAGAAAGCAATTGAAATACAAAAGCTGAGCCTTTCTCAAAGTTTCATATTTTGACTTGCTTTGACTGGGCCATTTCTATTCTAACCCTATTTTGATCTTCAATTTGAAGGCAGCAAGGCTCAAGCTACCTGGATCATTTCCTTCCAAACATTTGACTTGTCATTCTTATAGGAGAATAGAAGATTTTTGAATATCTATGTATGTTCTATAGTCCCTAGTTGATAGTTTGAGCTACTCTAGAACCTGGAAATTTTTAATAATAATTGAGGTTCCATTAAACCAAATAATTGAGGTTCCATTAAACCATAATTGAGGTTTCAAATAGCTTCTTAGAGTTTATCCATCAAATAATTCAGAGTGTAAAAGTAACACATAAAATTAATTCAACAACCACTAAGCAGTAAGATTGTTTGGTTTTGGCTGATAGGGACCCTGTGGTCAAAAACAATTAGGTCTTATGATGAATATGCCATCAATTGTGTTCCTACCAGACTGAGCCCAGATGCACACTTCACTGAATAGCAGACAGCTGTGCTCAGAAGCCTACCTGGGGTATAGGAAGTCATATTTTGACTGTCGTGGCTTAGCTGCTTATTAATATTATAGTGTGCCTCATGCCTTATGCTAATGGCAGTGACTGATGTTTGTCATTATCTTCATCAATCTCATAAAATACTTCCTCAGGAGAGACCAATCATAGCTAGAATACTACTTAAACCGGTTTTCTAAGCCAGAATATAAAAAGCATTTAGTACAAGAAGTTGGATGAATAATTTATTTTGTTTTATGTTTGACAACTGCTACTCGTCAAACTTGCCATGAACCTAATTGATATTCCATATGGAAATAGATGCCTGTATGTGTGATTGCATGATGCTTTAAAGTTCTTCTGCTCATCTGGGAATATAGGTGAAGATGTGTGATAGAAAAACCAAAAGCTGGAATAAATCTGACACTAACTGGAGGTTCAATGTTTTTGACAGTAGAGGTGAGTCCCCTTATCACATTGTGATTTCATGTATGCACTCTGTTTTACAAGACAGGTACTGAACATTTCCTTATGGACCTGAAAAGAAATGCTTAAATGGATGAAGCATCTCTTTATATCTGATAAATAGACATTAAATTAATGTCAAACAAGTGAGAAACATTTAGTTTTATTCTACATTCTACATTGTAGCAACATGGCAGTAATGTATTGATTCTTATATCCACATGATTTCATATGTCTTAATCACAAGAACTTGAGGTTATGAATTTCTTTATTAAAGTAAAAACAAAAAAATTAATAAAATATACTTTTGATAGAACATGATGAATATTCACACTATTTCTGATAATAAGTGGTGGTAGGAGACAAAAAGTTCCTGAAGAGAGGAAATTTCATCCACCATACCTGATAGATATTCATGGAGCCTTTGTCTAAAGAGTTAGTATAGTCATCCTTCCCAATATGCCATTTTTGTATTAGAGGGAAAGTTTAGTTCTATTGGAGAGAGGGTCAATATACAATGTGCTTCCAAATACATGTTTGTAGAATTAAATGAGTTGGAATAGAGCAGAGTGGAAAAGAACATGATAGATGAGGACCATGCATATTTGTTCCCTCCTAAAAGCCTAATTTGTTCTAAAAATTAATAAAGAAAAATAAATAGATGGTTGGATGAGTGGTCAGTGATACAGATGATTCACACTAGAAGTTTCTGTTTCCTCTTTATACATATTTTTATTAAAAAAGAACTTATTTAGAAAACACAAATTATAGTTCATTTAGTGAGACAGGAAATTGTAAAGAAGATTTCAGAAATTTTCATTGAAAGTACTTAATTTTTTAAAAATTAAAGTGTATTTCCCAAGACCTGACCTTTAAAGATACCCTAGGAAAGACTAAGCTATAAAAAGGAAAGGCTAAATTATAAATGCTATAGAACTATCCCACCTCCTTCCATTATGTCTCAGAGGAGTTTCGAAGGAGGCAGCACCATATTTTGTGCCCATCTTGAATCTGACCAAGACATAACATCTTTCTAAAGAGTCTCATGTAAATTTTCCTGTATAATATAACACTCTTTTAGAAGTTTGTTTTGAGCTAGAAAATATATTGTAGATAAGGTGACCATGCATCCTGTTCCAGTGTAATTATTAATAACACCACCTTTTACTCTCAGAGGTGTCCCAGTAGTGATGACAAATTATGGTAACTTTATCTATAAATAATAATGAAATGCTAATAAAATAACCTTTATTGGATGCTTGCTATTTGTCAGACTGAAATGCTTTCACGTGTAATGAATTCTTTTAAATAACCCAGTAAAAGAGGTTTTCACAGTTGAGGAAACAATGAGATAAAACATGGGTAGAATTAAATAGCATGGCTTCTTCTCATAGCGGGCAAACCTGACACCAGACGAAGGTCTGATTCTGTAACAACATATGCCAGAAGATGATATACTATCTTCTTATTTGCTGGTTGATATGATTAATTTGGTTTTACTTAATACATTCAAAGATTACCAATATTTCTAATTTGTTATACTTCCTAGCTGTTATAAACATACTTTATAACTACTGTTCATTTTAAGAGGCAGAAAAAGAGTACCAAACTGAACTAAAAGTCAGCTGAATTGTAGTTCAGTATACTACTAATTTAGTGATAATAATAATGGTTTGTTATGTAACTAGTTTATGCCAGGCACTGCACATGGGATTTTCCCTGTGTTCTCTCACTGACCCTTAAAACAGCTCTGTGAGGCAGAACATCTGTACCCCATGAATGTGTATGAATTGCTTTAGCCCAAAATTGGTTCAGAGATTTAAAATGAAGTCTGGGGGATTAAATAATTTCAGCAGGCCTCTCCAACTCTGACTAGATTAGATTCTCTGGGAGTAACTGATTATCAGTATATAAGGCATAAAATTTGGATGCTGAGGAATATTCTTGGGGGCAGAGACACCTTATATTTATATTAGCTATCATGTATTGAGTGCTTACTAGGGACATGCATTTTACAAACTTTTATTTTTTCTTTTGTTTTTTTCCTCACCATAAGCCAAATAAGAGAATCTGAATTTGAGCCAATGTAAATTTAACTCCACTATGCTAGAGAAAGTATCCTTCTCTGATTCTCCAGCATTTGCCCTAATTTAGGAACCTTTCTGAAAATCAATATTAAATATAAATGAATAAATAGTGTTTGCTCATGATATAATTTGTTCCACCACTGCATAAATGACGTGCATAGAAAAACAAATGTGATAGTATCATATAGAGGTTTTTGAAAGGAAATTCCTGGCTACTTTTTCAAACAAGTAACGTGGAAATTCTCATTAGTGCAGAGTAAGTTCTGTGTGCTGCAGAGAACAAAGCAAATATGAGTCTGTGCTTGTACCCAAACAATGGTCACAGTTCAGTGGGGGTACAAGAATATAAATGCACAAATATAGATTAGGTACTATTACAAAATGCCAAATAGTAGAGTGTAAGTTGAACAGTGCTTTTTAACTGAGAATATGTTATGCATGGTGTGTTTTTAAAATACAGATTCCAGGACCATACATGTGTTGACCAAATAAGTCTCTAAGGTAGGAAATGAATTATTTTAAACTCCACAGGTGATTCTGAAATGCACTATGAATAACAACCACTGGATTAACATTAATATGTTAATTATGCAGATTAAAAGAGAAGAGGTTCATTTGAGCTAGGTTTTAAAAGATGGCTTCATAGAAGAGATGAGATTTGAATGAAAGATGAGACATGACAGAAGGTAGGTGAAACAGATGTTTTTCTGTTACTTCTGAGCTCAAAATAAAAAAGTGCCTTTAAGGATTTTTTCTACATTTCAGATTCCTAATTGGATTGATCTAGAGTAGATAATAAAACTTACAACGATAAATGCCTGGAAATGTTCAATTATCTTCTAATATATCCATGATATGGTTACATGAAACTCAGGTAAAAGTCTTGCTTAAAAGCTCATAAATTTCTATAGATTAGCATTAATATCTTAATTTCAAAATTTTTATCACAATTAGTAAATGCATTTTAGACTACGAATTGTCTTTTGGTGTTTTATTCAAATTTGGATTCTTAGATCTTTAACATAGGGATTGATATCTAGAAGATGAATAACATATATTTGTTGAATGAATTAAATATTTGGATTTACTCGGTTTATTCATTCCACCTTGTTTGTGGGGCAGATTTCAATAACCTCCATTTGCAAGATCAAGAATTTTACCTATAAAGGTTTTGGTTTCTTTGTTTCTTTCTTGATCCATAACCAATGAGCTGGCAAAGACTTTCAACAACCATTAGCTTTTAGGCTTTTTCTTTCCCAATGAAAAGACTGAAGAGAAAGAAGAAAAGTGGAAAAGGCAAAAGAGTTCCAAGCATGCTAACACCAGGGGAGTTCTCCATCCATGTGTATGCCTACACCAGCTGTCAAAACCCTCTCCTCAGACCAGTCTCTCCAGAAGGAGGAGCAAGCAAAGTCACCAACCTGTCAACGGGAAGGAGCAAGGCCTCCCCAGCTTGCCCAATTTTGTCATTGTTTTGGTTTGGATTGTTAATAGAATTGTAAAGCCATGACAGCCAGAAAGGTCACTAAGAATATCTTGCTGCATTACATCTCCTCAGTGCTGTTGTTGTTATAGAAAAAAATGCCAGAAGATATTCATAGTTCCTCAGTGTAATTTTATAAATGATTTTGGAAACAGTTTCATAGGGGGAAAAATAAGGAGAAGAAGAAAGAATGGACAGAAAACAAAACACAGATGGAAGAAGAGTATGGTAAGCTGTTGACAGAAGATTTTGATTCTATTATTCATATACATGTTTTGGAGAATAAAGGGGAAGAAAATGGAAGGCATCATACAGTGTTTAGTTATGGACATGTATTTGTAAAATATGTTTAGTGTGAGACAGCTTTAATAATAAGGATAAACACTCATGCTGGTATTAGAGAAAGCAGGGGTAGCATCCAGAAGAGGGAGCTTGGGCAGAAGCAGCTGTCACAATACAGGATGCCTGTGAGCTCAGCCTTGATGCCATTCAGGAGAAGTCCAGCATTGTCCCATTGACTGGTTATTGTTCAGTTGACATGGCTGTAAGCTGGAGGAGCTTAAACAAATGGCCACTTTTCCCTAAAGAACTATTGAATGAACTCTTGATGTGACTACATTCTATCAATAAAACAAACACGTGGAATTCTTAGTTGGACCAAAACTCAAGACTTCCAAATTACTAAGTAGACTTGTAGTAACTATACTGGCTGCAAAATGACCTCAGGAACTATGATTTTGAAAACGTCTGGTACTTGGCTCAAGTCATATATCTATATCTACTGGCCGTCATACTGTTGCACTTTTTTGGCCCCTCCAGCTGTCTCATGATCACCTCATCCCAGACAAGCCTGATTGTCATCAGTGAAAAACATACCAAAAATGAACATGATTACATAATTAGTTATAAGGATTGAAACTGAATATATCTTAAATAGTTTAATTCACATTTCGTTTCACAAAACAGCTGAAAGTAAAATGAATTTATGTTTTAATAATATTTCAAGAGTGGCTCATCACATTCATGGCCTACATGTCATCTTGAGTACACCAGTAATTTTCATTAGACAGGGGTGTGCTGGAGCCACAGGTCCATGACATCCAAATACCTGCATCTTTCCTCAACCAGACCTTCAGTCACCTCACTTTGGTAGCTTGAAGTGGACCCTGGTGGGAATTTTATACCACAGAAATTGGTAAATGGGATGTCTTGGTCCCTTTGGCCTGTTACAACAAAATAGCAGAGACTAGGTGGCTTATCAACAACAGAAATTTATTTCTTACAGTTCTGGAGGCTGGACATCTGAGATCAGGTGCCAGTATGGTCAGGTGCGGGCCCTCTTCCAGGTTGCAAACTTCTTGTATCCTCATGTGGTGGAAGGGGCTAAGGAGCCCTGTGGGACCTCTAATCCCATTCAAGAAGGTACAAACATCATGACCAAATTACCTCCCACAGGCCCCACCTTCTAACACCATCAGATTGAGCATTAGAATTCCAATAAGTTAACTTAGCAGGGGTGGGACACAAATATTCAGACCATAGCATTCTGCAAATCAGGGCTTTCTATTTTTATTTTGTAGAGAGCCAATGAGACAGTTAACCAGCAAACCACTGAGTTACATGCACATTTTAGAAGAGACCTAATATAAACACGTTTTTGTAATTAAGAATATTGCTCGCTGGGTAAATATTTAAAGACACTGCTTAAAAGAAATGGTATTTTGTTAGACTGTCAAGGCTCACGTTGCTATTAGCCATCAATTAACCTCCTTGTGTCTTAGTGTTCCTACCCTTAAAATGAGAACATTATAATACCTACTTCATGGAATTGTTCTGCTGATTAAATGAGTTAATATATGTGATGCACTTTAGAAAGTGCCCAGCACAGAGAAGGTGCTCAATAAGTATTTTTTATTAGTATTAACAGGAGATGAAACTATATGTTTGTTTACAGTCCTCGCATAAAAGGCTGCCTAAATTGTGTTTTTTTCTTTGTTGAGCTTTTATATCTTTTAGAAGCCCATACCCACCTTCTAAATATTTCGTGAGGATCAGTTAAATGAAAGCACATCAAATCACTTTGAAATGCATAAAGCAATATGTAATGAAAGGTGGAATAATTATGTAAAAGGCATCATCTTGAATTTTGTTTATACTGCATCTTTGAAATGAGCATCAGATTTTTCTCTAGGTTGTTACTGCTCCTAGGGAAACAAACACAGATGGTGCCCAAACCTCCTACTGAATAGTTTTAGGCAATGGCATTTATCAAAATACCGCAGGTCACTAAATGTACAAAGACTCAAATCAAATCAAATCACATCTCAGTGTCAGGCCAGTATGGTAATTTAGGCAAATAAGCCTTTGTTTGGTAATTCAAGGATCTTCTGATTTGTAGACTGCACTAGCACAACAAACAGAAAATCTTACATGTAGGCTAAGTTTTGCAAAATAGGATATTAAAATGCAATTTCTTTTAGAGAAAAAAATTAGTTTATCTTTTCTGATGATTGTTTCCAGGCAAATTAAAACCAATTTGGGGGTGTACATGCAGATGTTCCCATTTTATGTTGACCTTCTAGCCAAGCACTGCAGAAAAAGAGAGGAAACGTGTTTTAAATATACTTTCTTACACTCAAAACTTCTAAGAAACCCAGTCTGGAGTGCAGGCTTCCTTTCTTCAGCCACATAGTCCTGTGATCTCTCTTAATTGAGTCTTGGGTAGGTTTGCCAGGATCCCCTGGCTCAGTGATGGGGAGGGAGATCTGATCCCTGAGGCTTCCTCTCCCCCAAAGCTGGCTCTGCTGATGGGGGCTGGGGGTTGGGGCGATGGTGCAAGACTAAAGGTTGGGGGGGGGAAGCGGGGAGCCAGGCTGTTTCTCCCAACAGCCAGCTTGCCTCCTGTGCCTTCTCAGGCAGCAGCTATGTCTCTTCCATGCTCTACTTCCCACTGCTGGAGGCTGCCACGGTTGCCGCTCTCATCAGGTAACCCAAGGCTCCTGTTTTGTGGTAGCACCTCCTGGTCCTTTTGTCCCTCCAGCTTGGGGTTGGCTATGGCTTGCCCCTGTTGCTAATTTCTGAGTTGCCTCACTTTTCTCTGTTTGGCTTCATCTATCCCTTTCAGCACCTGTTTTGTGCTTTAATCAGTTCCCTGCATGAGAAGCCAACATTTAAGTATTCCAGGTGAATCCTGTTCACCTTGACTGGACCCTGATTGGCCCAAGATCTAACACAGGCCACCTGCTCAACTGAATTCTCAGGCATGTGGCACTGTTGAAAGTGCAGTTCCTCTGTACCCATCACAAAGGTCTCAAAGGCCCTTCTGGAGCATGAACTCCTGCAGTCACTATTCCCTTTGTAGCTCTTCCCCTTTAGTTAAATGACTGTTCTACTTCGAGCCTGCTCTGGGCCAGATCTCTGAGATGAAGGCAGAGAAAAAGTAATTTTTGTTGTTTCTGCTAACATCAGTGTCACAAGACCCTCAGCCATTACACTTGTTAGCCTAGCCTGCCCCTTCTTCAGGCCACACCCCTCAAATTCTCTTATGGGTGGCAGTTCTCTCAGATATTAGTACCCATCCTAGAAAGTCACAAATGATGACAGAGTCTCCAGATAGTTTCCATGTATGTGATGATAGGACTAGACTATGGATCTGTGAGTTGTTACCATTCTAAAATTATATCCCTTCTGCTTTCTTTTCAAGGAAGTAAATTTGGGTCACAAAACAATTCCATATCTTAAATTGGTCCTAGGGAGTTCAAATTAGCTCTATAAATATACTCTTAATCCAAAAGTATCAAGCTAGGGTTATATTCCCATGCGTTCGTTTAACTTATTTTGGACTCTGAAACATACATTAATGCTGAGTTTCTAAAAATAATATTTTATAAAGATTTTTCACATGTTTCCCTACACTCCATCTTAATGCATTGCCTGTACTGCTCACTCTTCCTGAAATGATCTTCTTTTTCCTTCTATTTTCTTTTATTTTTCTATGAATTCTCAATCAAATAACCATCTTTCCAGGAGTGTTCTCTGAACTTTCCTACTCACTTAACCCCTGTTCATGCCCCAAAATGATTTGTGTGAAATATATTTATGTCTCTATCTCCATTTAGACTTTAAGCTCTATAATGAAAGGACTGTTTCATCTTGGTAGACCTAGTGCTCTGTAACTTCCTTGGTACTTAGGAATTATTCAAAACATATTTAACTGTTTCTGAACAACACCCTAAGGGTTCGAAGGCTTCACATGCTGGGCAAAAAATTAATATTTGGATCTTGGAATGGAAGGTTTGCTTTGATTTTTTATACTAGGAATATTTTACTAACAACATGTAACAGCCAGGGGTTATTTCACAAAATGCCTAGTGTTTGTGCCCCACATATAGAAGTACTTACACTTTTGTTGAACAACTTTGATAACTAGGGAAATGATTTGAATTATCCAAGAAGAGAATGCTAAGAATATTATGGATATATATAAACTGGAAAAGGAGATTGAGGAATTGTCTAAAACTGAGACAAAGCACCAAATGCAGTTACACATGTATGAGAACACTTAATAAAGTTGCAAGTTTGTAGGAGGTTCGTGCTATTTCTTCCCATGAAGTCCAACATAACACTTTAACAAGTTTAGAACAAAAATTCTCAAATCTTTCTCTTGTTTATGTTCTCCTTCACTAGAAGTTGCATCCTCTTTCTGTGTCTTCCTAAATTTAAGCCCTTATTTTCAGTGTCCATCTAAGTATATTCCCATTGCCTCCACTGTCAGTTAAGTAAATACCGTGTCTCTAACTAATTTCCTTTGAAAAGGACCTCAACTGTGCTCTGTTTATTCAATTTATAGTGGTTCTCTTTGCACATTTTGTTCCATTGACTCTGGTGTCATTTCTCAGGCATCTGCTTATTCTACCCAATTAGACTCAGAGCTTGGCAGAGGGAGGTACTTTTTCTTTTCCATCTCCTCATAGCATGTTCACAATGTAGGATTGTGGACTAAATGTCTTCCTGATTTCATCAATATCTGTTCTAATATTTTTAGCTCCTCATTGAATGACAACCCTGGTGTGCTCACTGTGCGGCTGGACTCATGGGCATTTAGTCACCCGCATAGGACACAGCTCTGAATGGTTCTTTCATTCCATACCAGAATCTGTGGACTGGGCACACAAAGACTTCAAGATCCTTTGCCACTTTTCTTTAGACCAGGAACCAGGAATGTCCCTAAGCTACTTCTCCCACCATTCACAGTTTGTTCTCTGTCGCTGAACCTGTTCATTTCCTTCATGGTACTTGTGATAATTAGTACAATAGGAAGTATGTGTAGAATAAGGACACGAGATAAATAAAGTTAAATTTATATAAATTTGTAAAATATATAGTAGATATAAAATATATGCTTATTATGTATAAGTAATATATACAAAAACACCCATGTGTTTGTGTACATACGTGTGTGTTTTATGTTTTCATTTTTTCTTACCCCCACAGATTTTCTTCTAAATGACTTCTTTCACCGCTTAACACCCAAACGTAACACAAAGCCTGACATATCTCATAGGTATTCATAAATATTTGTTGAATAAATAATGTGTGAATGTTCATTTCCAAATGAAAATATGAAAGCAAATAATTATTTCCAATTTTTGTCACATCAGATCTTAAGTTTACTGACAACAAACTGAAAAGAGGAGAGAACTAAGTCAATATTCTTCTCTCTACTTCAAAATTTCATAGGTTTATAATGTCTTCTCTGAGAAAGAGGTTCTCAGACTTCTCAATTTGTTTTTATCTACAGAGGAAAAAAGAGAAAAGCAAGAAAATTTCTGCTGTCCACTGTTGATGCTACTCACTAATAAAAACTACTGATATTTTAGCAAAAAGCTAATTATTTCCAAATAATGTAGCAATAAATGAATTGGATGCTTTACTGTTTACTTTTATTTATTCTCTATGAGCACAAACATATTATCTTTAGAATACATTTATAGCATGTGCATGTCTTTCTCCTAAATAAAAATTCTGAGATCTACAAAGAAAGAGTGGGACATAACTATAGAAGTAGCTGCAGAATGCAGGAATTGACAAGGACTGTGAGCCAGACTGCCTGGTTTCAAGCCCTGGGTCTACTGTTTTCTAGCACTGAGATCACAGGAGAGTTAGGTCATCTTGCTTTGTTACTATTTCTTCATTTGTAAAAAGACGATAATAGTACTTAACTCATTGAACTTATTAGGATTAAATTAGTTAGAACATGTAAAGTCCTTAGCATAATGCTTCACAAGTAAAAAAACAGTCATAAATGTTAACTAATCATATTCTTATTCTTTGTATTATTATTTTTGCCACCATATCCAAATTAAGGCAGTTTTGCTTCTAATGTAGAATGGATAAATTCCCATTAAGACTGAGCAAGGGAAAAATAGAGAATGTACACATAAATAACATTAGGTATGAAAGAGGAATGCAGTCATAGGTGCATTAGAAAAAGCAAAAGGCATAGTAGAAAGTCAAGATTCTAGGATTTTGTTATGTCCTCTTAATAAAGTTTTTCTTTAATTCTTACCCTAATTGATGTTTCCTTCCTATACCTTTTAAATACCTAATGATGAAGATCATGCTTATTCCATCTTCTTTGCTCTGAAAGAGTCTTAAAGACACCAAGACACTGCTGCCCTCTGAGCTCTGACTGAGAGAGACTGCCTACAGTGCTGTTGGGTGACACTACCCACACACGGAAGCACCTCTCCAGCACTCTGTCTCCTGGGATTTCCCTTGACTCCATTTCCTCTGAGTAGCAGCCCTGAGCCTTCTTCTCTGGACAGACTGCTGCTGTGAAGGACTTTCTCACCTCTGAACCTGTCAGAGCAGCTCCCAGTAAAGTTTGTGTGCTACTGTCACCTTGTCCTATCTCTCTTGTCATATCTATCTCCTTGCAAAATCACCTGCAACCCCCTAGAGAAGCTTAAAGGGAAGATCTGCCTTCAGAAGTCTACCTGGAAATAATTAGCATAGACATGGCATTAAGGTGATGAGAATCAATGATACTATTACAAGAGGAGTATATAGAAATAAAGCAGGAGGGCCCAGAACTAAATCTGAAATTACAAAATATGAGATCTGGTAAACGGGAGGAAACATACAAATATAACCACTTGGTCAATTCCTTCTTGTATTCTATCACTCAGACTGTAGCAGAAGCTAGTTGAGACACCGCCATTATGTTAGCTCTTATTCAGCCCTTATTCTTTCCACCCATTCAACTGGTCTCCTACAGATGTTTTCTCCCCCTTTCTTTCTTGCTTGATTGCACTCTGAAAATGATTGCCCTCTAGCTAACTAAGCACACTCCTTAACACTCCTGTCCTTTGTGAGCATTCTTCATTCCAGAAATAAGGTCTTGGAACAATAACCTCAGGGACCACCAGAACCTGTTCTGGAACCACCTGACGCCAGCCCTGGCAATCTCAATGTCTCCAGGAGGAAAGAAGAGTGCAAGACCAAAACAACCATGATCCTTATCTACAGCCCTATTTTCCACCCTGAAACTACAAGACCCCTCCCTATTTCCCAGGAAGGGGGGCACAGTCTTGAGGGTGTGAGCCTGCCATGGCCCCATTTGCCTGGCAAAGCAATAAAGCTACTCTTTTCTATTCCTCCAAAGCCCTGCCTCTGCGTTTCTATTGGGCAGTGGTGAACAGAGGCTGGGCTTTCAGCAACAAGGCCAGACACTGGTTCCTATAGGACAAAATCCCGCCCCCTCCTCTGCTAAGCCATGCTGTGCTAGAATGACTGACTTCTTTATGCTCCTGTGGTTTTCCTATATTATTGCTATACCACACGTTATTGAATGTATCTGGTTATTATTCATCTGTCTCCACAGGGGGCTGTCCTTGAAGGCAGAACATGTGTTCATCTCTAAATTCCATGGATCTTCCACAGCACCTGACACAGAGCAATAAATATGTTCTAAATAATGACTGAACAAATGAGCAAATCACATAATCTGTATTAGAGTGAAAAGGGTGACTCTCATGTGGTGGTCACAGAGGACTTCCCGTGCCTGGCATCTTTCGTTTCATGATGATGGTACTGCTGTCTGTTCCCCTTTCTCCATCTGAAGTTAATTGAACTCTTACCCTAAGTAAAGACATAAGGCTCATATGTATTGTATCATAGGACCCATATGTAGACATAAAGGAGTAATGTGAAAATATTTCAAGTAATTAGAAATGCAGCTAGTTCCATTAAAAACTCAAGATGACACAATATTTTGGGCCAGTTTAAAGTACATCCTATAATACTATTATATTAATTTGGTTTTACTTCTTTAGAAGAAAAAATGGCATTTTAGGTCACGTTGTATAAGATCTGAATCTGAGTCACTTTTGAGACAGTTTTCCATTCTCATTAAATTCTCTTTTTGTGACTTCAGTGCTTTTGCTTTTCACTTTCATTTAAGGGCACAAAGCTGGTTCAAGAATGTATGGAGTTGTTAGATCATTGCTTCCATATATTTTTTTACTAAGATACATATTCACATTCACAATTTGGCCTTTGGAAAAAAAAGACTAACTAGTATTAGAAATATTTGTGACCTCTAAATGTCTGTGACCTCACAGAACTTAATGACCAAGGTAGAATAAGCATTCATAAATACTTCATAGAAAAAATAGACTGTATAAAAGATCATAGAGGGCTTCCCTGGTGGCACAGTGGTTGAGAGTCCTCCTGCCAATGCAGGGACACGGGTTGTGCCCCAGTCTGGGAAGATCCCACATGCCGTGGAGTGGCTGGGTCCATGAGCCATGGCCACTGAGTCTGCGCATCTGGAGCCTGTGCTCCACAACAGGAGAGGCCACAACAGTAAGAGGCCCGCGTACCACAAAAAAAAAAAAAAAAAAAAAAAAAAAAAAAAAAAAAAGATCATAGAGGCCAATCAAGTAATATAAAATTACATCCACAAAAGTTCTCTAGATGTGGTGGTACAACATCCTCTACTTCTTTAACTATGAAACAAAATTCATGAAAGCTTATCAGTATAAAAGAGAAACAGCTGCAATTTTTGGACATTGATTATGAGAAGCACCCTGATTTCAAATTTTTAAATTGAATAAGTCTGTCTTTGAACGGTTTTTCATTGCAGCACTATTTACAATAGCCAGGAGATGGACGCAACCTAAGTGTGCATCGACAGATGAATGGATAAAGAAGATGTGGCACATATATAAAAGAAAATAAATTGAGTTATTTGTAGTGAGGTTGATGGACTTAGAGTCTGCCATACAGAGTGAAGTAAATCAGAAAGAGAAAAACAAATACTGAATGCTAACACATATATATGGAATCTAAAAAAAAAAAATGGTTCTGATGAATCTATGGGCAGGACAGGAATAAAGAGCAGACATAGAAGATGGACTTGAGGACATGGGGAGGGGGAAGGGTAAGCTGAGATGAAGTGAGAGAGTAGCATTGACATATATACACTACTAAATGTAAAATAGATAGCTAGTAGGAAGCAGCTGCATAGCACAAGGAGATGAGCTCGGTGCTTTGTGACCACACAGAGGGGTGGGATAGGGAGGGTGGGAGGGAGGCACAAGAGGGAGGGAATATGGGGATATATGTATACATATAGCTGATTCACTTTGTTATACAGCAGAAACTAACACAACATTGTAAAGCAATTATACTCCAATAAAGATGTTAAAAAAAAAAAAAAACCCTTGTGAGTCACAACTGACTACTGAACTAAATTCATTTCTATGGAAGGAAGCAATGGTTAAAAATGTTTCAGAATTCTGTATTTACATTATGTAATTATCTATGATTATATATAACTGTAAGTAATTACATATTAACTTACATAAACATTATGTTTTATTTACTTATTGATATCTGTGAAAATACTGACTGAGGTTGATCTCTCCTTTGATATAAAATAAGTAAAATTATAGACCTAAGTAAGAAAACCCCCATAAGTTTATAGACTTAGGGAGGAAAATCCCCATACACTAATTATTATTGTTGCTATCAGTAAACACATTTCATAATGATTTTCCATTTACAGAATGCTTTTGCAATCATTTCTCAGCATTCTTATTTTATCCTTAGATCCAAAACAGTAGAGGTTATAAAGGCAATAGAGACTGCACATTTTAACACTCATTTTCTACTTGTTCTTTCCTGATAAATAATTTAAAAAGATCCAAATACCTAATAAATCTTTTGGTTGAATAGATAAATGAAGTGTGTTTTTCTGGAAAGTGAAGGTGGAATTATGGTTGCCAAGGAACATCGGGGAATTTTCTGAATGTATGTGAATGTCAGGTTACAAAGTCCACAACTTTATAAATTCAAGAAACCAGAATAATTATCTTCTTAATAATGGGCAAATCAATAATATGTTTTGCATCATTTCTCTGTAATTTTTCAAATGCTATAGATTTTGCATACCCAGAATAATGCCTACATAAATTTATTGTTTTCTTGGGTAATAAATGACCCTCCAGAGGTGAGAAGAAGTTCATGTATTTTTTTTAACCCACAGAAAGGAGAAAAAGGATAGTCGTCTTCTGAGGCACAGACACTGTGCACGTCTGGTCCTGAAGACACCTGCCTTCTCCTCGGAATAAAAACTGTTTTAAGGCACTTGATGCTCTGGGAGCTTATTCAGTGTGCATTGTAGGAATTAATACCTCTATTTACAGCTCTGTGTGCTCATTTACGTAGCATTCCTGAAACTGGAAACTACCGAAAGGAAAGATTGCAACTGTATGGAATTACTCTTTCCTAGCTGGTCTATAGGAATCACCCAATATCATTGCCATTATTGAGTGACTGAACATGGTGCTAAGCACTTTGAAGGGACTGACTCATTCAGTCCTCTCAAAACCTTCTCAATAGGTCAGGTATTATGATATATGTACTATGCTATCCCTATTTTACCAATAAGGAGACTGAGGCTCAGAGAGATCAAATAACTTTCCATAATCATATAACTTATAAATATTAAGCTAAATAAAAACACAGGAAATTGTTCAAGGCACAAAAACATGTGTGTTTATTGGAAGGAATATCACAATCATCAGCTTAAGTAGCTGAGTTCTACTTACATGGGATATTGAGGGTATTATCAAAGGTTATATAAGAAAATATGGGTGATGCATTATCCAATGAATTGGAAACAAAAAGTTAACTATTTTTTCCTGACAAGTGTTTCTGAATCTTTGATACACTCCATCAGTCTCCAGGAGGGGATGTAGTTTTCCCAACACATTTGACCACAGCTCTCCCTTCTGCCACACTCTGCATGTAATAGTATCTTAAGGGGAGAGCATTCCAGGAAATGCTTTGGAAAACTTTAACTTTGCAATATCCTAAGTTTATTTCCACCTATGCCAAAGCTCCATGGACTACTCAAGTACCACATTTCCTTCATGGAAACTTTCCTGTTTCCCTTATCCCCAGAAGAAATTTCCTTTTCAAATCATTTTTAAACTTTCTGATATATAGTAGTCAGTTGATTTCTATGATGTAACTGTAACCAGGGAAATATGAATTTTTAAAAATATTATATATATTTAATATATATATATACACATATATACATATGTACATACGTATACATATCAGAATACACACAACAGAATTTACACGTTCAAATAAGGTCTCTTTTAAGTGGCCACCAATGAGGAACCATGAATCACCCAAATAATTTTTTAAATTTCTTTTTGGAGTTGGCTTTAAAGTTAAAGTTTAAAGAACTACATTTTACATAGCTACAATTTTTTTCTTGTGATGAGAACGTTTAAGATCTACTCTCTTAGCAAATTTCAAATATGCAACACAGTATTATTAATTATAGTTACCATGCTGTGATCATTTTGCAATATATACAAATACTGAATACTAAGTTGTCTACCTGAAACTAATATGTCATATGTTAACTATATCTCAAATAAAATAAATAAATAAATATGTTTTAAGAATCCTCATGATGCTCTCATCCTTTTAGGGTTGAAGAATTTCTGGAATGTATCAAAACACTTTGGAGCAAGTTAAAATTGAGACTATCAAGTAATGAAATTGATTTTCTTAAAAGACTTAGAAACTGGTTCTGAGAACAGTTGTGAAAGTGGATTAGAACATATGTATTAGAATATGATGGAGTCAAATATGCATGTAGGCTCATGACTTGCCTTCTTTGGGGAAGTAAATAAAACTTGTTACATTAAGTGAGGGTTATATATTTAATGTCTTCAAGCAAATTAAATATGTAAAATCCTTGGGTATAAGAAAAACAGGTAATAATGAAAATAAGAAAGTGAGTGTCTCACCTTGTAGGTAAAAATAAAAACATTCACTGCAAAAACAAAAAGCCAGAGAAGATTCTGATATTGAAGTAGGGAATGGGGAAAGGGAGTATCATCTGTTTGAGTCTGTTTTTCGTCTCTTGAGGTGTCCTTGGGTTATGTATTCTAAACCTTAGGGTTTCCCTGAAACATTTAATAATAGAAAGGTGATGAGGTTTAACTGCAAGTAGACCTGAATTTGAACCAGAAAAATCATGTACAAAGAAGTTACCAAATCTCTTTAAGTCTCACTTTCCTCATCTAGAAAGTTATTGAATTGTGACAATGTGACAATGGAAAGAATGCACTAGCCTAATGCCTAATTAAATGCTGATAATTAATAACTAGAACTTAAAAACTATAATGTTTTGGAGATTGATTCAAGATGACAGAGTAGAAGGATGGGTGCTCACTCCCTATTGCAAGAGCACCAGAATCACAACTAAGTGATGAACAATCATCAACAGGAAGACACTGGAACTCACCAAGAAAGATACCCTATATCCAAAGACAAAGGAGAAGCCACAAAGAGATTGTAGGAGGGGCACAATCACAATAAAATCAAATCCCATGACAGCTGAGTGGGTGACTCACAAACTGGAGAACAATTATATCACAGAAGTCCACCCACTGGAGTGAACATTCTGAGGCCCATGTCAAGCTTCCCAACCTGGGGGTCCAGCAACAGGAAGAGGAATTCCCAGAGACTCAGACTTTGAAGGCTAGTGGGATTTGATTGCAGAACTTTAACTGGATGGGGGAAACAGAGACTCCACTCTTGGAGGGCACACACAAAGTAGTCAGAAGTTCTGGAAAGTATTCCTTGGCATGAGCCCTCCCAGAGCCCGCCATTATGTTCACCAAAAAGGCTGCAGACACCATTGCTGGGTCACCTCAGGCCAAATAACCAACAGGGAGGGAACTCAGCCCCACCCATCAGCAGACACGCAGATTAGTGTTTTACTGAGCTCTGCCCGAGAGCAACACCCAGCTCTACCCACCACAAGTTCCTCCCATGAGGAAGCTTCCACAAGCCTCTTAGATAGCCGCGTCCACCAGAGGGCAGACAGCAGGAGCAAGTAGAACCACGATTCTGTAGGCTGTGGAACAAAATCCACATTCACAGAAAGATAGACAAGATGAAAAGGCAGAGGGCTATGTACCAGATGAAGAAACAAGATGAAACCCCAGAAAAAAAAAAATACATGAAGTGGAGATAGGAAACTTCCAGAAAAAAAACTCAGAATAATGATAGTGAAGATGATCCAGGACCTCACAAAAAGAGTGGAGACAACGATTGAGAAGATGCAAGAAATGTTTAACAAAGACCTAAAATAATTAAAGAACAAACCAACAGAGATGAACAATACAATAAATGAAAAATACACTGGAAGTAATCAATAGCAGAATAACTGAGGCAAAAAAGAGATTAGCAACCTGGAAGACAGAATGGTGGAATTCACTGCTGCAGAAGAGAAGAAAGAAAATAGAATGAAAAGAAATGAAGACAGCCTAGGAGACCTCTGGGACAACATTAAGTGCATGAACATTCTCATTACGTCTATCCCAGAAGGAGAAGAGAGAGAGAAAGGACCTGAGAAAATATTTGAAGAGATTATAATCGAAAACTTCTCTAACATGGGAAAAGAAATAGCCACCCAAGTACTGGAAGTGCAGAGAGTCCCATAGAGGATAAACCCAAGGAGAAACACACCAAGACACATAGTAATCAAATTGACAAAATTTAAAGAAAAAAAAATTATTAAAAGCAACAAGGGAAAAATAACATACAAGGGAACTCCCATAAGGTCAACAGCTGATTTCTCAGCAGAAACTCTACAAGTCAGAAGGGAGTGGCATGATATATTTTAACCAATGAAAGGGAAGATACTACAACCAAGATTACTCTACCTGGCACCGATCTCATTCAGATTTGACAGAGAAATCAAAAACTCTACAGACCAGCAAGAGCTAAGAAAATTCACCACCACCAAACCAGCTCTACAACAAATGATAAAGGAACTTCTTTAAGTAGGAAACACAAGGGAAGAAAAGGACCTACAAAAACAAACCCAAAACAATTAAGAAAATGGTCACAGGAACATACATATCTATAATTGCCTTAAATGTGAATGGATTAAAAGCTCCTTCCAAAAGACACAGGCTTGCTGAATGGATACAAAAACAAGACCCATATATATGCTGTCTACAAAAGACCCACTTCAGACCTAAGGACACATACAGACTGAAAGTGAGGGGATGGGAAAAGACTTTCCATGCAAATGGAAATCAGAAGAAAGCTGGAGTAACAATACTCATATCAGATAAAATAGACTTTAAAATAGAATGTTACAAGACACAAGGAAGCACACTGCATAATGATCAAGGTATCATTCCAAGAAGAAGATATAACAATTATAAATATATATGCACCCAACATAGGAGCACCTCAATACATAAGGCAACTGCTAATAGCTCTAAAAGAGGAAATCGACAGTAACACAATAATAGTAGGGGACTTTAACACCTCACTTACACCAATAGGCAGATCATACAGACAGAAAATTAATAAGGAAACAGAAGCTGTAAATTGACGCAATAGACCAGATAGATTTAATTGATATTTATAGGACATTCCATCCAAAACAACAGATTACCCTTGCTTCTCAATTGCACAAGGAACATTCACCAGGATAGATGATATCTTGGTTCACAAATCAAGCCTTGGTAAATTTAAGAAATTAGAAACCATATCAAGCATCTTGGCCAACCACAACAGTATGAGATTAGAAATAAATTACAGGGAAAGAAATGTAAAAAGCACAAACACATGGAGGCTAAACAATATGTTACTAAATAACCAAGAGATCACTGAAGAAATCAAAGAGGAAATCGCAACATACCTTGAGACAAATGGCAAGGAAAACATGAAGATCCAAAACCTATGGGATGCAGAAAAAGCAGTTCTAAGAGGGAAGTTTATAGGAATAAAATGTTACCTCAAGAAACAAGAAAAATCTCAAATAAACAATCTAAACTTACACTTAAAGGAACTAGAGAAAGAAGAACAAGCAAAACCCAATGTTAGTAGAAAGAAAGAAATAATGATCAGATCAGAAATAAATGAAATAGAGACAAAGAAAACAATAGCAAAGATCAATAAAACTAAAAGCTGGTTCTTTGAGAAGATAAACAAAATTGATAAACTTTTAGCAAGACTCATCAAGAAAAGGAGGGAGAGGACTCAAATCAATAAAATTAGAAATGAAAAAGAAGTTACAACAGACACCACAGAAATACAAAGCATCCTAAGAGACTACTACAAGCAACTGTATGCCAATAAAATGGAAAACCTGGAAGAAACGGACAAATTCGTAGAAAGGTATACCCTTCCAAGGCTGAACCAGGAAGAAAAAGAAAACATGAACAGACCAATCACAGTAATGAAATTGAAACTGTGATTAAAAACCGTCCAACAAACAGAAGCCCAGGACCAGATGGCTTCACAGGTGAATTCTATCAAACATTTAGAGACGAGCTAACATGGATTCTTCTCAAACTCTTCCAAAAATCTTGCAGAGGAAGGAACTTTCCCAAACTCATTCTTCGAGGCCACCATCACCATGATACTAAAACCAGACAAAGGTACTACAAAAAAGAAAATTACAGACCAATATCTCTAATGAATACAGATGCCAAAATCCTCAACAAAATACTAGCAAACAGAATCCAACAACACATTAAAAGGATCATACACCATGATCAAGTTGGATTTATCTCAGAGATGCAAGGATTATTCATCATATGCAAATCAATCAATGTGATACACCATATTAAGAAACTGAGGAATAAAAACCATATGATCATCTTAATAGATGCAAAAAAAGCTTTTGACAAAATTGAACACTCATTTATGCTAAAAACTCTACAGAAAGTGGGCATAGAGGGAACCTACCTCAACATAATAAAGGTCATATATGAGAACCCCACAGCAAACATCATTCTCAATGGTGAAAAACTGAAAGCATTTCCTCTAAGATCAGGAACAATACAAGAATGTCCAGTCTCACCACTTTTATTTAGTGTAGTTTTGGAAGTCCTTGCCATGGCAATCAGAGAAGAAAAAAACATAAAATGAATACAAATTGGAAAAGAAGAAGTAAAACTCGCAGTTTGCAGATGACATGATACTATACATAGAAAATCCTAAAAATGCCACCAGAAAACTACTAGAGTTAATCAATGAATTTGGTAAAGTTGCAGGATACAAAATTAATGCACAGAAATCTCTTGCATTCCTATACACTAGCAATGAAATATCAGAAAGAGAAATTAAGGAAACACTCCCATTCACCACTGCAACAAAAAGAATAAAATACCAAGGAATAAACATACCTAAGGATGTAAAAGACCTGTACTCAGAAAACTATAAAACACTGATGAAAGAAATCCAGGATGACACAAACAGTTGGAGAGATATACCACGTTCTTGGAATGGAAGAATCAATATTGTGAAAATGAGTATTCTACCCAAAGCAATCTACAGATTCAAAGCAATCTTTATCAAATTACCAATGGCATTTTTTGCAGAACTAGAACAAAAAAGTCTTAAAATTTGTATGTAAACACAAAAGATCCCAAATAATAAAAGCAATATCAAGGGAAAAAAACGGAGCTGGAGGAATCAGACTCCCTGACTTCAGACTATACTACAAAGCTACAATAATCAAGACAATATGGTACTGGCACAGAAATAGAAATATAGATCAATGGAACAGGATAGAAGTCCCAGAGATAAATTCATGCACTTATGGTCAACTAATCTATGACAAACTAGGCAAGGATATACAATGGAATAAAGAAAGTCTCTTCATTAAGTGGTGCTGGGAACTCTGGACAGCTACATGTAAAATAATGAAATTAGAACCCTCCCTAATACTATACACAAAAATAAAGATGGATTAAAGACCTAAATGTAAGACTGGACACTATAAAACTCATAGAGGAAAACATAGGAAGAACAGTCTTTGACTTAAATTACAGCAAGATCTTTTTTGACTCACCTCCTGGAGTAATAGAAATAAAAAAATAATAAACAAATGGGACCTAATGAAACTTAAACCTTTTGCACAAGAAAGGAAACTATAAACAAGATGAAAAGACAACCCTTAGAATGGGAGAAAATGTTTGCAAATGAATCAACAGACAAAAGATTAATATCCAAAATATATCAACAGCTCATGCAGCAACAGCCCAATCAAAGAATGGGCAGAAGTTCTAAATAGGCACTTCTCCAAAGAAGACATACAGATGGCCAAGAGGCATATGAAAAGATGCTCAAAATCACTAATTATTAGAGAAATGCAAATCAAAAGTACAGTGAGATACCACCTCACACAGGTTTAGAATGGGCATCACCAGAAAATCGACAACCGCAAATGCTGGAGAGGGTGTGGGGAAAAGGGAACCCTCTTGCACTGTTGGTGGGAATATAAACTGATATGGTCACTGTGGTTAACAGTATGGAGGTTCCTTAAAAAATTAAAAATAGAATTACCATATGGTCCAACAATCCCACTACTGGGCACATACACAGAGAAAACCATAATTCAAAAAGACACATGCACCCGAATGTTCATTGCAGCACTATTTACAATAGCCAGGAGATGGAAGCAACCTAGATGCCCATCGACAGATGAATATATAAAGAAGGTGTGGTACATATATACAATGGAATATAACTCAGCCATAAAAAGGAATGAAATTGGGTCATTTGTAGAGACCTGGATGGACCTACAGACCATCATACAGAGTGAAGTAAGTCAGAAAGAGAAAAACATGTATCATATATTAATGCATATATGTGGACTCTAGAAAAATGGTACAGATGAACAGGTTTGCAGGGTAGAAATAGAGATATAGAGAACAGAAGTATGGACACCAAGGGGGAAAGTGGGGGGAAGGGTGGTGGTGGGATGAATTTGGGATTGACATATATACACTAATGTGTATAAATAGATAACTAATAAGAATGTGCTGTATAAAAATAAATAAATAGAAATTTAAAAAATAATTTCTAATAAAAATGAGAAAAAAATCTTTTAAATAAAAAATATAATTTTTTAAATTTGTGAAAGCACCGTTTTGCCTTGATCTCTAATTGCCTCTGCATAGAGCTTTAGTATGATTTCTACCAACACTTTAACCAACATATACTAAACACATCCTAAGTACAGAGATTAGGGAGCCAAAGATTAGGGTTGCAAAGATGAAATAGATAAATTGTGTTCTCAAAAGCTATGGTTGATTGGATGAATGGAGCTCACACCATGTTGGAAAATCGGTGAGAGGAAACATCTCAAGAAAGACACACAAGAAGCACTGTCAAACCTTACAGAGAAAGAGGTTGATTCTAACAAGGACCAGGAAAGACTTTATGCTAAGGGATGATGAAGGAGGAATTGCAGGGGTTTCAAGTAGAAATGTATGTAAAGAGATGCTTGAAAATAATAGGAACATTAATAAGTTAAAAGAATGGAAATCCAAAAGTACAGAGTATTTTCAGGAAAGTGAAATTAGATCCATTGGTTTATACTTTCAAGGGCTTAAAAGAAGTCACAATTAGAATGTAAACTCCAGACAGACTGTGAGGCCTGAAATGCTGGGTGAACAAGAATGGACTTTATTTGATAGGAAGTAGTGAGCACTGAAAACTTTTGAACATGGGAGTGGTATGATAAGTGCTGTATTTTAGGAAACCTAATCTGGAAGCACCTTTATTGGAGAAAGATAAAAATAGAAGAAAAAGAGCAATAGGAAAGCTGCTGAAGTAACCCACAGGGAAATGAAAGTGCACCTTTGACAATGGAAGGTGGGGTGATTGAAAGCTGGGATGGGAGAGGACTTCTTTGGAGGTTGTGTCACTTTAACACGCACAAAAATATAACTTAGATTTTATGATTTTGGGGGTGGTTTTGGGCATGCTAATTGAGGTAACCAAGGCCAGAAGTTTTGAATCATCACCTGAAGGAGTTGTAAAGAGAAGCTTATTTAAGAAAATGACAACAAAGATGGAAAAACAAGAAAAAGTGTGAAAGAAAGATGACAATGGCAAAGTCTAGTATTAAAATCACCAATCCATCTGTTTTCTGTCTATGACTGCCATCTTTCTTTGGTATTTATGAATTGGTAATGCCCACAATTTCTATATCTACTTCCCTAATACCCGGTATGTCTATTAAAGGAAAGTTTTCTTCACTTATTTCTCTTCCATGACATAGAGAATGAGTGGATCCAGTTCAGTTGGCAAAGAAAACAAAAAGTATTCTTTGCTTTTGACATATTTGTTGGCCATTCTCAGGATAAAAGAATAAGATATTTGGGGTCAGTGGCTGGCTATTATGCTGACTCTAACTTCCTTCAAGCTAGACAGTTATGAATAATAAAAAATGGGTTCTTAGAGAAGTGGAAAAAGCCAGACTCACTAAGCACCCAATAGTCTTCTGTGCAATACAATGGGTAGGACATTGTACAACTAAAGTGATATTTTACATGTTGAATTGTTTCTAAGTGTTGAATTAAGCACTGTAAAATGAAAATTTATTCAGGTGAATAGAGTCTCTTATAGTTAATATATTAAATCACTGAAAGATTACTTTCCTACTGTAACAATGACTGAAAGTTTATTTCCATATCCATCATTCTACTTCAATCATGATCAGTGTTTTGCCAAATTTTGCCAAAGTTTTAAATTATCTCTCATACTTTTTATTAGAGTATTTTAAATCAAATATCAAACATACCATTTGTAAATAATTCAGTATGCATTTCTAACTAATAATAATTTTTGACATAATGAGCATACTTTTGTCATACTCTATATCCTTAATATCATCTATTACCCATTCCATATACACATTTCTCCAGTTATGTCAAAGATATTCCTCTACAGTAAGTTTGTTCAAATCAGTATCCAGTATCCAAACAAGGTCCACACATCATTTTGGTTATCATGTCTTTAATCGTCCTCCTTTCATTTTCTTGACACTTGTTTATTAGAAAAACAAATTTCATATTTTATAACCAGGTGGCCACAATATATTCTACTTCTAAAGCAAAACCACAGTTCATTCAACGTTTTTTCAAGTACTGCATAATGAACAATTACTATGCATAGGACAGTGTGCTGGTGCTGAGTGTGATTCAAAGATGTCAGTAAATCGTGGTCTCTACTGCTAAAACTTTGCAATCTGGAGGAAAAAGAAAAATAATAGTACACAACAACGTTGCAAAAGAAGTTAATTAAGTGGTATAAAATGCTATAGTTTTAAAGACAGAGGTATGGTTTGGAAGATGAAGGGAGTGATTTTAGAGAAGTTGGCATGTGAGATAGATGGTTTGCAGTGATTCAAGAGGCAGTTGCGTTGGGAAAGGAGTAAAGAAAGAGAGTACATTATATAATAGAAAAAACTTGGAGAAACATAAACCTTAGAGGTGAAGAAAGTAAGAGATTCGTTCAAGGGATTATAAGTGAAATAACTCAATTGAAGAAGAAGCACATTTGTATCCTGCTACTTCACCAAATTCATTGATTAGCTCTAGTAGTTTTCTGGTAGCATCTTTGGGATTCTGTATGTATAGTATCATGTCATCTGCAAAGAGTGACACCTTTATTTCTTCTTTTCCGATTTGGTTACCTTTTATTTCCTTTTCTTCTCTGATTGCTGTGGCTAAAACTTCCAAAGCTAGGTTGAATAAGAGTGGTGAGAGTGGGCAACCTTGTCTTTTTCCTGATCTTAGTGGAAATGCTTTCAGTTTTTCACCATTGAGGACGATGTTGGCTGTGGGTTTGTCATATATGGCCTTTATTATGTTGAGGAAAGATCCCTCTATGCCTACTATCTGCAGGGTTTTTATCATAAATGGGTGTTGAATTTTGCCGAAAGCTTTCTCTGCATCTATTGAGATGATCATATGGTTTTTCTCCTTCAATTTGTTAATACGGTGTATCACAGTGATTGATTTGCGTATATTGAAGAATCCTTGCATTCCTGGAATAAACCCCACTTGCTCATGGTGTATGATCCGTTTAATGTGCTATTGGATACTGTTTGCTAGTATTTTGTTGAGGACTTTTGCATCTATGTTCATCAGTAAAATTGGCCTGTAGTTTTCTTTCTTTGTGACATCGTGTCTGGTTTTGGTATCAGGGTGATGTTGGCCTTGTAGAATGTTTGGGAGTGTTCCTCCCTCTGCTATATTTTGGAAGAGTTTGAGAAGGATAGGTGTTAGCTGTTCTCTAAATGTTTGTTAGAATTTGCCTGTGAAGCCATCAGGTCCTGCGCTTTTGTTTGGCAGAAGATTTTAATCACAGTCTCAATTTCAGTGCTTGTGATTGGTCTGATCATATTTCCTCTTTCTTCCTGGTTCAGTCTTGGCAGGTTGTGCATTTCTAAGAATTTGTCAGTTTCTTCCAGGTTGTCCATTTTATTGGCATACAGTTGCTGGTAGTAATCTCTCATGATCTTTTGTATTTCTGCAGTGTCAGTTGTTACTTACACAGATTGCCAACAAACACAAGAAAGAATGCTCAATATCATTAGTCATTAGAGAAATGCAAATCAAAACTACAATGAGATATCATCTCACACCAGTCAGAGTGGCCATCATCAAAAAATTTAGAAACAATAAATGCTGGAGAGGGTGTGGAGAAAAGGGAACACTCTTTCACTGCTGTTGGGAATGTAAATTGATACAACCACTAAGGAGAACAGTACAGAGGCTCCTTACAAAACTACAAATAGAATGACCATACGACCCAGCAATCTCACTACTGTGCATATACACTGAGAAAACCATAATTCAAAAAGAGTCATGTACCAAAATGTTCATTGCAGCTCTATTTATAATAGCCAGGACATGGAAGCAACCTAAGTGTCCATCATCAAATGAATAGCTAAAGATGTGGCACATGTATACAATGGAATATTAGTCATAAAAAGAAATGAAATTATTTGTAGTGAGGTGGATGGACCCAGAGTCTGTCATACAGAGTGAAGTAAGTCAGAAAGAGAAAAACAAATACCGTATGCTAACATATATATATGGAATCAAAGAAAAAACAAAAAAAAAGGTCATGAAGAACCTAAGGGTAAGATGGGAATAAAGACATAGACTTACTAGAGAATGGACTTGAGGATATGGGGAGGGGGAAAGGTAAGCTGTGACAAAGTGAGAGAGTGGCATGGACATATATACACTACCAAACATATAATAGATAGCTAGTGGGAAGCAGCCGCATGGCACAGGGAGATCAGCTTTGTGACCACCTAGAGGGGTGGGATAGTGAGAGTGGGAGGGAAGGAGACACAAGACCGAAGAGATATGGGAACAAATGTATATGTACGGCTGATTCACTTTGTTATAGAGCACAAACTGACATACAACTGTAAAGCAATTATACTCCAATAAACATGTTAAAAAAAAAGAAAAAAGCAAATTTGTGAGATAGATTCAGGTAAGTAGGGAGAGATTTGGGAGGTTTTGAGTGGTAGACTGAGTAGCTTGAACACTATCCTCAGAGCAGGTAGCCACTAACTTCATTCATTTTTCCACATATAGGAGACTGTGGAACATGACGTAAACATAGGTATTCTACTAGTGAGCAAAATGCGCCAGCTTACTTCATAAGAAAACTTAACTGTTTATATATTCCAATAACAATCATTTTCAAATATTTATAGCAAGTTGGAAAGATAATCTAATGTTTCATTTTGCCCCAAAATTAGATGCTCCACTTAGAGGAACATAAAAAATTGGAGCTTATTTAACCAACACACAGTACCCAGCAAGTGAGAGACCTTCATAACCTAAGAATAATTGTTTGTAGCATAGTATAAAACAGTAAGCAGAACTCAACAAATCTACCATAGGAGAGATAGAAAATGACTCTATTAAAGATAGATAGATATATATATATATATCTTTATACATATGTATACTAAAGATATATATATATCTTTATATATATGTATCTTTATACATATATATGTATATATACATATATACACATATATATCTATATACATATGCATGTACATGTACTTGTGTGTATATATATATACAAAAATATATATATATAAAACACTAGCCCTGCAAACCTCAAAGTCTGTTTTTCATCTGCTATGAAAATACACTTTGTAATGTGTCTGTTTTGTTGCCTATCAACAATAAATGCATATTAACACATAAATTTTCTCTCTACCAACACAATGCTAATTGATTTTCATCATTAAAAATCCTCACATGAGAGCTGAATTACCAAACCCTTCCAAGAAAGTATACATCAAACAACGTAGTTTGATTGGTAAGCATTTTCTTCTTGCATACTTATTCTTTAATAAATGGTGATCCAGGTATTCCATATCGTAGATGTTTTTAAATACTTTTGAGTGCCCACATATACCAGACTTTGTATTATGCCTTTGAGGGAATATGATTTTGCATAAAATGTGGTCTTGGTATTGCAGAGTCTTATATTCTAGTACAGATGATTAAACATATACATATACAAGTAAAATAATAGGATTACAATAGAGGTGTCAGAGTAGATTTAGTGTTTTCCAACAACAGCACTATTGACATTTTGGATCCGATAATTCTTAATGGTAAGGAGTCATCCTGTTATTGCGGAATGTTTAGCAGCATCCCGGACCTCTACTCACTAAGTGCCAATAGCACCATCCCAGTTGTGACAACCAAAAATATCTCCACTTATTGCCAAATGTCCCCTGAGGACTCAGTGAAAAATCACCTGCAGTTTTGAACCAACGTATTAGATGGATAATCCCATGTGCAATTTGCTAGTGAAAAAACTTCTTGTTGGAGAAAAGAAAATAAGTCCACAGAGGAGCAGGCGGCTAATATGAGTAAGTGTAAAAGAGGAGAGTACTTCAGGGATAGAGAAGATAATGAGAAAGGGGCTAACCTGGAGATGGAAAGCCAAGATAATAAGTATAAATTATGTTCAAGGGTCACATAGCATGTGGTGATCAGGAGATGGTTAGTAGAGAAAATACTGCTAAAGTAAAAAGCAATCAAATTATAGAGGTCCTTGAATATAAAATAAAGAGAATGCTTTTTATTTCATATAGATGCCATTTTAATATGTAGGTGAAATGAAAAAAGTATCAGTTTGGAAATGATAATATGACAGTTCTGAGAAGAATGACGGGCAAATGAGAGTCTATTTTTGGTCTGCTTCTAGGTTAAGGACATAATTTGGCAGAAATTGGAGAAAATATTTGTGACATATGTTTTTCCCAACATGGGATGAAAGAGGAAAATCAAGAAAAAAGTAAACTCTATAACTTGTTTCTGTGTTTGTTCTCATAAATTTTTGTTGAAATTGTTTTCTCACAGTAGAGTGGACACTTCATAATAGAACTGATTGGCAGATGTGCCCCGATTCTCTAGACTCCATGAACTGGAAAGTTGTAACTGATATTGCAGAGTTGTGAAGACAAAGATGATATTCTCAAAATAACTACAGTGACATATAAACTATGAATCAAGGAATTTAAATAATTTTGCTGAAGAAAAGTAATCAACTTAAATTCCACGGCCTGGCACAGAGAAAGTGTTCAGTACTTTTCTGCTGAATGACTTTTATACACCTTGAGGTTCTCACCACACAAGTAGACTTTAAATGTCTCTTCACCTTTCCTATAACTTTTGAGAGTTTTGATCTAATGTTATCTCCATTTGGAACATATAATGTTAGGGCAGAACATAATTCAATTTCACGTGATATACAAATGTAATACTAAAATCCCTGAAAACACCATCTAAAGGGTTAAAATATGTACTCTTGAACTACACTGTTCATTTGCTCTGAAAAGATTTACTATCTCTTTGAACAGTAAAATCTTGCATGTACAGATGATATGGTATTAAAAATAGGGAGAAAAGGAAGTAACGTCAGAGAGACCTGTTCACACCCACATCTTCTTCCATTCTTGCCCAAAGTCACCTCTGACCTTGATCTAAGAAAGGGGCATTTTCTGAAGTCACAGAGACCTTCTATTTTTTGTTTGTCAATAGGCTAGTATATTTATTTCAGAAATACTTAACCTTACATTTCTAAGATAACTACATTTGGTAGGCAATTAAAATGTATTTTTTGAAAAATACAGATGCAGTGAAGTAATAAGAGAATAACTGGCTCTGAATAAATGAAAACCTTGGGAAATTGATGGAGAAAATATAAGCTCAGGCATACAAGAATTTTGATTTTGTTAAATGATCAAACTCTAGTTTTTTATAAAAGGGAATTAAATATGGTGGAAATTAAAAAGAGAGGTCTTTCTTTCAGCAGTTAGATATAAAATGGATAATAATAAAAAGAAACTTGAATAATTGAGACAAGTTAAGAGACTGCTACAATAATCCAGATGTTCACTTATCAAAAGGTAAGCTGGGATGAAGTGAGAGAGTGGCATGGACATATATACACCACCAATGGTAAGTTGGGACAAAGTGAGAGAGTGTTTTATCATCTGTTGTTAGGTGATAAAAATGAGTTTTATATAAGTTTTCTTGGAAGGATATTTAAACATAATCAGTGACCATATTCATCTATGTTAAACACTTGATTAATTTAAAAGTATCTCAATCTATACATTAATATATACTCTATTTATAAAGACTTGACCATGGGCTCCAATTTTTTTCCCCTCATTTTTACATTTGGCAAACATTTGTTGATACATTATGTGTTAAGTGCAGTGCAAGGGACTGAGCACATGAGGGTGTATAAGACAGAGCTCCCCATTTTCCAGGAGTTGACTGCCTAGGAGAATGCATAAGCCAGAATAGGGGTTTTGTGAACCTCCATTAGTTGGAGTTGGGGACCTTCACCAGAAAGCAGTCATTCACCTGTTTCGGCTCTGTCTTTTACTGCTAAAATTAACTTTTGTCCACTATGATATTTATTTACCAGACAGTATCATACATCTGTAAAATTTGAAAATAAATAGGTTTTTAAAATATGTACATGTCTATGTTTCTTTCTACTAGTCTGATTTCTTACCAGCTCAATATAATGCTTAACACTAATTCAAGGGGCAAGATTAAGAAAGTAAAAATAACTGAACGTTTCAGTCACCATCTCATTTTATAGACCATTATATCACTACATAGTTTTGCTATCCCTTTGAGTTGATGGAAGTTATTTTTTTTAAATCCTGCTGAGTGATTTTTAATGTGTATTTACCCACAGACCTGTAAATGAAAGTACTATTTGAGAGGAATCATTCACCTAGGTTTAGAAATATGGAACCACTACAAGACTATAGTTGACAAAGCAACATCTGTAAAAATGTATTTCTATTGACTTTGAGTAAAAATAATATGGACTCATGTAAAAATTTGAAATTTATTAGATAATACTTTTCAGCGAAATAAGTTTTCACTATTCCCTTTATCTTTATTTTCAAGCATATTCATCTTTATTCACAAATTTTATGGGTTGTACTTTAAAATTCAGCTTTATAACAACCAAGTTTTGCAGTATTGTCTCAGAACATACAAACCTCTTTAAAGTAAGTGTAGACCTAATGTCTCAGCACCCATTTGCCCAAAAAGCTTAGAAAGTTCCCTGCATCACTTCTAGGATTTGAGGTTTCTTAAGGTTTTTTTGTTTTCCTCACAAAATTGCTATTAATTCCCAAAGCCATTTTCTTCTCTGTTAAATGAATGCTAAATTGTGTATCATTTTTGATTACTGAGCTAGGAATCTTGTTTTTCTTCTCTTTGCCACAAAATAAGAAACTTAAAGAATGCCAATATTTTGTTTTCAATTATATATGGGCACTGGGTAAGATAAGAAGATATGCCAAATTAAGGATTGTAAACTGCCTAAAATGTTCTATTGCTTAAATAGTGTTTGAGACATGGCTCCTTCCCTGTTTAGAAACAGTGAGGGCTGCCCTGTTATGCTTGCAAGTGCACTTTTGGCTTAGTTGCACTGTGGGAAATGTGAGCCTTTGTTGACTTTGGAGATTCAGGTGCGAAAATTTGGATTCAAACAAATAAGTGAAAAATCACACATGCCTTGTTGAAGAATGTGTCTTCTGCTTTTTTAGGATGGAATGTCCTGAGATACCTATTACATCTAACTGGTCTATTATGTCATTTAAGACCAGTGTTGCCTTATATATTTTCTGTCTGGATGATCTGACAATTGATGTAAGTGGGGTGTCAAAGTCCCCTACTATTTTTGTGTTATGGACTATTTCTCCCTTTATGGCTGTTAATAGTTGCTTTGTGTATTGGGTGCATAATTGTTAACAAGTACTAAATGCATATTTGTTAATGAGTAAAAAGTCCTTTATTTCTCTTTTACTATGGACTTCCTTTTAAAGCTGGAGTATTGCTACTCCAGCTTTCTTTTCATTTCCATTTGCATGGAATATCTTTTTTCATCCCCTCACTTTCAGTCTATGCATATCTTTTGCTCTGAACTGAGTCTCTAGTAGGCAACAAGTAGATGGGTCTTGTTTTTTATTCTCTCAGCCACCATATATCTTTTTGATGGGAGGATTTAGTCCTCTGATATTTAAAGTGATTATTGATAGTTATGTACATATTGCCATTTAAAATTTTGTTTTCTGGTTGTTTTTCATAATTCTTCTCTATTCCTTTTTTTCTTCTTTTACTCTCTTCACCTGTGGTTTTCAATAAGTTGTGCCATTTTAATTATGACATGTCTTGCTGTGGGTCTCTTTTGGTTCATTTTGTTTGGGACTCTGCTTTTTGTACCTTGACATCTGTTTCCTTTTTCAGGTTTAGGAGTTTTTCAGCCATAATTTCATCAAATACATTTTTGATTCCCTTCTCTCTCTCTTCTCCTTCTGGGACCCCCATAATGTGAATGTTAGTATGCTTGATGTTGTCCTCAAGGTTTCTGAAACTATTATTTTTTTAATTGTTCTTTTTGCTTTCCTGATTGGGTAATTTCCATTATTCTATATTTCAGATCAGTTATACATTCTTCTGTATCACCTAGTTCACTGTTATTTACTTCTAGTGTATTTTCTTTCTTTTTAAAAAAATTTTCTTTCTTACACCATGCAGCATGAGGGATCTTAGTTCTCTGACCAGGAATCAAACCTGTGTCCCTTGCAGTGGAAGGGCAGAGCTTTAACCACTGGACCAACAGGGAGTCCCCTTCTAGTGTATTTTCAATTTCAGTTATTGTATTCTTCAGCTCTGACTAGTTCTTTTTGTATTTTCTAATTTCTTGTTAAAATCTCACTGTATTTTTTCCCCAAATTCAGTTAGCATTCTTACTACTAATGTTTTGAACTCTTTATCTGGTTAATTATTTTTCAGTTTTATTAGTTGTTTTTTCAGGGCTTTTCATTGTTGTTGTTTTTGCTCTTTTGTTTGAAGGAAATCCTTCTGCTTTCTCATTTTATTTTACTCTATGAAATTAGGTGAAGCAGTTACCTCTCCCAGCCATGAAGGTATATCCTTGTATAGGAGCATCCCTATGTCATTTTCATGTCTCAGTGGCTATGCTAGGAGAGCTGGATCTGAAGCGCACACAGTCTGCATCTTTCCCTGGTTGTGCTAGCAACCACTGCCTTGGTGGAAGGTAGGGCTGGAGGTGGAAGGACTACAGCCACAGTCAGGTAAGCTGGGGCTTCTCCTGTGTTCCATGCCTGTCACCGTCCTATTGGGGTTGATGGTGGTGGTGGGGCAAAGGTCTAGAACATGTGCCTTGAGGGAGTTGAGTTTCTCCCAAGCATGAAGGCAGTCTCAACCTTGGTTCCATATGTGAACAGGGCCTTAGGGTTTGGTACTGCACTTCTGTGCTATTTTCACTTTTTCCCTGGTGTGTTCACTTTGGTTAGAGGCTGGGTCTGGGACAGAGGGTTTGGTGCCACACCACCACTGAGCTGGCCCCACTCTCTCCCAAATGTGCACAGGGACCTGCCCTCTGATAATGGTAATCTCCCCCCTGGAGCTACCTTCAGTTTCTCTGAAGGGTGTGCAGGGATGCATGAGCTGGCAATACTTGCCCCTGCCCTTTGTCAAAGGCAGGGCCTGGGTTTAATCCAGTCCTGCTTTATCCAAGTGTACACATTCTCATCTCCCCTTGGTGAGGAGCAGTACAGAAGCTAGAAGACCTGGCGCAGGGCCCCTGTGCATGCTGGGGGCCATGCTGTGGCAGCCCTGGCAAGCCAGCCTGAGCCCAAGGCGGTTTTCAATCTGCTGCTTCTGCACTGTGACTGAGAGTAAGCAAGTGTATGTATGGGCCCTTCAAGAGGGCTTCTGGTTTCTTACAGTCCTCCAGTAAGCCCCACTGGTGTTCAAACCAGTTAAAGGTGCTCACCTTCCCAGTGTCAGGTCCCAAGGCTGGGGTGCCAAAGTTGTGACTCAAACATCTCATTCCCCAGGGAGGATTTCTACGCCTGTGATATTCAATAGTGGTGTAGGTCTTGAACAGGTCATTTCTCCTCCCTTCCTATCAGACTCTGTGTGGATTTTTCTTTACAGCCTTTGTTGTAGAAGAGCTGTTCCCTTGTCCCCAGATTGATTTCACGAGAATCACTCTATATATAGTTGTAATTTTGATATGTTCATGATTGGGGGTGAGCCCAGTGTTCTCCTACTCTGCCATCTTGATCCTCCTAAAAAATTTTTTTTTTTTTTTTTTTTTTTTTTTTTGCGGTACACGGGCCTCTCACTGTTGTGGCCTCTCCCATTGCAGAGCACAGGCTCCGGACGCGCAGGCTCAGTGGCCATGGCTCACGGGCCCAACCGCTCCACGGCATGTGGGATCCTCCCGGACCGGGGCACGAACCCGTGTCCCCTGCATCGGCAGGCGGACTCTCAACCACTGCGCCACCAGGGAAGCCCCCTAAAACATTTTTGAGTACTTAGTTTGAATCACAATGATTTGAACTTCCACAGACATTATCTAATGTCTCAGTTTTAATCCTGTAAGAAACAGATGACAAGACAGAATTAACGTATGCATATACGTTATTTTCTGGGAGAAATGACTGAAGAGGATAAAGAGGAAAGGCAGGATCAGAAAAAGCCTGCAGATTCTGATATATGTCCGACATCGGTGAAAGGAGAGAAGGAAGAAAGAAAGCTGAGTAAGAGAGCTGTACGGTGCTAAAGTTAAAATTTCCCATAAGTAGAGTGCTACAAAAGGCAAGAATTGCCTAGATCTAGTACCTCTGTTGTGCTCAGTTATGGGCCAGGGGAAGCCCAGGAAGAGCATGAACACTATGGTGAATCTTAAATGTGTAGGAACTAGAGGTTATTTGCCAACTATTCTTCTTGCAGCAGGTTTTCTAGAAGGGATGTCTGAGTGTACACCTCCATGACCATCACAGTCTACCCTTTGCATATCTCATAAAATCTCTCCTCCAGAGATTTTCAGGAAGTATCCCATGATTTTTGTGTATGTCTCTTGCTGACAGAAATTTGAAAACTGGGACATTAGGAGGACAAATTTTAGCCTTGTCTCTACAGTCAGTTTTTGAGTGATAAGTGTAGGTTCCTCAAAACTCATTCCTGATGGGTTTAAGCACAAGGAAATCATACCTTTATCAAACTAGGATTGCTGCATATGTTCACTCACTATATAAATTAAACAAGGGAATATCACAAAGTATCAAACTGGATCACCTGGATTCCACACGTATTCCTTTCTGCCCCTCTTATGGCAAAAGCAGGCTTACCTCATTCTGGAAATCAGATTCAATCACTCGTGCAAAGATGGTGATACCTCCCCTTACCTGGTGGTTTCTGGGCATGAAGCATCTAAACTATCCAGGTGACAGCTGTAGTTGTAGCTTAATGGAACTTCTACTGCTTCCTCTGGCAAGAGTTTGTCCCTTTTCAGACTAGGATCTCTAATGAAAAGCACAAAGTCCCACAGTGGGTCATCAGGAGTAATACTAGATGGTAAGTGTCATGACTCATTTCCTACCACTTGCTTCTTAGGTCCATATATTCTTCTTGTTTAGACCTATGACTTAGTGTGTATATTATGTCCTGAAGAATGGCAATCCATCTTTGCACAGTACTGACATCAAGTTAGTGATCCAGCTATGCCATTAGAAAGCTATTCCAACATTTGGTGACACCAGCTGCCTGTGAAGGGTGAGTGATGTCATTCAATCAGTAGATCAGTGGGTCATTGGCCCATCTATACTACATTTGTTGTGAAGAGGTTTTCCTGTTGGATGCTGTTATGAAGGGTCCCATACCTGTGGATCAGACTTTTAGTAAACTTCCAGAAAGTGGTACTGTTTAAAACTCTGTAGAAAGGAAAGTCAAACCCATAAGAATACCAATACTCAAAATTGGTATCTATCCTTGTGAAGATTAAATCCTGGCCCTTATTGCATGGAGCAACCCAAATATAATTGGATTGTCAACAATTGTTCACCTGTTATCTGTTTCTGGGGGCTAAACTTTCAGAGGTGGCAGATCAGCCTTTGGGAATCCCTGCTATAGGGTCAGTGTACAGCTTCCATCTCTATTACTGTGACTACTTTGTTCATATGTCCATTATGCCAGTTCTGGAATGGCTAAAGTCATTAGCCAAGTCATTTTGTCTACTTGATAATTCTGTGCTTCTGCAGTGGATTTCTTGTTGGCATTGAATTATGATACAAAAATCTTCCACAAACTTCTACTCCAGACCTCCTTGTCTTCACTACTTCTAATTCTTTCCATTTCCAGTCCTAGGCCATGGCCTCTTGCCAAGAATTTATGATGTTTTCACACCAGGCCTACATTTTCTTCTCCCAAAAGTAGATAACCAGGTGAATTGCTTCAGCTCCACTAATTGTGATGGACTTCCCTCTCCACTGAATTTCTAAGCTCCCAGATCCTAGTAATGTGTGCACAAGCTGACAAAGATCTAGCAGCCTGGGGTCATAAGTCTCCAAAACAATGCTAAACTCTTCAAAAAGCTTTTGGGTTTCTTACCTACCTTTAGGAAGTTTTTAAACTATAACTCCTAGTTCAGTCTTTAACCAAGGAGTGAAAAATACCAGAAAAGGTTTGTCTGCAACCTTGAGTAGTTTTATTTTAACTGTGTTAACTGTGTAACAGTCTCTTCAAAATAGTAAGGCAATCCAGACAGAATTAGTAAAACATGAGTACTCAGGTGAAAAAGGTGGAGAGCAGTAGGGGTCACATCATTCCCGTCATCTTTTAAGTCCTTTTGTGTCATGTAGTGAAGTTATTTTAGACTGTTTTGCCTTTTGTAAGTGTCTGTCTACCAATTAAAGTAGGCATTCCATTTATCATGTCTCTACAATTTGGGATCTCTTACTCTCAAGTGCACTTCTTAAAAAAAAATTTTCATTTGATCCCCATAGGGGCCACTGAAATTCTAGGTTGTTTTTATCAAAATCTTGCCATCTTGTTAGATAGTTGCAACTATAATTGCTAAACATAGAATTAGCAGGTGTGCCGGGGTGTTGTCCTTAATTCTTTGGATATAAAGGATGTCTTTTATTTTAGCTAGACCTTTGGGATTCTGGGAGCCAAACTAATCAGCTCTCAGGTTTATTCGAGATTTCTAGTAGCAACTATCCCTTATTTAATATCCACCTGAGAACTCCCATTGGGCTGAGTTCAGCTCAAATCCAACCCCATTCAATCCTGGACCCAGTTTGGTTCTTAAGTTGGACGCAGTCCAACTTTGGCTGGTAATCACCAACAGTTCCCATGGAACTTTGGACTGGGGAAAAGGTTAAACCAGCAGACATCAAAGAACAGGAACTTAAGACTGATTCCACACAACTGGAAAACTGTAGCTGACACACAAACAGTTCCCAATGTGGAATCAGGAGAAGTGTTCCACGCAGATGGAAAATGGAATCCAGGGACAGATCTAAGGACTAGGTTTCTACACCGGGGAATTGTGGTCTAATAAGCCAGTTAGATAAAGAGCTAGAACACAAAAACAGTGGAGTTCAACTGAGAGATACATATCAAAAGCCCTCTAAATGGTGAGAAAGACAGTGAGTGAACTGTGTTTCTTGTTGTACCAGCATGTTCACTTTTCATCCTACTGCTGCTGCCCATCTGTTAAAAAAAAAAAAATTCAACCAAAGCAAATGTGAAGATCCAATGGGCTCTTTTAGGTAATACATGAATCAACCAGCATCCCATCCAGAAGGGTGTTCTAAAGGGTTATACAAAAAGAAAGGTGTTGACAGGAAGAAGGGTAGAGGCTATTAACAAAAGACAGGGTTTATTTTTAGCCCAGGATATCTTTTTAAGGGGAAAGGAAGGGCATAGATTGTCATGCAGATTGCCTCTTCCTCTGGAGGATGGAGAGGGCCTACCTGGCAGATTACCTCATTAATGCTGACAGTAAAAATTCCAGAATGTTTAATTAAGTTTATGTTTCTGGTGAAGATTGAAACTTTAGTTAGGTTAGGCATTAAGTTTACGTTTGGTATCGTGAGTTTTAGCACAGATGCCATTTGGGACCTGTGCTTTTTTGTTTAACATAAGCTACTTGCAAGCTGCATTCAACACAGTTAACTTTAAGTGAATGGAAGTTATACTCATTCTATAATACATGTAGTGTAGCACTTAACAAATTTGTAATAAAGATGATTCTTAAAAGTTACTTTCAAGCTGTTTTCAGCTCAGTGTTGTTTCAGAGAATTAAAGTAATACTGATTCTATGATACATACACTGAGCGGTTTCACAAATCCAGTAATGAAGAAACATAAACTAGTTACAAACGTCATTCAGCACAATGTTCTTTCAAGGAATGGAAACCATATGTCTTCTGTAGTTCATGTGGTGAAATGTATAATAAGAATTTAGTAAACATGTTTCTTACAAGCCAATGTTCTTTGAATGCAAGCAATAGTTATTATGTGAATTGTGTAGTGAAGTCTTTTGCAAGACTTTTTGCAAGTTTTCTACAAACTAGTTGCAAACTTCGTTCAGCACAGTGTTTTTTAGCAAATCCAACCAATACCCATGCTATGAACCATGCAGTGAAGTGTTTAAAAGGACTGAACAATGTAACTGCAAGCTGCATTCTACACTGTGTTCCTTAAGTGAATCCAAATGAGATATATTCTGTGATATAGTAGAGAAGTGTCTAACAAGACTTGAAAGCAAATGTTTCATAAAGTCTAGTTGCAAAGTACTTTCTATACAAGGTACTTAGTGATTCCAAGATATATCTATTCTATAAAAACTGCAGTTAAGGGTTTAACAAAAGGTTTAAGAAAACAAGTTTTTAAGCTAATTGCTAATGCATTATACACAGAGGTATTTTTTGTGAATACAGGTGATACCCAGTCTTGTGATGAGTGTATAATATGTTTGATAACAATTCTAACAATATGTTTTAGATGTTACATGCTAACTGCAAGCTGCACCATGTAATTTCTGTGAATCCAAGTGATACCCATTCTGAGAGGAATGTAGCGAATTGTTTAACAAGACTTTTAAGAAAATGTTTCTTATTAGCTAGCTGCAAAGAGTGTTCTACACAGGCTTCTTTCTATGAATGTAAGACACTCATCCTGTGGTGCATGAACTGAAGTGGGAGCTGAATTTTTCTTAAAATGTTTCTTGTAAACTTTCTGCATAGGTTCTATGAAAAAATCCAAGAGATATACATGCTGTGATGGGCCTAGTGAAGTGTTAACACAACATGTAAGAAAATTTTCCTTATCCTCTAGTTGTAAACTGCAGACCACTCTTCTCTTTAAATGATTCCATGTCATAACCATTATGTGATTCTTGTAAGTGAAGTGTTTAACAAGAATTGTAAGCAAATGTATTTTAGAAGCTAATTGCTAACTGAATTCTTCACAGGCTTCTTTCTGTAAAATTAGACAATACCCATTCTGAGATGCACTCAGTGGATTGTTTCACAAGCCTTGTAAGAAAATGTCTCTAATAAGATACTGGTAAAGTACATTCTGCACAGGCTTCCTTCTGTGAATACAAGTGATACCCATTTTTTGAGGTGTGCAGTGAAGTTTAACAAAACGTATTAAAATATTTCTTACAAAGAAGCTGCAGGGGCTTCCCTGGTGGCGCAGTGGTTGAGAGTCCGCCTGCCGATGCAGGGGACATGGGTTCGTGCCCCGGTCCGGGAGGATCCCACATGCCGCGGAGCAGCTGGGCCCGTGGGCCATGGCCGCTGAGCCTGCGCGTCCGGAGCCTGTGCTCCGCAGCGGGAGAGGCCAGAACAGTGAGAGGCCCGCGTACCGCAAAAAAAAAAGAAGCTGCAAACTGTTCTGCACAGAGCTCTATCAGTGAATCCAAGTGATATTCATTCTCTGATTCCGGTATAAATGTTTAAGAAGATTGTAAAATAATGTTTCTTATATCACACTGTGCTCTTTAAGTGAACCTAAGACATAATCATGCTGTGACAGATGGAAGTTTAGTGTGTAACAAAACTTGTAAGGAGAGAGACCTTCAAGATGCTAGAGGATGATGAATTCATAAAAGTGCTAACAAAAGATCAAGATTTAAAATAAATTAATTACATGGGACTGAGTGAACTGATAAGGATGATTATAATTTTTGTGACTTTTTGTTTGAATTAAAAAAAAAATTACACAAGAACTCAGAGGCAAAAAATACACATCAATTTTCACTGCAAGGTAAACGACCTGTTACAGTGGAGGGTTAATGGACTGAATGTCAATATTATGACATAGTATGAGTGTGTATTGTGTTTGGTAATTGCAATCATTGTTGCTTTTGTTGTGGTCATCCATTTACAATGCTTGGTGTCAGTTTATTTATCTCTTATAAAAATAAAATACAGTGTGTGTGTGTGTGTGTGTGTGTGTGAGGAAAAAAACGATGGTAGAAGAGTAAGATGTGGAGATCAACTTCCTCCCCACAAATACATCACAAATACATCTACAAGTGGAATAACTCCTACAGAACACCTACTGAATGCTGGCAGAAGACTTCAGACTTCTCAAAAGGCAAGAAACTCCCCACATACCTGGGTAGGGCAAAAGAAAAAAACAGAGACAAAAGAATAGGGATGGGACCTGCACCTCTAGGAGGGAGCTTTGAAGGAGGAAAAGTTTCCACACACTAGGAATCACTGGTGGAGAGGGGGTTGGGTGGAAGTGAAGCTTCGGAGCCATGGAGGAGAGTACAGCAACAGGAGTTTAGAGGGCAAAGCGGAGAAATTTCTGCACAAAGGATTGGTGCCAACCAGCACTCACCAGCTTGAGAGGCTTGTCTGCTCATGCACCAGGGCTGGTGGGGCTGAGAGCTGAGGCTCGGGCTTTGGAGGTCATAACCCAGGGAAAGGGCTGGGGTTGGCTGTGAGAGAGAACACAATATGAAGGGGGCTAGTGCACCACAGATAGCCAGGAAGGAGTCTGGGGAAAAGTCTGGACCTGCCTAAGAAGCAAGAGACCATTGTTTTCAGGCGTGTGAGGAGAAGGGATTCAAAACACCACTTAAATGAGCTCCAGAGATGGGCGCGAGCTGCGGCTGTCAGCATGGACACCAAAGATGAGCATGAAATGCTAAGGCTGATGCTGCAGCCACCAAGAATCCCGTGTGCAAGCACAGGTCACTATCCATACCTCCTTTCCCAGGAGACTGTGGAGCCCACCAAAGCTAGGGTCCCATGATCCAGGGACAAATTCAGCAGGAGAACACGGCACACCTCAGGCTGTTGCAACATCATGCCAGCCTCTGCCACTGCAGACTCTCCCCACATTCCTTACCTCTCCTTCTCTCTAGACTGAGTGAGCCAGAACGCCCTAATCGGTTGCTGCTATAGGACAGGGTTGTCCTATCTGAGTGAAGAACAGAGACCCTCAGTCGACTTACACACAGAGGCAGGGCCAAATCAAAGCTGAACTCCAAGAGCTGTGCAAACAAAGAAGGGAAAGGGAAATTTTTTCCAGCAGCCTCAGGAGCAGTGGATTCAATCTCCACAATCAACTTGGTGTACCCCACATCTCTGGAATACATGAGTAGACAACAATTCATCCCAAAATTTTGGCAGTGGACTTAGGGAACAACTGTAGACATGGGGTTTTCTTCTGAATCTAATTTGTTTCTGGTTTTATGTTTATCGTAGTTTAGTATTTAAAGTTTATAATCATTGGTAAATTTGTTTATTGATATTGTAGATCTCTTTTTTTTTTACTGTATATATATTTTTTTCCTTTTCTTTTTTTGTGAGTGTGTATATGCTTCTTTGTGTGATTTTGTCTGTTTAGCTTTGCTTTTACCATTTGTCCTAGGGTTCTGCTTGTCCTTTTTTTTTTTTTTTTCTTAGTATAGTTTTTAGCACTTGTTATCATTGGTAGATTAGGTATGTTTTTTGATTTGGTTGCTCTCTTCTTTCTTTCTGTTTTTATTAGTTTTAAGTTTTTTATTTTTAATAATTTTTTTTATTTTAATAACTTTATTTTATCTTTCTTTTTTCAATTCTTTATTTTTTTTCTCCCTTTTTTTCTGAGCCATGTGTCTGACAAGGTCTTGGTGCTCAGGCCGGGTGTCAAACCTGTGCCTCTGAGGTGTGAGACTCGAGTTTATGATGTTGGTCCACCAGAGGCCTCCCAGCTCCATGTAATACCAAACAGAGAAAGTTCTCCCAGAGATCTCCATCTCAATGCTAAGACCCAGCTCCACTCAACGGCCAGCAAACTACAGTGCTGGACACCCTATGCCAAAAAAATAGCAACACAGGAACACAACCCCACCAATTAGCAGAGAGGCTGCCTGATATCATAATAATGTCACAGACACCCCAAAACACACACTGGACATGGTCCTATCCACCAGAAAGACAAGATCCAGCTTCATCCACCAGAACACTGGCACTAGTCCCCTCCACCAGGAAGGTAACACAAGCCACTGAACCAACCTTAGCCACTGGGGGTAGTCACCAAAAGCAATCAGAACTATGAACCTGCAGCCTGGGAAAAGGAGAACCCAAACAAAGTAAGTGAAGCAAAATGAGAAGACAGAGAAACACAGAGCAGAAGAAGGAGCAAGGTAAAAAAACCACCAGACCAAACAAATGAAGAGGAAATAGGCAGTCTACCTGAAAAAGAATTCAGAGTAATGATAGTAAAGATGCTCCAAAATCTTCTAAATAGAATGGAGAAAATACAAGAAACGTTTAACAAGGACCAAAAAGAACTAAAGAGCAAACAATGATGAAACACATTAAATGAAATTTAGAATTCACTAGAAGGAATCAACAGCAGAATAACTGAGGCAGAAGAAGGGATAAGTGACCTGGAAGATAAAATAAAGAAAAAAGAATGAGAAGAATTGAGGACAGTCTTAGAGACCTCTGGGATGACATGAAACACACCAACATTCTAATTATAGGGGTCCCAGAAGAAGAAGAGAAAAAGAAAGGGACTAAGAAAATATTTGAAGAGATTATAGTTGAAAACTTCCCTAAAATGGGAAAGGAAATAGTCAATCAAGTCCAGGAAGTGCAGAGAGTCCCATACAGGATAAATCCAAGTAGAAACATGCCAAGACACATATTAATCAAACTATCAAAAATTAAATACAAGGAAAAAATAACAAAATCAACCAAGGGAAAAACAGCAAATAACATACAAGGGAATCCCCATAATGTTAACAGCTGATCTTTCAGCTGAAACTCTGCATGCCAGAAGCGGGTGGCAGGACATATTTAAAGTGATGAAACGGAAAACCTACAACCAAGATTATTCTACACAGCTATTAAAACCTTTACACATAAGCAAAAGCTAAGAGAATTCAGCACCACTAAACGAGCTATACAACAAATGCTAAACGAACTACTCTAGGCAGGAAACACAGAGAAGGAAAAGAAACCAAAAACAATAAGAAACCAAAAACAATTAAGAAACTGGTAATAGGAACTTACATGTCAGTAATTACCTTAAATATAAAGGGATTAAATGTTCCAACCAAAAGATATAGACTGGCTGAATGGATAAAAAAGCAATACCCTTACATATGCTGTCTACAAGAGATCCACTTCAGAGCCAGAGACACATACAGACTGAAAGTGAGGGGATGGAAATAGATGCTCCATGCAAATAGAAATCAAAAGAAAGCTGGAGTAGCAAATCGATATCAGACAAAATAGACTTTAAAATAAATACTATTAAAAGAGACAAAGAAGGACACTACATAATGATCATGGTATCAATCCAAGAAGAAGATATAACATTTATAAATATTATGCACTCAGCATAGGAGCACCTCAATACATAAGGCAAATACTAACAGCCATAAAAAGGGAAATCAACAGTAACACAATAATAATAGGAGACTTTAACACTCTACTTCCACCAATAATCAGGTCATCCACAAAGAAAATAAATAAGGAAACACAACCTTAAATGATACATTAAACAAGATGGACCTAATTGATATTTATAGGATATTCCACCCCAAAACCACAATACACTTTCTCCTCAAGTGCTCAAGGAACATTCTCCAGGATAGAGCATACCGTGGGTCACAAATCAAGCACTGGCAAATTTAAGAAAATTGAAATTGTATGAAGTATCTTTTCTGACCTCAATGCTATGAGCCTAGATATAAATTACAGGAAAATGTCTGTAAAAAATACAAACACATGGAGGCTAAACAGTACACTGCTAAAGAACCAAGAGATCACTGATGAAATCAGAGGAAATCAAAACATACCTAGAAACAAATGACAATGAAAACATGATGACCCAAAATGTATGGGATGCAGCAAGAGCAGTTCTAAGACAGAAGTTTATAGCAATACAATCCTACCTCAGGAAACAAGAAATATCTCAAATAAACAACCTAACCTTACACCTAAAGCAATTAGAGAAAGAAGAACAAAAAAAACGCCAGAGTTAGCAGAAGGAAAGAAATCATAAAGATCCGGTCAGAAATAAATAAAAAAGAAATGAAAGAAACTATAGCAAAGATCAATCAAACTAAAAACTTGCTCTTTGAGAAGATAAACACAATTGATAAACCATTAGCCGGACTCATCAAGAAAAAAAGGGAGAAGACTCAAATCTACAGAATTAGAAATGAGAAAGGAGAAGTAACAACTGACACTGCAGAAATACAAAGGATCATGAGAGATTACTACAAGCAACTATATGCCAATAAAATGGACAACCTGGAAGAAATGGACACATTCTTAGAAAAGCACACCCTTCTGAGACTTAACCAGGAGGAAATAGAAAATATAAACAGACCAAACACAAGCACTGAAATTGAGACTGTGATTAAAAATCTTCCAATAAAAAAATCCCAGATCTATATGGCTTCACAGGTGAATTCTATCAAACAGAGACGAGCTAACACCGATCTTTCTCAAACTTTTCCAAAATATAGCAGGGGGCGCACTCTCAAACTCACTCCACAAGGCCACCATCACCCTCATATCAAAAGCAGACAAAGATGTCACAAAGAAAGAAAACTACAGGCCAATATCACTGATGAACATAGATGCAAAAATCCTCAATAAACTTCTAGCAAACAGAATCCAACAACACATTAAAAGGATCATAAACGATGATCAAATGGGGTTTATCCCAGGAATGCAAGGATTCTTCAATATACACAAAGCAATCAATGTGATAAACCATATTAACAAACTGATGGAGAAAACCCATATGATCATCTCAATAGAAGCAGAAAAAGCATTCAAGAAAATTCAACACCCATTTGTGCTAAAAACCCTCCAGAAACTAGGCATAGGAGTTTAGTTACCTCAACATAATAAAGGCCATATATGACAAACCCATAGTCAACATTGTTCTCAATGGTGAAAAACTGAAACCATTTCCTCACCATTTCTTCTAAGATCAGGAACAAGACAAGGTTTTCCATTCTCACCACTATTATTTAACACAGTTTTGGAAGTTTTAACAGCAGAGATGAAAAAGAAATAAAATAATCCAAATCGGAAAAGAAGTAAAGCTGTCACTGTTTGCAGATGACAGTATGGTACTGGCACAAAAACAGAAATAGATCAATAGAACAGGATAGAAAATCCAGAGATAATCCCACAGTCCTATGGTCACTTTATTTTTGATAAAGGAGGCAAGAGTATACAATGGGGAAAAGACAACCTCTTCAATAGGTGGTTCTGGGAAAACTGGACAGCTACATGAAAAAGAATGACATTAAAAGACTGTCTAACACCATACACAAAAATAAACTCAAAATGGATTAAAGACCTAAATGTAAGGCCAGACACTGTAAAAGTCTTAGAGGAAAAAGGCAGAACACTATGACATAAATCACAGCAAGACCTTTTTTGACCCACCTCCAGGAGAAATGGAATTAAAAACAAAGGTAAACAAATGGTACCTAATGAAATTTAAAAGCTTTTGCACAACAGAGGAAACTGTAAACAAGATGAAAAGACAACCCTCAGAATGGGAAAAAATATTTACAAATGAAGCAACTGACAAAGAATTTATCCCCAGTATTTACAAGCAGCTCATGCAGCTGAATATCAAAAAAACAGCCAATCCAAATGTGCACAGAAGACATAAATAGACATTTCTCCAAAGAAGATATACAGATTGCCAACAAACACATGAAAGAATGCTCACCCCTAATCATTAGAGAAATGCAAATCAAAACTACCATGAGGTATCACCTCACACTGGTCAGAATGGCCATCATCAAAAAATCTAGAAACAATAAGTGCTGGAGAGGGTATGGAGAAAATGGAACCCTCTTGCAGTGTTGGTGGGAATGTAAATTGATACAGCCCCTATGGAGAGCAGTATGGAGGTTCCTTAAAAAACTAAAACCAGAATTACCATATAACCAGCAATCTCACTACTGGGCATATATCCTGAGAAAACCATAATTCAAAAAGAGTCATGTACCACAATGTTCATTGCAGCTCTATTTACAACAGCCAGGACATGGAAGCAACCTAAGTGTCTATCGATAGATGAATGGATAAAGAAGATGTGGCATATATATACAATGGAATATGACTCAGCCATAAAAAGAAACCAAATTGAGTTATTTGTAGTGAGGTGGCTGGACCTAGAGTCTGTCATACAGAGTGAAGCAAGTCAGAAAGAGAAAAACAAATACCATACGCTAACACATATATATGGAATGTAAAAAAAGAAGAAAAAGTTTAGGGGCAGGACAGGAATAAAGACACAGACGTAGAGGATCAACATGAGGACATGGGGAGGGAGAAGGGTAAGCTGCACCAAAGTAAGAGAGTAGCATGGACTTATATAAACTACCAAATGTAAAATAGCTAGTGGGAAGCAGCTGCGTAGCACATGGAGATTAGCTCGGAGTTTTTGACTACCTAGAGGGGAGTGATAGAGAGGCTGGGAGGGAGACATGAGAGGGAGGAGATATGGGGATATATGTATATGTATATCTGATTCACTTCATTATAAAGCAGAAACTAGCACACCATTGTAAGGCAATTATATCCCAATAAAGATGTTTTAAAAAAAAAGACTTGTAAGAAAATGTTTTTAGAATATAATTGCTAACTGCATTCTTCACAGGTTTTGTTTTTCTTTTTAAGTGAATGCAAGTAACACACTAAGATATGTGTAAGTGAAGTGTTTAACCTATTTGTTAAAATATGTATCTTACAAGCAGGTGGCAAACTGCATAACACACAGGCTTCTTTCTGTGAATACAGGCAATACTCATTCTATGGTGGGTGTACTGAATTGTGAACTGGACTTCTATGAAAATGTTTCTTACAATGTAGTTGTAAAATGATTCTACATTGGGTTCTATTAGTAAATCTAAGAGATACCATTCCTTGATGCCTGTAATGAAATGTTTATCAAGACGTAAAAAAATGTTTCTTATAATCTATTTGTAAACTGCATACAACACTGTATTCTTTTAGTGAATTCAAGTCATACCGATACCTATTCTTTGATACATGTTTTTGAAATTTTAACATGACTTGTAAGCTAATGTTTTTAGGAACTCATGGCTAATTGTATTCTATACAATGGCACTTCTGTGAATGCAGGTGATACAATACCCATTCTGTGATGCACCAGAATAATTTAACTAGTCTTGTAGGAAAATGTTTCTCACAAGCTAGTTGCAAAGAGCATTCTGCACAATGTTCTTTCAGAGAATCCAAGGAATACCCATTTTTGTTGCACGTAATGAAGTGATTAAGGAGATTTCTAATAAAATATTTTAAAAGGTAGTTGCAAACTGTTGCACACATGTTCTTTCAGTCTATTAAAATGACATCTATTGTGTAATGCATGTAGTGACATGTTTAAAAAGTCCTCTAATAAGAAGTTTTTAGAAGCTGATTGGTAGCTGAGTTTTACACAGTGTTCTCTCTATGGATGCAAGTTATACCCATTTTGTGATGTATGAATTGAATGTTTGACAACACTTCTAATAAAATGTTTTTACAAGCTAGTTGCAAACTATGTTCTGCACAAAGTTCAATCATTGAATCCAAGCTATACACATTCTGTGATCCTTCTAATTAAGGGTTTGACAAAACTTTTAATAAAATGTTTCTTACAATGTACTTGCAAACTGCATTCCACGCTGTGTTTTTAAATGAATCTAGGTAATACCCATTCTGTGATTGTGTAGTACAGTAACAAGACATGTGGGAAAATGTTTCTAACAACGTAGTTGCAAAATGCATCCCGCACAGCGTTTTTACAGTGAGTTTAACTGATGTCCATTCTCAAATACATGTAATGTTTAACAAGACTCCTTGGATTATGTTTCTCACCAGGTAGTTGCAAACTTCACTCTTCACAAGGTACTTTTAGTGAATCCAAACAGTACTCAATCTATAAACCATGTAGTGAAGAATTTTACGAGACTTTTAATAACTGTTTTAGAAGCTAGTTCTTAACTGTATTTTACACAGTCTTCTCTCTGTGAATGCAAGTAATACCCATTCTCTGATGTATGTAGTGATGTATTTGCCAAGACTTCTAATAAAATGTTTTTTACAAAGTAGTTGAAAACTGCATTCTGCACAGCTTTATTCAGTGAAACCAAGTGACATTCTGTGATATGTGCAGGGAAGTGTTTAATATAATTTGTAACAAAATGATTCTTACAAGTGAGTTTCATTCTGCCCAATATATTTTCAGTGAATCCAAGCAATACCCATTCTGTGACTCATGTGTTCATTGGGACTCTTTATAAAAATGTTTCTTATAGGCTAGCTGCAAACTGCATTATATAGATAATTCTTAATGTGAAACCAATATATTTCCCATTCAGTGATGCATGTAGTGAAGTGATTAAGAAGATTTCTAATAAAATGTTTTTAGATTCTGGTGGTTAAATGCATTTTATAAGTATTTTGACTATTAATGCAAGTAATGCCCTTTCTGTGATGCAAGTAATAAAATCCTTAAAAAGACTTTTAATAAAATGTTTTAGAAGCTAGTTGTTAACTGCATTTTACACAGTGAAGGCAAGTGATACTTCTTTTTTGATGCATATAGTAAAGTGCTTGACAAGACTTCTAATAAAATGTTTCTTACAAGCTAATTGCAAAGTGTGTTTTACATTAAGTTCTATCATTGAATGTAAGCAATATTCAGTCTGTGACTCCTGTAGTTGTGTTTAAAAAACTTTTATGAAATTTTTTTTTCTTTTTTTTTTTTTAAAACATCTTTATTGGGGTATAATTGCTTTACAATTGTGTTAGTTTCTGCTTTATAACAAAGTGAATCAGCTATACATATATATATGTTCCCATATGTCTTCCCTCTTGCGTCTCCCTCCCTCCCACTCTCCCCATCCCACCCCTCCAGGTTGTCACAAAGCACCAAGCTAATAGCCCTGTGCCTTGCGGCTGCTTCCCCCTAGCTATCCACCGTACTACGTTTGTTAGTGTGTATATGTCCATGACTCTCTCTGAACCCCGTCAAAACTCACCCTTCCCCCTCCCCATATCCCCAAGTCCGCTCTCCAGTAGGTCTGCATCTTCATTCCTGTCTTACCCCTAGGTTCTTCATGACATTTTTTTTTCCTTAAATTCCATATATATGTGTTAGCATACGGTATTTGTCTTTTTCTTTCTGACTTACTTCACTCTGTGTGACAGACTCTAGGTCTATCCATCTCATTACAAATAGCTCAATTTCATTTCTTTTTAAGGCTGAGTAATATTCCATTGTGTATATGTGCCACATCGTCTTTATCCATTCATCCGATGATGGGCGCTTAGGTTGCTTCCATGTCCTGGCTATTGTAAATAGAGCTGCAATGAACATTTTGGTACATGACTCTTTTGGAATTTTGGTTTTCTCAGGGTATATGCCCAGTAGTGGGATTGCTGGGTCATATGGTAATTCTATTTGTAGTTTTTTAAGGAACCTCCATACTGTTCTCCATAGTGGCTGAACCAATTCACATTCCCACCAGCAGTGCAAGAGTGTCCCCTTTTCTCCACACCCTCTCCAGCATTTATTGTTTCTAGATTTTTTGATGATGGCCATTCTGACTGGTGTGAGATGATATCTCATTGTAGTTTTGATTTGCATTTCTCTAATGATTAATGATGTTGAGCATTCTTTCATGTGTTTGTTGGCATTCTGTATATCTTCTTTGGTGAAATGTCTATTTAGGTCTTCTGCCCATTTTTGGATGGGGTTGTTTGTTTTTTTGTTATTGAGCTGCATGAGCTGCTTGTAAATTTTGGAGATTAATCCTTTGTCGGCTGCTTCATTTGCAAATGTTTTCTCCCATTCTGAGGGTTGTCTTTTGGTCTTGGTTATGGTTTCCGTTGCTGTGCAAAAGCTTTGAAGTTTCATTAGGTCCCATTTGTTTATTTTTGTTTTTATTTCCATTACTCTAGGAGGTGGGTCAGAAAGGATCTTGCTGTGATTTATGTCATAGAATGTTCTTCCTATGTTTTCCTCGAAGAGTTTGATAGTTTCTGGCCTTACATTTAGGTCTTTAATCCATTTTGAGCTTATTTTTGTGTATGGTGTTAGGGAGTGATCTAATCTCATACTTTTACATGTACCTGTCCAGTTTTCCCAGCACCATTTATTGAAGAGGCTGTCCTTTCTCCACTGTACATTCCTGCTTCCTTTATCAAAGATAAGGTGTCCATATGTGCGTGGGTTTATCTCTGGGCTTTCTATCCTGTTCCACTGATCTATCTTTCTGTTTTTGGGCCAGTACCATACTGTCTTGATTACTGTTGCTTTGTAATATAGTCTGAAGTCAGGGAGCCTGATTCCTCCAGCTCCTTTTTTCGTTCTCAAGATTGCTTTGGCTATTCGGGGTCTTTTGTGTTTCCATACAAATTGCGAAATTTTTTGTTCTAGTTCTGTGAAAAATGCCAGTGGTAGTTTGATAGGGATTGCATTGAATCTGTAGATTGCTTTGGGTAGTAGAGTCATTTTCACAATGTTGATTCTTCCCATCCAAGAACATGGTATATCTCTCCATCTATTTGTATCATCTTTAATTTCTTTCATCAGTGTCTTATAATTTTCTGCATACAGGTCTTTCGTCTCCTTAGGTAGGTTTATTCCTAGATATTTTATTCTTTTTGTTGCAATGGTAAATGGGAGTGCTTTCTTGATTTCACTTTCAGATTTTTCATCATTAGTATATAGGAATGCCAGAGATTTCTGTGCATTAATTTTGTATCCTGCTACTTTACCAAATTCATTGATTAGCTGTAGTAGTTTTCTGGTAGCATCTTTAGGATTCTCTATGTATAGTATCATGTCATCTGCAAACAGTGACAGCTTTACTTCTTCTTTACCGATTTGGATTCCTTTTATTTCCTTTTCTTCTCTGATTGCTGTGGCTAAAACTTCCAAAACTATGTTGAATAAGAGTGGTGAGAGTGGGCAATCTTGTCTTGTTCCTGATCTTAGTGGAAATGCTTTCAGTTTTTCACCATTGAGGATGATGTTTGCTGTGGGCTTCTCATATATGGCCCTTATTATGTTGAGGAAAGTTCCCTCTATGCCTACTTTCTGGAGGGTTTTTATCATAAATGGGTGTTGAATTTTGTCGAAAGCTTTCTCTGCATCTATTGCGATGATCATATGGTTTTTCTCCTTCAATTTGTTAATATGGTTTATCACATTGATAGATTTGCGTATATTGAAGAATCCTTGCATTCCTGGAATAAACCCCACTTGATCATGGTGTATGATCCTTTTAATGTGCTGTTGGATTCTGTTTGCTAGTATTTTGTTGAGGATTTTTGCATCTATGTTCATCAGTGATATCGGCCTGTAGTTTTCTTTCTTTGTGACATCCTTGTCTGGTTTTGGTATCAAGGTGATGGTGGCCTCGTAGAAGGAATTTGGGAGTGTTCCTCCCTCTGCTATATTTTGGAAGAGTTTGAGAAGGATAGGTATTAGCTCTTCTCTAAACGTTTGATAGAATTCACCTGTGAAGCCATCTGGTCCTGGGCTTTTGTTTGTTGGAAGATTTTTAATCACAGTTTCAATTTCAGTGCTTGTGATTGGTCTGTTCATATTTTCTATTTCTTCCTGATTCAGTCTTGGCAGGTTGTGCATTTCTAAGAATTTGTCCATTTCTTCCAGATTGTCCATTTTATTGGCATAGAGTTGCTTGTAGTAATCTCTCATGATTTTTTTTATTTCTGCAGTGTCAGTTGTTACTTCTCCTTTTTCATTTCTAATTCTATTGATTTGAGTCTTCTCCCTTTTTTTCTTGATGAGTCTGGCTAGTGGTTTATCTATTTTGTTTATCTTCTCAAAGAACCAGCTTTTAGTTTTATTGATCTTTGCTATCGTTTCCTTCATTTCTTTTTCATTTATTTCTGATCTGATTTTTATGATTTCTTTCCTTCTGCTAGCTTTGGGGTTTTTTTGTTCTTCTTTCTCTAATTGCTTGAGGTGCAAGGTTAGGTTGTTTATTCGAGATGTTTCCTGCTTCTTAAGGTGGGCTTGTATTGCTATAAACTTCCCCCTTAGAACTGCTTTTGCTGCATCCCATAGGTTTTGGGTCATTGTGTCTCCATTGTCATTTGTTTCTAGGTATTTTTTTATTTCCTCTTTGATTTCTTCAGTGATCACTTCATTATTAAGTAGTGTATTGTTTAGCCTCCATATGTTTGTATTTTTTACAGATCTTTTCCTGTAATTGATATCTAGTGTCATGGCGTTGTGGTCAGAAAAGATACTTGATACAATTTCAGTTTTCTTACATTTACCAAGGCTTGATTTGTGACCCAAGATATGATCTATCCTGGAGAATGTTCCATGAGCACTTGAGAAAAATGTGTATTTTGTTGTTTTTGGATAGAGTGTCCTGTAAATATCAATTAAGTCCATCTTGTTTAATGTATCATTTAAAGCTTGTGTTTCCTTATTTATTTTCATTTTGGATGATCTGTCCATGGGTGAAAGTGGGGTGTTAAAGTCCCCTACTATGAATGTGTTACTATCGATCTCCCCTTTTATGGCTGTTAGTATTTGCCTTATGTATTGAGGTGCTCCTATGTTGGGTGCATAAATATTTACAATTGTTATATCTTCTTCTTGGATCGATCCCTTGATCATTATGTAGTGTCCTTCTTTGTCTCTTTTAATAGTCCTTATTTTAAAGTCTATTTTGTCTGATATGAGAATTGCTACTCCAGCTTTCTTTTGGTTTCCGTTTGCATGGAATATCTTTTTCCATCCCCTTACTTTCAGTCTGTATGTGTCTCTAGGTCTGAAGTGGGTCTCTTGTAGACAGCATATATAAGGGTCTTGTTTTTGTATCCATTCAGCCAATCTGTGTCTTTTGGTGGGAGCATTTAGTCCATTTACATTTAAGGTAATTATCGATATGTATGTTCCTATTCCTATTTTCTATATTATTTTCAGTTCTTTACTATAGGTCGTTTCCTTCTCTTGTGTTTCCTGTCTAGAGAAGTTCCTTTAGCATTTGTTGCAAAGCTGGTTTGGTGGTGCTGAACTCTCTCAGCTTTTGCTTGTCTGTAAAGGTTTTAATTTCTCCATCAAATCTGAATGAGATCCTTGCTGGGTAGAGTAGTCTTGGTTGTAGGTTTTTCTCCTTCATGACTTTCAGTATGTCCTGCCACTACCTTCTGGCTTGTAGGGTTTCTGCTGAGAGATCAGCTGTTAACCTTATGGGGATTCCCTTGTGTGTTATTTGTTGTTTTTCCCTTGCTGCTTTTAATATGCTTTCTTTGTATTTAATTTTTGACAGCTTGATTAATATGTGTCTTGGCGTATTTCTCCTTGTATTTATCCTGTATGGGACTCTCTGTGCTTCCTGGACTTGATTAACTATTTCCTTTCCCATATTAGGGAAGTTTTCAACTATAATCTCTTCAAATATTTTCTCAGTCCCTTTCTTTCTTTCTTCTTCTTCTGAACCCCTATAATTCGAATGTTGGTGCATTTAATGTTGTCCCAGAGGTCTCTGAGACTGTCCTCAGTTCTTTTCATTCTTTTTTCCTTATTCTGCTCTGCAGTAGTTATTTCCACTACTCTATCTTCCAGGTCACTTATCCGTTCTTCTGCCTCAGTTATTCTGCTATTGATCCTATCTAGAGTACTTTTAATTTCATTTATTGCGTTGTTCATCGTTGCTTGTTTCATCTTTAGTTCTTGTAGGTCCTTGTTAACTGTTTCTTGCATTTTGTCCATTCTACTTCCAAGATTTCGGATCATCCTTACTATAATTATTCTGAATTCTTCTTCAGGTAGATTGCCTATTTCCTCTTCATTTGTTAGGTCTGGTGGGTTTTTATCTTGCTCCTTCATCTGCTGTGTGTTTTTCTGTCTTCTCATTTTGCTTATCTTACTGTGTTTGGGGTCTCCTTTTTGCAGGCTGCACGTTCGTAGTTCCCGTTGTTTTTGATGTCTGTCTCCAGTGGCTAAGGTTGTTTCAGTGGGTTGTGTAAGCTTTTTGGTGGAGGGGACTAGTGCCTGTGTTGTGGTGGATGAGGCTGGATCTTGTCTCTCTAGTGGGCAGGTTCATGTCTGGTGGTGTGTTTTGGGGTGTCTGTGGCCTTATTATGATTTTAGGCAGCCACTCTGCTAATGGGTGGGGTTGTGTTCCTGTTTTGCTAGTTGTTTGGCATAGGTTGTCCAGCACTGTGGCTTGCTGGTCGTTGAGTGAAGCTGGGTGCTGGTGTTAAGATGGAGGTCTCTGGGAGATTTCCACCGTTTAATATTATGTGGGGCTGGGAGGTCTCCTGTTGACCAGTGTCCTGAAGTTGGCTCTCCTACCTCAGAGGCAGAGCCCTGACTCCTGGGCTGGAGCACCAAGAGCCTTTCATCCACACGGCTCAGAATAAAAGGGAGAAAAAGTAGAGAGAATTGATAGAAGTATGAGGAAAGAAAGAGGGAAAGGAGGAAAGGAAGGAAGGAAGAAAGAAGCAAAGAAGGAAAGAAAGGAGGGAGGGAGGGAGGGAGGAAGGAAGGAAGGAGGGAAAGAAGGAAAAAAGACAGAAAGAAAGAAGATACAGTAAAAATAAAATAAAGTATAATATTGTTATTGAATTTAAAAATATTTAGAAAAAAAAAAAGGGACGGATAGAACCTTAGGACAAATGTTGGAAGCAAAGCTATACAGAGAAAATCTTACACAGAAGCATACACACACACCTTCACAAAAAGAGGTAAAGGGGGAAAAAATCATAAATCTTGCTCTCAGAGACCACCTCCTCAATTTGGGGTGATTCGTTGTCTAAAGGAGGGAAGGAAGGAAGGAAAGAAAGAAAGAAAGATCGAAGGTAAAGTATAATAAATTTATTACAATTAAAATTAATTATTAAGAAAAAAAATTTTTTTAAAACCATGGACGGATAGAGCCCTAGGACAAATGGTGGAAGCAAGAGTGTACAGACAAGATCTCACACAGAAGCATACATGTACACATTCACAAAAAGAGGAAAAGGGAAAAAAATCATAGATCTTGCTCCTAAATTCCCCCTCTTCAATTTGGGATCATTCCTTGTCTATTCAGGTATTCCACAAATGCAGGGTATATCAAGTTGATTGTGGAGCTTTAATCCGCTGCTTCTGTGGCTGCTGGGAGAGATTTCCCTTTCTCTTCTTTGTTCTCACAGCTCACAGGAGCTCAGCTTTGGATTTGGCCCTGCCTCTGCGTGTAGGTCACTGGAGGGCGTCTGTTTTTTGCTCAGACAGGGCAGGGGTTAAAGGAGCCGCTGATTCGGGGGCTCCGGCTCACTCAGGCTGGGGGTTGGGGGATGGGGGAAGGAGGGGCACTGCATGCAGGGCGGGCCTGCGGCGGCAGAGGCTGGCGTGACGTTGCACCAGCCTGAGGCCCGCCGTGCGCTGTCCCGGGGAAGTTGTCCCTGGATCCCGGGAACCTGGCAGTGGAGGGCTGCAGAGGCTCCGCAGAAGAGGGGTGTGGAGAGTGACCTGTGCTCGCACACAGGCCCCTTGTTGGCGGCAGCAGCAGCCTTAGCGTCTCCCGCCCGTCTCTGGGGTCCGCGGTTTTAGCCACGGCTCCTGCCCGTCTCTGGAGCTCCTTTAAGCAGCGCTCTTAAACCCCTCTCCTCGCGCACCAGGAAACAAAGAGGGAAGAAAAAGTCTCTTTCCTCTTCGGCAGGTGCAGGCTTTTCCCCGAACTCCCTCCCGGCTAGTCGTGGTGCACTAACCCCTTCAGGCTATGTTCAAGCCGCCAACCCCAGTCCTCTCCCTGAGCTCCGTCCAAAACCGAAACCCGAGCCTCAGCTCGCAGCCTCGCCCGCCCCGGCGGGTGAGCAGACAAGCCTCTCGGGTTGGTGAGTGCTGGTCAGCACCGATCGTCTGTGCAGGAATCTCCCCGCTTTGCCCTCCGCACCCGTCGCTGTGCACTACTCCGCAGTCCCGAAACGCCCCCCTCCACCTCCTGCAGTCTCCGCCCGCGGAGGGGCTTCCTAGTGTGTGGAAACTTTTCCTCCTTCACAGCTCCCTCCCACTGGTGCAGGTGCCGTCCTTATTCTTTTGTCTCTGTTTTTTCTTTTGCCCTACCCAGGTACGTGGGGAGTTTCTTGCCTTTTGGGAGGTCTGAGGTCTTCTGCCAGCCTTCAGTAGGTGTTCTGTAGGAGTTGTTCCACGTGTGGATGTATTTCTGGTGTATCCGTGGGGAGGAAGGCGATCTCCGCGTCTTACTCTTCCGCCATCTTCAAGGTTCCCCCCTATGAAATGTTTTAATTATCTGAATTTTTCACTGCGTTAAGTGAATCCAAGTCATATCCATTCTGTGACACATGTAGTGAAGTAACAGCACTTATAAAAAATGTTTCTCAAAAGCTAGCTGCAAACTACATTCAGCACTGTGTACTTTCAGGGAATCCAAATGGTATCCACTTGTGATACATGTAGTGAAGTGTTTCAAAAGTCTTCTAATTAAGTTCCTCCTGCAAATTATTTGGAAACTGCATTATAAAGTGCTTTCTTAACATGAAAGCAAGTGTTACTGATTGTGTAATTCAGGTAGTTAAATGTTTAAAAGACTTCAAATAAAATGTTTTAACACAATTGCTGTTTTTTGTTTTTGTTTCTGTTTTTTTTTTTTTTTTTTTTTTTTTTTGGCGGTACGTGGGCCTCTCACTGCTGTGGTCTCTCCCGCCACGGAGCACAGGTCCCGGACGCTCAGGCCGAGCGGCCACAGCTCACAGGCCCAGCTGCTCCGTGGCATGCGGAATCCTCCCAGACCGGGGCACGAACCCGTGTCCACTGCACCGGCAGGCGGACTCCCAACCACTGCACAATCAGGGAAGCCCAATTGCTGTGTTTTATACAGTGCTCTATCTGTGAATGCAAGTAATAACTCTTCTGTAATTCATGTAGTTAAGTGCATGACCAGACTTCTAATAAACTGTTTCTTAGAAGATAGTTATAAACTGCATTCCATGCAGAGTTCTTTTATTGAATCCAAGTGATGCTCATTCTATGATACCTGCAGTTAAATGTTTAACAAAACATAATAAAATATTTTTACAGTCTACTTACAAACTGCATTCTACACTGTGTTCTATTTTAACTTTTTATTTTATATTGGACTATAGTTGATTAACAGTGTTGTATTAGTTTCAAATGTACAGCAAGTGATTTAGTTATACATATACACGTATCTATTCTTTTTCAAATTCTTTTCCCATTTAGATTGTTACAAAATATTGAGCAGACTCCCCTGTGCTATACAGTAGGTCCTTGTTGGTTATCCATTTTTAATAAATATAGCACTGTGTACATGTCAATCCCAAACTCCCTAAATATCCCTTCCCCCTACTCTTCCCCACTGGTAACCATAAGATCATTCTCTAAGTCTGTGAGTCTATTTCTGTTCTGTAAATGAGTTCATTTGTATCATTCTTATTTATATTATGCATGTAAGTGATATCACATGGTATTTGTCTTTGTCTGATCTACTTCTCTCAGTATGGCAACCTCTAGGTCCATCCATGTTGCTGCAATTGGCATTGTGTCATTGTTTTTAATGGCTGAGTAATATTCCATTGTATATATGTACCACATCTTCTTTATCCATTTCTCTGTCATTGAACATTTAAGTTGCTTCCATGTGTTGGCTATTGTAAAGAGTGTTGCAAAGAACATTGGGGTGCATGTATCCTTTCGAACCATGATTTTCTCTGGATATATGCCCAGAAGTGGGATTCTTGGATCATATGGTAGCTCCATTTTTAGTTTCTTAGGGAATATTTGTACTGTTCTCCACAGTGGCTGTAGCAGTTTACATTCCCACCAAAAGCATAAGAGGTTTCCCTTCTCTCCATACTCTCTCCAGCATTTATTGTTTGGATCTTTTGATGATAGGCATTTGACTGGTGTGAGGTGATATCTCATTGTAGTTTTGATTTGCATTTCTCTAATAATTAGTGATGTTGAACATCATTTCATGTGCCTCTTGGCCATCTGCATGTCTTCTTTGGAGGAATGTCTATTTAGCTCTTCTGCCCAGTTTTTGATTGTTTGTTTTGATGTTATTAAGCTTCACGAGCTGTTTGTAAATTTTGGAGACTGATCCCTTGTTGGTCATGTCATTTGCAAATATTTTCTCCCATTCTGTTGATGGTTTCTTTGGCTGTTCAAAAGCTTTTGAGTTTAATTAGGTCCCACTTGTTTAGTTTTGTTTCTATTTCTATTACTCTGGGCGACAGATCAAAAAGATACTGCAGGGATTTATGTCAGAGAGTGTTCTCCCTATGTTTTCCTCTAAGAGATTTATAGTGTCCCATCTCACATTGAGGTCTTTAATCCATTTTGAGTTTATTTTTGTGTATGGTATTCAAGAATGTTTTAATTTCATTTTTTACATGAAGCTGTCCTGTATTCTTAGCATCATTTATTGAAGAGACTCTGTCTTTCCTCCATTGTACAATCTTGTCTCCTTTGTCATAGATTAATTGACCATAGCTGTGTGGATTTATTTCTGGGCTTCTATCCTGTTCCATTGATTTACTTTTCTATTTTTGTGCCAGTACCATACAGTTTTGATGACTATAGCTTTGTAGTATAGTCTGAAGTAAGGGAGCCAGATTCATCCAGCTCTGTTTTTCTTTCTTAAGATTGTTTTGGCTATTCGGGGTCTTTTGTGTCTCCATACAAATTTTAAGATTTTTTTACACTGTGTTCTTAAATGAGTGCTCAATACCCATTCTATGATGTGCATAAAGTAAAGAGACTTGAAAGACAATATTTCTTACAAGCTAGCTATTCTGCACAGTGAATCAAAAGGATACTCATACTGAAATATATGTAGTATATAACAAGTCTTTTAGGAAAACATTTCTTACAGGTATTACACGATAGCCATTCAGTGAAGGGTATAGTCAACTCTTTAGAAAAACTTGCAGTAAAATATATTTTAGAAACCTGTCACAAAATACATTCTGCACTGTGTTAAGTGATTCCAAGTCATATCAATTCTGTGATATTTGTAATGAAGTGTTAAGCAGGACTTGTAAGCAAAGGTTTATTAGAAGAGAATTGTTGTGTTTTACAGTGTTATTTCTGTGAATACCAGTGATATCAGTTCTGTGATGCATGCAATGAAGTGTTTAACAGGACTTCTAATAAAATGTTTCTTACAAGATAGTCAAAAACTTGTTCTATGCAGGGTTCTTTCAGTGAATGCAATTGATGATCATTCTGTGTTGTGCACAGTGATGTTTTACCAAGTCATCTAATTAAATGTTTTCTACAATTTATTGGCAAGATACAATACACACTGTGTTCTTAAAGTGAAACCAAATGTTACCCATTGTGTGATGTGGGTAATCAAGTGTTTAATAAAGCTAGAAGGAAGGTTAAAACAAAAACAGGAGTCAAATCATCTATATCCAAAATAGGCATTAAGGTACACACAAAACAGAAAGGTGTAAAATATGATGTCAAAAACAGTAAACATTGTAGGTGGTATACAAATGCAAGATTGTTGAAAGGTATTTGTGTTTAAGAGATCAGCAAATTAAAATAACCAAATATACATTATATATACATATTATATATATATATATGTGTGTGTATTATATATATATATATATATATTACTGTATATAAAAGTCACAGTGGCCACAAATCAAAATCTGTTATAAACAGACAAAAATCGAAAAAGAAAGAGAGAAAGGAATCAAAACATAATAGTAAACATACTCATCAACTCACAAGGGAATAGAGAAAAAGAAGAAGAAAGAATGCAAACAGAACAACAAAAACAACCCCCAAACCATTAATAAAATGGCCATGAGAACATACTTATCAGTAATTACTTTAAATATAAATGGACTAAATGCTCCAATCAAAAAACATAGAATAATTGAATGGATTACAAAAAAAGTCTATATGCTGCCTACAAGAGACTCACTTCAGATCTAAAGACACACACAGACTAAAAGTGAGGGGATGGGAAAAGGTATTCCATATGAAACTTTACAGACTTTAAAATAAAGACTATAACAAGATATCAAACAGTAATTACATAATGATTAAGGGACTAATTAAAGAAGAAGATATAACAATTGTAAATAGGTATGCGCCCAATATAGGAACACCTAAATACATAAAGCAAATATTAATAAACGTAAAAGGAGAAATTGACAGTAACACAATAACAATAAGGGACTTTAATATACAATTGGGAAAAGATGGCCTCATCAATAAATGGTGTTGTGAAAATTGGACAGTTATATGCAAAAGATCAAACAGGACTACTTTCTCACAACATGCATAAAAATAAATTCAAAATGGATTAAAGAGTTCAAAGTAAGAACTGAAACCATAAACATCTAGAAGAAAACATAGGCAGCTGGTTGCCAGAAGGGCAGGAGGTAGGGGGAGGAAAGAAATAGGGGGGGGCAAAAAGACTTCTAACAAAATGTTTTAGAAGTTAGTTGCTAAATGTGTTTTACAGTTTTCTGTCCTTTAATGCAAATGATGCCAATTCCCTAATGAGTTCAACGAAGTAACAAGTCTTGTAAGTAGCAAAATATTTATTACTAGTTGCAAAGTGTTTTCTACGCAGGGTTCTTTCAGTAAATCCAAACAGTACTGATTCTGAGACACATGTGTTTAACAAGACTGGTAAAAATGTATTTCTTAAGCTAATTGCAATCATAATTCTGCACCATGTCCTTTTGTTAATCCAAAGGATACCCACTCTGTGATGGGTATATAAAAGATTTAGCAGAATTTCTAATATAATATTTCTTACAAGCTAGTTCAAACTTCATTCTGCACAGGGTGCTTCAATTCAATCCAAGGTTATCCCATTCTGATATGTGTTTATGGAAGTGTTCAATAAGCTTGTAAGCAGATGATTTTTAGAAGCTAATTGCTGAGTTCTACACGTGTTCTTTCTGACTGCAGCTATAACCATTCTTTGATTGGAGTAGCAAAATAACAATAATTGTAAGAAAGTGTTTCTTAGAATCTACAAGCAAATGGAATAGTACACTGTGTTCTTTAAGTGAATGCAAGTACTATTCATTGTTATGTGCAAAATGAAGTGTTTCACAGGACCACTAATAAAATTATTTTAGAAGCTAGTTGCTAGCTGCATTTTACAGTGTTTTATCTGTGAATGCAAGTGTTGTATATACATACTGTGATGCATGTAGTGAAGTGTTGGAAAACTTCTATAAAAATGTCTTTTACAAGCTAGTTGCAAACTGCCTCCTGCAGTCAATCCAGTGATATCCATTTTGAGTTGTGTGTAGTAAAGTGTTTAACAAGATTTGTAACAAAATGTATCTTACTAGTTGGTTGCTAAATGAATTCTGCACAATGTCCTTTCGGTGAATCCAAGAGATACCCATTCTGTGAGACATGTAATTAAGAGTTTAACAAACTTTTGAATAAATTTTTCTTACAATATAGATGCAAAGTGCATTTTATACTGATTCCTATTCTTAGCGATAGGAATCAGAATAAGAATCGCTGATACTTATTCTGTGTTACTTGTAATCAGATATTTGAGAAGACCTACAGTAAAGTGTTTCTTAATATACTTAACTGAATACCAAATTTTGTGTCTTCAAATGAATGCAAGCGATACACACTCTATGTGTGTAGTGAAAATCCATATATGATAGAAAATGTCTTACATTCTAGTTGCACGCTGCATTCTACTCTGTGTTTTTAAGTGAATCCAAGTCATAGACATTATGTGATGCATATAGTGAAATGTTAAAAAGATTTGTAATAAAATATTTCTAAAAATCTGTTCTTTAAGTGAATTTAAACCATAATAATTCTGTGATATGTGTAAGTATTCAACAAGACTTGCAAGCAAATGTTTTTAGGAGCTCATTGCTAACTACATTTGGCACAGACTTCTCTCTGGGAATGCAAGTGATACTCATTGTGTGATATGAATAGTGAAGTTATTCTCAAGAGTGTAAGAAAATGTTTCTTACATGCCAGTTGCAAACTGCATTCAATACAGTCTTCTTTCAATGAATGCAGCCTTTATCTATTTTGCAACACATGTAGTTAACTATTGACAGGACTTCTATTTAAATGTTTCTTACAAAGTAGTTGCAAACTGTGTTGAGTGAACCCAAGGGTAACCATTCTGTGATGATGGTAGTAAAATGTTTATCAAGATATAATAAATAAGATGTTTCTTTTAATCTATCTTTAAACAGGATGCTACTCTGTGTTCTATAAATGAATCTAAATCATACCCATTCTGTGATATGTGTAAGTGAAGTGTTTAACAAGATGTGAAAAAGGTATTGTAAAGGCAAATTGCTGACGGCATTGTATGCAGTGCTCTTTCTGTGAACGCATCAATACCCATGTGTGACGGACCTAGTAAAGTGTCAACAAAACTTGAAGTAAAATGGTTCTTATAGTCTACTTGTAAACTGTATACTACACTGTAGTCTATAAGTTAAAACAAGTAATACCTATTCTGAAATACATGGAACCAAAGTGTCTAGCAAGACGTGTAATCAAATAATTTTTAGTAGCTAATTTCGAACTGCATCCTATACTGTGTTTTTTCTGTAAATGCAGGCAATACCCATCTTGTGATGTACCTAATAATGTTTTAAAAAAAATAAACTGTTATGCACCTAGCGAAGTGTTTAACCATACTAGTAAGCAAAAGTTATTCAGAACCTAATTGCTAACTGTATTCTATACAGTGTTTTTCCTGTGACTACAGGCCATAGTCTGTGATGGTCCAGGTCATGTAAACAAAACTTGAAGTAAAATATTTTTTACAATCCACTTGTAAGTGTCATACTATACTGTCTTGTGTAAGTGAATCCAAGCCATCCCCAGTTTTATTATACATAGAAGTAAAGTGTTTAACAAGAATTTTAAGCAAAATTCTTTTGCAAGCTAATGGCTAATGCTGTAGGAGAGCAAAACTTTCCATCTGACTCACTTGTACTACCTATGGATTTGGGTTAATTCCTTTTTTCTTGAGTTCTCCAAAATATCCTGAGTTTTATTGCATTTACCAAGAAGCAACCTTTACAAATCACCTGGCAAGGCTGCTGGGAACCCTGTAAACAAATACCAGCCTGTGTTTCCAAGAGGTTTTTTGGCTCCATAACATAACCCTAGCTCCTTAACCTGACTCTCTGCATGGTCCTCTCAAATATGACATTCAAGTCAAGATCACAAGTAAATAACAAATAAATTTGGTTATTTCTGTGATTTACAACTTTTTAAGATTATAACTAGAATTATGACTGATAACATTATATCAGGACATATCCTCATTTTAAGAATTTCATATAATTTCCAGAACACTTATAGTAATACAATTTACCCATACAATGTAACCTAAGGTTTATCATTACTCACTTGACAATGCATACTGTATAATTTAAAATACCAAATAGCCTAATTAGCTTGATATCTCTCTTTGAGATAACTTGAACTTATTTGATATTTGGTAAAAGTAGGTAGAATAAAAGTTTTATATTTAATGCTGATAACTCTAAAGACATGCCTATTTTAATTTAATCAATAAATTTATTTTTTATCTTTTTATTATTATTGGCTGCATTGGGTCTTCGTCACTCTGTGCAGGCTTTCCTAGTTGTGGCGAGTAGGGACTACTCTTCATTGTGGTGTGCAGGCTTCTCATTGCAGTGGCTTCCCTTGTTGCAGAGCATGGGCCCTAGAGTACACAGGCCTTAATAGTTGTGGCATGTGGGCTCAATAGTTGTGGCTCACAGGCTCTAGAGCCTCAATAGTTGTGGTATGGGGGCTTAGTTGCTCTGCAGCATGTGGGATCTTCCCAGCCCCAAGATTGAACCCATGTCCCCTGCATTGGCAGGCAGATTCTTAACCACTGTGCCACCAGGGAAGTCCCTAACCAATAAATTTAAATATACTTTCATTTACTAAAAATTAATCCTACATCACATGAACTTGAGAAGTATTTGAGTTAGTTTCTATTACGTTTCAAAACATTTAATTCATAAGCATGTACTCTTAAAACAATTAAACAGAGCTCTTTTATGAATTAATTTTGGTAATATTATCCAGAGGTATAAAAATATGATATCTATAATGTACATACATACAGATAAACATAACCTAAGATCTCACAACTTTCATTTTAAAACTTGTCATGAACCAGGTATTGCAATAGAGAACTCATTAGCTTATAAGTGACAGTTGGAATAAGTTACGTTTACCAACTGAGATGGCTAAGGAATTTTACTATTTATGGGAAACACTTAAGATTTGTATTTGTCCCTGATAAACCCTTAAGGAAACTTTGAATTCGATTTTGGGTGAAGGAAACTTCCCAGCAGTTGTTCTTTTAAAAATACCTCTTTCTGCCCTTTTATTCCACTTGGTTTCATGTTCCACCTGTCTCAGTCTTAGGCCATCTTGGGCTGTGTCTACATTTCTGATTTTGCAAAGATTTGGAAGACAAAGACAGTTGCTTTCAATTCTCCAGAGAACTGGGCTGCCTACTAAATGATATCAAAAGATTAATCTGCCCAACTACACTTTCTTTAATTTGCTTCTTTATGTCAGGAAGATTTCCAACTAGATTTCTGTGTTCTAGAACTTCAGGGTTCAATGTATCGTGCCTTCAAAAAATTTGCATGTGGCATTCAACAAAGGCCCTCTTTTATTTTTTTAACATCGTTATTGGAATATAATTGCTTTACAATGATGTGTTAGTTTCTACTTTATAACAAAGTGAATCAGTTATACATATACATATATCCCCATATCTCTTCCCTCTTGCATCTCCCTCCCTCCTACCCTCCCTATCCCACCCATCTAGGTGGTCACAAAGCACAGAGCTGATCTCCCTATGCTATGCAGCTTCTTCCTACTATCTATTTTACATTTAGTAGTGTATATATGTCTATGCCACTCTCTCACTTTGTCCCAGCTTATCCTTTCCCCTCCCCATATCCTCAAGTCTATTCTCTAGTAGGTCTGTGTCTTTATTCCTGTCTTGCCCCTAGGTTCTTCATAAACATTTTTTTTGTTTTTTAGATTCCATATATATGTGTTAGCATACAGTATTTGTTTTTCTCTTTCTGACTTACTTCACTCTGTATGGCAGTCTCTAGGTCCATCCACCTCACTACAAATAACTCAATTTCGTTTCTTTTTATGGCTAATATTCCATTGTATATATGTGCCACACCTCCTTTATCCATTCTTCTGTTGGTGGACAGTTAGGTTGCTTCCATGTCTTGGTGAGAATGTAAACTGATACAACCACTACGGAGAACAGTATGGAGCTTCCTTAAAAAACGAAAAATAGGACTTCCCTGGTGGTGCAGTGGTTGAGAGTCCACCTGCCGATGCTGGGGACATGGGTTCATGCTCCGGTTCGGGAAGATCCCACATGCCGCAGAGTGGCTGGGCCCGTGAGCCATGGCCGCTGAGCCTGCGCGTCTGGAGCCTGTTGCTCTGCAATGGGAGAGGCCACAACAGTGAGAGGCCCGTGTGCCGAAAAAAAAAAAAAAAAAAAAAAAACAAATATAGAACTACCATATGACCCAGCAATCCCATTACTGAGCATATACTCGGAGAAAACCATAATTCAAAATGAGTCCTGTACCACAATGTTCATTGCAGCTCTATTTACAATAGTCAGGACATGGAGGCCCTCTTTCTGAGCACACACAGTAACTCTATACCAATTCAACTTAGGGACAAAAAACTTCCACTCTTGCCCATATTAGCCCCAAATATTAGCCCCCAACTTTTACATTTGCCTGGGTTCAGGCAACCGTATTTGCTTCTTTTAGCATGTTCAATTAACAGTGCCTGAAGGTAGAATTTACATACTCTGTCTTACAATACATGCAGGGGAAATATTCCCCAATGTAAAGCAATGTCCATTTCCACAATACAATCAGGAAAAGTGATGCAATCATTTATAAAGCCCATTCAAATACATCAATTTTCACTTAAATTCTATTAACTCTTTTACCTCTTATTGATCACGTCCATTAAGGCCACATCAACAAGTTTTAGTCTTACAAGGAGTTCCAGAATCTTATTCTTTTAATCTCCTGGCCATTTACCCAGTCCTGTGTAAAAGACTTTGGGTCCCAGGTGAGGTGTCAAGCCAAGGGACCCAGATCTCTTTGTCAATCCTTAACTTGATTAATTTGCCTACGTGTTGCAACTGCGCAATTGCTGGTCAGGTTTCCCAATGTAATTTTTCCTTTTGACTTTAAAATTTTTTTCTAAACTGAGGTAAACAGAGCAGACTTATCTGGGGCCTTTTAACTTTAGAGGAATAAATGCTGGCTCACCCCATCATAGGTATTGTTGTATTAAAACTATTGTTTTAACCCTATAAATGTCTGTTTTAATTATCTCATTTCTTAACTATCTGAATATTTCCATCCTTTTAGGATAAGTTCTGTGCTTCTTCCCTTTTCAATTCCTCTTTATTTTACCACTTTTAATATTTGCTTTATTTACCTTTTTAAAAAATAACCCTTTGGAACTTCCACTTTGTTAGGAAGAATTTCTTGACTTTCCACTCACTTTCTTCCTATTTTCTTATTAATTAACCTGATGGTTTTATTAGCACCCATAGACCCATTGAGGGGAAACTGAGACCACAAATTCAATAAGGTTTCCCAAACTTTTTTTTTTTTTTTTTGCAGTACACGGGCCTCTCACTGTTGTGGCCTCTCCTGTTGCGGAGCACAGGTTCCTGACAGGCAGGCTCAGCGGCCATGGCTCACGGGCCCAGCCTCTCCACAGCATGTGGGGTCTTCCTGGACTGGGGAATGAACCCGTGTCCCCTGCATCGGCAGGTGGACTCCCAACCACTGCGCCACCAGGGAAACCCCCAAACTCTTTTTTTTTTTTTTAATTTACAAGTGTTCTTAAGGTCAGCTCTTATATTTCTCTGTATCTACATTTTAATTTGATCTTTCCATCAATACAAGTAAAATAGCTGTTTATGATGAGTGCTCTCAGAAATTCTTACCAATTTAGCAGTTTTTTCAATTCAAAGGATCCACTGTCTGGCCACTGACAAGTAGGATATCAATAGCGACTCAAATTCTTATGGAAAGACCCAGAGTTTACTTTCCAGGCTTAGTACCATGGACACAAGAGGCATTTCTGGTGAGGGCACAGATGATATAACCCCCATGATCCAAAGGCTCATTTCCAAAAACAGTGTCAGAAAGTAAAGACTTTGTTGCATAACTAATAAAGCAAGAAAAGTTGAGACAATGAAGATCCCTTATGACTGAGACCACTTATAACATATTCCCTTGAGAGTTGGCATGGCCAGACAAATTGACTGCTCTGAATTCCAGTCTATTTGACTGCTGTAAAATTTACATCACTATGTGTACCTTCTTGATGGCAGAGACTAGAGAGACTGGTTAACAAGTCAGGCTCTCAAGATATAGAAGAAGAAAAAAGGAAAACCCAATCAGACCAATGGTTTTCCTCCTTTGACACAAAAGGACAATGGACACAAAAGACAGAGACAAAGAAAAATAGTGAGCATCTCTGGGAGGAAAAAGATCAACAACCCAAGAGTCTCCGAGTTCAAGGAGGTAGTACCAAAAATATTTCCTCTTTATATAATTTTAGAAAAGAAAAAAATATATCTTACCACTTTCATTTTTGACAAACCTTGCAGGCAGAGGTTCTGGAGACTGACTGAATTATCACCTCTTGGGAATTCCCTGGTGGTCCTGTCATTATTATTCTGTGCTGCCACTGCAGGGGGCACAGGCTCGGTCCCTGATCAGGGAACTAATATCTCCCTCAAGCATGGCGCATCCAAAAAAAAAAAAGAATTATCACCTCCTGAAGGCTTTTATAAGGTGTCCCAGGATCTCTTATCTGCAGCAGCTTTGGTGCAAGTAGTGTCTAGCTAGTAATGATGGGTCCCACCAGAGTAACTATAAAGGATATTCTTCTGGCTGGACTAAGAATTAGACATTGACAGGAGAAAATCACACAAAAGTTTAATAACATGTATACATGGGAGAGAGAGAGAGACCCAGGAAAACTGAGAATAACTCACCAAAATGCATCTTAAATACCATTTTCAGCTAAAGAAAAAAGATGTTGGGGGTCAGTGTCTAGGACCTCAAAGAGGGAGGAAGGCAACTAATATGGAAATGAAAAGCAAATGTTTGATCAATAAATGTTTGCTGGACCAAACAGAGACAATGGGACACAGTGGACTCTGATCTCTAGGCCTTGTTGAGTTTCCTCCACTATACCTAATCCACATTCTTTGCAGATATCTCTGGTGATATCTCTATTCCAGGAACATGTTCTCTATGTAAATTCTTTAGGCAATTGGGGAAAAGTCAGCTTCTTTTTTAGTTGTTTAGGCCTTGATAGTTTCAGCTCAAAATAATCCACATGCAAAGAGACATTTGGGAGAGACAAGTTTCACTCTCCTCCACGGCATCCCCTACAGTGTTCTTTCTGTGAATGCAAGCAATACCTATCTGTGATACTCCTGGAGAAGCATTTAACATGATTTGTAAGCAAAAGTGCTTTAGAAGCTAATTTTTAACTGAGTTCTATGTAGTGTTCCTTCTGTAAATGCAGGTGGTAAACATTTTGTGATGTGCCTAATGTAGTGTTAAAAAAACTGTAAGAAAGTCTTTCTTACGTTCTTCCTGTAAACTGCATACCACACTATTTTTAAGTGATCCCAAGTCATATCAATTTTGTGATGCATGCAATTCTAGTGGTTAACAGACTTGTAAGCCAAAGAACTTTGAGGGCAATCTCTTTTCCATTGTCCCACTTGAGTCATTTATCTTTGGACCATCGTTTTGATAATAGTCCTTTAGGGGGATGCAACATGGGACAACTAGAATTTACTTTGACTAAGCGTGAAAGACAATTTAGTGGGTTTGTCTGTAAACTTATTTTTATTTTAAATGATTACTGTGTAGTAATACCTTCTTCACAGTAGAAAAGAATTTCAGACAGAGACTTGGTAAAACATTGGTATTCAGGTTAAAAGGCAAGAGGGAAGCAGTAGGGGTCAAGTCAGACCTATCATTTTATCATTTTTTCTTTAACATTTTACTAGCTTTTTGAAGCTATTTTGGATTCCTGAAGGTTATGTCAATGATGTTAACAATTAAAACATTGACTCACCACTTGCCATGAGACAGCTATGCCATGTACTAAATTAGATCATCTAATCTGTGAACTATATTATTTTATCAGAAATCAAATATATCTCAATACTCAATTGTTATTGAATGCAAGTCTGTGTGTCCAATGCCCAGTGAGGTCAAACAACACCAAAATTTTGGAATTTGGAACAGAGAAGGTTTATTCCAGGGCCATGCAAGGAGAGAGGTGGTTTATACCTTAAAAAGCCTGAATTCCTCGAAGGCTTTCAGCAAAGCCCTTTTAAAGGCAAGGTGAAGGAGGGATGTAGTTAGTTGTTGCAAATTTATTAGTGTAAAATTCTTTGTTCTTGCAGTTGTCCATGTGGATCAGGTAGGTCATGGTCAGGTCATGAAATTTCTGTGCATACTTCCAACAAGAAAAATGATATTCTCTGTTCAGGTCAGGTCACGTTCAGCTCATGATGCTCCTGTATATTTCAAGCTATACGCAACATTCTTTTACAAAACGTACAGAGCCAGCATGACTAAGCACGGGCAACAGAGCACAAAGGTTAAAGTAAGGTTAAAGTAAAAGGAACAGATCTAATATGGAGTCAGATTTCTTCCCTATTACAATGTCCCTTTTTCTTTGATACTCCTCAATCTTGAGGAGAACAGGTGTTGGACAAGAAGGGGAATAATGTTTTGAATAGAGAGGTTAATCATAAACTTGGCAGAGGAACTTTGTTTTAGAGGGACTCAGTTTCAACTTCCAATCCTGTTTCATCCTTCCCCAACTATTTCAGGGAATGGGGTAACAACTGCTCTGGCTACTTCCTGCTGAAATGGGGGTGTTGTCCTACCTCAATTTGGTGAGTGGACACCAAGTGGGAAATATTTCCAAATTCCAAATCCTGGGTCTGAGTCTTTTAAAATAAAGATCTCATCCCGTGAGGAATTCAGGAGAATAAGCTTGAAAACCAGTCTGGACCTTGCACTTTGGGGGAGACTTGTTGCCAGGTAGCCAGTTGTCTACTTTAATCTAAGTAGGTTTTAACTTCTGATTTGGTATTAACATATGGATAACAGGAGTTTTGGACACAACACATCTTTTTCTGCTGACATCTCATCTAAAACAACTTTATTGTTTAAAAATTTAATTGTTACAGGAAGAGACCTTGAGGTCATAAGGTCGCAGCTGCCATCTGCCAGCAGACATTGCTGTGAGAATGGCTGGTGGCATCCAAAGTATGACACAGCTCAGAAAACTCAAGTTCTTGGAAATACAGGAATGCATCTGAAATCACATCCACCATGGCCACCTAGTTTTACCTTGGATGTCTGAACTACAGCTATTCCATTTTTGACTTTCAAATGTAATACCCTCTTCAATGTCCAAGGCAGATGGAAAATGTATGTTCAAACAGTCATAAAAAAAGCCACTCTGGTCAGTAAAATTCAAGTTAAACCATGTATCAGCCAGAACGACTTCACCATACCTGAAAATATATGCAGATTTCCCATTTCCCCTTTTGATTACAAACCCTTTAACAGACCAAAACATGCCTTTCAATGCCACGGTATTTTAGTTGCTTGCCCTAGGTCTAGATCTTGTCTCTTGGTGCTAGACCTCCCTTATATTTACCTAGATATTCACATTGTGGGAAACCTGATCAGATAGTGTCAACAGGCTCAGAGGTATGTTAATGGGGAAACACTTTGTAAGTCATACATTTTACCACTTATACCTAATTGTCACACAAGCATTGTATATGTGCTTTCAGCAATAGACTTAAAGAAAACATTGATACATCATGAGTAGTTACACTCTGTGACAACTCTGCTTACACTCTGAGACAACTCCGCTAGATAATTTTCCTTTCCTACTGAACATCTGGGCAAATGTGTGGCTAACACAATAATTTTCATAAATACAGACCTCCAGAAACTGGAGAACTAGAATTCAATGTCTATTAAAACATAATCTTTTGTTCTCTAAAACATTACCTTCATCTCCACAAACACACCACATCAAGACTAATTTGTCTGTAAAATAAATCTGGTCAATTGACTACCTAGTCTTCTCCAAACTGGCTGTGGTGGAACTCCTCAGAAGTCTCAGACTGAATTCCCAGAAGGCCTCTCAAGGCCAGGAAATCCATATCAAAATCCTGCCATCATATTCTGCCACAGTGGAATTCTCAGTTCCCCAAATATTGAGATGCCAGGAGACAGTCTTTCCCATTCACCTGATAAGGTTGCTCAGAACAAAAGAGTCTCCAGTTTCTGGAGGGACCAGTCAGAGAGAACGGAAAAATATTTCAAGTTTACTCACAAAGGTATAATTTATCAAATTGCTGTAAGTCATGAGTAACTTGACGAGAAGAGCTTGAGCTTGCTTATAGCTGGAAAACACATATCAAAACTAGTAATATTCTAAACAAAAACCATAAACATTATTAATGATATTCACCACTTCACTCAGTAACCAACGCTTTTGCTAACCTTTTATGAAGTCATCAGTTTTCCGAAATTTATCAGAGACATGCACTTGTCAAAAAATCCTTCCTATGAATCTTCTTGAAGATGGAGCACTTGAAAAGCATCAACTTAACCGTCTATTAAAGAGTCAAAAAGGCAAGGTTAAAGAACTGATTACAATGTGTTGAAAAAGAGGCTTGATCAAGTTGCTGTGATATACAACATTTTAAAATGGCAACCAGTTTAGTACTGATACCATTATACTAGGACATATCAACATTTCAGTAATTTTATATAATTTCTAGAATACCTATAGTAGTGACATTTATCCATACCATATAATTTGAAGAGGATGATCACTCATTTGTCAATGCTTTCTGTGTGATACAACATACCAAATAATACTAATTAAGTATTACTCTCTGAGATGCCTCAGGGGTCCTCTAAAGCATCCCCAAAACACCCAGGGGCCAAAAGAACTTTAATTAAAATTTGACCTTTGGGAAATGTGTCAAGAACTTTCAAAAAATTGGTAAAATAGGATCATAAGTCACTGTAAGATACTTATTTCTTAACCAATGTGAGAAGAGATCTCAAAAGGAAATACAGATCACTTAAAGGCAAGGAAGTTCACATAATTTGTTATCAAAAGCAGAATTTTAAGTAAACTTGTTCTCATAGCAGAGAGGGACAAAATGAAGTCTTGTATAAGCCTACTTTTAATAACAAAATCCATTTACCTAATTAAGTTTAATCTAATCTCAGCCTGACCATGTATAAAACTCCATTTTTAAACAATTCAAAACATGTCCTACTTTCTTGTGTATACTGAAATATTTTCTTTATTATTTTAGTAGCCTTATTTATTTAGATTACAATCTTCAACTCTTAAAAGACTTAATTTCTAGTGAAAAACAAAGTAAGCAATTATAAACTATTAACATTCTTTAGCAAATAAATACCAATAATGATTTCTAAAAACATGTTTATTTTTTTAAAAAAATCACAGTGCGTTACCGAACATAGCCCCAGACACATTTAGCTTCCTTGCAAAAGAAAGGCAATGTTCAGTATTTAATATTTCAGTATCCAACTATACCAGGAGATGATTTAGATATTAAAAAGAACCAACATCATCTAACTCACCCTACCACAACTCTAAAAATTCAAGTTACCAAATATCTGGAAAGAACACCCTTAAGTGTAAGTAGTTTCACTACAAGTGCACAGCAATGCAGTGAACAGTAGACAGAAATAACTGTACTTTAAAGGTAGATTTGACACTGGGATATTCTAGATTTGAAAATAAAATCTATGAATTGACGGTTCTATCCATGTTTAAACACTTGGTCGCAAAGCATATTTCTCTAGATTCTTACAAGGAATTCTTACACAGGAAACACAGTTGATACATTGTGTGTTTCCAGGGAGAGGAAGTCATAGTGAGTCAGGCACATGGGGAACACTAGCACAGTGTTTTACCATTGAATTTTCTCAGGCTACAATGAATGCTTAAAACATCTAGCTTTAAAAGAGAGAAAAACTGTACCATTATTTCAGGCTAGAGGTAAAGGACAAATGGTAAAAGCAAAGGTATACAGACAAAAATCACAAAAGAAGCATACACATATACACTCACAAAAAGAGAAAAACAATATGTCTATATATTTTTTTAAAGGGAAGACAGCAACCAAATCTATACATAAATCTACCAATGATGATAATCTCTGAACACTAAATTAACATAAACCTAAAAACAGAAACCAGTCAGTTGCATACAGCAACCCCCAAGTGTAGAGTTGCTCCCAAAGTCCACCACCTCAATTTTAAGATGATTCATTGTCTATTCAGGTATTCCACAGATGCAGGGTACATCACGTTGACAGTGGAGATTTAATCCACTTCTAATGTGGCTGGGATAAATTTCCCTTTCACCTTTTGTTCGCACAGCTCCTGGGGTTCAGCTTTGGATTTGGCCCCACCTCTGTGTGTAGGTCGCCTTAGGGCGTCTGTTCCTGCCGAGACAGTATGGGGTTAAAGGAGTAGCTGATTAGGGGGCTTAGGCTCACTCAGGCCAGGGGGGCAGGAGCAGTATCAATTGCATTTGCAAAGAGATTATATGTAGAACACAGTGAGGAATTTATTTGTAAAAATTTTATATTAGAGGTTTTTAAAAGACTTTACTAAATGCAATAGGTACACCACACAAAATGGGTATCTCCTGGACTCATTGCAATGACATTGTGCAAACACCTTTTAAGAAACTCTCTATTCAATGTTTTCTTAAACACTTCACTATACTAGGGGAGTCAAATTTGCCACCCTTAAATATCTTTTTAGCATGTGGATCATTTTGAGCTGAAAATAATCAGGACCATCAAATCAAAAAGACATTTTGACCATCCCCCATCTGCCTAGAGAATTTAGATATAGGACCTTTTCCAGGAGCAGACGTATCACCATAATTAACAATGGTTAAATTAGATATATAGACAGGAAGAACCTAGAAAAGTCTGTATTAAAATTTTTCTTCGTTCCATTGTCTCTTCATGACCCAGCAAAAAAAAATTGTTTACCAAATATTTTCTTTTCCAGTTCTACGTCAATTGCCTCCCTCCCCTTTATGATGTTAAACCACTACAACTGACATCTTCCTATGATTTCAGCTCAAGATGATATCTAAGGTTAGGGTTTCAGCCATTTGGGAAATTTACCTAGTTTTCCTGGGTCTCTCCTATATATAAACGTTATTAAACTTCTGTATCATTTTATACTGTTAGTTTGTCTCATGTCAGTTAAATTCTAAGACCAGCCAGAAGAACCTAGAAGGGCAGAGCATAATTTCTTCTTTTTGAACAATACACTCACCATAGAATGGTTATCACTTGTATTCTTAAAAAAAAAACACTGTGTAGAACACAGAATTTGTTTGCTTGTCTTAAGACAACAAAAATGCTTCTTACGCTTAAAGCACCGCTTTGACAAACGCTGCCTGGAACCTGTTGCCTGCCTATCTGTGTGATGAACAAAAGAGTACGTTAGCATGGGGCCAGTCCTCCTATGTGCTTGGCTTACTCGCCAACAATTGCTAAGGGATGAACACCTAGCAGGGACTGAAAGCCAACCTTTGCCTCACTGAAAAAATCACTGGTCCTCACAAAGGCAATTCTAAAATGAAGAAAAGGTAGGCCACTACACTCTTCATCAGGTAAACTTGCGGCTGCGTGTCGACATTCCAATGTGGAAAATAAAATTCCCATCACGCTTCAGTTTCCAAGGCGAGGGCACAGCGTCTTATACTGCAGTTTCTGACTACCAACTGGACGTTCAGCTGACCAAATAGACCCTTTAGTGAGTAACCTTTGTGATACAGGAGGTCGTGATTGTAGTGAAAGGATTAGCAAGTCCTGGGTTAGTGAGGCCTGGGTGTACAATGTATCTCCGGAATATCGGGCTTTCAAGGGAAACCCTGAAATGTTTCAGGCTACACTTAAATTCCAGTGGCCGCTGGGGGTAAATTCCATCACGTGTGAGTTCCCTGAAGGCGGGGTCGAATCATTGTACGTTTTGTGTGCTCTGGGTTCGGCAGAAAAGCAGACACGTTTTGCATGAAGGAATGAACAGAACGCTGAGAGCTGGCTGTTTCTAAGATATCCCAATCTAGGTGTTTCTGCGATGAAGCCCTTCACTGCCCATGACTTGGCATCCAGCTCTTCCCAGCGGTGCCTTGCTCACAACTCCATGAAGACACAGGAGGCCCTTTTAGTCCGTTTCGGATCCTATTGCAGACCCGCGACTCAAGAGAGACCTGATATGCTTCCTAGAGTTCAAGGAAACCAGTGACTAAGGCTGCATGGAGTCTGTTGCATGCCTACCTCTTTCATGAGAAAACCTGAACATTAGCTTAAGGCTAGAGATCCCGTGTAGTTCTCCCCTTCCCTGAGAACAACCAAAGTATGAGCACTTACCGAGGAATGGCAACATCCAGTTTCCTTCCAGGAAACTAACTTGTCATCACAAAGGCAACTGTGCAACAACACTGTTTCCCAGAGACAATTGAGCCCGCAGCTCTCTAAATCCCAATGAGGAAAATAAGGCTTCGCTTCAAGCCTTATTTTCAAAATGGACCGCAGAGCATTCACCCTGTTGTTTCTGTCTCTCCATTGCACGTCCAAGGTTCACAAAGAACGGAGACACTACAGTTGTTTCAACATGCCTCATTCTAGCATTTTAACAAAAGACGTCCTTCACAGCCCTTCTTTCGGCTTATAGTTGCCCTCAAATGAACAGTGCTCACAAGGCCCAGAAAGGACGGGCAGTCCGTCGTTTACTTCTTGGAATCTACTGCAGACCCCCGTGTGCTAAGACACCAGAAACGCTCCCAAGTTTTAAAGCACCGCTTTGAAAAACACTGCCTTGAGCCTGCGGACTGCCTATCCCTGTGACGAGAGAAATAGAACGTTAGCTTGAGACGAGACATCCAGTGTTGTTGGCCAAGCCCTCAACTGAACATTCCTCACAAGGCCCAGAAAGGATGGGCAGTCCGTCGTTTACATCTTGGATCCTAGTGCAGACCCCCGTGTCCTAAGACACCAAAACACTCCCTAGATTTAAATCACCGCTTTGACAAACGCTGCCTTGAGCCTGCAGCCCGCCTATCTCTTTGACGAGAGAAAGAGAACGTTAGCGTGAGGCGAGTCATCCAGTGTTGTTGGCATACTCACGAACAATTTTTGAGGGATGCGGATATGGCGGGAATTGACAGCCAAGTGTTGTTTCACGGAAAATAATTTGTCCTCCCAAGGATGATTGTGCAGCAAAGAGAAGATGGGAAACAACAGTGTTTACCAGATAACACGGGGGCTGCAAATTCTACACTCTCCAGTGAAGAAAATCAACTTTCCCAGGAAGCCTCAATTTTAAGCAGGACAAAGCAGCATATTACCAAGTCGTCTCTGACTCTCTATTGTATATCCAGTGGACATACTGGATCGTAACCATTGTCATGCTGGGAGTCCTGACTATGGTATAAGGATAACAAGGTGATGGCTTAGTTAGGCCGAGGTGACAATATTTCTCTAGACTATCAGTTCAGGAAAACCCTGTAAGTTTCGAAGCGGGACTTAAACTGTAGTTGATGCTTGAGGTACACAGACGTCACGGAGTAGTTCCCAGGAGCAGTGGTAGGCTAATTGTATTTTCCAGTGCAGCTCAGGGTTCCTCCAGAGTGCAGACACCCTTTTCATGAAGGAAGGCATGGAACGTTGATAACTGGGTTGCTTTCCAGCTATCGCGATCTAGTTGTCTAAACAATGAAGCCCTTCACTGCCCATCAGTTGGCATCTAGCTATTCCCAACGGTAGATGTCTCACAGCTCCCCGAAGACACAGGCAGTCCTTTATTAGTACGTTTAGAAACCTAATGCAGGCCCGCAATTCAAAAAGAGAGCTGATATGCTTCTTAGATTTCAAAAACCACAGGGCCTAAGGATCTATGCAATCAGTTGCGTCCCCAACTCTATCATGAGTAAACCTGGACGTTAGCTTGAGGCTAGAGGTCCCATGTGGTTGGCCCATTCCCTGAAGACTACTGAAGGATGAACACCTACCAAGGAATGGCAACCTCCAATTTCCTTTCGTAGAAACTCACGTCATTACGATGGCAATTGTGTTATGAAGAGAAGATATGCAGCAACAGTGTTTCTTAGGAAGAATTGAGTCCACAGCTCTGTAAATCCCGATGAGGAAAATAAAGTTTCCCTCGCAGCCTTACTTTCAAAAGAGACCACACAGAGCATTCACCCTGCTGTGTCTTTCTCCAGTTTGTACTTCCAAGGTGCGTTAGAAGGGAGATACTTGAGTTGTTTCACTTACCGCATGCTAGATGGTTAGCAAAACAAGACCTTTACTGCCCTTCTTTCGGCATATAGTTGTCCTCAACTGAACACTGCTCTCAGGTCCTAGAAGCGATGGGCTGTCCCTCGTGTACATCTTCGATCCCAGTGTCGACCTCTTTGTCCTAAGACACCAGAAATGCTTCCCACATTTAAAAACCGCTTTGACAAACGCTGCTTGGAACCTGTTGCCTGCCTATCTGTGTGACGAACAAAGCAGTACCTTAGCTTGGGGCCAGTCCTCCTATATGTTTGGCTTACTCAGTGACGATTGCTGAGGGATGAGCACCTAGCAGGGACTGAAAGGCAACGTTTGCCTCACGGGGAAAAAACAAAAATCACTTGTCCTCACAAAGGCAATACTGCAATGAAGAAAAGATAGGCCATTACACTGTTCATCAGATAAACTTGAGGTCGCATGTCGACATTCCAGTGTTGAAAATAAATTCCCCACCACGCTTCAGTTTCCAAGGCGAGGGCACAGCGTCTTATGCTGCAGTTTCTCACTACTTACTGGATGTTCAGCTGAACAACTAGACCATTTAGTGAGTAAACTTTGTGATACAAGTGGTCGTGATTGTGATGAAAGGATTAGCAAGTCATGGGTGAGTGAGGCCTGGGTGTACAATGTATCTCCGGAATACCTGGCTTTCAAGGGAGACCCTGAAATATTTCAGGCTACACTTAAATTACAGTGGCAGCTTGGGGTAAATTCCATCACGTGTGAGTTCCCTGAAGGTGGAATCGAATCATTGTACGTTTTGTGTGCTCTGAGTTTGGCAGAAAAGCAGACACGTTTTCCATGAAGAATGAACGGAACGCTGATAGTTGGCTGCTTGTAAGCTATGCCAATCTAGGTGTTTCTGCGATGAAGCACTTCACTGCCCTTGACGTGGCATCTAGCTGTTCCCAGCGGTGCCTTGCTAACAACTCCATGAAGACACAGGAGGCCCTTTTAGTCTGTTTCGGATCCTATTGCAGACCCACGAATCGAAAGAGACCTGATATGCTTCCTAGAGTTCAAGGAAACCAGGGACTAAGGCTGCATGGAGTCTGTTCCTTGCCTACCTCTTTCATGAGAAAACCTGAACATTAGTTTAAGGCTAGAGGTCCCATGTGGTTCTCCCCTTCCCTGAGGACAATCAAAGTATGAGCACTTACCGAGAAATGGCAACATCCAATTTCCTTCCAGGAAACTCACTTGTCATCACAAAGGCAACTGTGCAAAAACACTGTTTCCCAGGGACAATTGAGCCCACAGCTCTCTAAATCCCAATGAGGAAAATAAAGTTTCGCTTCAAGCCTTATTTTCAAAATGGACCGCAGAGCATTCGCCCTGTTGTTTCTGTCTCTCCATTGCACGTCCAAGGTTCACAAAGAATGGAGATACCACAGTTGTTTCAACATGCCTCATTCTAGCATTTTAACAAAAGACGTCCTTCATAGCCCTTCTTTCGGCCTATAGTTGCCCTCAAATAAACACTGCTCACAAGGCCCAGAAAGGACGGGCAGTCCGTCGTTTATATCTTGGATCCTACTGCAGACCCCCCCTGTCCTAAGACACCAGGTACACTCCCTAATTTTAAATCACCGCTTTGACAAACGCTGCCTTGAGCCTGCGGCCGGCCAATCCCTGTGAGGAGAGAAATAGAACGTTAGCTTGAGGCGAGACTTCCCGTGTTGTTGGCCAAGCCCTCAACTGAACATTGCTAACAAGGCCTGGAAAGGAAGGGCAGTCCGTCGTTTATATCTTTGATCCTAGTGCAGACACCCTTGTCCAAAGACACCGAAACACTTCCTAGATTTAAAGCACCGCTGTGACAAACGCTGCTTAAGCCAGCAGCCCGCCTATCTCTGTGACGAGAGAAATAGAACGTTAGCATGAGGAAAGTCATCCACTGTTGTTGGCGTACTCACGAACAATTTTGGAGGGCTGAGGATATCGGGAATTGAAAGCCAAGTGTTGTTTCAGGGAAAATAACTTGTCCTCCAAAGGATGATTGTGCAACAAAGAGAAGATGGGCAACCACAGCGTCTACCAGGTAACATTGGGGCCACAAACTCTCCAATTTCCGATGAGGAGAATCAAATTTCCCTGGAAGGGTCAATTTCCAGCAGAACACAGCTGCATATTATGAAGTCGCATCTAACTCTCTATTGTAAATCCAGAGGACACAGTGGAACATAACCCTAAACCATTGTCATGATGGGAGTCCTGACTGTGGTGTAAGGATATCAAGGTGATGGCTTAGTTAGGCCTAGGTGACAGTATTTCTCTAGACTTTCCACCAGTTCAGGAAAACCCTGTAGGTTTTGAAGCAGGACTTAAAGTGTAGTTGCCACTTGAGGTACATAGACGTCACGGAGTAGTTCGCAGGAGCAGTGGTAGGCTAACTGTATTTTCCAGTGCAGCTCAGGGTCCCTCCAGAGTGCAGACCCCCTTTGCACGAAGGAGGGCATGGAACGGTGATGACTGGGTTGCTTTCAAGCTACCGCAATCTAGGTGTCCAAACAACGAACCCCTTCTGTGCCCATCAGTCGGCGTCTAGCTGTTCCCGACCATAGATGGCTGACGGATCCCCGAAGACACAGGCAGTCCTTTTGCAGTACGTTTCGGAACCTAGTGCAAACCCGCGAGTCAAAAAGAGAGCTGCTGTGTTTCCTAGAGTTCAAGAACCACAGGGACTAAGGCTCTATGCAACCTGTAGTTTCCCTAACTCTGTCATGAGAAAACCTGGACGTTAGCTTGAGGCTAGAGGCCCCATGTGGTGGGCCCATTCCCTGAAGACGACTGAAGGATGACCACCTACCAAGGAATGGCAGCCTCCAAGTTTCTTTCCTAGAAACTCACGTCATCACGTTGGCAATTGTGTTACGGAGAGAAGATGTGCAGCAACTGTGTCTCTTGGGGAGAATTGAGCCCGCAGCTCTGTAAATCCCGATGAGGAAAATAAAGTTTCCCTCGCAGCCTTACTTTCAAAATGGACCACACAGAGCATTAACCCTGCTGTGTCTTTCTCTAGTTTGTACTTCCAAGGTGCGTTAGAAGGGAGATACTTGAGTTGTTTCACTTGCCACATGCTAGATGCTTAGCAAAAGGAGATCTTTACTGCCCTTCTTTCGGCATATGGTTGGCCTCAGCCGAGCACTGCTCTCAGGTCCCAGAGGTTACGGGCTGTCCCCCCTGTACATCTTGGATCCCAGTGCAGACCTCTTTGTCCTAAGGCACCAGAAATGCTTCCTACACTTAAAGCACCGCTTTGACAAACGCTGCTTGGAACCTGTTGCCTGCCTATCTGTGTGACGAACAAAACAGTACCTTAGGTGGGACCTTGAAGATAGCGGAAGAATAAGACGCGGAGATGGCCTTCCTCCCCATGGCTATACCAGAAATACATCTACACGTGGAATAACTCCTACAGAACACCTACTGAAGGCTCACAGAAAACCTCAGACCTCCCAAAAGGCAAGAAACTACCCTCGTTCGTGGGTAGGGCAAAAGAAAAAACAGAGACAAAAGAATAAGGATGGCACCTGCACCAGTGGGAGGGAGTTGTGAAGGAGGAATAGTTTCCACACACTAGGAAGACCCTCCGCGTGCGGAGACTGCGGGAGGTGGACGGGGGCGCTTCGGGACTGCGTAGTAGTGCACAGCGACGGGTGTGGAGGGCAAAGCGGGGAGATTCCTGCACAGACGATCGGTGCCGACCGGCACTCACCAACCCAAGAGGCTTGTCTGCTCACCCGCTGGGGCGGGTGGGGCTGTGAGCTGAGGCTCCAGTTTCGGTTTTGGATGGAGCGCAGGGAGAGGACTGGGATTGGGGGCTTGAACATAGCGTGATGGGGTTAGTGCACGACGACTAGCTGGGAGGGAGTTCAGGGAAAAGCCTGCACCTGCCGAAGAGGCAAGAGACTTTTTCTTCCCTCTTTGTTTCCTGGTGCGCGAGGAGAGGGGTTTAAGAGCGCTGATTAAAGGACCTCCAGAGACGGGCGCAAGCCGCGGCTAAACGCGCAAACCCCAGAGACGGGTGCGGGCCGCGGCTAAAAGCGTGAACTCCAGAGACAGGCGCGAGCCGCGGCTAAAAGCGCAAACCCCAGAGATGGGCATGAGCCGCGGCTAAAAGCGCGAAACCCAGAGACAGGCGCGAGCTGTGGCTAAAACCGCGGACCCCAGAGACGGGCTGGAGACGCTAAGCCTGCTGCTGCCGTCACCAAGGGGCCTGTGTGTGAGCACAAGTCACTCTCCACACCCCTCTTCCGCGGAGCCTGTGCAGCCCACCACTGCCTGGTTGCCAGGATCCAGGGACAACTTCCCCGGGAGTAGGCACGGCGGGCCTCAGGCTGGTGCAACGTCATGCCGCCTCTGCCGCCGCAGGCCCACCCTGCACGCAGTGCCCCTCCTTCCCCCATCCCCCAACCCCCGGCCTGAGTGAGCCAGAGCCCTGAATCAGCGGCTCCTTTAACCCTGTCCTGTCTGAGAAAAAACAAAGGCCCTCCAGCGACCTACACCAAGAGGCAGAGCCAAATCCAAAGCTGAGCTCCTGTGAGCTGTGAGAACAAAGAAGAGAAAAGGAAATCTCTCCCAGCAGCCACAGAAGCAGCGGATTAAAGCTCCACAATCAACTTGATATACCCTGCATTTGTGGAATACCTGAATAGACAAGGAATGATCCCAAATTGAAGAGGTGGAATTTGGGAGCAAGATCTATGATTTTTTTTCCCTTTTCCTCTTTTTGTGAATGTGTACATGTAGGCTTCTGTGTGAGATCTTGTCTGTATACTCTTGCTTCCACCATTTGGCCTAGGGCTCTATCCGTCCATGGTTTTTAAAAAAAAATTTTTTCTTAATAATTAATTTTAATTGTAATAACATTATTATACTTTACCTTCATTCTTTCTTTCTTTCTTTCCTTCCTTCCTTCCCTCCTTTAGACAACGAATCACCCCAAATTGAGGAGGTGGTCTCTGAGAGCAAGACTTATGATTTTTCCCCCTTTACCTCTTTTTGTGAACATGTATGTGTATGCTTCTGTGTAAGATTTTCTCTTTATAGCTTTGCTTCCAACATTTGTCCTAAGGTTCTATCCGTCCCTTTTTTTTTTCTAAATATTTTTTTAATTCAATAACTATATTATACTTTATTTTATTTTTACTGTATCTTCTTTCTTTCTGTCTTTTTTCCTTCTTTCCCTCCTTCCTTCCTTCCTTCCTTCCTCCCTCCCTCCCACCCTCCTTTCTTTCCTTCTTTGCTTCTTTCTTCCTTCCTTCCTTTCCTCCTTTCCTTCTTTCTTTCCTCATACTTCTACTAATTCTCTCTACATTTTCTCCCTTTTATTCTGAGCCGTGTGGATGAAAGGTTCTTGGTGCTCCAGCCCAGGAGTCAGGGCTCTGCCTCTGAGGTAGGAGAGCCAACTTCAGGACACTGGTCAATAGGAGGCCTCCCAGCTCCACATAATATTAAATGGCGGAAATCTCCCAGAGACCTCCATCTTAACACCAGCACCCAGCTTCACTCAACGACCAGCAAGCCACAGTGCTGGACAACCTATGCCAAACAACTAGCAAAACAGGAACACAACCCCACCCATTAGTGGAGAGGCTGCCTAAAATCAGAATAAGGCCACAGACACCCCAAAACACACCACCAGACGTGAACCTGCCCACTAGAGAGACAAGATCCAGCCTCATCCAGCACAACACAGGCACTAGTCCCCTCCACCAAAAAGCTTACACAACCCACTGAAACAACCTTAGCCACTGGAGACAGACATCAAAAACAACGGGAACTACGAATGTGCAGCCTGCAAAAAGGAGACCCCAAACACAGTAAGATAAGCAAAATGAGAAGACAGAAAAACACACAGCAGATGAAGGAGCAAGATAAAAACCCACCAGACCTAACAAATGAAGAGGAAATAGGCAATCTACCTGAAGAAGAATTCAGAATAATTATAGTAAGGATGATCCGAAATCTTGGAAGTAGAATGGACAAAATGCAAGAAACAGTTAACAAGGACCTACAAGAACTAAAGATGAAACAAGCAACGATGAACAACGCAATAAATGAAATTAAAAGTACTCTAGATAGGATCAATAGCAGAATAACTGAGGCAGAAGAACGGATAAGTGACCTGGAAGATAAAGTAGTGGAAATAACTACTGCAGAGCAGAATAAGGAAAAAAGAATGAAAAGAACTGAGGACAGTCTCAGAGACCTCTGGGACAACATTAAACGCAACAACATTCGAATTATAGGGGTTCCAGAAGAAGAAGAGAAAAAGAAAGGGACTGAGAAAATATTTGAAGAGAGTATAGTTGAAAACTTCCCTAATATGGGAAAGGAAATAGTTAATCAAGTCCAGGAAGCACAGAGAGTCCCATACAGGATAAATACAAGGAGAAATACGCCAAGACACATATTAATCAAACTGTCAAAAATTAAATACAAAGAAAGCATATTAAAAGCAGCAAGGGAAAAACAACAAATAACACACAAGGGAATCCCCATAAGGTTAACAGCTGATCTCTCAGCAGAAATCCTACAAGCCAGAAGGGAGTGGCAGGACATACTGAAAGTCATGAAGGAGAAAAACCTACAACCAAGACTACTCTACCCAGCAAGGATCTCATTCAGATTTGATGGAGAAATTAAAACCTTTACAGACAAGCAAAAGCTGAGAGAGTTCAGCACCACCAAACCAGCTTTACAACAATTGCTAAAGGAATTTCTCTAGACAAGAAACACAAGAGAAGAAAAAGACCTATAAAAAAGAACCCAAAACAATATAGAAAATAGGAATAGTAACATACATATCGATAATTACCTTAAATGTAAATGGACTAAATGCTCCCACCAAAAGACACAGATTGGCTGAATGGATACAAAAACAAGACCCTTATATATGCTGTCTACAAGAGACCCACTTCAGACCTAGAGACACATACAGACTGAAAGTAAGGGGATGGAAAAAGATATTCCAAGCAAATGGAAACCAAAAGAAAGCTGGAGTAGCAATTCTCATATCAGACAAAATAGACTTTAAAATAAGGACTATTAAAAGAGACAAAGAAGGACACTACATAATGATCAAGGGCTCGATCCAAGAAGAAGATATAACAATTGTAAGTATTTAGGCACCCAACATAGGAGCACCTCAATACATAAGGCAAATGCTAACAGCCATAAAAGGGGAGATCGACAGTAACACATTCATAGTAGGGGACTTTAACACCCCACTTTTACACATGGACAGATCATCCAAAATGAAAATAAATAAGGAAACACAAGCTTTAAATGATACATTAAACAAGATGGACTTAATTGATATTTATAGGACACTCTATCCAAAAACAACAGAATACACATTTTTCTCAAGTGCTCATGGAACATTCTCCAGCATAGATCATATCTTGGGTCACAGATCAAGCCTTGGTAAATTTAAGAAAACTGAAATTGTATCAAGTATCTTTTCTGACCACAACGCCATGAGACTAGATATCAATTACAGGAAAAGATCTGTAAAAAATATAAACACATGGAGTTTAAACAATACACTACTTAATAATGAAGTGATCACTGAAGAAATCAAAGAGGAAATAAAAAAATACCTAGAAACAAATGACAATGGAGACACAGCGACCCACAACCTATGGGATGCAGCAAAAGCAGTTCTAAGGGGGAATTTTATAGCAATACAAGCCCACCTTAAGAAGCAGGAAACATCTCGAATAAACAACCTAACCTTGCACCTCAAGCAATTAGAGAAAGAAGAACAAAAAAACCCCAAAGCTAGCAGAAGGAAAGAAATCATAAAAATCAGATCAGAAATAAATGAAAAAGAAATAAAGGAAACGATAGCAAAGATCAATAAAACTAAAAGCTGGCTCTTTGAGAAGATAAACAAAATTGATAAACCACTAGCCAGACTCATCAAGAAAAAAAGGGAGAAGACTCAAATCAATAGAATTAGAAATGAGAAAGGAGAAGTAACAACTGACACTGCAGAAATAAAAAAAATCATGAGAGATTACTACAAGCAACTCTATGCCAATAAAATGGACAATCTGGAAGAAATGGACAAATTCTTAGAAATGCACAACCTGCCAAGACTGAATCAGGAAGAAATAGAAAATATGAACAGACCAATCACAAGCACTGAAATTGAAACTGTGATTAAAAATATTCCAACAAACAAAAGCCCAGGACCAGATGGCTTCACAGGTGAATTCTATCAAACGTTTAGAGAAGAGCTAACACCTATCCTTCTCGAACTCTTCCAAAATATAGCAGAGGCAGGAACGCTCCCAAATTCCTTCTACGAGGCCACCATCACCTTGATACCAAAACCAGACAAGGATGTCACAAAGAAAGAAAACTACAGGCCAATATCACTGATGAACGTAGATGCAAAAATCCTCAACAAAATACTAGCATACAGAATCCAGCAGCACATTAAAAGGATCATACACCATGATCAAGTGGGGTTTATTCCAGGAATGCAAGGATTCTTCAATATACACAAATCTATCAATGTGATAAACCATATTAACAAATTGAAGGAGAAAAACCATATGATCATCTCACCAGATGCAGAGAAAGCTTTCGACAAAATTCAAAACCCATTTATGATAAAAACCCCCCAGAAAGTAGGCATAGAGGGAACCTTCCTCAACATAATAAAGGCCATGTATGACAAGCCCACAGAAAACATCATCCTCAATGGTGAAAAACTGAAAGCATTTCCACTAAGATCAGGAACAAGACAAGGTTGCCCACTCTCACCACTCTTATTCAACATAGTTTTGGAAGTTTTAGCCACAGCAATCAGAGAAGAAAAGGAAATAAAAGGAATCCAAATCGGAAAAGAAGAAGTAAAGCTGTCACTGTTTGCAGATGACATGATACTATACATAGAGAATCCTAAAGATGCTACCAGAAAACTACTAGAGCTAATCAGTGAATTTGGTAAAGTAGCAGGATACAAAATTAATGCACAGAAATCTCTGGCATTCCTATATACTAATGATGTAAAATCTGAAAGTGAAATCAAGAAAACACTCCCATTTACCATTGCAACAAAAAGAATAAAATATCTAGGAATAAACCTACCTAAGGAGACGAAAGACCTGTATGCAGAAAATTATAAGACACTGATGAAAGAAATTAAAGATGATACAAATAGATGGAGAGATATACCATGTTCTTGGATGGGAAGAATCAACATTGTGAAAATGACTCTACTACCCAAAGCAATCTACAGATTCAATGCAATCCCTATCAAACTACCACTGGCATTTTTCACAGAACTAGAACAAAAAATTTTGCAATTTGTATGGAAAACCAAAAGACCCCAAATAGCCAAAGCAATCTTGAGAACGAAAAAAGGAGCTGGAGGAATCAGGCTTCCTGACTTCAGACTATACTACAAAGCTACAGTAATCAAGACAGTATGGTACTGGCACAAAAACAGAAACATAGATCAATGGAACAGGATAGAAAGCCCAGAGATAAACCCACGCACATATGGACACCTTATTTTTGATAAAGGAGGTAGGAATGTACAGTGGAGAAAGGCAGCCTCTTCAATAAATGGTGCTGGGAAAACTGGACAGGTACATGTAAAAGTATGAGATTAGATCACTCTCTAACATCATACACAAAAATAAGCTCAAAATGGATTAAAGACATAAATGTAAGGCCAGAAACTATCAAACTCTTAGAGGAAAACACATAGGAAGAACACTCTTTGACATAAATCACAGCAAGATCCTTTCTGACCCACCTCCTAGAGTAATGGAAATAAAAACAAAAATAAACAAATGGGACCTAATGAAACTTCAAAGCTTTTGCACAGCAAAGGAAACTATAATCAAGACCAAAAGACAACCCTCAGAATGGGAGAAAACATTTGCAAATGAAGCAACTGACAAAGGATTAATCTCCAAAATTTACAAGCAGCTCATGCAGCTCAATAACAAAACAACAAACAACCCCATCCAAAAATGGGCAGAAGACCTAAATAGACATTTCTCCAAAGAAGATATACAGACTGCCAACAAACACATGAAAGAATGCTCAACATTATTAATCATTAGAGAAATGCAAATCAAAACTACAATGAGATATCATCTCACACCAGTCAGAATGGCCATCATCAAAAAATCTAGAAACAATAAATGCTGGAGAGGGTGTGGAGAAAAGGGAATACTCTTGCACTGCTGGTGGGAATGTGAATTGGTTCAGCCACTATGGAGAACAGTATGGAGGTTCCTTAAAAGACTACAAATAGGGGCTTCCCTGATTGTGCAGTGGGTGAGAGTCTGCCTGCCAATGCAGGGGACACAGGTTCGTGCCCCGGTCCGGGAAGATCCCACATGCCGCGGAGCGTCTGGGCCCGTGAGCCATGGCCACTGAGTCCAGAGCCTGTGCTCCACAACGGGAGAGGCCACAGCAGTGAGAGGTCCATGTACCGCAAGAAAAAAAAAACTACAAATAGAATTACCATATGACCCAGCAAACCCACAACTGGGCATATACCCTGAGAGAACCAAAATTCAAAAAGAGTCATGTACCAAAATGTTCATTGCAGCTCTATTTACAATAGCCCAGAGAAGGAAACAACATAAGCGCCCATCATCGGATGAATGGATAAAGAAGATGTGGCACATATACACAATGGAATATTACTCAGCTTTAAAAAAAATGAAATTGAGCTATTTGTAATGAGATGGATAGACCTAGAGTCTGTCATACAGAGTGAAGTAAGTCAGAAAGAAAAAGACAAATACCGTATGCTAACACATATATATGGAATTTAAGGGGAAAAAAATGTCATGAAGAACTTAGGGGTAAGACAGGAAAAAAGACGCAGACCTACTGGAGAACGGACTTGAGGATATGGGGATGGGGAAGGGTGAGCTTTGACAGGGCGAAAGAGAGTCATGGACATATACACACTAACAAACGTAGTAAGGTAGACAGCTAGGGGGAAGCAGCCGCAAGGCACAGGGATATTAGCTCGGTGCTTTGTGACAGCCTGGACGGTTGGGATGGGGAGAGTGGGAGGGAGGGAGACGCAAGAGGGAAGACATACGGGAACATATGTATATGTATAACTGATTCACTTTGTTATAAAGCAGAAACTAACACACAATTGTAAAGCAATTATACCCCAATAAAGATGTTTTAAAAAAAAAAGAAGGCTTTACTGCCCTTCTTTCGGCATACGGTTGTCCCCAGCCGAACACTGCTCTCAGGTCCCAGAAGCGACGGGCGGTCCGCCCTGTACATCTTGGACCCCAGTGCAGACCTCTTTGCCCTAAGGCACCAGAAATGCTTCCTACACTTAAAGCACCGCTTTGACAAACGCTGCCTGGAACCTGTTGCCTGCCTATCTGTGTGACAAACAAAACAGTACCTTAGCTTGGGGCCAGTCCTCCTATATGTTTGGCTTACACACCGACGATTGCTGAGGGATGAGAACCTAGCAGGGACTGAAAGGCAACGTTTGCCTCACGGAAAGAAAAAAAAAAAAAAAAACCAAACATTGCTAGTCCTCACAAAGGCAGTTCTGCAATGAAGAAAAGATAAGTCTACACGACACTGTTCATCAGGTAAACATGTGGCCGCGTGTCGACATTCCAGTGTACCGAATAAACTTACCATCACGCTTCAGTTTCCAAGTCGAGGGCACAGCGTCTCACGCTGCAGTTTAGTGAGTAAACTTTGTGAGTAAATTTTGTGATACAGGGGGTTGGGACTGTGGTGAAAGGATTAGCAAGTCCTGGGTGAGTGAGGCCTGGGTGTGCGATGTATCTCCGGAATACCTGGCTTTCAAGGGAGACCCTGAAAATTTTTCAGGCTACACTTACTTAAATTCCAGGGGCCGCCTGGGGTAAATTCCGTCATGTGCGAGTTCCCTGAAGGTGGTTTCGAATCATCGTACGTTTCGTGTGCTCTGGGTTCGGCAGAGAAGCAGACACGTTTGGCATGAAGGAATGCACAGAACGCTGAGAGGTGGCTGTTTCCAAGCTATCCCAACCTAGGTGTTTCTCCGACGAAACCCTTCACTGCCCGTGACTCGGCATCTAGCAGTTCCCGGCGGTGCATTGCTCACAACTCCCTGAAAACAACAGGAGGCCCTTTTCATCCGTTTCGGATCCTAGTGCAGATCCGTGATTCAAGAGAGACCTGATATGCTTCCTAGAGTTCAAGAAAGCCAGGGACCAAGACTGCATGGAGTCTGTTGCATGCCTACCTCTTTCATGAGAGAACCTGAACATTAGCTTAAGGCTAGAGGCCCCGTGCGGTTCTCCCCTTCCCCGAGGACCACCGCAGCATGAGCACTCACCGAGGAACGGCAACATCCAACTCCCTTCCAGGAAACTCACTTGTCATCCCAACGGCAACTGTGCGACAACACTGTTTCCCAGGGAGAACTGAGCCCGCAGCTCTCTAACTCCCAACGAGGAAAATCAAGTTCCGCTTCAAGCCTCAGTTTCCAAATGGACCGCAGAGCCTTTACCCTGCTGTTTCCATCTCTCCGTTGCGCGTCCAAGGCGCGCATAGGACGGAGCTACTACACTTGTTTCAACTTGCCGCATGCTAGCACTTTGACAAAGGACGCCCTTCACAGCCCTTCTTTCGGCCTATAGTTGCCCTCAACTGAGCGTTGCCCACAAGGCCCAGAAAGGACGGGCAGTCCGTCGTTTACATCTTGGATCCTAGTGCAGACCCCCGCGTCCTAAGACGCCAGAAACGCTTCCTAGGTTTAAAGCACCGCTTTGAAAAAACGCTGCCGTGAGCCTGCGGCCCGCCTACGTCTGTGCCGAGAGAAGTAGAAGGTGGGCTTGAGGCCAGTCGTCCAGGGCTGTGGGCGTACTCACGAACAATGTTTGAGGGATGAGGACGCGGCAGGAATTGAAAGCCAAGTGTTCTTTCGTGGAAGGTAACTTGGCCTCCCAAAGACGATTGTGCAGCAAAGAGAAGGTGGGCAACAACAGTGTTTACCAGGTAACCCTGGGGCCGCAGACGATCTCCACCTTCCAATGAGGAAAATCACCTTTCCCAGGAAGCCTCCGTTTCCAGCAGGACAAAGCAGCATATTACCTGTTAGACCCAAACGGTCTGTGAGAGATTCCAACTCGCCCAAGAACCACCAAGAGTCGAGAATCATTGCAACACGCAAGAGGTTTACTAGGAGCCGATGCACCGGGGTTCCCTGAACCTCTGCAGGAGGCTGATGGGGAACCCCTAAAAGCGGAATCACATACTTTTTATAGGTTTATTTACTCATAGGGTGGGTATATTCTCACAATGATTGGGTAAATGTGGTGACTTTTGAATTCATTGGCTTAGGAAATTTTGCCCCACCTTCTGGCCGTTACAGTTGTTCGTTCATTGTGGTGGTTAGGGCGTATACCTGTTACGGGCAACTGGAAAATTACCCGCTGGCTGGAAAGTCCCCGTCACTGAAAAACTCCAAGAATTGGTTTCGATAGGGAGAAGAATTGGTTTCGATAGGGAGAAGGAGTGGCGCACGATAGGGAGAAGAATTGGCTTCGATAGGGAGAAGGAGTGGCGCAAGAGGTTGGTTTACGGGAACAAGTGAGGGGGTGGAAAGTCCCTAAAGGCCCTACATTCCCCCCCTTTTATTTTTGTAACTAATTTCAATCATGGAATTTCAGTTTCTTTTTGCGAGTTTTGGTATTGTTGCCTTAGCATTAAAACTTGTACCGTACTAATGTGTTCTCTAATAAAGGCTATCAGGCGATTCAGAATGCATGGTCCAAAAGTTAAAAGCAACAATAAAATAATGAGGGGCCCTAACAAGGTGGAAACTAAAGTAGTAAGCCAGGGAGATTTATCAAACCATGATTGGAACCACCCTTTTTGATTTTCTCTTTCCTGTTGTCTTTTGTCCAGGCGCTCCCTAAGTTTGTCCATAGTTTTGGTAATAGCCCCAGAATGATCAATATAAAAACCGCATTCTTCTTTTAGTGCAGCACATAGTCCACCTTCTTTGAGAAATAGCAAATCTAGCCCCCTTCTGTTTTGCATTACTACTTCTGAAAGCGAGGTGAGAGATTCTTTTAACTGAGTTATGGAACTTTCTAATGCCCGGAGGTCAACATCTACAGCTTGTCTTAAGGCATCATAATAGTGGGGTTGTTGGATGAGGGCTGTTGTACCCGTTCCTACCCCGGCTGCCATTCCTAGTCCTAGGAGTACAGCCAGGGTGAGTGTTATGGGTTCCCTCTTAGACCTTCTTCTGCCCTCATATTCATCTAGAAAGGATGAATCTGAATGATAAATGAGTCTGGGGACCAGCTGAACTAATACACAAAATTCAGTTGAAGCTTTAAGAACCTCTAAAGAAATGCAGGGGGTCAATCCTGTGTTACATGCCCACCATCCATCCGGAGGAGGGAGGAGATACCCTGAGCCCTGTGAGAGGCTTAAATTGGCACAAAGATGTCGGTGGGACGGGGGGGGCGTTCCTACACATGTACCATTTCCTAATACTGAGGCCAGGGTCAATTTACTATTTCCTTCTTGTTTCCATCGACATTGATCTGGAGTGTTAACATTACTATAATTAGAATTATATCCTATAGCATCATAATAAGGGGGAGGAGCAGCATAGCAAAGCCAACATGATTTGGTAGCCTCCGGGTTTGTGGCATTTAAAACCTCAAAAGCCGCCTGGACCAATGAGAGCATTCGGTCCCGGGGGGTCTTGGGCTTGATTGTCATTCCTTTTGGCTCAGAAGTTTGGTTTCTTATCTCTGGTAACGCTGTGGGAGGGGCCAAAGGTAGCGAAGAGTGCCCTATCTCAGGGTTGGGGCTTATAGGAACTGGAGTAGGGGTTTCAATTTTTAGTTTGATGGTCATTAGTAATCCATCATTATATCCTTCTTTATAAAACCTGATTCCCCAATGAATGGCCATTTATCCAGTTTTTATCCTTTTTTCCTGGTTCACTAAAAGAGATCTTAAGGGGATGGCACCATTTAGTACATTCAGGCCTATAAGTTAAGGGGTTGGTTGGGTGTGTATAATTGGCTGTCACCTTAATAAAGTCCCAGCCAGAGGTGGGCTTCCAATAGGTGTCTCCTGTGGTTTCACACCCCCAGCTTTTACAATAAAAATGTTCCTTTCCCCCACATTGATAATTTAGGGACCTATGGCGATGAAATCCCGGGCATACATAAAAGGTAGGGTTGCTAAGTTTCTGTCGTGTACCCGAGTTTTGGCAGCCGTATTGGCCGGCCCAACCGGGTATGGATGGGGCATTTTGACGATCATGGGAGTGTGCTGTGTCCCAATTGGGAGCTCCTATGGCTAATTTACAAACATCGGGGAAAAGGTCTGGCCACCAGGTCCAAGGAGCAGCAGTATGGCTAACAGACCATATTACATCTCCAGTTTGGGAAATTACCTGCCAGGTTAAACGCTGGGGCAGGTGAGGACTAAAATTACTCACAGTCAGTAGGGGTAACAAAGTTAAAGTTATAAATCTGATGATCGCAGAAGCTTGAGCTTGAGCGGGTTGCTGGTCTTTTGGGCTCGCCATTCCGATGATGCAGATGCTGGCGCGGCCTTCACGTGTGAAGCGTGGATCCACGCAGCAATGCCGTCTACCTTTATAGCCGTGGGGGTGGTGAGCAGGACGATGTATGGTCCTTTCCACCGAGGCTCTAGAGTCTGGGTTCGGTGCCGACGGACGTACATGGAATCTCCGACTTGGAAGGGATGAGACTCTGCTGGTGTTCCCGGTTGGTAAGCTTCTGCCAGCTGGGACCACACCTCCTTTTGGACCAACTGGAGTCCCAACAGCCTAGCATATAAGTCAGTGTTATTCTGGCAGTCAGGACTTAATTTCTCCCTTAGCGTAAAAAGAGGAGGTGGGGCCCCGTCTAGTATTTCAAATGGAGTAAGATAATAGCGGGAGGGGGTATTTCTAGCCCGGAACAGGGCTAAGGGAAGGAGCACCATCCAATCTGTACCGCCAGTCTCTATGGACAATTTAGTTAGGGTCTCTTTTAGAGTTCTATTCATTCTCTCTACCTGTCCTGAACTCTGGGGTCTATAGGCACAATGTAATTTCCAATCAGTCCCCAGGTATTTGGCCACACCCTGACTTACCTGGGCGACGAAGGCGGGACCATTATCTGATCCTATTACCTTTGGTGCCCCAAACCAGGGGGAAATTTCTTCTAAGACCTTTTTGGCCACCACAGTAGCTGTCTCCTTCTTCGTCGGGAAAGCTTCTACCCATCCTGAGAAGGTATCTATAAAAACTAGAAGATACCTGTTACCGTACCTTCCAGGGCGTATTTCAGTGAAGTCGACCTCCCAATAGGCTCCTGGGCGGTCTCCTCTGAGCCTTTTTCCGACCTCAAGTTTTCCTTTATGGGAGTTTACCTGTTGGCATGGAATGCACTCTCGTGCAATCTGCTCAGCTAATTTAGTTAGTCCAGGGGTATCATAACCTGTCTTGTGTAGTAGGGGCACCATCTTTTTGGTTCCCAAGTGTGTCCATCTGTGAATCTGTTGTAGCATGGATTTTGCTTGTTGAGGAGATAACGTTCCTTTAGTTATGGCTGGGGTAATTGTTCCCCTATCATTTGGTTTCCCAGGACTCTCATCTGATAGTTCTAGTATGATTTCCCGTAGAGCCACTTCTCGTGCCACCCTATCTGCCATGTTGTTGCCTCTTGTCACCGGGGTATTGTCCTTCTGGTGTCCGGGGCAATGAATGATGCTGACTTTAGTGGGGAGCATGAGGGCAGCTAGCAGTGCCACTATTTCTTCTTTGTTTTTAATTTCTTTGCCCGCCGAGGTGAGCAACCCTCTTTGTTGGTAAATGGCCCCATGGACATGGGCGGTAGCAAATGCGTACCTACTGTCCGTATAGATGTTTACCTTTTTGTTTTCTGCTAGTTCCAATGCTCTAGTCATGGCGATTAGTTCAGCCCGTTGGGCCGATGTCCCTTGCGGTAATGCGGCTGCCCAGATGACCTCTTTCCCGTCTACCACGGCTGCTCCCGCCCGACGCTTACCTTCCTCTAGGAAACTGCTTCCGTCAGTAAACCAGGTAACGTCGGCATTGGGGAGGGGCTGATCCATCAAGTCTGGTCTACTACCGTGTGCTGCAGCCAGTACTTCCTGACAATCATGGATGACGGTAGTGCTTTCCAGGTCAGGGTCGGGTAGCAAGGTGGCCGGGTTGAGTCCTGTGGCTGAGGTAAACTTAATACAATCTGAGTTTAACAGCAGGGCTTGGTAATGAGTCATCCTGGCATTTGTTAGCCATCTGTCGGGTGGCTGGCGAATTACACTTTCTAATGCATGGGGGGCTGTTATCGTTAGGTTCTGCCCCAAAGTCAGTTTGTCAGCATCTTTGACCAAAGCGGCCACCGCGGCAATTATTTTTAAACAGGCGGGCCATCCTGCTGCCACAGGATCCAATTTCTTTGATAGGTACGCAACCGGGCGATTCCAGGGGCCCAGTTTCTGAGTTAGTACTCCCTTTGCGATGCCTTTATTCTCGGCCACGTACAGATGAAAAGGCTTAGTAACATCTGGTAGCCCCAGAGCTGGGGCTGATAGTAGGGCTCGTTTAATTCGGTCAAAAGCCCGTTGTTCTTTATCACCCCAAGCAAAAGGATGCCATTTTTGGTCAGGGGATATAAAGGGGCTGCTAATTCAGCAAACCCCGGAATCCATAGCCTACAAAATCCGGCCGTCCCCAAAAATTCCCTAACTTGTTTGGGACTCTTGGGGGCCGGTATCCGGGCAACGGTGTCTTTCCTGCTTTCCGAAAGCCATCTCTGTCCTCCTTTTAACAAGTACCCCAGGTAACTAACCTGTCGTTGACATATTTGTGCTTTCTTTGCTGAAGCCCGATATCCCAATGTTCCCAGTTCTGTTAACAGCCTCTCAGTTCCCTTGATGCAGTCCTCTTGGGTTTCAGCAGCTAAAAGAATATCATCGACATATTGAAGTAGAGTTACCTGGGGATTGGATTCTCTATAAGATGCCAAATCCTGGTGGAGCGTCTCATCAAAAATGGTGGGCGAGTTCTTGAATCCTTGTGGCAGGCGAGTCCATGTCAGCTGGCCTGACATCCCAGAGGCTGGATCCTTCCACTCGAAGGCAAAGTAAAGCTGACTGAGAGAAGAAAGTCTCAGGCAGAAGAAAGCATCTTTAAGATCCAAAACAGTGTACCAAGTGTGCTGAGGTGGAAGAGTACTTAAGAGATTGTAGGGGTTGGGTACCGTGGGGTGGAGGTCCATTACCCGCTTATTTACCTCTCGTAGGTCTTGTACCCGTCGGTAATTATTAGTTCCTGGCTTTTTAACTGGCAAAAGAGGGGTATTCCATGCAGATTGGCACCTTACCAGGATCCCTAATTCCAGCAACCTTTGTATTTGAGGACGGATGCCATCTCGGGCTTCTTTACTCATGGGGTATTGGCGGACCGTCACCGGGGTGGCGGTTGTTTTAAGTTCTACCACCACGGGGGGCCGATATTTTGCCATTCCCATACCGGCAGTTTCTGCCCAAGCCTGTGGAAACCTAGTCATCCAATCCTGCATGTCAGCTTGTGGAGGCGAGGGTGTTTCATATACCCTGTGTTCATCTTCCAGTTTCATGGTCAAGATTTGGAGTAATCTCCCTTGGTTGTCAGTTATGGTGGGCCCTTCTGGTTGAAAGTGGATTTGGGCCCCCACCTTAGAGAGTAAGTCTCTACCTAGCAGAGGGTATGGGCACTCAGGTATGACCAAGAATGAGTGGGTTACTCGTCCCACCCCAAGATCTACTGTCCTTCGGGTGGTCCATGAGTACTGCTTATTTCCAGTGGCCCCCTGGACCCATGACCTTTTAGTTGAAAGGGGGCCCTTTGAATGGAGGAGGACTGAGTGCTGGGCTCCGGTGTCCACCAAGAACTGGACGGGTTCCCCCTCCACTTTAAGAGTTACCCTGGGCTCGGGGAGAGGGTCCGAGCCCTGACTTCCCTAATCTTCCTCTTCCAACGTTAAAATTTTATCTCTGGTTGGCCTTCCTCCATTCCTTTTTTTAGGGCATTCTCTTGCCCAATGACCTTTTTCTTTACAGTAGGCACATTGGTCCTTGTCTAATGGCCGCCTTCTATCCGTTGTTCACCCTTCCTGTCTATTTCTGTCTCTACTGTTTCCTCCTCTGACTACAGTGGCCAGTATCTTACTCAAATGTCTTTCTTGCCTCTTATCTCGTCTTACCTCACAAGCCTCTTGTTCCTTCTGCTTTCTTTCTTCCCTTTCTTCTTCTGTCTCCCTCTTATTATATACCTTATCTGCCTCTTTTACTAAGTCCTGAAGGGAGAAACCTTGTAGGCCATCCAGCCTTTGTAACTTCTTTCTAATATCAGGGGCCACCTGGTCAATAAAGGCCATTGCTATGGTGGTCTTATGTTCCTCAGAGGTTGGATCATAAGGAGTGAATCGTCTAAAAGCATCCATTAAGCGTTCTAGGAACACGGTTGGTGATTCCTGGGGCCCCTGAGTTAGCTCTCTTAACTTAGCCAAATTCGTGGGGTGCCTGGCCGCTCCATGGAGACCCGCCACCAGAGCCTGGCGATACATTTTCAGGTGCTCCTTACCTTCCGGGGTATTAAAGTCCCAATTCGGCCTGACGAGTGGAAAACCGGCATCAATCTCATTAGGCAACTGGGTAGGTTGTCCATTGGCGCCTAACACATTCTTTCTAGCCTCCAGGAGAACCCATTGCCTCTCCTCAGTTGTGAGGAGAGTCTGGAGGAGCTGTTGACAATCATCCCAGGTGGGTTGGTGGGAGAAGACAAGAGACTCTATTAGAGCAGTAAGAGCCTGTGGATTTTCAGAAAAAGTAGGGTTATGCATCTTCCAGTTATAAAGATCTGCAGAGGAAAAGGGCCAGTATTGAAGGGGCCTATTCCCATGGTTGTCGGGGGGGCCATATTCTCTAAGGGGTAAAGCAGTGGAATCCGGGGAAACTGCCCTCCTGCTCCTGGTGCCCGCCGAGGGATCCCCTCTTTCCGCCATAACAGGTGGCCCTACTGGTGCAGAGGGTTGTGAAGCTGGGGGTCCTAGGGGCGGCATGGGATTTAGGGCCGGAGGATAAGGAGGTGGGGAATCTAGAAGAAGCAAATCAGACTGCAGGTCAGGATATATTGCCTTTGGCGGGTCCGGGGCAGCAGATGACTTTTCCGTGTCTGGGGTTTTCTTCAGGGCCAATATCTCCGATTGTGCTGGAGCGCATGCAGATGTGCCTGTTGAGGAAACAAAGGGCTGGACCCACAGAGGCGGGGAGAGAACTAGATCTTCCCAGACCAGGATATATGGTATCTGGTCTGGGTGTCCGTGGGGTCCTGCGTTAAAGACCCTAGACTTGACTAGCCCAACCTTATCTAACAAAAAAGATCCTTCGGGTGGCCACCCTGTCTGAAATGTAGGCCACTCAGAGGTACACAGCGTTTGCCATTTTCCTTTCCTTACTTCTACTGAAAGGTTGTGGGCCCTAGCCCTAACTTCGGTCCAGTGGCTTAGGGTGAGAGAAAGAGGAGTCGTCATAGTTTGTCCCATTGTCGTCCGTCAAAAGAAAGATAATACTACAGAAAAACAATAAAATTTCAAAAGACACACATTGATATTGCCACCGCGAACTTAAAACCGAAACCAACTCAAATTCAGATGGCAGCTTATATAACCTGCCAGAGCCAGATGAAGGGGAGACAAAATTTGTTTCTCCTTCCAGATGGACCATCAGGGCATCCCCCGGGGCCCGTGGACACCAGCTTTCAGCACGTCTGCCTAGCCAGGAGTCCAATACAGATTTCACAGCAAGCCGGTTCACTCGGCTTTTTCCTAATGGTGGCTAGGAACAAAGAAACGACAGACAATTGGGCCAGAGCCTACCTGATACCTCCGACTCCCGATGTTCTTGTGACCCAGGGGCAAGTGGGGATCCCGGACGAGCCCCCAGATGTTAGACCCAAACGGTCTGCGAGAGATTCCAACTCGCCCAAGAACCGCCAAGAGTCGAGAGTCGTTGCAACACACAAGAGGTTTATTAGGAGCCGATGCACCGGGGTTCCCTGAACCTCACGCAGGAGGCCGATGGGGAACCCCTAAAAGCGGAATCACATACTTTTTATAGGTTTATTTACTCATAGGGCGGGTAAATTCTGACAATGATTGGGTAAATGTGGTGACTTTTGAATCCATTGGCTTAGGAATTTTGCCCCAACTTCTGGCCGTAACAGTTGTTCGTTCATTGTGGAGGTTAGGGCGTATACCTGTTACGAGCAACTGGAAAATTACCTGCTGGCTGGAAAGTCCCCGTCAACTGAAAAACTCCAAGAATTGGTTTCGATAGGGAGAAGAATTGGTTTCGATAGGGAGAAGGAGTGGCGCACGATAGGGAGAAGAATTGGTTTCGATAGGGAGGAGTGGTGCAAGAGGTTGGTTTACGGGAAAAAGTGAGGGGGTGGAAAGTCCCTAAAGGCCCCACAACCAAGTCGTATCTCTCTCTTGTACATCCAGTGGACACAGTGGATCGTGACACTAGTAACCATTGCCATGCTGGGAGTCCTGACTGTGGTGGAAGGATCTCAAGGTGATGGCTTAGGTAGGCCTAGGTGACAATACTTCTCTAGACTCTCGACCAGTTCAGGAAAACCCTGTAGGTTTTGAAGCGGGACTTAAAGTGTAGTGGCCGCTTGAGGTACACAGACGTCCCGGAGTAGTTCCCAGGAGCAGTGGTAGGCTAACTGTATTTTCCAGTGCAGCTCAGGGTTCCTCCAGAGTGCAGACAACCTTGGCGCGAAGGAGGGCATGGAATGGTGATGACTGGGTTGCTTATAAGCTACCGCAAGTAGCCTGTTGAAAACTAGTTGGTGTCTAAACAACGAAGCCCTTTCAGTGCCCATCGGTCGGCGTCTAGCTGTTCCCGACGCTGGATGGCTCACGGCTCCCCGAAGACACAGGCAGCCCCTTTTGCAGTACGTTTCGGAACCTAGTGCAGACCCGCGAGTCGAAAAGAGAGCTGATGTGTTTCCTAGCGTTCAAGAACCACAGGGACTAAGGCTCTGTGCAATCCGCTGCTTCCCTAACTCTGTCATGAGGAGACCTGGACGTTAGCTTGAGGCTAGAGGCCCCCTGTGGCGGGCCCATTTCCCTGACGACGAAGACTGAAGGATGACCACCTACCAAGGAACGGCAGCCTCCCAGTTTCTTTCCTAGAAACGCAGGTCATCACGTTGGCAATTGTGTTACGGAGAGAAGCTGTGCAGCCACTGTGTCTCTTGGGGAGAACTGAGCCCGCAGCTCTGTAAATCCCGATGAGGAAAATAAAGTTTCCCTCGCAGCCTTACTTTCAAAAGGGACCACACAGAGCATTCACCCTGCTGTGTGTCTTTCTCTAGTTTGCACTTCCAAGGTGCGTTAGAAGGGAGATACTTGAGTTGTTTCACTTGCCGCGTGCTGGATGCTTAGCAAAAGAAGGCCTTTACTGCCCTTCTTACGGCATACGGTTGTCCTCAGCCGAACACTGCTCTCAGGTCCCAGAAGCGACGGGCGGTCCGCCCTGTATATCTTGGATCCCAGTGCAGACCTCTTTGCCCTAAGGCACCAGAAATGCTTCCCACCCTTAAAGCACCGCTTTGACGAACGCTGCCTGGAACCTGCTGCCTGTCTATCTGTGTGACGAACAAAACAGTACCTTAGCTTGGGGCCAGTCCTCCTGTATGTTTGGCTTACTCACCGACGATTGCTGAGGGATGAGCACCTAGCAGGGACTGAAAGGCAACGTTTGCCTCACGGAAAGAAAAAAAAAACAAACAAAAAACCAAACATCGCTAGTCCTCACAAGGGCAGTTCTGCAATGAAGAAAAGATAGGCCTACGCTACACTGTTCATCCGGTAACCTTGAGGCCGCGTGTCGACATTCCAGGGTGCCGAATAAACTTCCCATCACGCTTCAGTTTCCAAGGCGAGGGCACAGCGTCTCACGCTGCAGTTTAGTGAGTAAACAACTCTGTGCTACGGGGGGGGGGGGGTCGTGATTGTGGTGAAAGGATTAGCAAGTCCTGGGTGAGTGAGGCCTGGGTGTGCGATGTATCTCCGGAATACCTGGCTTTCAAGGGAGACCCTGAAAAATTCTGAGGCTACACTTACTTAAATTCCAGGGGCCGCCTGGGGTAAATTCCGTCACGTGCGAGTTCCCTGAAGGCGGGGTCGACTCATCGTACGTTTCGTGCGCTCTGGGTTCGGCAGAAAAGCAGACACGTTTGGCACGAAGGAATGAACAGAACGCTGAGAGCTGGCTGTTTCCAAGCTATCCCAACCTAGGTGTTTCTCCGACGAAGCCCTTCACTGCCCATGACTCGGCATCTAGCTGCTCCCGGCGGTGCATTGCTCACAACTCCCTGAAGACAACAGGAGGCCCTTTCCGTCCGTTTCGGATCCTAGTGCAGACCCGCGACTCAAGAGAGACCTGATATGCTTCCTAGAGTTCAAGAAAGCCAGGGACCGAGGCTGCATGGAGTCTGTTGCATGCCTACCTCTTTCATGAGAGAACCTGAACATTAGCTTAAGGCTAGAGGCCCCGTGCGGTTCTCCCCTTCCCCGAGGACCACCGCAGCATGAGCACTCACCGAGGAACGGCAACTTCCAACTCCCTTCCAGGAAACTCACTTGTCATCCCAACGGCAACTGTGCGACAACACTGTTTCCCAGGGAGAACTGAGCCCGCAGCTCTCTAACTCCCAACGAGGAAAATCAAGTTCCGCTTCAAGCCTCCGTTTCCAAATGGACCGCAGAGCCGTTACCCTGCTGTTTCCGTCTCTCCGTTGCGCGTCCAAGGGGCGCATAGGACGGAGCTACTACACTTGTTTCAACTTGCCGCATGCTAGCCCTTTGACAAAGGACGCCCTTCACAGCCCTCCTTTCGGCCTATAGTTGCCCTCAACTGAGCGTTGCCCACAAGGCCCAGAAAGGACGGGCAGTCCGTCGTTTACATCTCGGATCCTAGTGCAGACCCCCGCGTCCTAAGACGCCAGAAACGCTTCCTAGGTTTAAAGCACCGCTTTGAAAAAACGCTGCCGTGAGCCTGCGGCCCGCCTACGTCTGTGCCGAGAGAAGTAGAAGGTGGGCTTGAGGCCAGTCGTCCAGGGCTGTGGGCGTACTCACGAACAATGTTTGAGGGATGAGGACGCGGCAGGAATTGAAAGCCAAGTGTTCTTTCGTGGAAGGTAACTTGGCCTCCCAAAGACGATTGTGCAGCAAAGAGAAGGTGGGCAACAACAGTGTTTACCAGGTAACCCTGGGGCCGCAGACGATCTCCACTTTCCAATGAGGAAAATCACCTTTCCCAGGAAGCCTCCGTTTCCAGCAGGACAAAGCAGCATATTACCAAGTCGTATCTGACTCTCTCTTGTACATCCAGTGGACACAGTGGATCGTGACACTAGTAACCATTGCCATGCTGGGAGTCCTGACTGTGGTGTAAGGATCTCAAGGTGATGGCTTAGGTAGGCCTAGGTGACAATACTTCTCTAGACTCTCGACCAGTTCAGGAAAACCCTGTAGGTTTTGAAGCGGGACTTAAAGTGTAGTGGCCGCTTGAGGTACACAGACGTCACGGAGTAGTTCCCAGGAGCAGTGGTAGGCTAACTGTATTTTCCAGTGCAGCTCAGGGTTCCTCCAGAGTGCAGACACCCTTGGCGCGAAGGAGGGCATGGAACGGTGATGACTGGGTTGCTTTCAAGCTACCGCAAGTAGCTTGTTGAAACCTAGTTGGTGTCTAAACAACGAAGCCCTTTCAGTGCCCATCGGTCGGCGTCTAGCTGTTCCCGACGCTGGATGGCTCACGGCTCCCCGAAGACACAGGCAGCCCCTTTTGCAGTACGTTTCGGAACCTAGTGCAGACCCGCGAGTCGAGAAGAGAGCTGATGTGTTTCCTAGCGTTCAAGAACCACAGGGACTAAGGCTCTGTGCAATCCGTTGCTTCCCTAACTCTGTCATGAGGAGACCTGGACGTTAGCTTGAGGCTAGAGGCCCCGTGTGGCGGGCCCATTCCCTGACGACGAAGACTGAAGGATGACCACCTACCAAGGAACGGCAGCCTCCCAGTTTCTTTCCTAGAAACGCACGTCATCACGTTGGCAATTGTGTTAAGGAGAGAAGCTGTGCAGCCACTGTGTCTCTTGGGGAGAACTGAGCCCGCAGCTCTGTAAATCCCGATGAGGAAAATAAAGTTTCCCTCGCAGCCTTACTTTCAAAAGGGACCACACAGAGCATTCACCCTGCTGCGTGTCTTTAGTTTGCACTTCCAAGGTGCGTTAGAAGGGAGATACTTGAGTTGTTTCACTTGCCGCATGCTGGATGCTTAGCAAAAGAAGGCCTTTACTGCCCTTCTTTCGGCATGCGGTTGTCCTCAGCCGAACACTGCTCTCAGGTCCCAGAAGCGACGGGCGGTCCGCCCTGTATATCTTGGATCCCAGTGCAGACCTCTTTGCCCTAAGGCACCAGAAATGCTTCCCACCCTTAAAGCACCGCTTTGACGAACGCTGCCTGGAACCTGCTGCCTGTCTATCTGTGTGACGAACAAAACAGTACCTTAGCTTGGGGCCAGTCCTCCTGTATGTTTGGCTTACTCACCGACGATTGCTGAGGGATGAGCACCTAGCAGGGACTGAAAGGCAACGTTTGCCTCACGGAAAGAAAAAAAAAACAAACAAAAAACCAAACATCGCTAGTCCTCACAAGGGCAGTTCTGCAATGAAGAAAAGATAGGCCTACGCTACACTGTTCATCCGGTAACCTTGAGGCCGCGTGTCGACATTCCAGGGTGCCGAATAAACTTCCCATCACGCTTCAGTTTCCAAGGCGAGGGCACAGCGTCTCACGCTGCAGTTTAGTGAGTAAACAACTCTGTGCTACGGGGGGGGGGGGGGGCGTGATTGTGGTGAAAGGATTAGCAAGTCCTGGGTGAGTGAGGCCTGGGTGTGCGATGTATCTCCGGAATACCTGGCTTTCAAGGGAGACCCTGAAAAATTCTGAGGCTACACTTACTTAAATTCCAGGGGCCGCCTGGGGTAAATTCCGTCACGTGCGAGTTCCCTGAAGGCGGGGTCGACTCATCGTACGTTTCGTGCGCTCTGGGTTCGGCAGAAAAGCAGACACGTTTGGCACGAAGGAATGAACAGAACGCTGAGAGCTGGCTGTTTCCAAGCTATCCCAACCTAGGTGTTTCTCCGACGAAGCCCTTCACTGCCCATGACTCGGCATCTAGCTGCTCCCGGCGGTGCATTGCTCACAACTCCCTGAAGACAACAGGAGGCCCTTTCCGTCCGTTTCGGATCCTAGTGCAGACCCGCGACTCAAGAGAGACCTGATATGCTTCCTAGAGTTCAAGAAAGCCAGGGACCGAGGCTGCATGGAGTCTGTTGCATGCCTACCTCTTTCATGAGAGAACCTGAACATTAGCTTAAGGCTAGAGGCCCCGTGCGGTTCTCCCCTTCCCCGAGGACCACCGCAGCATGAGCACTCACCGAGGAACGGCAACTTCCAACTCCCTTCCAGGAAACTCACTTGTCATCCCAACGGCAACTGTGCGACAACACTGTTTCCCAGGGAGAACTGAGCCCGCAGCTCTCTAACTCCCAACGAGGAAAATCAAGTTCCGCTTCAAGCCTCCGTTTCCAAATGGACCGCAGAGCCGTTACCCTGCTGTTTCCGTCTCTCCGTTGCGCGTCCAAGGGGCGCATAGGACGGAGCTACTACACTTGTTTCAACTTGCCGCATGCTAGCCCTTTGACAAAGGACGCCCTTCACAGCCCTCCTTTCGGCCTATAGTTGCCCTCAACTGAGCGTTGCCCACAAGGCCCAGAAAGGACGGGCAGTCCGTCGTTTACATCTCGGATCCTAGTGCAGACCCCCGCGTCCTAAGACGCCAGAAACGCTTCCTAGGTTTAAAGCACCGCTTTGAAAAAACGCTGCCGTGAGCCTGCGGCCCGCCTACGTCTGTGCCGAGAGAAGTAGAAGGTGGGCTTGAGGCCAGTCGTCCAGGGCTGTGGGCGTACTCACGAACAATGTTTGAGGGATGAGGACGCGGCAGGAATTGAAAGCCAAGTGTTCTTTCGTGGAAGGTAACTTGGCCTCCCAAAGACGATTGTGCAGCAAAGAGAAGGTGGGCAACAACAGTGTTTACCAGGTAACCCTGGGGCCGCAGACGATCTCCACTTTCCAATGAGGAAAATCACCTTTCCCAGGAAGCCTCCGTTTCCAGCAGGACAAAGCAGCATATTACCAAGTCGTATCTGACTCTCTCTTGTACATCCAGTGGACACAGTGGATCGTGACACTAGTAACCATTGCCATGCTGGGAGTCCTGACTGTGGTGTAAGGATCTCAAGGTGATGGCTTAGGTAGGCCTAGGTGACAATACTTCTCTAGACTCTCGACCAGTTCAGGAAAACCCTGTAGGTTTTGAAGCGGGACTTAAAGTGTAGTGGCCGCTTGAGGTACACAGACGTCACGGAGTAGTTCCCAGGAGCAGTGGTAGGCTAACTGTATTTTCCAGTGCAGCTCAGGGTTCCTCCAGAGTGCAGACACCCTTGGCGCGAAGGAGGGCATGGAACGGTGATGACTGGGTTGCTTTCAAGCTACCGCAAGTAGCTTGTTGAAACCTAGTTGGTGTCTAAACAACGAAGCCCTTTCAGTGCCCATCGGTCGGCGTCTAGCTGTTCCCGACGCTGGATGGCTCACGGCTCCCCGAAGACACAGGCAGCCCCTTTTGCAGTACGTTTCGGAACCTAGTGCAGACCCGCGAGTCGAGAAGAGAGCTGATGTGTTTCCTAGCGTTCAAGAACCACAGGGACTAAGGCTCTGTGCAATCCGTTGCTTCCCTAACTCTGTCATGAGGAGACCTGGACGTTAGCTTGAGGCTAGAGGCCCCGTGTGGCGGGCCCATTCCCTGACGACGAAGACTGAAGGATGACCACCTACCAAGGAACGGCAGCCTCCCAGTTTCTTTCCTAGAAACGCACGTCATCACGTTGGCAATTGTGTTACGGAGAGAAGCTGTGCAGCCACTGTGTCTCTTGGGGAGAACTGAGCCCGCAGCTCTGTAAATCCCGATGAGGAAAATAAAGTTTCCCTCGCAGCCTTACTTTCAAAAGGGACCACACAGAGCATTCACCCTGCTGCGTGTCTTTAGTTTGCACTTCCAAGGTGCGTTAGAAGGGAGATACTTGAGTTGTTTCACTTGCCGCATGCTGGATGCTTAGCAAAAGAAGGCCTTTACTGCCCTTCTTTCGGCATGCGGTTGTCCTCAGCCGAACACTGCTCTCAGGTCCCAGAAGCGACGGGCGGTCCGCCCTGTATATCTTGGATCCCAGTGCAGACCTCTTTGCCCTAAGGCACCAGAAATGCTTCCCACCCTTAAAGCACCGCTTTGACGAACGCTGCCTGGAACCTGCTGCCTGTCTATCTGTGTGACGAACAAAACAGTACCTTAGCTTGGGGCCAGTCCTCCTGTATGTTTGGCTTACTCACCGACGATTGCTGAGGGATGAGCACCTAGCAGGGACTGAAAGGCAACGTTTGCCTCACGGAAAGAAAAAAAAAACAAACAAAAAACCAAACATCGCTAGTCCTCACAAGGGCAGTTCTGCAATGAAGAAAAGATAGGCCTACGCTACACTGTTCATCCGGTAACCTTGAGGCCGCGTGTCGACATTCCAGGGTGCCGAATAAACTTCCCATCACGCTTCAGTTTCCAAGGCGAGGGCACAGCGTCTCACGCTGCAGTTTAGTGAGTAAACAACTCTGTGCTACGGGGGGGTGGGGGGGTCGTGATTGTGGTGAAAGGATTAGCAAGTCCTGGGTGAGTGAGGCCTGGGTGTGCGATGTATCTCCGGAATACCTGGCTTTCAAGGGAGACCCTGAAAAATTCTGAGGCTACACTTACTTAAATTCCAGGGGCCGCCTGGGGTAAATTCCGTCACGTGCGAGTTCCCTGAAGGCGGGGTCGACTCATCGTACGTTTCGTGCGCTCTGGGTTCGGCAGAAAAGCAGACACGTTTGGCACGAAGGAATGAACAGAACGCTGAGAGCTGGCTGTTTCCAAGCTATCCCAACCTAGGTGTTTCTCCGACGAAGCCCTTCACTGCCCATGACTCGGCATCTAGCTGCTCCCGGCGGTGCCTTGCTCACAACTCCCTGAAGACAACAGGAGGCCCTTTCCGTCCGTTTCGGATCCTAGTGCAGACCCGCGACTCAAGAGAGACCTGATATGCTTCCTAGAGTTCAAGAAAGCCAGGGACCGAGGCTGCATGGAGTCTGTTGCATGCCTACCTCTTTCATGAGAGAACCTGAACATTAGCTTAAGGCTAGAGGCCCCGTGCGGTTCTCCCCTTCCCCGAGGACCACCGCAGCATGAGCACTCACCGAGGAACGGCAACTTCCAACTCCCTTCCAGGAAACTCACTTGTCATCCCAACGGCAACTGTGCGACAACACTGTTTCCCAGGGAGAACTGAGCCCGCAGCTCTCTAACTCCCAACGAGGAAAATCAAGTTCCGCTTCAAGCCTCCGTTTCCAAATGGACCGCAGAGCCGTTACCCTGCTGTTTCCGTCTCTCCGTTGCGCGTCCAAGGGGCGCATAGGACGGAGCTACTACACTTGTTTCAACTTGCCGCATGCTAGCCCTTTGACAAAGGACGCCCTTCACAGCCCTCCTTTCGGCCTATAGTTGCCCTCAACTGAGCGTTGCCCACAAGGCCCAGAAAGGACGGGCAGTCCGTCGTTTACATCTCGGATCCTAGTGCAGACCCCCGCGTCCTAAGACGCCAGAAACGCTTCCTAGGTTTAAAGCACCGCTTTGAAAAAACGCTGCCGTGAGCCTGCGGCCCGCCTACGTCTGTGCCGAGAGAAGTAGAAGGTGGGCTTGAGGCCAGTCGTCCAGGGCTGTGGGCGTACTCACGAACAATGTTTGAGGGATGAGGACGCGGCAGGAATTGAAAGCCAAGTGTTCTTTCGTGGAAGGTAACTTGGCCTCCCAAAGACGATTGTGCAGCAAAGAGAAGGTGGGCAACAACAGTGTTTACCAGGTAACCCTGGGGCCGCAGACGATCTCCACTTTCCAATGAGGAAAATCACCTTTCCCAGGAAGCCTCCGTTTCCAGCAGGACAAAGCAGCATATTACCAAGTCGTATCTGACTCTCTCTTGTACATCCAGTGGACACAGTGGATCGTGACACTAGTAACCATTGCCATGCTGGGAGTCCTGACTGTGGTGTAAGGATCTCAAGGTGATGGCTTAGGTAGGCCTAGGTGACAATACTTCTCTAGACTCTCGACCAGTTCAGGAAAACCCTGTAGGTTTTGAAGCGGGACTTAAAGTGTAGTGGCCGCTTGAGGTACACAGACGTCACGGAGTAGTTCCCAGGAGCAGTGGTAGGCTAACTGTATTTTCCAGTGCAGCTCAGGGTTCCTCCAGAGTGCAGACACCCTTGGCGCGAAGGAGGGCATGGAACGGTGATGACTGGGTTGCTTTCAAGCTACCGCAAGTAGCTTGTTGAAACCTAGTTGGTGTCTAAACAACGAAGCCCTTTCAGTGCCCATCGGTCGGCGTCTAGCTGTTCCCGACGCTGGATGGCTCACGGCTCCCCGAAGACACAGGCAGCCCCTTTTGCAGTACGTTTCGGAACCTAGTGCAGACCCGCGAGTCGAGAAGAGAGCTGATGTGTTTCCTAGCGTTCAAGAACCACAGGGACTAAGGCTCTGTGCAATCCGTTGCTTCCCTAACTCTGTCATGAGGAGACCTGGACGTTAGCTTGAGGCTAGAGGCCCCGTGTGGCGGGCCCATTCCCTGACGACGAAGACTGAAGGATGACCACCTACCAAGGAACGGCAGCCTCCCAGTTTCTTTCCTAGAAACGCACGTCATCACGTTGGCAATTGTGTTACGGAGAGAAGCTGTGCAGCCACTGTGTCTCTTGGGGAGAACTGAGCCCGCAGCTCTGTAAATCCCGATGAGGAAAATAAAGTTTCCCTCGCAGCCTTACTTTCAAAAGGGACCACACAGAGCATTCACCCTGCTGCGTGTCTTTAGTTTGCACTTCCAAGGTGCGTTAGAAGGGAGATACTTGAGTTGTTTCACTTGCCGCATGCTGGATGCTTAGCAAAAGAAGGCCTTTACTGCCCTTCTTTCGGCATGCGGTTGTCCTCAGCCGAACACTGCTCTCAGGTCCCAGAAGCGACGGGCGGTCCGCCCTGTATATCTTGGATCCCAGTGCAGACCTCTTTGCCCTAAGGCACCAGAAATGCTTCCCACCCTTAAAGCACCGCTTTGACGAACGCTGCCTGGAACCTGCTGCCTGTCTATCTGTGTGACGAACAAAACAGTACCTTAGCTTGGGGCCAGTCCTCCTGTATGTTTGGCTTACTCACCGACGATTGCTGAGGGATGAGCACCTAGCAGGGACTGAAAGGCAACGTTTGCCTCACGGAAAGAAAAAAAAAACAAACAAAAAACCAAACATCGCTAGTCCTCACAAGGGCAGTTCTGCAATGAAGAAAAGATAGGCCTACGCTACACTGTTCATCCGGTAACCTTGAGGCCGCGTGTCGACATTCCAGGGTGCCGAATAAACTTCCCATCACGCTTCAGTTTCCAAGGCGAGGGCACAGCGTCTCACGCTGCAGTTTAGTGAGTAAACAACTCTGTGCTACGGGGGGGGGGGGGGGGGTGATTGTGGTGAAAGGATTAGCAAGTCCTGGGTGAGTGAGGCCTGGGTGTGCGATGTATCTCCGGAATACCTGGCTTTCAAGGGAGACCCTGAAAAATTCTGAGGCTACACTTACTTAAATTCCAGGGGCCGCCTGGGGTAAATTCCGTCACGTGCGAGTTCCCTGAAGGCGGGGTCGACTCATCGTACGTTTCGTGCGCTCTGGGTTCGGCAGAAAAGCAGACACGTTTGGCACGAAGGAATGAACAGAACGCTGAGAGCTGGCTGTTTCCAAGCTATCCCAACCTAGGTGTTTCTCCGACGAAGCCCTTCACTGCCCATGACTCGGCATCTAGCTGCTCCCGGCGGTGCATTGCTCACAACTCCCTGAAGACAACAGGAGGCCCTTTCCGTCCGTTTCGGATCCTAGTGCAGACCCGCGACTCAAGAGAGACCTGATATGCTTCCTAGAGTTCAAGAAAGCCAGGGACCGAGGCTGCATGGAGTCTGTTGCATGCCTACCTCTTTCATGAGAGAACCTGAACATTAGCTTAAGGCTAGAGGCCCCGTGCGGTTCTCCCCTTCCCCGAGGACCACCGCAGCATGAGCACTCACCGAGGAACGGCAACATTCCAACTCCCTTCCAGGAAACTCACTTGTCATCCCAACGGCAACTGTGCGACAACACTGTTTCCCAGGGAGAACTGAGCCCGCAGCTCTCTAACTCCCAACGAGGAAAATCAAGTTCCGCTTCAAGCCTCCGTTTCCAAATGGACCGCAGAGCCGTTACCCTGCTGTTTCCGTCTCTCCGTTGCGCGTCCAAGGGGCGCATAGGACGGAGCTACTACACTTGTTTCAACTTGCCGCATGCTAGCCCTTTGACAAAGGACGCCCTTCACAGCCCTCCTTTCGGCCTATAGTTGCCCTCAACTGAGCGTTGCCCACAAGGCCCAGAAAGGACGGGCAGTCCGTCGTTTACATCTTGGATCCTAGTGCAGACCCCCGCGTCCTAAGACGCCAGAAACGCTTCCTAGGTTTAAAGCACCGCTTTGAAAAAACGCTGCCGTGAGCCTGCGGCCCGCCTACGTCTGTGCCGAGAGAAGTAGAAGGTGGGCTTGAGGCCAGTCGTCCAGGGCTGTGGGCGTACTCACGAACAATGTTTGAGGGATGAGGACGCGGCAGGAATTGAAAGCCAAGTGTTCTTTCGTGGAAGGTAACTTGGCCTCCCAAAGACGATTGTGCAGCAAAGAGAAGGTGGGCAACAACAGTGTTTACCAGGTAACCCTGGGGCCGCAGACGATCTCCACTTTCCAATGAGGAAAATCACCTTTCCCAGGAAGCCTCCGTTTCCAGCAGGACAAAGCAGCATATTACCAAGTCGTATCTGACTCTCTCTTGTACATCCAGTGGACACAGTGGATCGTGACACTAGTAACCATTGCCATGCTGGGAGTCCTGACTGTGGTGTAAGGATCTCAAGGTGATGGCTTAGGTAGGCCTAGGTGACAATACTTCTCTAGACTCTCGACCAGTTCAGGAAAACCCTGTAGGTTTTGAAGCGGGACTTAAAGTGTAGTGGCCGCTTGAGGTACACAGACGTCACGGAGTAGTTCCCAGGAGCAGTGGTAGGCTAACTGTATTTTCCAGTGCAGCTCAGGGTTCCTCCAGAGTGCAGACACCCTTGGCGCGAAGGAGGGCATGGAACGGTGATGACTGGGTTGCTTTCAAGCTACCGCAAGTAGCTTGTTGAAACCTAGTTGGTGTCTAAACAACGAAGCCCTTTCAGTGCCCATCGGTCGGCGTCTAGCTGTTCCCGACGCTGGATGGCTCACGGCTCCCCGAAGACACAGGCAGCCCCTTTTGCAGTACGTTTCGGAACCTAGTGCAGACCCGCGAGTCGAAAAGAGAGCTGATGTGTTTCCTAGAGTTCAAGAACCACAGGGACTAAGGCTCTGTGCAATCCGTTGCTTCCCTAACTCGGTCATGAGGAGACCTGGACGTTAGCTTGAGGCTAGAGGCCCCCTGTGGCGGGCCCATTCCCTGACGACGAAGACTGAAGGATGACCACCTACCAAGGAACGGCAGCCTCCCAGTTTCTTTCCTAGAAACGCACGTCATCACGTTGGCAATTGTGTTACGGAGAGAAGCTGTGCAGCCACTGTGTCTCTTGGGGAGAACTGAGCCCGCAGCTCTGTAAATCCCGATGAGGAAAATAAAGTTTCCCTCGCAGCCTTACTTTCAAAAGGGACCACACAGAGCATTCACCCTGCTGCGTGTCTTTAGTTTGCACTTCCAAGGTGCGTTAGAAGGGAGATACTTGAGTTGTTTCACTTGCCGCATGCTGGATGCTTAGCAAAAGAAGGCCTTTACTGCCCTTCTTTCGGCATGCGGTTGTCCTCAGCCGAACACTGCTCTCAGGTCCCAGAAGCGACGGGCGGTCCGCCCTGTACATCTTGGATCCCAGTGCAGACCTCTTTGCCCTAAGGCACCAGAAATGCTTCCCACACTTAAAGCACCGCTTTGACGAACGCTGCCTGGAACCTGCTGCCTGCCTATCTGTGTGACGAACAAAACAGTACCTTAGCTTGGGGCCAGTCCTCCTGTATGTTTGGCTTACTCACCGACGATTGCTGAGGGATGAGCACCTAGCAGGGACTGAAAGGCAACGTTTGCCTCACGGAAAGAAAAAAAAAACAAACAAAAAACCAAACATCGCTAGTCCTCACAAGGGCAGTTCTGCAATGAAGAAAAGATAGGCCTACGCTACACTGTTCATCCGGTAACCTTGAGGCCGCGTGTCGACATTCCAGGGTGCCGAATAAACTTCCCATCACGCTTCAGTTTCCAAGGCGAGGGCACAGCGTCTCACGCTGCAGTTTAGTGAGTAAACAACTCTGTGCTACGGGGGGGGGGGGGGTCGTGATTGTGGTGAAAGGATTAGCAAGTCCTGGGTGAGTGAGGCCTGGGTGTGCGATGTATCTCCGGAATACCTGGCTTTCAAGGGAGACCCTGAAAAATTTCTGAGGCTACACTTACTTAAATTCCAGGGGCCGCCTGGGGTAAATTCCGTCACGTGCGAGTTCCCTGAAGGCGGGGTCGACTCATCGTACGTTTCGTGCGCTCTGGGTTCGGCAGAAAAGCAGACACGTTTGGCACGAAGGAATGAACAGAACGCTGAGAGCTGGCTGTTTCCAAGCTATCCCAACCTAGGTGTTTCTCCGACGAAGCCCTTCACTGCCCATGACTCGGCATCTAGCTGCTCCCGGCGGTGCCTTGCTCACAACTCCCTGAAGACAACAGGAGGCCCTTTCCGTCCGTTTCGGATCCTAGTGCAGACCCGCGACTCAAGAGAGACCTGATATGCTTCCTAGAGTTCAAGAAAGCCAGGGACCGAGGCTGCATGGAGTCTGTTGCATGCCTACCTCTTTCATGAGAGAACCTGAACATTAGCTTAAGGCTAGAGGCCCCGTGCGGTTCTCCCCTTCCCCGAGGACCACCGCAGCATGAGCACTCACCGAGGAACGGCAACATTCCAACTCCCTTCCAGGAAACTCACTTGTCATCCCAACGGCAACTGTGCGACAACACTGTTTCCCAGGGAGAACTGAGCCCGCAGCTCTCTAACTCCCAACGAGGAAAATCAAGTTCCGCTTCAAGCCTCCGTTTCCAAATGGACCGCAGAGCCGTTACCCTGCTGTTTCCGTCTCTCCGTTGCGCGTCCAAGGCGCGCATAGGACGGAGCTACTACACTTGTTTCAACTTGCCGCATGCTAGCCCTTTGACAAAGGACGCCCTTCACAGCCCTCCTTTCGGCCTATAGTTGCCCTCAACTGAGCGTTGCCCACAAGGCCCAGAAAGGACGGGCAGTCCGTCG